>NC_072377.2:71152500-72402500 GCF_028885625.2 Pongo pygmaeus
GAGGATTGCTTGAATCCGGGAGGCAGAGGTTACAGTGAGCTGAGATCGTACCACTGTACTCCAACCTGGGCAACAGAGCAAGACCCTGTCTCAAAAAAAAAAAAAAAAAAAAAGAAAGAAAAGAAAAAAAGAAGGAAGGAAATTGCCACAGCCATGCCAACCTTCCATAATTACACCCTGATCAGTTAGCAGCCTGATTATAACTACCACCATGATCAGTCAGCAGCCATCAGCATTGATGGAGGCAAGACCCTCCACCAGCAAAAAGATTATAGCTTGCCAAAGGCTCAGATGACCATTAGCATTTTTTAACATATAAGGTATATACATTGTTTTTGTGGGTGTTTTCGGTTTTGATTTTTTTTTCCTTTTTTGAGACAGAGTCTCACTCTGTTGCCCAGGCTGGAATGCAGTGGTGCTATCTTGGCTCACTGCAACCTCCACCTCCCAGGTTCAAGCAATTCTCCTGCCTCAGCCTCCTGAGTAGCTGGGATTACAGGTGCCCGCCACCATGCCTGGCTAATTTTTGTACTTTTAGTAGAGACAGAGTTTCATCATGTTGGCCAGGCTGGCTCGAACTCCTGACCTCAGGTGATCCACCCACCTCGGCCTCCCAGAGTGCTGGGATTACAGGCGTGAGTCACCGCACCAGCCATGTACATTGTTTTTTAGGCAATTCTTTTGAATAGTTAATAGACTAGAGTATAATGTAAATTTATAGACTTTTATCTGCACTGGGAAATCAAAAAGTTTGTGTGGCTTACTTTATTGTGATATTCACTTCATTGCAGTGGTCTGGAACTAAACCCACAATATCTCTAAGGTATGCCTGTAATGCCTAAGATAGGAAAGTCTCAACAGATGTTAGCTATTATTATTGTATAAGATTGTTTTATTTATGATATAAGATGTAATCTTAGAATATCATATACCATAATGAGATAAAATATTCAATTTCTGGGGACCCTTACCTCTTTCCCTGCAAGATTTTTTTAATTGGGATGTCCTCAATAGAGATGGCTTAGTTCCACAACTAGTGAATTTAGTTATCCTTGCCCCTTTAATATTTGCATCTCTTCATATCTAGAATCGGCACAATTATAATGAGAAATCAAGCAAAACGTTTTTTTGCATAAAGAGAGGAAGGCAGAATGTGAGATGGTGTTGACATCTGTGCCTCTGCCCTGGGCCAAAAAGCAGAGTGGGTATTTGCTGCTGATTCGGCACCCCATCTGCTGCCTTCTCTGGTGGTTACATCCCTCTTCCCTTTCCCTCCGTGTGGAGCCCCAGGGATGATGAAGTCAGGGAGAGAAGGATGGAATGTAATGCATCAGAGGAGAAAAACAGGACAGAGATTCAGTGAAAGACAACAGAATGAGGAGCCCCATTCTGCAGATGACCCAGTAGGATAAATGCTGTCTTCTCTGCCAATGGCAGTTTTACAAGTGTTTGAAGGACTGTGTGAAGGTTAAAAAACACTAGCCTGTTTTAGTGAATCTGTTTTTCTACTTGAGAGCTTTTCTGACGTCTGACTCAAGAATTTACTAAACTTGGTTTCATTAAACTCTTTTTAAACCTCTTTTGTTTTTTTAACTCTTAGCTCAGGGCTTCAGAATAAGTCGTTTATTTTTACCAGGAGTGCTCCAACTTTTGAATACATCTGTTGTTTCTCTTTTCCTATAGCATATAACTCACTCCACTTGCCAATTAATTTACAAACCTAACTCCTACTAAAGCAGCTTCTTATTTTAAGGTAACATTGTCTACCCAATCTGAGAGGTAGAAATCTGACTTTCTACAACATGGTAATCTTAGAACCACTCATTTAAAGTTTAAAATGCAAAGCATCGCACACTCAAAGTCTATAGTGTTGTGATTGAACTCTTTAATTAATTTTGGTTAAGACCTAAGTAGTTAAGACCTGAGCAATAGAGTGATGAGTGCCCCAGAAAGGCATGGATTGAGTAAACAAAAGTAAGCAATTGGAAGGAGGAGCTAGGGAGAAATTGCTTGTTTAATTGATCTCTTCATTTTTAATGGAAAATTCTTTAAAAATACTTCTGGTTTCAAAGCTTAAGGTTTGTTTTTAGCTTAGACTGATTGTATTTTTCAGTTCTGATTTTCTGATGTTTGTTCCAACTTTGTCTACAATTCAAAGGAATGAAATTACTACTGTAATATAGAGTATTTGGGGGTTATTTTTCACACTGTTCAGCTGCTGTGTTTTATTTTCACTTGACTGTGAGGTTATTCTAACCCCTCATTCAGAGGGACAGTTGAGTCTGATTCTGCCTTAAGTTTTTGTGACTCTTAACAATTATTCATTGCATATGTACTTTTCATTCAGTTCTTTAAAAAAATTCTCTGTGTTTGCTTTCTAGACTGATTTTGCACGATTTAGTGGAACAAATGTGGAAACTGACTTTGTAGAGGTGCCATCGCAAATGCTTGAAAATTGGGTGTGGGACGTCAATTCCCTCCGAAGACTGTCAAAACATTATAAAGACGGAAGCCCTATTTCAGACGATCTGCTTGAAAAACTTGTTGCTTCTAGGCTGGTCAACACAGGTATGACTTCTAATTTTAAAAAGGAAAATAAATTAGAATCTCTTAATGCAGAATTGCTGTCACCTTCTTCTGTAGAACTTATTTTCATTTTAAATGGTATCCCAACTGTGCTAGCATGAGGAGTGAAGAACATTAAATATATTGGATTAGGAAACCCTGGAATTTTGTCTGAGGCAAAAAACCACATCTCCTTTTAAATCTTAAGTAGAATGAGATGTCCTACTCCCACTTTGTGAGTACTACTGGAATCTGTTTTTGGAATCTACAATCTTGTGATAATAGAACACACAGTTCTCTGTCTTCTTCAAAACATGCCCAAACATTCTTATGTTATTAGGTCTTCTGACCCTGCGCCAGATTGTTTTGAGCAAAGTTGATCAGTCTCTTCATACCAACACATCGCTGGATGCTGCAAGTGAATATGCCAAATACTGCTCAGAAATATTAGGAGTTGCAGCTACTCCAGGTATGTAACTACTATGAATTGAGTTCATTTCCCTGTGAAGCACAGGGTGTTCTCCTAACACTGCAGGGTCGGAGTTTGTCAGACAGATTACCTAATTGTTTCTGATTTCTGTAATCAGGCCATGACTTTCAGATAAGCATACTATGTCCTTATGAGTTATCCTGTCCAAATGCGCTTGAAGGAAAGGTGGCTCCAGATCTGCAGCATTTTAGTGTAATCAGGCGTGAGTAGTTGGCCTCCGCCCCAGAGCTGGGAGAGCCATTCGTGTTGGCAGCACACTCTTAGCTCCTCCCTCCCTGTATGCATCATGACTTCCCTGTGATTTTCAGGAAGAAATTGGCAGAAGGGGAACTTTTTAAATTTTTTTTCCTTTGCGTATAGTATTTTGTTTATTTTTTCCATCCCCTCAAGCATTTATCCTTTGTGTTACATACAATCCACTTATACTCTTTTAGTTATTTTTAAATGTACAATTAAAGTATTATTGACTATAGTCATCCTGTTATGCTATCAAGAAGGAGCATTTTTAGGCCCGGCATGGTGGCTTATACCTGTAATCCCAGCACTTTGGGAGGCTGAGGCGGGAAGATCACTTGAGCTTGGGAGTTTGAGACCAACCTAGGCAACATGGCAAAACCCGTCTCTACCAAAAATACAAAAATTAGCCAGGTGTGGTGGTGTATGCCTACAGTCCTAGCTACCCAGGAGGCTGAGTTGAGAGGATCACCTGAGCCTGGGGAGGTTAAGCCTGCAGCAAGCCATGATTGCACCACTGCAATCCAGCCTGGGTGACACAGTGAGACCCTGTCTCAAAAAAAATAAAGGGTATTTTGGGGGAGAAGCATGAACTTCACCTTGTTTCTGATTCTGAGATCAGTTAAAGCATTTGACTAGCAGTTTGTAATCTGAGATTTACGGGACTCATGCATGGGCGTGTTTATATTTGTATGTGTATGTTTTAAGCCAATATATAGTTGTGCTTTTATATGTAGTTGGTAAGGTGGATTTTTTTTCACCAAGGAAATTGTTATTAAAATGAGTCAGCCACATTTATAGAGAGAATAAAGATAAGAATGGTCCGTTGAGTCATTCTAGGCTCCCCACATAGTAAGCCATAGTGCACCTTTGTGTCACAAGCCTTTGTGTCGCAATTACATTTTTAAATGTACAATTAAATTATTATTGACTATAGCCATCCTGTTATGCTATCAAGAAGGGACATTTTTAGGCCTGGCATGGTGGCTCACGTCTGTAATCCAGCATTTTGGGAGGCTGAGGCGGGAAGATCACTTGAGCTCAGGATTTTTGACAAAATCCTATATAAAGTAGCCCTATAGGTAGATCGAATTGGTGAAAAGTTCTTTTTCAGGCCAGGCACGGTGACTCACGCCTGTAATCCCAACACTTTGGGAGACCGACGCAGGCAGATACATCACTTGAGGTCAGAAGTTTGAGACCAGCCTGACCAAAGTGGTGAGACCCTGTATCTACTAAAAATACGAAAATTAGCTGGCGTGGTGGCATGCACCTGTAATGCCAGCTACTCAGGAGGCTGAGGCAGGAGAATCCCTTGAACCTGGGATGCTGAGGTTGCATTGAGCCGAGATCTCACCACTGTACTCCAGCTTGGGCGACAGAGTGAGACTCTGTCTCAAAAAAAAAAAAAAAAAAAAAAAGTTCTTTTTCCATAATTATCAACCTAAAATAAGTGCAATTCTGAGACATTTTAGATATAAAGAGGTGTGGCAAAGAGTAGGGTTAATATTATTTTTCAAAACACATACATGTTTAAGGAATAAGAAAGGACTGATTTCAGTTCTAAAACACTGAGCTATCCGGTGGGTGTGGACAAAGCCGCTGAAACTATCGTTAGGCATTCCAGAGCTTGGGGCCGAAACCAGCTCTGAGGTTGAGCCATTGATAGATGTTTATAAACATCTTGGCCAAGAGGACACATCAACCCAAGGAGTTCTAGAGGTGAGATCATGTCATTCATTCTCTCCTCCCACAGCTGGCCTCCCCAGAGGGAAACCTTAGCTAGCTGTTAACCTGATCATTAACATTTGCTATCACATTGATTGAAATGTATCTTTTTTTAAAGGCACAAATATGCCAGCTACCTTTGGACATTTGGCAGGGGGATACGATGGCCAATATTATGGATATCTTTGGAGTGAAGTATTTTCCATGGATATGTTTTACAGCTGTTTTAAAAAAGAAGGGATAATGAATCCGGAGGTATAGTATTATTTTTCTCCTTTTATTAATTTTGTAGCTGCTCCCTCCCCTTTAACTCCTAGTGTAAAATATTGATCACATCTAGATTTTACTGTAAGAAGCGTGGTAACAGCTTTTACCTCTGAGGCCTTGCATCTTTCAAATCATCATACATCATTAAGTTGCAGTATACAAGTGATTAATTCCATAGCTTAAGAAAAACTAGTATATTTTCTTGCTTATTAACATTCCAATATATTACATAATTAAAAATTCAAAGCTTTGTTTATGGATTTGAGAATCTGTAGCTGCTAGTTTTGACATGTACCATACAACGTTTTAGTTTTATAGGAGGTTGTGAAAGAAAGGTAAACTCCTTCCTGATGTAAATGGTTTCCCTGTGTTTTGATATTCTCTACACAGTTTGTGCACTTTCTGTGGGAGACGCCCTTTTTCTGTGGCTGGCATGCCCCACCCACTACATAGTTTGTGACCTTTGTCACAAAGTTGCTTCATTAACCTGAGCCATTACTTTCTGTATGCAGTGAATTGACTGCCAGGTAGCTGCCAGACAACCTTCCTGATTTATAGCCCCCAATCTCCATTCTCATTGAAGTCTTATCCATCAGATTATTTCCAAGGCTGATGCATTTTCCAATGTATGTTTTTAAATTCTTTGATTCAGAAATTAGAAGAACAAATTATCAAAATCAGGCTCTCTGTACTTATTTCAACCAATTGATTTGTTCTCCAAATGTTTTTTCTAGATTGCATAGTACCTTATACATATGTATTGAAATACATTGATGTGATTTAGATCACCATTCCCTCCCCATCTTCCTCCTGAAATAACACCTCCAAGGTACCCATACTTCATTATTTTGAAGTATTTCATCTCCCATCCCACCCCACCCAATCTGTTAAGTCCTTGTAATTCTTTTTCCATTACTGACCAACCCATTTACAAAGGTCAACTGCTGACTATTGTTCTCACAGACATACCTACTCCTGCATGACCTTCAACCAGGACCCATCCCTTAATGCCTCCACCATAGAGATGGTGCCCTTAGGATTCAAAGTGTTCTGGGGAAGATTGTATGACTCCACTGACATGCCCAACTGCAAAGTCATGCATGTAGCCTGAACTGGACCCCTGTGTTCTCTGTGGTCCAACTCCATTCCCCTTATTGATTTCCCTCCAAGTCCCCACCACCTCTCTCCTCTGTCAGCAGATGATCTTTCCTCTTTATTAAGAAAATTAAGGTCATTGAAGCTGGCTGCAGTGGCTCACACCTGTAATCCCGAACTTTGGGAGGCTGAGGTGGGAGGATCGCTCAAGTCCAGGAATTTGAAACCAAACTATTTGATATAGCAAGACCTCATCTCTACAAAAAATAAACAAAATTAGCCAGGTGTGGTGGTAGAAGCCTATAGCCCCACCTACTCTGGAAGCTGAGATGGGAGAGTTGCTTGAGCCCAGGAGAGGTGGAAGCTGCAGTGAGCCGAGATCATGCCACTACTCTCCAGCCTGAATGACAGAGTGAGACTATCTCAAAAAAAAAAAAAAAATCATTGAGAATGAGTACCTTCATCTTTCTTTCTGTGTACTTCAATACTTGTCTTATTTTCTCCTGTCTCAGAGGAGATGTCTCTAGCTCCAAGAGTTCCTGGTAAGAGTTCCTGGTTTGCTGTCTTGGAAAAAAAACTTGCTACTGACTCTGATAACCCCAATCAGTGCTACTACTCTGTTCTTTTCACAGCCTAATTTCTTGGTACAAGAAGTCTTTGCAAACCTCTCTTTCCTTGCTTTTGCCCCAGCCAACAGAAATGGAAAGTTACCCTTCCTCCGTAGTTACCACTGATGACCCAGTTAACAACTCCAAAGGCCCTCGTCCTTCTTCTTTACCTCCTGCTTCTTGTTATTCCTCTCTCTGTTCACAGCCCTCAGCTGGGCAATCAAACCCTTTTTTACTTCCCAGTATTCCCTGTGTGTTAGACAAGTTTATGTGTTCCCTTAGGTCTCTCCACCTTCACAAATTTATTCGTTCTATTTCGTTCACCTAAAATATATGCCTCCTTCATCTGTGCATCTCAAAAATTCCAGCAGTCTTAAAGGTCTCACTCACATAACCACATGTTCAAGAAGTCTTTGAGATTATCCAAAACCAAAAGTGATCTTTACATCCTTTGAACATGTGAGTGGACTTGGAGGAGTGGACCAAGCCTTCCCCTTCACCTCCTTAGTGCTGCCACTATGTGACCACATACCCAGTACCTTCCCTCATTACCTTTTCTCTTCTCTTTTGGAGAACTGTCCCCAAAACAAATAGAAATTAAAAATCCAAAGATAAAAATAACAAGTGAAAAACAGACTAGTTTTTAAAGAAAAAAGACAAAAAAAAAGTGGTCTTGGGCATGGAAGAAGGGCTTCAATAAGCTTTTACTATGTCTGGAATATTTAATGTAACTATTACCAAGTGAAAAAACATCATATTATAAAATATTTTATACCATACAATACAAATGTTGATTTTAAAGTGTGTTTTTAAAAAAAAGCACATCAAAATGTCAATGATTATCTTTGGGGATAAGTTTGTGAGTGATTATTAATTTTTTCTGTACTTTTCCTAGAGCTTTTCCTTATTTTTACATAGTACATAGATTATTTTAGAAGCCAGAAACAATGTTTCAAAGAGAAAAAAGTCTAACTAGGTAAAGGTACAATTATGACGTCTTACTGGCTATCATTGGTGAGGCTTCCTGGCGTAAGTGTACACTGCCTCTCCCAGCCAAGCTTCGTCATCATCACCTCCTCTGTGCTTGCCCTTATGTGACCATATACCCAGAACCCTCTATCATTACCTTTTCTCTTCCAGCTGTCAAGGTAGCAGCCAAATTACTGATCCCTGTGGTTCCAAGGAACTTGCAAGTGTAATAGAAGCAATTCCTGCATTATCTCCTCTATACTTCCTCTTATTCTCAGGCTTCACAGTGTGGCAGGCAGCCATATTACTCTTATTTTGACAAAGGTGCTGGGTTGAACTTAGAGAAAGCATCATCCCAACAACTTGGAGTTAAAACTTGTGATGTTGAAAACAATTTTCAGTGTTACTAAAATTCTGGATTCAGCAGTGCTGTTATTATTAGATGCCTTATGCCATAAGGCTGGTGTTAATTCCTTCCTTTACACTTTTTCCTTTCCTTTCAAATGCTCTGAGTATCATGGCACTTCCTGATCCTCTGCTGTCACAGCAATAATGGACCTGGCTCCAAAAGCCAAGAAGAATCCCTTGGCCCCTCACCCTCACACCCTTTGCAGATACTAAAAGATTATTTTTAAACAAACATTTTATTCCCTCATACAATATACTATTTGGGGTTTTTTGTTGGTGGAGGGGGTGTTCTTTAAAAAAAAAAAAAAAAAACCCACAAATATTTGCTCTAAAATAACACTTGCCTTACAAAATACAGGTACCCAGTTATTAAAAAATAATGCTTTGGGACAACGATCCTAGTCTCCAAAAAACTTAGATCATTATTATAGCTATGTGTGATGAAGAGAAAAAGAAATTCTTTTGTTGTCCCAAAGCATTAATTTTTAGTAACTGGGTACTTGTATTTTGTAAGGTGAGTGTTACTTTAGAGCGAACATTTGTTTTAAAAAGAAAAGAGGAAGAAGAACTCCCCCCACAAAAACAATGTATACCACGGAATACAGTGCAGCCAAGAAAAAGAACAAGATCTGAACCCGGAAGGCAGAGGTTGCAGTGAGCCGAGATTGCACCATTGCACTCCAGCCTGGGCAACAAGAGTGAAACTCATCTCAAAAATAAAAATAAAAAGAACAAGATCATGTCCTTTGTAGGGACATGGATGGAGCTGGAGGCCGTTACCCTTAGCAAACTAACACAGGAATCAAAAACCAAATACCGCCATGTTCTCACTTACAAGTGGGAGCTAAATGATGCGAACACATGGAGATGTAGAGGAGAACAGCACACACTGGGGCCTTTTGGAGAAGGTGAAGGATGGGAGGAAGGAGAGGATCGGGAAAAATAACTAATTGGTACTAGCTTTAATACCTGGATAATGAAATAATCTGTACGGCAAACCCGTGTGACACAAGTTTACCTATGTAACAAACCTGTACTCGTACCCCGAACTTAAAAGTTAAAAAAAAAAGAAACAGAAAAATACTTCTTCAGACCAGTACACCATACATTACTTATTTTGTGCCACAACCACAGAGTGTTATTAGCCAACACTGAGAAAGATGGCATTACCTTGAGTTGTTCCAAACTCGGTGCATTTGCTTTAGTTTCACATGTCAGTGAGTGGTGGCTTCAGACACACAGACAGGATAAAAATATGAATTTTTATGGTATAAAGTAATACTTCATTTGATCTGAAGTCATGGGAATCGGAGCAATCAAAATATATCCTGCAGACTTTGTTGTCTCACCCTCCCTAATGTGTGTGGGGGTCATTTTAAGAAGATAGCGGGATGGCCCTTCAAAGCGTCAGTGCCTTCTATTGTTAGTCCCCAGGCACTAGAGAGGCTGGGAGCTGAGAAACCACATGTTGTTGACGTTATTGGTTATGCAATAGAGAAGACTGTGTCCAGGCCTTCCTTCTCTCTGTAACCTCCTGCCATCCTACAAACCCCAGGGTCTGCTCTAGGGACCATTTCAGATCTTGGCAAGCAGAACTATAGAAAGTAGCAGTAGAATATTTTAGGGTATAATTTTCATTCTGTTTTGAGGGCCTCTATCAAAGTATAATAACTGGCTGCTTACCTGTAATAGCCTAAAACTTTGCTACCTCTGGTTTTATCTGTAGTTTTTTAAATATTGTTCTTCATAGTAAATAGACATCACATCTTAACTGTTTAATTACTTTGTTATATATTACCTAAAGTACTTTTTTCTCAGTGAACATGAAGTTGTCTCATTGTCAGACATACTTTTCACTTTTCTAACTGTTCTGTTAAATAATTACGGAATGGAACTGCTTGGGATTAATGCTTTTCCAGGAAGCTCTCAAAGGTCTTTAAGGTCACCAAATGTGAATTCAGAATCCAGCAGCTAATCATAGGTTGAAATAATGGGGGCATTTTAACCAAGGCCATTTCTTTTTATAAGGCAACTTCATTGTGGGAAAATTTTCTAATAGGTAATAGACATTGTGAATTCAAAGGCAATTATATTGTTAAGCTACTATTATCTTCCTCCTCTTTTGCATTTGAAGAAATTGCTAAGCTTCGTTTCTTCCATCAGAGGAGGAGAAATATGAACAAGTATCACTTCTGAAAGAAATACTGAGAAAGTCAAGAGAGTTAAGTGTAACTATATTTCAGTCCGTAATGCCATAAGGAAGGAGCTACATCTTACATTCAATAATAGCCACAGAAACATGAAGAGTCTTGGTTAAACATGACAAAGAATCACTTGATAGAGAATCTATAATATAAAGCTAAGGATCCCAGTGCTTGAAACAGAATCTGAGGCCCAATTCTTCCTGTAATGTATTGCTAAAAGAGAATATGAAATTTCCTCTCCAGAAGGTTTTTACAAATGGCTTTAATTCTCTTCTGTGTCTCAGCTCTCCTGATGTACCACCCAACAGCTGATTTTTCTTATAACTGAACCTTTTCTAGTAGCCTCAGGTTTCGCCTGACTTGAGGGACAAAGGAAGGAATTTGAATTGATTTCCAACCTACTTCTTGAATATTTACAAGGCCAGGCCTTCTAAATCTTGAATCCCAACCAGCTGGAAGCAGTTCATCTTCCTTTGTGCTCTTACAGCCCTTCTTTGTTTGCTGTCAGCACCCCAATAATCTGCCTGGTTAGTTGTCTATTTCTTTATCTTCCCTGATAGATCATAAGACTCTTGTAAAAGGAACTATTTTATTCAGCGTTGGGTTCCCTTCTCTGCTTCACAACTATTTAATTTAATTACTGTTTTACATATTTGTGCCTCTTTGCACCTGACTGATGGTTTTCTCCATCCGCTTCCACTTCTCTATCCCCCATACATACTCCTACCCAGCGTGTTTTTTCCTTTGGATCTCCTCTGTCCCCAAAAATAAAGGTTTACCCTTCTATCCTCACAAATCAGTAAGGTTTCCAGAAGGCCTCTTCTAATCAGGCAACAATTCCTACTACTATTCTTGTCTCCATCTCTCTATCAGCACCAGTTTTGTTCTCTCCCGCCTTTGTTGTTGTCAAAGCAATTCTTTTTTTAATTTTTGTCCGTTCAAGATCTCCCCACCCTCACAGAAAACAAAGGGTGTGCTCTTGGGAGGGAGTTATGGACTATGGAAGGAGAGGTTTCAAAGTCCAGCTTTAGAGCAGGCTGGTGAGCTTGTCAGGTGCCTGATCGTCAGCACCCATCCTTGGCTGGTCGCTCTCTGCCCTGATGACTGTCGCTCAGTGTAGGAATGAGATAGCTCTGGCTGCACTCCCCAGAGTCATCCATGCTGGGAAGGATTGAGGAGGGGTGGAAAGTTAGTGAGAGCCTGCATGTGCTGCTGCAGAGATGCCCAAGATAGCAAGAGACCCAATCTGTTTCCCATTTATATACTCTCATTGCTGATAGATGATGGACATCCTTCATTTAGGTAATTATTATTGCTATTAAAATATTACCTGAAAGGGTGCCTATTATTGGGTAAAATGAGTGCCTGAGTGCCTTATCTCTCCCACTTAATATTTCTACTGAATTATGTATTCTATTTCTTACTAATAGTGGAAATGAAGTTCCTTATGCCTTTCTTTAGCTTTATTAGGAGATAGAACTAATTTTGAGGAAATGCCACACCAGGAATGCATTTGTTTCCCTGAACTGTATATGAGTAACTGAGCTGGGGCAGTGTGAAAGGAAAGAGAGGAGAGGGGAGGAGGAAAGGAGATGGGAGGAGGAGAGGTTTGTTGATTACCGCTCTATGCCAGATATTATGCTAGGGAGCGAACAGAATACTGAAATCACCTCCTCCAACTGCCCAGAAACTGAGTGAGGTAGGCATATTCCCATTTGACACATGAGGAAATAAGGCCCCAGGTCACATAGCTAAGGATTCAGCCAAGATTCAAACCTGGGCCTGACTCTAGAGTTCCTGATCTTGCTTCAGAAATTGTCACTGTTAGAGAAGACTTGCATAGTTGCCAAAAGATACATGCTAATCTTCTAGGATTAAAAAAGCCACAGAGGTGGATGACACTGGTTTTCCTTCATAGGAAAGCTCTAGTTTTTACCGTATGCAGATCTTCCTGAAGGTTGTTTCTAATATGAAAAATTTTAGCAGTTGTCTTAGAGCTTCTTTTCTTGATTTCCTCACAGTTACAGTTTCTTTATAAACAAACTATTAATAGAACAACTTAAGGCAAAGACTCCCTCCACCTGTGGCATATGTCTCCCAGACCACGTTCTCTCACACAAAGAGCCTAGTACCCCCGAAACACAAAAATTCACTTAACTATTTTTTTCCTAAGAAAAGCAAGATCCTGTTACCAAAATGACTCTTAAACTCTTCTCAAAACTTCATTGCAAAGGAAATGAAACTATTAAAAGACCATTGCTCTGTAATTCAGGAAATTGAATCAACTTGTTTGGAGCCATAGGCAGAGGAAGATTTGAGCTGTACTGAGCCACATATTGTGAGACTAAACAGTGCCCTGCTCTGAAATGATTTTACCATTCATGAGCTGTCTCTTTACAACACCATGGAGCTCCTCAAATGCTTCCTTTTCTTTACTACCTAAAATTACAATTCTCTGCACAAAATGAAAATACTTTTGTCAGATGTTCACATTTGGAGTGATTTTTTAAAACTTTCATTTCAATTTTCCTTAATATTTCTATACTTGTCAAATGCGTATGTCTTTTTAATAAATGAAAGATACATGATACATACATCTTGAGCTTGAAGAATTTCTGCAGACAAAATATTGATGATTGAGACTGGATGATAGGTTTGTGAGAGCTCATTATACTGTTGTCTCTACTATTAGTATGTATTTTAAGTTTTTCATAATAAAATGTTGAAAATATTTTTGTAATTCTGCAGAAAAATTTAACTCACGTTGTCTGCGTTCTTCCTGTACTGCTCTACCCACAGAGCACAGTCTTTCCATGCTTCTGCCACTAATTTAACACTAGTCAAATTTTGGCATTTTGAGCAAAGAAAGGAAGGGAAGGGAGGTAAATTGTGGTTGGGCTCAAGCGCCATGATATGCTCCTTCTTAGCTTAATTAAAATCCATGACAAGCACAGCCATCACTCACATTTTAGATTCTAGATTGCTGCTGTAGTAGTAATGAATTGCTGCAGAACAGGCAAGAAATGACATGTTTTTTTTGTTTGTTTGTTTTCCCAAAAGCTAATTGAAGGCTGGGCACGGTAGCTGACACCTGTAATCCCAGCACTTTGGGAGGCCGAGGCAGGCAGATCACTTGAGGCCAAGAGTTAGAGACCAGCCTGGCCAACATCGCAAAACCCCATCTTTACTAAAAATACAAAAAATTAGCCGGGTGTGGTGGTGTGCTCCTGTAATCTCAGTTACTCGGAGGCTGAGGCATAAGAATCACTTGACCCTGGGAGGCAGAGGTTGCAGTAAGCCTAAACTGTGCCACTGCACTCCACCCTGGGCAACAGAATGAGACTCTGTCTCAAAAAAAAAAAAAAGAAAAGAAAAAGAAAGAAAGAAAAGGAAAGGCAGAGGCAGGGGCTGGGGCAGGAATGGGGGGCGGAAAGGGAAGGGAGCTAATTGAATCTAGCTTCAAGCCCTTGTCATCAGTTTTGGGAAGTTCGGTATCAGTGACTGAGTGCCTTCTCTTAAGAAAATTAATTTAAAACTTGTAAATAAGGCAACAAGACTGCTGTGTACTTTTCTAATATCATACTAGAACACTGTGTAACAAGCCTTCCTAAAGACTATTTTATGCTCTGGGCCCTAGACCTGTCCAGTATGGTAGCCACGTGTGGCTGTTGAGCGCTTGAAATGAGGCTAAGTACAACTGAAGAACTGAATTAAGATGTACCATAAGTATAAAAAACACGTTGGATTTTGAGCACTTACAACAACAGCAACAAAAGTCTCCATAATGTATATATTGACACGTGTTGAAATGATACTGTTGTGGATATAGTGGTTTAAAATAGTAAAATTAATTTTACCTATTTGTTTCTTTAACTTTAAAAAAAATGTGATTAGTAGAAAGTTTAAAGTTACATATGTGCTTCATATTATGTTTCTGTTGGACAGTGCAGCCCTAGAGTTTCTGAGAAGGTAACTTTGACCAGTTATTTACTCCTGATTAGAGTCCAGACTATGAAGTTACATGTTAGCCTATAGATGATTAATAAGCTGCAAATGATTTCTATTTATAGCCAAAAGGTAACCCCAAAAGTTTGTGTTCTTATGGGCCTAGGACATAAATCGTTTTGTGTCTAACTTGGTAGATTTCATCCATGTTTTATTTTCCTTAACAGTTTGACTAAATTTACCTCTGGTGGTTGTACCAATCAAAATCTTGTTATACGACAGAGCTGGAAATTCTCTAGCTCTTCTTGTACTAAGTCCTTTTGATCAAGTGACATAATGGATATAAATTTAAGTGTTACTCTGTGAATTGTTTATTATGTGTATATTTGGAATTATGCTTCTGAATTGTCTTGCCTTGTTTCCTTAAAGGACAGTGAAAGGGAAGTGAAAATATTGAACAATGCTGATACTGAATAACAACTATTTTCTTTCACTCTATCTGCTCCTGTGTTTGTGTAAATAAAAGTAGAGGAACTGTGATGTTTTAAAATTCCAGACCTCCATCGCCAAAGAAAACTTTCCAAAGGTCCTCATTCCCAGCATCGGACCCACAAAAATGTCTTGCCCTCCCCTGCGGGGCATGTGCGGCCCTTCTTCTCTCATCCATGAGGAAGAGGGTTCTGTTGTTGTTGTTTTGAATGAGTCCATCATAAAAGCAGCAGAAACCATTTGACAGTAGCCATGCTACTGTTTCCGAGTACCCAGAAGGCTATTTGTAGCCTTCTTGAACAGTTGCTTTCTAACCCTTTTGAAATCACAAGAGATAGCATAGCAAATAGGAACCTATTGTATATTCCATTTGGCTATATTTTGTTTGTTTGTTCATGTTGTCAGCTCAGTGCTTAGAATCTAAGGAGACAAGACCATAATAAAGGACAGTGTAGAAGACCTGAAGTTTTAAGCTCCAAATCTCTTAGCTACCAAAATAAATAAATACTACAGAGCTGTTTGTGAGCAAGAGAAAACATCTAGACAGAGTAAGGCTAAAGTCCTTTTTCCTTCACCCTTACCCTTTCCTCTTTTGCATCTAGAGATTTGGAAAATTGCTAGAACCATGAATTATTAGGTATGATGTTTTATTTTATTAGGTTGGAATGAAATACAGAAACCTAATCCTGAAACCTGGGGGATCTCTGGACGGCATGGACATGCTCCACAATTTCTTGAAACGTGAGCCAAACCAAAAAGCGTTCCTAATGAGTAGAGGCCTGCATGCTTCGTGAACTGGGGATCTTTGGTAGCCGTCCATGTCTGGAGGACAAGTCGACATCACCGTGTGTTACTGGCCTGGAAACTGAAGGGAGTTTTGCAAATGAAAATTTAGATTTCTATTGACATCCTTTTGTTTTCTAATTTTAAAAATTATAAAGATATAAATGGAATTATAAATACTGTGACCTAAGAAAAGACCCACTAGAAAGTAATTGTACTATAAAATTTCATAAAACTGGATTTGATTTCTTTTTATGAAAGTTTCATATGAATGTAACTTGATTTTTTACTATTATAATCTAGATAACATGATATAAGAGGGCTAAGAATTTTTAAATTGAATCATATACATGATATAATTTGATCCTTCTTGTATCTTGAAGTTTTGTACTTGGGATTTCTGGACTGATAAATGAATCATCACATTCTTCTGGTAAATATTTTCTTGGAGCTCTGTGTCAGCTTTGATCCTTTGTCTCCCAGGAAGGTGTGACCTCTCCTTTGCCTGCATACCTCAAGGCCAGGGGGATATGCCTCAGTGATGCATTTATCTTTGTATATCAGGCCGCATGATTCCCAACTTTCTGCCACACTTAAATTACGTTCCTCCATTTGAGTTTTGTCTTTTCCGTCCAAAGTTCAGTCAAAGAGTATCAAAAAATTATGTTTCAGCTAGACTGGCCTAATGTATAAGTTTTTGTATCTTGTATTAGAGGATTTCGTAGCTTGTATTAGAGGCTCCTTTCCACCTCAGCATACAAGATCGTTAGTCTTTTGGCATGTGTGCCAATTAGAATACTAAAGCAAGTCCAAGCACATTTTTCTCTTCTCATGTTTCTAATAAGTGTTAGGGACTTTGCCTCTTTTACTTACCACGTCCCCAAAAGTGTCAGGTAGACATGTCACAAATGGCTCTGTAGAGAGCCACGGGAAGAGAGACGGGGTGGATGTGGAACATAAAGGGTTCAGAAACTCCAGAAGAGGAGTGGGTTTTGGACAGAAGCATTTGAGGACAGCTGCTCCAAAGCCGTATGTGTATGATGAAACTTAACCACGGGGAAGAGACTCTTCAGTAGCCTGTTCTGTCTGGTGATTTTTATTTTAAGTGAACCTTTGGATCTATCTTTAACTCTCTTTATTGTGAGTCTAAATTCCAATTCTGCAGCAGATCAGTAAACTCACAGTATTTTTCCTGTAGAAATCTATTCAATAAGGAAACCAAGACAGGATAATAAAATTAAAAAACAAAAACAAAAACAAAAAACTTTGAATTCCCCTGCCTAGGTCTTCCAGTTGTTTTCCAGTGCATACCTCAGGTATGACTTTGCTAGCCAGGGACAAAATTAGCACCTTCCGATTCTCTAGTCCAAATGAACTTTGTGCTAAATAAAAAATTATTATACTACATAATAAAATTACAGACAGCAGGAAATGCAAGAGCTAGGAGATTCCTAGATTGTATCTGCCAAGCAAATACCTTAAACATCCACCTGAAATCCTACTACCCTCTCTTCTGAGATAATTTGCCCAGCCCTTCTCTTCCCCACACTCACTCAATGTCACCCCCTCTAATCCCCAAAACTGTTTTTGTGGTCTTTGTAGCCTGTAGTAGTTTTCTCACATCTTTCCCCCTAGACTTTTCTGTTTTCCAGTTTCAGACAAAAAAACTCTTCAGCTTTTTCCAGTGTGTCTCCTTAACAGTAACTTTACCATTTGAAATCTTATTTCATAGAAAAACTAAATTGGTGTGGAAAGGCTGCACACAATAAAGTTATATTATTATCCATGAAAATGAACTCATATTTCTTTCATACTTTAACGTTAAAACCGAAATGCATGAGAGCAAAAGCCACCATGTTGTTCATTTTATTTAGGGCCTACTTCTAATATTTACAATCTACCAAAGAGCAGTCACAAAATTAAAACTCACCCCGGGAGCAGTGGCTCACGCCTGTAATCCCAGCACTTTGGGAGGCCAAGGCAGGAGGATCACCTGAGGTCAGAGTTCAAGACCAGCATAGCCAACATGGTGAAACCCTGTCTCTACAAAAATACAAAAAGCTGGGCATGATGTTGGGTTCCTGTAGTCCCAGCTACTTGGGAGGCTGAGGCAGGAGAATAGCTTGAACCCGGGAGGCGGAGGTTGCAGCGAGCAGAGATCATGCCATTGCACTCCAGCCTGGACGACAGAGTGAGATTCAGTCTCAAAAAAATTAATACTCAAAGAATTATCTAGCATAATTTAAAAGAAAGGACTTTTTAAAAATTCTCTAGCATAATTCAAGAGAAAGGACTTAACTTTTTTTTTTTTTTAGTGTGATCATCCGTCTAGTTGTTCTTTTTTTCCAGATCAGAGCAGAGAACATCACTGACATGCTTGAAATAGTGGATAACTATGGAAATTGTAATTGGACAAATGTACACTTTAGATTTATGGACTGAGCCACATATAATAAGGTCTCTCCTGGTGATTGATCCAGGGGATTTAGGCCTCTTTTGGGTTTTTTTTTGTTTGTTTTTTTTAAGGCATTGTTATGTTGTGAAGGATAAAATCTTAAACATCTTATGCTGATGATAGTAGGCATGATCCTAAAGGTTTAGTTTTACGATGCTGCAGAGAAGAGAAATGTCTTGACGTTATGCCACGTGATATAGACTTTGTCCTCCTCTAGTATAAATGTTGCATGTTACCTAGATAAACGACTAAAAATTGCCTTGAGTTATCACCTGAGCTACTTATGCCAAGGTCTTGCCTTTCTAAAGCTAATAAGGTGAGAGGTGGATATCTGTAGCTCTTCGGATGAAAAATTGCATTGTGGGAGATACCAAAATTGGGGAAATAGCTCTTCAAAGAAAAATTACTGATATGATCATTGTACTTTTAAATGCCTTAAGTAGTAGGCAGTGACTCAATTTTCTACTTTGCCATTTTACCTTTAGCCTTTATGTATGAATTACAGGTCTGTGGAGATTCTGCCTCCCCACTAGACCAGTATGTGTTTACCATTTATTTATTTTCTGTCATACACAGGTAGAACTTTCCATGTGCCAAGGAAATTGCATTAAAATTTACATTAAAATACCATCTTACTTCAGGCTGCTATAACAAAATATCATAGACTGGGTGGCTTCAAAAGCAGACATTTCTTACAGTTCTGGAAGCTGGGAAGTCCCACAATCCACATGCTGGTAAATTTGGTTCGTGGTGAGGCCCCTCTTCCTCTTTTACTGACCACATCCCCAAAAGTGTCAGGTAGGCGTGTTACAAATAGCTCTGTAGAGAGCCACGGGAAGAGAGAAGAGGCAGATGTGGAACATAAAGAGTTCAGAAACTTCTGCAGGCAGCAGTGGCAGGGAGCAAGCCCTAGAGTGTCTCTTTTTACGAGAGCAGGAATCCCATCATGAGAGTTCCATCCTCATGACTTTATCTAAACCCAGTCACCCCTAACAAAGGCCCCACCCCCTAACCCCATCACATTGGCTGTTACGGCTTCAATGTAGGGGATGGGGCACAAACATTCAGTCCATAACGAATACTGATTCCTCAAATAGGGTTTAAACATAGTTAACTGAGCCCCCAAAGAATGTTAAAAGAGAAAACCCATTTTATTTGAATAGATGCAGTGACCACAGCTTCTTCCCTCAAATCAACACATTACAGTTAGATGTCTCCCATCTGAAATTGGATAGCCCACTGAAATTGAACATGCCTTCTCTTATAAATGTGTGGTGAGAATAAAAGCAACAAAGAAATGAATGTGGTGGCTCACACCTGTAATCCTAACACTTTGGAAGGTTGAGGCGGGAGGATCCTTTGTGCTCAAGAGTTTGAGACCAGCCTGAGCAACATAGTGAGACCCTGTTTCTACAAAAACTAAAAAAATTAGCTAGGGATGGTGGCACATGCCTGTAGTCCCAGCTACTTGGGAGGCTGAGGTGGGAGGATTGCTTGAGCCCAAGAAGGTCAAGGCTGCCATGAGCCATAATCACGCCACTGCACTCTAGCCTGGGTGACAGAGACCCTGTCTTAAAATTAAAAAAAAAAAAAAAGGAAAAGGAAAGGCCTGCATACCCTCAGTTCTTTGAAAAACAGTCAACGTCCAAAAAGTTTATTTTTTGAGTCACCTTTAATAGAGAAATTTCCCACTGGAAACAGATCCACCTAAGTGATTATCTAGTATCAGCTGTATCAGGGCAAAAGGTAAAGGTTATAAGATGTAAATATTAGACCAAAATAGCCTTTTTCAACAAACACAATAATGCTGTAAGTCTGTAACAAAACAAAATTTGAAAAATTGAGGTAATGTACACAACAATGCACACACTCCCACACCACACTGTGAGTGATTCCTCAGTTTTTATTTGGTTGAATTCACCTTGTAGTTCCCTTTCCTGAGAAAATACAGGTTCAACACATCTAGTCCACGATGTACGTACAAGGGGAAGGGGTGAACAGGAAATAGCTCCCTTGTTCTGCTCACATGAGCTGGAACCTGTACTAGCTGCATATTTCACAGACCCCAGAGGCTCACCTCAATTGTACTCCTATGATAAAATGTCTCTAGCATTTGTCACGAGAGAAACTGGCTAGAAATAGTTGTTCATTGAGTCCAGCAAGACACGCATTGCTGTTGATATCTTTGTGGCTAAGATGGAGAATGTGACTGGATAGTAGTTATCCAGGTGGATTACTAGCTATTGAAACAGTCTGAGATAGTTGCATGATGATTAACGTTAAACTGGGGGTAATTTCAAGTCATTTGGCTAAAAATGAAAAAAAAATCCCATAAAAAGGTATCAAATGTACAGATAATAGGGCTGGAATTATTAAGTATGATGATGTTATTAACATTTAAAATTATTTTGGCCGGGCGAGGTGGGTCACGCCTGTAATCCCAGCACTTTGGGATGCCAAGATGGGTGGATCACCTGAGTTCAGGAGTTCAAGACCAGCTTGGCCAACATGGCGAAACCCTGTCTCTACTAAAGGATACAAAAATTAGCCGGGTGTTGTGGCACATGCCTGTAATCCCAGCTACTCAGGAGGCTGAGGCAGAAGAGTCGTTTGAACCCCGGAGGTGGAGGTTGCAGTGAGCCGACATTGTGCCGCTTCATTCCAGCCTGGGCAACAAAGTGAAACTCTTGTCTCAAAAGTAAAAAAAAATAATATTTAAAAATATTTCAATGTGGAGACAAACTCAAAATGAAATTAGACACATTCCATTACCCAGGTAAAAGAAGGGGAAGCCTGACTTGATAGTAGTGTTCAGGAAAAAAGAGTTGGCAGTTTTATTTGGCCAAATTCCAATATCAGCTCGTAGTACAGCACACCGGGGGAGGCGGACGGGAGGCGAGAACTAAGGCTTTTTAAGAATGTGTTGATGGAAGTATGTGCCTAGATCAAAAGAATAATCCCCCCGGACTCCAGTGTAAGATCAATCACTGTTGGAATATTGTGTTCCTTTCTAGGTATCACATTTTAAGCAGACTTTGGCCAAGTATTACAGTGTTTGCAGGAGCAGTAACAAGATGGTGATAACTTTGAAAATACTTCTCAAAAGAAAAATAAAAAAGAATTAGGGAAGTTCAGTCTGGAGATAATTCAGAAATACAGATGATAATTGTTTTCAAATTCTTGAAGGAAATGGAGAGAGAATAGGCTAATTCTGTATTGCTTCAGAAACCAAATGGAAACAATTAAATTCCATTAGAGAAATGGTTGGAAAATATGAGGAGGATTTAGTTCAGTACGAGGAAGCTGTTTCTAATAATTTTTGTTGGTTAAAAATACATTCTGCTGCTGTGAAAAGCCTGTAGCTGCCAGGAGTGTTACAGAGGGCATTCCTCCCTTGAGTTGACATTTCTGCCAAATCAGCTTTGAGGGCTTCTCCAGCTTTTAAGATGCGATAACGATAAGATGATCATCGGGAAAACATCCCTCAGATGAAACGTTCACAGGCTGGCTCTGAAAAGTGGCATTCAGATGATTGCGGCTCCCCCATACTGTAGGAATATTGTTTATGGCTTAAGGTTGCCTCGCTCCTCATCCGTAATCAGTGAAAGTTTATCCAGAGGTTAATTACCAGTTTTCTGGTGGGTATCTGGGAACTGAGGATGGGAGACTAACAGTTGTATATGACCATAGTAAAGCAAAAGACTGTTAGAGAATGAGTAAATGTTCGTTTTCCTCCCTACAGAATTTACAGTTACTCTCTGTCCATTCCACTCACTACTGTCTTCATCACACACACAGAGGCAAACATCTGATTCAGATAGCCAAGTGTGCCATGCATGCACTCCACCATATTGTGATCTCTTGGAGGCTTGTGTCTGTCCCCTGTCCTCCACAGTCCTGGATTGTTCATGAATAGTTCATACGTGTTTGTTAAATAAATATACCTTCTTTAAAATTATCTTTTGTTATAAAGATGCCTCTTTCTGTGGTAACTGCAAAATACCTGATTTGTAACTAAACCTAAAACTATATGGATAAGTTATTTCTACACCTGTGGGGGGCAGATTTCTACATGAGAGTCCTTTCCTTACTGTACTGAGAGTTTCTGCATGAGGTAGATGAAAGAAACATGTTTTTTGTAAAAAAAAAAAAAAAGAAAAGAAAAAAATTGGCAATGGAGAACATTTCTAAAGCTTCTCAGCTTCTCCCTATGATTATGTGTTGAAACCTAGGAATTTGTTCATCTAGAATCTCTGGTTTTCTTGGGGGGTCTATGAAAAGGGCAGAGCAAGCAGATATCCCATGATTGCCCTGCAATAATATTAGATAAGTTCGTGTGCATGGATACATGCATTTTTCTAGGGATAGAGTCCTTAGCTTTAATCAGAAGAAATTAAGAACTACTGTCTTTAAAAATGTGCTTTTAAACATTTGTTTTTTGAATTCATTTCAAAGACTCTAACGTGCCCATTATGTGTCAGGCACTGTGCTTGGCAATGAGGATACAAAAAGACACCCCAGAACTGGAGCTGCTCACAGTGGAGTGGAGAAGGCAAATGAGTTCATAATTTATTGGGATAAATTATAATAGGCATGTATCCAAAGCTTTTCTGTGTTTTCCCCTCAACCCTGGTTGACTCCACTATACAATTTGACTGTGGTGCCACAAAATTTTACATAGTTACCATGCCACCTGCCACCACAGCCTTCTATTTTTAACAAAATGATTGCTTTTCTCTTTTCAGCATTTCAGGAGTGGGGCCAAATGGTGTTCTATATCTGGTATATCCAGGAGTTTCTTAGATCTGGTAGTTAAAGGGCTTATAAACAAGAGATGAAAATGTTCACTTTGCCATTTTTGTGCAAGTGGTTATAAATTGATAGCCATTAGAAGAATGATGTGGCACCCCTTTTAAGCTAATATGTATTAGATAGCCAAGAGGCATTGGTACATCCTATAAATCTAGAAAACAGGTTGTTAAAATAATCACTGAGTTGTGTAGAGATGGTCCAGATTAGTCAAGATTTCTTACTTCCTGTTCCCAGCAACTTTTTTTTTGAGATGAGATCTTCCCATGTTGCCCAGGCTGGTCTCGAATTCTTGGGCTCAAGAGATTCTCCCGCCTCAGCCTCCCAAAGTGCTGGGATTACTGGTATGAGCCACTGTGCGCGGCCCCATCAGTGTTAATAATTTCCATTACCACCAGTAAGAGCCAAAAAAAAGCACCCTAGCATTTCAACCTCTTACTGACTGTTTGTGACTTCTTTATGTAGGGATAGAAACTGATTAAACAGATCAATGAAAGACTAAAGAAGCCTCAGGGCTCCAAGGTTCAGACAAAGACTGGGGCTGGACTTTAAATTTACACTCCATTCCCTTCTGTTTCTTTAAATAATCATCTGCTTCTCAGAAATCCTTGTTTTTGTCTATCAGACCTATCTATTTTATTTTCTTGTCTTTTACTTATTCATGTAATTATTTAATTTTTTGATGAGATAATACATTTGATGAGAGAAAGTGGTAGGAGTGATTCCAGACAGGAATTTTCTCTCTCTTTTAATGATTGGATGGATAGGTCTTAAAAGGAATGTAAGACTTTATTCCAGAACAAAGCAGTCATCAGTCCCTTTGTATTCAGGGCAAAGTGGGGAAAACCAAAAGATCCATTTTGTCCTCCTTGTTCCAAATCAGATGCCTTTCTATGGTCTTCAACATTTGTGTGACTGACAAGTGGGACTTCTGTTGTAATTCACAATGCAATCACTGTTCTAAACATGCACATGGCCCACTCTGTCTCAGCTTCAATTATAAAATCTTCAGCCAGAGGCTATTATCCTCTGTTTTGTTCAGTCAGCGAGATAGCCAGTGAATTTCCAACTGAGATCAGGTGGCAGGAGAAAAATTTCTCACACTTCATCTATCAAGCCCTTGTAGACCCCAGTATATTTCCTCCACTGGGGGGTCCTGATAGGGAAGTTTTTCTGAAGTCATTTGGGAAGATGTCCTAACATTGCATTTCCATTCCTAATTCCACCTTAGGTGAGGGCAGGGAAATAATAGCTTAAGAAACCGTAAATTCACAGAGCTCCATCCTCCTGTTTCCTTATTTGCACGTCACTAATTTTTTAGTAGATAAGCTACACCCTGTGTCTACCCAGCCATGTGAAGCATCTCTTTCTCTCCTGCCCGCCCTTCGTTTCTCCCCAAAGTCCAATTAAATAAATGAAAGATTCTGGGCAAATCTCTCCAAATCCCAGCAGGAACACAACAGAAGTCTGAGGCAAAAAACACAGTTAGTGAGGCCATGGACAACAAATCTAGGTGCTTTTTAATTTGGAAGTGGGGGATTGGAGGCTTTTCTGTGAAACACCCTAGTTTTAAATTACAGTCAGTGTCCCAATGCCCGCAAGCTAAATGAGAGGTTTGGAAGGATTAGGGTAAGAGTAGACTATATACAACCACTTCTACAAGTAAATGCCTTTTAATTTTTTTCTAACATAAATATTGCAGGAAGAGTAAATGCCTTTTTAAAATATCTGTGCAAGCTAGGCATGGTGTTGCATTCTATAGTCCTAGCTCTTCAGAAGGCTTGAGGCAGGGGGATTGCTTGATCCCAGGAATCAGAGGCTGTAATGAGCTATGATTGTGCCACTGCACTCCAGCCTGGGTGACAGAGCGAGACGTTGTCTCTGAAAAAAAAAAAAAAAGGTGGGGCCGGGCATGGTGGCTCAGGTCTGTAATCCCAGCACTTTGGGAGGCTGAAGTGAGGGGATGGCTTAAGCCCAGGAGTTCGAGACCAGCCTGGGCAACATAGCGAGACCCCTTCTCTGCAAAAAAATTTTTAAAATTAGCCTGCTGTGGTGGCACACACCTGTAGTTCCAGCTACTCAGGAGGCTAAGGTGGGAGGATACTTTGAGCCTGGGAAGTCAAGACTGCAGTGAGCTGTAATTGCACCACTGCACTCCAGCCTGGGTGACAGAGTGAAGTCTTGTCTCAAAAAATGAATGAATGAATGAATGAATGAATGAACAAATGTCTGCAGAATCCAGAAGAGCTCTATGGAAGATTTGGCATCTTTCAAAACTCATTGACCAAATTTTAAGTATAATTATGAACTTGTTCTAGGAAAGCCAAACTGCTATCTGGTTGACTTTTATCTTCTGAAGTTCAAGTTAATGGGGAGGTGGGGGAAAAGCCAGTGAAAGTCAACTTGTTTTATAAGAGTGGTGCGTATTTGTGTTAAGGCATACAAAAACCTGATTAATTCCTCTGTCTACCTAGTAAGTTTCTTAATACCCTATCAGAATTCAGCTGGAGCACTAGTAGCAACACACTGTTTTCTCTGGTGCCAGTAGACAAAATGTCAGAACGCCTGCTGCATTCCTATGGGATAATAGAAATGAAGTCATTACGTTAGAAAGTGGATCATGTGCCCAGGATACACTTCTCTCACCCTGAACCCAGTGACTCTTTCCTGGGTTAAAGTTACTGATCTGGTGGCAGATGCAGTTCTGGTAGCCAGAAGAGGGTGAGACAGAAGCGCCACTTAAGGAACATTGAGGTTTTATGATATTTGAAATGGCAATGACACGTTGGTATGGTGGCTGAAGTATAGATGTGCCTATCAGAAGGTGAACACTGAGAAGAAAGTGTTAGGACAGACAGCCAAGAACTTGATTGCTGGCAAGTGCTGGCTTGAACAAGGGCAATTGCTGGAATCTAAGAGGGGTGCTAATATTGAAGAGAAGAAGGTGTCCAGTTTCAGGGCTCTCCTTGATTAGCAAACAATTGTTTTGTAATTCAAGGTGACTAGAAGTTTTACTTTTCAAAGGTACTGTAAGAGACTGTCTAACCTCCTCCAAAGGATTTTCAGGACTTGTTAACCATGAATAATAAAAGGTATGAGTTCATGGCCAGGTGCGGCAGCTCACACCTGTAATCCTAGCTCTTTGGGAGGCTGAGGCAGGTGGATCACTTCTGCCCAGGAGTTCGAGACCAGCCTAGGCAATATGGTGAAACCTCGGCTCTACTAAAAATACGAGAATTAGCCAAGTGTGGTGGCACGTGCCTGTAGTCCCAGCTACTTGGGAGGCTGAGGTGAGAGGATCACCTGGGCTTGGGAGGTCAAGGCTGCAATAAGGCAAGATTGTAGCACTGCACTCCAGCCTAGGCGATGACAGTGAGACCCTGTCTCAAATAAAATAAAATAAAATAAAAGGTATCAGTTCAAAGAAAACTCCTTAAAACTACCTTGTTACCTCTTATGTATAAAAACTTTTGTAGTCATGTTTTAATGGATTATTACCAAAGTTGACCTTTATTGTGCCTGTCAGAAAAATCTGGCTGTTATCTTGAGTTCCTAAAGGAAGAAGTAATAGGAGCTATTTGGCAGACTTGACAACAGTTTCTAACATTTCTAAACAGTCTAATCAATAATCAAAAGGACAGGCAGGGCTTGGCGACTCACGCCTGTAATCCCAGCACTTTTGTAGGCTGAGGTGGGCTGATCGCTTGAGCTCAGGAGTTTGAGACCAGCCTGGGCAACATGGTGAAACCCCTGTCTCTGCATAATATACAAAAATTAGCTGGGCATGGTGGTGCATGCCTGTAGTCCCAGCCACTTGAGCCTGGGAGGTAGAGGCTGCAGTGAGCAATGATGGCACCACTGCTGTCCAGGCTTAGCGAGAGAGTGAGACCCTGTCTCAAAAACAAAAAGACAAAACAAAACAAAAACCACAGAAGGACAAATTGTTTGGCTCAAACCTCTAGAAACCATAACAATATAAATAACTCTCCCCAGTGAATTGTTTCTGTCTTAAATCTTGGAAATAATCATTTTTATCTTGAATATTTGTTTCCACAAATCTCACCCTCTTCCTCCATCCTCTTATACACATTCTCACACCACGTTCTATAAGCAAAGAAAATATACTTTCAAGCTAAGTGTTTCTTTTGATGCTAAGACACTTAAAAAATAACAGTGAGGAAAGCAAAAGAAATAAATGCTTATTCCTTTCCCATCTGGATTTTACAAAGCAAACTGCAAGAGAAAACAATACAAGCTCAGTCAGTATGCATTTTATTTCCTCCTGCCGCTCTCTCACTCTGCTTGGGATTAAATGTTCCCTTAGTCCTCAACCAAAATGGAAATATGATCTCATGTTTGTTTATTGTGTTGTCTTTGTATTTCCTAGGTCAATAGGGTGCAAATTTTGATTTACTGATGTAGCTTCTTTCCTCAAAAACAGAGAAATTCTTCAGGGAGCTTGCTGTAAGCATATCCAAGTGCAGCTGAACCTCACAGGTAGACATTATATAAAAATAGAGTAGCACTTTAAGATGCAAAAGTGGCATCATTCAGTACTGCCATCTCTGTACTCCAGGTGCAAGTCCAAGGATTCTACCAAACAGGGTTGCCAAACACTAATTAAACTAATTGGTTATCAATGCTGTTCTTAAATGTTATGATCCTGGGGTTTCTACAATGAGAAGAAAAGGGGATGCCTTCCATTCCCCATACAAAATGCATAAATTCTATTACGTACTCTCAAATCAGCAAGAAATTACCAAGAAAAAAATTATCTTGTCTCAAATAACAATTTGGAAAAAAAATGACCAGTATCTGTATATGTTTATTTATTTCCTTTTATCTTGTCATTTCTCTATGTCCAATACATAATAAACTTTAAAAAACAGGCTAACATACCAAGATGAAGAGATTCATTATAGCCGCTATGATTTTCTATGATAAAAGAAAGAAAAAAATTTTTTCAATACACTAAAATGGGATAAGCTCAACAGACTAGAGAGTTTCAAATGCATAGGAAAAGGAAATAAAAAGAGATAAAAGAAATTATAATACTTCTGAAACCAGCAATGTGATTCTGCTTCACACCCATGCAACTGGCAGCAATCTAGCTACTAAGGCTGAAGATGAGCACACCCAGTAGTTCCACTCCAAGATATGGACCGCCAAACAAACTTCTACATGGACACCATGAGATATCTACTACAATGTTCACAGTAGCTTTGTTTACAATGGCAAAGCATTGAAAACCACCAAAGCGGGGGAGGAGCCAAGATGGCCGAATAGGAACAGCTCCGGTCTACAGCTCCCAGCGCGAGCAACGCAGAAGACAGGTGATTTCTGCATTTCCATCTGAGGTACCGTGTTCATCTCACTAGGGAGTGCCAGACAGTGGGCGCAGGTCAGTGGGTGAGCGCACCGTGCGCCAGCCGAAGCAGGGGCGAGGCATTGCCTCACTCGGGAAGCGCAAGGGGTCAGGGAGTTCCCCTTCCAGGGGTGACAGAAAATCACCCCTGTGGCACCTGGAAAATCGGGCCACTCCCACCCGAATACTGTGCTTTTCCGACGGGCTTAGGAAACGGTGCCCCAGGAGAGTATAGCCCGCACCTGGCTCAGAGGGTCCTACGCCCACGGAGTCTCGCTGATTGCTAGCACAGCAGTCTGAGATCAAACAGCAAGTCGGCAGCGAGGCTGGGGGAGGGGCGCCCGCCATTGCCCAGGCTCGCTTAGGTAAACAAAGCAGCCTGGAAGCTTGAACTGGGTGGAGCCCACCACAGCTCAAGGAGGCCTGCCTGCCTCTGTAGGCTCCACCTCTGGGGGCAGAGCACAGACAAACAAAAAGACAGCAGTAACCTCTGCAGACTTAAATGTCCCTGTCTGACAGCTTTGAGGAGAGCAGTGGTTCTCCCAGCACGCAGCTGGAGATCTGAGAACGGGCTGACTGCCTCCTCAAGTGGGTCCCTGACCCCTGACCCCCGAGCAGCCTAACTGGGAGGCACCCCCCAGCAGGGGCAGACTGACACCTCACACGGCCGGCCAGGTACTCCAACAGACCTGCAGCTGAGGGTTCTGTCTGTTAGAAGGAAAACTAACAGAAAGGACATCCACACCAAAAACCCATCTGTACATCACCATCATCAAAGACCAAAAGTAGATAAAACCACAAAGATGGGGAAAAAACAGAGCAGAAAAACTGGAAACTCTAAAAACCAGAGTACCTCTCCTCCTCCAAAGGAACGCAGTTCCTCACCAGCAACGGAACAAAGCTGGACGGAGAATGACTTTGATGAGCTGAGAGAAGAAGGCTTCAGACGATCAAATTACTCCGAGCTATGGGAGGATATTCAAACCAAAGGCAAAGAAGTTGAAAACTTTGAAAAAAATTTAGAAGAATGTATAACTAGAATAACCAATACAGAGAAGTGCTTAAAGGAGCTGATGGAGCTGAAAACCAAGGCTCGAGAACTACGTGAAGAATGCAGAAGCCTCAGGAGCCGATGCGATCAAATGGAAAAAAGGGTATCAGCCCTGGAAGATGAAATGAATGAAATGAAGCGAGAAGGGAAGTTTAGAGAAAAAAGAATAAAAAGAAACGAGCAAAGCCTCCAAGAAATGTGGGACTATGTGAAAAGACCAAATCTACGTCTGATTGGTGTACCTGAAAGTGACGGGGAGAATGGAAACAAGTTGGAAAACACTCTGCAGGATATTATCCAGGAGAACTTCCCCAATCTAGCAAGGCAGGCCAACATTCAGATTCAGGAAATACAGAGAACGCCACAAAGATACTCCTCGAGAAGAGCAACTCCAAGACACATAATTGTCAGATTCACCAAAGTTGAAATGAAGGAAAAAATGTTAAGGGCAGCCAGAGAGAAAGGTCGGGTTACCATCAAAGGGAAGCCCATCAGACTAACAGCGGATCTCTCGGCAGAAACCCTACAAGCCAGAAGAGAGTGGGGGCCAATATTCAACATTCTTAAAGAAAAGAATTTTCAACCCAGAATTTCATATCCTGCCAAACTAAGCTTCATAAGTGAAGGAGAAATAAAATCCTTTACAGACAAGCAAATGCTGAGAGATTTTGTCACCACCAGGCCTGCCCTAAAAGAACTCCTGAAGGAAGCGCTAAACATGGAAAGGCACAACCAGTACCAGCCACTGCAAAATCATACCGAAATGTAAAGACCATCGAGACTAGGAAGAGACTGCATCAACTAACGAGCAAAATATCCAGCTAACATCATAATGACAGGATCAAATTCACACATAACAATATTAACTTTAAATGTAAATGGACTAAATGCTCCAATTAAAAGACACAGACTGGCAAATTGGATAAAGACTCAAGGCCCATCAGTGTGCTGTATTCAGGAAACCCATCTCACGTGCAGAGACACACATAGGCTCAAAATAAAAGGATGGAGGAAGATCTACCAAGCAAATGGAAAACAAAAAAAGGCAGGGGTTGCAATCCTAGTCTCTGATAAAACAGACTTTAAACCAACAAAGATCAAAAGAGACAAAGAAGGCCATTACATAATGGTAAAGGGATTAATTCAACAAGAAGAGCTAACTATCCTAAATATATATGCACCCAATACAGGAGCACCCAGATTCATAAAGCAAGTCCTGAGTGACCTACAAAGAGACTTAGACTCCCACACATTAATAATGGGAGACTTTAACACCCCACTGTCAACATTAGACAGATCAACGAGACAGAAAGTCAACAAGGATACCCAGGAATTGAACTCAGCTCTGCACCAAGCGGACCTAATAGACATCTACAGAACTCTCCACCCCAAATCAACAGAATATACATTTTTTTCAGCACCACACCACACCTATTCCAAAATTGACCATATACTTGGAAGTAAAGCTCTCCTCAATAAATGTAAAAGAACAGAAATTGTAACAAACTGTCTCTCAGATCACAGTGCAATCAAGCTAGAACTCAGGATTAAGAATCTCACTCAAAACCGCTCGACTACGTGGAAACTGAACAACTTGCTCCTGAATGACTACTGGGTACATAATGAAATGAAGGCAGAAATAAAGATGTTCTTTGAAACCAACGAGAACCAAGACACAACATACCAGAATCTCTGGGATGCATTCAAAGCAGTGTGTAGAGGGAAATTTATAGCACTAAATGCCCACAAGAGAAAGCAGGAAAGATCCAAAATTGACACCCTAACATCACAATTAAAAGAACTAGAAAAGCAAGAGCAAACACATTCAAAAGCTAGCAGAAGGCAAGAAATAACTAAAATCAGAGCAGAACTGAAGGAAATAGAGACACAAAAAACCCTTCAAAAAATAAATGAATCCAGGAGCTGGTTTTTTGAAAGGATCAACAAAATTGATAGACCGCTAGCAAGATTAATAAAGAAAAAAAGAGAGAAGAATCAAATAGATGCAATAAAAAATGATAAAGGGGATATCACCACTGATCCCACAGAAATACAAACTACCATCAGAGAATATTACAAACACCTCTATGCAAATAAACTAGAAAATCTAGAAGAAATGGATAAATTCCTCAACACATACACCCTCCCAAGACTAAACCAGGAAGAAGTTGAATCTCTGAATAGACCAATAACAGGAGCTGAAATTGTGGCAATAATCAATAGCTTACCAACCAAAAAAAGTCCAGGACCTGATGGGTTCACAGCCGAATTCTACCAGAGGTACAAGGATGAGCTGGTACCATTCCTTCTGAAACTATTCCAATCAATAGAAAAAGAGGGAATCCTCCCTAACTCATTTTATGAGGCCAGCATCATCCTGATACCAAAGCCTGGCAGAGACACAACAAAAGAAGAGAATTTTAGACCAATATCCTTGATGAACATTGATGCAAAAATCCTCAATAAAATACTGGCAAACAGAATCCAGCAGCACATCAAAAAGCTTATCCACCATGATCAAGTGGGCTTCATCCCTGGGATGCAAGGCTGGTTCAATATACGCAAATCAATAAATGTAATCCAGCATATAAACAGAACCAAAGACAAAAACCACATGATTATCTCAATAGATGCAGAAAAGGCCTTTGACAAAATTCAACAACCCTTCATGCTAAAAACTCTCAATAAATTAGGAATTGATGGGACGTATCTCAAAATAATAAGAGCTATTTATGACAAACCCACAGCCAATATCATACTGAATGGGCAAAAACTGGAAGCATTCCCTTTGAAAACTGGCACAAGACAGGGATGCCCTCTCTCACCACTTCTATTCAACATAGTGTTGGAAGTTCTGGCCAGGGCAATTAGGCAGGAGAAGGAAATCAAGGGTATTCAATTAGGAAAAGAGGAAGTCAAATTGTCCCTGTTTGCAGATGACATGATAGTATATCTAGAAAACCCCATTGTCTCAGCCCAAAATCTCCTTAAGCTGATAAGCAACTTCAGCAAAGTCTCAGGATACAAAATCAATGTGCAAAAATCACAAGCATTCTTATACATAAATAACAGACAGACAGAGAGCCAAATCATGAGTGAACTCCCATTCACAATTGCTTCAAAGAGAATAAAATACCTAGGAATCCAACTTACAAGGGATGTGAAAGACCTCTTCAAGGAGAACTACAAACCACTGCTCAAGGAAATAAAAGAGGATACAAACAAATGGAAGAACATTCCATGCTCATGGGTAGGAAGAATCAATATCATGAAAATGGCCATCCTTCCCAAGGTAATTTACAGATTCAATGCCATCCCCATCAAGCTACCAATGACTTTCTTCACAGAATTGGAAAAAACTACTTTAAAGTTCATATGGAACCAAAAAAGAGCCCGCATCGCCAAGTCAATCCTAAGCCAAAAGAACAAAGCTGGAGGCATCACACTACCTGACTTCAAACTATACTACAAGGCTACAGTAACCAAAACAGCATGGTACTGGTACCAAAACAGAGATATAGATCAATGGAACAGAACAGAGCCGTCAGAAATAATGCCACATATCTACAAGTATCTGATCTTTGACAAACCTGACAAAAACAAGAAATGGGGAAAGGATTCCCTATTTAATAAATGGTGCTGGGAAAACTGGCTAGCCATATGTAGAAAGCTGAAACTGGATCCCTTCCTTACACCTTATACAAAAATCAATTCAAGATGGATTAAAGACTTAAATGTTAGACCTAAAACCATAAAAACCCTAGAAGAAAACCTAGGCATTACCATTCAGGACATAGGCATGGGCAAGGACTTCATGTCTAAAACACCAAAAGCAATGGCAACAAAAGCCAAAATTGACAAATGGGATCTAATTAAACTCAAGAGCTTCTGCACAGCAAAAGAAACTACCATCAGAGTGAACAGGCAACCTACAAAATGGGAGAAAATTTTCGCAACCTACTCATCTGACAAAGGGCTAATATCCAGAATCTACAATGAACTCAAACAAATTTACAAGAAAAAAACAAACAACCCCATCAAAAAGTGGGCGAAGGACATGAACAGACACTTCTCAAAAGAAGACATTTATGCAGCCAAAAAACACATGAAAAAATGCTCACCATCACTTGCCATCAGAGAAATGCAAATCAAAACCACAATGAGATACCATCTCACACCAGTTAGAATGGCAATCATTAAAAAGTCAGGAAACAACAGGTGCTGGAGAGGATGTGGAGAAATAGGAACACTTTTACACTGTTGGTGGGATTGTAAACTAGTTCAACCCTTGTAGAAGTCAGTGTGGCGATTCCTCAGGGATCTAGAACTAGAAATTCCATTCGACCCAGCCATCCCATTACTGGGTATATACCCAAAGGACTATAAATCATGCTGCTATAAAGACACATGCACACGTATGTTTATTGCCACATTATTCACAATAGCAAAGACTTGGAACCAACCCAAATGTCCAACAATGATAGACTGGATTAAGAAAATGTGGCACATGTACACCATGGAATACTATGCAGCCATAAAAAATGATGAGTTCATGTCCTTTGTAGGGACATGGATGAAATTGGAAATCATCATTCTCAGTAAACTATCGCAAGAACAAAAAACCAAACACCGCATATTCTCACTCATAGGTGGGAATTGAACAATGAGAACACATGGACACAGGAAGGGGAACATCACACTTCGGGGACAGTTGTGGGGTGGGGGGAGGGGGGAGGGATAGCACTGAGAGATATACCTAATGCTAGATGACGAGTTGGTAGGTGCAGCGCACCAGCATGGCACATGTATACATATGTAACTTACCTGCACATTGCGCACATGTACCATAAAACCTAAAGTATAATAATAATAATAATAATAATAAAAAAATAAAAATAAATAAAATAAAATAAAAAAGACCAGGTCCCCCCAAAAAAAAAAAAAAAGAAAAAGAAAACCACCAAAGCATCTATCAGCAGAAGAGTGGATAATGTTTATTTGAACAATGGGCTGTATTGTAATTAGGATAAGGGAACTAAAGCTCCATGTATCAATGTAGATACAACTCAAGAGCAGTGTTACAATGCCATTGCAGAAGGGTTCATTCAGATTGCCCTTTATATAAGTTAAAAATATATGTGTAATATATATATATTCAAAATAATGATGTATCTTTGGTGGAGCTATACATACCAGTATAAAAACATCCACATGAAAATGGATAATAAATTCAAGGCTTCCTCTGATGAGGGAGAAAGGAGGATAGGATTCAGAAGAGATATACAAGGAGCTGAAACTACAACTACAATAAATGTTTTTATTTAAGAACCCAATGCAAGGCTGGGTGCAGTGGCTCATGCCTGTAATCCCAGCTGTTTTGGGAGGCCAAGGCAGGCAGATCATTTGAGGTTAGGAGTTCTAGACCAGCGTGGCCAACATGGTGAAACCCCATCTCTACTAAAAGTCCAAAACTTAGCCACTGTAATCCCAGCTGCTCAAGGCTCAGCACGAGAATAGCTGGAACCTACAAGGCGGAGGTTGCAGTGAGTCTAAATTGCACCACCACACTCCAGTCTGGGCAACAAAGCAAGACTCCATCCAAAAAAAACAAAAAACAAAAAACCCCAAATATGTCAATATGTTAAAGATTTCTTTAAGCTTTTGTTTTTTATTGTTTGATCTCTTTTCATCATTTTTAAAAATGCTTCTGAGTGATTTATCAGAACGTGTCTTTCAAAGCACATTTTTTTAAACCAGAAATCCATCTAACTTCTATCATGCAAAACCCAGGCATATGGGATTCCCACATACAGTTGTTTCTAAAGACTACCCCTTGGATGCCCCCCATAAAATCCAAAAATGAGCATCCTAATCTATGGAAAATCTAAAATAATTGAAGTCATTATACAAGAAGCATAGAAGTTAGGTGGCCTGCCTCCTGCCATTTTGATTATTCCGAACCACCTTTTCTTGCTCTGGGCATCAGTGCTTTGAGCAGAGGAAGATCCCTGGGCTTAGCCTCAAGAGTTGGGTTAGACTCCTGACTGCTCCTTCCCAGGTTGTAGTGCTGAATCAGCATTCATTATCATTCATTATCATTCCCTTTTTCCTCCTTCCTAACAGAGCCTTAATTTTCTTTTTTTATCTTTTTTCTTTTTTTTAAGACAGAATTTCGCTCTGTTACCCAGGCTGGAGTGCAGTGGCATGATCTCGGCTCACTACAACCTTTGCCTCTCGGGTTCAAGCCTCAGCCTCCCAAGCAGCTGGGACTACAGGTGGGCACCACCATGCCCAGCTAATTTTTGTATTTTTTGGTAGAGACAGGTTTCACCATGTTGGCCAGGCTGATCTCAAACTCCTGACCTCAAGTAATCCACTCGCCTCAGCCTCCCAAAATGCTGGTATTACAGGCATGAGGCACCACGCCTGGCCAAGAACCTTTATTTTCATTAAGTATCCCAAGTCATCTAAGGATAATTTCATGCCTCTTGCCAATAATTGATTCAGGAATAGGTATGTGAATTAATCAAGGCCAGTGATAGGTGAGGAGAAGTTTGCTAAGGACTTTTAAGGAAAGTTTCCTAGTTTTCAAGAAAAAGCTACAGAAAGAAACAATCTCTTCCTCTGGCATTATTGTGTGCAGATTTGAGGCCCAGAACTGCAGCAACCATTTAACTATGAGGCTGCAGACTAAGCCAACCCTTGATGAAGGGTAGAGCCAAGAGAATTGCAGAGAAACAGAGTCAGCGCAGCTAGGTATGTCAGCCCTGAAGACCACCTCTCACCTCTGAAGGTTCACACAAGTGAGCCAATATCTTTCTGCATTGTTTAAACCAGTTAAGATAGATTTTTGTTAGCTGTGGCCAAAGACATTCTAACTGATATATACATACATACGTGATTCAGCTTCTGCAGTTGTCAGCAGGGATATTAATTTCTGCCTTGCTAGTTCCATCAATGGTTTTGGAAAGCAAAATGATTCAATGCACGTGAATGTGTTTTGTAAACTATAAATTGCTATTCAAGGGCAAGCTGTTACTATTAGTAGTAATTTTGCTCCTAAGTCTTAGGTCTTAGATATCAATTTTATTTCTTTCTTTTTCATTTTTATTTTGTTAGGACAGGGTGTTGCTCTGTTTTTTGTTTTTTTTTTGAGACGAAGTCTCGCTCTTGTCTCCCATGCTGGAGTATGATGGCACGATCTTGGCTCACTACAACCTCCGCCTGCCGGGTTCAAGCGATTCTCCTGCCTCAGCCTCCTGTGTAGCTGGGAGTACAGGTGCCTGCACCATGCGGGGCTAATTTTTGTATTTTTAGTAGATACGGGGTTTCACCATGTTGGCCAGGCTGGTCTCGAACTCCTGACCTCAGGTGATCCACCCACCTTGGCCTCTGAAAGCACTGGGATTACAGGTATCAGCCACCGCACCCGGCCTGTTGCCCAGGCTGGAGTACAGTGACATAGTAACAGCTGACCTGTTAGGAGCCTCGAACTCCCGAGCTCGAGCGATCCTCCTGCCTCGGCCTTACAAAGTGCTGGGATTACAGGCATGAGCCATTGTGCCTGCCAGATACAAATTTTAATTCACTATATAAATTGTACGTCTTAGAATGTATTTAACTCATTTTAAATTGATAATTCCAGTGACCTTATGAGCACTTACAGATCATCATTTTAAAATCACGTAAAGCAGTTATATATTTATAGTATCTGTTGAGGATATTTTCTTTTTTTTTTTTTTGAGACGGAGTCTCGCTCTGTCGCCCAGGCTGGAGTGCAGTGGCGCAATCTCGGCTCACTGCAAGCTCCGCCTCACGGGTTCACGCCATTCTCCTGTCTCCGCCTCACGAGTAGCTGGGACTACAGGCGCCCGCCACCACGTCTGTCTAATTTTTTGTATTTTTAGTAGAGACGGGGTTTCACCGTGTTAGCCAGGATGGTCTTGATCTCCTGAGCTCGTGATCCGCCCGCCTCGGCCTCCCGAAGTGCTGGGATTACAAGCGTGAGCCACCACGCCCGGCCAGTTGAGGATATTTTCAGCAATTAGTTTTTATATAAGGGCCCTAAAACCTTTTGAATAGCCATTATGTTAAAGGGTTAAAAAATGTCCACAATATAGGGTCTTCTTACCTAAAAACTGACCTTTAGCATATCCTCTGTGTCAGTATCTACATTTGTAAAGAGGGTTTTCATAAAAATTAAGGGAGACAGTACGTGTGAGGTACTCACAGCAGGACCTAAAACATAGTTACCAGCAGAATAATAACAGTTTGACCTAACACTATGTTCCAGGGATGTTCTAAGAACTTCACATCAATCGACTGGTACTGCAGAACTGTATTCTTGCTCTATTGCACTTTTTAATTTTTAAAATAGCTTTATTGCTTAAGGAAAAATGTCACATTTTTAATATTTAGACAAGATTGGGCACGCTGAAGGTATTATGGCTGTAGACACATTTTTATTATTTAAAAAATTCAAATACAGAAAAGTATGAAGATGAAATGAAAGTCACCCCAAATTCCATCTTATTACATGTATGCTGGATAAGCAACCAGGCCTTTCTGTTTAATAAGGCAGGTACACATATGTATACACACATATACACACAAGTATATATATGCACTTATGGTGTATATGTGTGCATATATATATACATACTTATGCATACATATTTCCGTATGTACTATATACATGTCTATTTTTAGTTGGACAAAAGGAAAAACTGGCATTATTTTTTAAATTATAGTTGATTCCACATCCTAGGGTATAAAAGAAGCCAGATTTTCCATATTGTTTGGGATATTGCTTGTAAGTGGGTAGGGTCTAGTTAGGCAGCAGATACCTAAATACATATTTACTTAAATAAGGTCATACTGTCTTTTTAAATGCTCTTAATTTTTTTAAAATTTAAAGTAGCCCTTTAGTCACATAACACATCACTATGATTTTTTACATCATAATTACTTACTTCTACCCAATTTCTCTTGTTTATTATTCTCCCTAACAGCTGCCTTTTTTCTTTTATAAAAAAAAATTTATTATTTTTTTTGAGACAGGGTCTCACTCCATCCCCAGGCTGAAATGCAGTGGTGTAATCATGGCTCACTACAGTCTCAAACTCCTGAGCTCAAGTGATCCTCACAGCCTCCTGAGTAGCTGGGATTATATGCATACACCACCGTACCTGGCTAATTTTTTCTTATTTTGTACAGACAGGTTCTCCCACGGAATCAACCTAAATGCCCATCAACAGTAAACTGGATAAAGAAAATGTGGTACATATACACCATGAAATACTATGCAGCCACAAAAAAGGGCACAAGCATGTCCTTTGCAGCAACATGGATGGAGCTGGAGGACATTATCCTAAGTGAACCAACACAAGAACAGAAAACCAAATACTGCATGTTCTCACTTACGACTGGGAGCTAGACAATGAGAATATATGGATAATAGGAGGGGAACAACAGACACTGGGGCCTACTTGAGGATGGAGGCTGGGAGGAGGGAAAGGACCAGAAAAATACCTATCAATACTATGCATATTACCCAGGTGACAAAATTATCTGTACACCAAACCCCATGACACTCAGTTTACCTATATAACAAACCTACACATATACCCCAGAACCTAAAATAAAAGTAAAAAAGGGCCAGGCATGGTGGCTCGTGCCTGTAATCCCAGCACTTTGGGAGGCCGAGGCTGGCAGATCACCTGAGATCAGGAGTTCAAGACCAGCCCGGCCAACATGGTGAAACCCTGTCTCTACTAAAAATTAAAAAATACAAAAATTAGCCGGATGTGGTGGCAGGCCCCTTTAATCCCAGCTACTCAGGAGCTGAGGCCAGAGAATCCCTTGAACCTGGGAGGCAGAGGTTGCAGTGAGCCGAGATCATGCCATTGCACTCCAGTCTGGCGACAGAGTGAGACTTCGTCTCAAAAAAAAAAAAGAAGGTAAAAAGAAGAGAGAGAGAGATTGAGAGAGAGTCCCTGCCCAGGAGGCTGGTCTCGAACTCCTGGCCTCAAAAGATCCTCCTGCGTTGGCCTCCCAAAATGCTGGGATTATAGGCATAAGCCACCACACCCAGCCTCTTTTTAGAAGTTTCTAATTGTGGTAAAAACTCATAACAAAATTTACCATCTTAATCATTTTTTAGTATGTAGTTCAATAGTGCTAAGTGTATTCACATAGTTACTCAGTAGATTAATAGAACTTTTTCATCTTGCAAAACTGAAACTGTATATTGACTAAACAATCCCCTTTTCCTCCTCCTTCCAGGCCCTAGAAACCATCATTCTACTTCCTGTTTCTGCGAATTTGCAGCGGTCGTACATTTTATGTCAATTTATATTCTCCAGCACCTAGTATAGTCATGCTCCATAAATATTTGTTAAGTGATGAATGAATCTGTATTTGAGCTATACACAAACAAATGAAACAAGAAGAAAGTCACACAGCCCTCATTTGTACTAAGGAATCAATACCTGCTATCTTAGGCCATTCTTGCCATTGCTATTAAGAAACACCTGAGGCTGAGATTTTTTTTTAACACTTCAGCAATTTGTCTAAGGTCTCAGCATTTGCCAACTGGCAAAGTTATAATTCAGACTCAGGTGTGTCTGATTCCCAAGCTTGTCTTCTTTGTATGAGGTTATGCTGCCTACCCTAACCTCTCCTCTTCCTCGTTTCCATAACTGGCCCCACTGAGTTCTTCACCATAGGACTCAGTCTCACTATTTTCAGATTATTCTCAGATTTATACATCTCTGGGATAGGCAATACATTTTTGGCTATGTCTTTCTCCCATTTTCGAAGTACAAGGCAAATAAACACAGTGTGTTTCCTAGGACAAGAGTCATTACCTCTCAGAAGCTTGGATTCCAAATCTAAAATCATATACTTAACTGATACTCAATGATAATGTGATTAAGAGTTCTATTTGTCAACTTGTCTAGGCTATATGGTACCTAGCCATTCAACCAAACACTGTGTCACAACCAAAGATGGTGTTGTGAAGGTATTTTGCAGATGTGATAAATATCTACAGCCAGCTAACTTTAAGGAAAGGGGATTATCCTGGATAATCTGGGTAGGATAAATCCAGTTCGTTGAAAGTCTGTAAGAGTAGAATTGAGGTTTCCCTAAGGAAAAAAGAAATTGTGTCTGTGGACCGTAGTGTCCGCCTTTGCCTGAGAGTTTCTAGCCTGCCATTCCTGATGGCCTACCCAGCACATATCAGACTTGCCTACCTTTCCCCCATAATCCCAGAAACCAATTCCTCACAATAAAGCTCTTTCCTCTCTTTCTCTGTGTGTGTGTGTGTGTGTGTGATGTTTCTGTGTGTGACACGAAAAGCACCCAGGAGTGCTGAACAAACATGATTTCTTCCAACTATTAGTGTCCTGATGATAACCCCTGGGGCTAATTAGTCCCCAAGTATTCACATTGTTAACTGGATAGAGTGTCTGCAGGGAAAAACCCTAGAGCCCTGGATGATAGATATGTTACCGTCTCTTCCCTCTCCCTGCCTCTGATGGAGTGGGCTTTGTGTTGATCTCTACACCCAACTTATCCCAGACTTAAGCCCGGCCCTATCTCTCCAACACTTGCCTCATATTTCACCCTTTAGCCTGAGTCCTGAGTGATAAGTACCATCTGACTTTCCTACTACTGTGCCCAGCCTAATTTAATGGAAACCCAGTGGTTACCACTTCTGGAATTGAAATGTGTGTCCTTCAGACACTTCAAGGGTGACTCTGCCTGTCCCAGCTGGTTAGGCTTCTGGAGTCGTCCTTGGCAGCCAGGTCCACCTTACTGTCCAACCTTGATGGGCAGCTCTTAAGCCATCCCCATCTCACCAATTCCATGCAGCCACCAACAGAGCATCCTGCTTCCTAATCATTGCACAAGCCATGAAGGATGGCTAGAACGATCTATTCCAACTAACCATGAGTGACCCAGCCATGGGACATACGGCCTTTTCCAAAGACGAGTAGAACCTAGTTTTCCAAAGCTGAGATTGAAAATGTTCGGCATGTGTTTGTGTGGTACATTCCTAACTTTGTGACTGAAGTTTCAGAAATCAAATTCACTTTCAACTAGCTGTGTTGCTATGTTATCTGTATTTCGTAATGATTCTGTCTCTGCAGGCAATTGCAGTATATGCTAAATTGTCTACTCTTTTTTTTTTTTTTTTTTTTTTTTTTTTTGAGACGGAGTCTTGCTCAGTCCCCCAGGCTGGAGTGCAGTGGCGTGATCTCAGCTCACTGCAAGCTCCGCCTTCCGAGTTCACACTATTCTCCCTCCTCAGCCTCCCGAGTAGCTGGGACTACAGGCACCCACCACCACGCCCGGCCAGGATGGTCTCGATCCCATGATCTCGTGATCCGCCCGCCTCGGCCTCCCAAAGTGCTGGGATTACAGGCGTGAGCCACCGTGCCCGGCCCTGTCTACTCTTAAATATCTATGAGAATGGGAGACTGTGGAGCAGATATAGAGTCTTAAAAAAATTATTCGTTTTAGTCATGAATTCAACTTCCTTCACCATAAAAACTTAGATCCAAGTTGTGAACAACTACCAAGAATGACCAATCGGGGATTCCTTTTATCTCCTCACTTCTCCCCTGATGAAAGCACGTAAAGCAGTGATTGAAAGCCAACTACAAAAAGGGAGACATCCTCATTATTCCTAGACTTAATGGTGGAGATTTCTACAGTCAATGGTTGTATTCTTGGCCAGATCATTTAACATCCTTGAACTTCATCCAAAACTGGAAGGAACTGGACTTTTTTTCCAAAGTCCCTTTTGCCACTGAAGTCCCATGAGCCTTGAGAATCAAAGTATGGTTGAGATGTCCATTCACCCAAGGAAGGAGGAGATAAGTGCAGGCAATCAGAAGTCCTGTTTGCATGAGGTTCTCCTAAGCTCCATAGGCAGTGGCGGTGGGCTAATTGGTAAAAATATGGCCAGTACAACATGAAGGCCCACTGCATATAACGGCAGGAAGAACTCACTCACTTTCTCTTTCCAGAAGATTTTTTTTTTTTTTTTGAAACAGGTCTTGCTGTGTCTCACAGGCTGGAGTGCAGTGGTGTAACTGGCTCACTGCAGCCTCCATCTCCCAGTCTCAAGTGATCCTCCCACCTCAGCCTCCCAAGTAGTTGGGACCACAGGCATGGGCCACAACACCACAACACCTGTTTTTGTGTGTGTGTGTGTTCTAAATTTTGTACAGACAGCATCTCATGTTTCCCAGACTGATCCTGAACTCTTGAGCTACAGCAATCCTCCCATCTTGGCCTCTCAAAGTGCTAGGATTACAGGTGTGAGCCACCATGCCCAGTTGAAAGTAAGTTGAACTAAGCAGAATTGGGCTTTAATAGTGAAAAGGAACAGGAACAGGGTTTGGTGTTGTTTTATTTTTCTAATGGTGGTGGAAGGGACGATGCTATAGGGTAGACTTCTAAGTTCTGGATGCTGTCAGAGTCAGACAGAGAATCAGGCAGCTGCTGAGATGTCTGGGTCTAATGGAGCCCGGACAGAAGCCCATCCTGCCCAGGTCTGTTGTGACCCGGCACTCTTGTCAATACCACTTCGTGCTCACCCCAGCCCCACTCAAGCACCATCTGTCCACCTTAGTTTCACCTCGTCACTGCATCAGCAAAAGGGATTTTGGGACTTAGAATAAAGTTCTCCCATTAGGAGAGTTGAAAGCTGCTCCAAATCTGAGGAGAGAGTCCCCGAAAAGGACAGAAACTTACCATCAGATTGAAGAGAAGGGGACATGTTCCTTTTGCGACCATGAGCTGAGGTTGTTGAGCATGCCTGAGAGAGTGGTGCAGACTAGGGTCACAGGAATAGTGACCCCCCTCTAGCCCAGAACCTGATGAAGATAAATCTCTCCATGTCTATAAGGATCTGGTGCAATCTGGAGAAATAAGGGTCATATGTAAATAAAACTAATTGGATTGAAGGGAACTGAGAGGATAGAAGTTAATTCCTATAAATTTGGATTGATGCCACTAATACCTCCCAATGTAGGCCAGACCATGGGCAAGAGAATATGAATTGAGACGAATCTAAGTTTTCTGTTTTTTAAAGGCTTTAGATAGTTTTCTGACAAGTTAGATCTTCCTCAGTCATAATAGAAATAGGGCCAGGCATGGTGGCTCATGCCTGTAGTCCTGTTATTGGAAAGGGGTTCCTATCCAGACCCCAAGAGAGGGTTCTTGGATCTTACACAAGAAAGAATTAGGGGCCAGTCCATAGACTAAAATGAAAGCAAGTTTATTAGGAAAGTAAAGGAATAAAGAATGGCTACTCCATAGACAGAGCAGCCCTGAGGGCTGCTGGTTGCCCATTTTTATGGTTATTTTTTGATGATATGCTAAACAAGGGGTGGATTATTCATGCCTCCCCTTTTAGACCACATAGGTATCTTCCTGACGTTGCCATGGCATTTGTAAACTGCCATGCTGCTGGCAGAAGTGTAGCAGTGAGGACAACCAGAGGCCACTGTCATTGCCATCTTGGTTTCGGTGGGTTTTGGCCGGCTTCTTTACTGCAACTTGTTTTATCAGCAAGGTCTTTATGACCTGTATTTTGTGCCAATCTCTTATCTCATCCTGTGGCTTAGAATGCCTTAACTGTCTGAAAATGCAGGCCAATAGGTCTCAGCCTCATTTTACCCAGCCCATTTTCAAGATGGAGTTGCTCTGGTTCAAACGCCTCTGACAATCCCAGTGTTTTGGGAGGCTGAAGTGAGAGGATTGCTTGAGCCCAGGAGTTTGAGACCAGCCTGGGCAAGATAGCAAGACCCTGTCTCTACAAAAAAAAAAAAAAATTAGCCGGGCATGGTGAGCTATGATCCTGCCACTGCACTTCAGCCTGGATGATAGATTGTCTCTTAAACAAAACAAAACAAAACAAAACAAATAAATACCTCTATGTAGATAACAAGTGTTTTTTATTTTATTTTGATTTTTATTGAAACAGGGTCTCACTCTGTCGTCCAGGCTGAATTGCAATGGCACAGTTTCATCTCACTGCAATCTCTGCCTCCTGGGCTCAAGTGATCCTCCCTGCCTCCCAAGTAGCTGGGACTACAGGCACATGCCACCACACCGAGCTAACTGGCTAATTTTTGTATTTTTCAGAGACAGGGTTTTGCTATGTTGCCCAGGCTGGTCTTGAACTCCTGGACTCAAGTAATCCTCCTTTCTTGGCCTCCCAAAGGGCTGGGATTACAGCCACTATGCCCAGCCTAACAGCTGTTTTTTAAATTGAGATAAGATAATAACATAACATAAAATCTGCCACTTAAAGCACTTTTAAATATACAGTTCTATGACATTAAACATATTCACATTGTTGTGCAATCATCACCACTATCTATCTCCAGAACTCTTCTTGCAAAACTGAAACTTGTACCCATTACACAACAACTCATTTTGCCCTCCCACCCAACCTGTGGCAACCACAATTCTACTTTCTGTCTCTATGAATTTGACTACCCTAGATATGTTATATAAGTGGAATCATACAGCATTTGTTCTTTGTGTCTAGCTTAATTTACTTAGCCTCAAGGTTCATCTATGTTATGTTAAGATTCCCTTTCCTTTTTAAGGCTGAATAATATTACACACACACACACACACACACACACGATATTTTCTTTCTTTCTTTTTTTTTTTTTTGGAGACAGAGTTTTGTTCTTGTTGCCCAGGCTGGAGTGCAGTGGTGCAATCTTGGCTCATCGCAACCTCCCACTTCTGGGTTCAAGCAGTTCTCCTGCCTCAGCCTCCCAAGTAGCTGGGATTACAGGCATGTGCCACCACACCCGGCTAATTTTATGTTTTTAGTAGAGACAGAGTTTCTCCATGTTGATCAGGCTGGTGTTGAACTCCTGATCTCAGGTGATCCTCCTGCCTCGGCCTCCTAAAATGTTGGGATTACAGGCGTGAGCCACTGCTCCTGGCCGCCATATTTTGTTTATCCATCCATCAGTTGACATTTGAATTGTTTCTAGCTTTTGACTACTGTGAACAATGCAGCTACAAACATTGGTATGTAAATCTCTAAGACCTTGTTTTCATTCTTTTGGATGGAAGAATGGACTACTCAGGAGTGGAAGTCCCAAGATCAGCAGTTTGCAAGCTGTAGTATCAAGAGAACTGATAATATATTTCCACCCTGAGTCCAAAGGCCTGAGAACCAGAAGAGGCAATGGTGTAAGTTCTAGTTTAAGTTCAAGTGCAAAGGCAGGAGAAAACTGACGTCCCAGGTCAAAGATCAGATCAGATAGAGTGAATCCTTCCCTACTCAACCTTTTCTTCCATTCAGGGCCTTCAATGGGTTGGATGAGGCCTACTCACATTGGGGTGAGCAATCTACTTTACTGAGTCTACTGATTCAAATGTTAATCTCATCCTGAAACACCCTCACAGACACATCCAGAATAATGTTTTATCAAATATTTGGGCACATGGTGGCCCAGTCAAGTTGTCACATAAAATTAACCATCACATATGCAAATTCTCTGTTTAATATTTTAAGGAACCACCATATTGTTTTTTATAGCAGATGTACCATTTTACTATCCCTCCAGGAATGCACAAGAGTTCCAATTTCCTCACATCCTTGCCAGCTCTTGTTGTTTTCTGGTTGTTGTTGTTGTTGTTGTTTTTTAATAACAGCCCTCCTAGTGCATATGAAGTATACTTCTTCCATCATGGGTATAATTTTTATTTCCCTAATTATGAGTGACATTGAGCATTTTTCATGTGCTTCTTGGCCATTTATATATCTTATTTGAAGAAATGACTATTCAAATCATCAATTTTTATTATATTTTAAGTTCTAGGGAACATGTGCACAACGTGCAAGTTTGTTACATAGGTGTACATGTGCCATGTTGGTTTGCTGCACCCATCAACTCATCATTTACATTAGGTATTTCTCCTAACACTATCCCTCCCCCAGGCCCCCACCCCACAAAGGTCCCAGTGCATGATGTTCGCCTCCCTATGTCCATGTGTTCTCCTTGTTCAATTCCCTCTTATGAGTGAGAATATGCGGTGTTTGGTTTTCTGTCCTTGTGATATTTTGCTGAGAATGATGGTTTCCAGCTTCATCCATGTCCCTGCAAAGTTTATAAACTCATCCTTTTTTGTGGCTGCATAGTATTCCATGGTGTATATGTGCCACATTTTCTTTATCGAGTCTATTATTGATGGACATTTGGGGTTGCTTCCAAGTCTTCGCTATTGTGAATAGTGCCGCAATAAACATATGTGTGCATGTGTCTTTATAGTAGCATGATTTATAATCCTTTGGGTATATACCCAGTAATGGGATCGCTGGGTCAAATGGTATTTCTAGTTCTAGATCCTTGAGGAATCGCCACACTGTCTTCCACAATGGTTGAACTAATTTACACTCCCACCAACAGTGTAAAAGTGTTCCTATTTCCCCACATCCTCTCCAATATCTGTGGTTTCCTGACTTTTTAATGATCACCATTCTAACTGGCGTGAGATGGTATCTCATCGTGATTTTGATTTGCATTTCTCTGATGACCAGTGATGATGAGCATTTTTTCATGTGTCTGTTGGCTGCATAAATGTCTTCTTTGGAGAAGTGTCTGTTCATATCCTTTGCCTGCTTTTTGATGGGGTTGTTTTTTTCAGGTAAATTTGTTTAAGTTCTTTGGAGACTCTGGATATTAGCCCTTTGTCAGACGGAGAGATTCCAAAAATTTTCTCCCGTTCTGTAGGTTGCTGTTCACTCTGACGGTAGTTTCTTTTGCTGTGCAGAAGCTCTTTAGTTTAATTAGATCCAATTTGTCTATTTTGGCTTTTGTTGCCATTGCTTTTGGTGTTTTAGTCATGAAGTCCTTGCCCATGCCTATGTCCTGAATGGTATTGCCTAGGTTTTCTTCTAGAGTTTTTATGGTTTAAGGTCTTATATTTAAGTCTTTAATCCATCTTGAGTTAATTTTTGTATAAGCCGTAAGGAAGGGATCCAGTTTCCGCTTTCTGCATATGGCCAGCCAGTTTTCCCAACACTATTTATTAAATAGCGAATCCTTTCCCTGTTGCTTGTTTTTGTCAGGTTTGTCAAAGATCAGATGGTTGTAGATGTGTGGTGTTATTTCTGAGGCCTCTGTTCTGTTCCATTGGTCTATATATCTGTTTTGATACCAGTACCATGCTGTTTTGGTTACTGTAGCCTTATAGTATAGTTTGAAGTCAGGTAGCGTGATGCCTCTGGGTTTGTTCTTTTTGCTTAGGATTGTCTTGGCTACTTGGGCTCTTCTTTGGTTCCATATAAAATTTAGAGTAGCTTTTTCCAATTCTGTGAAGAAAGTCAGTGGTAGCTTGATGGGGATGGCATTGAATCTATAAATTACTTTGGGCAGTATGGCCATTTTCATGATATTGATTCTTCCTATGCATGAGCATGGAATATTCTTCCATTTGTTTGTGTCTTCTTTTACTTCATTGATAAGTGGTTTGTAGTTCTCCTTGAAGAGATCCTTCACATCCCTTGTAACTTGGATTCCTAAGTATTTTATTCTCTTTGTAGTAATTGTGAATGGGAATTCACTCATGATTTGGCTCTCTGTTTGTCTCTTATTGGTGTATAGGAAAGCTTGTGATTTTTGCACATTGATTTTGTATCCTGAGACTTTGCTGAAGTTGCTTATCAGCTTAAGGAGATTTTGGGCTGAGACGATGGGGCTTTCTAAATATACAATCATGTCATATTCAAATAGAGACAATTTTACTTCCTCTTTTCCTAATTGAATATCCTTTATTTCTTTCTCTTGCCTGATTACTCTGGCCAGAACTTCCAATACTATGTTGAATAGGAGTGGTGAGAGAGAGCATCCTTGTCTTGTGCTGGTTTTCAAAGGGAATGCCTCCAGTTTTTGCCCATTCAGTATGATATTGGCTGTGGGTCTGTCATAAATAGCTCTTATTATTTTGAGATACATTCCGTCAATACCTAGTTTATTGAGAGTTTTTAGCATTAAAGGCTGTTGAATTTTGTCAAAGACCTTTTCTGCATCTATTGAGATAATCATGTGGTTTTTGTCATTGGTTCTGTTTCTGTGATAGATTACATTTATTGATTTGCATGTGTTGAACTAGCCTTGCATCCCAGGGATGAAGCCAACTTGATCGTGGTGGATAATCTTTTTGATGTGCTGCTGGATTTGGTTTGCCAGTATTTTACTGAGGATTTTCGTATTGATGTTCATCAGGGATATTGGTCTAAAATTCTCTTTTTTGTTGTTGTGTCTCTGCCAGGCTTTGGTATCAGGATGATGCTGGCCTCATAAAATGAGTTAGGGAGGATTCCCTCTTTTTCTATTGACTGGAATAGTTTCAGAAGGAATGGTACCAGCTCCTCCTTGTACCTCTGGTAGAATGCAGCTGTGAATCCATCTGGTCCTGGACTTTTTTTTTTTGTTTGGTGGGCTACTAATTATTGCCTCAATTTCAGAACCTGTTATTGGTCTATTCAGAGATTCAACTTCTTCCTGGTTTAGTCTTGGGAGGGTGTATGTGTTGAGGAATTTATCCATTTCTTCTAGATTTTCTAGTTTATTTTCATAGAGGTGTTTATAGTGTTCTCTGTTGGTAGTTTGTATTTCTGTGGGATCGGTAGTGATATCCCCTTTATCATTTTTTATTGTGTCTATTTGATTCTTCTCTCTTTTCTTCTTTATTAGGCTTGCTAGTGGTCTATCAATTTTGATGATCTTTTCAAAAAACCAATGCCTGGATTCATTGATTTTTTGAAGGGTTTTTTATGTCTCTATCTCCTTCAGTTCTGCTCCTTATCTTAGTTATTTCTTGCCTTCTGCTAGCTTTTGAATTTGTTTGTTCTTGCTTCTCTAGTTCTTTTAATTGTGGCATTAGGGTGTCGATTTTAGATCTTTCCTGCTTTCTCTTGTGGGCATTTAGTGCTATAAATTTCCCTCTACACACTGCTTTAAATGTCTCCCAGAGATTCTGGTATATTCTGTCTTTGTTCTCATTGGTGTCAAAGAACATCTTTATTTCTGCCTTCATTTCATTATTTACCCAGTAGTCATTCATGAACAAGTTGTTCGATTTCCATGTAGTTGTGCAGTTTTGAGTGAGTTTCTTAATCCTGAGTTCTAATTTTATTGCACTGTGGTCTGAGAGACAGTTTGTTGTGATTTCTGTTCTTTTACAGTTGCTGAGGAGTGTTTTACTTCAATTATGTGGCCAATTTTAGAATAAGTGTGATGTGTTGCTGAGAAGAATATATATTCTGTTGATTTGGGGTGGAGAGTTCTGTAGATATCTATTAGGTCCACTTGGTCCAGAGCTGAGTTCAAGTCCTGGATATTCTTGTTAATTTTCTGTCTCATTGATTTGTCTAATATTGACAGTGGGGTGTTAAAGTCTCCCATTATTATTGTGTGGGAGTCTAAGTCTCTTTGTAGGTCTCTAAGAACTTGCTTTATGAATCTGGGTGCTCCTGCATTGGGTGCACATATATTTAGGATAGTTAGCTCTTCTTGTTGCGTTGATCCATTTACCATTATGTAATGGCCTTCTTTGTCTCTTTTGATCTTTGTTGGTTTGAAGTCTGTTTTATCAGAGACCAGGATTGCAACTCCTGGGTTTTTTGTTTTGTTTTGTTTTCCATTTGCTTAGTAGATCTTCCTCCATCCCTTTATTTTGAGTCTATGTATGTCTTTGCACGTGAGATGGGTCTCCTGAATACAGCACACTGATGGGTCTTGACCCTATCCAATTTGCCAGTCTGTATCTTTTAATTGGGGCATTTAGCTCATTTAAATTTAAGATTAATATTGTTATGTGTGAATTTGATCCTGTCATTATGATGCTAACTGGTTATTCTGCCCGTTAATTGATGCAGTTTCTTCATAGCATTGATAGTCTTTACAATTTGGCATGTTTTTGCAGTGGCTGGTACTGGTTGTTCCTTTCCATGTTTAGTGCTTCCTTCAGGAACTCTTGTAAGGCAGGCCTGGTGGTGACAAAATCTGTCAGCATTTGCTTGTCTAAAGGATTTTATTTCTCCTTCACTTATGAAGTTTTGTTTGGCTGGATATGAAATTCTGGGTTGAAAATTCTTTTCTTTCAAACCGCCACTCTTTTCTGGCTTGTACGGCTTCTGCTGAGAGATCCACTGTTAGTCTGATGGGCTTCCCTTTGTGGGTAACCCAACCTTTCTCTCTGGATGCCCTTAACATTTTTTCTTTCATTTCAACCTTGGTGAATCCGAGAATTATGTGTCTTGGGGTTGCTCTTCTCAAGGAGTATCTTTGTGGTGTTCTCTGTATTTCCTGAATTTGAATGTTGGCCTGCCTTGCTAGGTTGGGGAAGTTCTCTTGGATAATATCCTGAAGAGTGTTTTCTAACTTGGTTTCATTCTCCCCATCACTTTCAGGTACACCAATCAAATGTAGATTTCATGTTTTCACATAGTCCCATATTTTTTGGAGGCTTTGTTCATTTCTTTTCACTCTTTTTTCTCTAATTTTGTCTTCCTGCTTTATTCATTAATTTGATCTTCAATCACTCATATTCTTTCTTCCACTTGATCAATTCAGCTATTGAAGCTTGTGCATGCTTCATGAAGTTCTCGTACTGTGGTTTTCAGCTCCATCAGGTCATTTAAGCTCTTCTCTACACTGGTTTTTCTAGTTAGCCATTCATCTAACTTTTTTTCAAGGTTTTTAGCTTCCTTGCGATGGGTTAGAACATACTCCTTTAGCTCAGAGAAGTTTGTTATTACCGACCTTCTGAAGCCTACTTCTGTCAACTCATCAAAGTCATTCTCTGTCCAGTTTTGTTCACTTGCTGGCGAGGAATTGTGATCCTTTGGAGGAGAAGAAGCGTTCTGGTTTTTGGAATTTTCAGCCTTTCTACTCTGGTTTCTCCCCATCTTTGTGGTTTTATCTACCTTTGGTCTTTGATGTTGGTGACCTACAGGTGGGGTTTTGGTGTGGATGTCCTTTTTGTTAATGTTGATGCTATTCCTTTCTGTTTGTTAGTGTTCCTTCTAACAGACAGAGCCCCCAGCTGCAGGTCTGTTGGAGTTTGCTTGAGGTCCACTACAGACCCTGTTTGTCTGGGTGTCACCAGCAGAGGCTGCAGAACAGCAAATATTGCTGCCTGATCCTTCCTCTGGAAGCTTCATCCCAGAGGGGCCCCTGCCTGTATCAGGTGTCTGTCAGACCCTACTGGGAGGTGTCTCCCAGTCATGCTATACAGGGGTCAGGGACCCACTTGACAAGGCAGTCTGTCTGTTATTGGAGCTCGAATGTCGTGCTGGGAGAACCACTGCTCTCTTCAGAGTTGTCAGGCAGGGTCGTTTAAGTCTGCAGAAGCTGTCTGCTGCCTTTTGTTCAGATGTGCCCTGCCCCCAGAGGTGGAATCTAGAGAGGCAGTAGGCCTTGCTGAGCTGTGGTGGGCTCCGCCCAGTTCAAGCTTCCCTGCCGCTTTGTTTACACTGTGAGCATAGAACCGCCTACTCAAGCCTCAGCAATGGCAGACCTCCCCATCCCTACCAAGCTCCAGCATCCTAGGTCAATCGCAGACTGCTGCACTAGCAGCGAGCAAGGCTCCGTGGGCATAGGACCCGCCAAGCCAGGCGCAGGAGGGAATCTCCTGGACTGCCAGTTGCAAAGACTGTGGGAAAAGCACAGTATTTGGGCTGGAGTGTACCATTCCTCCAGGTACGGTCACTCATGGTTTCCCTTGGCTAGGAAAGGGAAATCCCCCGACCCCTTGAGCTTCCCAGGTGAGGTGATGCCCTGCCCTGCTTCGGCTCGCCCTCTGTGGGCTGTACCCACTGTCCAACGAATCCCAATGAGATGAATCAGGTACCTCAGCTGGAAATGCAGAAGTCACCCGTCTTCTGCGCCGTCTTGCTGGGACCTGTAGACTGGAGTTGTTCCTATTTGGCCACTTTGGAAGTGACCCTAAATCATCAACTTTTTAATTGGATTGTTTGGTTTCTTTGGTGTGGTTGAGTTATAGGAGTTCTTTCTATATTCTAGATGCTGATCTCATATCAGATATATGATTTGCAAATATTTTCTCCTAAAAACAGTTGTTCAAGTTGGCATGTTGATATAGTTTGAATGTATATTCCCACCAAATTTCATGCTGAATGATAACCCCCAATGTTGGAGGTGGGGTCTGGTGGGAGGCGTTTGGATCGTGGGGGCAGATCTCTCATGAATGGCTTGGGCCATCCTCTTTGGTGATAAATGATCTCTTGCTCTGAGATCTGGTTGTTTAAAAGTGTGTGGCATGGCCCCTACTCTTGTGCTTACTCTTGTTCCTGCCATGTCATGTGCCTGCTCACCCTTTGCCTTCCACCATGATTGGAAGCTTCCTGAGACCTCCCAAGAAGCAGATGCTGCTATGCTTCCTGTACAGCCTGCAGAATTTTGAGCCAATTAAATATATTTTTTCTATAAATTATACTGTCTCAGGTTTTTCTCTTTCTTTCTTTTCCTTCCTTCCTTCCTTCCTTCTCTCTCTTTCTTTCTTCTCTGTCTTTCTTTCTTTCTCTTTTTCTTTCTTCTTTTTCTCTCTTCCTCTTTCTTTTCTTTTCTTTCGAGACAAGATCTCACTCTGCCACCCAGGCTGGCATGCAATGGCTTGCTCACAGCTCACTGCAGACTTGACTTCCTGGGCTCAAGCAATCCTCTCGCTTCAGCCTCCCAAGTAGCTGAGACTATCTGGGTAGGTGTGAGCTATGAGGTGTGAGCCACCATGCCCAGATAATTTTTAAACTTTTTGTAGAGATGGGTTTTTGCTATGTTGCCCAGGCTGTTCTCAAATGCCTGGCCTCAAGCAATCCTGGCCCCGTAAAGTCCTACGATTACAGCTCAGAGCCACCATGCTCTATTTCTCTATTGCAATGCAAGAAGGGCCTAACATACATGTCTTAATTGTTTTTCAAGCCAGAAGACATGTCATCGACAAAATTCATATGTTCAAGCCTTAACGTTCAATGTGACTATATTTAGACATAGAGCCTATGAGAAGGTGATAAAGGTTAAATGACATCATAAGGGTTAGGCCCTAATCCTATAGAACTGATGCCCTTATGAGAAGAGGCAGAGCGGCCGGGTGCAGTGGCTCATGCCTGTAATCCCAGTACTTTGAGAGGCCAAGGTGGGCAGATCACCTGAGGTCAGGAGTTTGAGACCAGCCTGGCCAACATGGTGAACCTCCATCTCTATTAAAAAAATGCAAAAACTAGCTGGGCGTGGTGGTGGGTGCCTGTAGTTCCAGCTACTCGGGAGCCTGAGGCCGGAGAATTGCTTGAACTGGGAGACGGAGGTTGCAGTGAGCCGAGATCACGCCACTGCACTCCAGCCTGGGCAACAGAGCAAGACCCTGTCTAAAAAAAAAGAAGAGGCAGAGCCTGGGTACAGCAGCTCACATCTGTAATCCCACACTTTAAGAGGCTGAGGTGAGAGGATCACTTGAGGCCAGGAGTTCAAGACCAGCCTGGGCCACAAAGTGAGATCCTGTCTCTATAAAAAATAAAACTTAGCCAGGTGTGGTGATGTGTGCCTGTAGTGGCAGCTACTCAGGAGGCTGAAGCTGGAGGCTCACTTGAACCCAGGAGTTGGAGGTTGCAGTGAGCTACAATCGCACCACTGTACTCCAGCCTGGGCAACAGAGTGAGACCCTGTCTCAAAAAAAAAAAAAAAAAAAAAAAAAACCTTAAAAAAAAAAAAGCAGAACAGGCAGAGGTACAAGGCTCTTGGTCTGTCTGTCTGTCTGTCTGTCTCTCTCTCTCTCACTCTCTCTCTCTCTCCGTCTCTACCATGTGAGGACACAGTGAAAAACAGGCCATCTGCAAGCCAGGAAGAAGGCCCTCACCAAGAACAAAACCAGCTGATATCTTGATCTTGGACTTTTCAGCCTCCAGGAATGGGAGAAATAAACTTCTGTTGCTTAAGCCATCCAGTCTGTGGTATTTTGTTATGGCAGCCCAAGCTGACTACTATGACGTATATTTTATGAGTAAACTAGTGATACATGCTGATGGGACAGTTTCAACAAACATAAAAGGAATAAAGAAGTAAAAATCATTTGAAACCCTGAAACCCGGAGATAATCATGTTATGTTATGTATCCTTCCAGGCTTCTTCCTATGCATGTAGAAAACTTTTCACAATCCAGATGCTGTTTTGTAACCTTTTCTTAGCAATAAACACAAGTGTACATGATGGTTTTGTTTTGGTTTGTTTGGTTTTTTTGAGACGGAGTTTTGCTCTTGTTGCCCAGGCTAGAGTACAATGACGTGACCTTGGCTCACTGCAACCTCCGCCTCCCGGGTTCAAGCAATTCTCCTGCCTCAGCCTCCTGAGTAGCTGGGATTACAGGCATGCGCCACTATGCCCGGCTAATTTTGTATTTTTAGTAGAGATGGGGTTTCTCCATGTTGGTCAGGCTAGTCTTGAACTCCTGACCTTAGGTTATCTGCCCACCTCAGCCTCTCAAAGTGCTGGGATTACAGGCATGAGCCACCATGCCCGGCCACATGGTCGTTTTAATGCACTGCAAAATACTCCACTGAACAGATCTACCATAATGTATTTAATCAGTCCCCTAGTGATAGAGATTTAGGTGACTTCTAATTTATCATTATTGTAAACAATGCTTCATGAAGGCCTTTTATGTATATCTTTGCATGTTTGTCCAATTTGTTCAGTGGGATGAATTCCCAGAAATTTAATTTCTGGGCCAAAGGATATGCTTATTTAAAATTTTGACATCCTGTATATTGCCAAATTACCTTCCAGAAAGGCTGAACAAATTTATATTCCTACTGTGCATGAGAGTGCCCACTGCTCCACACCCTTGCCAAATTGGCATGCTTTCAACAGCAGTAAAAATAGGTTCTTGTCTGCTTTTCTCCTGCGAGTCCTACCCAAGTGCATGATGTGAAAGTGAATGAGAGGAATATAAAGTTGACAGATGGGAGGTATTTTGGTCACTGTAATGTTTTATCTAAAGCACACCATTTTCCTCTCAAAACAAGTGTGATAGATAAGCCCCCTTCATTTTTTAGTACAAGTTCTAGGACACAATTTCCTAAATGGATTGATTCCTTAGAGAATGAATGTCTCTGAGGATGTGGAAATTATTCAAGCCAAATGTGCTTTGGGCTGATACAGGATATACAATTTTGACATAGCAGCATCCCTTTTTTAAAGATGCAAAGTATAATATTTTTGCCCTGTGCTATCCAAAGTGTCATACTGCAGCCTACTCTGAATGTACTCATTCATTTGCCTGAAGTTCCCACAGAGAAAAGTTTTCTCTGACTTTGTTTTATATCGAAAAAAGTTTTTTAATTGAAGTATAATTTACACACAATATAATAATTTTTTCTCTTTAAAATCTGATTGTGAATAACTGCAACCTTCATAGATAACCTTTCATTACATTAAATGAGAGCGAAAAGCCTTTTTTTTTTTTTTCCTCGAGACAGAATCTCACTCTGTTGCCCAGGCCAGAGAGCAATGGTGCAATCTCGACTCACTGCAACCTCTGTCTCCTGGGTTGAAGCAGTCCTCCTGTCTCAGCCTCCCAAGCAGCTGGGATTACAGGGGTATGCCATCACACTCAACTAATTTTTGTATTTTTAGTAGTAACAGGACTTCACCATGTTGGCCAGGCTGATCTCAAACCCCTGACCTCAGCTGATGCGCCTGCCTCAGCCTCCCAAACGGCTGGAATTACAGGTGTGAGCCTTCGTGCCCAGCAGAAAAGCATATAATTAAACACATGCTCTCTGAAAAGCACAGAGAAAAGAGAATGGAGTTTACATTCAGCTATTTCACTCCTTAGTTGTGTGGTCTGAAGCACATAATTTAGCACAATACACTTCTTTTATTATCATCTGAAAAACTAGCAAAATGAAATCTATACTACCTTCTCCATAGAGATGTTGGAAGCACATCTAACATCTCTAGGGAGGTCCTTAGCACTATAGTGAGTTAAATTATATATATTTTTAAAAATGTGCATCCAGTCAAATATATCTAATCTACTTGTATCTGATCTTAAAGTTTTTGTGCTTGAGGGGAATGTATTTCTTTTTCAAATGAAAACATGTTGATCAGATAAAAGTTTATGATGGAAAATTATCCTTTTGTTTTGGCATTAATGTCAATTAAAAGCATTTTGAAACTGTTCAGCTTCACTGATGGTATTAATGAACCTTACATGAGAAAAAGCCAGAAAATAATTAGCATAATTATAAAATGTGAACTGTACATTAATAATTCTCTTTATTTTTTTCCCTTTTAGCCACTTAATAAATTGTGTGTATCAAATTATTATAAATGTGGTACTTCTGATGTTAGCAGAATTATGTTTTAAAAGGCATAACAATAATATTTGTTTTATTTAGAAAAAAGATCACTTTACATCCTGTTATCCTAGTGATACTGTGAATACAATTCCTTTCAAATTTATATTCTAATATCTTCTTTCTTTTTATTTATTTATTTAGAGACAGGGGCTTGCTTTTTCACCCACCTGGCCAGAGTGCAGTGGCACTATCATAGCTCACTGTAGCCTTGACCTCCTCAGCTCAAGCCATTCTCCTGCCTCAGCCTCCCTGGTAGCTAGGACTATAGGCTCTCAGCACCACACCTGGCTAATTTTGTTTTGTTTTGCTTTGGTAGAGATGAGTTCTCGCTATGTTGCCCAGGCTGGTCTGAGATTCCTGGCCTCAAGCCCTCCTGCCTTGGCCTCCCAAAGCACTGGGATCACTGGGATCACATGAGCGCCTTGCCCTAATGTGCCTGCCTGTCTGCCTGCCTTCCTTCCTTCCTTCCTTCCTTCTTTCTTCCTTCCTCTTTTCTTTTTCTTTCTTTTTTTTTTTTTTTTTTTGAGACAGAATCTTGCTCTTTTGCCCAAGCTGCAGTGCAGTGGCACAATCTTGACTCACTGCAACTTCTGCTTCCCGGGTTCAAGCAATTCTGGTGCCTCAGCCTCCCAAGTAGCTGGGATTAGAGGCACGCACCACCATGACTGGCTAATTTTTGTATTTTCAGTAGAGACAGGGTTTCACCTTGTTGGCCAGGATGGTCTCAAACTCCTAGGCTCGAGCGATCCACCTGCCTGAGCCTCTCAAAGTGCTGGGATTACAGGCACCCTGCTTTTCTTTGAACACACTGGTTAGGGGTGAATGCTTATCCCCTCAGCTCTCTGTCTGCTCCCCACGAGTGACAGCTTGGGATGCTTGGGCTTCTTCCCTTGTCTCACTCTCTCCTCAGGAAAAAGCACCTTCTTTGGTAAGATTGAGGGAAAGAATTGCTAAATGTGTGACTCAGCCCTTCTTTCTCTCTGAGTGGCCAGACCTTAAGGACTTACCTTGCAATACGCTTCCTAGAGTAAGCCCTGCCCTGCAAAAAGGACTGAAGTTAGAAGGGGTTTATTTTAATTCAGGGAAGTGAGTACCAGTAAGCCCATTTGGCCATAGACTATGCCACATTCTCCAACCAGCTTTATTAGCTGTGAACTAACTTTTTTAAAAAAAATAATTTTTTATTGAGGTTTAAAAAAAGATGACATAAAATTTATCATCTTATCATTTTTAAGTGTGCAATTCAGTAGTGTTAATTATATTCGCATTAACCAATCTCTACCAGTCTCCAGAACTTTTTCCTCTTGCAAAACTGAAACTCTATATCCATTAATCAACAATTCATCATTTTCCCCTCCTTCTAGCCCTTGGCAACCACCATTCTACTTTCTGTGTCTATGATTTTCACTACTCTAGATACCTCATAGAAGTGGAACCATGCAGTGTTTGTCCTTTTTGTGACTGGCTTATTTCACTTAGCATGATGTCTTCAAGGCTCATCCATGTTGTAGCATGGTGTCAGAACTTCCTTCCTTTTTAAGGCTGACATTTTGAGCTCCCAGATTCCCTGCTTCTATGTCTCCACTGACTCAAAACTGAGAGCGAGAGGGAGGGTGTAATTAATTTTCATCCCCTCAAGCCCCATCCAACTGGATAATAGTGGTAGACATCTATTGTTTTCTCTGGCCAGGGTCAAATAGCAAATCTGGACAGAGGTAAAGTGAGACTTTTCTCAAAAGGGTTATTGCAGTTAAGAGGAAGAGGACTATTATAATAGAGAGAATGCTCTGATGGTCAACTATAAGATGTGCAAGCATCTCCAAGGCCAGGCAGAAAAGGGCTTTTCTTTTACAGGGAGGAGGAAAGCAGGCTGGAAGGAAGCAGGTGAGGGCTACCGGGATGAGCAGGTTATCCTGCGGTGCGTCAGGGAACGGTTCCCCCTGCTGGGTACGCTAGTCTCAGTAGGGGCCATTAAGGAGGGCTTGTTCCTAGCTCTAATGTTTAAGGGTGGGCCAAGTTAAGGGACTTGGAAGAATAATAGAGGCCTGACTAAAGTTTAGCCCATTTCGCAGGCATTTTGTCCAGATTGGCCTGTGGAAACAAACAGGTCAGCTAATCATTTATGAGGCAAAGAATGGGAAATTAGAGGATCTCTATATGGCTTTGTCATAGTTAGACAAGGGGGTCACTCCAAGTCTCTAAGTCATATGGGGAAGGGCAATTATTTGCTGTAAGTCATTTCCTGGAACACAAAGGTTGGAGGGAGGCTGGGCGCGGCGGCTCATGCCTGTAATCCCAGCATTTTGGGAGGCAGAGGCAGGCAGATCATTTGAGGTCATGAGTTTGAAACCAGCTGGCCAACATGGCAAAACCTCGTCTTTACTAAAAATACAGAAATTAACCGGCGTGATGGTGTGCACCTGTAGTCCTAGCTACTTGGGAGACTGGGGGAGGAGAATCACTTGAACCTGGGAGACGGAGGTTGCAGTGAGCCAAGATCACACCACTGCACTCCAGCCTGGGCAACAGAGCAAGACCTTGTCTCAAAACACAACACAACAAAACAAAAAAGTTGGAGGGAGATGGTTTCCTGATCCTTGCTGTTTTCCAGGGGTACAGGGCTTGATGTTGTCACTAATACCCTTTCCCACTCCAGGTGTTGACAGAACCCCTCTTTCTCATGGAAAATCCACCTCACTTATTTTGAGTGAGGCTGATCCCACTTTCTACTCATACGGATGGACATGTGGCCCAGGCTTTGCCAATTCAAATCACTTATTCTCTGATTAGTATTATTGCTCCAGCAAATAGGTAGATGCTCCAAGCAGTACCAATCAGTCTCTCCTGAGATTTAATTATGTAGATGCTGGGAGAGAACCCTGATATGAACCCAGCCATGCCTAGCTTAGGTCTACCTCCAGACTTCCCAGTCATGTGAACAAATAAAACCCCTCTTTGCTTAACTGTGTGATTCTTTTGTTACCCCCCACCCCACAAATAACTATGTTGTGGGCCCTGAGGCCTTGTTGGCTTGGGGTGTTTGAAGGATCCTGGCTACCTCTGATTCTGAAGGATTTCAAGAGTCCAATTTTGTTCCAACAGTGAGACTGTTGACTGCAGAGTTGTGGCTCTATTTCAAGCTTGAGTAATTTCATCTGCCCTCCTTGAAAATTTTTACTGCTAGATATTTAATATTCTTTCTTCCTTCATAGACTTCTAAACATCGTGGAATCTCCTTGATCATGTTTCACTATTCAAAGGTAAGTCCTGGCTGGATGCAGTGGCTCATGCCTGTAATCCCAAAATTTTGGGAGGCCAAGGCAGGTGAATCCCTCGAGCCCAGGAGTTTGAGACCAGCCCAGGCAACATAGGGAGAGCCTGTCTCTACAAAAAGTTTAAAAATTAGCTGGGCGTGGCGGCATGTGTCTGTAGTCCCAGCTACTCCGGAGGCTGAGGTGGGATGATTGCTTGATCCCAGGAGATGGAGGCTGCAGTGAGCCAAGAGGTCTCACCCCTGATTTGGAGGGAAAAAATATAGTATCCCAACATAAATTTTAAAAAGAAATCCTGTTTTTCCTTTAAAAAATAAGCTGTAATGCCCTAGAAGTTAAATTGATTTTCAAGTTATTATTATTATTATTATTAATAATAGAAATGGGATCTCACGCTGTCCCCAAGCTAGAGTGAAGTGGTATAATCATAGCTCACTGCAGCCTCAAACTCTTGGGCTCAAGAGATCCTCCTCCCCCAGTAGCTAGGACTACAGGTGCATGCCACCATGCCCAGCTAAGTTTTGTTTTGTTTTGTTTTTGGTCTGGTAGAGATGAGGATCTGAATATGTTGGTTTGGGAACACCTGGCCTCAAATGATCCTCCTGCCTCGGCCTCCCAAAGCACTGAGATTACAGGCATGAGCCACCACACCAGGCCTCGAGTTCTTTTTGATAAATTGTGTGAGCAATAGATTAACATAAAGAATGGAAGGAATCGTTTTTGCGAGTTTTCAGGGATAGTGCATGAAAAGGCCTCACAGAAGAAATACAATGGGGACACTCATATAAACCACAAAGCTTTATTTTACATTTGACATTTTCCCAACTTCAACAGATAGGTCTACTTAATGACTAGACTGATCTGGTAAATTAGAAAAGTCATGAAATGGATCATGAAAATGATTTAAAATGTTTTAATTATGGAAGGGAAAAAATAAGAAATAGCAGCTAATCTTCCTAAGTAAATGTGAAAAAAAAAAGGTAATTTAACAAATATTACTGGAATGCCACTTATGTGCTAGTCACTGGGGATATAGCAATGAACAGCACAGACAAAATTTTCTGCCGTCATGGATCTTCTAGTGGAAAAATGCACCGATAAAATAAAACGACGAATCTCCAAGAATAAACAACATTTGGGTTCCCAAGGCAAGGGAGCCTTTCACTGACTTCACATTTTGCTGCTCTCTGTTTGCTGGAAATTGCCCTATACCAGCCTGGGCAACATGACGAAACCCCATCTCTACAAAAACTACAAAAATTAGTCAGGCATGGTGGTGCATACCTGTGGTCCCAGCTACTCAGGAGGCTGAGGTGGGAGGATCACTTGAGCCCAAGAGGTTGAGATCGCAGTGAGCTGAGATCACGCCACTGCATTCCAGCCTGGGTGCCAAAGCAAGACTCTGAAAAAGAAAAAAAAAAAAAAAAAAAAGAAGGAAGGAAGGAAGGAAGGAAAAATAAATTGTACTATACCAAAATGTTACAGTGTTCATCTCTGAGTGATTTTTTTATTTCTCCTTAATATTCTTCTGCATTTTCTAAATTTTCTACAATAAGCTTCTATTACTTTTTAATCAGAGAAGTAACTTATTAGGGGGAAAAACCCTAATAAACTAGAAGCTGAAATCCTTCAGTGCAGAGGGCTGACCCAAATACCTGCCTTTGACACCTTCCTGAACTGAAAAAGTCTAAAAAGCAGGACTTGTTGCTTTCACTTTGGGTAACTGTCCCCCTCCCTCCTCTCATTCTTGAGCTTTCCTGATGTATCCTAAAGCAATTTGTTTTATAGTATCACATAACTTTTTTTGTTCACTTTTAAACATTCTGGGTGCCTAGAGCCTTGTCTCTTTCTTGCCTCTCTCTCTCTTCTTCCTGACTACCTGGTTCTTCTGACTTTTTCTCTACAAAGATCACCATTGTTCTACCTCTCTGTGGACCAGATAAACCCTATTACTCGACATTGTCCTTGTCCCTTCCAAGTCTAACCACCACTTTTCAACATACTGAACTCTCTCTCGGTTACTATGGCATCCCCTGAAAAAATGTCAGTCAAAGCTTTCTCCTATACGCTTACATTTCTAAAAGTTGTTTAACAAATTTATGAAAGAACTTTTTTATCCCCTGATGGGCCGAAGCATTATGTTACAGTCTTTGAGAACTTAAGGTCATGATAGATAATTCTTTCATTTTGTTTTTTATAATTGGTTTAATCAGAATTTTATTGTTACAATCAATAGTTGCTTTACTTTTCTCTCTCTTTAGTTTAAAGAAATCCCTAGTAGTTTCCCTATTTTTTTTTTTTTTTTTTTTTTTTTTGGTTCTTAGTATGAAAGTTGCATTGACCTTTTTTTTTTTTTGAGATGGAGGTTTGTTCTTGTCGCCCAGTGGTGTGATCTCTGCTCACTGCAACCTCCGCCCGCCCAGTTCAAGCGATTCTCCTGCCTCAGCCTCCCAAGTAGCTGGGATTACAGGTGCCCGCCACCATACCCGGCTAATTTTTTGTAGTTTTAGTAGAGACAGGGTTTCACCATGTTGGCGATGCTGGTCTCAAACTCCTGACCTCAGGTGATGCACCTGCCTCAGCCTCCTAAAATGCTGGGATTACAGGTGTGAGTCACCACACACAGCCACATTGACTTTTATCAATGTAAAGGCAGAAGTCACTTGATATTTAGGTAAATTTTTTAATAGTATTTTATCTACTTTTTTCAAATCGGAAAGATGTATTTTTCATGCCTTAAAAATGTCTTTATTGAAGTATAACATACAGTAAAATACGTTTAGTGTATTTAGTGAGCTTTAGTGTACAACTCATTTTTTTTTAACATAGGTATATTCCCATTTAACCACCACCAGCTCAAGACACAGAACACTCCCAGCAACCCCACAATTTCTCTTATCTCTTCCCAGTCAATATCCTCCTGCTCCATACTCCTAGCCTACTCTTGCCAGAATAGTTACCACTATTCTGACTTCTATCACCATTTATAAGTTTTGCCTGTTTTTAAACTTGAAATAAACAGAACCACCCAGTATTTACTCTTTTGTTTTGGCTTCTGTAACTCAACATTGTTTTCCTGTTCAGTTGTGTAATCATTTTTTTCTTTTTTATTACTGTATGGTATTCCATTAAATAAATATACTTCAATTTATATATCTATTCTCCTGTTGATGGATATTTATGGGTCTTTTGATTTTTTAGTATGATGAGAAAAGTTATTACAAACATTCTTGTACATGTCTGTTGGTGGACATATAAACTCATTTCTTTTGGGTATATACCAAGGGGTGGAATTGCTGGGTCGTAGAGTAGACATACTTCTACTTTTGGTAAAATTCTTAACATATTTGCATGGCACAAAATTCAGAAGGCACAAAAGAGTGTACAGTGAAAAGTCCCTCTCTTATCTACATCTCAGTTCTACAGTTCTCTTCTCCAGAGGAAACCATATTACCAGTTTCTTACAGAAACATACTTTGTGTATAGAAGTATATGTATGTATAGTCTTGTGTTTTACACCAAAGCTACTACACAATCCAAACTCCTTTACACCTTACTTCTTTCACTAAACAATTTATCTTTGGGATTAGTCTATATTAGTAACATTGAACTGCTTCATTCCATTAAAGCAGTGGCCCTCAAACTTTTTGGCACAAGGCACTGGTTTTTTGGAAGACAGTTTTTCCACGGAGGTCAGGGGCTGGGGAGATGGTTTTGGGAGGAAACTGTCCCACTTCAGCTCATCAGGCATTAGATTCTCATAAGGAACACACAACCTAGATTCCTCACATGTGCAGTTCACAAACGGGTCCGTGCTCCTATGAGAATTTATTGCTGCCTCTCATCTGACAGAATTCGGAGCTCAGGCAGTAATGCTGGCTCACCTGCTACTCACCTCCTGCTGTGCAGTCTGGTTCCTAACAGGCCATGGACCTGTACAAGTCCATGGCCCAGAGATTGAGACCCCTGCACTAAATGACTGCATAATATGATAACTTGCACGTCTAAGAATATATCTGTAGGATGAAAACAGCTTTGGGCATTTAAAATTTTGCCTTAATTATATAAGAAAGCCTGTTTTCCCCCACTTTCACCAACACAATGAGTTTGTAGACATTTTAATTCTTGCTAGTCTTAGGTGGAAAATGGTATCTCATTGTACCCTGAAATCTTAAATCTCCCTTAATATAAGGAAGGTCTTTCCATATGTAAAGATTTATTTTTATTTCCTGACCTGCAAACTGTTTATATTTTTTGTGTATTTTTCTTTGATTATGTTTTCTTATTTTATAATAATTATTTATATATTAAGGGAATTAGCCCTTGGTCTGTGATATGAGTTACACTTTTTTAAATGAAAATTATTTTATTTTTGAGACAAGGTCTCACTCTATTGCCTAGGCTGGAGTCCAGTGGCACAATCATGGTTCACTGCAGCCTGGACCTCCCAGGCTCAAGAGATCCTCCCACCTCAGCCTCCTGAGTAGCTGGGACTACAAGTGCACACCACCACTCGGGGCTAATTTTTTTTTTTTTTTTTTTTTTTTTTTTTTTTTAGAGATGGAGTCTTGCTATGTTGCCCAGGCTGGTCTTGAACTTCTGGGCTCAAGCAATCCTCCCAGCTCAGCCTCCCAAAGTGCTGGGATTACAGGCATGAGCCACCACCCCTAGTCTGAAAATCATATAATACATAGCAATTTAAGCTCCCACATATATTAATTTACAAAGGATTGCAACTTAACAAACATTTATTGTGCCAGGCACTTTGAAAAGTGCTGAATATATAATAAAGATTGATTTGTACCTTTAAAACACTTACAATCTAAGAACAGAAAGAGACTCCCAACCAAATGATCATTACTTTATCATTTGGTAAGTTTTATTATAGGATAGACATGTATACTACATGCACTTCAAGCTCAACATGTCCAAAACTGAGTTTGTTGTCTTCTTCTAGGACCTCTTTTTCCACTGTTCTGCATCACAGATAATGGCATCATTAGTCACTCAGCTGCTTTGTTCAGAAACCTTGGAGTGATCCTTGAGTCCTTTCTCTCCTTCACTCTCAAAATGGATTTGCCATTTATCTGAAAGATCATTGTGAAGGACTGAAGGAAGGAGGAGGCTGGTGGCTGAGAAACTATTAATTGCATTAGTCCAGATAGCAATTGATGAGGTAGCAACCATGAGAATGGGGAAGAAGACAGAAGAGGGACGTGATGATTTTTAAGTATAGCCAGTGAGGAAGAGTTAGGGATAAGTTCCACATTTCTGGCTGAGTGGATGACGGAAGTCATGCATAGAGATGGGGATGGAGTGTGTAACTGTTTCAGGAAGGGAAAGATACAGGATTCAGTTTAGACATTTTGTGTTTGAGGTCTGGTGTGACATCCAAATATAATTTTAAGTACAGTACTGCCAACTCCCACTTTCCTGAGGTCATAAAAGGGCATGTTACTATGGTTAATTAAAAATCGATATGGGTAATTTTTAAACTGTCTGTCTTTATTGCTCACTGCTTTCCTGGGTGTTCACAGTCTTCCTGGGAGCCCTGGTCACTGGCCCTGATCCAGCCACACCTTCTCACAGGTACTCTTATGAAAATTAAGCCCTGAAACAGGCAGAATATTGTCTGGTTTGAGTCTCACAACTTTTTCTCCTAGATAGAATTAAGGAGACAATGAACAGCCAAAACATGAACAGGAGGGAGTTGTGAGAGAGTAGCAAAGGGGTTGAATAATTTGAAGCATAGTTAATTGGCCTTTGAATAATCAGATTGCTACAAAAGTATCAGCTTATTTACTTTTGAAATATTATATTACCCCCATACCAGGAAAATAAAGGAATGAGGGGGAAATTACCTATAATCCAGTCACTTGCATAGGACCACTCTAAGCATTATGTAATACTATAATGCCTCCCATTTTTTCCCAGCCTCCTTTTCAAATGGTTATAAGTCATAGTGTAATCATTAATCGTCTAAAATGAATAGTGGTATCCTGGTGGCATAAGATAATTTTTATAAGTGATCTTAGAGGAACATTGAATATAAAGTAAATGATCATTGTACCCTCTTTACCCTGCTATAAACCATTACTCTCTTTAAGGACATAGAAGGAAATGTGGGCTTATGTTCCAGGTACCTAACATACAAACAGGAAGTCGTGCAGACCTGAGACAGTCTGGTATATTAGCACTGAAATACAGCTACCTTTTAAATTAGTAAGAACATTTTTTTTTAACTTATGTATGTTTTGTGGCATGGTAGCATGAAAAGATCACTGGGCTTAGAAGTGGGAGACTCAGGCTATAGTCCTAGCTTTGGCATTAACTGTGTGGCCTTGGGTTTAGTTTTCCTTCTGTACTACATCAATTCAGATCTCCCGCATACCTGTCAGTGAGTGCGTTAATGTGACCCTGTTTGTCCATGCCCGATACATGCCCACCCCTGAAGCTGGAGGTGAGATCACCCCTCTCTACACTAAAAAGACCATGAGTCGGGAAAGAGTCCAGCCCCCAAAATTCCATGGGATGGGTTGTTACCAGAAGGGGAAATGGATTTGAGCAGGCAAAAACACTAGATGTTATCTAACTTTGTTCTCGGTACCTTTACCCACAAAATGAAGGGATTGGTGTAAAAAGTTCTATTAGTAAGTCTCTCCAGATCTGTCTTCACAGGATTGAAAGTACAGAATTGTACCAGTTAAAGTATGAAAAAAACTATGCTCTTCATTTGACTTCTAATTTGTGGTATCTACTCCCTATGACTTCAGGGCAATTTCATGAGTTCAGACCAGGAGTTTTAAACCAGGTTCCTGAGTGACTTTCCTGTTTTTGTGAGCTGTCTGTGTATACTTCCTGCAGAGAGAATGTTTTATTAATAGCAACATATGCCCTGAAACAACATACTTCTTTGACCCCATCACCGTTTTTATCTTTGGAAAACCGATGATGTGTTACTAAGTGTTAAGAATAGTTTATTCTTTACTGTGCAGTTGCCAAACCAAATTTATTTTCACTCAAACTGGACAGTACCTGGCTAATACAACGACTCCCCCAGATTCAAGTTTTTCACGGCATGTCTTCTTATTCTACAAGCTGGGAGAGTGTGTGAGATCAAAGAAATGTGCAAGCAGGCCGGAGCCGTGGCTCACGCCAGTAATCCCAGCACTTTGGAAGCCCGAGGCGAGTGGATCACTTGAGCTCAGGCGTTCAAGACCAGCCTGGGCAACATGGAGAAACCCGGTTGTATTAGGGTTCTCTTAGAGGGACAGAACTAATAGGATATATAAAATATTATATATATATCTCTCATATATACACATATATATCATATATACATACCTATATATCATATATATACACATATATATCATATATATGACAGTTTATTAAGTATTAACTTACATGATCACAAGGTCCCACAATAGGCTGTCTGCAAGCTGAGGAGCAAGGAGAGCCAGTCCAAGTCCTAAAACTGAAGAACTTGGAGTACAATGTTTGAGGGCAGGAAGCATTCAGCATGGCAGAAAGATATAGGCTCGGAGGCTAGGCCCATTTCTCTGTTTCACGTTTTTCCGCCTGCTTTATATTTGCTGGCAGCTGATTAGGTTGTGCCCACCAGATTAAGGGTGGATCTGCCTTTCCCAGCCCGCTGACTCAAATGTTAATATCTTGTGGCAACACCCTCACAGACAAACCCAGGATCAATACTCTGTGTCTTTCAATCCAATGAAGTTAACACTATTAACCATCACACTGGTCTTTGCAAAAAATACAAAAATTAGCCGGACATGGTGGCACATGCCTGTGGTCCCAGCTACTTGGGAGGCTGAGGTGGGAGGATCGCTTGAGCCTGGGGGACAGAGGTTGCAGTGAGCCTTGATTGCACTACTGCACTCCAGCCTGGGTGACAGAGTAAGACCCTGTCAAAAAAAAAAGGAATGTGCAAACATACTTTAAGCATAATTTTGCCCTGACAACTCTTTTTTCCCCAATCTCTATTTCAACGATTATTTTTAATGGGACTGGCTCTGACAAAATAATCCTCACAGGACCTTTAAATTACATAATTAAGCAGAATAAAACAATGTATAATAAAAAGTTTCCTGTTCTTCAATTCTAATAACAAATTTGCCTATATATTCTCTCCATTAGCAAACTGGGATAACAATAGTGGCTCCCTATCTCAGAAGTTTGTTCAACTGATTAAAATGAGATAATGCATGTAAAATACGTGGCACAATGTTTGATGCAAACAAAATGGCCATAAATATCAGCTATTACTGTATTACTATCCATAAAAAGAATATAATGCCTACCTCAAAGGGTGATTCTGATGATTGAAAGGGATACAAAGTGTTTAACAGGCCAGCACAGTGGCTTCACGCCTGCAATCCCAGCACTTTGGGAGGCCGAGGCGGGCGGATCACCTGAGGTCAGGAGTTCGAGACTAGCCTGACCAACATGGAGAAACCCCATCTCTATTAAAAACACAAAATTAGCCAGGTATGGTGGCGCGCCTGTGGTCCCAGCTACTTGGGAGGCTGAAATGGGAGGATGGCTTGAGCCTCGGAGGCGGAGGTTGCAGTGAGCCTAGATCTGGCCACTGCACTCCAGCCTGGGAGAAAGAGCAAAACCCTGTCTCGAAATTAATTAATTTAATTAAATGTTTAACATATGTTTAAAACACACATATATAAGCATATAAAGTGTTTAATATTTAGAAATAATTTCTGCTGCTGCTAATAGAAGAAATTTGTGGTTGTTTTTAAGGAATAATAGAATTTCCAAAATCAGTGTCTAGCAACATTTACCTTACTCATGAATTTTAAAAAACCTTCTGATTAGAATACCAGTTTCACTGCTATTTAATAGTTTAACCCTATTTTGAATCAGCAAATTAGTGTTGTGGTTAATTTTATATAAAACGTAATGAAATGCATGTCCCAGCTCTGTCATCAAGCAGCTATTCCATCTTGGGCACATTCTTAATGTTTCTAGGCCTTCATTACCTTATCTTTAAAAGGGCTATTATAATACTTATCTTGTGTACTTCCCATCATAATAATAAAATATTATGTGAGGTTAAAAATTTCCTTATCTTTAAAAGGGCTGTAATAATACTTACCTTGTGTACTTTTCATCATAATAATAAAATATTATGTGAGGTTGAGTTGATTAAAGAACCTTGTAAAGGGTCAAAAGAATAACAATCTGGCGGGGCGCGGTGGCTCATGCCTGTAATCCCAGCACTTTGGGAGGCCGAGGCGGGCGAATCACCTGAGGTCGGGAGTTTGAGACCAGCCTGACCAACATGGAGAAACCCCATCTCTACTAAACATACAAAATTAGCCAGGTGTGGTGGTGCATGCCTCTAATCTCAGCTACTCGGGAGGCTGAGGCAGGAGAATCTCTTGAACCCGGGAGGTGGAGGTTGCGGTGAGCCAAGGTTGCGTCATTGCACTCCAGCCTGGGCAACAAGAGTGAAACTCCATCTCAAAAAAAAAAAAAAAAGTAATAATCTAACAATAATTTCTTGACTTGTCGTGTACCAACTAAATGCCAAGCCTATGCTAACTGCTATATTTGTATTGTCTCATTTAATTCTCACAACAGCTCCATTAAGTAGTTGCTATTTTTATGTCTATTTTACAAATGAGGATCCTAAGTCTTAGAGTTGTTACATAACTTGCTTAAAGTCACATTGCACATTAAACGTGCAAATAAACATCTATTCAAACTCCAGATTACTCTTAACCTTTCTACTATAAAAATGCAAGTTAATATTATTTTTGTATAATAAGCAGTTTTTTTTAATGACATCGTGGTAGGGAAGCCCATAGAGGTGATTATTTCAAATAGTAATTTTTTTTTTTATGAGACAGAATCTCACTCTGTCACCCAGGCTGGAGTGCAGTGGCACGATCTTGGCTCACTGCAACCTCCACCCCCTGGGTTCAAGCAATCCTCGTGCTTCAGCCTCCCAAGTAGCTGGGACTGCAGGCATGTGCCAGCACTTCCAGCTAATTTTTGTTTTTGTTTTTGTTTTGAGATGGAGTCTTGCTCTGTTGCCAGGCCGCAGTGCAGTGGTGCGATCCCGGCTTACTGCAACATCCACCTCCTGGGTTCAAGCAATTCTCCTGCCTAAGCCTCCCGAGTAGCTGGGACTATGGGCACGAGCCACCCCACCCAGCTAATTTTTTTTTTGTATTTTAGTAGAGAAGGGTTTTCACCGTGTTGGCCAGGATGGTCTTGATCTCCTGACCTAGTGATCCGCCCACCTCAGCCTCCCAAAGTGCTGGGATTATAGGCATGAGCCACCACACCCGGCTTAATTTTCGTATTTTCAATAGAGACGAGGATTTCCATGTCCGTCAGGCTGGTTTCAAACTCCTGACCTCAGGTGATCCACCCACCTCTGCCTCCCAAAGTGCTGGGATTAGTCATGAGCCACCTCATCCGGCTCAAATAGTAATTTACTAACACATTTTACTCACACATTTCCGACATTTTTAAGGGAACAGTGCTAAATAAAAATGACTACTCCTTGAAATATGTGTTTAATTTTCTAGGGAGAGGTGGATCTTGTTCCTTGTTGAAGTAGGAGCCAGGCTAGCCAGTGTTCCCTTCTCCTCTAGGAGCCATACACTTGATGGACATAAAACCTTGCAGAGAAAACAGAAGCCCTTTCTTCCAAAAAGATTACAACTCATATTTGCTTCAAATAAGACCTGAAATAGCTGCTCACTCCTAAAAGAGTATTTGAACTTTATGAGAAAAGAAGAGCACCATCAAGTAGGCAACCATTCCTGGGGATAAGTTGATTTGGCTATCAGATTAAATAAACATCTTTTATATTTCAATCTATTCCATGGTCCTTGTATTAGTCCATTTTCATGCTGCTGATAAAGACATACCAAAAACTGGGTAATTTGTAAAGAAAAAGCGGTTTAGTGAACTCACCGTTCCACGTGGCTGGGGAGGCCTCACAATCATGGCAGAAGGCGAAAGGCACATCTTACATGGCAGCAGACAAGAGAGAATGAGAACCAAGCAAAAGGGGAAACCCCCTTATAAAATCATCAAATCTCGTGAGACTTATTCACTACCACAAGAACAGTATGGGGAAAACACCACCATGATTCAATTATCTTCCACCAGACCCCTCTCACAACATATAGGAATTATAAGAGCTACAATTCAAGATGAGATTTGGGTGGGGACACATCCAAACCTTGTAAGTCCTGGTCCAAAATAATTATTTTGCTTAATTTTAGACTATAGATTTTTATAAATAAACCTCTTTGAAGCACTAATAGCTGAGTTTTTCCATTATTAGACCCTTAGAGTCTTTGAAAGTAGGTACTAAGAAACTTGTTTTCTAGGGGTAGGAAGAGTTCTGCTGCTTGTTTAGGCTTAATTTTGAGCCATAAAATGACCTCAACTTTTATATAATTATACTATATCTTGGCTGTCAATTTATAATTGCCCACCAGAAAACCAAGATTGTTGATTCTTAATGAGGCAAACACAGCAGTGTGATGGAGCCAACTCCTACATGCTGTGGATAATTGATTATTAAACATTTAAACATTTTTAATCCCAACATTTTTGAAGGCTGAGGCAGGAGGATTGCTGGAAGCCAGGGAGACAATACCAGCCTGGGCAATATAGTAAGACCCCGCCGAGGAAGTGAGGAGCACCTCTGCCCGGCTGCCCCGTCTGGGAGATGAGGAGCACCTCTGCCCGGCCGCCCCGTCTGGGAGTTGAGGAGCGCCTCTGCCTGGCCGCCACCCCGTCTGGGAGGAAGTGAGGAGCGCCTCTGCCCGGCTGCCCCATCTGGGAAGTGAGGAGCGCCTCTGCCCGGCCGCCACCCCATATGGGAAGTGAGGAGCGCCTCTGCCTGGCCACTCCGTCTGGGAGGTGAGGAGCGCCTCTGCCCGGCCGCCCCGTCTGGGAGGTGAGGAGTGCCTCTGCCCGGCCGTCACCCCGTCTGGGAGGAAGTGAGGAGCACCTCTGCCCGGCTGCCCCGTCTGGGAGATGAGGAGCACCTCTGCCCGGCCGCCCCGTCTGGGAGGTGAGGAGTGCCTCTGCCCGGCCGCCACCCCGTCTGGGAGGAAGTGAGGAGCGCCTCTGCCTGGCTGCCCCATCTGGGAAGGGAGGAGCACCTCTGCCCAGCCGCCACACCGTCTGGGAAGTGAGGAGCGCCTCTGCCTGGCCACCCCGTCTAGGAGGTGAGGAGCGCCTCTGCCCGGCCGCCCAGTCTGGGAAGTGAGGAGCGCCTCTGCCCGGCCGCCCTGTCTGGGAGGTGAGGAGCGCCTCTGCCTGGCCGCTACCCCGTCTGGGAGGAAGTGAGGAGCGTCTCTGCCCGGCCGCCCCGTCTGGGAAGTGAGGAGCGCCTCTGCCCGGCCACCCCCTCTGGGAAGTGAGGAGCGCCTCTGCTCGGCCGCCCCGTCTGGGAAGTGAGGAGCGCCTCTGCCCGGCCGCCCTGTCTGGGAGGTGAGGAGCGCCTCTGCCTGGCCGCTACCCCGTCTGGGAGGAAGTGAGGAGCGTCTCTGCCCGGCCGCCCCGTCTGGGAAGTGAGGAGCGCCTCTGCCCGGCCGCCCCCTCTGGGAAGTGAGGAGCGCCTCTGCCCGGCCACCCCCTCTGGGAAGTGAGGAGCGCCTCTGCTCGGCCGCCCCGTCTGGGAAGTGAGGAGCGCCTCTGCCCGGCCGCCCCGTCTGGGAGGTGAGGAGCGCCTCTGCCCGGCTGCCACCCGGTCTGGGAGGAAGTGAGGAGCGCCTCTGCCTGGGCGCCCCGTCTGGGAAGTGAGGAGCACCTCTGCCCGGGCGGCCCCGTCTGGGAAGCGAGGAGCGCCTCTGCCCGGGCGGCCCCGTCTGGGAAGCGAGGAGCGCCTCTGCCTGGCCGCCCTGTCTGGGAGGTGAGGAGCGCCTCTGCCCGGCTGCTCTGTCTGGGAGGTGTACCCAACAGCTCCGAAGAGACAGCGACCATCGGGAGCGGGCCATGAGGACGATGGCGGTTTTGTTGAAAAGAAGAGGGGGGAAGTGTGGGGAAAGGAAGGAGAGATCAGATTGTTGCTGTGTCTGTGTAGAAAGAGGTGGGCATAGGAGACTCCATTTTGTTCTGACTAGGAGAAATTCTTGTTGATCTATGGCCTTTCCCCCAGCCCCATGCTCTCTGAAACATATGCTGTGTCAACTCAGGGTTAAATGGATTAAGGGCGGTGCAAGATGTGCTTTGTTAAACAGATGCTTGAAGGCAGCATGCTCTTTAAGAGTCATCACCACTCCCTAATCTCAAGTACCCAGGGGCACAAACACTGCAGAAGGCCGCAGGGTCCTCTGCCTAGGAAAACCAGAGATCTTTGTTCATGTGTTTTATCTCCTGACCTTCTCTCCACTATTATCCTATGACCCTCCCATATCCCCCTCTCCGAGAAACACCCAAGAATCATCAATAAATACTTCATAAATTTAAAAAAAAAAAAAAAAAAAGACCCCGCCTCTCTCTCTCTCTCTCTCTCTCTCTCTCTCTCTCTCTCTATATATATATATATATATATACATAATTTTTTTTTTAATTAGCCTGGTGTGATGGCATGTGCCTGTAGTCCTAGCTACTCTGGAGGCTGAGGTGGGAGGATGTCTTGAGCCCAGGAATTTGAAGTTACAGGGATATATTTATCACTGTGATCGATCTACCTATCTATCTATCTATCTATCTATCTATCTATCATCTATCTGTCTATATATATAGAGAGAGATAATTTTTATGAGAGTTATATGAGCCAATGTTAAACCTTGGTAGCTTGAAATCAGACACGATGAGGTTATTTATACCTTAGAAAATGGCAAATGCTGCCAATCAGGCCCTCCATTTCCCCGTTTCCTTTCTCCATGTATCCCCCACCCATCCACCCACCCAACCTGCCCTGAGAGCCTGTTCACCAGCACACAACTGAGTAGAGCCATCCTGTTTCGAATGAAGTATCAGAAAATGAACCCCAGGCCTGATGCTCTGTTGCCAATGATCAGCAACCTGCTTCTCATCATATTTAGAAAATGGCAGCCCTCACAGCCTTGGTTACCAACCCAGGCAAATGTGACACTCCAAATACCAATGGTAAGAGAGTAATTTTCATCTCTGAAGGTCAGAAGTTCACTTTAAAGTGTCAGCTGCTGTTTGGCAATGATAGGTTGACATGGAGTACCAAAATATTCTAAGGTCTGTGGGAAATGAGTGACTCATTTTCCCAATCAGCAGAGTAGGGGAAATTCATCCCTCAAAACATGATGGGATTTTCCTTCCAATGTCATTAATCACAATGAATATGTTTGAGGATTATACAGTGACAAGGTGGGAGAAACTAGATCTCATGCAGTCAAAATACGTGAAGAACAGTTCTCCATTGGACTAGGTAATTCATTATTCTACTAATGTTGCCTTGTGTAAATCTTGCCTTCTCTGTATATCAGCCAGGCCAGAACTGTTCTAACTTGTACATTTCGTCTTCCAGCGAATGTTCCAAGAACCATGTTTATTTATTTTGTTTGTTTTCTGCAGATTTATCAGGACTTTATTTAATTCACCTGAGGCCTAACATAACATCTGACTCAAGCCTGTGAATATTTGTGTTTCTTAGTCTTTGGGCTCACAGTATAGAAATGAACTAGAAATGAACTAAAATCCTGGAAAACAATCCAGGGTCTTTGCCAAAAAAAGAAATATATATTCCTTCAGACTATGACTATACAGTGCCTGGTTTGAATCTAGTGAAATCTCCCCCAACAATTGTGGAACCCATACACACTTTCAATTCTCATTCTTTTTTAAAGAACTTAGGAAAAAGAAACTACATCAGGCATCTTTATGAGACAGGTGAGCATGAAGTTCAGCAAATTTTAAAATTAACATCTAAAGCAGAAATTCTCAAATGTGGCTCATATTAAAAACACCTAAGGGGCTTAAAAAAAAATCTCAATATTCAGGCCACACCACAGACCAATTAAATGAGAATTTTGGGGGTGAGACCCAGGCATTGATAGTTTTTAAAGCTCCCTAGACAATTTCAATGTGCACCAAGGCTTTTTTGTTTGTTTTTTTATCTTTATTATTTATTTATTTATGTATTTATTTTCAGTGTGTGCCAAGGTTTGAGAACCACTGACTTAAAGCAATAAACTTGGTTTTCTGCCAGGTGAGATTTATTCTGTGTTTAGTCAGTCTTCCTAATATATTAGAAATCTTCATTTCCTTAGTGTCTGATTGCCCAGTTGTTGGCTTTAAGACTTTAAATAGACAATGAATCATGCATTAAAAACAATGATCTGGAATAGGCCAGCTACCTGATGTACCAAAGTTATGATCACGTTACACCCTTGCTCAAAAAACTTCTTCGTTAATAAGATCTGATATTGGTGAAAGTACAGAGCAGAAAGCATTTGAATACCTTCTTTAAGAGCATAAATTGATGCAAATTTTCCAGAGAGCAAATTGAAAGCGTATCTCAAATTTTAATACGTATATATCCAGCAATTCTACTTTTAAGAATTTAGTCTGAAGAAATAATTGGCAAGTGTGCAAATGTATCCATACAAAGATATTGATAGCAACATTGGTTATGTTATTAGTAATACATATTTTCTAGGTATATTTTCGTTTCAGTGCATCCAAGCTTTTGAAATGCTGGAAGCTTGTTCAAAAGCCTTAATAGTACATATTGACATGCAAAAGTGTTCACAACCCATTACTGAATTAAAGAAAAACACAGATTGCCAAAAAGCGTGTCTAGTATAATTCCACATATGTTTTTAAAAAAAGAAGATCTATATTTTTATAAATTTTAAAAGGCTGGGGCTAGGTGTGGTGGCTCATGCCTGTAATTACAGCACTTTGGGAGGCCAAGGCAGGAGGATCACTTGAGCTCAGGAGTTCGAGACCAGCCTGGCCAACATGGTAAAACCCCATATCTATCAAAAATAGAAAAAATTAGCCTGGTGTGGGTGCACACCTGTGGTCCCAGCTACTCAGGAGGCTGAGGTGGGAGGATTGCTTGAGCCTGGAGGCAGAGGCTGCAGTGAGCCTGCAATGAGCCACTTCCACTCCAGCATAGGTGACAGAGTGAGACTCCCGTCTCAAAAAAAAAAAAATGTTGGAAAATTGTACCCAAACTATTAACTGATTGCATCTGAGGAGTAAAATTATACCAAGATAGGAGGGGAAAGCTTTGCCTCATTCTTTCTACACTTGTGTATTGTTTGAATTTTTTAAATGTACATGTGTTACTATTATAATTTACACAATGCAAACATGTTAAATTATTTTTTACCCACCACTTTCTATTGAATAAAGTCTAAACTTCTTAGCTTTATATTTAAAGCACTCAACAATTTGTCCCTCAACTACCTTCTGCCAGTCATTTAGACAAGTTTTGTTGATAGAATTGAATTTCACTTTCATCTCTCCTATTTATACTCACTTGAGCCCAACTGTTCCCACCAAATTTGCCTTCATATTTGATCTTTGGGAGTATCCTTTCCTTTGCCTGAAATGCTCTCACTCTTCCTCCCCATTTGCTAAAATCCAACCAAGCTATGAAGGCTCAGACTGAGTGCTATCAAGTAGAGCTCTCCCTCCCTTGAATTACTGTATTATATAATATCTGATACTTAAGAAATGAGTATATCAAACAGAGGAATGAATCCTCACAGTGAAGTTCAAGGTCCTGTTTAGTTTTCTCATTTAGGAAATGGAGACATACTACTTATCACATTAGGTTATTGTGAGGATTTAATGAGATAATTATGAAAAACACTTAGGACAATACCAGAATATAGTAATTCATAGTTCAAAAAAGCTAGTATTATCATTATCTTTTTTAAACCATTGACATCTTATCTCCACAGACACTTAATCTCTGGATACCAGAAACTGCATGCTAGGTACTCGAGTATCCTTCTTCAAACTCTGTGCAGTAGAACCTTCTACGTGATACATACTAATATTTGTTGCCGATGGTAACGAAGATTATTAAATCTATACACTACTAACTTCATTTTATTTTATTTTATTTTATTTTTTGAAATGGAGTCTCCCTCTGTTGCCCAGGCTGGAGTACAACTGGTGCTATCTCAGTTCACTTCAGACTCACTGCAGCCTCTACCTCCTGGGTTCAAGCGAGTCTCCTGCCTCAGCCTCCCAAGTAACTGGGACTACAGGCATACGCCACCATGCCCGGCTAATTTTTGTATTTTTGGTAGAGATGAGGTTTCACCATGTTGGTCAGTCTAGTCTCGAACTCCTGACCTCAAGTGATCTGCCTTGGCCTCCCAAAGTGCTGGGATTACAGGCATGAGCCACTGCACCTAGCCACTACTAACTTTAAAAAATAACAAATCACTTAGTTTGGACAATATTATAACTTCATAGTGCCAAGAATAAAATACAGGCCTACCTCATTTTATTGTGCATCACTTTATTACACTTTGAAGATACTGCATTTTTTACAAGTTGAATGTGGCAATCTGGCTTCAAGCAAGACTATTGGCACCATTTTTCCAATGGCATGTGCTCACTTCCTGTCTCTGTCATAGTTTGGTAATTCTCACAACATTTCAAACTTTTTCATTATTGTTGTATCTGTAATGATGATCTGTGATAAGTGATTTTTTTAAAAAATAGAGGTAGGGTCTCACTGTCACCCAGACTGGAATGCAGTGGCACAATCACAGCTCACTGCAGCCTCGATATTCTGGGATCAAGTGATCCTCCCACTTCACCATCCCAGGTAGCTGGGACCACAGGTCCATCACCATGCCTGGCTATTTTTAAACTTTTTATTGAGATAGGGTCTTCCTATGTTGCCCAGGCTGGTCTTGAACTCCTGGGCTGAAATGATCCTCCTGCCTCAGCCTTGCAAAGTGCTGGGATGGACCACAGGATCAACCACCACACCCAGCCATTGTCGTCATCTCCTCCTCCTCCTCTTCCTCCTCCTTCTCCTTCTTCCTCCTCCTCCTCCTCCTCCTTCTTCTTCCTCCTCCTCCTCCTCTTCCTCCTTCTCCTCCTCCTCTTCTTCTTCTTTTTTTTTTTTTTGTAGCGATGAGGCCTTGCTGTGTTGCCACACTGGTGTTGAACTCCTGCCCTCAAGCAATCATCACACTTGGCCTCCTAAAGCACTAGGATTATGTGATCAGTGATCTTTAATGTTACTATTGTAATTGTTTTTGTATGCCATGAACTGCACCCATATAAGATGGTGAACTTTATCACTAAATGTTGTGTGTGTTCTTACTGCTTTACCAACTGGTTTTCCGCCATCTCTCACCTTTCCTTAGGCCTCCTATTCACTGAAACACAACAGTATGGAAATAAGGTCACTAATAACCAACCCTACAATGGCCTTTAAGTGTTCACATTTCAGGTGAAAGGAAAAGTTGTGTGTGTCTCACTTTATATCAAAGCTAGAAATGATTAAGCTTCATGAGAAGGCATGCCAAAAGCTGCATTAGGCCTAAAGCTAGGCCTCTTGTACCATACAGTTAGCAAAGTTGTGAATGCAAAGGAGAAACTGTTGAAGGATATTAAAAGTACTACTCCAGTGAATACACAAATAATAAGTAAGCAAAGTAGTTGATATGGAGAAAGTTTTAGTGGTCTGGATAGAAGATGAAACCAGCCACAACATTCCCTTAAGCCAAAGCCTAATCCAGAGCAAGACCCTAACTCTCTTACTATGAAGGCTGAGAGAAGTGAGAAAGCTGTAGAAGAAAAGTTGGAAGCCAGCAGAGGTTGGTTCATGAGGTTTAAGGAAAGAAACTGTCTCCATAAAAGTGCAAAGTGAAGCAGCAAATGCTAATATAGAAGTACAATATAAAAGTGCAAGGTGAAGCAGCAAATGCTAATATAGAAGTACAACAAGTTATCCAGAAGACCTAACTAAACTCATTGATGAAGGTGGCTACACTTAATGACAGGTTTTCCATGTAGGTGAAACAACCTTCCATTGGAAGAAGATACCATCCAAAACTTTCATAGCTAGAGAGGTCAATTCCTGGATTCAAAGTTTCACATGACAGGCTGACTCTCCTGTTAGGGGCTAATGTAGCTAGTGACTTGAAGTTGAAGCCAATGCTCATTTACCATTCTGAAAATTCTAGGGCCCTTAAGGATTATGGTAAATCTGCTCTATGCTGTGTAAATGGAACAACAAAGCCTGGATGACAGCACATTTGTTTCAAGCATGGTTTACTGAATAGTTTAAGCCCATTGTTGAGACCTACTGCTACAAAAAAAAAAATGACTTTTTTCAAAATATTACTGCCCCTTCACAAGGCACTGGACACCCAAGAGCTCTGAGGGAGATGTTCAAGGGGATTAATGTTGTTTTCGTGCCTGCTAACACAACAGCCATTCTGTAGCCTGTGGATCAAGGAGTAATTTCAACTTTCAAGTCTTATTATATAAGAAATACATTTCATAAGGATATAGTTGCCAAAGATAGTAATTCCTCTGATGGATCTGGGCAAAGTACATTGAAAATCTCCTGGAAAAGATTCACTATTCCAAATGCCACTAAGAACATGCATGATTCATGGGAGATCAAAATATCAACATTAACAGGAGCTTGGAAAAAGCTGATTCCAACCCTCATGGATGATTTTGAGGGGTTCAAGACTTCAGTGGAAGAAATAATTGCAGATATGGTGGAAATAGCAAGATAGCTAGAATGATTATTTTTATTTTTTTATTTTTTTTTGAGACAAAGTCTCACTCTGTCACCTAGGCTGGAGTGCAGTGGCGTGATCTCGGCTCACTGTAACCTCCGCCCCCTGGTTTCAAGCAATTCTCCTGCCTCAGCCTCCTGAGTAGCTGAGATTACAGGCACACACCACCACGTCCAGCTAATTTTTGTATTTTTAGTAGAGAAAGGGTTTCCCCATGTTGGCCAGGCTGGTCTCAAACTCCTGACCTCAGGAGACCCGCCCACCTTGGCCTCCCAAAGTGCTGGGATTACAGGCATGACCCACCGAGTCTGGTAATTCTAGTTCTCACGGTGAGAACTAGAATTAGAAGTGGAGCCTGAAGATGTGACTGAATTGCAGCAATCTTATGATAAAATTTGAAGAGATGAGGAGTTGCTTCTTACGGATAAGCAAAGAAAGTGGCTTTTTTTTTTTGAGACAGAGTCTTGCTCTGTCACCCAGGCTGGAGTGCACTGATACAATCTCGGCTCACTGCAACCTCCACCTCCCGGGTTCAAGCGATTCTCCTGCCCCAGCCTCCCGAGTAGCTGGGACTACAGGAGTGTGCCACCACGCCTGGCTAATTTTTTTTTTTTTTTTTTTTTGTATTTTTAGTAGAGATGGGGTTTCACTGTATTAGCCAGGATGGTCTCGGTCTCCTGACCTCATGATCTGCCTGCCTTGGCCTCCCAAAGTGCTGGGATTACAGGCATAAGCCACGGTACCTGGCCTGAAAGTGGCTTCTTGAGATAAAATCCACTCCTGGTGAAGATGCTGTGAACATGGTGGAAACGACCACAAAGGGATTTCGAATATTATATAAACTTAGTTGATGAAGCAGTGGTAGGCTTTGAAAGGATTCACTCCAATTTTGAAAAAAAGGTCTACTGTGGGTAAAATGCTATCAAACAATATTGCATGCTACAGAGAAATCTTTTGTGAAAGAAAGAATCCATCAATGCAGTGGACTTCACTGTTGTCTTATTTCAAGAATTTTTCACAGCCATCCCAGTATTTAGCAACCACCAATCACGCTGATCAGTCAGCAGCCATCAACAGTGAGTCATGACACTCTACCAGCACAAAGATTATGACTCATTGAAGGCACAGATGATTGTTGTCATTTTTAAGCAAGAACATATTTTTTAGTTATGTACAGTTATTTTAGACATAATGCTATTGAACACTTAATAGATTACAGTGTAGGCTGGGTGTGGTGGCTCACGCCTGTAATCCCAGCAATTCGGAAGGCTGAGGTAGGCAGATTACTTGAGGTCAGGAGTTCGAGACCAGCCTGGCTAACATGGTGAAACCCCATCTCTACTAAAAACACAAAAATTAGCCAGGCGTGGTGGCAGACACCTGTAATCTCAGCTACTCAGGAGGCTGATGCAGGAGAATCACTTGAGCCTGGGAGGGGGAAGGTTGCAGTGAGCTGAGACTGCGCCACTGTACTGCAGCCCGGGCAACAGAATGAGACTTCATCTCAAAAAATAAAAAAATTAAAAAACATAAAAAAAAGATTATGGTGTAAACACAATTTTTATATGGGCTGGGAAACAAAAAAATTCATGTGACTTACTTTTTTTGTGATATTTGCTTTATCGTAGTGGTCTGAAACTGAACCTGCAATATCTCCAAGGTATGCCCGTACCAACAGGAAATTATAATACTAAAACATTGTTGCCCTAAAATATACAAATAAAAAAATATGCGCTTTCTTTGGTGAAATCACAGAATATAGGATAAGTCATTTTCAGAATTCTATTTTCATAAACACAGTTGACACTTACAAGATGCTGGACAAGTATAGTGAAGTATTTACAGAAAACACCAGATGAGTTTGGTTTATTTAATATATTTTTGGCAGATAACACACCATACTTCAGTAGAAGACTCCATGTGTTCTAGAGTTTTCACATATGGGACTTTATATGCAGCCATAGAAATAGAGTGCTCTACTCCAACAATCATAGCAAGAATGACCAAGTCTCGATATGTTTAGTTCCTCACGTTTTTCTAGCTTAAAATCACCACTAGATTACAGTTTTTAAATCTCAGTAATGTTATTGGCAGGCTGATTGGAACAGTTTCTGTTCTCACTTAATCCTACCGGACAGACATGATCTCTGTGTCCTGGCACAGTGCCACTGAAACAACTGGAGTCACCTGATACAGTACATTACTCTAGGATAAAGAAAGTCAGATTGTTATTTTATTTTTGGAAGCCTAACAAATATTTTGCTGAGCATAGCTTCTTCTTTTTTAGTTTGTGTGTCCATATACTACTTTATAGGTTAACAGACTTGGTCCCTCAGCACTGTGTGTCTAACTTTAACTGTGTCTTCATTAGGGTCAACACTTTGCTTTTTAGTCAAAAATGTCAAAATGTGAATCATTAAGAAAAGATAATATATACCTTACCTATTTTATTTAAACTGATAAATGTAAGTAACTCAGCAATCTTTTGAAGGAGGGTCAAAGCCTTCATCTTTAGTCTCCTGGTTATCCAGTTGTTGTTGTTTTTAAGTAGAGATAGGGTCTCACTATGTTGATCAGGCTGGTCTTGAACTTCTAGCCTCAAGATATCCTCCCACCTCAGCCTTGCAAAGTACTGGGATTACAAGTGTGAGCCACCGTGCCTGGCCTTTTTGGTTTTTGTTTTGTTTGTTTCTTTTTTAAGAGTGAGGCACTCAAACTGACCAACCAAAAAAACTAAGCAGCATGTATGATATGAGTTCATTTATGTAAAACATATAAAGATACTAGAATAAAAGATAGAGTTAGGGAACGTCATGATAATAAGCAAGTGTAAAAAGCAGGTTGCAGAATCATATGTTTAGTATAGTCTTGTTCTGATAAAGCAACAAACCAACACTTTGCATATTTATATATATACTAAATGAACAAGGAGAAAAGTGTGGAAGGCTGTTAATAATAGTAAACATGAAGTAAATGTGAAGACATGGAACCTGGAATGTGACAGGGGAGGAGGAAAATAATTAGTTTTGTTTTTAGACATCTTTGTATTGTAGTGAATCATTATACAAGCATGTTGTCCATTTGTTAACATGAAATAGATACTATGATTATTGGCAAACTGAAAATAATTTATTTAAAAAAGTTAGAATTAATGTGAGAATTTAGTAAGATTGTCAGATAAAAATAAAAATCCATTGTATTTCTAAAATTGTCAACAAGCTGTTGGAAAATACCAGTTATAATAGCAACACGAAGTGTAAAGTACCTGGGAATAAATCTAATAAAACATGTGCAAGACTTGTATGGAGATTATTATACTTTATTGAATGACATTAAAGGAGGCTTCAATATCTGGAGAGATAAACCATCATCATGGATAGGTAGATTCAAGATTTTATAAATACCAATTCTCACAAAATTGATCTATAGCTACAACAAAGGTATATGTTAGTGTGTTATTGGTAGAAGGATAAACAAATAGACCAGTGGAACAGACTGGAAAGGCTAGCAACAAAACTATACATTATGGAATCAGCTGAAGAGAATTGTCTTGCCCAAGGTATGCACCCTCCCTGGGGGCAGCCTGCATCCAATGACTGGTCACATGAGACCTGGCCTCCTCCTCATCCTAAATAGGGACAACTCTAAAGGGCTGTCTCAGCTTCAGAGCTCACTGTGGGGTGAGCTGAGGCTTTCCTTGAGATTGCATCAAAGTCCAACTTGTCTCACAGCCCAGTCCTCCTTCATTCCCTGCCCCTTCACAACTGTTGATCCCAAGAGCACTCCCTAATAAACCTTCTGTATGCTAATCTCTTTCTCAGAGTCTACTTCCCTGGGGGAGTGCTCCTTTCAACACATCTCCCGCTGGTAGGAATATAAATTGATACGAGCACATTACAAAATAGTTTGGAATTACCTGGTAAAGTTTAAAATGTAAGCCAGGCAAGGTGGCATGCACCAAGGAGCTGAGGTGGGAGGACCACTTGAACCCAGGAGTTGAGTCCAGCTTGGGCAATGTGGCAAGACCCCATCTCTTAAAAAAAAAAGCTGAAGATGCATATAGCTTACAATGTAAATTTCCACTCTTGGGTATACAACCTAGAGACACTCTTACACCAAATTCATAATGGCAGTTCTTGATTGGAGGGATGAGGATATCATCAGGATGGAGAGATATTGGGGCTTCAAAGGTACTAGAAAAGACTAAAAACTTCAAACAGGAACAAAAAAAGAGAAGAGCATTCCTATAAAATGAGAAACTTGTCTGGGGAAGCTAAGTACTGAGGGACTGAGCATGAGCTCACTGAAGGTTGATTGGATCAAGGACAGTTGCATATCTGTAAATGGGGAGTCTAGAATGGGCTCTGGGGTTTGAAAATGTGGGACGGAATCTGAGACGGTGATATAGGTAAGTGGAATAGCACCAGCAAAAGCTTTCTAGAGTGTCCAGAGTAGGATTCATGCAAGTAGTCAGAAAGAATTTTTACTACATAGAATGAGGCCAGATAATGGATTGCCATGAAAGCCAATTAAAATGATTCACATTTGCTACATCAGAGAGAATAACCATGAACGGTTTCAAGCAGAGGAGGAGCATACTAGAAGAGGTCTTTCTGGGAGGTGAATCCAGCGTAGTTCCTGTCCTGGGAGTAGCATTTTCACTTTGATCAACACATGCTTTAGTCCTGATTGAAAAACAAAATACTTCTAATAAATGGCATTGGTGAATAGGACCAGTAGCTAGCTTGGAAAGATCTCCAAACTTAATTAATTACTGGACTTCTATTTGATTGCCCAGTTTGGTGCTGGTCTCTGATGACTACAATGTATTCTCAGATGCAGCTGTTGTTTATGACTGCATTGTTGTCTTTGCATGATAAAACGGTTAATGTTATCCTTAAATGACTGCATGGAGAGCCACTCTCTCCTTCTGATTACAATAGCATCTACATCTGATCTTAGACAAGCCATGCTTATATTCATGAATCTACTGATTGCCATGAGAGACTCCACCCTGCCATTCCGTTATGTGTCACTATGCCAGTGACATGTTATATTTATCCCAAAGTTGAAAGTCATGCAGGTAATAGACAAGGTCTCATATCCTGAGAAGGTTCAATATTAGATTTGTTTTGAGTGCCTCTACCTCTTTGTGGAACATTAGATTAAAATGTGATGCAAATGTACCTGAATGGAACTGGAGATCATTATGTTAAGTGAAGTAAGGCAGGCACAGAAAGATGAAATTGTCCTCACTTACATGTGGAAGTAAGAAGTTGATCTCATGGAGGTAGACAGTAGAATGATGGTTACTAGGGACTGGAAAGGGTGGGGCAGGTGGTAGGAGATGAAGACAAGTTAGTTAATGGTTATAAAAATATAGTTAGATAAGAGGAGTAAGTTCTAGTGTTTGATAGCACAGTAGAGTGACTATAGTTAACAACAGTATATTGTATATTCCAAAATAGCTAGAAGAGAATATTTGAAATGTTCCCAACACAAAGAAATGATAAATGTTTGAGGTGATGAATATACTAACTACCTTGATTAGATCATTACACATTGTATGTATGTATCAAAATACCACACATACCCCACAAATATGTACAATTATTATGTTTCAATTTAAAAACTTAAAAAAATATAACAAAAACTAGTTTAAGGTTTTGGGCTACTTCCTTGATGAGAGCTGTTTTCCCTTGGTTTCTATGGCCTCAGGTGGTAGTTCTAACGGATTGCTCTGGCTCCTTTTATAAAACAGGGTCACACAACAATCCTTACTTGTAGTTTAATCCCACCACAGAGCTTGTTCTTAGACCAGGAGAGTCACAGATCCAGCGCTATTAGCTCCACGGTGTTCAGCAAAATCATTGCTGCTTCTGGTCCTTCCAGGCAGGAAAGGACTCTGGCTTTGCTTTTGTGGCCAAGTCTTTCTTCCTTTCCTTTCCTTTCCTGCCTTTGTTTCTTCCTTTCCTTCCTTCTTTCTTTTTTTTTGAGATGGAGTCTTGCTTTGTCACCCAGGCTGGAGTGCAGTGGCACAATCTCAGCTCACTGCAACCTCTGCCTTCTTGGGTTCAAGCTATTCTCATGCCTCAGCCTCCTGAGTAGCTGGGATTACAGGTGCACACCACCGCACCCGGCTAATTTTTGTATTTTTAGCAGAGACGGAGTTTTGCCCTGTTGGCCAGGCTGGTCTTGAACTCCTGGCCTTAAGTGATCCACTGGCCTCAACTTCCCAAAATGCTAAAATTACAGGCATGAGCTACCATGCCCGGCCTTTTTTTTTATTTTATTTTTTAAACGGGCCGGGGACTGAACCCAGGCCTCCCATGTGGTGTGTTGCTGTGATGTGGCCAAATGTTGTTAGTACCTAATCTTACCCCTGTAATTCCTCCTTTCCTTTAGGGTTCCAGACTTTCCCACTCCACTCCCAAATTTCAGGAAATGAAGTTCCACCCATGTATCCAGCACCCTGGCCTGGGACTGTGTTCTGTGCCACTACATTCGTGGCACCCTTACCACTGGGGGAAACGCAAGATTGCTCCTTCCTACACTGCCTGAGGAAGGGGAACTCAGAGGTAAACTGGCCAATGCACTTGGCCTGTATAATATGTGTGTGTGTGTGTGTGTGTGTGTGTGTGTGTGTGTGTGTCCAGTGAAAGTCAGGTTATTGTTGGCTTTTATTATCTCATTTCAAAGAATCCTTGCTGCTTCACATTTCACTCTCATCCTGGTACTGATGCTGTCACAGGTGTTTGAGGAAGAACATGGTTTATCTACATGCAAGTTATTTTTATTTTTTTGAGATGCAGTCTTGCTCTTTCGCCCATGCTGGCTGCAGTGGCGCTATCTCGGCTCACTGCAAGCTCCGCCTCCCAGGTTCACGCCATTCTCCTGGCTCAGCCTCCCGAGTAGCTGGGACTACAGGCGCCCGGCTAATTTTTCGTATTTTTAGTAGAGACGGGGTTTCACCGTATTAGCCAAGATGGTCTCGATCTCCTGACCTCGGGATCCGCCCGCCTCGGCCTCCCAAAGTGCTGGGATTACAGGCGTGAGTCACCGCGCCCGGCTACAAGTTATTTACTTACCTGTCTTCCTCATTGGATTAGCCTTCCTAGGGTAGGATGGTCTTTTCTCTCTCTCTCTCTCTCTCTCTGACTCATGGGCTGAGCATTATGCCTGGAGCACAGCAGCTTCTTAGCAAATGACAACTGCTATGTCACCAGGAAGGCACTGACTTCCAGGATATTCACCCTTCACCCCTGCTTGGAAAAATCCTTTGCTGCTGGCAGCCACTTATCATTTGATTCATACCCAAACACAATGGGAAAATAAATTCTGATGTGATCAGTATGACTGTTTTTGATGCAGAGCCAAATTTAGCAAATAGTCTAATAAAGATCTTCACTTTTTTATATAAAGGCTTAGAACTTCCAGAAGTCAAACAAAAAGCCTCGTTTAAGGCTAAGGCTTCTCCCATCACTCATCACTGTTCAACAACATCGTTTAAGCACTGAATATGCACTAGGTGCTGGGAACACAAAGGTTGGTGAGGAAAGGGTCCCTGGTTTCCTGAATGAGACGAATCATTCAGAGGAAAAGACTAACACAGTAACATAGATGACAATTCAATGTGATGTGGTGAGTGCTGTAATGAAAGGAATAAATGCAGGGTTGTGGTGGCTCAGATGGGTGAGGTGCCAGCTCTGCACAAGGCAACCTATAGACCTCATGTGGACGTCACCAACAAAAGAAATTGGCAGATGAGGGAAACTCCGGGAAACAGGATTCTCTACTTGCAGATTGGGTGCCCTGGGAGGCAGACTCTGAAACACAGCTTAGTGTTTGGGATATTTATTAGGAAAGAAGAGAAGGAAGAATCAGGCAGAGGGAGAAGCCAAGCTGTGATTGCCAGCCTGGCAGCCTTGGCCAATTCTAAGGGGAGCTCTGGAGCTGAAATGGCTCCTCAGGGTTATCCCACAGTGAGCCAAAGTAGCCAGACCTTTGTACTCTCACTCCAGTCATTGGATAAGGACTACCTCCAGAGGGATGTAACCTTGGTAGGGGGGATTTCTGTGGCTGAGGCAATTTCTACAAGAACTGACAGTTGAAGGCTGTCTGTCAATTGCATTCCCAGCAGCTGAGACAGCAAATCTTTCCTCACAGGGGGATCTGGGCAGATCATCTCCATGTTCAGCATAGACTACCCCGTGTGCTACTTGGATTCATTGCTTCATGTATGAATGGGGCTCTCTTCCTTAGACGGGGAAGTTTGGTGGAACAAACTACACCTGCTGCTGTGACTGGTCTTGGGACTGCAGCTGGTAATCACTTTATCTCTTAACCATTCTCAAATCCCTGGGCCCTCAGCTAACATCTCTACTGGTTTTGGTGGCTTACCTGGTGGCATGACCCAGACTCTCATTCCTCAGGGGAATGAGCCCATGGTCTCCATGTCCTTCTTAGGCAAGGGACACTTCCTTTGTCTATTTCCATCACCATTTGGCAAGGATGTAACAAGGATGCTCAAGTAGATTACCTGAGTTCCACAACATAGTCTTCCATGTCCTATTGTGTACTAGCAGCCCTGCCTTTTTCTGATAATCAGTCAATTATCTTTGCCTAGAGAGTGACTCCTCTTCTTGTCTGCTGGTCCCTCAATGCAAGGAGCTCAAGGACAACCTGCTTATGGTTCAACAGGACTCTTATTGTGTTTCCTGAAGGCAGTGTTCTTCCTGTGGGGATCAGAATCGCTAACCCTGCAGAACCTAATGCAATGCAGATGGGCAGCACAAAGTCCCCAGATGGGTCATTGGGAGTGTTAGTAAGCAGGCTCATTCCTGCTTCTGCCCCTTGGTTCTCAGTCTCGTGATTCTTCCCACTAGGACACTGCACCCTGGAGGATAATGCCCCATCCTTACAAAGTATTGGCTTTGAGCTGGTGCTTAAGCATGTTTTCAGCAAACCATTCCAATTCTCTATCTGGCTAGTAGCTTCTGGTTGGTTCGGTATGTGATAAAGACCAGGGAAATTCCAAGGTCATGGGCCCACTGTCACATCTCCTTTGCTGTAAAAAGGGGATGTGTTCTGGGCTAAGGGCGGTGGCTCACGCCTGTAATCCCAGCACTTTGGGAGGCCAAGGTGGGCGGATCACGAAGTCAGGAGCTCAAGACCAGCCTAACTAACATGGTGAAAACCTGTCTTTACTAAAAATCCAAAAAAATTAGCCGGGCGTGGTGGTGCCACTTGTAATCTCAGCTACCTGGGTGGCTGAGGCAGGAGAACTGCTTGAACCTGGGAGGCGGAGGTTGCAGTGAGCCGAGATCATGCCACTGCACTCCAGCCTGGGCGACAGAGTGAGACTCCATCTCAAAAAAACAAAAAATATACAAACAAACAAACAAACAAAAAAGGGTCTTCTGGTCAGATGGATATTATGTGGAATTCAGTTGGTGGATCAAATACTCCATAAGCTCTTGGAAGATAGTGCTGGCAGAGGCTCTGTAAGCAGGAAAAGCTAACATATAACCAAAATATTTATCTATTACTGTCCGAAAAAATTGAGTGGAAGGGGCCCACTCTATTCAACTTCTCATCAAGTAGCTGTCTGGTCTCTTGGAGATGGTGTTGCAGTGGTGGCTCAACATTGGTTTCTGTTACTGCCATGTTGGACATCTGGCAACGGCACTAGTTAGGTCACATTTGGTAAGTGGTAGCCCACGCAACCGGGCTAATGCACAGCCTCCATCTTTCTGCAAGGCTCTACTCTTGCCGCCATCATGCCAGCAGTGGGTGGCCAATAACATAGTCTGATTGACATCAGCTAGCCAAGTCATTTTTGTTTATTTGGCTTTTTAGTGTCTCTTTCATGGTTGATTGTCTCTGGTGGGTGTTAATGTGTGATACAAAGATCGTCACACTTTATGCTCACTTTCATATATCCATACACAAATACATATGCTACTTAATGAGAAATACTGTCAAGACACCCAAAACCAATTATTTCACCTTAGTCTCCGGGCACTCATTATTCTGAGTTTCCCAGTCTAACCTTTGGATGAGTTTTCCCCACAAAGACTACCACTAACTCGGTAGCAGAATTGAGTGTTAAGATTCTTTTCATTTGTTTTTAGAAAAAGACACCATTTAAGCTTGTTTTCTATAAAAAGTGGGTAATTTCTTACTTTCATCTTGTCTTCAAATATTCTAAGACCTCTATCCCTATTATTGTTTGTCTTTGAAGAATCTCAGGCTGTATTGTAAAACTTGATTTTTAGAATGTATAACTTGGCAGGCCAGAGAAAAATTTACACCTTGAGGGATCAGTATCCATTACAGGAAGGTGAATGGGAGGCAAAGCCTTCTTATTCTGAGCTATTATTTTCCACATGAATTTTTGGACCATTCAAAAAATATTATAGGTCAGGCGTGGTGGCTCATGCCTGTAATCCAAGCACTTTGGGAGGCCAAAGTGGGAGGATCACTTGAACCCAGAAGTTTGAGACCAGCCTGGGCAACATAGCAAGATCCCATGCCAATTTTTTTAAAATTGTGGATTAACTTTACCTTTTTTACTTTCTGCAAAGGAAACGGGACTTTGGAAAGCCACTCCCATTTTGTAGTAATGATGCTTGTATTCTCTGTAACATTAAGAAATATTAAAATGTTGCTATACATTTTATTGCTGAAAGCTAATATCCCAAACTCATTTTGTGCATGAGTAAAGAATGAAATTATTTCTGACAACTACAATAAAAATATGTTGTTGTTAAATAAAGGGTTGTTATTAGAAAGGAGTTATCCAACCAATTAGGCCTGTGACAGCTGCATTAACAGGACCATGCTCCCTGTTATTGTTAGGATCCTACAAACCCTGCGAGCTCATAGGGTTTCCAAAAGCATAAGCCACCTTGGCATTTGGGTTTATAAGAATATTTCTCCTTAGTGATCTTGTTCTGATGTGAAACATGAAAGATTTGGCAAGAAGTCCTGGTCATTAGCTCATCCCCATTTTTGCTACCCTCACCAATTAATTATAGAATTATTAAGGTAAAAGTCTGAAAAAGCTGTGTTATATGTCATGAACAAAGATATAAAGAACTTTTTGTAGTTTGTTCTTTGTCTTCAAGGCTGGCGATAATGTAGTATTTTTTGGTTCCTTTGAAATAAGTGTTTAATTTTTTTTCTCCCACATTGCTTGCCTTCAGACAATGAACCGCATGGCCTTTTATTCTCTTTTTCCATCTCTTTGGCTCTATATCTTGTTCATACCCACTAGGGGGTAAAGCTAAAGGAAACAGAAGAAGAGATTCAGTTCAGATGAGGAGGTACCTGATACAAGAGAGAAGAGACCTTTTGCTTTCCTCAAAAACCAATGTGTAGCAAATACTCCACCTGTGTTAGATTCTGTCATTACGTACTATTGATAGAAGTAAGAAGTCAGCAGTAATTTGAGTCTCAAGAAGAATCATGAATGCAATTGATTGAAACCTTCTTCATTTGACACCATGGATGTAACTAGGATATCAACTCCTTGTCAAATAAAAACAAAGAATTAGGCATTTATTCTCCCTTTAACCAACTAAGCTTAGTTGATAAGGAAAGTTTCTCTTCACAGAAGCATTTCGGCTAATAAATGCAAAAGGAATAATAAGATTAGAAAATAATTATTTGAGACCTCTGAAATAAGTGATTCAAGCAAAGATAATGAATGATTGATACCCTTAGTTGAAAGGCTGGTGGGAAACATTACAATGGAGGGATCAAGCTGTCACCACACTAACCCTCTGATCAATGTTAGCATCGCTAAGAGTGGAACAACCAGACACTCTGGGCCTCTTCATATGAGGTAACAGGAAGCTCACAAGCACCTCCTATGAAGTGTACTTGCAACAACAATAAAAAAAGGGTTTAACTTGAACCTAATCAAGTTTCTAGGGCTAACTTCCATTCATAGAAAATATGAGAAATAAAGAAACAAGTGATAACATGAAGAAGCAAACAGATAATTTCAAAATCTTGGACGTTCTTCAGGGCAACTTACCTGGTTTCTACAACTAGTCAACAGCAGGGTATGAGACAAAAAAGGGAGAGAGCTGTGCCAGACTGCCAGGGTGACATGGCAGCCAAATGCCACGTTTGGTTTCCTATTTGAATGCCCCAACTGTGAAAGTACTGTTTTTCTAAAAACAATCTGAGGAATTTTATTAAGGAATGGATTTTATTTCATTTTATTTTTTAGAGAAAGGGTCTCACTCTGCCACCCAGGCTGGAGTGCAGTGATGTGATCATAGTTCACTATAATCTCCAACACCTGGGCTCAAGGAATCCGCCTGCCTCAGTCTCTTACTAGCGAGGATTATAGGTATGCCAATGCCTGGCAAATTAAAACGATTTTTTTTTTCTTTTTGTAGAGATGGGGTCTTGTCATGTTGCCCAGGCTGGTCTTGAACTCCTGGCCTCAAGCAATCCTCCTGCCTCAGCCTCCCAAAGTGCTGGGATTACAAGTATGAGCCACTGTACCCAGCCAGGAGTGGATTTTAGATGATAGAAAGACATTGTTAAATTTTGGGGCGGGGGATAATGGCATTATGGCTATGAGTTAAAAGTTCTTATTTTTAGAGACTCATATGTAGGTCAAGTATACAAGATAAGATTACCTGATGTCTGGGATTTTTTTTTTAAGTTTGGCAAATGCAAAAAAAGGGACAAATGAAATGTGTTTGGTAAAATCTTCATAATTATATAATTATAATTGCATGTAATTACCATCAGGATGATAGGTACGTAGAGGTTTATTGTAATATTCTTGGTATGCCTGCATGTGTTTGGAATTGTTTACAATAAAGAATCAGGCATAGGAGTGAGAAGAGAAGGCAAAAATGCAAGAACATATACTAATATGATAGGACATTAAGCACTCTGCAACCCAAGAACCAAAGCTTATGCAACTATAACTTTTTACAGGAGCCTACAGATTTCAAATATCCTATTTTGAAGAAAAAGCATTCAATAGGAAAATGATACAATGAAGTGTATGTGTGTGTGTGTGTGTCTGTGTGTATTTTTTTCCATTTTTTTTTTTGAGACAGAGTCTCACCCTGTCACTCAGGCTGGAGTGCAGTGGTGTAACCACAGCTCACTGCAACCTCCACCTCCTGAGCTTAAGTGATCCTCTCACCTCAGCCTCCCGAGTAGCTGGAACTATAGGAGAATGCCATCATGCCTGGCTAAATTTTGTATTTTTTGTAGAGATGGGGTCTTGCTATGTTGCCCAGGCTGGTCTCGAATTCCTGGCCTCAAGCAATCCTCCTGCCTCCACATGAAATGTGTTTGGTAAAATCTGGCCTCCCAAAGTGCTGGGATTACAGGTATGAGCCACTGTGCCCAGCCTGTTTCTAATTCCTGGGTTTTCTTTTTTGAGACAGGGTCTTGCTCTGTCACCCAGGGTGGAGTACAGTGGCATGACTATGGCTCACTGCAGCCTCGGCCTCCTGGGCTCAAGCTATCCTCCTGCCTCAGCCTCTCAAGTAGCTGGACCACAGGTGCATGCCGCCACAACTGACTAATTAAAACAGTTTTTTGGTTTTTTTTGTAGAAACAGTCTCACCATGTTGCCGCACTGGTCTTGAACTCCTGGCCTCAAGTGATCCTCCCACCTCAGCATGTCAAAGTGCTGGGATTACAGGCATGAGCCACCGTTCCCAGCCTATGTTTCTAATTTCTTAAACAGCAGGTAGTAAGTCTAATCTTTAGCAAAATAATAGAGTTTCTATTGACAGTAGAAGTTCCTAGACAGGCAACCACATGCAATACATGAGATGAAATGTTTTAATCTCACCGCACTGTTTAAACCCCTCAAACGCCTTCATTTAAAAGTAATAGTTAAGACTCATCGCCAATGTAAACAGCAAACAGAGATATGACCTTGAACAGATGTCTTATTAGTTCATTGCAATTGTATACATGAGGACTCAAATGTACCAAGCCAAACAAGAACTGGTTTGGTACCTGCCCAACATTATAAAATGCCAGATCTCTGAGAATGAGAAGACCTGAGATTCATCTCTTCCCTGGCACTGACGTATTATATGTCCTTGGGCATGTTCATTCATTTCTCTTGGCCTTGTTCCCCAACTATTAAATGTGCATAACACTTTCCATCCACTTACCTTGGGGAAATGGTGAGGACTAAAGAGAAAACATCAGTGAAATGCTTTGACCTCCTCAGGAAAAACAATATTTTTTCAGTACTACAGTATATTACATTTTTATTTTGACAGAGAACCATATAAAGTTTCTAAATTATAGATAATAAACCCAGCTTTATAATCATTAACAAACACTATGTAGATAATATTTCCAGCAAGGAATGCTGTCCAAATAACTTTTTAATTACACTCAGATTCAATTCACCTTTAAACCTCACAGTTTCACTAGAAAGGCTGTGTAAATTGCAATTAAACAGAGAAGATTTGCAAGATTTCAGCTATTCACTTAAAGGTCTAGAATGAAGGTTTAAAACTGACTTCTGATTGGATGTGACTGTTAGAAGTTCTGATTTTAATTGCGATAACCACATGGGAGCAGAACAGGTTAAAATTAGTGACTGCTTTAATTTTAGTTCTTAAACAAAATTACTTTCTAATCTCCCATTGGGTAGGGACACTAAAAAAATTACAATGTGCAAGAAGTGTTTGTTCTTTACCTAGAATCACGAATGGCAGTGATATTTCTAAGTTCTTCAATTTAGGAAGAACTACAATTTATTAGGAAATAAAATGTATAATCAATGTGTTTTAACAGGTCAGCAATTCATTCTGAGTACAGAAATGCTGGAGAGCACAAATACGCAATTTTTTAGTTTAAGGAGGAAAGGTTAAAAAAAAATTCTCTTTTCCCCACTTTACCCTCTAACTGCTCAGTCTGTAAATTCAAGGATATTTAGATAAAGTCACTCACTTGCTCAGAACTCTCCAGAGGCTTCCCAGTGCACTGACTGTTAAGCCCCAACTCCCCAGAGTGTAAACATGTAAGCACCCCTCCCTTTCTCCATAATGTGCAACTATGCTCCCCTTGTTCACACCACTCTTTTTGCTGTTCTTCAAACTTGAAAATTTTTTCTTTGCACTTGCTATTCTTCCCTTCCAATGGGATTATTATTTCTCTCTTTCTTATTTATTTATTTATTTATTTATTTATTTATTTTTGGAGACAGGGTCTTGCTCTGTCACCGGGCTGGAATGCAGTAGTGCGATCACGGCTTACTACAGACTCGACATCTAGGGTTCAAGACATTCTCCTGCCTCAGACCCCCAGGTAGCTGAGACTACGGGCACGCCCCACCATACCTTGCTAATCTTTTTGTATTGATTGTAGAGATGGGGTTTCATCATGTTGTCCAGGCTGGTCTTAAGTGATCCGCCTGCCTCGGCCTCCCAAAGTGCTGGGATTACAAGTGTGAGCTACCATGCCCACCTTTTTTTTTTTTTAAACATTTCTTTACATGCCTGTCTCCTTTTTCCCATTCAGATCTCAGCTCAAATCTTCAAAGAGGCCTTCCCTGACCCCCTATGATAAGCAGCTACTTCCCCACCCCCACCCTCTATCACATAACCTTGTTTTGACATCATAGTATTTATTACCTTCTGATTTTATCTTGTTGATTTGTTTGCTTGCTTGTTGTCTGGTGATTCCCTTCTACACAGCAGAGGCATTGTCTCTTGTTCACCTTTGTTTCTGTATATTCCCATAAAAGTATTCCAACTATTCAACCCATTCATTCAAAAGCTCTGTCCCTGCTTTACTCTCCGGCACTAATCTCCATCTTCTTGTGCCTATCTCTTCTTCTGGGATCTAAGGTTGAAATCATCTAATCCCTAGGTGAATGCTTAAAGGAAGAAAAGAGTAGAAAATTCACTTTGCCTAATATATAACTCATCTTGGAAGATGAAGTTGCTTCTATTAGAATTAGGGATTAGGGGTCGGGCGCAATGCCTCATGCCTGTAATCTCAGCACTTTGGGAGGCCAAGGCAGGGGGATCACCTAAGGTCAGGAGTTAGAGACCACTCTGGCCAAAATGGTGAAACCTCGTCTCTACTAAAAGTACAAAAATTATCCAGGTGCGGTGGCGCACGTCTATAGTCCCAGCTACTCGGGAAGGCCGAGGCAGGAGAATCGCCTGAACCCGGGAGGCAGAGGTTGCAGTGAGCCAAGATTGTGCTGCTGCACTCCAGCCTTGGTGACAGAGCTAGACTTCAACTAAAAATAATAATAATAATAATAATAATTAGGGATTAAGGGCTTTTTACAATTTGCATGCCTCACACTGGTAAGGAAACAGCTGGCTGTGGAGTCTACTGTCCAGGCCAGGCCCTCCATCAAAAGTAGGAGTCCTGATTTCCACCAATCTGGCCTAGACCTGAAGATTTACTTGCTAATCCAAACAATTAGAGTAACTTGAGCTTCATTAGTAAGTGTTCTAGCAGCCAGGGAACCTATCACTTCTACAACTTCATTCATTAGTTCAACCAATGGTCATTGAGAGCTTACTGGTTCCAAGACTTTACTAGGATCATTACAAGGCCTTTACAGGGTCACTTTACACGAGAGTTAAAAGTAAATGAGACATTGTATGTCCTTAGGGAGTTAACAATCTAGTAAGGGGAGACATACAGGTAAATAAAAAATTAGAAAACAGTGTGCAATATACTCTGACAAGAGTAAGTATGGGGTGCTATGGGAGTGTAGAGGGGGTGCCTTACTTAGCCAAGGGCAGGACTCATGCCGAGAAGCTTTCCAAGGCATGCAGCATTTACACTGAGATCTGAAACTGAGTGTAGTTGATAACCAGTATCAGGTGATGCAGAGAAGCCAGAGTGTTCCAAGTGGTGTCTAGTATATGCAAAGACTGTGAAACACTAGAACACACAGAAAGCAGCTCACTGTGGCTATAGTAAGGTTTGGGGAAGGGGGAGAGAAAAGGGGTTAAAACAAGTAGGGACGAAATCATGAAAGTCTTATAAAGCTATGTTGAGAAATTTGGACTTAATCCTGAAAATTTGGTAGTAGCAGAGTGACATGATTAGATTGGTGATTTAGAATAATCACTCCAGCTGCAATCTGTAGCTTGGATCTCTGAGGACAAAGACTGAAGTCAAGGAGGTGATTAAGAAGGCTTTTGCAGTAATTGAGGCAAGAAATGATAGTAGCCTGGACTGTTAGTAGCAGTGGTGATGGGGAGAGAGGATTTGAAATATGTTTAGGAAGTATAATCAATAAGACTTGGCATTTGGATAGAGGGGATGATGAACGGGGATGGGTCCAAAGATGACAGGTTGTTGGCTTGGGAAAGTAGGTAGACAGCGAGGCCTTCCTCTAGGTAGGAAATTAAGAGGAGAATATGGGGGGAAAATAAGTTTCGAATACATAGCACATGAGATGCTTCTGTACATCCAAATTGAGATATTTAGCTTACAGTTATTCATCTAAGGTTCAGGACAGGGGTTTGGGCAAAAGATGTAAAACTGGGAGCCAGTGGCATAGAAATGATAACTGGAGCTGTGGGAGTGGATACAACTGACACGGGGCATGTTGGAAAAAACAATCAATTCATTTTTTTAAAAAAAGGAATTGATTTCTTCAATAGGAACAGCAAAAGTAGACTAGAAATATGCTGTCAAAAAGACAAAGGACAGCACTGAAGCCATGTATCACTATTGCTAGCAGAATTCAGAGTGCCCAAGATGGCTCAAAAGTTTGAATGAACAAGGTATGGGTAGCTAAGAACATTTTTGGCAGGGTGGTGTGGGGCTACACCACTACTTGAGGGAGCTTATGTTTTTTCCCATGATTCTTCTACCTAAAGAGCTTTCTAAAAAGTGCTTTGAGATGCATAATTGCTGATAGTACTGGTTATTTCTCCAAGGTAATGCCTCTGTCCTGTCCCTGTGAACCAGTGTAGCAGCTTTCAAGCTGTCAAGAATTGAAGTTAGCTTTACAGCATAGGAAGTGCCGTTTTCCAAGCTACACTCCTTTAAATTTTTACAAAGGAAGGGGATCCACAAAAGAGCTAAACTTTTTGTTTGGGTAGGAAATGCTATAGGCAGGCTGGGTGCGGTGATTCATGCCTGAAATCCCAGCACTTTGGGAGGCTGAGGCAGGTGGATCACCTGAGGTCAGGAGTTCGAGACCACCCTGGCCAACATGTAAAACCCCGTCTCTACTAAAAATACAAAAGTCAGCTGGGCGTGGTGGCACATGCCTGTAATCCCAGCTACTCAGGAGGCTGAGGCAGAAGAATCAGGTGGGCAGAGGTTGCGGTGAGCTGAGATGGCGCCACTGCACTCTAGCCTGGGCGACAGAGTGAAACTGTGTCTCAAAAAAAAAAAAAAAGAAATGCTACAGGCAGCCAGGTGTGGTGGCTCATGCCTGTAATCCCAGCACTTTGGGAGGCCAAGCCAGGTGGATTGCTTGAGCCTAGGAGTTCAAGACTAGCCTGGGCAATGTGGTGAAACCCTGTTTCTACAAAAAATACAAAAATTAGCCAGGCATGGTGGTGGGCACTTGTGGTCCCAGCTACATGGGAGGCTGAGGTGGGAGGATCACTTGAACCTAGGAGGAGGAGGTTGCACTGAGATTGCACGACTGCATTCCAGCCTGGGCCAACAGAGCAAGACTCCATCTCAAGAAATAAGAAGAAAAGATAAGAAAAGAAAAGAGAAGCAAACAGAAGAGAAGAAAAGAAAAAAGAAAAGCTGCAAGCAGAAAAAAGGAAAAAAAGAAAAAAAATGGTTCTTGAGCTGCTTTGTTCTTTTCTCAGGGATCATGAGGATGAGAAGGAAAGAGGCTTTATGGAACACCTTGTATGCACTTTATCCATCATTAACTAATTTAATCCAATAGTCACAAAATCTAATATTATCTGCAACTCTCAGAAACTGATTTCTGTAATGTCCCATATTTATTGGAATGTCAGAGGCCCTAACTCATTTTCTGAATGTCCTAAAGCATGCAAGTGTTAATGAAGACCGAAATTGGCAGCCACACAAGGAATAATGAGATGAGGACTGCAAAAGCTTTCTATGGAATTGCACCCAGAAGGAAGAACAGCATTTCTGTGAAAAAAAAGAAGTGAAGCCATTAATACTTGGGTCAAATGAATAGGGCATGTAGCCCAAAGTTAAGCCAAGAGTGTGTTAATTCATTTCATAAACTGAGAACTGAGGGACCTCAAGAATATGGAAGAGAAACAAAATACATGTTAAATATGTCATATCTATTTTTAAAGTTTATTAATTTCTCTTGATGATGCCAAAATACAGATCCTCTCCTTGTGGAAACATTGCAGAAAATACGAAGAATAAAGGAAAAATTAATCATAATCCCACATCACACCAACCTTAATATTTTGCTGTATTTCCTGACATTTTTTTCTCCAAATATAAGTGTGTGTGTATGTGTGTATTTAAGACACATATTCTTTCATATTATAATGTATTGGAAATTGCACTGAGCCTTAAAACTGGTGGCTACCCTTCTCTTCTCTTCCCCTCTTCTTCTTCTTCCTCTTCTTCTTCCTCTTCTTCTTATTCCTCCTCTTCTTCTTCTTCTTCTTCTTTTTCTTCTTCTTTTTCTTCAACTAATTTGGGGTCTTGACACATTTAATGTCTTTTTCTTTTTTTTTTTTTTTTTTGAGACAGAGTCTCACTCTGTCGCCCAGGCTGGAGTGCAGTGGTCCCATCTCAGCTCACTGCAACATCTGCCTCCCTGATTCTCCTGCCTCAGCCTCCCGAGTAGCTGGGATTACAGGCATGTGCCACCACATCTGGCTAATTTTTGTATTTTTAGTAGAGACGGGTTTTGGCCATGCTGGCCAGGCTGGTCTCAAACTCCCGATCTCATATGATCCACCAGCCTCAGCCTCCCAAAGTGCTGAGATGACATGTGTGAGCCACTGCACTGACACATTTAATTTCATATTTGTTTTTTCCCTGAAAAGGCAAAAAAATTGGCATCTTAGAATTGTGGAACTACAATGTATAATTTTCTAAATATTAAAAATCGTATCATTTTATTCAGAGGTAAAGCAATGTGTTTATATTAGGATAAAATATTATAAGCTGGAAAGAAGTTATTTAGAAGTATTTTATGCAGAGGTAGGAACTATAAGAAAGATAAAGAGTGGTGGCGAGTAAAAGGTGACTTTCAAGAAAAGTTAAAGGCCTCATCTGACAACATTAGATGTCCAGGTATACTTATATGCTACAAAATATTCTAACATCAGAGCCAGCCCTTTTAATGTGTGTCCTGGACATAAATATACTCTCAACCCAAAGGAAACATTCTAATGCCTTCCTTCCAGGAATTCAGTAAAGAACAATATTCATGAACAAAACTATATTAACACAACTTAATAAATTAGCTGATAAGATTCTTCTTTTCCGTGGTTCCTCCATTACCCAATATGACAATCCTATTTTTCACCACAAAAGAAAGCATGGTTCTTTTTCCAGAGTATATCTCTAATTGATTTAACTGCTTACACATTCCAGGGCCTGTGCTAAGTTCTGGTGATATAACTGAGCACATAGATAAGGTCCCTGTCTTCATGGAGCTGAAAGTCTTGTGTAGGAATCAGGGAAGTAAAGTATAGTGCAGAGAAGTAACAGACAATGAAAGGAAGCACAGGGTGCTTTGGAAGCACAGAAGAGCATTTTTAAAACTCAGATTTTGAAGACTGAAGGGATTTCCAGGGGATATGATATCTAAGTGAATTCAAGGATGAATAGGAGTTAGCCAGGCAAAGATGGGTTAGCAGACTATTCTAGGAGCAAGAGAGGGCGTGGTGAATTCCAAGAATGGAAAAGCTGGAGCACAGAAGGGGAGGGTGGCAAGAGAAGATGAGGAGGCAGGAGCCACATCCTGAAAGGACTTGCGGGCATATGAAGGAATCTCGGCTTCTCCCTGAGGACAATGAAGAGCCATCCAAAGGTTTTGAGTGGGAGAGACATGATTAGATTGCTGGCCACAATGTGGAGAAAGAATTAAAGGGAAATAGGACTAAAGAGAGAGAAGTCATTAAGGAGGCTGTGAAGGTAGCCAGGAGAGAGCATATAATGTCCCGGGTCAAATTAGCAGCAGCAGGAATGGAGAAAATTGAACACATTCGAGAGGTTATCATTTAAATTACTTCTCGCCATTTCTGCCTCAGGAATTTTCCTATGAAGGTGCCACAATCACCAATAGCAAGGAAAAGAAGATATATCTGGCTTAAGATCTTGTCTTCAAACAACATAGTAGATCAATTAGCTATTTTGGTCAACAACGTTAAAAAAATATCCAAATTATGCAGAAAACGAGAGGAATTAAAACCAACAGTCAGATCAATGGAAAAAGGCACAGAGTCTTTCAAACTTTGATATTGACCCAAACAGGAATACAAAATTAATATTTTTATTAATTATTTAGCTAATGCTGAATAAGAAATACATATGATATAAAATCCCAAACAGTACCAAGAGGTTTGAAATGAAAATTCTCCCTCATACTCTGTATAAGTTGGTTCTTGCACTGCTGTAAAGAAATACCTGAGCCTGGGTAATTTATAAAGAAAAGAGGTTTAATTGGCTCACAGTTCTGCAGGCTGTACAGGAAGCATTGTGGCTTCTGCTTCTGTGGAGGCTGCAGGAAGCTTCCAATCATGGCAGAAGGCAAAGCAGGTACAAGGCACGTTACATGGCTGGAGCGGAAGGAAGACAGAATGGGGAGGTGCTACATACTTTTAAACAACCAGATCTTTTGAGAACTCACTATCACAGGAACAGCACCAAGTGGATGGTGCTAAACTATTCATGAGAAAACTGCCCCCATGATCAAATCACCCCCCAACCAGGCCCCACATCCAACACTGGGAATTACAACTGAATATGAAATTTGGGTGGGAACATAGATCCTAACCATATTACATCCCAACTCCTGCCTTTTAGGTCTCCTTCCTAGAGGCAATTACCAATTTCTTGTGTCTTCTTCCAAAGATATACCATGAATATAGAATCATATGTTAAAGTGTGGTATCTTGATACTTTATATACTACTTTGATATTTTCTTTACAAATGTCAAGTTTATAACTATTGTCATACATGGTAAATTATCCAAAGACAGCAATATTCTAATACCATGTCAATTCATTTTTCTAAATAATGTAATAATTCTTTTCCAGGTAAGCAGATCTCATTTTAAATTTAAGTAAACATTTAAGAACTTATAGGAGTACATGACCTAATGTGTTTTGTAAATACCATAAGAGCCTGAGTGAGACTCACTTATCAATGGTTCCGCCATTATCTCAAATTTCTGATTCATTGTTCTGCACATTTCTTGTTCTAGTCTAGTTAAACAGAGAACCTCTTACTATGCCCGTTATTCTCTTTTCTCAATTCCAGCTGTATAGTGTAGAACAATTTTTTATTGTTTTCCTGAAAATCATGTCCATTCTATTCCTCAAAATATTTTAAAAACCAACTTCTTCTAAGAGATTGACCCTAAAACTCTCCAAACTTTGGACATAATTTGGGATAACTTGGGAATGTTATGAATTCCTTATCCTTGCTGTATATTACCCCATTTTTCCCTCATATCTGAAGCCAATCATCCCTTTGAATCTTTCTGTTTCAAAAGACAATACATTCTCTTCAGTGTGTAAACTGGTTTGAATTGAGTTGCGACATGACTAATACAGATACCTTTTCATGGCTAGGTTCTCCCTCCCACCAGATCCGAAATGCCCCCTAAAGCTTTCACTCATTTACATTTCCTACTTATAAAACGAAATTAAGACTATTACCTCTCCTGCAGAACAGCTGTTCACGTACAGAATACAGTTGTACCAACTACACATCATTGCCTTTTCTTGTCCAGGTTAAACTCCTCCAGTTTCACCAGCTTTTCCTTGTGTAACATAGTCTTTCTCAGTCTTTTGGCCAAGATCAAATGTGTATATACGGTAAAATTTCTAGGTATTTCACCGTCTTGGCTGCCCTTAGCTTATCAATGTCTGTCTCAATAAAATTCCCATAACCAAATAAAGTGTTCCATCACAGAATAAACTAAGACTTGAAAAATCTCTTGCTAAATTACTGGGGCCCAAGTTTGATCCAGACCAGAATTTTTGGGGTGGCTGTGGGAGTGGACATTGCTTACTTGGGTCTCTTGAGAACAAAGCAATGACAGTTGGTGGCCATTTCCGAAGCGTGATAGTTAATTTTAGGTGTCAATTTGACTGAATTCAGGAATACCTGGAAACTTGGTAAAGCATCATTTTTGGGTGTGTCTGTGAGGGTGTTTCCAAAGAAGATTAGCATGTGAGTCTGAGTGGAGGAGGTGAGGAACATCTGCCCTCAATGTGGGTGGGTACCACCGAATCAGCGGGGGCCCCTAAGAGCACAGAAACAGAGAAAAGGCGAATGTGTTCATCTATCTGTGAGAGCTGGGATACACTCTTCCTCTACTGCCCTTGGACATCAGAACTCCAGGCTTCCCAGCCTTTGGACTCCAAAACTTACACAAGCACCTCTTCACCCCAGCCCTCCAGGTTCTTGGAGCTTGGCTTCCCTGGTTCTGAGGCTTGTCGGACTAGGACTGAGCCATTCTAGCAGCATCCCACAGTCTCCAGTTTGCAGATGGCTTGTGGGATTTCTCGGCCTCTGTAACTGTGTGAGCCATTATCCTAGTAAATTCCCTATCATCTGTCTATCTGTCTATTTATCCATCTATTATCTAACTATCTATCTATCTATCTATCTATCTATCTATCCATCCATCCTATTTCTTCAGTCTCTCTGGAGACCCCTGACTAACACACCAAGTAAGGATAGGCCAGAAGTAAGGGACAATCCAAAATGCCAAATAAGGGGAACAGGGGGCAAGAATCGGACCTGAAACAAAGAATTGGTAATCAAGAATGATTATAACTGGAAAGTCTTGGCCGGGTGCAGTGGGCCACACATGTAATCCCAGAACTTTGGGAGGCCGAAGTGGGCAGATCATGTGAGGCCAGGAGTTTGAGACCAGCCTGGCCAACATGGCAAAACCCCATCTCTACTAAAAATATAAACATTAGCCAGGCATGGTGGTGCACAGCTGTAATCCCAGTTACTCAGGGGTGAGGCATGACAATCTCTTGAACCCAGGAGGTGGAGGTTGCCGTGAGCTGAGACTGTGCCACTGCACTCCAGCCTAGGTGGCAGAGTGAGACTCTATCTCAAAAAAAATAAATAAATAAAAAGGGAAAGTCTTAATCTGTTCTTGGTTACTTTTCCATATGAAGTGAAGCCTGTATATTTCTGGTGATAGTAAAACACAAGGACACAAAGACAAGGAACTGAATATTTTTACAACATCCTGTCCCAGACATTGGTCAAGGAGATAAAAGTAAAAGGTGCTGAGCTGGGTTGAACAGGACTTTTACTGCTTTAATATGTTGATTAATGCAGCTTCAGACAGAATTCACTTTTTTAATGGTGTATCACACTGTGGGCTCAGCTGACGTTGTGGTCAACCAAAGCCATGAGGTCTCTTTTATATGAGCAGTGGCCATTAACAATACGCAATTCTGTACTTGTGCAACTTATTTTTGCCTCTTCAGGGCAGGAACTTACGTTTACCCATTAGCATTTCTTTTCTGAGTATTCCACCTAGTTTAGAGGTTAAGTGCTTTGGAGTTAGTCTGAGATTATAACTCAGCTCATTCATCTTTTGGCTGTCTGCATTTGGGCAAATTCCTTTTAACATTATTTGCTTAAATAACATTTAACAAAATTAATCATATTGATTTTGCCCCAACAGTCATTTTTCCATCTATCAACTCATTTACTCATTCATTCAACAAATACATGTCTTCTAAGTGCCAGGCACTGTGTTAGATATGCAGTAAATGCCTTCTCTGGGGTCTTCATTAAGTTCACTAATAAAATTGTTTTGCAAACAGAATTCAAAGATCAACCCCTGGACACATCTCTTAATTCTAGCTTTTTCTCTCAGTGGGTAAGTAGATAGAAATCTATTAATAAAAATGTAGAGGCCAGGCATGGTGACTCATGTCTGTAATCCCAGCACTTTGGGAGGCTGAGGCAGGGGGATCACCTGAGGTCAGAAGTTCAAGACCAGCCTGGCCAACATGGTGAAACCTTGTTTCTACTAAAAATACAAAAATTAGCTGGGCATAGTGGCAGGCGCCTGTAATCCCGGCTACTCAGGAGGCTGAGGCACGAGAATCGCTTGAACCTGGAAGACGGAGGTTGCAGTGAGCCAAGATCGCGCCACTGCACTCTAGCCTGGGCAACAAGAATGAAACTCTGCCTCCAAAAAAAAAAAAAAGAATGCAGAGAGTATGATTGTTGAACCTGATATAAATACAACTGAGTAGGCCGGGCATGGTGGCTCATGCCTGTAACCCCAGCACTTTGGGCGGCTGAGGCGGGCGGATCGCTTGAGGTCAGGAGTTGAGACCAGCCTGGCCAACGTGGTGGAACCCTGTCTCTACTTAAAAATACAAAAATTAGACGGGCATGGTGGCACATGCCTGTAATACCAGCTATTCAGGAGAACGAGGGAGGGTGAGCCAGGAGAATTGCTTGAACCCAAGAGGCAGAGGTTGTAGTGGGCCAAGATCATGCCACTACATTCCAGCCTGGGTGACGGAGTAAGACTCTGTCTCAAAATAAAAATAATTAATTAATTAATTAATTAGGCCAGGCGCGGTGGCTCACACCTGTAATCCCAGCACTTTGAGAGGCCGAGGCAGGTGGATCACAAGGTCAGGAGTTCGAGACCAGCCTGACCAACATGGCGAAACCCCCATCTCTACTAAAAATACAAAAATTAGCCAGGCATGATAGTGCATGCCTGTAATCCCAGCTACTCAGGAGGCTGAGACAGGAGAATTGTTTGAACCCGGGAGGCAGAGGTTGCAGTGAGCCGAGATTGTGCCATTGCACTCCAGCCTGGGCAACAGAGCAAGATTCCGTCTCAAAAAAAAAAAAAAATTAATTAATTACAACTGAGTAAACTATTTTCCAGTCCATGGGCACATCTGTACACCTTTTTTGTTAAATGTCTCACATTGGGAAAACAAAAGAGCTCGGGACCCAGTCAGTATGATTAATAGAATAACACACACACACACAAAATACAGTCAACATACATGTTTTCCTAATGAATGCACCTTTTTAGCCTATTTTTTTTCAGAAAATAACTTTTTAATATCTAAAACTGAAAACAACCCAACAGTAGAGAAATTAATTGTGGTATATGAACTCATTGGAATAACAGCTAGCAATGAAAAAGAACAAATTACAACAATCTGGATGAATCTCACAAAACAATGTCAAGTGAAAGAAGACAGACATAATAATACACATAGTATTCCACTTATATAAAGTACAAAAACAGGTGAAAGTTTATACTGTTAGAAGTTGGTCTAGTGGGGAAGGGGGAGGTAGTGACTGGAAGGGGGCATGAGATTTAGCCTGTATTTTGCACTAGTGGTCTTCAGAGTACCAATTCATGAACCATCCTGTTGTCATAACTTAAGACTTTCTCATAAAAATAAAACTTTTGTCCATAAAATATATACAAATACATAAAGGAGGCTAAAACACATTTTGCCTAAATGTGGCAGAAACACCATCAAATTACATTTAAGTTAGAAGTGATTACTTCTTCCTTCTTAAAATCCTTAGTCATCACCTCTGTATCTTCTCAGGCCCAATATGCATTTTGAGATTGGTTGCATGACCCAAGTGTCTGGCAGCCTTTCTGCTAGGCCAGCTGTCAATGACTGAAAAACAAGCAAGCTCTCAATTGCACAATGTGTATCAAGTCATGCAGTTCTATAAAAGGAATACTTGATTTGATCTTCAGCAGCCAGAGTCGGGTAGCCGGAAGGTGATTATAACTACGTCCGGTATTTATATCAACCTCAATCATTCACTGTCTACCAATTGACTCTAATAAGATGCTCCCAACCATATATTTAATTCCCATGAATTACTTGTTGATTATCCACACTGCAGGTTATCTGCAATACATTTTCTTTGTCCTGGGCCAGCTTCATCTTGTTCTCTCCTAGATCACTTTCCCTGTTGTCCAGCTGGTGTGTGCCCAGCAGAAGAGGTGAACTAATCTTTATAGCGGTGTAAATCAGTGGTTTCCAACTGGGAGAGATTTTGGCTCCAAAGGGGACATTTGGCAATGTCTGTAAACATGTTTGGTTGCCACAAATATGGGGTGCTTTTGGCATCTATTGGTAGAAGCCAGGGATGCTAGTAACATCCTACAATGCACAAAACAGCCCCTACAGCGAAGACTTGTCTAGTCTAAAATGTCAATAGTGTTGAAGTTTTGAAGCCCTCACCTAAGTAAAGATAAAATAGGGAAACAATTTACAATTAACAAATACACTTCAAATTGAAGTATGAGTGATTTGGAGGTTAACATTTGTTTTGGATTCTCTATTTCACAGCTTCCCTCATGAACAAGGGTAATGGACATTGAATATACATTTATTATTTCCTGTGCATGCCTTTCAATGGTTATTTAAGTTTGTAGCCTTTGAATTAGGGTGGTAAAAATGCCTTCTTTTCAAACGGGATTTTTTTTTTTTTTAGGAGACAGGGTCTCATTTAGGCTGGAGTGCAGTGGCACCATCATAGCTCACTATAGCCTCGAACTCTTGGACTCAAGCAATCTTCCTGCCTCAGCCTCCCAAAGTGATGAGATTACAGGTATGAGCCACCATGCCTGACTCCAAATGAGAAAGTTTAATGCTGATCATTTGTACAATGGCTGGGGCACATTTATGGGCAGTAGAAATTCATGTAAAGAACTTCTTATAGGGGCTTAACAAGGAGTGTGGAAGATATTCTCAGTGTCAAATATTTTGGACTCTATGAGGGTCAAGCCTGTGGGAGGTGGTTTTTTTGTTTGTTTGTTTGTTTCTGCATGTTTATTTAATTTTTGTATGTTCTTTATATGTCTCAAAGGCCTATTTCATTATCTCCTTTGATTCTGATTGAGTCACTTGCATGCTCAGACTTCAGTTCTGCATGACTGAACAAATTCTTGGCATGAACTTTACTTTTTCATCCTCATACTAAAAGCATGGGTAATATTGATAATTTTAATTGTTTTTCATATTTCTTTCAGTAGTGAGTTTGCAAAGCTCCCACATTTCCATTTGTGTTGACAGCTCTCAAAATAGCTTCCTTATTTTAAATGAATTCATTATTATATTTTATGTGGGGAAATTAAGTCAATGCAGTGCAAAGTTATTAGCAGGCTTCCTGTACACTGTTTCATTTCATTGCTCTTCTGAACTTCAAATCCTAGGTAGCTTACTGCATCCCAAACTTGAGCCTTCAGTATCCAAAGGGTCAGTCCAAGGGTCTCAAAGAAACTTGTTCCTATTAATTGCTCATCTAAGAGTGGGTCAGAGGTCTGGTTCAAAATTGAAACTCATAATAGCATCTAAGGGAGTGAATTCATTCTAGGGTCCTTGCAGGAACTCTAAGCCATGCCAGAAGATCCTAGTGCGTATAAATTCTACAAACCCTTAACCAGCACTCACTCCTAAGAACTTTGGAGTATGAGGAAGAAGTAAGGGGTGGGTCTTAGAACTAATGTGCTGCCCTTCCAGTATACTAGCAAAGGATAAAATTCAAGCTTCCAAATTGGAAAAAGAATGTGTGAGCTGACTCTGTTTTTTAAACTCAGGACCAAACCTTGGTCCTCTCTTTGGATCCTGTAGACTCTGAATTGATGGATTTAGAAAGATAATTGGGTGATTCTTTTCTACATCATTTCTAGAAAGCTACTAAGCTTGCTTCAGAAAAATGTGTTCAAAATACATCTTAAATTGCATCTTCTTGTTGACTTTGTCTCTAACCAAAGTAAATGTACCATAATGATCATGTTCAGCACGATGATAAAGTTAATAAGAATAATAATGATGTGAATGATTTCCATGAAAACTCTGTTAATCAGGTTTTTTTTTTTTTTTTTAAACAGAGTCTCACTCTGTTGCCAGGCTGGAGTGCAGTGGCACGATCTTGGCTCACTGCAAACTCCACCTCCTGGGTTCAAGTGATTCTCCTGCCTCAGCCTCCCGAGTAGCTGGGATTACAGGTGTGTGCCACCACACCCAGCTAATTTTCATATTTTTAGTAGAGACGGAGCTTCACCATGTTGGCTGGGATGGTCTCAATCTCTTGACCTTGTGATCTGCCCGCCTCGGGCTCCCAAAGTGCAGGGATTACAGGCGTGAGCCACTGTGCCTGGCCTAATCAGTTTTTAAAATATAGTGGAAACAGAAAAGTTTAAAAGTAAACATGGCAGACTCTTTAAGTAAACTCATAGCTGGAAAGTTAGGAAAGAATTTTTTATAACCATGGAGATGCTGTGTAACAAGTTTCTATATGGCAGCACTGTATAGAGCTGATGTAGTCAAATTGCTGTAACAAGGAGGTGAAGAGCAGTGATATGATGTCAAACAGACCTTGAATCAGACCCTGTTTTGACACTTAACTAGCTGAGTGGCCTTAAACTTTCTTAGCTTCAGTTTCTTCATATTCAAAATGGAGATAATAATGGTATTTATATCATAGACTTTGGGGACTATTAAATGGGTATTTATCTCATAGACTTTGGGGACTACTGTGTGTAAAATGTACACACATTTTATGTTTAAAAACTCAGCCCCTCTATGTGAAAAAAATGCATATATTAAAAAAAAATGAGGCCAGGGATGGTAGCACACGCTTGTAATCCCAGCACTTTGGGAGGCCAAGGCAGGAGGGTCACTTGAGCCCAAGAGTACGAGAACAGCCTGGGCAACATGGCGAAACCCCATCTCCAGAAAAAATACAAAAATTAGCCGGGCCTGGTGGGGCTGCCTGTAATCTTAGCTACTTGGGAGGCTGAGGCAGGAGAATCGCTTGAACTCAGGAGGTGGAGGTTGCAGTGGGCAGAGATCCTACCACTGCACTCCAGCCTGGGAGACAGAGTGAGAACCTGTCTCAAACAAAAAGAAATAAAAAGAAAAAAGAAAAGAAAAGTATCAACTTTGTAGGCTTGTGGGGGAAAAAAAAGAAAAAAGAAAAACTCAGCCCCTCAATAAATATTAATTTATATTTTTTACTCTTACATACCAAGCAAGTAATAATGTGTTTTGGATACTGTTCTAAAGAACATAAGTGAAGCATTGCAACATCATGGTCCATAAGAAGTTTCATTTAATTCTAGGGATCATCTGTAGTAAAAAAAAAAAATATATATATATATGTATATATATATATATACACACATACACACACACACACACACACACACACACACACACACACACATATATATATAAATATATACACATTTTTTTTTTCTTTTTTTGAGGCGAAGTCTCGCTCTGTCGCCCAGTCTGGAGTTCAGTGGCCTATCTCAGCTCACTGCAAGCTCCGCCTCCCGGCTTTACGCCATTCTCCTGTCTCAGCCTCCCAAGTAGCTGGGACTACAGGGGCCCGCCACTGCGCCAGGCTAATTTTTTGTATTTTTAGTAGAGACGGGGTTTCACCCTGTTAGCCAGGATGGTCTCGATTTCCCGACCTAGTGATCCGCCCGCCTTGGCCTCCCAAAGTGCTGGGATTATAGGCGTGAGCCACCGCGCCCGGCCCATCTGTAGTAATATTTTTAACTCCTTTATGTAGTTTTTAAATTGTGGTATAATATGCATAATACACATTATTATTTTAACCATTATAAATTGTACAATTCAATGGCATTAAGTACATTGACAAGGTTGTGAAACAATCAATCACTATGCATTTCTAGAACTTTTTCATCATCCCAAACAGAAACTACACCCATGAAACAGCAATTCCACTTTTGAGCGGTCATTTTAAAATGAATATTTTATCTTTTTATGTAAAGGAAAGAAAACTACCTTTTTAGCATTATTTGAGTATATTATCATATAGAAAATGAGAAAATAGAGATAAAAACTTTAAATTTCATTCTCCATAAATAAGTAGCTTCAATATTTTGTGATATGTGGGAGCTAAGCTATGAGAATGCAAAGGCATAAGAATGATACAAAGGACACTGGGGACTCGGGGGAAAGGGTGAGAGGAGGGGGAGGGATAAAAGACTACAAATAGGGGACAGTGTATACTGCTTGGGTGATGGGTACACGAAAATCTCAGAAATCACTACTAAAAAACTTATTCATGTAACCAAACACCACCTGTTCCCCCAACACCTATGGAAATAAAAATAAATAAATAAAGTCTTGTGGAAAAAAAAAAAGAATGAGATTGGAGGTGTGGAGCTGAAACCAGAGATATCATACCAAATGTATTAGGCCTTGGCCAACTCAGTGAAAGCTTGTCAACCTCACAAACCTAAACTGATATGAAATACTGACTTGAATAAATTATTCCAGTGCCCTGGAAAAAAATTTTTGTGATCTAGCTGTCACTAGTTTTCCTCTTGCAAACATCTATATATGTAAAATGAAATCCTATTATGAATTCTACTTTCTAACCATTTATAAAATCTTTTAACTAGATAAGCACATTTTAGTAGATGTGGTAGGTAAATAACCATGAGGAAGAGAGGCAGAGAACTACTTCTCCATTTTAAAAAGACTTTGATGAGGAAGCAGTGAGGGGATAAAAACCAAAATGACCTGTTTTCATGAAGACCACTTCATCAGAAGACTAATTCTTCCTCAATCTACAACTGTCATGATCCTAAAAATTACTGTAGCAATTTGGCCTAAAGCCTAATTGTCATCCCTCATGGTGTCTCAAAATGAACATAAATGAATGAAAAATCTTTAAAAAATATAACTATAACACAAAACAAACTAATAGAAATGACTCCCTAAAGAGAGGGAACAGGATAGTGGAAGAAGGAATGAAATTAGTTTATTATCTTATTATTATTTATCTTATTATATACTTATATATATAACATATATATAACATATATATTATATATATATAACATATATATAACATATATATTATATATATATAAATATATATAGTCAGAGATATATTATAAGATGGTGGAGACAGAAGTAAGCCATGATCACATCACTGCACTGCAGCCTCAGCAACAGAGGGAGACCCTGTTTCTAAATAAGTAAATAAATACAATTTTATTTTACATATAAAACATTTATGTAATTTATATGGCCAAACTATATAATATATATCTTATGGCTGGAGCTGAACAGTTAGGGGGAAGGGAGGGTGGGGCAGGTGGGGGCTGGCCAGGGAGCTCTCTCTCTCTGTCTCTCAATTCCTGTATGTAATCACAGGGCCTCTCCAAGTGGTCTTTCCATGTGGGCTAGTTTGGCCTTTCCCATACATGGCACCTTCAGGGCAGTCAGAATGCTCACTTAGCAGCTGATGTCCTTGAGAGCAAGTATTCCAGTGAACAAGGTGGAGGCTGCATTGCCTTTTATGCCCTCACCTGGGAAGTCACACAATGTTATTTCCTCTGTACTCTATTGGTTGAAACAGAATTAAAAAACAGCCCATTTTCAAGGAGAGGGTTCATAGATTGCACCTCTCGGTGAGAGTAATGTCAAAGAATTTGTGGACAGATTTTTAAACTGCCAGCCATAGCATCTTTAAAAACCTCACAACAGTACCCAACTCAAAAGGCCACAAAAGAATGGACAGTCTACATATCACAGTTACTCACAAGTAGAGACTTTTCTGATTCCCAGGCCCATGGAACAACCAGTTCCTCTTAGAATTGCATATACCTTATAGATTTATCTAAAACATCATAACTTGGTATCTTTTAAATTACTTTATGACTTATCACATGTGAAATGCCCAGCCTAGTACCGGGTCCATAATAGATGCTCTGTAAATATCGATGATAGCTGACACTTGTTTGAATTCCTCAGAAGATTTTACTAATTGAGCGCACTATTAAGAAATAGTAGTTTTGTGTGATCTCATGATTCTCGGAAAGACTTGACGGAGTTACAGTTTGAAAGAAGAATGGACCTCTAGAAAACTAAAATTCAGTATAAAATGTTGCAGTTGGCTGATGTTTAGTGATAACAGAGAGTGGGTAGGCCAGAAAAGTGCCATTTCTCTCTCTTTTTTTATTTTTCTGAGACGGGGTCTCACTCTGTCACTCAAATGGGAGTGCAGTGGTGTGATCATGGCTTAATGGAACCTTGAACTCCTGGGCTAAAGCAATCCTCCCACCTCAGGCTCCAGAGTAACTGGGACTACAGGTGCATGCTGCCATACCTGGCTAATTTTTAAAAATTTTTGTAGAGATAGGATCTCGCTCTGTTGACTATGCTGGTGTTGAACTCCTGCCCTCAAGCGATCCTCCTTCCTCAGCCTCTATTTTTACTTTCTATCAGCTTTCTTTTTCCACAGATTGCCTTGTGAAAAACTCTCCTGAGCAACAGAAAAAAAGGAGCATCTCCCTTATGTGAAGTATCAATGTATCATGCCAAAGCTTTTTAAAGAATACTAATGATGGTTAGAATCCAATCTGTTTAAAAATATTTCTGAAGATTAAGCAAAACATACACCAGATTTTTGAATCTAGAGTATTCCTTTGGCTTATAAGAAACCTTAGATTTTCTGTTAAGTCTGAAATGTCAAAAATGACCTTAAGTTATGGTGTTAGATACAGTAATTCATTTTGTAATGTAAATTAGTGTGTAATTTCCCAAACTGACAGAAATGTTAGATAATACCTATAGCTATTCAAAGAAAGAAAATCTAATATTATACTAAAGTAGAAGTTCCCTTAAAATTACAAGTCACATAAACAATGAGTAATTATAAATTATGTGTATTTATTTATTAAAAATACTCAATTGTAATTGATGCTACTATATTACCCAGTAAAATTACAACATAGTGTTCCAACTCTTCACTAATATAGATTGCCAACAATTACATAAGTTTCAGTGCTTTTACTTTTCCTATTTAGCGACTTTTATTTACCTCAGAATATTTGTGGAATTGATATCTAGCTCCACGTATCTTGATCTAAGAAGCTCAAGAACTCTGTGTACCCAATCAGACAATTATAATGTATCATAGGGCACAAAATTTCAGAGGTTCAAAGGCTGTTGACTGAATTCAACTGTGCTTTTTATATCACACATACCAAAAAATCTCAAAAATTACAAACAGATGACTCTAGAACTATATGAAAGTCTCTTCACATTCTCTGCAAAATGACCTTCTAAACCATGTCCTATAAGAAAAATGCTTTTTTTGTTGATGGAATTTTATTAAAATTAATAATAGGCCTGAAAAAAAGAGAAGTACTACATATACTTTCTTTATTACATTCTTTGTGGAATATGTTCTGGAAAAATAGAAGGCACTACAGAAATAATTTAACTGAGGAAGAAGTTCTACTCTGCACAAAACTCCCATTGATGTCAGTGGGAGTTCTGTGAATGGAACAAATGTTGAACTTGACCCTGCAATGTTTAAACTGCAATCCTCCCTGCTCTTGGCTTAGCCTGGCTTCCCACTGAAAGGGGTTGTGGTCCGTGCAGGGATTACACAGCAGGTTAATAGTCTGGTTTTTCACTTCTTCTGGAGCAACAGATGAAACACATAATACCTTCTTTTAGGGCTATTACATACTTTTAAACACAAAAGACTTTAAATGAGGTAGTGTGAGAAAGTAAAAGGTAGAATCTGTGAATGGAAACTTCTGTTGGGAATGATTTTTAAACTGTCTTCTCCACTAGTGCCTGAGAAGCATCAATGAGTCCTATTTACATTAAAGGAAAAGGGAAGAATACCAAGATCTTAGAGACCACTTAGTATATCAGTATTGAAAATCATCACTGAGTGAGCCATGTTCACTCTGTTTTTGTTATATTCCATTACATACGTATAAGGAATGGTTACCAGCAAGATCCCAATACAATGGTTTTTTGGTAAAATAAGACGGTATGATTATAAATAAAGTTAAGAAAAAAACACATGTTTTTACCACAAGGTAAGCTACTGCAGAACCAAACTAGAGTGGCTCATTTTTCACTCGATCTCACAAAAAAAGATGTGACTCTAGTTATGGATCTAGCATAATCACGTATTGCCGCTAACCCAGAAGTATTATGTTCTGGAGCAAGGGCCTTGAAATCACCTAGTCTATATAGTTATACTCAGGCACTTAAATAACAACATAATCAGGGTCTTATTTTTACCTGTTGGTATTCAGTGGAATTATTTGTCCTCCTTTGTATACTTTGTAAATCCTTTATTTTCTGTAACACATACATATTGCCCTTATGGAGAGGAAAAAATAAAAGAAAGGGATCAGCTTTTGTTTGAAAGGAACAGAAGAAGAGGAAGATGAAAAAACAGGAAGTATTTCAAGTTGAAATTAAAACTTTTTGTTTTTATTTGACAGAAGATTGTGGATTTGAAAAAAACAAAACAAAACAAAACCCAATGATTAAAAGTGAAAATGTTGGCTTATACATGGTGTGGGAAATCTCCTGTTGCAGGCATTAAAAGTAGTTACAGGTTTACATATAGTTTATGGTTGGCATTTATGCTGTGGTCTTTCAGGTTGCTGGGTTCAGATTCCAGCTCTCCAACTTCCTAGCTACATAGTCTTGTACAGGCAGGTTATCTATTAACCAGCATCCTAATTTATTATTCTGATAGGAATGTATTGAAGAGGAGGAGGGAATGGAGGAAGGCTTGGGAGAAGTTTACAGAGGCTGAGCTGTGTTGCTTGGATCAGCTGTAGAAGCTTGGGCTCTCAGGCGTCAGATGCTTGCTTGCACAGGTAGCTGAGAAGGACACTTGGGAGCCATGAGCTTCAGGGTCTCAGAGCAGTTTCAGAGTGGCCTTCTGTTTCATTAATTCTCTACCCAGGAGGTTCCTGGTGCTGCAGGATCCTCTTTCCAGGGGAAATCAGACTCACTTAGGAACTGAACGACCTCTAGCAGTTCTCTTTCTTTTTAACTAATTTAGAACTTGTTATTGTTTTATTATTTTTTATATTATAGATTTACAAGTTTTAAATCAATACGTCTTTTAATGTTAATGCCATTCATTTTTAAATATTTATCGAAAATTTTTCTTATGTATACATTATACTGAAATTCGTTTCATGTTCTGGCTTTTATGAAAGTTTAACCCTAAATCTTTTTTTTTCCTCTACTTGCTCTTTTTCACAATTTTAACTCTCACATCTCTCTCTCATCTCGTTTTCTACAAACATTTTAATCTTTTAAAAAGATGTTATTTCAATTCCTAGTTTTAGGTCTGTTTTAGTCCTCTATTTTTTATTTTTATTTATTTATTTTTTGAGATGGAGTTTTGTTCTGTTGCCCAGGCTGGAGTACAATGGCACGATCTCTGCTCACTGCAATCTCTGCCTCCCAGGTTCAAGTGATTCTCCTGCTTCAGCCTCCCAAGTAGCTGAGATTACGGGTGCCTGCCACCATGCTAGGCTAACACGCCAGCTAATTTTTGTATTTGAACTAGTGACGGGCTTTCACCATGTTGATCATGCTGGTCTTGAACTCCTGCCCTTCAGTGATCCACCCATCTTGGCCTCCCAGAGTGCTGGGATTACAGGCCTGAGCCACCGTGCCCAGCCTGTTTTAGTCTTTTAAAAATTTATGTTGCTGGGTGTGGTGGCTCACACCTGTAATCTCAGCATGTTGGGAAGCTGAGGCGGGCAGATCACCTGAGGTCGGGAGTTCGAGACCAGCCTGGCCAACATGGCGAAACCCTGTCTTTACTAAAAATACAAAAAAAATTAGCTGGGTGTGGTGGGGCGGGCGCCTGTAATCCCAGCTGCTTGGGAGGCTGAGTCAGGAGAATCGTTGTAACCTGGGAGTTGGAGGTTGCAGTAAGCTGAGACTGTGCCACTACAGTCCAGCCTGGGCGACAGAGTGGGACTCCATCTAAAAAAAATAAATAAAATTTATGTTGAGCCTAGTTTTTTCCCTTCTTCTACCTGAGCCCGTATTTTTTCTCGATTACTTGTCTTTATAGTAGCTGGCAGGAAGTAAATTCAAGGAAGTGTGAAGAGTGGATAAAGTCCATATTATAAATAGAGGCAGAAAGAGAAAGACTCTCTTCCTCTCTCTCTCCCTGACTCCTGCAGCTGTTCCTGCACTGGCCCCTTAGATCCTTCCATAGGATTCTTTAGTCCAAATAGAACCTTAATCCATTTAACCTGGGAGAATTTGAGGGTTAATTCCCTTCAGGGCCTTAAATCCATTACACAAACAGCACTTTTGATTTGCCAGAACAATTTGCTGCCATCTCACGCTGTTCAGCCCTTATTTTAAAATCCATGGTTTCCAAAGTATATAATTATTGGAATTGGGCAAAGTATATAACTATTGGAATTTGGGGAAACTATGGCAAATACATACCCAGAAGCCTGGTGGTCTGTCTAGAGGAATATGCTCAAGGAGGGGTTCACTAGGATATGCCCAGGTCTGACCCTTTTGAGATGGTGCTTCCTCAAATATTCCATGCTTCCTCAAAAAGTTCCATGAACTTCCCTACTGACATTCATGGAGAGTGGCACCAGAAAGACTCTTGTCTAGTTTCAGGGACCATGTTTAAACCGGTTTAATTCCAACCCACGATCATCAGATTAGTTCACTTCCCTTTCTGTTCAGGTCATGGGAGCACCCTTTAATTATAGTCCAGTGGAGTTCTTTTTGCTTGAGAGAACTGGAAAACAATCACTGCCCCAAATACAATAATAACAGCCGAAGCTGGCTAGAGTTTCATTATCATTTCATTTCAAACGGGGTTATTCCTCACCTAGGTTTTTAAAGCCCCTACATGTTTTCAAATATTGATTGGCTCTTTATATATATATTTGTAAACTTTTAAAATGTCTTTTGTAAATGGTTTAATTGGATTGTCCAGTTGGATTTTGTAAATAGTTCAACTGGATTGTTATTTCCCTCCAGATCTGTAAGAGCTCTTTGTATATATGGACATTAAATTGTTTCTTATATTGTTTCTAATGTTTTAACTTTGTTTGGTGTCTTTTGCCAACAGGAGTTTTAAACATAGTTCTGTCAAACTTTTCTTTGGTGGCTTCTGGGTTGTTTCGTGTTTGGATTGCTATGTGGTAGCAATGTGGCGTGGTTGAACATATACTGAGGTGAGAGAGAACTGAGTTCTAATTATGGTTTTGCCACTAACCAGTAGAGTGACTTTGGGCAAGTCTTCAAACCTGTGTTCGCTCAGCTATAAAATGCAGTTGAAGCAGAAACAAGATGACCTCTGAGGTTTCTTCCTGCTTATTCTTCCACTACTGAACATTCTAGATTCTAGAGTTTTAAAAGCTTATTTTCTTTAAGTAGGCCAATCATTCTCCCTGAAACGAACACTTCTTATTTGCCTAGTGACATTTTCATAATGTAAAATCCAGCTAGTGTCAGAATTATCAAAATTTCTCAATTTTTGGCATCTGGATTAATAACAAATTTTTATATAAGATTTGGTGAGTTTATGCTTGTTTTCTCTTATGGGCTATAGCATAGGCTTTATAGAGAATAGATATTGCATTTAATATGTAATCTAAAATATGTATATTATGAAGCAACTAAGTCAATGGATGTTTAATATGGCTTATTATATTTTATTGATGATAATGAATTGTAGTCCTCTTGATACAAGAAAAAAAGGATAGCTTTTATTTATGTACTGTTGATAGTGTGCTTTCATGTTCATCATCTTGTTTGGTGCCCACAATAACCCTATGAGAAAGATTAGATAGGACTTATTCTATTTTATAAATCATGAAGCATTACACAAAGAGATTAAATGATTTATCCAAAGTCACCAGCTAGTAAATGCTAATGTCAGTGCCCATACTTTTTTCTTTCTTTCCTTCCTTCCTTCTTTTTCTTTCATTTTCTTTTTCTTTTCTTTTCTTTCTTTCTTTCTCTTTCTTTCCTTTCTTTTTTTCTTTCTTTCTTTCTCTTTCTCTCTTTATTTCTTTTTTTGAGACAGAGTTTCACTCACTCTTGTTGCCCAGTGGTCAGATATAGGTAAATTAAATAAAATATCAAGAATAAAAAATATTTTTATTAATAGCTTGGTATGCTACATACTAGGAGATATGAAAGATATACTACATATAGTTTTGTATAAGAAAACAAAAAGCCTCAGAGGGAACTTCAAGAAGCAGAAAGAAACATCCATCTTAGAGAAAAACTAGGAGAACAAAAGAATTGAAAGTAAATTAGAATTGGAAAACCATCCATCTTAGACAACCATTCATCTTAGAGTAAAACTAAAAGAACAAGAGAATTGAAAGTAATTAAAAACTAAGGAAACTAGAGCCAGGCATGGTGGCTCACACCTGTAATCCCAGCACTTTGGGAGGCTGAGGTGGGAGAATCACTGGAGCCCAGGAGTTTGAGACTACAGTGAGCTACGATCATGACACTACACTCCAGCCTGGGAAAAATGCTAAGAAAACTAAAATAATAGATCTGAAGCTAGAGAAAAACAGAAGGGAGAGGAAATATTTAAAAATATGTTATAATTTAGATCAGCATTTTTGAAGGAAATTGACAGCATTTATAGTCACTTCCCAGAAAATAAATTTCATCCCAAGGGAATAAAGTATGTGTGCCAAAGTATATTCAGAATTATTTTAGAAAACTCAATGGAAAAACATCATTTTCCAATACTGATTAAATCAGACATAGGTGAGATTTGTCCAGTAGTCTGCTTATGATACAGTAGTTTTTGACAATACAGAGAGAATTTACTCTGACTTTATTTTATTTTTTGAAATGGAGTCTCCCTCTGTCGCCCAGGCTGGAGTGCAATGGTGTGATCTCAGCTCACTGCAAGCTCTTCCTCCTAGGTTCACGCCATTCTCTGCCTCAGCCTCCCGAGTAGCTGAGACTACAGGCGCCCGGCACCACGCCCGGCTAATTTTTTTGTATTTTTAATAGAGACGGGGTTTCACCGTGTTAGCCAGGATGGTCTCAATCTCCTGATTGTGATCCACTCGCCTTGGCCTCCCGAAGAGCTGAGATTACAGGCGTGAGCCACCGCACCTGGCCTACTCTGACTTTAAAATAGGAATGATGTGATACTTAACTAGTAAATAAAGTTTCTATGTAACATAGTTGGCATTTTTGAACAGGGCATTTAAACATCTTACTACACCCCGAATTATGTTTAATTCCAATTTATTGGCTATTTTCATGGCATTTTTGATGCTAAACAGTTTTCTAAAATAAAATATTATAGAAAAATGTAAATTTATTAAGTGTGGGAATAAGTGAGGAAAAGAGCAATTTCATTACCCAAAGAAAGATAATATTAAGTGAAAACCTGCATTGAAGGGCAATAAACAGTCTAACAGAAGTCTAAGTAGAAGTCTAAATAAACTTCTTTTGTTGATTTAATACTGCTCTGATTTGGAAAGAGGTATGCATATTGTAATATGATAGAAATAGATTATGATTCATACTAGGGAGGACTGGAGAGGAGAAGTGGATCAGAAGAAGGCACAAAGTTGAAAATTATTAGTTTGATCATTTGCCTCAGTTGATCCAGGACAGTCTTAGTTTCACATTTGTTGTCCCTATGTAATTATTATTTATTGTTATTATTATTTTGAGACAGGATCTCACTCTGTCACCCAGGCTGGAGTGCAGTGGCATGATCTCAGCTCATTGCAACCTCTGCCTTCTGGGCTCAAGCGATCCTCCCACCTCAACCTTCCAAGTAGTTGGGACTGCGGGCACCCACCCTATACCCAGCTAATTTTTGTATTTTTTTGAAGATATGTGGTTTCACTATGTTGCCCAGGCTGGTCTCGAACTCCTGGATTCAAGCGATCTGCTCACCTTGGCCTCCAAAAGAGCTGGGATTACAGGCATGAGTCACTGAGCCCCACCCCTGTGTAATTATTAATAATGTCTTTGTTCACCCTCAAAGTATCCTAGTTTGGATGACAGACTATATGGTCACCTTAGAAATAATGGAAATAATGGAAGCATAGTACATATTATTGGTGCCTTTACTAGGGCTGGCCCAGTAGTACACTAGTCCCAGTAACTCAGGAAGCTGAGGTGGCACAATCGCTGGAGACCAGGGGTTCTAGGCCACAGTGTGCTATGACTGTGCCTGTGAACAGCCACTGTAGTTCAGCTTGGAGCAACATAGTGAGACCCTTGTCTCTAAAAAAAAGAGTGCACTACTAGTAATAGCTAATACTTTTGAGTCTGCCAAGCACTGTGATACTGTGTTAAATACTTTATGAGCATTGTCCCATTTAGTTTTCCTAATAATCTGTAAGGCAGTATAATAATCCCCTTTCTAGAGAAGAGGAAGCTCAAGTATATGTTTACAGATGTTCAGGAACTTGCCCAAGGTCATTCAAGTAGCCAAGTTTCTAATTCAAGCAGTCTTGTTTCAGAAGCCACACAAATAATCACAATGCATTATTTATTTCTCTCCCCACACTTAAAAACTTCGTAAGATATCTGAAAGAAATTCAACTTTGATAGTTTACAAAATATATAGCATAGAAAAAAAGATTATTAAGCATATACAAGAGGAAAAAAAATCAGAAGTTTTCCAAAAGCTTTTCACAAATAGAGGCAGACTTTCCATGCGATGCATAAAATATTTTTAAAAATATGCCTGAAATGTCAAAACGTTATGGGAGAGGTGATTCCATTCTCAAAATATTACAGAATCCATAATATTGGTTCTTGCATGTACAGCCTCTTTTGAGCCAAAGAACTTATTTCCTGCATACTTGCCACCCTAACCTCCTGGCCTCTCTATCAGGAGTCTAAGATGGAAGTAAAAAGGGGGAAGTCAAATCTCTATTAAAAATACATGTTATAGTGCATTTTGACCTAATTGAACCAATGTTTCTAGACTTCATTCAAATCTAACCCTATTCTAGCTTGAAGATTCACTTTTCCCAAACACTACTCTACTAAAAACTGGTTTTAGGTAACCAGTTCTTTACTTAGGGGTCTGGTAAAGGAGAAAAGAAGAATTATCATCCCAAACTTGTCCTTGCCCACTATTTTTGTCTCCTCAATGCTCCTGTGCAGGTGCTTGGCTGGTATGGGGAAGTGACTTTTTAAAAGTGGATAAGCTCTCTCTTAGAGCAGTTTTTCCCCCCGATGGATGCTGTGTACATTCCTTGGAATGCTTAAGGCCCTAAGCTTTCCTTCAGTTGAAATAGCTTATCTCTAGCAGACAGTAATTCCTTTCCTGAGCCCAGCCATTGGGAAGGGGAATCCTAAATAAAAGATTTTCTGCCTTTCACAGAGAATCATTCAGAGAATCACAACAGGGAACCTGAAGCTATACTATCAATAAACATTAGTGAACTTACTCTCTAAGGTGGTCTTGGAATTCAGTTAATTGTTGCAGACTCACAGGCAGCCTTGTTTAAGGTGGGCTTTTAGTTCTTCTTTAATCATAACTGAAAAGTTAAGTCCATCTTAGTGTAACGTCCTGTGGGAGGATTTTCAAAGGAAACTAATCCGTAAAGCATAGAATGAGAGTACCTTGTAAAATAAATGGAAGATTTGGCTCTATCTGTGTGTGCTGCTTATATGAAACAAAATTAAATACTCAGTGATTAATAACAAAGATGAATTGTTTGTGATTGCTGAACACTCTGATCATATACCTGCCATTTCACCCTTCTGTATGCACACAGATGCAGAATTCCAGAGAAAATACTTTATAAATAGATTATTAAAGAAATATTTGACAAAATAGGTAACTACAGTTGACCTTTGACCACACAGGGTTGACTGCATTGGTCAATGCAAATTTTTTTCAATAAATATATTGGACTTTTTTTTGAAGATTTGCAACAATTTGAAAAACTTGCAAACTGTGTAGCCTAGAAATACTGAAAATTTTTTTTATGTATGTCATGAATGCATAAAATATGTGTAGACACTAGTCTATTTTTATCATTTACTACCATAAAATATAAACAAACCTATCATAAAAAGTTAAAATTTATCAAAATGTAGGCACACACTTACAGACCAAACATGGTGCTATTTGTAGTGGGGAGAAATGTAAACAAATGTAAAGCTACAGTATTAAATCATAACTGCATAAAATTAACTGTCATACAAACTGTACTACTGTAATAATTTCATAGCCACCGCTTGGTGCTACTGCAGCGAACTTAAGTGTTGCCAGTATTCACTTTAAGCTGTGTAATGCTAATCATCTCTGAGTGAGCAGTTCATCTCTCCAGTAAATTGCGTATTGCAGTAAAAAGTTCTCTCTCATGGTTCTCACATATTTTCCATCATGTTTAGTGCCATACTGCAAAACTTTAATAACACTATAGCATCCATACGAAGTGCCACTGGTGATGCTAGAAGTGTTCCCATGAAGCAAAGTCATGACATTACAAGAAAAAGTTGAACTGCTTGATATGTTCCATAGACTGAGGTCTGCAGCTGAGGTTGCCTGCTATTTCAGACAGACAATTCATCTTGTAAACAGACAATGTAAACTTATGGTATTGACATAGTACATTACTGTGAATGTAGTTTCTCTTCCTTATGATTTTCTTAATAACATTTATTTCTCTACTTATTGTAGGAATACAGTACATAATACATATAAGATACAAGAAATATGTTAATCAACTGTTTTATGTTATCGGTTAGGCTTCTGGTCACTAGTAGGCTTATTAGTAGTTGTTCAGTTTTGGGAGAGTCAAATGTTACATGCTCACATGGTTGGTTGGTGCCCCTAAATTCCGTATCATTCAAGGGTCAACTGTATTGACAAGTGTATCCTGGATTCCATCCTCCTTTCTTTTTTTTGTAGAGACAAGGTCTCACCATGTTGTCCAGGCTGATCTTGAACCCCTAGGCTCAAGCAATCCTCCCGCCTCAGCCTCCAAAGTGCTGGGATTACAGGTGCGAGCCACTGCAACCGGCCAGATTCCATCCTCTTAAGGCCAGTGTATTAGGTGGCTCATTCTTACAGTATGAGTAAGCAGGACTTATTTAGCCATCAAAAGGGTCCTTTTATTGCCTGTAATCCTCTACTCTCTATATATTGCTCCAAGGAATGAGACTACATTTCCCTCTCCTATCAACTCAGCCTCAGCATATGTTATCTCTAGTTCTCTCTATTTTTCCCTTCCAACAAAAGCTGCTTTAGGGAAACAATCTGATGAATTAGGTATAAATGACTAATAAGGATTAAAATATTACTTTTCCCAGGATTATGGTTTTGTGCTAGAGAAAAAAACTACTTAAAGGGATAAAACTCTAATGGCAGAATTTCAGGTGAGTTGGAGGGCTTTTGGTTATAGGTACTTTTCTAGCCTGAATGGTAGTCTGTCAGATTGGTCCTGAGTATGAGTATAAATTTTAAAAAGGCTAGGACCAGGGCAAGTCTTAGCCTAAAGCAGTGGCCTGATCAGTTAAGTTTAGAGAGGAGGGTTAGGTTTACTCGAATCTATGGCATCACACTTAAAGCGGTCTCGAATCAACCTGAGATTAGAGGCAACACTGGAATCCCAGAATCTAGCTGGTTTTCCACTAGTATGGGAGATATTCCATCCTGGGATGCTTTAGGAGAGTGACCCTTTCAGTTCAGAGCTATGCCACTGAGTTCTGATCAGGTGCAAAATGGTTTTTGAAAACGGAGCAAGAAATCTTCCCAGCGATGATTACAAATAGCTTGTACAATATGCTAACTTTAGCTTTTTATGCAATGGTTAAGATTCATTTTCACATAGATATCCAGCTTGGTAACACTGGCATAGCTACTGCCATTTCCTAGCTTCCAGCGAATACTCTTACCTCTAATTCAGCACTGAATATATCTGAACACTTCAGTACTACCTCTAAATCTTCAACTTCTGCTCTATGCTAAATAACCTAACACCTGTATTAATTCCAGCAGTTCTTCAAGTAGTTAAAAACGCTCCCAACCTGAATAAAATGACTTGAATATCTTCGGCGTTATTTCAAGTGTTTGTAACTAATGTACAACTCATTTTGGTAAATAATTACTTGGTGGAATTTATGAACTCTTTCCATTGGCGAGCCAAAAAAAAAAAAAAAAAAAAAAGGTCTGTAGGGGATATAGCTCTTTATTCAAACTTGGTAATAAATAATTATCTCTAGAATACAGACGGAAGAACTGAACCAGGGACTTCAGGGACCCAGAGGCTAATTATCATCACTGTACACAGTTAAGTGCAGCAGAGAATGGGGGTGGCGAATGGTTCGCTCCGCATTACGCTTCTTCTCTGGGTAAAACAAGGCCGTCTTTTCTGTGAACATATTTAAAGCAAGAACTGCAAAAACTGTGCAATGTTATGGTTGAGGCTTTCTATTTGCCATATGTGTTGACAGAATGCTTAAGAGTCTCTCTCCGCAATAAACGCAGACTCTGCCGGGCTAAATTATTAGGGCCAGCGCAATTCAACGACTGCACCACCACCGAACCGCTGGGGTTGGAAGCCTGCGTCGCATCGGAGAGTACCCATGTTTCCTCTAACAAAGGCACGATCTTGAGGCCATTTCGCGGGCCCTTTTCCCATTCCCAGCGCCAGCTTTGTCTCCCCGCCGGTGTGAGGCTGAGACTTGGAGGAGGCTGAGCTGCGCCGCTGGGGAACAAGCTCGAAGGGCGGGCGTGGGAAGCTGCACCGCGCTGCCGCTGTGGTTTCCTGCGACCTGATCGTGCCATTAGAGGAAGTTGGAGTGCTGCAGCTGCAAGAGATACCTGCTGCCTTCAAATCAGGGCTGGACTCCCAACAACCCCTGTGCACCGATTACTGTCGTACAAAGAAACTCCATCGGCCGGGGCGGCGGAGGCCTGTGGGCTCTCTATCTCCCTGGCTGGGCGCTGGGCCGCGAGCAGACAAGCAGGGTCGGCGTTGCCAGCGTTCCCCACCTTGGGGGGCTCTGGAGTGGGGGAGTGCGGAGTCGGGGAGCGGGCAGGGAACAGCGGGCAGGGAGCAGCGGGCAGGCCTCGAGGGGCCTGGGCCAGAGTGGGCCTCACGGCGCGCCTAGCACGCGAACCCACGGCCACCGGCTGCCCCTCCCCCGGCCCCCGGCCCACCGCCCCCAGCCGCCGACGTCGGCCCGCACCGCCCCCGCGCGCTGACTGGCCCGCGCCGGCCTCCTGCCCGGCTGTTGGCGGTTGGGGCGAAGCCGGCGGGAGGCCGCCCCGCCCCCGCCCCCGCCCCCGCCGCGGAGACGCGGCGCGCAGCCTCTTCACCCGTCGCGGCCGGGGCGGTGGCGCTGTTGCCGCCGCGGCCTGTGAGGCAGTAACTCTCCTCCGCCCCTGCCCCATTCCTCCTCCTTTCTCTCCGCTCCCTCCGTCCTCCCTCCCCTCGCGGTCTCTCGCTCGAGTGACTGTGGCGCGGCGGCGCGGGACGCAGTCTCGGCCCCTGCCGCGGCCCCGCAAGCTCGTGAGGAGACGGAGCTGCCGCCTGCTCCTGTCCCCTGCGCGTCTCGGGGAGCCACCGCCGCTGGCGAAGGAGAACGAGCAGGGCAGCGGAGGGACGGCGGCGGGAAAACGGGAGAGGGAGGAGAAGAGGGTTCGAGGGCGAGTAGGGAAAGCGGGGAGGGACGGACGGAAGGACGGACGGCCCGACGGACGGCACGGGGAGGGGGCCGCCATTGAGCCTGCCCGACTCCTTGGCTCCGGCTCCGGCTCCGGCTCCGGGTGGCGGCGGCAGCGGCGTCGCGGACGAAGGGCGCGGCAAGCGCTATCGAGACAATAACCCTGCCGCCCGGCTCTGGGGGCGGCGGAGAGGAAGCGGTGGCGGCCTAGCGCGGCCGAGGCTCGCCGAGCGCCCGGGCAGCGTCCTCGCCCCCGCCGGCCGGGTGCCGCTGCCGTCCGGTGTGCGGGGCGCGCCGGTTGCCCGGAGCCCGAGGCTCCCGGCAGCCGTCCCCTCCCCTCCCCCTCTCCGGTGCGCGCGGAGCTGGTTTTCCGGGTTCCCCTGGACGGAGCTGGATCCTGCTTCTGGCCGAGGCAGGAAGTGAGTTTCGCACTGCAATTCCGGGCGGTGTCACGAGTGAAAAGTTTTTTGTTTTTTTTTTTCGGCGGAGATCCTCGTTGGGGCTGGGAAACTCCTGCAAAACTCGAGACCAGGAAGCCAGCCCGCACCCCAACCCCCACCAAAGCCACCTACTCTTCTGCGGGAGGCCAGTCCACATCCGTTCTCACCCGAGAGAGATTTTCAGCTGGATCCAAAGTGACTGATGAAGGGAAGGAAATCATGTCAAGCGAAGCCTTGAAAAAGCTGCCCTGAGACGCTGTCCCGCCGAAAGGTAATTTTCACGAAAAGTGTCTCTGAGTCGCAAAGTTTATGGGACTTTATGACTCGGAAAAGAGATGATCCTTTAGTGTGTTTCACTCTTCTCCAAGTTGCCCTAAATCCTCCTTTTCTCATATCGAAGCGGATAATAATTGAGGGGCTAAATAATCGAACTGTACCCCCCCGCGTCCCGTCTACCCCCTCCCCGCCCCACCATCTGGACTTTGGATTTTTTGGAAGAGGTTGTAAGAATGCGGTGGGACGAAAAGTTTTTAGCAGTCCAAAGAACGAGTGCCTTTGTTCAGCACAGAGGCCAGAAGTTTTGGTTTTCTGGAACGTATAGAGTGTATATTAAGTTGCTCAGCCAGGCACCTTCTGTTTGGGAAGAAAGTTTGGTCGCTGCAGCGAGTGATTTGCTGTTATTGAGATGGCTGCCGCGTTTGTTTATACTGATACCGATTATATTGGCGCTTGCGTCAATCGTATATAGAGGTTTTTATTTTTATTTTTTTATTTCCAACCCTGATCAGTATATTTAGTTAGATTTTAGAAACCAAAAAATCTTGCCATTCTTAGTTGTTTTTCAGGGTGAGTAATATATTTCTTTAGTTGTGTGTAGTGTGTGTTTTTCAGACGTTTAGCGCCGTATAACTTGTTTAATTAATTGAAAGCAGGTATCGACTAGGCTTTTCTTGTAACTGATCCATTACGGAGAAAAAAGGAGTAAGGACTAAGAATAGAGAGAGAGAGATAATTAAACAACAATAACAACAACCTGTAAGACGTTTGATAGGACTTCTGTACAGTTCAGAACAGACTATATGGGAGGGGAAGTAAAATGCTTAAAACGATTTTCAAGGGAATCACAGTGATTGTGATAAAAAGCTGTGCTTTTCGAGTAGTATAGTATTGACATTTTTGTGTTGTCCCAAATGTTTTTGGTCGGTTCTGCATAAATAGTGCTAGGTTCTGCCTACATCTGTGGGGGCAGGATTCATGAAGCATGGCAGACATTCCACCAGTCAGAGCTATGAACACTTCTGAACCAATGGGGACTAGTTTTGATAGCAGCAAACCCAAACTTTTTTTCAGTGGTGTTTTAGTCTTTTTCTGTTTAGTTTTTTTCCCAGTACTTTTGCGGTACAGGGAGGTGAAATACAATACTGTACTTTTGAATATATATTGAATAAATTTGGTAATCCTGTTGGTAGGTATATCCTAATTATATATTGATGTTTAGATTGCCTATGCTGTCTCACGTAATGACCGGGAACCCGAGGAGAGAGTTGATTTTCTTTAGTTCAAAGAGAAAAAATAAAGTTTTAAAGATCAGGATCAAATTATTTCACAATTTGTTCTTTGCTACTTCAGCTTCATTAAGTATATCTCCAAAGGCAGTCTTTTATTTATTACTGTAGTTTTGATTTTTTTTTCCCTCCCCGGGGCATGGTCTCAGGAGATTCTTTTTTTTTTCATTGTTGGTAAGATTTGTGAACCATAGAGTAATTCCTGTTAAGTCAAACTAGCTTTATCAAAGAATTTAAAGTGCATAACTCATCTACTTTATGATTTTGGAACGTATCATTAGGCTGCAAAAGAGGTTATTCTTGGGCATCTGAAAGAGGTGAACAAAATAAATGGCACTGAACTTCAGTTTCCTTATATGGCTTATACTTGGCTTCAAAAGCAACAAAACCTTAGTAGAGCAAGTCCTTTACAGAGAATTATCGCTTTATGAAGATGGTTATTTATTAGTAAATTTTGTATAAAAAAAAGTATTGTAGCACTTGAAAATGACTATTTAAGCCTCTATTTTTAGATTTAGTTCTTGATTTTTTTTCTCAGGAGAAGAGTAGTATGTTTCGATGCAGACAACACGTTTTATAAAGTGAGGTGTTCACCTTTGTGTTTCTTTTTTTTCTCCTCAACAAGGCATAATTTACTTCGTAGTTTTCTTGGAATTCTGTTTATCACTGAATTAACTTAAATTTTAGGTTTTATACTATTGTGAAACTATAAGTATTTTCGAAGCCTTGTTTAAACTGTGACAAAGGTTTGAAAAGAGGTTAATAGAGGAGTCATCAGTTAAAATATTTTTAAATGGCTTCAAAATTTGGGTATTCTTCTAGTATGGTGTGGATTTTCGAAGATTAAATTGGCAAATAGAGAGTACTTCCAAAGTCTATATTGCACAAAATACACACTTAAAGGCTCTGTTTATTAAAGGTAATCATGAATTTTCAGGACTTTAACTGATTCAAGTAGTACTGTTACGAAGTCTCCTTGCCATTTGAGATCAAACTATTGTAAACTTTATGTATAAAAAGCTTACAGACGTACAAACATGGAAACCAAATTTTTATTGTATGTTGTTTCTTAATGAAGTGATAACTATAGATATATTACACATATATCATTGGTAAATCTCAAAAATCGATTATTTTACACATTGTTGGTATTGCACTATTAGTAAATAATACCCTCTAAGAAATACAGTTAAAAGTTTCAGAAAATAGGTGTATATTTCAAAATTACTTATTTGAAATAATTGCTTATAGATAATACGATTTAGACTTTAAGCTGCTTTTGTTTTGGAAACAGATTATGGCAGTACTTACAGAGTATTTGGGATTATGCAGAATTTTAGTGATGCTGGGTAGCAATTTCTTTTTTTTTTTTTCCCGTAATTGCTGCTTATCCAGATTCTCCTTACATACCCTACTTGGCTGCCTGCATTTTGACTCTTTGCCTTGCTCATTCATTTCTTGAATCTGTTACATGCTTGCTTGGGTTTTCTTTTTCTGGGAATACATCTCTATTACAAATCTCTAAAGATGTCTTTGTCTTTTCCTCTTGGTTTTTGTTTTTTTTTCGAGATGGAGTCTTGCTCTGTTGCCTAGGCTGGAGTGCAGTGGCACAATCTCGACTCACCACAACCTCCACCTCCCGGGTTCCAGCGATTCTCCTGCTTCAGCCTCCCAAGTAGCTGGGATTACAGGCGCGCATCATCACGCCTAGCTAATTTTTGTATTTTTAGTAGAGACAGGTTTTGCCATGTTGGCCAGCCTGGTCTCGAACTCCCGACCTCAGGTGGTCTGCCCACCTCGGCCTACTGAAGTGCTGGGATTACAGGCGTGAGCCACTGAGCCCGGCCTACTGCTAACTCCCATTTTTCAGATTCACCTTTTAGCTGTCTTTTCTTAGGTTTCCTAATTGTAAAAAAGAAACCTAGCTGCTATTCAGCTTTCTCTTCTGATTCCCTTAGCTTCCTATATTTATAGTTAGCATCATTTACCTAGCCTTATTTTCTCTGTGTTCAGTTGGTCGTTCTTAATTGTATTTTGCCATTTCCCTTTTTTCCGAACTGTGTTAGTCTGTGTTTATCACCTCAAAAAACTGTTCAAAACATGCAGTAGAAAAAGTTTATCTGATCTTATTTTATCAGCCCATTTAATTCTGAATATTCCCTTTGCATTTCAACTTAAGTGCACCTGCCAGTATTTTAACTTTATATTCATCAGTATATTGCTTTGTTTTTTTTGAGATGGAGTCTCGCTCTGTTGCCCAGGCTGGAGTGCAGTGGCAAGATTTTGGCCCACTGCAAGCTCTGCCTCCCCCAGGTTCATGCCATTCTTCTGCCTCAGCCTCCCCAGTAGCTGGGACTACAGGCGCCCACCACCATGCCCGGCTAATGTTTTGTATTTTTAGTAGAGACAGGTTTTCACCGTGTTAGCCAGGATGGTCTCGATCTCCTGACCTCGTGATCTGCCCACCTCGGCCTCCCAAAGTGCTGGGATTACAGGCATGAGCCACCACTCCCGGCCATTGCTTTGTTTTATACTTTGTTTTCTCAATTTTCCTTTTTCTCTTTAGTGTTCTTAAAATTGACTGTCAAGATAATACCAGGTTGTTATTTATTCTTATGTATTAAGACTTTGTAACCCTCTCTACCTTCTTGTTTTATTATACTTTTGGCCTCTTAAAACATACAGATTTATTTCTCTGTTCCTTCTTCTCTGTACCTTCCTCTTCTGTCCCACCTTTCAAGTTAGATGTCTTCTCTGACACAGAATCCCTAAAATTTTGTAATTATCTTTCTTTGATTTCATGAAATAAGCACAGTAGTACTCTATTACTCTATTTTTGTCACTTCAAGTTTTGTTCCAGACACCATTGAATGAAGGCCTTGCCAGGCTTTAAGTGATAGTGTGGAAGACGATAGAAAAGAAGAATATCTAAAAATTCACTTAATAAGACTCTACTTATCTGGAGGTTATTTATTATAGCTTTAAAAGCATATTGAATGTAGTAGAAAAACTAGAAAATAAAAAATGGCATTTCCTTAATCAAAACAGGTATAGCAGAGTCTGGGGACTTCACTTTTAGGGCCATTATTATTCAGAGCCCGTTTACTTATGTACATAATGAGCTGTTTTTGGTTCTTTGGTGTCCCAGAAGGGGTGAGAAAGGTGCATTTACTGCATTGTGAAGTTATGACCTGTGGTGTTACAGTGAAGTAATAGAAAAATGGAAAGATGACTGAATAACTTAGAAAATAATCTGGGACAACTTACTTTGAGGCTAAGTGCCTTGTACATTTCATTTGTCCGTACAAGGATTCACTCTGTTATAATATGGCATAATTACAAGAAATAGTAATAGTCCTAAGGCAGCTGTTCTCAGACTTTTTGGTTTGACTCAAAACAGAAATTTTAAAAAATTAATTTATTTGAAAACAAGCTATTGCGTGTTAGTGTAACATTGTTTTAATAAAAATATAATTGTTTTCTAAAATAAATATTTAGCAAAAATAGTGGCAATGTTTTGTATTTTTGCAAGTCTCTTATGTTTGGCTTAATAGAAAACAGCTCGATTCTCATATCTGCTTCTTCACTCCATCTGTTACAATATGTTCTTTTGGTTAAAGTATATGAAGAAAATCCAGCCTTATACAGTACAGGTATTTGGTTGGAAAAGGGAGGAAGACTTTCTTTTCTTTTTTTTTTTTTTGAGATGGAGTTTGCTCTTGTTGCCCAGGCTGGAGTGCAATGGTGCAGTCTCGGCTCACCGCAGCTTCTGCCTCCCAGGTTCAAGCAATTCTCTTGCCTCAGCCTCCTGAGTAGCTGGGATTACAGGCATGCGCCACCACGTCCAGCTAATTTTGTGTTTTTAGTAGAGACGGGGTTTCTCCATGTTGGTCAGGCTGGTCTTGAACTCCTGACCTCAGGTGATCTGCCCGCCTCGGCCTCCCAGAGTGCTGGGATTACAGGCGTGAGCCACCGCGCAAAGTGCTGGTCACGAGGTCAGGAGATCAAGACCATGGACAACATAGTGAAACCCTGTCTCTACTAAAATACAAAAAATTAGCCAGGTGTGGTCGCAAATGCCTGTAATCCCAGCTACTCAGGAGGCTGAGGCAGGAGAATTGCTTGAACTCGGGAGGTGGAGGTTGCAGTGAGCCGAGATTGCGCCACTGCATTCCAGCCTGGCGACAGAGCAAGACTCCGTCTCAAAAAAAAAAAAAAAAAAGACATAAACCTGGGAATATGTAGTGGTGCTAGTGCAGCTTGAAGGCATTGCCTTTGTTCTTGTAAAGGTGTTAGCTGTTTTATCCACCATTGCTTTTGCAACATCAGTGTAAAATGTAAATATGATGGAAAAGGGAAAAATGACATTTCAATATTATTATAAACACAGTTTTGACCTGGAAGATTCCTTGAAAGTGTCTCAGGGACTTCCAGAGACTGTGGACTTCCAGGGCCTATGGACTGCACTTCAAGAACTTAGGTGGAAGTTGGGATTTATGGAACTTTCATTAATTAAATTTTTTTTCTTGTCTGTTCGTATTGGATTCTGGGAGAGTGTTGAAGCTTGATCTTTTAGCCCACTTACTTGATTTTCATTTGTTTTCAGTTATTTTGTTACTTGTTTTTGGAATAGAGTTTCTAAGAATTCTAGTTTTTCATAGGAGTTGAATTTTTTTTTTTTTTTTTTTTTTGAGACGAAGTCTTGCTCTGTCGCCCAGGCTGGAGTGCAGTGGCGGGATCTCGGCTCACTGCAAGCTCCACCTCCCAGGTTCATGCCATTCTCCTGCCTCAGCATCCCGAGTAGCTGGGACTACAGGCGCCCGCCACCGCGCCCGGCTAATTTTTTGTATTTTTAGTAGAGACGGGGTTTCACCGTGTTGGCCAGGATGGTCTCGATCTCCTGACCTCATGATCTGCCCGCCTCGGCCTCCCAAAGTGCTGGGATTACAGGCGTGAGCCACCGCGCCCGGCCGATTTTTATTTTTATTTTTTTGAGACAGGATCTCACTGTGTTGCCCAAGCTGAAGTGCAGTGGCATACTCACGGCTCACTGCAGCCTCAAACTCCTGGGCTCAAGCTATCCTGTCACCTCACCTTCAGCCGAGACTACAGGCATGCACCACCATGCTCGGCTAATGTTTTAATTTTTTTTGTAGAGGTGGGTTCTTGCTTTGTTGTTCAGGCTGGTCTTGAACTCCTGGCCTCAAGCAGTCCTCTGTCCTTGGTCTCCCAAAGTGCTGGGATTATGGCATGAGCCGCTGTACCTGGCCCAATTTTGGTTTTCTGGCCCTATTTTTGGTCTGCATGTAACCTTTAATCTCTGAGATGTTCTTTTAACATTGTCTTTTGTTTATTCTACTAACACTACAGAAAATTTGATCTTACTGTGCTTTTGGTGTATGTCATGCTTTTTGTTTTTTCTTCAAATACTAGGTTTTCATAGTAGTCAAAGTTTTATATGATGACCTAGTCTCTACTGTATTGGTCATTTAAATATATATTCCCAGCCCAATGAATCCTTCTTCTGGCTTTGGTGATTGCTTAGAAGAGGAAAGGGAGAAATATTTAATGAGTTTCTCTTTGAAGGTATGTGGGTAGCTTGACCTTTTGGTACAGGTGCTTACTGTTCCTCAGGAGGCAATCAATCTCCTTTTTTCGTAATCACACTGTCCAAGTGTCACATCTCCTACATACATAGAGCTGTACTAGAGGCTTTAGCTACACAGTGTTCTACTGTGGTTTTGCTCTCTGGCTGACTGCTCAGGATATGCTTCTCTTAATCCTTCTTGCTAAGAAAACTCATCTTTTTTGGAGATCCCACTTTCTTCTTGTTTTGGGTGTCTGGTTCCTCAAGTATATTGCATTTTGTTATTTCCCCGACCCCAATCTACTTTGTATTCTTTATAAATTCCGTTCTGTTCTTATCTGTGGGTATACCCCTCCCAGGTTTTCAGCACTGCTATAGATATTTTTAAAATAAATTTTAATTTTTGAAACAATGACCGACATATGGAAAAGTTTGAACATTTTTTTTTCCTGAACCATTTGACTAAGTTGCTAACATGATGCCCTGTCGTCACCCCTAAATTTTTTTTTTTTTTTTTTGAGAGCTCTGTCGCCCAGGCTGGAGTGCAGTGGCGTGATCTTGGCTCACTGCAAGCTCCACCTCCCGAATTCACGCCAGTTCTCCTGCCTCAGCCTCCCCAGTAGCTGGGACTATAGACGCCCGCCACCATGCCTGGCTAATTTTTGTATTTTTAGTAGAGATGGGGTTTCACCGTGTTAGCCAGGATGGTCTCGATCTCCTGATCTCGTGATTTGCCTGCCTCGGCCTCCCAAAGTGCTGGGATTACAGGCATGAGCCACCGCGCCCAGCCCGTCACCCCTAAATATTTTAATGTTTATTTCCTACAAACAAGGATATTCTCCTGCATATAATGACATCATTACCATCAAAATCAGAAAGTTAACGTGGATGTATTACTAACATCTGAACCTCATTAATTATCCCAGTAATGTGTTTTACAGTAAACTATTCCAGTTTAGAATCATGTGTTACATTTTGTCATCTCTTTATTCTCCTTCAATCTGGAATAATTTCTTTCTCTTTTCTTTCAAGGCCTTGACACTTTTGAAGATCTGAAGATGACAGGCCTAGTTATTCTGTAGAATACCCCTTAATTTTCATTTGTGTGATATTTTTCATGATTAGATCTTTGATTAGATTTTTATGATTAGATCTTTGGCAGGGTTATTGTAAAAGTGATGCTGCATTCTTCTTATTACATCTTATCAGGTGGCAGGCAATTTCAGTTTGTCCTATTATGGTATTCACTTTATGTGATTAAAGTAGTGGCTGCCAGACTTGGCCTTTTTAAGGTATTCATTCCCTGTTTGTAATTAACTAATATTTTGTGGTAGGTGCTTTGAAACTATGTAAATATTTTGTTTTGTTTGTCATACTTTAAATTCACTTATTTACATGTACCTAGGTTTATCTTCACAAGGACATAATGCATTACTATTTATTTTGGTGCTCAAATTGTTCTTGATTGGCCAGTGAGAACCCCCTGGCTTATTTTCTTTTTTGTTTTTGATAATCTCTTCCTTTTTTGAGTACACCTTGTTTTTAGCACAGTTAGATGTTCTAACATATCTTCTACTTTTCCTGGTTGTTTTCAGTGGAAAATGATACTTAGAAGCTAAGATCTGGGGCTTGTGTACATTGTTGTTCTTAGGGTATTGTTACTCTCAGGCCCTCTTCATATATAAAGCTAGAAAATATTTTTATGTACTTACACATATTTACATCTATTTTTATTTATATATCTATAAATATATACAGTGGTCCCTGAATTATACTTCATTGACTTTACCAGGGGTTTTATTGGGGTACTAAGTGCATTTTCAACCTATGATATTTTTGGCTTAAATGATGGGTTTATCCAGATATAAACCCATTGTAAATCGAGGAGCATCTGCATATTTCTATAATGCAATTCTAATCCAGCACCACCAGCTTCACTCTAAGTTGTTTTTTTTTCCCCTTTTCATACTTGTAACTTATCTCTAACAGTGAGAACTAGTTTTGTTTCCATATGTTATGTGTGTGAGGAAGTTAAGGTAAACATTTGTTCCAACATTTTTGAGCCAGAAGTCTCTGCAGTCCAATTAATTTCTGAAGTATTTCTAAAGAGATAAAATTCCAAACTGTAAAAAGGCAAGTTTTAATTCTGTGATAAAGTACATTTATGTGAAATATTTCATTCCTTAGTAATTCTTGAGGCGACTGTGAAAGGGGGATGGAAGAAATCCAGTACTTGTATTATTTACATTGGACAAGTTATTTGTGGAGATAATTGCTCAATTTCAGTATGAGTGCAGTGATTTTGATGCAGTTGTGTTTTTCTTTTTTGGAGAAGGGTCTCGCTCTGTCGCCCAGGCTGTAGTGCAGTGGCGTGATCACTGCTCACTGCAGCTTTGAACTCCTGGCCTCAATCAATCCTTTCACCTCAGCCTCCTGAGTAGCTGGGACTACAGGCATATATGCCACCACGCCCAGCTAATTTTTCTATTTTTTATAGAGGTAGAGGTCTTACTATGTTGCCACGATTGGTCTCCAACTCCTGGGCTCGAGTGATCTTTCCACCTCGAACCTCCCAAAGTACTGGGATTATAGGTGTGAGCCACTGCACCCAGCTGTGGTTTTCATATATTGAGGTTATATTGCTTGCATGATCCTGAAGTCTTGAAGCACCTAATAATGGTGTTCTTGGAATTTTACACCTTAGGTCACTCTAGACTGTTTGTGGGAGCATGGAGGGAGGTCTGATGGGGGGGGTGGGGAGATGAGGGTATGTTTGTAGTAGGACCAGTGCAAGAAACTAGTGATCTAAAAATGAATCTTGTTGCCAGGGTTATCACGCAACCTAGAATAAGTTGGTTTGACTTTCCTCTTCCTTATGGATTTTGGAAGTGATTTAAGAGGCATATCCTTTGAGACTAGAATAAATCTCTCAGTCTTCTAGGAAAAGATAAGGATCTTGGCAGCATCAAATGGATCCTTTGGGTGCCCTATTAATCCCTGGGGACTTCAGAAGATTTAGTTTATTGTGTTGATGCTGACTACAAAATAGCAGGGACTGTATATAGTAGATGCTTTTTGATTTGTCATGGATACCTGGTATCAACAGAGTGTCCTGTCTGCTCTTTTAAAAGCCATTCCCAAGCCAGGGACCCTAGGACTCATCTGCTTTATTTTCCTGACCTTAGTAATTGAAATTTCTGTCGATTCTGTCTTACAAATGTCTACAGAGTGAGACACTTTGGGGTAGGATAGGAAAGCTGGATAAGGTGAAGGGCTTTTGATAGGCAGAGGGTAAAAACAATTACCTTAATCTTTTTTTCCCCAATTATAAAAATAATCTTGCTGTAAAAATTCAAACATAGAAATATAGAACATAGAAGATGAAAATTCTCCACAATTCCATCTCCCAGATATACTCCGGTATGTGTAGTTAAAATTGATAGCTAGCTAGAATCAAATTCCCTCTGAAGAGTGTGTATCAATTTGTACTTCCACCAATGGTATATAAAATTACCTGTATGCATTTTTGACCAAAATGGGTATTGGTTATCTTATAATACTTGTGGACTTCTGAGAAAGGCAATATAGTACAGTATGTAAGAACATAAGTTTTGGAGTCAGATTGCCTGGATTTAAATCCACGACTTACTAATTATGACATTGAGAAATGTCAATTCTTTTAGGTATAGTACATATACAGTGTGCCTTTTGTGTTCTACATGATTTTTATTGATTCGTTGCTTATCCTTATGCATTGGCTCTGGTGTTTGCCATATAGATGCTTAAATTTTAATGTAATCAAATTTGTCAGTCTCTTTATGCCTTTTGGTTTTAATGTTATTCTTGGAAAGTATTTGCACCAAGATTATAAAAGTAATAACCTAGCTTTTTAAATTTTGGCTTAAGGAGTGAAAAAATCATCTAGCTTTATGCTCCCCAAATTTCTAACTAGTTGTAGTGCTGTTCGTTGAATAATCGTTTTACTTCTAAAAGTCTCCCTTTATCATTAGTAAATCCCCAAATATGTTTATACTGTGTCAGGATTTTTTTATTTGTTGTGTTTTTTATGATACTATGCTATTTTGACCTCCCTTCCCTTCATTGTATATTTAATATCTGGAAGTGTTGCTTTGTTACTCTGCTTTTAAAGGAATTTTCCAGGTGGACGTGAATCATTTTTATCAGCTTCTAAAAATAATTCTTGGCTGGGTGCGGTGGCTCATGCCTGTAATCCCAGCACTTTGGGAGGCCGAGGCGGGTGGATCACGAGGTCAGGCGATCGAGACCATCGTGGCTAACACGGTGAAACCCCGTCTCTACTAAAAATACAAAAAAATTAGCCGGGCATGGTAGCGGGTGCCTATAGTCCCAGCTACTCGGGAGGCTGAGGCAGGAGAATGGCCTGAACCCGGGAGGCGGAGCTTGTAGTGAGCCGAGATCGCGCCACTGCACTCCAGCCTGGGGGACTGAGCGAGACTCCGTCTCAAAAAATTAGTAATAATAATTCTTGGTGGTATGTTGATTGAGAGGGTCTGCATTTGTAGATTAGAAGATCGTTGATATCTTCACAATAGCATATCTCTTTCTAGGAAGATAGATGTCCCAGTTATTTGATGTTTGATGCCCTTTAGTGGCATTTATGATTTTCATCTTGTCATATCTGTGTTTCTTGTTGATACGCATATTTGTTATTTTTAAGAAACCATATATTTTTGTTATATTTATTTCTAAAAACATTTTGGAGGGAGGGCAAGGGCTTCTGTTTTTATGAGGCTATTTCATCAATTGTATTATTATCTGGCTATTTAAATAAAGGAACCAATTGAGTTTCATGTTTATTATCTACTATACTCTAGTGATGACTTTTGAAAAATTGCTTTTAGTATTTTAGTTGATATGTTTGTATTTTCTAGGTGTACAGTAATAGATTCATGAGCAGCCATACGTCTTTTTTTTTTTGAGACAGTGTCTCGCTGTCACTCAGGCTGGAGTCGGTGGTGTGATCATAGCTCACTGCAGCCTCAACCTCCTGGGCTGAAGTGACAGGTGTGCACAACCCAGTTTGCGTATTTATTTGTAGAGATGTGGTCTCACTCTTTTGCCCAGGCTAGGACTGATTCTATTTTGTTTTGTTTTTTTTCTTGAGATGGAGTCTTCCTCTGTCACCCAGGCTGGAGTGCAGTGGCGCGATCTGGGCTCATTGCACCCTCCGCCTCCTGGGTTCAAGCGATTCTTCTGCCTCAGCCTTCCAAGTAGCTGGGACTACAGGTGCACGCCATCATGCCTGGCTAATTTTTGTATTTTTAGTAGAGACAGGGTTTCACCATATTGGCCAGGCTGATCTCGAACTCCTGACCTTGTGATCCGCCCACCTCAGCCTCCCAAAGTGCTGGGATTACAGCTGTGAGCCACCACGCCTGACCAGGACTGATTCTTTTAAGTAGAAATTGGTCCCTTTCACTACTCTTCTGCCCCTTGAACATGTTATCAGTCATGTGAGAATGGCCTCTTGAACCTTGTTGTTCCTGAACTGGTTTTTTATTTGTCTCTAAGAAATTAATACTAATTATAAACATTTTCTTTGAATTGCTTAGTATTTAGTGTGATGTACAGTAATAAGCTGGCCTGCTTTATCCATGGGTTACATATGTACAGATTTTGTACTCATGAATTCAACCAATCATGAATTGAAAATAATTTGAGAAGAAAATCAATAAAAAAATACAATAGCTGGGCGTGGTGGCTCACACCTGTAATCCCAGCACTTTGGGAGGCTGAGGCAGGTGGATCACGAGGCCAAGAGGTGGAGACCAGCTTGGCCAATATGGTGAAATCCCATCTCTACTAAAAATACGAAAATTAGCCGAGTGTGGTGGCGCGTGCCTGTAGTCCCAGCTACTTGGGAGGCTGAGGCAGAAGAATCGCTTGAACCCGGGGGGCAGAGGTTGTAGTGAGCCGAGGTTCCGCCACTGCATTCCAGCCTGGGCAACAGGATGAGACTCCATCTCCAAAACAAACAAACACCAATAAAGAACAATACAAATAACAACAATATAGCAATTATTTATATAGTATTTGCATTGTTTTAGGCATTATAAGTAATTTAGAGATGATTTAAGGTATCTGGGAGAATGTGCATAGGTTATATACAAATACAACGCCATTTTATATGAGGGATACTTGGAGCATCCTCAGATTTTGGTATATGTGAGGGTTCTGGAACTAATCCCCCATAGATACTGAGGGATGACTGTAATTATGTATATCATTAAATGACAGTTATTTTGAGCCTTTATTTGATTATTATAGTAGCCTCGATGTAATTTACATGTGTGATAAACATGTAAATGTGTGACAAGGAAAAGGATCTTTGTCACTACTTATACCCTAAGGTTTATTTTTGTCCCATGTGTTTCATTGACCTTAACCTTACCCTTTCTTGTAATATTTTTTTTTTTTTTGAGACGGAGTGTTGCTCTGTCGCCCAGGCTGGAGTGCAGTGGCATGATCTCTGCTCACTGCAAGCTCTGCCTCCCGGATTCAAGCCATTCTCCTGCCTCAGCCTCCCGAGTAGCTGGGACTACAGGTACCCGCCACCACGCCTGGCTAATTTTTTGTATTTTTAGTAGAGATGGGGTTTCACCATGTTAGCCAGGATGGTCTTGATCTCCTGACCTCGTGATGCGCCCGCCTGGGCCTTCCAAAGTGCTGGGATTACAGGCGTGAGCCACTGCGTCTGGCCCTGTTTCTTGTAATATATTTAACAGATAATTTTGTGTGAATGATAGGTGTGTTCCCCATAATACTGATGTTTTCCTCATACTCACTGTCACTGTAAATGACTAGTCTGGAGTACCACCTCTTTTTTCTTTTTAATTAGTACAACAGGAAGCTATTAGACCAGTTGGAGAAGTGAAATGTGGAGGTAATTTAGCTTATTAATGACATAACTCAGATTAGAAAAAGAAATCCAAGTTTCCTGACTCTGTTGGTTTTTTTTTTTCTTATTATACCAGCATTTTCCTAGGTACGTTCTGAGGAATACAGTTTCTTTAGAATAATACTATTTCCCAAAGATTTTTAATAGGTGTTAGAGAAAAAAAGAGTTTTGGGCTCATATAAGTGAGGAAATTCTGAGTTGATAGACCTGGTTTTCCATCTTCTCTTTGGCAGACTCCAGTTTGTTATAGATGATTATTTTTTTAGTTTAGAAATAACTGGATACAGCTTAATTTACAAAAAAGGTTTACATCAATATTTGAGCCAAGAAGTTTCAGAGAAGGATTTATCCTTAAAGTAGTGTGTAATTCTTCATGATCTCAAGTTTTAAAAAATAGACTTAAGGCTGGGTGCAGTGGCTCATTCATGCCTGTAATCCCAGCACTTTGGGAGGCTGAGGCAGGTGGATCACTTGAGGTCAGGAGTTCGAGACCAGCTTGGCCAACATGGTGAAACCCCGTGTCTACTAAAAATACAAAAATTAGCCGGGTGTGGTTGCGCATGCCTGTAATTCCGCCTACTCGGGAGGCTTGAACTCAGGAGGCAGAGGCTGCGGTGAGCTGAGGTCACGCCAGTGCACTCCAGCCTGGGTGACAGAGCGAGACTCCGTCTCCAAAAAAAAAATAGACTTTAAGTTTTTTGAGTAGTTTCAGGTTTACAGAAAAATTGATTAAGAAGTGTAAAAAATTCCCAAACCCTCCTCCTTCTCCATTTCCCCTATTATTAACATCTTGCATTCATGCAGTATATTTGATAGAATTGATGAGCCAATAGTGATACATTATTATTAGCTAAAGTCCATTGTTTATATTATACTTCACTCTTTGTGTTGTACATTCTGTGGGTTTTGACAAATGTATACATGTCTCTGATTGTTGCTGATAATGGCAATAATCTGTTCAGTAATTATAACTTACGGATGAGTGAAATGAATTACAGGAATGTTAGAAGGGATGAGAAGGAGGAATTGGGAATACTCTCTAATCAGGCACTTGGATTACCTGAGATCAGATTACTTTTTTACTGACAGCGTATGTGGGAATAATGTATTACTGATGTTGAAATTACCCGTATTGAATCTTTGGAAGCAGATTTTTAAACTTATCTCTTCTTTAAAAATGATGATCAACATTTGGTAATACATGTTCACAATTTCTGGAAAACTGAAATTTGAATGTTGGCATGTTTTCATTCTGAGAAATGATTTAAATGAAAGTAGAAGCTCTCCCGTCATTACTTTTTTTAAGTCATTGCTCTACAGCTCTTAGTTGGCCTCTTTCTGTACATCCTATTCATCCAAGTCCAACTCAAGTACCATTATTTCCACTGAAGCTTCCACCCAATGTTTAAAATTTCCCTTCTTTGGATTTATATATTTTTCTTCTGAACTTTTTTATCGTGATAAAATACAAATAAAATATCTTAACCATTTTTAAGTGTATTCTACACTGGTATTAAGTACATTCATATTATTGTATACCCTTCACCACTGTTCATCTCCAGAACTCTTTTCATTTTGCAAAACTTTAACACTATACACATTAAACAATAACTCCCAAAGCCTCCTAGCCCCTGGCAGCTACCATTTAACTTTCTGTGTCTATTATTTTGACTACTCTAAGTACCTCGTGAGTCACTTAGCATATTGTCCTCAAGGTTCATCTGTGTTTTAGCATATGTCAGAATTTCCTTCCTAAGACCAAATAATACTCCATTGTATGTGTATACCACATTTTGCTTATCCATTCATCTGTGGGTAGACACTGGGGTTGATGCCACATTTTAGCCGTTGTGGATAATGCTGTATGAACATGGGTCAATAAATATCTCCTTGAGACCCAGCTTTCATTTCTTTTGGATATATACACCGAAGCGAAATTGCTGGCTCATATGGTAATTCTGTGTTTAGTATTTTTTTTTTTTTTTTTTTTAGGAACCACCATATTGTTTTCTACAGTGGCTCTACCACTGTGTATTTCCACCAAAAGTATACAAGAGTTCCAGTTTCTCTACATCCTCACCAACATTTGCTATTTTGTTTCTTTGATAATAGCAATCCTAATGGGTGTGAGGTGGTATCTCATCATGGTGGTGGTGGTTTTTTTTTTTTTTTTTTTTTTTTTCCTGAGGCAGTGTTTGCTCTGTCACCCAGGCTGGAGTGCAGTGGTGCAATCTCGGCTCACTGCAGCCTCCTCTTCCTCCCATGCTCAAGCAGTCCTCCCACCTCAGCCTACCAAGTAGCTGGGACTATAGGCATGTGCCACCGTGCCTGGCTAATTTTTGTATTTTTAGTAGAGATGGGGTTTCACCATGTTTGCCAGGCTGGTCTCGAACTCTTGGGCTCATGTGATCCACCTTGGCCTCCCAGAGTGTTGGGATTACAGGTGTGAGCCACTATACCTGGCCTTATTATGGTTTTGATTAGCATTTCCTTGATAATTAGAGATGTCGAGTATCTTTATATGTACTTGTTGGCTATTTGTATATCTTTGGAGAAATGACTATTCAAGTTCTTTGATTGTTTTTGAATTGGGTTGTTTTTTAGTTGTTGAATTGTAGTAGTTAATATATTTTCAATACCAGTCTGTTATTAGATACATGATTTGCAAATATTTTCTCCCATTCTCTGGGTTTTATTTTTACTCTCTTGATAGTCTTTTTTAAGAAATCAAAAAGCAAATATCAAATTTAAAGAAAAAAATGGAGCAAATGAACTCCTGAAAAAATTCTGTATCTTGATCACATTTATTGGAATGGTTGGAGAAAAATAAAAATACCTCTTAGCTTAGGAAGTTGTGAGTTATCTGCAAATCTCCTCGGTTTAGGAGTGGAAGAATCCTAGAGTCATTTATTTCAAAATGTATGCAGGTTTCTCTTTTGATTGTCTTACAAATTTAAAGAGGCCATTGAACCAAGTCTTGTATTTTTTTATACAGGATAAATTCCTTGTTTCAGCCAGCTGTCAGTGGAAGGCAACTAGTATGACACCATCTCCATGGACAAAGAATGTTGGAATATTCCATTTCATTGATTTATATATCTCTTTATCTGTTTCTTCATCAGTTTCTATAGTAGTCACCGTTTCTTCCAATGTCATTTAAATGTTGATCACATGCCTGTAATCTGCTTTTAAGTTCTTGGTCATTTCTCATTTTCACATAAATTTGTTCATCCAGGATGAGCCTGATGGAGATCCAGGAGCTCCTTTATGGTGCTGGTAATTTGTTTTGGGTCCATGTTGCCTGCCATATTTCAAACACTGCACCCTTTTCCTCCTCTTCCGAATAGTGTCTTTGGATTTATAACTTAAAAACTGCTTAGCCATTCAATTTAAAACTTAAATATATAAACTATTTTATGTAGTTTTCTAATTGTTCTTGGATATTTTAGTTGCCTTAGCTAATTTTCTTTTTAAAATAAAAATAAAGTTAAAATTCAGATCTCTCTACTACCAGTTTATAAATATATTTCACTTCAGATTTCTCATTGAAATTAAGTTTTTATTTTGAGATAACTATAGATTCACATACAGTTTTAAGAACTACTACAGTGAGGTCTTGTGTATCTTTTATCCAGTTACCCCTAGTGGTAATATCTTGCAGAATTATAATATAATTTCACAACCAGGATATTGGAATTTTGGTAGTCGAGATACAGAATAGTTCCATCATCCCAAGGATCACCTGTTTATTTTTTATTTTTTATTTTTATTGCTATCACACCCATCTCCCTCCTATATTCCCTTTACCCCCTGCATTTTGTCTTTTCAAAAATGTTATATAAATGGAATCAGGCTGGGCATGGTAGCTCACGCCTGTAATCCCAGCACTTTGGGAGGCCGAGATGGGCAGATCACTTGAGCTCAAGAGTTCAAGACCAGCCTGGGCAACAAGATGAAACATTGTCTCTACAAAAATACAAAAATCAGATGGGTGTGGTGGTGTGTGCCTGTAGTCTCAGCTACTCAGGAGGCTAAGATGGGGATATTGCTTGATCCCAGGAAGTCAAGGCTGCAGTGAGCTGAGATTACACCACTGCACTCCAGCCTGGGTGACAGAGCAAGACTCAGTCTCATAAATGAATGAATGAATGAATGAATGAGTGAATGGAATCATATAGTACATGACTTTTGGGACTGGCTTTTTACTTGGAAGATTCAAGAGTTGTTGCTTATAGCTATAATTTGTTCATTTTTATTGAGTAGTACTCCATGGCATCCATGTACTACCAATTTGTTGAATCATTTCATGGTGAAGGTCATCTGGATTGTTGTCAGTTTTTGGCTATTAGAAATAAACCTTCTGTGAATATTCATGTAGAGGTTTTTCTGTGAACATTCCAGTTTTCACTGGGATAAAAGTATAAGAGTATGATTGCTGCGGTGTATTGGATACAAACTGCCAAAGAGTGTTTTCCATAGTGGTTGTACTATTTTGCATTCCCACCAGCAGTGTATGAGAGATCTAGTTTTTCCACATCCTAGCCTGCAATTGGTTGTTACTTTTTTTTTTTTTTTTTACTATTTTAAAAACTATTCTTACAGATAAGGAGTATATCTCATCATGGTATTTCATGTTAGTCTTTTCCTAATGGCTAATATCTTGAACATCTTTTCCTGTGCTATTCAACATCTGTATATTCTCTTCATATCTGTTGCCCATTTTCTAACTGGATTTTTTTTTGTAAGTATTGAAGTTTGAGAGTTCTTTATATGGATCCTTTTTTGGATATATAGTTTGCAGGTATTTTCTCCCATTCCATACCTTGTCTTTTAATTCTAACAGCATCTTTTGCAGAACAAAAGTTTTTAATTTTGATGAAATCCCATTTATTATTCTTTTATGGATTGTGCTTCTGTTGTGAAGTCCAGGACTTTTTGGCTATTTTTGTATCCTGAAAAATTTCCCTTATGCATTTTTCTGAAAGTTTTATAGTTTTGCATTTCCGTCTGTGATCCATTTTTTTTGAGATGGAGCCTCTGTCATCCAGGCTGGCGTGCAGTGGTGCCATCTTGGCTCACTGCAACCTCCACCTTCCCGGTTCAAGCGATTCTCCTGCCTCCGTCTCCTGAGTAGCTGGGACTACAGGCACATGCCACCACGCCTGGATAATTTTTGTATTTTCAGTAGAATCATTTAAAATAGGATCCCTGTATGTTCAGCTTCATTGATTATTATTTTTAACATTTCTCCTTACAGATGGGATTTGAGGTGACACTTAATAGGATGTCAATACATAGTTAATAGAAGTAGAAAATCAGGTCCAAGGAAAGAAGTGAAGAAATATATTACTTTTAAGTAATTTAACATAATTGCTGTGATGAAACATCAAATTTAGCTAAGCTTCCTGGGAGCCAGAGTTTTCATTACCCTAAATGAAGAAATATGTCACAAATTCTCCAGAAGAGACAAATATTTTTCTTGCATTAAATCTTAAATAAGCTGGATGTGGTGGCTCACTCCTGTAATCCCAGCACTTTGGGAGGCTGAGGCAGGCAGATCACGTGAGGTCAGGAGTTAGAAACCAACCTGGCCAATATGACAAAACCCCGTCTCTACTAAAAATACAAAAATTAGCCAGGCATGGTGGCAGGTGCCTGTAATCCCAGCTACTCAGGAGGCTGAGGCAGGAGAATCACTTGAACCTCAGAGGCGGAGGTTGCAGTGAGCCGTGATAACGCCGCCATTCCACTCCAGCCTGGGCAACAAGAGTGAAACTGCATCTCAAAAAAAAAAAAAAATCTTAAATAATTTCTAATGTGCGCATTGTTTATGTAAGAGCTGTTGAATAATGAATGGACAGTGTTGTTGAGAACAATTTTACAGCACATATTCTATAGCTGTCAAGATCTTTTTTCATGAGTTTTTTTGTTTGTTTGTTTTTGTTTTTTTTGAGACAGGATGTTGCTCTGTGTCCCAGGCTGGAGTGCAGTGGGTTGATCACTGCAGCCTGGGTATCCCAAGCTCAAGCAATCTTCCCGCCGCAGCCTCCCAAGTAGCTGGGACTACAAGTGCGGGCTACAATGACTGGCTAATTTTTTTTTTTTTTTTAAGTAGTGATAAGGTTTCACTGTGTTGCCCAGGCTGGTCTCGAACTCCTGAGCTCAAATGATTCTCCTGCCACAGCATCCCAAAGTACTGGACTTTAAAGGTGTGAGTGACTGCATCCAGTTGATTTTTTTTCTATTTAAATAATAAAAAGAGAAGGGTAAAATATACAAAACACTCAGGGAAGATAAATTATATGTGAGGGTAGGCTAATGTAGTTTACAATGGTAGATTTTTTTGTTTCTAACTTGACCTAAAGATAACATAGACATAGCCATTTATGGAAACAGTATTGCTTATATCCCTCTAAACATCATTATTCTAATTTTGATTTTTGCTACGTGAGTAACAGACAATTTCAGGACTTTATTTCCTAATGAAAGGATGACATACTGGAGTTCTGTTTTGCTTTTTTTTTTTTGAGACAGAGTCTCCCTCTGTCACTTAGGCTGGAGTGCAGTGGCCCAATTTCAGCTCGCTGCAACCTCCACCTCACAGGTTCAGGTGATTCTCCTGCCTCGGCCTCTCAGGTAGCTGTGATTAGAGGCATTTTCCACCATGCCCGGCTAATTTTTATGTTTTTGGTAGAGACGGGGTTTCACCATGTTGGCCAGGCTGGTCTCAAACTCCTGACCTCAGGTGATCCATCCGCTTTGGCCTCCCAGAGTTCTAGAATTACAGGTTTGAGCCACCGTGCCTGGCCATGTTTTGCTTCTTGATGCAAAATCAATTGAGGAAATGGTATGTTTAGTATCATACTAAGAAAGTTGAGAAATATTTATATTTACGTAGAAGTCCCTTTCTTCTCCACAAGGGCTACTTGCTATTATTATAAAGTTTATAGTTTATTCAGGAGTCAGGTATAGATCTACTCCTGGCACTTAATGCAAGTGCTTTGAAGACCCCTGAAAATACTAAAGAATATGAGGAGATTTTCAGACTTCCTAATAGTTACCAGTCACATCTGTGCTATAAAAAAAATACTGAGTCCCAGTCCCAGGAAATATTTAATTTCAGGCAGGGTAGTGTCTCACTTTGTTTGACTGTAGTAGCTAAAAAGCAAGCAAAAAACCCCACTTTCTGGTAATTGAAGGAGGTGAAGTATTGACACTAAATGGTTGAATGTTGGGATATGAGTGCTGCTGTCAGACATAATTCCTCCAGCTAATGTTCAGCCATTCCTTTTTCACAATAAGTTAAATACCTGGATTAGTTGTCCTTTAGAAAAACTTTATTTTGAAGTAATTATATATTTCTAGAAGAACTGCTAAATAGTTCAGAGGATTCTTATGTATCAACGTCTTATATAGACATGGTACATTTATCAAAACTAAGAAATTAACCTTGATAAAATACTATTAATTGAACTACAGAGTTTAATTGAATTTCATCAAGTTTTCCACAAATGTCCTCTTGCTATTTTGGGATCCAGTGTAAGAGACCATGTTGTATTCAGTTTTATGTCTTTTATTTTTTTAATTTTCATTTTTGTGGAGACATAGAGTTTTGCTACCTTGCTCAGGCTGGTCTCAAACCCCTGGCCTCAAATGATCCTCCTGCCTAGGTCTCCCAAGGTGTTGGGATTACAGGCGTGAGCCACTAAAGTATGCAGGAACCTAAAATATCTGCCCGGCCCAATTTTCAGGTATTTCTCCCCTCCCCTGAGATGGAGTTTCGCTCTGTCGCCCAGGCTGGAGTGCAGTGGTGCGATCTCTGCTCACTGCAGCCTCCGCCTCCCAGGTTCAAGCGATTCTCCTGCCTCAGCCTCTCGAGTAGCTGAGACTACAGGCGTGTGCCATCACGCCCAGCTAATTTTTTGTATGTTTAGTAGAGACGGGGTTTCACCGTGTTAGCCAGGATGGTCTCGATCTCCTGACCTCGTGACCCCCCCACCGTGGCCTCCCAAAGTGCTGGGATTATAGGCGTGAGCCACCATGCCCGGCCTCAGGTCTTTAGTTTCCTCCAATCTGACAATTTCTCAGTCTTTCCTTGTTTTTCATGACTTTGATTTTTGAAGAGTACTGGTTGGATATTTTGTAGAATGTTCCTAAGTCTGGGTTTTTCTGATTTTTTTCATGATTATATTAGATTGTGGATTTTTAGAAAGAATATCACGCACGGGAAGTGCTCTTCTTACCATATGAAGAAGAGGGTATGATATTAACATTATTTATTACCGGTGATTTGAACTTTGATCACTTGGGTAAGGTGGTGTCTACCAGGTTTCTCCACTGTAAAGTTACTATTTTTTACTTCTCCATCATGCATCTGTTAGAAGGCCAGGTCACCCTTAGGGTGAGGGGAGCTAAGCTCTGCCTTCTTGAGAGAGAAGTACCAAATAATTTGCAGGCATGTTTAAACCACCACATAGATATTTTCGGGGAGATAATTTGATACTATTTCTCCTTAAAGGTTTGACTAGTAATTTTAGCATTCATATGTAATTTTTTTTTTCCTGTAGGATCAGTTGTCTTTTAAGGAGTATGTCATTGGCATATGAAAGAGAATATGGCATAGTAAGAGGGCTTATATCTAGTTCATGTAAAAACTTAAGCCAGTAAAGAATAGTAAAAAGGGGCAATCAAATACAGTCACTTTACACTTTTGAAATTCATTTGATCTATAAGATTGTTCTGGATCTCAATTCTTGCTGTGCTGTTAAGAAGGTAGATTTTGTGAAGGTACTGATCACCAATCAAGTGTATGCTGGACTGTAGCTGGATTTTATATAGAGACTAAATGCTGGTGACACGCCAGTGGAAGCCCTCAGTTTAACCCCATTAGTGAATTTTTCAAGTGAACATAAAATTGGTATGATGAGGGGGATGCTAATTCTAAAGACTGCTGGCCTCTTAAGTATCTTTCACATCTTTTTCCCTCTCTGGCAGTTTACCTTATTTGGTATTTAGACTACTTGGACTATTGTGTTTCTCTCTCTTGCATTAGAAATAAGTTTCATGAGGGCAGGAATTTTAGCTTTGTTCTCTACCTCACTACCTTGAGCAGTATCTGGCACATAATAAGTGCTCAATAAGTATTTGTTATGTGAATGAAAAAATAATATTAAGATAAAGAATTTCAGTTGAATGAGAAATGTGTCATGAGGCCTTGATACGTTCAGTTAAATAACTTCTGTAATTTTGAAGTTGGAAATGGTGTGTATTTTTAGGTCCTCTGCAGAGACCCTTGCAGTGAGTAGTAATTCAGTAGGCTTAGTCACCATAACTATTTTAGAGCAATATTTCCTAAACTTTTATAATTTTTGTAAACTTTTGACCTCAATTAAATGAAAAACAAAAAATCAAGGAATACCACCTCAATGTTGAATTTTCAAAATAATGGTACTTAAATATCTCCATTCATAAAGCCATGTATAAAATCCTTGTTTTTAGACTGTGTACAGTTATAACAGCACAAGTTAATTATATATAATCTATAACATTTATTTAAATTTTCATTAATACCAAATTCATATAACAAATGATGTTTTGCTGAAATTTAATTGGAGGTTGTATCATGACTGATTCATTTGTGTTTGACACATGTATGCTGTTAAGTGTCTTATGATGTTAATTTTCCTGTCTTTCTCTTGGAATTGTTGCAAGTTTTGGACAACATGTCATCGTGGATTTACTTTGCAAGTTTGAATCTGCATGTTTAGATTTTCTACTTGTGTGATTTTCCCAATAGGATGTAAATACAATTCAGACATTAGGACTCATGTTCTGTGGGATGACTCCCAGACAGATGGCCCTAAGTATAATTGAACGGTATACCTGAAAAGTCAGGAAACACAGGATACTCTTATTTTTATATCTGCTATATTTTCATATAAAGAATCATTAGCTTTTTTTTTTTTTCCCCCAACTTTCGGACCCCTTCACTGGTGCTGAATTTGAAGCAGTATATTCTATTAATCTGGGGGAAAAAGCACCATATATATACTACAGAGAGTCCACAAAGTCTGGAATAACAGGTTAAATACTGTATTATACTTCTAAAATTTTAATTTTTATTTTTTAAAGAGATGGGCTGTCACTGTGCTTCCCAGGCACAAGTTCAATGGCTATTCATAGGCATGATCATGGTGCATTGCAGCCTCAAACTCCTGGCCCCAAGTGATCTTACCACCTCAGCCTGCCAAGTAGCTGCGACTATAATGAGACCATGGGTTGGCGCCACTGCTCCTGGCTTGTGTATTTGTTATGCTTTTTTTTTTTTCTAGATTAACAATTGGACTTACTGTTTAAACTTTGAGATACTTTCCCTGAAAAGGTATATGGAAATAGAAGAAAAATATAATGAGCATATTGTATGAATATGTAGCTAGCATACTTTAAAATTTTTTATGCTTCTTGACTTTACAGATACCCTGTATATTAATTTGTCTTAATTTGAAACTCATAGAACTTGTGGTTTACAGTTTAGTGAATACTATTAGCTTAAAGGATCTTATCCAAATGCTTTATTTAGATTGAGATGATTCAGAGAAATAAGCCTTTCAGACATGCTTGCGCTTAACTTTTGTGGGTCTAGGAACAAGAGTACAAATGGAGTCTCACATACCGTACATCTAATTTAAAAGTTATAAATCAATCTTAAAAAAGAACTTGCCAAAAAAAAAGTTTCGTCCTCCTTCCTTCGTAAGTATACCATAATAAGTCCCTGGGAGGCCAGGTTGGAATTCAGTATTTTCAGACTTGTTGGAGTTTCTCGTGTCAGACTGTGGTGGTAGAAAGTTACCATCTGGCTTCTGCTCCACAGCCCTCTCTGCTTCTCCTTTCTCCACTGCTCGTTACCACAATTAAGAGTATTTGGGCAGACCTGTATAGACATCCCAAGCAACATGTTCAACTCTGTTCACACCCTCTGCATACAGTTGCCTCTTGGTACCCTTCAAGCCTAAGGATACACAGTCTAGTTGGTATAGTTTTCCTTCTGGAGTACTGATCTGGTGAAAGAGGCTTTGGAAGCTTGTTGAGGGCTGTTTGGGCAGATATTTTAGGTTCTGCATACCCATAGAATGATGTAGCATTAGGGGAGGAAACGTGCTCCAGTTAGACAAGTCCTCTTGGCGCAGTAGACTCCTTGCTTCATGGGGAGGGTTGTATAGCTGGAGTGGTACCCCCTAACTCAAGGAATCCAGGGCTGGAGCCACTGTTGTTTAGGTCTAAGGGATCCATCTTGCTACATTTCTGTTTCCTGAAGACTACAGTGGTCATCCAAGTCACAATACTCTACCTTGGGAAAATTCAACTGGGATTTATTATGCTTTAAAAAAAAATGTAATACAAACGTTGTGGGGAGATTTGATATCAATTATTTCCTAAGTTTTTCTTGATAGTTCTACTTAACCTACCCAAGTGAATTTTTTCTTTGTTGTTTTGAAACTAGAAGCTTACTGATATTAAGACATGGATTGTCTGGGAATAGTTTTTGGTTGTCAGTCCTTTGATATAAAACAGAGATGGCACATTCATAAGCCAACATGTCTCATATTGCATATAAGCTAGGAATGTTTAGGCTGTGGGGGATTGTAGAACATTAATTCGACATTCTTTTGTGCCTATGCATGAAATTAGACCCCCTCTCCCCCAACATTATAGACCTGGATTCTTTTTTAAAATGTAAAACTTACTGATTTCAGAATGTTGGTTTCCTTACACTCTCTACTCCCCTACACTCTCTACTCCCCTACCCGCTACCCCTTTTAAAACTGTGGTGACCAAAGAACACATCAGCTGCAAGTTGGGTTTAGTTTGCTGACTGACAGTTGGGTAATAATGATGTGTGGAGGGAATCAGCTTGTCTTTGATTGAGATGATATATTAAAAGTGCATATAATTTACCCCCCACCCAGATTGTTCTCCTCTCACCCCCAGATTGTTCTCGAGAGTAATACATTTTGAGAATAATCTGTGGGGGAGAGGAGAAGGAAAAAAGAGCTGAGCTGCAACTCCCGTTACAGAGGTTGTGTCCTGTGCTTGAAAAACACGTAGGAATTGGTGAAGATTAGTCTTTTTAGTCTATGCATTGACTCTTGGGAAAGTATGTTGTGTAAGAGATGAGAGTAACAGATGAGAGTACTATACTGTGTTAGAAAGTGAGGGAGCCCTTTGTTACATGTAAGACAATCTTGCCAGTCCAGTTTTGGTTACATATGGACCTGAGTACATCAAATTTGAGGATTCAGTTTAATGAAAATGATAAACATTGTAACATTTTAGTTTGATTTTTTTCATAGTGCTGTAAATACTACTTCATGCTGTTTCTTTTTTGTTAATTTGCTTTTATGAATATATAGCCGTTATCTTGATAAATATACTACAAATGTGATTATTTATTGAGGTTGGCATGTCCCACAAAAGTTTAAAAATTGAGTGTGAAACAAGTTTAGCAGGAATATCTTTGCTCAAAGAATGAGCAAAGTTTTTCAGTTTTTCAGAACTGAAAAAAAAAGTGCATTGTAGGCCAGGTGCGGTGGCTCACGCCTGTAATCTCAGCACTTTGGGAGGCTGAGGTGGGGGATCACTTGAGGTCAGGCGTTTGAGACCAGCCTGGGCAACATGGTGAAACCCTGTCTCTACTAAAAATACAGTAATTAGCTGGGCATGGTGGTGGGCGCCTGTAATCCCAGCTAGTCAGGAGGCTGAGGCAGGAGAATCGCTTGAACTCGGGAGGCGGAGGTTGCAGTGAGCTGAAATTGCCCCACTTGCACTCCAGCCTGGGTAGCAGAGCGAGATTCCGTCTTACAAAAACAAAACAAGAAAAACAAACAAAAAGTGCACCATAGATTCTTAGGACAACTTTTATGTTAAAAAATGTCTTAAAATGGTTCGGATTTTTAAAAAATGCCAACCGTTTTTTTCTAAAGAAAATTGTGCTGGCAAATATGGGGGCCAACAAGAATATTTAGGAATTTTTGTGTCTACAAAGTATGTGCTGAATTGGAAACACTGAATTTTTTTAGCTTTTGGCATTGCTTCTCAATTGCTCTAATCTGCTTCTTGAAAAGAAAATCAACTCTGAGGGGCCGGGGATGGTGGCTCATGCCTGTAATCCCAGCACTTTGGGAGGCCAAGGTGTGCGGATCACTTGAGGTCAGGAGTTCAAGACCAGCCTGGCCAACATGGTGAAACCCCATCTTTACTAAAAATAGAAAAATTAGCTGGCCGTGGTGGCGGGTGCCTATAATCCCAGCCACTTGGGAGGCTGAGGAAGGAGAATCGCTTGAACCTGGGAGGCAGAGGTTGTAGTGAGCCAAGATTGTGCCACTGCAATCCAGCCTGGGTGACAGACTCCATCTCAACAAACAAACAAACAAACATCAGAATATAGATTGATATATGTGTTTCTTTGAGAAAATTTTCTCATATCCCAGGTGATTTTGGCTATCGGACAAGAGGTAACTTCAGGTCAGTAAGTTGTTAGAATTCAGTGACAACTACAATGGTTTTCCCTTACACGAGGCTTTGCCTTCTGCAGTTTCAGTTACCCACAGTCAACTACAGTCCAAAAATATTCAATGGAAAATTCCAGAAATAATTCATAAGTTTGAAATTGCATGCTCTTCTGAGTAGAGTGATGAAATCTTGTGCCATCATGCACCATCCAGGGCAAGATATGAATTATCCCTTTGTTTAGCATATCTATATATGATACCCGCCCATTAGTCACTTAGTAGTAGCTGTCTCAGTTATTAGAGCAACAGTACATGGTGTATATAGAGTTCGACACTATCTGTGGTTTCAGGTATATTCTGAGGGATCTGGAAATGTATTCACCCCTAATAAGGGGAGACCACGGTATAGCAAGAAGAGTTCACATTTGTCCAATGTGATATTATTAGAATGTGGCTGTTGTTAGATATTAGGAATGCTCTCTGTGGTAGAGTGTCTACTGCATTATTGAATCCGGTGGTAGTTGGGGATTAGAAACTGAAGGCCCTTCGGGGTGTTGTGTGTGTGTGGTGGTAGTGGTGATGTTTTTTAAATGCCCATATGGCATGCATGCATGCATTCATTTACTTATCTTTTTACTGAACTGGGATGATTAATAATCATACAGCATTCTTTCAGGTGATTTTTTTTTTTTTTGAGATGGAGTCTCGCTCTGTCACCAACCTGGAGTGCAGTGGCAGTGTAATGTTGGCTCACTGCAACCTTTGCCTCCCAGGCTCAAGCGATTCTTCCACCTCAGCCTGGGACTACAGACACGCGCCACCACGCACGCCCAGCTAATTTTTTTACTTATTTTTTTTTTTTGGTACAGATGGTGTTTTGCCATGTTGCCTAGCTGGTTTCGAACTCCTAGGCTCAAGCAGTCCACCTGTCTCAGACTCCCAAAGTGTTGGGATTACAGGTGTGAGCCACTGCCCCTGGCAGGAAAAAATTTCTTCAAAAGAAATTTCAACCTTCAAAACAAAAAGTATATAAACCTGAACACAAGTTGTGCATTTGGAAGAATCTGCTCTAGTCTGCCGATATTTTTTCACCCTGAAGCACAACATAGCTGGAGTTGGATTTCTGGTGAAGACTTTAATAATTCCACTTGGAGATGACATTGTCATATCACCAGTGATCTCCACAATACACCTGAAACGGGGATTTTGAAAAGTGCTGGGATTACAGGTGAGAGCCACCACACCTGGCCTTCTTTAAGGTAGTATAACCATGCTGCTATTTGTGTATGGTAATAATATTACAAGCAGCTTAGAATGTAGTTGTTTGGATGAGTCAGAATATATTTAACCAGTCACTACTAAGGTATATTTATTTAGCACCCTCTCCCATTATTTTTTGCTATTATAATTTAACCCTTTTTGTGAAACTGTGGTATGTATGTCTAGGTGTATTTTTTAGTACAGATCGTCCCCAATTTAGGATGGTTCAATGTAGGATTTTTTTACTTTATGATGGTGTGAAGCAATACATGTTCAATAGAAATCCTACTTTGAGTACCAATACAACCATTCAGTTTTTCACTTTCAATACAGTATTTGGTAGAGTACGTGATATGTTCAACACTTTCTTATAAAATAGGCTTTGTGTTGGGTGATTCTGCCCAACTGCAGGCTAATGTAAGTGTTCTGAGCGTGCTTAAAGTAGGCTAGAGTAAGCTATGATGTTTGATAGGTTACGTGTATTAAATGCATTTTTCACTTAAACCTATCATAAGTGGAAAATATTTCATCGGGATGTAACCCCCATTATAAGACAAGGAGCATCTGTACTTTTTCTGAGGATAAATCTTTAAAAGTAGACATTGCGTGTGCACATTAACTTTATTTATACGTGTTGTCAAATTGTCATCAAGGACATTTATACTATTATATGCTTCCACTAAGAGTGTGATAATCGATGTGTCTGTATAATGCTAGCTAACACGTGGTGTTACCAGTTTTTTTTTAATTGCCAATCTGATGGAAATAATGGTAATTTGATCACTTAAAAATTCATCTAATGAGGTGAGCAACTTAAATATTCTTTCTGGTTTTATTTCATTTCAGGAGTCGTGTTTATTGCCCTTTTTTCATTTTTCTGTGGAGGCCATCTTATTGATTTGGAAGACGTATTAATACTTAGATTCTTTGATTTCATAACTTTTAAAAACACAGTTGATAGTGTCCTTTGTCATATGTTTTATGTAGTTTAATATATTTTATGATTTCTAGCTTTGGTCATCTTATACAAAGTGAAGTCAAGACTCATAGAATTTAATGTAAGAGCTGGAGATTTTCATTTGGGGTTGGTCCATGGACTTGTAAGTATTCTGAGGATGGACTTCATAGTTCTCCAATACAAATTGAATACAACATTGGAATTACACATAAATTTTTATTTTTCTGATGACAGGTTCAGTCAAATTCATCTGGTTCTCATCATATGACACTTATGACTGTGTGCCCCCTTTTATATAGCATATATATTTAAATGCCCCTTTTTTCTGTTTCAAGTGAAATTCATAGGTAGTATAATCTTCCAACCCATACAAAGAATTTAAAAGGAGAAAAAGCAACATGATTTTTTCTTGACTGGAACAAAGAACACGTGACAGACAAAAATGTTAGAATACTTTGCCATGACCTCATTAGAAAATATTGTTAAGGCTTTGCATTGGAGTTAACCGGAAGCTTCAAAAAGTGTTGATGCCTGTTTCTTTTAAAATTAAACATACAGCTACATCAGTTCCACTCCTAGGTATTTGCCCGAGAGAGGTGAAAACATGTCCCCAAAACGTATAGGGAGATTTATAACAGCTTTAATAGTCCACAAATTAAAACAACTCTGCTGTCGGTCAGCAGAAAGAACAGATAAACAAATTGCAGTATATTCATACGCTGGAATACTACTCTGCAGCCAAAAAGAATGAACTACTTTTTTCATGATGAAATGTATATGAATGAATCTCTGAAACATTGTGTTTAGTGAAAGAAGTCAGATACAGAAGAGTACACACTATATGATGGATTATGTTTATATGAAGTTCAGAAATGAGGCTATAGCATTAGAAATATGAGGAATGATTGCTTGTGGAAAGTAGGGCATTGACTGGATGTGAGGCAGGAGGGTACTTTCTCAGTAGTGGAACTGTCCTGTATCTTGATTGGGGTGTTTATTACTCCAATAGAGTTGTACACCTAAGACCTCTGCATTTCGCTATACGTAAACTTTACCTCAGAAACAAACAATGAAACAGAGCAAAAATACTGATGCCTATGTCCTACCTTCTAGAGATTCTAATTTAATTGGTTAAGGGTGTTGGCCTGGGCATAGATGATTCTCATGTGCCGCCAGAGTTAAGAATCACTGATTAGATGCTTTTGCCCTTGGATGTAGGCTCTTCATGAATGCAACTGCTACTCATGCAGATTGACAACCAAATTATAATTAAGAGAGGCATTGCTATCCTTGACAAGATTTTTTGAAGTGGAGAGACAACACTTGGGGAAATTTCAAACAAGTTTAATCTTCCCTTAATTTACAGTCTATTAAACTAGTGTGTAAAAAAACTCCTTCCCTTTGTCTTTATATGTGTACAGTTAGGTTCTAGGCTTAGATAATTATAAAATTTTTTTCAGCTTCATGGCTGGAGGACATTTGAAAGTTGGTACAGGATATTAACCACCACTGGCCTTTGGCAAGTCTATTCATTGTGACAACGAAAATGTTTCTATGTATTTTCAAAATGACTCTTTTGACAACCACTGACTGTCTTAATTCCCTAAACCTCCCTATCCGTATGTGTTTAATTTCCATTAAAAGGGAAAAATTTTAAACATTTGATTAAAAACCTTCTTAAAACATCCCAATTTTAGGTCCACAATTCCTTCTGTGTAATTCTGAAATTCAGAAATTCCTGAAAATTGGACTTTTCTCTTTTTTTGCTGTCTTCACTTTGCTCCCAGTTAAAAGGGCTTCCTGAAGAGGGCAGGTGGCCTTAATTATGCACAAGCAAGTGTTCTGGCACTATAGCCTCACCCCTGGGCATGAACTTTTTTCCCTAATTCGTTTGGTTCATAAAATGTGACTTATGCTGAACTGTGATGTGAGGCTGATATTGGTGTTTATTTATATCGTTTTCCCATCAGAGTTAATATTTGTAAATTATACTTCCCTGCAGCAGTATTTTCCAAAATGAAAAATTCTCAATTCTGAATCACATCTCCTGGCCTGAAGAGTTTGGATAAGAGATTGTAGATCTGTATTGCCAGTGTAAATGTATTAATTGTGATTGTTAAGAGCAGGAGTTTTTAATTTGTGGATGATCCATGGACTTGTAAGTTAACATTAGCTAGCAGTTAAAGTTAGTGAAAATGCTGTTTTTGAGGGGGTTGGGAGGCTAATAAAGAGCATCTAGACTTATTTCCATTAGGAAATTCCAGCTTTATTTTATAATACTGAGTATGACTATTGATGACTTTTTTTTGTCAGTTCTCTTATTCTGTAGTCTACTTTTTTTACATTTGAGGTAGAGAATGTGTGGTGATGAATTTTAGCTATCTTTGGTGGGGAGGGTGCTTTTTGGTTTTGAGAGCAAGTGGTCAATTTGACTGACATGATTCCTGTGCTGGTATCATGGGAGCATACAGATGAGTCACTAATGAGGTGCCTTACATAGTACTGTATCTTTTTGGTGCTGCAGAAAGCTAGTTGTCTGACATTTTTTACCACAGAGTTGTTGTAAAACCAAGTAAGGTTTCTTAAAAGTTGTATACATGTTAAGTTAATATTTGAAAGAAATGCCTTTTAGAGTAATTACTAGAGTGCTTGACTATGTCGCATTTTTTAAAGCTATGTGGATATAAGAGCAATTGTTATTTGTAAATGTATAATGTATATTAAAGATGATATCTGAATAAAGAGAATCAAGAGTGAGTGCTTTTACATTTGAATGCAAAAGTTCTATAGGTCAGTGATTTCCTTCCTGACTTGTGTCCCAAAATGTATATAAAATGTGTTTGATTACAACATTTCTTCTTTTCTACATAAATTGCCACTATGAAAATTTTATTGGGAAATTGGAGAAACTGGCTATTAAGCTACTAGAAAAATGTCAGAATCCATCCATAAGGCTTCATAGTTTAAAATACAGGTTTACAAATGTGTATGTGTGTGTAATTTGGGTGTGGAATAACTAAAACCAAATATTAGGACTTACGCAACGTGAGAGAAGAAACAATGAATTTGTATACTATGGTTCTGCCTAAACCTCCATAGCTTTTTACTATAATATAGTGTGTTAAATGATGGTATATTTATATTTAGACATTTCATAAATGAAGGTGTTTTATATTCCTGCTTTTATATTTAATACTGGGGAGTTAAGTATCTTAAATTATTTTCCCCCTCTTTTAGTAATTTTCATCAGGGCCCACAATTTTCTTCAAACATAAGGCTCATCCTGAGGTTAGAAAGGTAAACAAGTAATACTTGAACTGGCAAAATTATTTTTCCATGACTGTAATATTCTCTGTGTAACTATGCACTTCTAATTAAAGCCTCTTTAAATCTGATATTGTTCATCAATTAACAGTTTGGTTTAGTAATACTAATTAAGGATGGCTCTAAAATTTAAAACTTTGAAAATTAGGATTGTTTCATTTAGTCTAATGCTTTTGATTTGTAATTCTTACAGTGGTTGTTCACAGGATATTAACTTTTCCAGTTACCAGATAAAGGTTTTTTGTTTTCCAGATGATGTCTGTCCTGAGATTAATTTTTTAAAACAATAAAATATACATTTGTCTCATGTGAGTATCAGGTCATAATTCCATTATTCACAGAAGTTTCATCATGTGATTGATTACTTTTTAAAAGATAAATTTTTGATAGAATTAATTAAAATAACTACTTTAGAATAGCTTTTTATTGCATAACAATAATTCTCAGATCCATCCAAATAAAGGTGAATAAATTACTTTTTTATTCTTTTGTTCTTTTCTAAAGTAGTTTCCTATATGCATTGGTTGTTATTATTTGGAAACTATTAACTGAGTAATATTAAATTGGCAACTTTGAGGTAGGATACAACCAAACAAATGGAATTCTCAAGTTATCACTCTGTCAACTATATCTAGAGTTTACTTTTGATCTTTAAAAACTTTACATGGCAGCCTGGCCAACACGGTGAAACCCTGTCTCTACTAAAAATACAAAACAATTAGCTGGGCGTGGTGGCAGGCGCCTGTAATCCCAGCTACTCCAGAGGCTGAGGCAGGAGAATCGCTTGAACCCGGGAGGTGGAGGTTGCAGTGAGCTGAGATCGTGCCATTGCACTCCAGCCTGGGCGACAGGAGCGAAACTCCATCTCAAAAACAAACAAAAAAACTACTTTACATGAAATTCTTAGGGAAAATAAATGAGAATGTATTGTTCCTTTACAAATGAAGATACCGCTGCTGAGTTGTATTTGGTAGTGAAATTTTAACATAGACAAATTTTATTTTTTTCTAAGTGATTTGCGTTTTTGGTATGACTATTTTCTTTTTTTTTTGAGATGGAGTCTCGCTCTGTCGCCCAGGCTGGAGTGCGGTGGTGCGATCTCAGCTCACTGCAAGCTCCGCCTCCTGGAGTATTAAATATAAAAGCCATTCTCCTGCCTCAGCTTCCCGAGTAGCTGGGACTACAGGCGCCCACCACCACGCCTGGCTAATTTTTTGTATTTTTAGTAGAGACGGGGTTTCACCATGTTAGCCAGGATGGTCTTGGTCTCCTGACCTTGTGATCTGCCTGCCTCGGCCTCCCAAAGTGTTGGGATTACAGGCGTGAGCCACTGTGCCTGGCCGGTGTGACTATTTTCTTTCAAGTTGAAAGTCGGGTTCCATGAAACTCTAGTATTAGATGGATTTAGGTGAAGGTTAATACCTCTGATTGTTTGAGGCCTGAAATATAACTAATTAAGCAGTAGTGAATCTCTTACTACATTTGCTTCAAAGCAGCTACTTCATAATTGAACGTGTGTGTCATTAATTCTAGAAATCTGTTAAACATTGATTTGGTGTTGTATCAGAGGAGGATACAGAAGAGGATTGGCACTGACTAGTGGTTTTAAGGCACAATATTGGAATCACCTGGGGAGCTCTATTACATGTACATACCTTGATTGTGTCCCAGGTCTTTTGGAGCAGAATCCTGCTGGTTGGAGAACAGGCAGTGTAGTTTGGTAAAATCTTCAGATAATTCTGATATACTCATTTGTATAAGATTACTGAAATTAATTCTATCCTCAAGGAATATATACTTTGTCAGAGGAAGGAAAACTATATACTTGCAACAACATGGGCTGTGTATAATGACAGCAATAATAATAATGATAGCCAACATTTGTACGACACATATCCTGTGCAGAAGCATTGATTTTCAGGTACTGTAGACATTTGCACTAATCTTGCCTCTCTATAGCTCTTTCTCAATACAGCAGCCAGAGCAGTCTTTTTTTTTTTGAGATGGAGTCTTGCTCTGTCACCCAGACTAGAGTGCAGTGGTACAATCTCTGCTCACTACAGCCTCTGCCTTCCAGGTTCAGGAGATTCTGCCTCAGCCTCCCAAGTAGCTGGGACTACAGGCGTGGGCCACCACGCCCGGCTAATTTGTGTGTGTGTGTGTATATATGTATATATATATATTTTTAGTAGAGATGGGGTTTCACTATGTTGGCCAGGCTGGTTTGGAACTCCTGACCTCAAGTGATCCCCCCACCTCGGCCTCCCAAAGTGCGGGGATTACAGGCGTGAGCCCCTGTGCCTGGCCAGAACAATCTTTTAAAAACTTAAATTAGATATTACTCTTCTTATTTAAAACCCTCTAATGAATTCTCATTGTGATTAGAATAAAATGTAAACTGCCTAAAATGTAAACTGCTTATTATGATTTATAAGGTGTGTACTCAGTCTGTTTGGGTTCTGTGATGTCATCTTGCATAATTGTTTCTGTGTTCATTATGTGGTGGTCACACTGGTGTTTGTTCCCACATCCAGGCATTTATACCTTCTCTTTTGGCTGGGTTGCTTTTCTCCAGATCTATGACAGGCTGTTCTTACCAGATTTGTTTTTCTTTTTTCTCTTTTTTTGAGACGGAGTCTCACTCTGTTGCCCGAGCTGGAGTACAGTGGGCGATCTTGGCTCACTGCACCCTTCGCCTCCTGGGTTCAAGCGATTCTCCTGTCTCAGCCTCTCAAGTAGCTGGGACTACAGGCATGTGCCACCATGCCTGGCTAATTTTTGTATTTTTAGTAGAGGTGGGTTTTACCATGTTGGCCAGGCTAATCTTGAACTTCTGAGTTCAGGTGGTTTGTCCACCTCAGCCTCCCGAAGTGCTGGGATTACAGGTGTGAACCACTGCACCTGGCCCCATTCTTATCAGATTTAACCTTCAGTGAGATTTCTCTCGTTCAATCTGACTGAAGTTGCTCTTCCTCTGATTCCTCTCCCCTTAATGTGTTTTTAGTTCATGGCACATAACACAATCTGAATTTTCCTTATCATTTACTATTGTTTTTTCCTTCTTGGAATGTAAGCTCATTAAGCCCAGACATCTTGTATATATTCAGTCATGCCTGTATCCTCTTGATAAATCCATGGGATCAAATAGTGTCCCTTGAAGCATCATCGCATGCAAATAAAATGACGGTGCAGTTAAGCTCTACTATAACAAGGTATGTTAGGCTTTTTGTGTATATGTTCTCATGTGAAATTACGTTCGAGTTGAACATTTTCTGTAAAATTGTTTAATATACAGTCATGTGCCACATAATGACATTTTGGTCAATGATAGACTGTATAAACAGTGTTGATTTCATAACATTATAATGAAGCTGAAAAATATCTATTCCCTAGTGATATAGCTGTCATAATTTTATAGTGTATTACATGACTCATGGGGTTGTGTTGATGTTTGTGTAAACAAACTTTCTGCACTGCCAGTTGTATAAAAGTATAGTACAGTTATGTACAGTACACAGTACTTGACAGTGACAGTAAACAACTGTTACTGGTTTATGTATTTACTATATGGTAACTTTTATTATCTTTGAGTGTGCTCCTCCATATAAAAAGGTAGGCCGGGCATGGTAGCTCACACCTGTAATCCCAGCACTTTGGGAGGCTGAGGTGGGCGGATCACCTGTGGTCAGGAGATTGAGACCAGCCTGACCAACATGGAGAAACCCTGTCTCTACTAAAAATACTAAATTAACCGGGCATGGTGGTGCATGCCTGTAATCCCAGCTATTGGGAAGGCTGAGGCAGGAGAATCGCTTCAACCCAGGAGGCAGAGGCTGCGGTGAGCCAAGATCGCACCCTTGCACTCCAGCCTGGGCGACAAGAGTGAAACTCTGTCTCAAAAAAAAAAAAAAGGTAACTGTAAGTCATTCCATGACGGGACCTTCAGGAAGTATTCCAGAAGAAGGCATTGTTATCATAGGAGATGACAGTTCCAGTTGTGTTGTTGCCTCTGAAGACCTTCCAGAGGGACAAGATATGGAGGTGGAAGACGGATAGTAATGATCCTGACCCTGTGTAGGCCTAGGCTAATGTGTGTGTTTGTGTTTTCGTTTTTAACCAAAAAGTTTAAAAAGTTAAAAAAAAATTTCTTTTAAATAGGAAGAAAAAAGCATGTAAAATAAGGATATAGGAGCTGGGCATGGTAGTGTATGCCTGGTAGTCCCAACTACTTAGCAGGCTGAGGTGGGAGGATCCCTTGAGCCCAGGAGTTTGAGTCCAGCCTGGGTAACATAGGGAGATCCCATCTCTAAGAAAAAGAAAAAATATTCTGGTTAGCTGTACAGTGTGTTTGTGTTTTACACCGTGTTATTACAAAAGTTAAGATTTAAAAAAAAAAGTTTATAATTTTATAATAAGCTAAAGTTTATTATTAAAGAAAACAAATTTTAAATAAATTTGCGTAGCCTAAGTGTTTATAAAGTCTGCAGTAGTGTACAGTAATGTCCTAGACCTTCACATTCACTCACTACTCACTCACTGACCCAGAGCAATTTCCAGCCCTGCAAGCTCTATTTATAATAGGTGTACTAGTTTTTTTTAATCTTTCATACCATATTTTTGCTGCACTTTTTCTGTGTTTAGATACGTTTAAATACACAAATACTTACCATTGTGTCACAGTTGCCTGCTGTATTCAGTACATCAGCATGCGGTATGTGTTCTTAGTCTAGTGGCAATAGGCCACACCATATAGCCTAGATGTGTAGTAGGTTATACCATCTAGGTTTCTGTAAGTAGACTCTGTGATGTTTGTACAATGATGAAATTGCCAAACAGTGCATTTCTTAGAACATATCCTGTCAAGCAGTGCACAATTGTTTCTTCCAACAAAGATGCCTTTGGTTAATCAGACCTTATACCAATTATTTATTGTGAAATAAACCATCTGAAACTTAGTGATATTATAAACCAAGAAGAGTCATCATTATTACCTATCATGGGTTTAGGGCTTATCTCGGCTTAGCTAGTTGGTTCTTGCTCAGATTCTTATGTGGTTGCAGTTAGATGGTTGCCAGGGGCCATGAGCCAGAGCACCTGCGTGTGACTTCTCAGTAAGACTTGAGTTTCCTTACAGCAAGTGGCTGGTTTCAGAGGGCAAGTGGATGAAAGGAAAAGGGCAAAAGCCTAAGTGGCAACTGTATTAGCCTTTTTATCCTAGCCTTGGACGTCATGTAGCATCACTTCTGTTGTATTTTGTTTTTAAGAAGCATGTCACTAAGACCAGCTCTTATTCCAATGACGGGGAAGAAGATTTCACCTCTTGAGGGGAGAAGTGTAAAAGAATTTGTGGAAAATGTTATACCTACCACGACCTCATTCTACAAAATAGTGGCATCTTGTTGGTTAGGGATTGAGTTCTAAAGTCAGTGTAAATAGAAGGTATCATGATGGGGAGACCATTATACATTCTCTGTCCGGCACGGTGAGGATTTTCTATAGGTTCAAGAAAAAGTCACTGTTTCTTAAGCTGAATATCAAATAAGATATATTTGGCTTGTGTTCAGTGCCTCTCTTGTATGGAAAATATATTTAAGTACTAGAGTAGCATTCAGCAAGGTGCAATTACCAGACTTTGAGAGGCTCTGTGGAAAAGAAAATTGACATCACTATCAAGCTAGTTACAAGACCTACATTTATTGAGTAAAGAAGAAAGGTAGGCAGAATTACTTGTATTATTACTTTTATTTAATTTTAATTAAATTAATTAATTAATTTATTTATTTGAGACGATGTCTCGCTCCGTTGCCCAGGCTGGAGTGCAGTGGCCCGATCTCGGCTCACTGCAACCTCCACCTCCTGGGTTCAAGCGGTTCTCCTGTCTCAGTCTCCCGTGTAGCTGGTACTACAAGCGCCTGCCACCATGCCCTGCTAATTTTTGTATTTTTAGTAGAGACAGGGTTCCCTTTGTTGGTCAGGCTGGTCTCAAAACTCCAGACCTCAGGTGATCCACCTGCCTCGGCCTCCCAAAGTGCTGGGATTACAGGCGCGAGCCACTGTGCCCGGCCTATTACTTTTATTTTTAAATTTGGAGAAATTATATAGCTCAATTCATAAATAAGTAGATGAACGAAGCAACTGCTTTCTTTTCCCAAATCTTTGTTTCAAATAAGAAGGGAAATATCGTGATTGAGAGGTCTCTTCCCTTCTTGTAGTAAAAATAATGCAATACCGTGTTTTAGGGCATATAAGTGAATGAGAGTTGGTATTGACCTTATGCTGCTGTGATATATGTCAATTAAAAAAATGCTAATGTGTCAATTTCGGGAGGATAAAGCAAAAAGAAAAAAATGCTAATATGAGAACAAGCATGCCAGCAAGCCATGGTCACCCCACACCCAATAAAACAGGTAAACAGGAAAACACAAAAAGTACCTGTGAGGATGAATAGTATATATAAAATATTTTCAAAGAAACAAGTTACTCTTATGTATCTTCAATAGAAAGGAAAAACTATTATTTATTCAGCTTATGTATAATTGTTTTCTGTTGCTGATTCAGTTACTTTTGGGAAAGGTAGTACAAGTAAAGCCACTCAATATGGCTTTGTGTTGGACATTCGGGTTTCTTAGAACAGCTAACGAAAATGTAGCTTTTATGCCCTTTGTTTTTTAACATAAAGAATCTGAGATTGAAGAGGTAATGTGTTCAGGATTACAGAATGGTAAATGGTGGAATTTAGACTCAAATATAAAGCAGTATTATTTCAAAGCCAGCTACTTTTATGTTCAGGTATATTGTTTTTGAATTTTCAGTGATTTATTGGTAGGCTTTTTGCTATCTGGGAATTCCTTCTATTAAAATTATATTGTCAAGTGTTGAAATTGCATTGACTCAACTAGTCAATTGACTCACTAGAAATTGCATTGTGTCAACTGGTTGCATTGACACAGCTTGATTTTGTGTCACTTTAAAAAAACTCACCCCCTGCTCCCCCAGGGAGCAAAAACAAATAAAAACCACTTATAAACATAGCTTTGTAGGAACAGTAGTTTCAGATACTGCTTCCTAAATTGTTCAAATATCTTAGCTTTTTAGTTCTGTTTGTTCCAAGGTGGTCATATATTGTTATTTTTCAATAATCAGATTTAGTTGTTTTGCCATTTTTGTTTAGGGAATTACTGTTAATTGTTTTTTAATATTAAGCATGATAAACTTCAGATGTTCCTCTTTTTAAAGACCTGGTTCTCGTATATTGAGTGGTTTCACTTTTGTTACCTTGCCCCAAAGTAATTGAATCAGCAACAGAAGAAAGCATGACATTTTAATTGTCTACATCAAATTACATAATCTGGTGAAGTATGAAGACTACACTGTTAAATTATTAATGACTTTTGTTTATTAAACCAAGCAGTGAAAGAGATGGTATAGGGACATTCCCCTCATATTTTATAAGTCATATTATTGGCTAAATAGTATCAGGATTGTTTTTAGCTCTGCATTGCTAACTGAGTGATCTGTCTAAAACTTAAATTAGACTATGTCCCTCCTTTGCTTTTAAGTCTTAAAAACTGCTGCTTACCAGTCAAAGTCTATATTACTTAGTATGGTATTTAAAGCTTTTAAGTTCTAGCCCCCTTCTGACTACCCTAACGTCATTCCTATATATTTCAAAGCCTATCTTACCGAAGTTTGTCTGCTGGCAACACTAACTACTTTTTTTCTGTATGTAGAGAGATTCTGCACTTTGGTTTATATATTCTGTTCTGTCCTATTAGACTGTTTCCCTTACCACCAGACTATTTGGTCTCCTTTTTCTCCACATTTGTAACTTTTTATATTCTTTTTAAGACGTGCTCTTGCTCTTTTGCTCAGAGTTGAGTGCAGTCGTGAATCAAAGCTCATCGTGGCCTTGAACTCCTGGGCTCAAGCAATCCTCCTGCCTCAGCCTCCCAAGTGTAGCTGGGTCTGCAGACATACACCAGCATGCCTGGCTAATTTTATTTTTATTTTTATTTTTAGAGAGGGTGGTGTTATGTTGCCCAGGCTGGTCTTGAACTCCTGGCCTCAACTCCTGCCTTAGCTGGGATTACAGGTGTGAGCCACTGGGCTGGGTGGCTATCATGTTTTATCTAAAATTAGAAACTCCTTGAGGCAGGGACCATTTATCTTTGTATCTTTAGTGTTCAGCACCTAGTAGTAACTCAGCAAATGTTTGTTTTCTTTCTGACATATTTGTCATATTTGTATTTGTTGTATTTAGCATCAGAAAGCCAAATATGGTCATTCAACATTAATTTGACTGATTCCTTTTGTTATTTTAGTCCAGAATTGCTACCAAAGTGTTTAGGTTTGACCTTTTTGTGCCCATGAAGTCTAGTCGTTTTGATGATAAATCTAAATTGATTGAGGTGTAATGAAAAAGACAGCCAGGTGTCTAGAAGTGACTGTGACAATTGCAGATTTATCTTGTTTGTGCATGCTGGTTTTTTTTTCAGTGTTCAAAGCCTGTGTTGCATCAGGTTTTCAGGTTTAGATTTCCTAAATTTGGAACACAAAGTTCTCTTTTTAGAAGAATAGGTATTGAGCTCTTGAGCATGGGTAGAAAGAGACAGAGTGATTTGCAAAATAATGGAGGATGATATTTATATTTGAATTTTCACTTATTTGAACTTTCAGATTTCAGCTCAAAAGCTTTGGTGTAGTAAAGTATATTAATGAGACTCCTTGAATGAAAGTAACCGAAACCAGTAAAAATAAGGTAATAAGAATGTAATAGTTTCTTATGGACACTCAACAGCTAGAATGCAGTTAGTCTCAGAAAAGAATTAGAACAAATAACTGGAAGGCCATCAGGAATCCAAAATCATCAGTCTTTTATATTTTATATTTTATTTTTCTCTCTTCAGATGAGCATTATCTTTCTATGTCCATATGGTAGAAGGCGGCAGCTCCATAGATTATGGCTTCAGATGTTACAGTTCCGCTAAATGCAGAGACAGACTTGCTATCTTTCAGTCCCACTTACATATCCTGGGGAGAGAGCAGATGATTGACTGGCTTGAGTCGGGTGCCCGTTCCCTTTCCAATCTGTTCCATCTAGGAGGGCAGTGTTACCTGGTACCAAAATAGATGTTAGAGGACCACCCCTTTCAAATGGGAGAATAGCTCTCACAACAGGGCTTCTATATTGTGCAGGTTGCTTATTCCACATGCTGCTTGCCAAGATGTATACCTATAAGGGCTGCAGTTTTAAAATTTGTACAAAGGTGCTTTATGGATTTGTGGTAACCTTTTCTCAGAGAAAGGAAGAGTCATTGTGAATTGGGGGGCTATTCCAAGGGGGTCTGCTATGTCATTTTGGGGGGTGTTTATTGTCCATTTTAGTATTGCCAAACTCTTAGCATTGAAATATTAGATTTCTCTCACCCTTGGGCCAGGGAGTTTTATTGCAGCAAAAACAAAAATCCATATGTATATAAGTGTTTTCTCAATAGGTATATTGACAGTGGACTTACTATGATGTGGAGCTTTGACATTTGTGGACCTGCTGAGGTGTCCTTAACACTCATTGAGAACCATTGATGTTATGCAAATACTATTAAACTTTGCATCTAAGACTTCTTGTTTGTCCTGTGACCTTTGATTATATTTCAACATGCATAAAATACCTTAGAGAGATGGGGAGTGCCATGTATGTGAATGAACTTGGCACTAAGCACCCCATAGTTTCTACAGAAAAATTTAAAGAATATTTGTTACTTAAAATTAAGTACTTTCAAAATAATGTTTGGTTAAGTAGAAGCTTAAATTTTTGTTTTTCTTCTTTTTTTCTCCATATCTGTTACACTATTTCACTTACAAAATAAATCTTCAGCCCTAAGGGATGTTTGGGATAGTTTTATAGGATTATGGATTTTATTCCTAAAATAGATCTGAATGCTACAAAAAGTGAAACTTTTTAAAGATAAGATTGTCATCAAGTGGTGGTATTTTAAAGCTTTACTTATAAGCGGTAATAATTAACCTTTGAAAATCCTGCTGTAATAAGGTGATGAGAGTGATCTAGCTTTATTTGGAAGGTTTTTGGTGTTCCTAATCATTCCCAGCCTAAATTAACCCCAAGGAAAACGAGAACTTCAGCCTGACCTCTCATTATTTTGCCAATTCCTCCGTTTTTTTCTGTTTCCTTTTGGTTCTTTTATTTCTGTTCCTTCTGTTCAGTTTAGGGGAAAGAATAAACTTATAAAGAAATTCACCTTAAGAAATTAGGGCCTTGTCACATATACACCATGGAATACTATGCAGCCATAAAAAAGGATGAATTCATGTCCTTTGTAGGGACATGGATGAAGCTGGAAACCATCATTCTCAGCAAACTATCCCAAGAACAAAAAACCAAACACCACATATCATAGGTGGGAATTGAACAGTGAGAACACTTGGACACAGGAAGGGGAACATCATACACCGGGGCCTGTTGTGGGGTGGGGGGAGCAGGGAGGGAAAGCATTAGGAGATATACCCAATGTAAATGATGAGTTAATGGGTGCAGCACACCAACATGGCACATGTATACGTATGTAACAAACTTGCACGTTGGGCACATGTACCCTAGAACTTAAAGTATAATAAAAATAAAATAAATTTAAAAAAGTAAATTAGGGCCTTGTCTCTTCCAGATTAATTTGCATTTTAATAGAGGATGTATGAAGAGGGACCAGAAGAAATAACTAATGGTGGAATTTCATGCACTGTGACACTCACATCTAGGATTCTCAAATCAGGTCATGCTTTTCAACAGGTCTGGTTCAGTTTCTAGGGCAGTAGACACACTGCATAAAAACATTTTATTTATAGTCACTTTCACTTAAAATACCACTTAAAGAACCAAAGAAATAATTAGTGTATTGAATTGGGTAGGTGGAATGAGGAGTCAGTAGTAAGGCAAAAGGCCTGACCTGAACAAAGGATTTGATTCAGTAGTAAAGTTATATAAAGACAAATTGGGAATAGATTAAGGAGGTTTGGGGATTAAGAAATGTTTTTTAGGTTTTTAAAGGGGAAAGGGAGATAGTAAAATAAATGATTTTAAGGAAAAAAATTAGGTGCAGACTAAATAGAATTAGGTAATCCGTTTGGAATCTATTGTGCTAATACATAAAAGTGGGCTGAGGCCAGGGGCGGTGACTCATGCCTGTAATTCCAGCACTTTGGGAGGCTGAGGTTGGGGGATTGCTTGAGGCCAGGAGTTTGAGACCAGCCTGGGCAACATAGCGAAACTCCATCTCTACAAAATAAAAACTAAAAAAATTACCCAGATGTGGTGGTGCACACATGTAGTCCCAGCTACTTGAGAGTACCCTTGGGCCATGGAGTTTTATTGCAGCAAAAACAAAAATCCATATGTATATAAGTGTTTTCTCAATAGGTATATTGACAGTGGACTTATTATGATGTGGAGCTTTGGCATTTGTGGACCTGCTGAGGTGTCCTTACACTCATTGAGAACCATTGATGTTATGCAAATGCTATTAAACTTTGCGTCTAAGACTTCTTATTTGTCCTGTGACCTTTGATTATTAGAAAGCAAGCATAGATTGGTAGTGAGGCAGAGGTAATACCTATAGAGGCAGTGCTGCTCCTGTATCATACTGGATGGATAAAAGCTCACGTCTCATCCTATCTGGAGAGAATTTTCAGAGACCATCTATATGCTTCTTGGGAGGTTTAAGTAGATTGATCCCCTGTTATCTTTAGGGATGACATTGACAGTATACTACTCCTTTTATTGGCCTTTCTTCCATCCCTGTCTTATTCTTCCTGCTCCTGTAGGTCATTCTCTAGACAGACTGCTTTTAATCAGGTTCTTACCTCAGCCATTGCTTTTGGGAGAACCCAAACTAAGACAGCAGTCATTAGAGTACTTAGTATTTAAAAGGTAGATAAGAGTTTGGGAATTGAAACTGGATGATCACCAAAGGTGTGAGTATATATAGAAAAGAAGGCCAAGATAATACGTTCTTTGTATCATTAGGAATGCGTTAAGAGGTTGGTCTAAAGAGGAGCAACTAGCAAAGGAAACTGAGGTTTGACCAGTGGTATAGGAACAAAACTAGGAGGATGTGTGGTGTGTTGGAAGCTAAATGAAGAAATCTTGTAAGGGGAAGCGATGCTACTAAGAAAGCAAGGGGGAGAAGTGAATTTAGATTGTCTATTGAATTTATTTTATTTAGTTATTTATATTTGAGGTGGAGTCTCGCTCTATTGCCCTGGATTGCAGTGGTGCAATCTTGGCTCACTGCAACCTTTGCCTCCTGGGTTCAAGCAGTTCCCCTGCCTCAGCCTCTTGAATAGCTGGGATTACAGGCATGTGCCACGATGCCCAGCTGATTTTTGTATTATTAGTAGAGACAGGATTTCACTATGTTGGCCAGGCTGGTCTCAAATTCCTGACCTCAAGTGATCTGCCTGCCTTGGCCTCCCGAAGTGCTGGGATTACATGCGTGAGCCACCACATCCAGCCATATTTTTTAATTTTTGCAATGGAGTCTCACTCTGTCACCCAGGCTGTAGTGCAGTGGCGCAATCTCGGCTCACTGCAACCTCCACCTCCCAGGTTCAAGCGATTCTCTTGCCTCAGCCTCCCGAATAGCTGGAATTACAGGTGCCTGGCATCACGCCTGGGTAATTTTTGCATTTTTAGTAGAAACTAGCTTTCACCACGTTGGCCAGGCTGGTTGCAAACTCTTGGCTTCAAGTGATCCACCTGCCTTGGTCTCCCAAAGTGCTGGGATTGCAGGTGTGGGCCACTGCGCCCGGCCGGATTGTCTATTGAATTTAGATGTTTTAAGAACCGTTTTTCTTGAAATGATGGGGACAAAAGTGTGATTGGAGTGGATTTAGGAACACTTGATAGAATAATTGAAGTCAGTGCATGTGGACAACTTGTTTGAGGAATTTTTCTGTAAAAGGCAGCAGAGTAATGGGTTGGTAGCTGTAGAGAGAGATGTGGTTTCAGGAGAGATTCTTTTTTAAGATGAGAGAAAAAATACACCTGCTTGGTATAGCATATTGCTGTGTGTGGTCACAATCAGTTTAGAGTATTTTAGACTGTTTCTCTTTGTAAGGATAGACTTAATATTCCCCATCATAATTAGGGTTCTTTCTAGTTAATTTGACTGCCTTTTTCTGTTTCCATTTAGGGCTCCCTAAGTCATGCATATATTCATGGAGGAAAAGAAGTTACAAGTTACTAGGAGAAACAAAGGTGATTGGGAAGTACTCTGGCATAGACATAAACATGAGGAAGTGAAGTGATGGAATACCTGTGGGGAAATTAATCCTGCTACAGGATCGTATCTTATGGGGAAAGAGTTTAGAATCCAGCCAAGACTGTATGAGAGGCTGGGCACAGTGGCTTGCACCTATAATCCCAGCACTTTGGGAAGCTGAGGTGCTTGGATCACTTGAGGCCAGGAGTTTGAGACCATCCTGGCCAACATGGTGAAACCCCATCTCCATTAAAAATACAAAAATTAACTATATGTAGTGGCATACACTTGTAATCCCAGCTACTGTGGAGGCTGAAGCATAATTGCTTGAACCCGGGAGGCAGAGGTTGCAGTGAGCTGAGATTGCACCACTGTACTCCAGCCTGGTTGACAGAATGAGACTGTCTCACCCAAAAAAAGAAAGATTATACGAGAAAGCTATTTCCAGGTTTGAAACAATGTCATGATTTAATTTCCCTGTCATATTAAGCAACAACTTTGTGAATATACATATTTGTGATCTGTATTGTCACAAATGTCTTTTTGCACACCTTTTATTGACCTATTGTTGAAAATAGCCAAGTCAACTCTATGCTAGGAACAGGTGAAATTTACCCACAGACTTCCAGTCTTTATTTTATGCAGTTTCACCTTTTCCAAGTATTGTTATGAGCCATATTGAGCTGTTTTCTTTCCTCATTCTCTTCCACCTTTTCCTTCAGATTATAGAATGGTCTAATGTCAGTTTTTCATAGTTAATTCTGTCTGAGATGTTTGCATTTGTAGTCATATTTCTAATTGTGGAATGAACGACTTTTTCTTTTGAAAAAAATTGAGGCTCTCTTGTTTCCTAAGTTGTCAGTCCTGCTACACTGAGATGGAAGAGGATTCCACAGATTCTTCTACCTTGACCTACACTTTATAAAATAGGGCTAGCAAAAATTGGTGGACTCAAGGAAGCCTTAGTGATCTGAATTTCAGAAATAGCAAGAATTCTGTGTAGGTGAATGTGGCAGTTTGCCTGCCTGGGGGCAGGTGCCTGGTATCAGTATAGGCGGATAATATGGAGAGACGTTGAAGGGATAGGATAAAGGCATTCAAGAATTAGGATCCTTGAATGACAGTGTGGGCTTTAGGGAAGATGTGGGACTCTGACAGAGCCTCAAAGGCAAAAATCAAATAATTAAGCATGATACTTGGGTCTGTCTTTCCCTGTTACATTTTGCCAAGAAGTCGCAGGAGAGGAGAGGATTGAAAACATAGAGAAATCATGTAGTCCTGCAAATTCAAGGAGTGCTTGGAATTTGGGACCCTGTTGGACTTGAATCTGAAGGTAAACTGAACCAAAAAATATTTGGAACTGCAACCCAAGCTTCTACTACCTCAGATTTGACAAGACTGAAAAGGTGGCTGTGGGTCGGTGATGGGGAGGTTGGGATTTGGGCTGATTACAGATGAATTGAGTCTAACTAAAGCTGCTGCCAGCTCAAATGGACTCTACTAGAAATCTGAATTTCCAACCTTTATCCTGGGAGAAGTAGAAGGACCTTACACTCCCTGGAAAATAACACTTAAAACAATATTATAGTGGGGCGTGGTGGCTTATGCCTGTAATCCTAGCACTTTGAGAGGTGGAAGCAGGAGGATTGCTTTAGCCCAGGAGTTCAAGACCAGCCTGGGCAGCATAGTGGGACCCTGTCTCCACAAAAAATAAAAAACTGCTGACTGTGGTGGTGGTGCATGCCTGTAGTCCCAGCTATTTGGGAGACTGAGGTTGGGGATTACTTGAACCTGGGAGGTTGAGGCTGCAGTGAGCTGAGGTTGTGCCAGTGCACTCCAGCCTTGGTGACTGAGACCCTGTCTGGAAAAAAACCGGCAAACCAAATGAATAAAAATTACACTGAATTTCTGACTGTTACCTTACAGTGTCTAGAATATTATAAAATATATGAAACATACAAAGACATGGAAAAGGATGATTGTATAGGCTTATGGATGACCCAATTATTGGAATTAGGAGAAAAGAACATTAAGGCAATTGGCAGGATAATATATGGGGGATTGAGTATTTCAGGTAAGTAATGGACATGCCAAAAAACCAAATGCATATTCTGGAACTGGAAAATAGAATATCTTAAATTTTAAAAATTGATCAAATAGCCTTAATAGCAGTTCTATGATAAGAAATAAAGACACAAGGAAATGGTAAATGTGTGAATAGGAAAGTTTATCTTCTAGTTTTTAAATTTATATCAATGACAGTGGATAGCACAAAGCCAAAAATAACAATGCATTATGGAATTTATGGTATGTATCAGTAAAATACAAGACAGCACAAAAGTTGGAAGTAAATATATGCATACTCTTTTATAGTACTTAGGTTATATGTGAAATGGTGTAATATCATTTGAAAATGGGCTATGATGAATGAAGAATGCATATTGTAATTTCTAGAGCAACCAAAAATGTAGGATAGCTAAAAGTCCATAAAAGGAGATAAAATGGAGTAAAAGGAAAGCTTTATTAAAAGGTAAGAAAAGAGGAACAAAGGCTCCTCTCCCTCTCCCTCTCCCTCCTCTCCCTCTCCCTCCTCTCCCTCTTCTCCCTCCTCTCCCTCCTCTCCCTCCTCTCCCTCCTCTCCCTCCTCTCCCTCTCCCTCCTCTCCCTCTCCCTCCTCTCCCTCTCCCTCTCCCTCCTCTCCCTCTCCCCTCCCTCTCCCTCTCCCCTCCCTCTCCCCTCCCTCTCCCTCTCCCCTTCCTCTCCCTCTCCCCTCTCTCTCCCCTCCCTCTCCCTCTCCCCTCCCTCTCCCTCTCCCCTCCCTCTCCCTCTCCCCTCCCTCTCCCTCTCCCCTCCCTCTCCCTCTCCCCTCCCTCTCCCTCTCCCCTCCCTCTCCCTCTCCCCTCCCTCTCCCTCTCCCCTCCCTCTCCCTCTCCCCTCCCTCTCCCTCTCCCTCCTCTCCCTCCTCTCCCTCTCCCTCTCCCCTTTCTTCGGTCTCCCTCTCCTTTTTTCGGTCTCCCTCTGTTGCTGAAGCTGGACTGTGCTGCCGTGATCTCGGCTCGCTGCAACCTCCCTGCCTCGGGCTCCTGTGACTCTCCTGCCTCGGCCTGCCGGGTGCCTGGGATTGCAGGCTCGCCGCCACGCCTGAATGGTTTTTGTGTTTTTGGTGGAGACAGGGTTTCGCCGTGTTGACCGGGCTGGTCTCCAGCTCCTGGCCTCGAGTGATCTGCCTGCCTCGGCCTCCCGAGGTGCTGGGATTGCAGACGGAGTCTCGCTCACTCAATGCTCAGTGGTGCTCAGGCTGGAGTGCAGTGGCGTGATCTCGGCTTGCTACAACCTCCACCTACCAGCCTCCTGCCTTGGCCTCTTAAACTGCTAAGATTACAGCCTCTGCCCCGCCGCCACCCCATCTAGGAAGTGAGGAGCGTCTCTGCCTGGCCGCCCATCGTCTGGGATGTGAGGAGCCCCTCTGCCCAGCCGCCCCATCTGGGAAGTGAGGAGCGCCTCTGCCCGGCCGCCATCCCGTATAGGAAGTGAGGAACGTCTCTGCCCGGCCGCCCATCGTGTGGGATGTGAGGAGCGCCTCTGCCCGGCCGCCCCGTCTGGGAGGTGAGGAGTGCCTCTGCCCGGCCGCCACCCCGTCTGGGAGGAAGTGAGGAGCACCTCTGCCCGGCTGCCCCGTCTGGGAGATGAGGAGCACCTCTGCCCGGCTGCCCCGTCTGGGAGGTGAGGAGCGCCTCTGCCTGGCCGCCACCCCGTCTGGGAGGAAGTGAGGAGCGCCTCTGCCCGGCTGCCCCATCTGGGAAGGGAGGAGCGCCTCTGCCCGGCCACCTTGTCTGGGAGGTGAGGAGCGCCTCTGCCCGGCCGCCCTGTCTGGGAGGTGTACCCAACAGCTCCGAAGAGACAGCGACCATCGGGAGCGGGCCATGAGGACGATGACGGTTTTGTTGAAAAGAAGAGGGGGAAGTGTGGGGAAAGGAAGGAGAGATCAGATTGTTGCTGTGTCTGTGTAGAAAGAGGTGGGCATAGGAGACTCCATTTTGTTCTGACTAGGAGTAGTTCTTCTGCCTTGGGATGCTGTTGATCTATGGCCTTTCCCCCAGCCCCATGCTCTCTGAAACATGTGCTGTGTCAACTCAGGGTTAAATGGATTAAGGGCGGTGCAAGATGTGCTTTGTTAAACAGATGCTTGAAGGCAGCATGCTCTTTAAGAGTCATCACCACTCCCTAATCTCAAGTACCCAGGGACACAAACACTGCAGAAGGCCGCAGGGTCCTCTGCCTAGGAAAACCAGAGACCTTTGTTCCTGTGTTTATCTCCTGACCTTCTCTCCACTATTATCCTATGACCCTGCCATATCCCCCTCTCCAAGAATGATCAACACCCAAGAATGATCAATAAATACTAAAAAAAAAAAAAAAAAAAAAAAAAAAAAGAAAAGAGGAACAAAGAACAAACAGAAAATAAATATGATGCTGGATGTGGTGGCTCACACCTGTAATCTCAGTGGTTTGGGAGGCCAAGGCAGGGAGATCACTTGAGGTCAGGAGTTCGAGACCAGTCTGGCCAACATGGGGAAACCCTGTCTCTACTAAAAATACAAAAATTAGCTGGGTGTGGTGTTGGGTGCAGTGTTGGGCGCCTGTAGTCCAAGCTACTCAGGAGACCGAGGCAGGAGAATCGCGTGAACCTGGGAGGTGGAGGCTGCAGTGAGCCAAGATCATGCCACTGCACTCCAGCCTGGATGACAAAGCAAGACTCCATCTCAAAAAAAACAAAAACAAAGCAAAAATAAATAATAATGTGGTAGTTTTAAGTTCTGTCATAGCAATAATTACATAAAATATGAAAGATCTAAGCCCACCATTAAAACATAGAAATTGTCAAATTTGATTTCTAAAAGGACCCAACATTATGCTTCCTACAAATGGGTACTTGAAATGTAAAGACATTTGGTTAAAAGTAATAGATGGAAAATATATTACCATATTAACACTAATCAAGAGAAAGCTCCTATGGCTATCGTGACATCAGGCAAAACACTAAAAGACAAGGATTACTAGCAGGAAAAAAAAAAACCTCGTAATGTGAGAAGGATCCATTCACCAAGAAGATATGAGCCCTAAATATCTATTCACTGTATAATGGATCTCCAACATAGGTGAGATAAATATAAAAGAATAGATAAATTTACAACTGTAGTTAAGAGATACCTATACTTTTCGATAACTTACAGAAAAAGCTGTAAATTGGTGAGGCTATAGAAGATTTGAACACAACTGTCAACCAATTTTATCTAATTGACATTTGTAGAACATTATACCCAAGAGATGCAGTGTGTGACATTCATGTACACGTGGAACCTCTCACTAAGAATTATGTGGGGCCGTCGAAAGTCTCAACATATTTCAAAGGCTTGAAATGATAGTACTGTTCTGTTGACTGCATTGGAATTACATAGAAATCAGCAACAAAATGAGGTTTGGTAGATTACCAAATATTTTGAAATTAAGGAAGTCAATTTTGAACAACCCATCAGTAAACGAATAAATCAAATGGAAAATTAGAAAGGACATTAAATAAATTCAGCAAAAGACAACATCAAAATTATTAAATGCAGTGCTAACATTTCCTCTTTGAAAAGATCAATACAATTGATAAACCTCTAGCAAGATTGACTGAGGGGAATAAAAAAATCCGCAGATTACTGCTATAAAAAATGAGGGAGGTGCTTATGGTACAGATTCTATAGCTGTTACAAGGATAGAAAGGAAATAACTATTTAAAAATTTTGTTTTAGTTATTTTTAAACAACAAAAACCAATTGTTTTAGGTATCTGTTTCTGTGTTAAGAATCTCTCCACCACTTGGTGGCTTAAAACGATAGCAGTTGACTATTTCTCTGAATTATGTGAATCAGCATGTGGTCTTTTATCTCAGGCTTCTTTGTGGCATTGTATTCTCAGGGCAACATTCAAAGAAGGTAAAGGTGGACTTTGCAAATCATGAGGCTTAGGGACTGTCACTTGCCCAACAAAAGTTATGTTGCATTGAGTTGATGTAAACAAGTCACAAGGCCTGCCCAAATTCATGGGGTTGGGGAAATAGATTCTATCTCATGATTTTAGGTGGTGTAAAACATTCTGGCCATGTTTTTCAGTCTACAGTGGTAAAGTCAGAAAATAGTGAAGTCTGAGATTTTACCCTATTTACAAGCTAAAAAGTTAAGCCTGCCAGAAAACAGAATACCTTTAGATTAGAGACAAAGAGAGATTATTACCACAAAAGCAGTAACTAGAGCAATGTCTTGTGTCAGTTCTTTGAGCCTTAATCTTCACAGGGTGACATACTGAAAGTCCTGTAGTACCTGCCCATGCAGTAGCGTACGTTACAGGAGGAGAACCCCAAATTGGAAAACCTGATCTTATTTAGGACCACTGGTAACCTGTCCATCCTCTCCTCTGGAGTATAAGCAAATCTTTTCTGGGGAGGGGAAGGTGGACTCTCTCAATCTTGCTTAGTGTTATTATCCTAGAATGTCTCTATACAAACACCTTATGTAAATGACATTGCTCAGAGGACCGAGAACATGCAGGAATGTGAAATGTTTATGGAGAATTGTCTTTCAACACAGTGTACTCTTGATCACAATAATTTGCCTTCCTCTCATATACAAAATGTGATCACTCTTCTCCAAAAGTCTTATTCCATTAGAGTATGAGGCTTGATGATCTGTCTCATCAAAATGAGATCTAGATACAGATAAGGCTCCTCCTCATTGCCATTTGTAATGAGAAAAATGCAAAATAAAAACCAGATACTGCAATTACATAGGCCAAAATTAAGAAAGACTGACAGTACCAAGTGTTGGTGAGAATGTAATTGGAATTCTCTTTGCTGGGAGTGTTAAATAATAAAACCACTTTGTAAGACAATAGTTTTGAGTAGAATTAAATTACTTATAGACTGTGACCCAGCAGTTTCATTCCCATGTATTTACCTATGAGAACAGAAGCCTGTGTTCTTATAACGCTTGTACACAATGTACTTTTATTCAGGACAGGCTGTCTTGGTCAGGATGTTGACTGGGAAGGGGCAAGTGTGAACCTTGTAGGGTGATGGAAATCTTACACATGTGTTGATTCCTGCTGGTTATATGATTATGTTTCTCTACCATCTATACTCTTAGAATGTGTTCATTATGTAAATTGTATCTAAAAATATAAAAATGGAAAATTTTGCGAATGGAAGGATTCCTTGGTAACTTCGGTGTCTATGTCTACCACTTAATTGCACAGCAATACATTTTTAGACATGTTTAGGCTAACTATAGTTTGATATAAAATTTTAACACTGTTCATATTGAAAAAACACCCAGCTTTCTTCTTGATTAGAATTAAGCTAATGGGACCAGACATTGATGTTGATCTTCTAGTTATAAGTATGATCTAGCCATCAGCATCTTTTCCTTATTTCTTGTATATGTTGTAGGCATATCACATTTTATATATATTTAGTTTTTGACTGTTGTCCTTATAAACGCTCTTACACAGCGTTTATAATTTTTTCAGTTAAAAAAAAACTTTTTTTTACTTTTCTTACTGTCCTATCTTTATTCTTTTTCATATTATTTTAATTGTTTACTATTTATGTACTTATCAGTAAGGGGTTAATAATGTTCATAAAATGCCTTGGAACTAAGCACAAATATACCAAATACAGATTAGCAACATTGTGATAACTATGATTAAACTAAATGATCTTACACAACCACTAAATACCATCTAATAGGTGTGGGCATGCCTGAGGAGACTTTGTTTTACGTTTTTACAAAATGAAATATTGCACCACGGTTTAAGATTGCTTTTAAATCCAGCCGAGTATACGAGTATACATGTGCGCCTTGAGGCGACCCCAGAGTGCAGCCTTGCCATGGCCTCCGAAGCTTCTCTGCATCTCAGGGCACCCCCTGAACTGTCTGTGGATCTGGAGGCCTGGCATCTATGAGGATGACTAGGGGAGGACCTGGGTGACTGTGGTTGTGCACCTCAGTCCCCTGCACAGAGAAAGGGCCGGGTGCTCGAGCTCCCAGGGCAGCACATACGAACCTAGCATCACGGTGCACATGTGGCAGATGCCAGTGCACACCCAGGAGCCACTGTCCTCCAGCCAGCTGCCCTACTCCCACCTGCTCCCCGTGTGGCAGCTCACCCCAAGAGGAGGTACCAAGCAGCAAATTCCAGTTTCTAGGAAATAGTGGACCAGATCGTCTCCGTGGAGCAGCTGGTCCTAACATATTGGCCGGCAAGGGATAACTGACGTTGGGAGTGGCTGGCCCTGCCGGCCCTGACTCCTCTGGCCTCATGTCTCTTCGGGCCCCTTCAGTGAGGATCTTTGTGTACTTGCTATTCCGTTTGCACACCCAGCATGGCCTCCTTGTAGGCAGGAGGCAGTGGGCCCCCTGCCCACTCAGCTTCTCGCATTTTCTTCACTTATCAGTCTTGTCCTTTTCCACTCAGGCCTACACTGAGGGCAGTTGGCCTGGATGGGCTTCACTAGGGGCCCCGTCTGTGCACTGGGCCCGTTTCCCCTGCTGGCTGCAAGCCATGGGTTCTCTTTCTCCTCACTGTCCCTCATGCTGACCTTCTAGATGCCACTCCCAAATCCCCTTCACTCCATACCCACCAGGCTGCATGCCCAGCCAGGCCTCTGGCACCCTCAGTGCAGCCCATGATTGAGAACTCACCATCAGCAGTCAGTGGCTCGGTTTAAGAGAGGGTCGCAGAGGGAACTGGGTCTGGATGTGGACTTGGATGCCCTGTGGGTATCAGTTCTGCTGACACTTTGGCCTGAAATAGATAAAGTGCTGAGCAAGCAGTGTATGCTGGAGCCTCAGTAAGTCCATCTGCACAGTGGGGAGCGTCGAGGGATGGGTTTGGACTATGCTTCTGCTTGTTCAGTCCTTCAGCTCACAGCGGGATGCTAATCCATGAAGGTGACCTCGCGGTACTGGTTAATTAAACTTTATTGCTCAGTGAAAAAAAAAAAACTAGCCAGGTATGTCTTGTGATCTCTTTAGGTAAATAGAAGATGTGCTATATTAAAAAAAAAAAAAAAACCTTTCTAGTGATTTTACTTTTCAATTTTTGTAGTAATTCTCAAACTGAGACTTGTCAAAATAATCTCAAGTAGAGGATGGGGAAGGCTAAATAATAGTGGCTATGGTATAGATGAAATAAGATTGACCATGCATTGATTATTGTTGAAAGTGTGTTGGAAAAAGGAATCACATGACATTTTTTTGTTGTTGGTTGGAGACGGAGTCTTGGTCTGTCGCCCAGGCTGGAGTGCAGTGGCGCAATCTTGGCTCACTCCAGCCTCAGCCTCTGGAGTGCTGGGATTACAGGTGCACACCACCACGCCCAGTTAATTTTTGTATTTTTAGTAGAGGTGGGGTTTCACCATGTTGGCCAGGCTGGTCTCAGTCTCCTGACCTTGTGATCCATCTGCTTCAGCTTCCCAGAGTGCTGGGATTACAGGCGTGAGCCACCACGCCCGGCCCGACATTTTGTTTAAGACAAAGAATTTTGAGTTTTATACTGTACCTAATTTACTAAATCAGAATCTCTAGGGAGAGGGTATAGTATCTGTATTTTTCAAAAATAACGAGTGAATATTAACTAGCTAGTTGCAATTACAGCCAAGATTTGTTTTTCTTCCTCATTAGCAGCTTTTTAAATTGGTGTCAGTTTACTAGGGCAGTCTATGAATGGTTGCCCAAATCCTACTTATGAAAATTATCAATGAGCTCCTCTCTTTCTCTGCTAGATTATTTCTGTCTATCTGTCTACAAATCTACTGTTGTATCTCTTGATTCATATTCGGGTGGCAACTACTTGATTTTTCTAATGTTTTATATAGCAAAACTACCTGAGTTGTCGATTCTAGTTCTTCTGTTCTTTCTTGAATCCCTTCCAAATAGTGTTTTGCCCCACCAACTAGAGGTGGTTTTGTCAAGATAATTGATGACTTTCACATTAATACACAGTGGCCATTCTAAGTCCTTATTAACAGAGTTGATAACATCTTCCTCCCTGAAACATTTTTTTTGTCCACCTGGCTTTTAGAATATCACACTTTTTCTCTTGTGGTGGGGTGTTTCTTTTGCCTCACTTGACTGCTTCTCTTCAGTGTCCTTTGCTGGTCATCTATAATGTTTTGGGGCTCAGCCATTGAACCTGTTCTCTTTTCTGTCTGCCCTCCTGCCCTTGATGATCTCATCTAATTTTATTGCTTTAAATATCATCTATAAGCAGATGACTTTCAAATTTATATCCACAGCTTGGATCTCTTCCCACATCTCTGAATGCCTATATCCAGCTGCTTACTCAGTGTCCTACTCAGATACCTTTCAAGTATTTCAAAGTAAAGTTTTTGAATACAAACATCTCTCTTCTCTCTGCCTTGCTCCTACCATGGTCTTACTCCATTTCAGTTTAGTGGCAGCTCCGTTCCACCAGACTGTCATGTCTGTGGGAGTGTGTATGAGTGACGGAAGATTTGGTGGCCAACTTTGCTTGCTGTACACACAGCTTTGTTGTTGTTGTTTTTTGTGGCATGCAGTATATGTAGAATTCTTAGAGAACGTTAAACACACATGTTAAACACGTTAGTCCTATACCATTTGGCATAGCGACAAATAGCTTGATGTATTTAGGGCAATTCTGAAATTCTGAAACACATAAATGGATATTACTCTCAGTTTTTAAGAAAAAGATGATTTATCATGTATGTACTTTTTATTAAGAGTATTATTTTGTGTTTTAGACTGTCTCACTTTGGAATGTGTTGGCTGCAAGTACAGAAAACATAGCAATAGTTTAAGCAAATAAGGGAATTAGTTTTCCCACATACCAAGAAATCCAGAAATAGAGAATAGTTAGCATTAATTCAGCTGCTCAGCAATGCTGTTTGAAACCCCAGCTTGTTTCGTTTTTTTCCTCTGTCAGTCTTATTTATTGGCTGGTTATTAATTCTCATGCTTGTTGACTTACGGTAATAGGATGGTTGTTGCAGCACTAGATACTGTGTACACATACAAGGCTAGAAAAATGGGAGAGTGGTGGTGTCAGACGTATTTGCTCCCATTTATCAGGAAAGCAAATGTTTTTCCAGAATTAACCAGCACATCACCCCCAAAGCAGACTTCAGAATATAAATCTTTGATTTTCACTGTGTTACCCATTTCTTGTTTACCCCTCCAGGCATGGGAAGCTCAAAAGTGGTAATTGAGCTGGGCCCCTTACTGCCCTGAATAATCTAGTCTTGAAAGGAAGGCCAGGTCACACCTGTAAACCCAGCACTTTGGGAGGCTGAATTGGGTGGGAGGATTGCTGAGCCAGGAGTTTGAGACCAGCCTGGGCAACATAGTGAGACACTGTCTCTACACACACACACACTCTTACAAAAAAAAAAAAAAAAAAAAAAAAAAAGGGTTAGCTGGGTGTGGTGGTGCATGCTTATAGTCCCAGCCACTCAAGAGGCTAAGGCAGGAGGATCCTTTGAGCCCAGGAGGTTAAGGCTGAAGTGAGCCGCGATTGTGCCACTGCATTCCAGCCTGGGTGACAGAGCAAGACCCTGTCTCAAAAAAAAAAAAAAGTCCAGGCGTGGTGGCTCACGCCTGTAATCCCAGCATTTTGGGAGGCCAAGGTGGTTGGATCACTTGAGGTCAGGAGTTTGAGACCAGCCTGGCCAACATGGCAAAACCCCATCTCTAAAAAAAGAGTTAGCCAGGTGTTGTGGTGCACACCTGTAATCCCAGCTACTCGGCAGGCTGAGGCAGGAGAATCGCTTGAACCCAGGAAGTGGAGGTTGTAGTGAGCTGAGATTGTACCACGGTACTCCAGCCTGGGCAACAGAGTGATATGTCTCCAAAAAAAAAAAAAATCTTAGAAGGGAAAATAAATCCCATAAACAATTAACAGTGCCTGCCACATAGAACTATGAAAAATTACTAAAATATAATTGGCCATTCGAGTTTATTTGCTTGGAAAATTATTTCTCAGTAAGTTCAAATTAATGGCATTTTAATGGTAGGTGAAAGAGTATTTATATAATGAGGGCTTTCAAGAGTTTATAAATGTATGAAGACTATCCACTATAAAGATAGCCATTTGGCTGGGTGCAGTGTCTCACGTTTGTAATCCCAGCACTTTGGGAGACTGAGGTGGGAGAATCGCTTAAGGCCAGGAGTTCAAGACCAGCATGGCCAACATAGTGAGACCCTGTCTCTAAAAAATTTTTTTAAATTAGCTGCGTATGTTGGTATACACCTGTAGTCCTAGCTTCTCAGGAGGCTGAGGTGGGAGGATTGATTGAGCCCAGGAGTTTGAGGCTGCAGTGAGTCATGTTTGTGCCATTGGGCTCCAGTCTAGGTGACAGAGTGAGACCCAGTCTCTTAAAAAAAAAAAAAAAGCTAGTCATTTATTTAGAAGCTAGTAAATATGTGTGTGTGTGTGTGTGTGTGTGTGTGTTTAAGAGGCTAATATTTTGGTTTGACTGTTTGATCTTAACTATTTTCAGTTTACAGAGGTTAATTTTTGAGAAGTTTAACTTTTATATAAATTAGATATTTAAAGAGATGTTCCTTAAAGTCATAAAGATCCGTTTTTATTGTTAATTTTGGTTCTTTTTTTGCTTTCCATAGAATGTTGGCTCAATTAAGAAACATCAGGGAGATAAATTCAACCCACTGGTAAGTAACTTCAATTTCTTTTGGTAGAAAGTTTTCAGCAGCCAGTTGCAGTGGCACATGCCTCTAATCCCAGCACTTGGGAGGTCAGTGCGGGAGTTTGAGACCAGCCTGGGCAACATGGCAAAACCCCCATCTCAGTAGAAATTACAAAAATTAGCCTGGCATGGTGGCTGGTGGCATGGTAGTACCCTTGGGAAGCTGAGGTGGGAGGATCACTTGAGCCTGGGAGATCGAGGTTGCAGTGAGCCAAGATCGCACCACTGCACTCCAGCCTGGGCGACAGAGTGTGACCCTGTTTCCAAAAAAAAAAAAAAAGCTTATTATTGTGCTCATTTTCTGGGTCGACACTTTCTTCTCCATTGTGATTAGAAGATTCTTATGTCTACAGTGTTACTTCTGATTTATAAAGTGGCTCTTCCTTATCACATACCTGAAATTCTAATGAGCAGTTCCCATGTTGATCAATTCAGTTCTGATCAGACTAGGCTTTCTTCCTTTTGGATTATTTTCTTGTGTTATTCTGTAAAGGAGAATCAGTCTTTGGATACTGCTACTCATTTACTTCTCTTTCATATGTTACTTTCCTCCTCTGCCCTGAAGAATTAAGGTTCTCAACCTTTCTTATCAGTCAGCAGTTTTTAGTCTATACCACTTCCACTTGCAGGCCTATATAGATTTGGTGTTCATTTTTATATTGGCACCAGGCCCGCTGAATTTGATCTGAGGTCTAAACCACTGTCTTTATAGTCTCTATTCACAGAAAGTTTTCCTTTGAGATTTCAACTCTATTTAGCTTCCTAGAGCCCAGTCTAATCTTCCTTTTCTGAATTCGTTCTCCTTTCAGAGAAGTTCTACAATTTCTGTTTGTCTGCCTGCAACATGATTAACTCTACAGAAAAAAAATAGGAAATTGTTATATCTCCATTAACAATTACTTGACCCTATAAATTGTCTTATACCTCAAGTGCCCTACATCTTTATATGTTATCTTTATATGTTTGGACCCAGTATGGTCCAGAGGCCATTAAGCGTTTACACGTGTGACTAATAAGCTGAATTTTTAATTTTATTTGATTTAGCTTTTAATACTAAGTTTAAATAGGCACATGTGTCTAGTGGCTACCATACTGGACATAGCAGATACAATTCTTTCCCATTCTTAAGTGTCCTCCTAACTCAGTATCAGTTGTATTCTTAAAATGTCTAGAACAACATGTCCTTTGTTAGGGACATGGATGAAATTGGAAATCATCATTCTCAGTAAACTGTCGCAAGGACAAAAAACCAAACACCGCATGTTCTCACTCATAGATGGGAATTGAACAATGAGAACACATGGACACAGGAAGGGGAACATCACACTCTGGGGACTGTTGTGGGGTGCGGGGAGGGGGGAGGGATAGCATTAGGAGATATACCTAATGCTAAATGGCGAGTTAATGGGTGCAGCACACCAGCATGGCACATGTATACATATGTAACTAACCTGCACATTGTGCACATGTACCCTAAAACTTAAAGTATAATAATAAAAAAAAAAAGTCTAGAACAAGAAATTTTGTATTCATTTTTGGAATTTTTAAAATGATCTCATAAGCACATAGGTAAAATCTAAATTCTCTTCTGGCGATTAAAATCTTCTTATTAGATGAACTGTTTATTCTTATTGATAAAATATGCCTTAATATAAACAAAGATTGTTACTAAGTAGTAAACTTTTCTGGATATTTATTTGTTGACAGAGATTTTAGATGGAAACATTTAATGTTTGACATCTTAGTTTCTTTTTTTAAATTCTGAAGGAGGAGTATATAGTGAAGATTTACTGATATTTGAATTGTTTTAAGAACAATTCAAGTTCCTTCCTTCAAGTATGCATTATTATATATTGAGAAGCAGTATAGAAGAGCGCAGACTCAGTTTCTTCATGGAAAAATGGAGATAACAGCACATATCGTAGAAAGTTGTAGTGACGATGAAATGAGAGTCTGCAAATAGTTTATCTAAAGAGCTTAGCACAGTGCCTGGTATAGAGTGACTGAGTAAGTAGGCCGGGTGCGGTGGCTCACACCTGTAATCCCAGCACTTTGGGAGGCCAAGACGGGTGGATCATGAGGTCAGGAGATGGAAACCATCCTGGCTAACACGGTGAAACCCCATCTCTACTAAAAATACAAAAAAAATTAGCCGGGCGTGGTGTGGGCGCCTGTAGTCGCAGCTACTCGGGAGGCTGAGGCAGGAGAATGGCGTGAACCCAGGTAGCGGAACTTGCAGTGAGCTGAGATCGCGCCACTTCACTCCAGCCTGGGCGACAGGCAAGACTCCATCCCCCCCCCAAAAAAAAAAAAAAAAAAAAATTGTAGTGACAATGAAATGAGAGTCTGCATATAGTTTATCTAAAGAACTTAGCACAGTGCCTGGTATAGAGTGATTAAGTATAGTCAAAAAAAAAAATCCCAAGTACCTGGGATTACAGGCACGCGCCACCACGCCTGGCTAATTTTTTTGTATAAAGATGGGGTTTCACCATGTTGGCCAGGCTGGTTTCGAACTCCTGACCTCAAGTGATCCGCCTGCCTTGGTCTCCCAAAGTGCTAGGATTACCGGTCTGAGCCACCGTGCCCAGCCTAGAATAATCAATTTTTTAAAAAGATTGCAAGGGAAATACATATCTTATTCTTTGTCACTTTTAAAATATCATATAATATGAAGTAGAAGAATTAGAAGCAGTGCCTTGCAGATCCCTGTTACAGCTTGAGGCAAAAGGAAAAATCACTAATACCAGATCCTGTCTTTATTTTAACATTGGACATTTTGTTTATACATGGATTCTTTTTCAGTAATCTGTATTTTTAAAACATTATATTAAGATATTATATTTATCTTGATTACTGAATTTTTTGATACCTCCTTATATTTTGTTCCTGAGGCCTTACTGGCCTTAACCTAGTCTTGGTTCTGGTTAGAGGTAATCTAATACTCTAATAGAATCTTCTGACTTCAGCAAGAATGGATTGTTTTACATAGAAAGAATTGATAACATTATCATTTTAATTTTATTTATTCCTAATATTGCTATAAAAGTGCCAATATATTTGTGTGGTGTTTGAGTTTTTTGGTTTAATTTTATCTTAGAGTATGCTGCACAATTCAAATTTTTAAAAGTCAATTTTTAAACTTTTATTTCTTCAAGTTAATTGCTTTATTACTTGTGCAAATATAATCTTACTTTGCTAATATAATCTTAGCCTAGTTAGAATTAACCTATGTATATACATTGTGTACTTAATAAAGTTGGCCCTGAGAATGTTCACTAATTCAGAATTGGCCTTTTCCCTCAATTAATTTGAAATCTGTTCTTTATTTAAGCAAGTTTTTGTACCAGTGTGTAACCTTAAACACATTTAAGACATATAAGTTCTTTAGAAAAACTATATAGCCAATATTTAATTGAAACAAAATATACTTGGGGTAGGTGGGAATTTTCATGTGGAAACTTGGACTTTTCATAGGAAGGTTATAGGGTGATTGATCCCTGATGGCTGGTTAAGAAGACCTGAAAATATCTTTGCATTCCCACTTCCTACTCAAAACTGCACTTAATCAAGTCCTTAATGAAGACTCATAGAACTCTTAGTCAGAAATTAAGTAAAATTAAATAAAAATCTTTGTCTTATTAGAGTTTTTCTTGTTGAGAACTAAGAAGCAGACTCAAAGCACAGTTTTTTTTTGATTGTTTGTTTGAGTCTCACTCTGTTGCCCAGGCTGGAATGCAGTGGCGCGATCTCGGCTCACTGCAAGCTCCACCTCCCGGGTTCAAGCCATTCTCCTGCCTCAGCCTCCGGAGTAGCTGGGACTACAGGCGCCCACACCTAGCCCAGCTAATTTTTTGTATTTTTAGTAGAGACAGGGTTTCACCGTGTTAGCCAGGATGGTCTCATCTCCTGACCTCGTGTTCCGCCTTCCTCGGCCTCCCAAAGTGCTGGGATTACAGGCGTGAGCCACTGCGCCCGGCCTCAAAGCACAGTTTTTGAAGAAGCATGTAAATGGCTACTTCATGGATTGTTTTGTGAAGTACTAAAGAGCTTGAGTTTAATTTGAAATCCAGTAGTTATAAATGTGGGTATTAAAGCAATGTTAAATGGGTTCCATTGTGCTTGTATAGTGGCAGGAGAAGTGTTTGTCTGTGACATATGAATTGTGATAGATTGGAATGATTTGTTCTGAAAAACCGTTGTAATATGTATGTTTTTAATTTCTTTTTATTCGAATATTGCAGTGTCTAAAAATGACTACAAAACGAAGTTTGTTTGTGCGGTTGGTACCATGTCGCTGTCTACGAGGGGAAGAGGAGACTGTCACTACTCTGGATTATTCTCATTGCAGCTTAGAACAAGTTCCGAAAGAGATTTTTACTTTTGAAAAAACCTTGGAGGAGCTCTATTTAGATGCTAATCAGATTGAAGAGCTTCCAAAGGTATGCTAATACTTTCTTTCAAGAATTATCTTTGGTTATTTTTATATCTAGAAATATGATATTCCTAATATTGCTATAAAGTTGCCAATATATTTGTGTGGTGTTTGAATTTTTTGATTTAATTGTATCTTAGAGTATGCCGTACAATTCAAATTTTTAAAAGTCGATTTTTAAACTTGTATTCCTTCAAGTTAATTGCTTTTATACTTGTGCAGATAACGTAAAATTTTGTAATTTTAGTTGTATTGTAGCCATTAAGGTAAATAATGAGACTAAATAATTTCTGGAGTCAGTAGATTTAACTAGAGCGATAATTGAAATTAATGCTGTCTTTTTCTACTTTTCATAAGACATTAATGTGTATTGTTATAATTGAGGGAAATTGTCCTTTTACCATATCATAATTTTATTGTTAAACAGCTTTTCTTAAGTTCATACAGATATTGTTTTCCTCCATTTACAATTTGTTTGGAAAGGTTTTGGAGGACTTAACATTTCTGAAGTGTAGTAACAACTGAAAGGAGAAAGTTGGTTTGTTGCCATGAAACACCTTCTCAAGTTATCACCTTGTTTTTTTTTCACCAAACTTTTTTCTGTGTATTTTTTCTTCTTAAATCCCAGTCTCTCATTATCCTTTATCAATTTTCCCTCTCATTATCCTATACCAATTAAATTGCTATAATTTAATTGTTGGGATCTTCTGCCACCCAAACAGCAGTGTTTTTGAAACTGTGCGTGGAGACCCATTGGTAGCTCATAAAATCAATTTAGTATGTGTGGGCAGCATTTTGGAAAAAAGAACTATAAATTTGGACTGCGAGAATTAGGAAATATAGGACGCTTAAATTAGAATTTTCAAATAAGGAATAATTTGTTAGTGTAAGTGTGTCCCATAAAATTGTGGGATATACTTGTACTAAAAAATTATTTGTTGTTTGTCTGAAATTCAAATTTAATGGACATCTTATACCTATTCTTGCAATCTTAATTATAAAAAATAGAAAATAGAGTGTGTTGTATATAGCCATTGTTTCATGAAAATATTTTAGATTTGTGTGTATATACATACTGGATGACAGTATGCAACAGGCTTTTCTCTGATGGTCAGTAAGAACATTCTGAAAGCCACTGCTATCCTAGGGGTCATCTTACAGAGAAATCTTTATATGGCTATGGATAAAAATTAAAGGTTGTTGGTCTCATGTTTATGAACTAGAAACCTAGGTTGTGGTTGGATAATTTACTGTTCTTCCTTATATGTTGTTCTTCAGCAGGCAATTTATCTTCCTTAGCTAGTTCTAGAGAATATAGAGGACCAAAATTTGTCTCCTTCTCTAATCACCACCGGTAGAGTCTTGGTTTAGGGGTTTTGGTGAAAAGAGAAAGTCTTGCTACAACAGTGCAAATAACTGAATCATTTATGTCTTATCATACCTAACTCTTTTACATTTTTAGAAGAATACTCTTCTTAAATAGGGCTTTCATTTTGGAATAAGGTTGCTTGAAAGACAAGCTCCAGAGTTTATCACGTTTAATAGCCACTTATTTTTTTTTACTAACTCAACAGAGGATATAGCCATATACTTAGTCTCACTAAGTGCATTTTACTTAAGGTAGAAGTATGAAGGTATAAATTAATCTGAATGGTTCAGTTGTATTCATATCTGTAATAGCATAACCAGAACAATGAGGCATCTTTCCTGGTATTAGTGTAGGTTATAACTCGTTCAGTTTTAATATGGCTGATAATAGAAGTTAGTTCATGAAATATTTAAAGATACATATAATTGACATTCTTTCCTCCCTTTTTTCAATAGCAACTTTTTAACTGTCAGTCTTTACACAAACTGAGTTTGCCAGACAATGATTTAACAGCGTTACCAGCATCCATTGCAAACCTTATTAATCTCAGGGAACTGGATGTCAGCAAGAATGGTAAGGCTTTTTTTGCCCATAATTTTTTGTACTTTGGAACATGTTTCATTACTAAGATTTCTATTGAGTTTTCAAAAATAAAAATATAAAAATAAGTTAAATCTAATGTATTAATATGAACTTCATCTAAGAATGTTTTATGTAAAGATAGTTGCCCCACTTTACAAGTTTTGCCACCTGTTTTGTATCAAATACAGTAAAATTAAATGTTATGGCCTTGGCTTAGAATTTGTTTAATATGTGTATGTAGAATCTGTGATAGCTTAAAGCACATGGAGAATAAATGTAAGGGTTTTTTCGTTGTTGTTTTTACATTTTTAATTGCGGTCATCATGTTGCAGGATAGATCTGTTGTGCTTATTTCTCCTGTCAAACTGAAATTTTATATCCTTTGAACAACATATTCCAATCCTCCATCCCTGCTTCCCCATCCCCAGCCCCTGGTAACCACCATGCTACTCTGCCTCTGCCTCAGCAAGATTCCATATGTAAGTGAGCTTATGTGGTATTTTTTTTTTTTCTGTTCCTGGCTTGTTTTACTTAACATAATATCCTCCAGGTTTATCCATGTTATTGCAAATTAACAGGGTTTTCTTCTTTTTAAAGGCTGAATAGTATTCCATTGTGTATATCATATTTTCTTTATTCATTCATCCGTTGGTGGACACTTAGGTTGGTTCCTTATCTTGGCTATTGTGAATAGTGCTGTAATGAACATGAGAGTGTAAATATTTCTTCAGCATACTGATTTCATTCACCTTGATACATATCCAGTAGTGGGATTGCTGGATCTTGTGGTAGTTATGATTTTTTGAGGACTCTCCATACTGTTTTCCATAGCAGCTATACTAATTTACATCCCCACCAACAGTGTGCAAGCACTCCCTTTTCTCGACACCCTTAGCAGCACTTATCTTTAGTCTTTTTACTCATTCTAACAGGTGTGAGGTTGTATCTCACTGTAGATTTAATTTGCATTTCTCTGGTGATTAATGATGTTGAACATTTTTCATATACCTGTTGATCATTTGTGTGTCTTTTGTTGAGAACTATCTATTCAGGTCATTTGCTGATTTTTAAGTCAGATTACTTGTTTTCTTGTTATTGAGGTTTTTTAGTTTCTTATATGTTTTGAATACTAACCCCTTCTCAGATGTATAGCTTGCAAACATTTTCTCCCACTCCATAATCTGTTTTTTCACTCTGTTGTTTCTTTGGCTGTATAGGAGGTGTTCTGTGTGGTGTGATCCCATCTGTCTGTTTTTGCTTTTTTTGCCTGTGCTTTTGGGGTCATATTAAAAAAAAATCATTGTTCAAGCCATTGCCAGGCTCCAGAATGTCATGGAGCTTTTTCTATTTTTTTTTCTAGTAGTTTTTTTTTTTTTTTTTAATAGTTTTGGGTGTTATAGTTAAGTCTTTAATCCATTTTGAGTTGATTTTTTAAATGGTGTAAGATAAGGGTTTAATTTCATTCTTCTGCATGTGGATGTCCAGTTGTCCCAACACCATTTATTGAAGAGACTATCCTTTACCCGTTGTGTGTTCTTGGCACCTTTGTCAAAAAATAATTGACAAAATACATGGATTTATTTTTGGGCTGTCTATTCTGTTCCATTGGTCGGTCTGTATTGATGTCATTACCATGCTGCTTTGATTACGATTGCTTTGTAGCGTATTGTGAAGTCAGGTGTGATGCCTGCAGTTTAGTTCTTTTTGTTCACCGTTGCTTTGGGTATTCAGTCTTTTGTGGCTCCATATGAACCATAGGATTTTTCTTTTTCTATGAAAAATGTCATTGGAATTTTGGTAGGGATTGGGTTGAATCTGTAGACCACTTTGGGTAGTATGGACATTTTAACAATATTGATTTTGAAGTCCATGAATACAGGATTTCTTTCCATTTATTGTGCTGCTTCAATTTTTTTCATCAAATGTTCTATAGTTTTCAGTGTATATGTCTTTTACCTCTTTAGTTAAATTTATTTCTAAGTATTTTATTTTTTTGGTAGCTATTATAAGTGGGATTGTTTTCTTAATAACTTTTTCATATAGTTTGTTGTTAATATGTAAAAATGCTACTGATTTTTGTATGTTGATTTTTGTATCCTGCAACTTTACTGAATTTATTCTAATAGTATTTTGGTTGGAGTCTTTAGGGTTTTCTATGTATAAGGTTATGTTGTCTGCAAATAGGGACACTTCAGTTTCTCCTATTCTAATTTGGAATCCTTTTATTTCTTTCTCTGGGTAGGACTTAAGTACAACGTTGAAAAGAAGTGGCAGGAATAGGCATCCTTGCCTTGTCCCAGATCTTAGAGGAAAAGCTTTCAACTTTTCATTGTTAAGTATGATGTGAGCTGTGGGTTTGTCACATATGGCCTTTATTGTGTTGAGGTGCTTTCCGTCTATACCTGATTTGTTGAGAGTTTATTATGAAAGGACGTTGAATTTTGTCAAATGCTTTTTCTGCATCCATTGAGAGATTTTTTTCCTTTGTTTTGTTGATGTGATATATCACTTTTATATATATGTTGAAATTATTAAGGCCAAGTAGTCTTGTTTAGTATGTTTAGTTTGATATTCATTAAGTATGGAAGATACATTCTAAAATGTTAAGTCCTTACCTCAGAAGGAGAGAGAAATCAGCCCTTGAAATTTTTAGAATGAGTGTGTATTTCTTTTATAATTACAAAAAAGAAAGAATCACATAAGCGTAAATTTTAAATGGTCTGACCAAATATAGGACTTTCACTAAACACTAAATACTGTCATATAATACTTCTTAATAAGAATTGGGGAAAAAACTTTATAAACAAGTCCCACCAAGTTAGTGCAGCAGTGCCAGCAAATATGTAGTAATCATATTCCACAGCTCTTAGCTTCAAAGTCATTCTTTGTCCTAATGATATAAGTGTCCAGAAGTAATCCTTCTCCTATCAGTTTTCCTAAATTTTAGGACTTATTATGAAGCATTTTAGGGCTTATTAGAAGTCATCCTGTTTTCACAATTAACAGTTAACTTTGGCAAGCTAATTAACCAGGTGTCTATCTACACACACACACACACAAAGTTATGTTGGCTCACGCCTGTAATCTCACCACTTTGGGACGCTGAGGTGGGTAGATCACTTGAGGTCAGGAGTTCAAGACCAGCCTGGCCAACGTGGTGAGCCCTGTCTCTACTAAAAATACAAAAATTAGCCAGGCGTGGTGGCACGTGCCTGCAGTACCAGCTAGTCAGGAGGCTGAGGCATGAGAATCACTTGAACCCCAGGAGATGGAGGTTACGGTGAGCCAAGATAGCACCACTGCACTCTAGCTTGGGTGACACAGCAAGACTCTCAAAAAAAAAAAAAAAAAAAAATATATATATATATATGTATGTATATATCTCTCCACTTATTAAATTCTATTTATTTTAGTTGCAGGTCATTGAAATGTATGTTTTATAGGATTATGATCAAATCAGGACTTCTGTTTTAAGGATTTATTATTTGCTTATGTTCATCCTAGGTTAAGGTGAAGGTTTTAGTGGTTAGTGCCGTACTGACGTTTAGTTCACGATAACTAATAAATTTTAGCTTTAAAGATAGTACTGTATTTTATTTTACCTTTTGTTATTGAGCTGTTTAACTTTAGAGCTATTTGTATTTTTAATAAATTTATTAATTTTTATTTAGATTGGATTCATTCATAGTGATGTCCTGCTTTTTATCTAGCTATCTTAAAAATTTTTGGCCAGGCCCAGTGGCTCACACCTGTAATCCCAGCAGTTTGGGAGGTCGAGGTGGAAGGATCCCTTGAGCTCAGGAGTTTGAGATCAGTCTGGGCAATATAGCAAAACCTTGTTTCTACAAAAAATCATAAACTTAGCTGTGCATGGTGGTATGTGCCTGTGGTTCCGACTACTTCAGGCTGTTGTGGGAGGATTGCTTGAGCCTGGGAAGTCGAGGCTGCGGTAAGCCATGATCATGCCATGGCACTCCAGCCTGGAAAATAGAGCCAAGACCCTGTCTCAAAAAAAAAAAAAAAAAAAAAAAAAAAAAAAAAAAAAAAATTATACCCAAATAAGAAGTGTGTAAAAGGTAAAAGAACACACATGGCTTCACCATTTGTTAGCATTTTGTTAAATTTGTCTTCTCTTTTTCATGTATGTGAATTTAAATATTCAGGAAAAAGATATATGCATATAATTGCTTATATAAAATATCTTTTTGGCTGTGCGCGGTGGCTCACCCCTGTAATCCCAGCATTTTGGGAGGCCAAGGTGAGCAGATCACCTGAGGTCAGGAGTTTGTGACCAGCCTGGCGAATGTGGTGAAACCCCGTCTCTGCTAAAAATGCAAAAAATTAGCCAGGCTTGGTGGCGGACGCCTATAATCCCAGCTACTCGTGAGTCTGAGGCAGGAGAATTGCTTGAGCTCGGGAGGCAGAGGTGTTAGTGAGCCGAGATTGTGCCATTGCACTCCAGCAACAAGAGCGAGACTCCGTCTCAAATAAATAAATTTAAAAAAGTCTTTTTGCTAAGCTTATTTAAATTTAAGTTGGAGGCATCATGTCTTCACTCCTAAATGTTTGAATATGCATCCTCTAAGAACAGGGGAATCGGAATAACCACAACATCATTATCACTCTCGAGAAATTTAACATCATATTTCCCCTGTTGCCTAATAATGCTCTTTTAAACTCTTTAGGCCCCTTCTGCATATCCCTCCTTTCAAGTTAAAGATCATGTAAAGCGTTTAGTTGTTGTGTCTCTGGTCCTTTTAAATCAGGAACAGTTTGCTCATGATTTTCATGACAATTTCCATTTTTGAAGTTTTTAGATAGTTGGCTTTTGATTTCTGTGACTTTTCCTCTCATTATTTTATTCAGGCTAAATGTCTGCCATTTCAAACTTTTCCTTGAGGGCAGTGTGAAATTTGTGTTTCCATCCCTAGTACTTAGTATTAGTGCCTGATGGTGCCTGATATATTCCAAAGTAGATGAACTTGATTACCATCAGATCTCTACGGATGTTGACACATAATCCAGAGTATTATAGAATTCTAGAATTATTGTCACTTTAGTTGTCATCATATCTACCTTTTCATCCTAAAGGAGTATCTCTACATATGTTGACAGATAAATTAATCCAGAGTATTACAGAATTCTAGAATTATTGTCACTTTAGAAGTCATCACATCTACCTTTTCATCCTAAAGGAGTATCTTTCTGGTCTTTTTAAATGGGAGTTGTTAAGGTATAAGGAAAGGGACTCGATAATTTGGGTATTGATTAAAAATCTTATGCATCTGGAATTGTATGTATTGGGTAAACTTTGCTATCAGTCTTTATGGTATGGAAGTATTGCTTGTCTCAGTAATGAAAATAACTTGCATGTATGCTTCATGAAAATGGATTAACCTCATGTTTATTACTCTAAAATGAGAATGGTGGAATTATGGCTATGTTCTAACCCTGCAGCATCATTAAATTAATATCCTAGGCTTTTATATAACTATTGAAAGAATTACATGTTGTAGAGTTAGGCAACCTATTAGACTGCAGAGTAGCTCTTTTACCTTTCTAGTTTAGCATTTTGTTGTTGCTTCTACTATATTGAAAACTTTTAAACAATTATTTCAACCTGTGAATGTTTTTGAGGCGTTGGAGATAATCTTTATGTGATCAAAAGATTTAGGAAAAGTACTTAAGTGTTTTGCCTCAAGGAGGAATGACGTTACTTATTGCTGCCAATTAGTCTTAGTTTATTTGACTAAAAATTAAATTGGTCTGTTCTTTTTATATGATTCCTCACATAGAAAGGACCACATCTATTCTTTAACTTGCAGAATCAGTTTTTTGCATTTTACTTGTTACTTGTATTTTCTCTCCTTTTAGTCTTGAATTGATGTCTAAGTGAAACTTCACTTCATTGTTCATAACAAGGCTAGCTGAAAGGAGACAAGAGACTATAATAGTGTCAGAAGTTACCTTGCCAAGTAAAAATTCTAGTTATTTTAATTCCTCATCTTATATTCTTCGTAAGTGGTGTATTTAACCCATTTTACTTTTAGAGAGCTGAGATAATTTTAATCAACCTGTAGTATTCAACCCTAATATGTATGCTTGTATAGGTCTATTGTGTTGAAAAAAAATTAATAAAGCACGCATATTAAGTTGCATATTAGGTTGATGTGGCTGGATGTTAGAAATTCAACTTTTGTTGCATTTTTGATTTGATAATAGACTGCTTAAAAGAAAGGTTAGTACATTTAAGCAAATGTAATATTTTGAAATTATTAAAATGTAATTTCATGAAATTATTAAAATTTAATAATACAATTTAAGCTATTACTGTTTTGCTTATATTTAAGCTCTAGTGTTTTCTCCTTTTAGGTTTTTATATCATTTCAGTCTAATGTTTAAGTTTATCATAATATGCTAGGTACAGTTTTCAGATTCATTAGCTGTTGTGCACTGTTTGCAAGGAGGCAGGAAACTTGTGACGTACTTTGTTATTCATCATATCATCAAACTGTATTTCTTTAAAAGCACTTGCTTTTAGGATTTTGGCTTTTAGGCTGTGATAGTTTCTGATTTTTTATGCAGTTCTTATCAGTGTTTTTCATTTGGTAAGTTAGCATGGTTTAGGAATAAAAAGAAATGGCCTCTATTCTTTGCTTCTCTGTTTATTGGTCTGGTTGTTACACTGGGGACTTAATCTAAATTTGTTAGTTCATCTGTAAGATTGTTAAACACATGAAATGGATCAGTCTAGGAAGTATATAATTCTAAGGGATTTAATATTTGTATTTATCAAGAAATTCAGTTTTTTCTTTTACAGTCTGTGATAAAACTGGAATGTTAATTTGTTCTAAGTCTTAATTTGCTCTTCTCTTTCTTTTCTTGAGTTTTGGTTTACAGTATGCTTTTTTGTTTTATTTTACTTTAAGTTCTGGGATACACGTGCTGAACGTGCAGGTTTGTTACATAGGTATACATGTGCCATGGTGATTTGCTGCACCTATCAACCCGTCATCTAGGTTTTAAGCTTCACATGCATTAGGTGTTTGTCCTAATGCTATCCCTCCACTTTCCCCTCACTCCCCATCAGGCCCCAGTGTGTGATGTTCCCCTCCCTGCGTCCATGTATTCTCATTGTGCAACTCTCACTTATGAGCAAGAACATGCGGTGTTTGATTTTCTGTTGCAGTGTTAGTTTGCTGAGGATGATGGTTTCCAGCTTTATCCATGTCCTGGCAAAGGACATGAACCCATTCTTTTTTATGGCTGCATAGTATTCCATGGTGTATTATGTGCCACATTTTCTTTATCCAATCTGTCATTGATGGGCATTTGAGTTGATTCTAAGTTTTTGCTATTATAAATAGTGCTGCAATAAACATATGTGTCATGTACACTTTTTAAAGTTATAAAAAGTTCTCTAAGCTACTATCCCAAGCCATTGCAAATAGCAACCAGTATTAGAGAAATGATCTGCTGTTGCAATCAAATGGCTTTTCTTGTAGGGAAGACTGAGATGATGTGATTAAAACATTCTGTCAAAGTGGTTGATGGGGAAAGCTGGTGGGGAGGGGAGATAAAAGAAAAACCGCGTAGCTATTAATTCTCTTATATGAACATACTGAATAAAATGCCAGGGATTACAAGGCAGAGAAACCAGAAAGAGTAGCTCAGATCCTTCTGTCTAATATGGCAATACTAGCGAGGTTAACCAAGGTATTTCTTTTTAGTTGAGTCAAAAAGTCCAGGAAGAGTGAATTGAAAGTTTGTGGTCAAAGCAGAAAGCAGTTCTTTTAACTTGAGAAAATCTGATGATTGGGGACAAACTAGTGGAAAAGCCTTTTCACATTAAACTAAAAGAAGTTAAATTGATTAAGGGGATATTACAGATTGATGGGGAAGTTATGGCATGTTGCTCTTGTGTTTTAAATTTCTAAAATTGCCATTTTGCTTTGTAGTTGGTGTTTTGAGCCCAGCTATTTTAATAAATCACTTTATTTAAGATAATGAAAGAAGGAAAACCATGTTTTACACTGTCCATGTTTAGACTGGTGATTTCTGGCCACTGTCAAGTGTTTTGATAAATGCAGACTTTTAACTAGAGTGTGCACTCATTTGTGCCCTACCATAGCATAGCATAGGCATTATTATTTGTTGTGTTATATCTGGTCCAGATCATACATGTGTTATCCTCTGGAAGGTATCATCATTTGAGTTTGCAATTTCTGGTTAGTTTTGACCAGAACTCAAATGTTTTATTCTGTAGTATGGTAATCATTGCCTTTGGAGTGCAGGAACAGTAAGGGACTCCTGTTGACTTAAATTCAACAACTGGGACGGTGGGATGTTGATACCTGCCTGGCAGAGACCACCAGGGACTCACCTGCAGTTGAACAGTTTGGGTTTATTACTTCATGGTGAGCAAAAACTCATATTATTGGGATTCATGAGGGTCGCAGAAGGTGTAAAAAAAAAAATACAGGATTTGGGCTTTTGCTTGGTGATATTGGGAAGGTTTCAGAAAATAACGGTTTGCTGTGGATGGGATGCTGTCAAGAAGTGGGGTAATTCTATGATTGGGTATCTTAATGTTATCTATAGGGAAGTTGATTAGAGTAGAACTAAAGCTGTAATCAGTAAACAATACATCAGTCACTTATTATCTGGAAAAAGGTGCTGTTTGGTATTTTTTGTCTTGGACAATATCATGTTTTGTCTTTTTTCAGATGATTATAAATTTGTTTTTGTCTTGATATATCATGGTTACAGAATGGATTGGTGTGATATTGATGTTCTGTGAAATAGTTTTGTTCAGCAGGAGAACACTGAGGCCTCCATCTGAATGCCAGGGCTTGTTTGTATTAAGATCAAGGACTAGTGATAGTACCAGGCCAGCTCCTAGGTGTCAGAAGGGGTTTTCTCTTTCTCAAAAGTTAAGAGAGAGAATTCTTCTGTAACTGAGAGTGATTTGAAGAAGACAGTTGTGTTTTATGATATCTAATCTAGAGCTTCATTTTACATTTGAGCAGCAGTCTTTTTTTTTTCTTTCTTTCTTTTTTAAGAGGCGGCGTCTCGCTCTGTTTGTTGCCCAGGCTGGAGTACAGTGGCATGATCATAGCTCACTGCATTCCGAACTCTTGGACTCAAGGGAGCCTTCCCCCTCATCCTCCTGAGTAGCTGGGACTACAGGTGCGCACCACCATGCTCGGCTTTTTTTTTTTTTTTGTAGAGTTGGGGTTTTGCCATGTTGCCCAGGCTGGTCTTGAACTCCTTGGCCTCAAACAGTACTCCCAATACCTTGGCCTCCCAAAGTGGTGGGAATACAGGCGTGAACCACCATGCCTGGCCAGCAGAATTTTCTTATTAAAGAAGTATACGTCAAAGAAGAAGCATTATTTATTGAAGTCGTGATAATTAGAAAAGAACAGATAGTTGACAGAGAATTAAGAAGTAAACTGTGATAAAATTCAGTCTGTGTGTGTGCGTGTGCACGCGTGTGTGTGCGTGTGTGTGTATGTATGTGTGAGTTGAGACAGAATCTCCATCATCCAGGCTGGAGTACAGTGGTACGATCTCAGCGCACTGCAGTCTCCACCTCCCAGGTTCAAGCAATTCTCGTACCTCAGCCTCTTGAGTAGCTGAGACTACAGGTGCAGGCCACCATATCTGGCTAATTTTTTTGGTATTTTTAGTTTACATGGGTTTTCTCCATGTTGGCCAGGCTGGCCTCGAAGTCCTTACCTCAAATGATCTGCCCACCTCAGCCTTCCAAAGTGCTGGTATTACATGCGTGAGCCACTGTGCCCTGCCCCTGTGTACTTTATCTGTAAGGATAAAATGAGCCATCTTTGGTGAGTAGGTAACACAGTTGTTGAGGGTAGGCCTTGAGCAAGAACTTGAGGAAGCTATGTGAATAACTAAGGTAAGAATGTACCAGAAGCTATTTTGTAAGGTGTGAGCAACTATAGCATGTGTGAGGACTGTTCCTGGGGTAACTAAAACAGTGTGAGCAAGATGGGAGTGCAATAGGAATAGAAGCCAGGGAGGTGGGGATTTACAGGAGCAGCTAATGAAGGGCCTTAGAGGCATTTGTATGCACTTTGACATTTACTGACAGTAGAATAGAGTCACTTGGAAGGTTTTGAATAGATAATTCAGAGCATGATGTGACTTGTGTTTAAGTGTAATCTGGCTATACATATAGACAGGGACTGTGGGCATGTGGGTGAAAAACAACCAGTTCAAATGCTGTTTCAGTCATCTGAGGTGATAGTGATGGACATAGTCAGATGAGGACAGCCCCTGGATATGCTTGAAGGTGGAATCAACAGCAGTATATGACGGATCGGATGTGGGATGTGAGAGAAGAGTGAAGGATGCCCTCAATGATTTTGGTCATGCCCTTGGAAGGACAGAGTTGCCATCAGTTGAGATGTGGAAATCTGTGGGAGTTGTAATTTTTAATAGAGCAAATCAGGAGCTCAGTTTTTTTGAGATCTAGTTGTTCATAGGGGTCTGGAGTTTAGTCAAGAGAAAAACTGTGCTAGAGATAAATATTTGGGAGTTGTCACCATATGGATATTTAAAGCCTGTCATTAGATGCATTTGCCAAGGACATGATTGTCAATAAAAAGAAGGCTAAAGAATGAGCCCTGGTTGGGCAATCAGGCAGGAGAAGGAAATAAAGGGTATTCAGTTAGGAAAAGAGGAAATCAAATTGTCCCTGTTTGCACATGACATGATTGTATATCTGGAAGACCCCATTGTCTCAGCCCAAAATCTCCTTAAGCTGATAAGCAACTTCAGCAAAGTCTCAGGATACAAAATCAATGTGCAGAAATCACAGGCATTCTTATACACCAATAACAGACAAACAGCCAAATCATGAGTGAACTCCCATTCACAATTGCTTCAAAGGGAATAAAATACCTAGGAATCCAACTTACAAGGGACGTGAAGGACCTCTTCAAGGAGAACTACAAACCACTGCTCAATGAAATAAAAGAAGATACAAACAAATGGAAGAACATTCCATGCTCATGGGTAGGAAGAATCAATATCGTGAAAATGGCCATACTGCCCAAGGTAATTGATAGATTCAATGCCATCCCCATCAAGCTACCAATGACTTTCTTCACAGAATTGGAAAAACTACTTTAAAGTTCATATGGAACCAAAAAAGAGCCCGCATCTCCAAGTCAATCCTAAGCCAAAAGAACAAAGCTGGAGGCATCACGCTACCTGACTTCAAACTATACTACAAGGCTACAGTAACTAAAACAACGTAGTACTGATACGAAAGCAGAGATAAAGACCAATGGAACAGAACAGAGCCCTCAGAAATAATGCTACATATCTACAACTATCTTATCTTTGACAAACCTGACAAAAACAAGAAATGGGGAAAGGATTCCCTATTTAATAAATGGTGCTGGGAAAACTGGCTAGCCATATCTAGAAAGCTGAAACTGGATCCCTTCCTTACATCTTATTCAAAAATTAATTCAAGATGGATTAAAGACTTAAATGTTAGACCTAAAACCATAAAAACCCAAGAAGAAAACCTAGGCAATACCATTCAGGACATAGGCATGGGCAAGGACTTCATGTCTAAAACACCAAAAGCAATGGCAACAAAAGCCAAAACTGACAAATGGGATCTAATTAAACTAAAGAGCTTCTGCACAGCAAAAGAAACTACCATCAGAGTGAACAGGCAACCTACAGAATGGGAGAAAATTTTTGCAATCTACTCATCTGACAAAGGGCTAATATCCAGAATCTACAATGAACTCAAAAACTTCACAAGAAAAAAACAACCCCATCACAAAGTGGGTGAAGGATATGAACAGACACTTTTCAAAAGAAGACATTTATGCAGCCAAAAAACACATGAAAAAATGCTCATAATCACTGGCCATCAGAGAAATGCAAATCAAAACCACAATGAGATACCATCTCACACCAGTTAGAATGGCAATCATTCAAAAGTCAGGAAACAACAGGTGCTGGAGAGGATGTGGAGAAATAGGAACACTTTTACACTGTTGGTGGGACTGTAAACTAGTTCAACCCTTGTGGAAGTCAGTGTGGCCATTCCTCAGGGATCTAGAACTAGAAATACCATTTGACCTAGCCATCCCATTACTGGGTATATACCCAAAGGATTATAAATCATGCTGCTACAAAGACACATGCACATGTATGTTTATTGCGGCACTCTTCACAATAGCAAAGACTTGGAACCAACCCAAATGTCCAACAATGATAGACTGGATTAAGAAAATGTGGCACATATACACCATGGAATACTATGCAGCCATAAAAAATGATGAATTCATGTCCTTTGTAGGGACATAGGTGAAGCTGGAAACCATCATTCTTAGCAAACTATCACAGGGACAGGGAACCAAACAGCGCATATTCTCACTCATAGGTGAGAATTGAACAATGAGAACACTTGGACACAGGGAGGGGAACATCACACACCAGGGCCTGTCGTGGGGTGGGGGAAGAGGGGAGGGATAGCATTAGGAGATATACCTAATGTTAAATGACGAGTTAATGGGTGCAGCACACCAGCATGGCACGTGTATACATATGTAACAAACCTGCACGTTGTGCACATGTACCCTAAAACTTAAAGTATAATAAAAAACAAAAGAATGAGCCCTGGTTGTACCCAACATTTAGCAGATCTGGAAGAAGAGAAAATACAAAAGCTACTGAGAAGGAACACTACTAAGTGGGGGAGAAGCTAGTCAAGCGAAAATGTTTGTTTTCCTTATTGCATTTAGTGTCTCATGAAAAAGGACTGTGCCTTAAATCTCTGGTATATAGCATAGTGTCTGATACTAACACATTTGCTGAATAACTTTGAAGATAGGTAATTTCAGCTTGGGATAGGTTGAGTTTGAGGCACGTGAACAAAATCTAATGGGCATTTGAAAATTCTTAGTAGTAGCTAAGGAGGGAGGTGGGAACTGGAGATACAGATTTAGAACCTACAAATGTATATGGTAGGAACTGAAGTCAGACTAAACACATTGCTAGCAATTTTCAAAAGTAGAAAACCAGTGTTTCAATACTATTTGCTTAGGGCAAAATTACTACTATGTATCTGAAAGCCAATAGTGATTTAGAATTTGTAATTTCACAGGCATTTGTGGTGTACTTTTTATAAACCACATGCTGCGGAATAAAGTACTTTATAATATAAAAAGGATGAAGTATTCGGGGCCAGGCACGGTGGCTCACACCTGTGATCCCAACACTTTGGGAGGCTGAGGCCGGCGGATCACGAGGTCAGGAGATTGAGACCATCCTGGGTGACATGGTGAATCCCCATATATAAAACCCCTAATATAAAACATTAGTCGGGCGTGGTGGCGGGCGCCTATAGTCCCAGCGACTTGGGAGGCTGAGGCAGGAGAATGGTGTGAATGCGGGAGGCGGAGCTTGCAGTGAGCTGAGATCACGCCACTGCACTCCAGTCTGGGCAACAGTGCGAGACTCCGTCTCTAAATAAATAAATAAATAAATATGAAGTATTCTTTTGTATTTGTGGGAGATGATCCAAGCATTAATTTCCACTAAATAATATTAAGCTAATAAATACATTTTTATAGGAATTAAACACAATATTTATAATTTAAAGCTCTTGAAATTATTCTCCATATGGTATTTTAAATCAGTAGAACATATTATATAGTCTTAGGTCTTTTTCTCTTTAGATAGACTTTATCATGTACTAAAAATACTATAACTCCTGGAAATAATATCTTTTACTTGGCTATTTCGAATTACTGTATAGATTTTAATAACAACCAATAAAGATGAGATATTTAGCTAAATTTTAAAATGAATTTGAATGCCAGTGAGAACTGTATAGAATGTTTTCTTGCTTCACCCAAACATGGAATATTTTACTTCATAAAAAGTATTAAGAATTATGCACCACAACCAAATCCATTCCATGTATTCAAGGTTGGATCATTACTTGAAAATCAGTGTCATCCACCACATCAGTAGACATATAATTAACTCAGCAATTCCAGTCTTAGGTATTTACCCAAGAGAAATGCAAACATTTCCACAGAATGACTTTAAAAAAATACAAAAATTTTCAGTGCAACTTTTTCACAGTAATTCAAAACTCCCTCTGCTTACTCTGTAACTCCACAACTCCACATTGGTGCCTGAGCACGACATGTACCCTAGAATTCTAGCCCCACTGCCACCAGGCACCGCTACGTGCTCTCCCTAGGCTCTGCAGCAGCAGACACTGCCCTTTCATTTAAAAAATATTTAGTCAGTTCAGCAAAGGGACACTCTTGTAATATATTAGGAGCATCATTTTAATGCATCATCAATGGAATGATCACTTAAAGACAATTGTTTGTCGAAGAACTAATAAAGATTTCACCCCTAAGGAAAAATTCAGTAACGTTAAGTATTTTGTATGTAAATGAATGAGAGAAAAGAAGATGGTAGGTAAGTGAAATTCAGCAAACATTTGCTGTACAAAGGTACAATGTGCTGAATAGTAACATGTACTTAAAGTGGAGAATTGAGTCAATCTAAATAAAACCTAGCAGTAATACAGAGTACACAAGTACTACAAAGTGAACAATTGTAAAAATGCCATAAAATGCATAATTGAACTTTTTGGAGAGTTAAATTTCATTGAGTTTAGAGATCAGGATAGGCTTTCAGAGGATCCTACTGGTTTTGCTGGGAGGAAGAGCATTCTAAGTAAAAAGAATGTCTTGTAGATCAGTGTTCAGTGTTAATTTGGAGGCTTGGAACAGGATTGCCAAGTTTGTTTTACCAGTAAGAAAATTCCCGTCTCCCATCTTCAAAAGAAACATCTCCAACTTTCCTATTTTATCATCTTTTTATTAAAAATGACTTTTTTCCACTCAAAAGGGGAAGAATGAATGATACAAAGCTACTAAATTTTAAAACTTAGATTGTGAAAAATAAATTACCAAAATCAATGTTAGAAGTAGAAAACTGAAAAGACCAGGGAATGCAACATTAAATTGAATTAGTAGTCCAAAATTGCCAGTTAAAAATTGTATGTTTAGCATTTTGAACAACCACCAAACTACTTTCCATAGTGGGTATGTCAGTTTGCATTCTTACCAGCAATGTGTATAGTTCCCAATTTCTTGACATCCTCACAAACACTTGTTACTTTCACGTATTGCATTTATTTGTTAGGTCTCATGGGTCCTTAGTCTTCCTCTGATTACTTCCTTAGTCTTCCTTTGTCTTTTTTTGACCTTGATAGTTTTGAAAGTTATTGGCCATTTATTTGACAGAATTTTATACTTAATTTGGATTCGTTTGGTGCTCGCTTATGATTAAATTCAGATTGTGTGTTTTTGGCGAGTATATATGTCCAAAGTGATACGATATTGTTTCTCAGTACATCTCAGATTAGTTGCCACGTTATGATGATGTTAACTGATGATGCCAACTTTCAAGCAATTTTGAAGCTTAAGGTGGTGCTTGTCAGATTTCTCTACTGTGAAGTGAATTTTTCCTTTTTAATTGCTAAGTGTCTTGTGGAAATAATCTTTTGAGTCTCTATTAATACCCTGTTTTTCATCATACTTTTACCCACTAGTTTTAGCATGCATTGATGAGTTTTGACTGAAACAGTTACTACTGTGTCATTTCCTATTTGGTGGTTTTGCATCATTCATTTTTCATCACCTGACATTCTATATATGATATTGTGGTAAAGTTGTTTACTTAAAATCATGTAGTGATGAAGTTGAAAGGATCTGACATGGTTCTCTAATGACAATCCTGTTAATCATATCATGTTAATGGAGCAATGGATCTTACAAACACAGGCTATATAAAATTCATTTTTGGAATGTCTTAAATATTTTTAATTAGCATTCCTTTAGTCTAGATTAGAACAGTACTTTTTAAAGTTGATCTGTGGACCAGTGGTAGTCCACAAATTATTTATTACTTTATTTTGGCTGTGATAATTTCAAGGAATGAGTAAATGCTCAGAATCTTTCACTGCAGTTTGATGATATTCCAGTTGTACAGTATTTTGTAAATGTATTGGTCCACAACAGATTGGAAAATTTAAAAACCATAATCCTTTACCTCATTTGGCTCGAAAAGCACTGGTCTAGGATACTCCAAAGCTGAAATGTCTAATAGATCTATTGAATATATCTATCATAGTATTCAGAAATCACTGCATTTTAAAGCAGTTATCGTATTTGTAGCATGACATTGGGTTATGTGAAGGGAAAAGGTTGAGAAAAGGGGAATATAAATATAGTTAGGAAAAATAGGATATAGGATAGGTGCAGGAAAGAGAAAATGTTTCATTATCTTAGGGTGGACAGTGCTGCCTTCAGGCATATCCACTGGCATATCTGATGTAGACTGTCTTCCTCTTCTGTCTGCAGCTTTATTTTCAGCTTTGCTTATGTATATTAGGAACCAGCTCAATCAAGAGCCCAGCATTTAAAAAAAACAATCCTTGGCCTGTGGGGTGGCTCAAGCCTGTAATCCCAGCCCTTTGGGAGATCGAGGTGGGTGGATCGCCTTCGAGGTGGGTGGATCACCTGAGGTCAGGAGTTCGAGACCGGTCTGACCAACATGGTGAAACCCCATCTCTACTAAAATACAAAAATTAGCTGGACATGATGGTGGGCGCCTGTAATCTCATCTATTCAGGAGGCTGAGGCAGGAGAATCACTTGAACCCAGGAGGCAGAGGTTGCACTGAGCCTAGTTCGCCCCACTGCACTCCAGCCTGGGCAACACATCAAGACTCCCTCTTAAAAACAAATAAAAAATAAAAAACGGTCCTTTTTTTAAAGTGAGAGAAACAGAAAGAATGTTAAATGTTCTACAATTTAGGTCCTTAACATCACATGTAGAAGGCACTAATTTTCAGAAGGAAAGAAAGATAAAAACCAATTAAAGTAATTAGCAGTTATAAAGAGGCAAATAAAAGGAGGAAAGATAAAGAAATTGTTGTGGAGGTCATTGTTTAGTTCACATTGATGTTGTCAGTTCATCTAGTTCCTTGTTAATTGGTATATTACTTTAGAATCTGGAAGGCATATATTATGTTACTGTTATTTTGTCCTTTGTAATAGATCTTTTAATTTGATCGTTGTTTGTTTTCTAGGAATACAGGAGTTTCCAGAAAATATAAAAAATTGTAAAGTTTTGACAATTGTGGAGGCCAGTGTAAACCCTATTTCCAAGTAAGTTCTCAGGTGAATTATAAATTACTTTTGTGAATAAAACAATTATGAAACAGTAGTAGATATTATTGTACATATTTTAACAAAAATTTTATATCAATCTTAAGTCTATACAAAATTTCAATTTTTGAGTTAAAAAGTAATCTTTTAAATAATCATTCTAACCCCATGTACTACTGAGGTAAATTTGTGATCCCAAAGAGATAGTGAGAGTGTTTTGCTCCAAGTCTCACAGATAGTTAATGTCAGAAATGAGAGTAGAATCCACATTTCCTCACTCTGTGTTATTTACACCCTAGAAGAGTGTCTTTGCCTTCAAATCAGGTGTGTGGTACCTTCAAACTTTTGAAAACAGTAAAGGAAACCAAAAGTTTCTTCACAGTTGTAATAGAAGGCAAAACAACAGGAAACAGAAACAAAACAATAACAAAAAAAGAAAAAACTATATGATTGGTTGCAGTGTATCAGAAGATTGTGAATGTCCATTTATGATGGTGATGACTGTAAACAGAAAGTTTTCCTGGCACCAAGGCTGTTAAATTTTGCAAAAATGGAATGGTGAAGCAAAAGATGACTAGAAAGAAGCATAGCAATCCAGAACCAACATGTAAAGATTATGTATAGCCTCTTCATTTGAAAATATTGCTCTAGCATCAAATTCTAGATCTTTACTTGTTTCATAATCAACAAAAAATAGAAGTAAAGCTAACACACGTAGATTGTTACATGGCCCTAACGTCATTCGGCTTTAAATGTTTTTTCTTTTCATTGGCTTATTATAAAATCGTATAATCTTAAAATTATTTAGGAGCCAAATATTGAAATCGAAAGTAATCTAAACCAGTGGTTCTCAACTAGGGGCTCTCATGCCCCAGCAGACTTTTGGCAGTTTCTGGACACATTTTTGGTTTTCACAGTGGGATATTTGTGGGCATGCATGCACACTATTGGCATCTAGTTTGTAGAGATCAGTGTTGTAGCTAAACATCCTACAGTGCACAGGACAGCCTATGTACAACAAAGAATTATTCAGCCCAAAATTTCTCTGCCAAGGTTTAGAAATTCTTATCTAGTCCTTTTAGTTGAGAGTAGATAAGACAGATTTCAAGAGTGCCTGCTGATTTCAGAGTTATACCCTAAATATATTTTTATGTATTGTGGCTCATTCATAGTTGACTGTTTTGTTCAGATTTTACATTATTAAAACAAATATTACCTCATTTCCTGTTTACAAAGTGATGAAGATACATTGAAACAAGTAGGTTATTATAAAAGGCAAATCTTTGAAGGGGCTCTCATAAAAGTAAAGAAGCGAGTGTTTTCTGTCTGTTGGGAAAATATCTTATGAGAGTCTTAGATTTTAATAAAAGACTGAATTTCTTACATGAACTTAACTTAAATTCTGGTATTTTATGTAGGCTCCCTGATGGATTTTCTCAGCTGTTAAACCTAACCCAGTTGTATCTGAATGATGCTTTTCTTGAGTTCTTGCCAGCTAATTTTGGCAGGTAAATTATGGTTTCTTCTGAAAAGTTTTATTATTAGCTCTTATAAAGTTTACAAAACTATAAGCTGCTTTGGTAGTACTACTCATTACAGTTTCATAGGCTCTTTTTAAATTATTCCCAAGCATTGTGACTTTTGTAGTTTCTTTGGTGGCTTTGACTTAATTTTTCCAAGTAAACAATAATCAGTGAGAGTTTGAAAGAAAAAAAAAAAGTTTACTTAGGTGGCCAAAACAGGGCGTTTCAATGGGGGTAATTTCTGTATGCTTGAGATACTGAATGCTATATTCTTCGCATTCTAAAATGATTTAATAATTGATTTATCTGTCTTCACCCCTGGAATCAAAATTCTTGAGAAAAGAGAATCTGTTTCTGGGGGCGACTCATCATCTCCCTGCCACCCTCAAGTCTCTGAGTAATTTTTTAAACAAACAGATGAATGTATAATAGATATGAAGTTACTACTGAGTTTAAATTAACTACTAGAGAAAATGCTAGCCAACTAAATGTTAATTTTGTAGCCATCTTTTATCTAAAAATCATCGATGTACTTGTCAGATTCCTCTTCTGTATCTGGCATTTGCATCACTTAATCTGCTTATTTTCTCTCTAGTTTTAGTGGAATGTACATCAATGAAGTGCCAGAGGATTTCTCCTCTTCCTTTTGTTTCTTTATTTCTTCTCAGAGCAGCACTTTAGAGTTGCATTGTTGTTCTTGAATCTACCAAGTGTTAACAATTTTTGTGAGCATTTTTGGTAAAAGGTATGAAATTCTGGAGGATTGATACTTGGGATAATCACTTTGTTGCTTTGAAAATGTGTGGAAGTGCTAACCCTTTTTCCTCTGACCATAATTTTGAGGAGCGAAAATAAGTCTTTTCTTCCTTTGTATTTTATGTTGTATTCTGTAATTTTTAATATATTACTTTGCAATTAGTAATTACACAATTACATCGCTTCCTTTAAAACATTAGAATATGAAATTAATTTCATGATTTGTTTTTTGTATTGCAGATTAACTAAACTCCAAATATTAGAGCTTAGAGAAAACCAGTTAAAAATGTTGCCTAAGTAAGTAAAGGTGCTATTCTTTAAAAAACTTAATTTATAATTTTTAATGATTAAGTCTTTAAAAATGTAAATTTTTATTACCTAAAATGTGGTGCAAATTATTTGTAAATCCTGACTGTGTAGTCATCATATTTAATTAGTGGTGTTAAAATATTAAAATGTACGTGTCTGTTGTTGGTGTTTAACGTGGTACTGTGTTGGTAATGATTTATAGCTGTCTGAAATGCAGTCTTGTGTGTGACATAAAAGTCAAAATAATAAATATGTAAAGCCCACCTCAATATTGAATAGAAATCAGAAATCCCAGGTTCGTCTACTAAAGTTCATACACATATTGCTCATTAGAAAGATCCATAGGATCTTCATGTGAAGCCTGGTAACGGTAGAACTTGATTGTCTGGCTTTGTAGTGTATTGTAAATTAGAAGTGGGATGATTGGTTCCCTAATGGTAAGCTAACAACAAGAGATGGCAATCCAGGAGCAAATAAAAAGATTTAATTATAAAAGAAACAGGTCTACAAACTCAAAATGCACTGTAGTCTGTGGCCTTTTGTTGACCAAATATCTTAAAACACTGTGAATGCATTGCTATAGTGTTACATTTTAAGGGTTGGCAAACTACAGTCTATGATTAAATCTGGCCCACTGTCAATTTTTGTAAACAAAAGTTTCATTGGAACACAGCCACATACATTCATGTATATATTGTCTGTGGCTGCTTTTGCTTTACAGTGATAAAGTAGTTGTCACTACTGTATGCATCTGTTGTTGGTGTTAGAGTGGTTGTCACTGCTCTATCACTGTAGGCCCTAAAATTTTTTAGGTGTACAGGACCTAAAATATTTACTGTCTGGCCCTTTACAGAAAAAATTTGCCAGCTCATGTTGAAATCGCATCATCAAGATTTGCCCACCCAGCCTGGGCAACAAAGTGAGACCCCCATCTCTATAGAAAATTAAAAAATTAGCCGGGCACAGCAGCATGTAACTATAGTCCCAGCTACTCTGGAGGCTGAGGAGTGAGGATCGCTTGAGTCCAAGAGTTTGCATTTGTAGTTGCAACGATTGTACCACTGCATTCCAGCATAAGAACAGAGTGAGACCCTGGCTCAAAACAAACAAACTTCTCACCGCTTGAGAAGGAAAACATCTCCGGTTACCCCAGGAGTTGTTCTGTTTACTCAGCTTCTATGACATATTTATATCTGTTAACAGTATTTGCTGGATAGTGTTAATGTATCTGTTTTTATTATATGTCACTGTCTTCTTCCCTGACCAGCATGTAACCTGCATGTATGTGCATGTGTATCTTCCCCTTGGTTTCCCATGATTATCTATGAGGACAGAGACTGTGTCTATTTTTTATTCCAAAAGACAGTGTTTTGAGTAATTGTTCAATGCATGGATGAATGTTTGTAGTGATGATTGTGAGTATAAGTTAAAGTCAAATTATCCATATTAAAATTCAAAAAGATATGTATACATTACAGATTTGATACTCTCAGTGATAGTTCCTTAGCTAAAAATGTGACTGGTTTCTAAGAGATTTGAATAACAAGATGTAAATTGTTTACTGTAATAGCTAAGCCTACAATTACTGTGTGATATCATAGGCAATTAACTAATTTTAACACCTTTTAGAGATTCAAATTAGACTCAGTGAATTTGCAAATATTCTTTTCTCCTTTTAAGATATGATTGTAGCCTTTTAAATACATTTTTATTGAGGTAAAATATGTGTAAAATTTACTGTCTTTACCATTTTTATGTGTACAGTTCAGTGGTAATAAATACATTTATATTCTTTCCCCTTCATTCCTTCCTCCCCACTACCCTCCTCAGCCTCTGGTAATCACCATTCTACTCTTATCTTCATGAGATCTTTTGTTTTTGTTTTTGTTTTTTTTTTTTTTTGAGACGGAGTCTCTCTCTGTCGCCCAGGCTTGAGTGCAGTGGCATGATCTCGGTTCACTGCACCCTCCGCCCCCCAAGTTAAAGCAATTCTTGTTCCTCAGCCTCCAGAGTGGCTGGGATTATAACCATGTACCACCATGTCTGGCTAATTTTTTGTATTTTTAGTAGAGATGGGGTTTTGCTGTGTTGGTCAGACTGGTCTCGAACTCCTGGCCTCAAATGACCCACCCTCCTCGGCTTCCCAGAGTGCTGGGATTACAGGCCTGAGCCACCACACCCAGCTTGGGATCTTTTTTTAGCTTGCACACGTGAGTGAGTACATGCAATATTTATCTGTCTCTGCTTGGCTTATTTCACTTAACGTAATGGCCTCCTGATCAACCCATGTTACTGCAGGCAGCCTCTTTTATGGCTGAATAATATTCCATTGTGTATATGTACCATACTTTCTTTATCCATTCTTCTGTTGATGGTTACTTAAATTGATTCCATATTTTGGCTATTGTGAATAGTGCTGCCATAGACATAGGAGTTCAGATAACCCTTCAGTGTACTGATTTCCTTTCTTTTGTATATATACCCAATAGTGGAATTGCTGGATTATGCGATAGTTCTATTTTAAATTTTTTTTAGGAACTTCTATACTGTTCTCCATAGTGGCTATATTAATTTATATTCCCACCAACAGTGTTCAGAGATTCCTCTTTGTTCACATCCTTGCTAGCATCTATTATTGCCTATCTTTTTTTATATAAGCCATTTTAACTAGGGCAAGATGATATTTCATTGTAGTTTTCTCTGATTAGTGATGATCATTTTTTCATATGCCTGTTTGTCATTTGCATGTCTTCTTTTGAGAAATGTCTATTCAGATCTCTGGTGCATATTACAATAGAATTTGTTTTTTTTTTTTTGCTATTGATTTGTTGAAGCTTCTTATATATTCTAATTATTAATTCCTGTCAGATGGATAATTTGCAAATATTTCTCCCATTCTGTGATTTATTCACTTTGTTGATTGTTTCCTGTGCAGTTTTTTAGCTTGCTGTAATCCCATTTGTCTATTTTTGTTGCTTTGATTGCCTGTGGTTTTGAGGTCTTACGCAAAAAAATCTTTGCCCAAACCCGTATCCTTGATATTTATATTGGGAATTAGCATTCTCCAGTGTTTTCTTCTGGTAGTTTCATAGTTTCAGGTCTTAGATTTAAGTCTTTGATCCATTGTGGTTTAATTTGTATGTATGGTGAGAGATAGAGGTCTAGTTTCATTTTTCTGCATATAGTTATCCAGTTTCCCAGCATCAATTGTTGAAGAAACTGTCTTTTCCCCATTTTATCTTCTTGGCACCTTTTTCTAGGATGACTTGGCTGTAAATGCATGGATTTATGTCTGGGTTCTCAATTCCTTTCCATTGGTCTGTGTGCCTATGTACCATGCTGTTTTGATTACTATGGCTTTGTAGTACATTTTGAAGTCTAGTAGTGTGATGCCTTCAACTTTGTTCTTTTTGCTTAGCATCACTGTGGTTATTTGGAGTCTTTTGTTGTGGTTCTGTATTTAGGATTTTAAAAATATTTCTGTTAAGAATGTCAGTGTTTTGATAGGGATGACATTGAATCTGTACATTGCTTTGGGTAGTATTGTTGTTTTAATTATCCTAATCCGTGAGCATGGAGTATCTTTCCATTTTTTTTGTGTCCTCTTTAATTTCTTATATCAGAGTTTTACAGTTTTTCTTGTATAGGTCTTTCACGTCTTTATTTTGATTCTTAGGTATTTTATATGTATATACCTAAGAATATCTATATCTATATATATATATATACACACACACACACACATATAGATTTTTTTTTATTTTTTATTTTTTTTTTTGTGATGAAGTCTCACTGTGTCACCCAGGCTGGAGTGCAGTGGCATGATCTTGGCTCACTGCAAGCTCTGTCTGCTGGGTCCACGCCGTTCTCCTGCCTCAGCCTCCTGAGTAGCTGGGACTACAGGTGCCCGCCACTACACCTGGCTAATTTTTGTATTTTTAGTAGAGACAGGGTTTCACCGTGTTAGCCAGGATGGTCTCGATCTCCTGACCTCATGATGCGCCTGCCTCGGCCTCCCAAAGTGCTGGGATTACAGGCGTGAGCCACCGCACCTGGCCAGTATTTTATATTTTTTTGTAACTACTATAAATGGGAATGCTTTCTTGATTTTTCAGATTGCTTGCTGTTGGCATATGTAAATCCTCCTGATTTTCACGTGCTGATTTTATATCCTTCAACTTTACTTAATTTGTTTATCAGTTCTAACAGTTTTTTGGTGGAGTCCTTAGATTTTTCTAAGTATAAGATACATGTTGTCTGTGAACAACACTAATTTTGACTTCTTATTTTCCAATTTGGATGCTCTTTATTTATTTCTCTTTCCTAATGGTTTTTGCTTGATTATAACTTTGAGCCTCACAAACAAGAGGATATAGTTTTAAGTATTACAAAGTCATGTGCATTTAGGTTGTATGACTATATCAAAGATTAGAGCAATGGAAAGAGCTGTTGTTTTAGATATATAGCTAAGTGAAATTTAATGCTACCTAAAGAATACTGGAGGGCACAGTACCAAGAACACAAAAGATGTTTTACTTTTCCTTTGAGGAGAGGAGAAAGTAAAATGAGTTCAATACAAATGAATTTTAGAAACAGATGGGAGAAAATTTGAGGGATATTGTTTATGTTTTCTCCTTGAGATAGGCAGCTAGATCTTATTCTAGGATGCAGTTTTATTTCTGAGATTTCTAAAGTGTATGAGTATAGCCACAGTTGTCAGTATTAACTATAGAGAGTTGAGATGGAGATACTTTTTGACATGACAGTATATTCTTTTTTATTACATACCTGTATCACTCACATTTTCCTAAAATTGTTTTAAAATTTAACTTTTCCAGGCTATCATCTGTAATTGAATTTTTCCAATGCACAGCTTTTCATTTTTGTACCCTCTTCTAAAACTGTTATGCCATTAACATTATGTGCTCAGTAGTTGCATGTGAATTTTCTGTTTATCTTGTCATTATAACAATACTGAAGCAAGAAATGTAAGATTATGTTTTGTGCTTTCAGTCTTCTCTTCCTCCTCACAATCCTCTTTACTTTTTGCAAATCTCCACCTGGTGTAGTTATTTGAACATAGGAAATTATAATCATAGCATGTGATTTTATACATCTGGAGAAAGATCGTGGAAGCAACCTTTCGCTTGTTAATGAAGGAAGCTAGAACTTAAAGGTTTTCTGGGGAAAGATATGAGTAAGGAAGCAGAATTATGGTACCTGAGAATAGGCACTTAGTAAATCTAGGTGAAAGCAGTTTTATAAAAATTGGCATTATGAGATGAATTGAAGAGTTGATGACAGAATGGCATATTTAAAATGTAAAGGGAAAATTCGCTTCTAATGTAGACCAATGACAGTTTCATTACAATGATGGTGTTTGTTCTTATATTTTTTAACTAAAAAGCTGGAGAAATGTTGCAACTGAGTTTTATTTTACTTATTACTAATTTTTGTTAAAATTCCAGAGAAGATAGAAATAGTCTGTGTTTTTCGTGCCGTAATTTGAAGTGCTTGTGGATTTTAAATGATACTCATTTTCAAAGTATTAACATATTAATGTAATATACTGATATTGTGATTATAACTATATTTTGCTCTCATTTTGTCATATCCTACAAAATCCTTAATACAGAATTTCTTATCTGGGTAACTGGTAACATCTCAATGTATTAAATAATAGGTGTTGTACAAAAATAGCAACTTAAGAGCATAAGTATTTGTTTGAATTAGTTTCAAAAGGTACCTTTGTAAAAGGAGAGAGAAAAGATAAAAGTGCAACATAGTTTATTTCATTACAAAACTGGTTTGTACATCTTTCAAGTTCCTGTAGTTTCAGAGAAGTGTTGATGTTAAGTTGGAAGTTAAGAATAGTATATTATTGCTTTTATTTAAAATAAATGTCAACTACTAATTTGTGATTCATATAAAACTTTATTTTGAATTGTATTGAATTTAATTTGAACATGTGGGGAGTAATACAACGTGTACTGTTAGCATTTTGAATATTAATTTTCAGAGTTACAGTTATCTTAAAGTCTTACAAATATATGAGCAGTTTTGAAAAAGAATTTTTGTAATTATAGTAGTAATTACTATACATCTGCCAAAATTTATTAGCTGACTTGTACTATATGAAAATTTATTATGTGAAAAAATGGAAACTCATTATTTGTATTCTGGCTTGTGGGTTTAAATTTATTGCAATTGCTTCTTAAAAATAGAAATGAAAAGACCAATGAGAAGGCAAAATAAGATAATAACTGAAAATTTATTTTATCTAGAAATCTGACTTTTAAAATTTTTTAGAAAATTAATATTTTTATTTTGTCAACATGTGAAAGCCCATAAATAATTACATATTCCATAAGAATGTTTTAGACTGTTTTGAAAGCTTCTGTGTAATTGATATTTTTGTAGTTAATTTTTCGTTACTCCATTATGAACAGAACCATGAATAGACTGACCCAGCTGGAAAGACTGGATTTGGGAAGTAACGAATTCACGGAAGTGGTAAGTTCTCATCAGTCTCACTTTTCCTAAGTTCTTATATTTGATGAAGAACAAAATATGAAAATTAATGTATTTCTCTTACAAATTGGATAAAGGTTTACTTTTTTTTTTTGGTTATAAGATACGAAAGTTCTTAGCCAGAACTTTCCAGACAGATAGAAAAATTAACCAGACAGACGAACTTCTGACCACAAGTGAGCATAAAATGTAAAATCAATAAGAGGTCCATGGAAAAGATACCTAAACAGTTTTTAGCATAGGAAGCAGAAAATTTGAGTGATTATAAGTGGGAAACATCAGTCTGGAATGCAGCAGGTAAAAGTAGTTCTGAATCAGAGAGAGCTCCATGGGGTATTGCTTGTGAACTTATTCAGTAATAAGATACTTCTCTATAATGTTACTTAATAGCTAAGGGGAAAATCATTGAGTGAAACAACTGTTATTTTTGAAGTGGTAATGAGAACCTTTTTGTTTGTGCTTTGTATGCCCAAGTGCGCTATGAAGCTGACTCTAAAAGGAAAGGAGTAGTGTTTAAGTAGCTTTTGTCTTTAGTGAGTTTTCCAAAAGAACTCAGAAAATAAGCTAGATTTTTTTTTTGAAGAGGAACTCATCCAGCTGAGTATCATTATTAAACTTTTAAATTAGTTTACAAGTTTGTTGTTTAAAAGTGTGGTAGCTCTCAAATGATGGTTTTAAGCATAGGAATTTCTCAAAACTGCTTGCTTATAGTATTGCCCTGTGGGTATTATATTAATATTATAAATTTCAGGTGAGGTTTGAAGAGGAACATGGTACTTTGGAGTACCTCATTCTCTAAAATACACGCTGTGCTTCCCAAATTATTTATCTGTTACGTCCTTTCTCAATATTTGTTCTGTATGAATTAATCTGTTTCCATATTAACTATTTCAGAAATCTCATTTGTTCATTTTAAGAATCCAACAAGCTTTCAAAATAATCATTAGTTTTTGTACCATTTTGGTCTTCCAACATTATACACTTTTTAAAACTTACAGTAGAATTATAACTAATGCACAAAAGGAAATTTCTTTTAATCCAAGTTACACCTGGGATTCTTATCTATATTTATATGTTAACAGTAAACCTGATTGGCATGCCTTTTATGTATGACTGTTAACTATGGTCATTAGATATGATAGTACTCTGTGCCATCACATGATCATTGATTGCAGATGGCTTTGTGAGGTGATAGAAATAACTTTGAAGAGGGCAGCCTTGAAGGGACAATGCCCAGAGCAAATTTTGCCTGGATATGAAGGTCTGCCACAACACTTGGATTAATTTTGATGTCCTCAACACCATATTATAAAGAATTTTCCACCATGTAATTAGAAGTTTTTACTAGAGGTTTAAATTACAGTATATTTGTATCATGTAGTTATGACTTTGTCTATTTACCTTTCCCTGATTATGGACATTTAGGATGCATGTTGTCTTTTATCTCCCTCTTAATGAATGTCACCAGGGAACATTTTTAATTTTTCTGTTTTCTAAGAGGCTGTATCTTCTTACTGATAATGCATGAGTGTGCATGTTTTTATTGTATACTTCTAAGCAGTGAGTCCTATTTTTTATTTATTTACAAATTTTATAAAAACTTGACCCTGTTGTGTAATCCAAAGCTTAAATGTGTTTTTTGTAATCTACTGCTATGGCATGTCTCTTTGATTTCTCCATTAATAATTTTACTATAATAATTTTACTGTAGTAACTATAATGCAGTAGAAAGGCTTACATCCTGGCTCTTCTTTTTTATTTTTCCTTCTCCCTGCTCCTTTTGTTTAATGATTTGAAACTAAAGGTTGTTAGAAATTCCCAGGGCTTCTTTTGCCAGATAAAGACATTCATATAAATTAATTGAATTACTGCTATCCCCTACCCTAATCCCAACAGCCTGAAGTACTTGAGCAACTAAGTGGATTGAAAGAGTTTTGGATGGATGCTAATAGACTGACTTTTATTCCAGGGGTATGTATATGAAATTTTAAATGGCATCACTTATTTCTGGCTCTCCTTTGCAGTTTTGTGAATTGTACCTTTTATAATTACTTTTAATAAAAAGAAATTGAATTATTCTTTATTAAACAGAAGCAAATTACATTTTTTCGTGAGCACATTCTTGATTATAATCTAAGAATTCTCATAATAAACATTTGTAAGTCTCCTTTTAATACTGTTGAGTGTGTCCTTTCCAATGGTATCACTTGAACTTACGTCCCAATTTGCTTTGCCCAAGGAATTGGTAAACTAGGATATTTTTCATGAACTTTCTGAAATTTTTTTTTTTTTTTTTGAGACAGGGTCTCGCTCTGTTGCCCAGGCTGGAGTGCAGTGGTGCGATCTCGGCTCACTGCGAGCTCCGCCTCCTGGGTTCATGCCATTCTCCTACCTCAGCCTCCTGAGTAGCTGGGACTACAGGCGACCGCCACCATGCCCAGCTAATTTTTTTGTATTTTTTAGTGGAGACGGGGTTTCACCGTGTTAGCCAGGATGGTCTTGATCTCCTGACCTCGTTATCCGCCCGCCTCACCTCCCAAAGTGCTGGGATTACAGGCGTGAGCCACCGCACCCAGCCGAACTTTCTGTTTTAACAACTGACAAATTGTTTACTCCCATAAAAAAAACCACAAGAATCCCCATATATGCTATCTCCTTCCCAAAGAATATGTCCTATCTGAATTCCCAAAGAATATGTCCTTTGTCACTTCTGCTATGCTACAGTTAGTAGAACATCTTAGCTATATTACTGAATACATTTCTAATGGCATTTAAAAAACTACCTGGCCTCGCCGAATAGTATTTCAACTTGATTTGAAATTTTGTGACTAGATTCAGAAAACATTTGCTGGACCCCAACTTACGCCATTTACTAACTTCACAATGAATGAGACATACCTCCTGGTCTTGAGGAACTCTTAGACTAATTCTATTAGTATAGTAGCACTTTTTTTTTTTTTTTTTTTTTTTTTTTTGAGGCGGGGTCTTACTCTGTCATCTAGGCTGGAATACAGTGGTATAATTAAGACTCACAGTTGACCCTAATACAAGACCCTGTTTCTTGTATTAGCATTTAATTTTGAATTAAAACTTGGTATCAAGTTTATTCCCTAAACTTTTTACAAATTACTAATGTTAATAGAGTCATTAGATTTTCTTTTTTTACTTATAGTTTATTGGTAGTTTGAAACAGCTCACATATTTGGATGTTTCTAAAAATAATATTGAAATGGTTGAAGAAGGAATTTCAACATGTGAAAACCTTCAAGACCTCCTATTATCAAGCAATTCACTTCAGCAGCTTCCTGAGACTATTGGTTTGTATTGCTTTCAATTTCATGTAATTTTTATTAAAATAAATTCAAGACTTCCACATAATCTCAAATTTCACTTGTTATGAGGTAGTTATACTGCATTACCACAGGAATGGATTTTATTTGAATTTTTCCTGGTATGATCAGTTGTACAGTTTGCTCCTTTGTTGACATTACTGTTTTTTATTTACTCTAAGGAAATCTCATTTTTATTTCTAATATATTTAAATTCTTTAAAATAAGTTAACTTATCCAAATTTGGCTTAACTGTTAGCTTTTATTGTCATAGCTTTTATTTTGGTAACTTTTTTCAGTCCTGTTTCATTATAGACACTCAGACAAGAAAACAGATCAGTTGAACAGATCATGAGAGATCTATAATTAAGTCTGTGTAGTTGCTTGTTCAATGATATGTCAATGGAATTGAATTATTTTGATGAAAGGACCCAAAACTTCAATCTTGACATCTTTTTGATGTTTTAATATAAAAACCAAAAATATTTCTCTGTTAAATCACATAGTGGTTTTAGCTAAAACTACATTTTTGTAAGTTTGTTACAATTCTACTTAGTCAACACTTTTTAAACTTAAAAAATATTTTACTGTTTTAGTATTTAGTATATATGGAATAGTTTTTTATATACCTGTTATGAACTACCTTCATACTACCATTTCTTTAGTCTATTAATTTAACAAGTTTGTATTGTCTGTCTTTTCTGTGCCATGACATTGTTTTTAGAAGCAGAGCTACAACAGTGAACAAGGAGGACAAAAAAGTTCTTACTATCAGTATATTTTAGTGGGAGTTAATAAACAAATGTATACTGTGTTAAATAGTGATGTGGATGAAGATTGAAAGGACAGGATGAGGGAATAGAACGTTGGGATTGGGAGTGGTATCTCTTTTAGATACGTTTGTTAGGAAAGTTGTTTTAATTCTTGTCAGATGTAGTATGTCTCACATTGACTGTTGGTGGACTTGCTTCTATTTTAAGCTGAAAAATTGTATGTTGTTTCTTCCCTCATTAGGTTCGTTGAAGAATATAACAACTCTTAAAATAGATGAAAACCAGTTAATGTATCTGCCAGACTCTATAGGAGGGTAAGTTTTTTGTGAATGTATACACCCTCGAAGATTTTACTTTCAGTTCAGCATGCCATACATATTTTCAGGTATTTGCATAAACGACCTAAAGATTTTGTAAACATTTAAGTAATTAGTATATAGGTTGAGTATGTTTATGATAGTCAAACCTACTTATTATTGGTGAAGTTTAGCTTTGTGAAATGGTTTCACTAGGTTTTCAAAGTGAAGTTCAAATGTTTATATGTTCTGAAATTTTGGATTATATATAGAAAATCTTTAACAAATAATATGTATTTCTTTTTTTAAATTAAAGGTTAATATCAGTAGAAGAACTGGATTGTAGTTTCAATGAAGTTGAAGCTTTGCCTTCATCTATTGGGCAGCTTACTAACTTAAGAACTTTTGCTGCTGATCATAATTACTTACAGCAGTTGCCCCCAGAGGTAATGTATTTTAGATTTGTTTAGATTTTTGTCTTTTCATTTTTTTCTGATTATCTTCATTATAGCTATTTAGTGTGGCTTAATTTATTTTCTTTCTAAAATAGTTTTCAAGTTATTTATTTTCTGAATAATTAGCTATGTTAATTTAGAAGAGGTTCTTAAATGCTTTCTAATGTACATAAAAATTAATAATTAAAAAGAAAGTCTAATCATTATTTCTTTTATAAATGTGGAGTATTTTTCATAACTTTCAAAAATGATGTTTTTTATATGTTGATCAACCTGTAGGCCAAATTTTTTGATACTCAGTTTATATTTCTCTTACAGATTGGAAGCTGGAAAAATATAACTGTGCTGTTTCTCCATTCCAATAAACTTGAGACACTTCCAGAGGAAATGGGTGATATGCAAAAATTAAAAGTCATTAATTTAAGTGATAATAGGTTCGTAATACTATATTCATCAGTTGGTTTATAGGAGACGTTGGTTAGATGAAATTAAGTTTCATATGATATATAATAGAATAGCTAGTGCTTGTTCTCTTTAAATATACATAGTAAGTTCTCAGTGTTATTGATAGGCTTTTGGAAAGTGTGACTTTCAGTGAAACAACATATAATGAAATCACTTCTTTCGTTCATCAGTGTTATAAGAAAATGACATTATTTGAGGACCTGCCATACACAGTTTTGCTAAAAGTTTTGGTTTCCAAGAACCTATCAATAACTTAAATGAAAACTTAACTGTATATATTTTTTTTCTTTAAATACAAAGAGTGGTCTAATTTTATCTGATGTTAATTTATCATACGGTGGTTGTTACTGTTCATTTTGGGTTGACTTAGCTATATAATCTTTATTCTCTTCCTACAGTTACCTTTTATTTCTGAAGTCACATCTTCACCTGAATATTGCTATTTAACAAAACAATTCTGGAGTGTATCTAGTCTGTTGCTAATATTTTCCTAGGCAGAGATCTGGTTTCAACAAAGACAAGGTGCAGAGCAAATTGATCACTAGGGTTGTAAACTGGAACAATGTTTAAGTTAAAAACAGAATGTCCATACTTTTTCCTGAGGTAAACATACTCATGATGATTAAACAGCATTTGTAGAGTGTTTTCACTTTTTGCTTTCATAGTGTCTTGTGAAGTCTTCAAAACAGCTCTATGAAATAGTATAATAGTATTCCCATTTTATGTAGGAGGGTTTTAAGACTCAGATTTAAGGTGAGTCATGTAGCTTGTAAGATAAGAGCTTTAATTTAAACTCAATTTTCTGACTAATTATGATATTCTAACTTCTGTTTTATTTAAAAGAACCACTGCCTTCTTAAGTCACTGTTTCAGCCTTTAATTCCTACGGCCCACAGTAGGTTGCTGAAAGAAAGGCACGGAAGACTAGTTAGGCATGAGATAGCAAGGCTGAAGTAGATAATTCTCTCTTAAATAGGATATTTTCATTTATTATTCTAATGAGTATAGTTGACCCTCTGTGGGTTCTGCAAGTGTGGATTCAAACAACTTCAGATCAAAAGTATTTGGAAAAAAATTGTGTCAGTACTGAACGTGTACCAACTTTCCCATTGTTATTCCCTAAACAATACAGTATACCTACTATTTACATAGCATTTATATTCTAATAGGTATTATAAGTACTCTAGAAATGATTTAAAATATATGGGGGGGGATGTGCATAGGTTATATGCAAATACTATACAATTTTATATAAGGGATTTGAGCATCTGCAGATTTTGGTATCTGAGGGAGATCCTGGAACCAATCTTCCACAGATACTGAGGAATGACTGTACTTTGTTTTTAATCATTATCATCTTAGGATAGTCTTCTAGATTATATAACTGCTGGCTCACAAATAGAGAGCAGTGCAGTTTTTATAGCAAGCTATCACTAAGAGTGCTTCCTATAACAGTTTGTTCTCCCTAAGTACAAATAAACCGAAGCAATTTTATGAGACATTCCTTAATGTGTTCTTTTCTCTTAGGCAGGGACAATTAATTTTTCAACAGATTTTTAAGGTTATTCTATTATCCATTTTCTTGCCAGGTGAATTGATTCAATTGAATAATTATATTTTTGAAACTAATTCTTATAAAACTAGATATTTTGTTTTATGTCCTATACGAAGAATTATATTGGACTTTTCTCAATTTTTTTTCTCCTATTTTCATGTGCAGCTATATAGCATTTTTCAGAAAACCTTTAGATTGAGCCTCATTCATTTTAAATCTTCTCATTTTAAAGTTTAATTTTTGTTTGTATTTTTTCCTACAGATTAAAGAATTTACCCTTTAGCTTTACAAAGCTACAGCAATTGACAGCTATGTGGCTCTCAGATAATCAGGTGGGCATTCTGATTTTATAAGTTAATGGAGTTCCTATTTGTGTTATATAATTTTGCACTCTGATTTACATAGGGTCATTTAAGAGCAGCTATACAGTGGTACACATGTAAACGTATCTTTTATATAAGAAAAATCTCAAAATATTTAGAAGCAGATACTTTTTATAAAATAGGTGTAGATTTATAAGTAATGAATTCTGTTGGACTTGCCTAATTTCTCCTAAATCTGTTAAAATATTGAGCGATTAGGAAATCAGACTCAAACTCTGACTTTAATAGCATTATCTCATACACTTGCCTGTTTTATAGTGAGAACACTTAAAGTCTGCTTGGCAATTTCAAGACTATAACAGTGTTATTAACGGTAGTCACCATGTTGTACAGTAGAGCTCTTGAACTTATTCCTCCTAAGTTAAATTTTGTACCCTTTGACCAATATATCCCAATCCATGCTCCAGCCCACCCCGCCAGCCCCAGAACCCACCATTTTACTCTTAGTTTCTATGAGTTTATCTTTTTTAGATTCCTCATATAAGTGAACACATGTGAAATTTATCTTCTTGTTCCTGCTTATTTCACTTAACATAATGTCCTCTAGGTTCATCCATGTTGTTGCAGGTGACAGGATTTCCTTCTTTTCTAAGGCTGAATAGTATTCCGTTGTGATTGTATGTGTATTTGTGTACACACACTACATTTTCTTTGTTCATTCATCCATTCATGGGCGCTTAGGCTGATTTGCTATTGTGAATTCTGCTGCAGTGAACATGGGAGTGCAGACGTCTCCTCAACATACTGATTTTATTTCTTTTGGATATATATCCAGTAGTGAGATTGCTGGATTATATGATAGTTCCATTTTAAATATTTTGAGGAACTTCCATAATATATTCCCTCCAACAGTGTGTAAGGATTCCTTGTTTTTTTAACAAAATAGAATACATAATTTACTGATCTTTTGAATTAAAAAATTAATGCTTATTATTTGATGTTGAGCAATATTTTATAGTAATTTATTTAAAGCTCTATTTTCCCAGTGTTGGATACACTGGTCTCATATGATACTCATGAACTCTGCAGCCAAATTTTCTTGGGAAACTATATTATATTCTCATTCTGGATTATATTAACAGCCCTGAGGTGTTAATACAGTAAAGAAACCCACAAGGATTCTTCATAGTTTTTAACTGGGTACCCTTTTCTGTCCTGTCCTGTCCTGTCCTGTCTTGTCTTGTCCTGTCCTTTTCTTTTCTTTTTTTTGAGATAGAGTCTCGCTCTACTGCCAGGCTGGAGTGCAGTGACGTGACCTCAGCTCACTGCAACCTCCACCTCCCGGGTTCAAGCGATTCTCCTGCCTCAGCCTCCCGAGTAGCTGGGACTACAGGCATGTGCCGCCACTCCCAGCTAATTTTTGTATTTTTAGTAGAGACAGGGCAAGGATGGTCTCGATCTCTTGACCTCATGATCCGCCTGCGTCGGCCTCCCAAAAGTGCTGGGATTACAGGCGTGAGCCACCACACCCTGCCTTGGGAACCTGTTTCTTACCTAGCCCTTACTAATATCCCAGAAGCCTTAAATTTATGTTAATCCATGGTTATGAATAAGACAGTATTATTTACCTGCTTTGCAAATTTAGAGAGGAAATATTAAAATGATACATTGCCTTTATTAGAGTTTTTTTTTTCTTTTTTCTTTGGTTTTTTTTTTTTTTTTTTTACAGAGTCTTGCTCTGTCACCCAGGCTGGAGTGCAGTGGCATGATCTCGGCTCACTGCAACCCCTGTCCCCTGGGCTCAAGGAATTCTCCTGCCTCAGCCTCCCGAGTAGCTGGGATTACAGGCGTGTGCCACCACGCCCGGCTAATTTTTGTATTTTTTTAGTAGAGACGGGGTTTCACCATGTTGGCCAGGCTGGTCTGGAACTCCTGACCTCAGGTAATCCGCCTGCCTCGGCCTCGCAAAGTGGCTGGGATTACAGGTGTGAGCCACCACGCCCAGCTTTACTGGAGTTTTTTAACACAGGCAATTACTGTATCTGTTATATGTGGAACCGATTTCTCTTAATTGCATAGTATATGTTTAAACTTGATTTGAAATTTTGTGACTAGATTCAGAAAACATTTGCTGGACCCCATCTTACGCCATTTACTAACTTCACAATGAATGAGACATACCTCCTGGTCTTGAGGAACTCTTAGACTAATTCTATTAGTACAGTAGCACTTTTTTTTTTTTTTTTTTTGAGGCGGGGTCTTACTCTGTCATCTAGGCTGGAATACAGTGGTATAATTAAGACTCACTGGAATCTTCACCTCCTGGGCTCAAGCAATCCTCCCACCTCAGCCTCCCAAGTAGCTGGGACCACAGGTACATGTCACCACGCCCAGCTAAATTTTTTTTTTTTTTAAACGTTTTTAGTAGTGACAAGATCTCATGATATTGCCCAGGCTGGTCTTGAACTCCTGGACTCAAGCCATCCCCCTGCTTCAGCCTCCTACAGTGCTGGGACTACAGGTGTTAACCACCATGCCTGGCCTGCAGTAGCACTTCTGTGGATAAATTAATGCCAGCAAATTATACCAGATGGTTCATTTTAATGAAATTAACCAAGTAGCTGCTACGGTTTCTTCATATTTATAGTGTTCTCTCATTCTATTCACACTCTCCACTTGGTTTAAAACAAACATTGTATGGTAGGAGTCTTTGTTCTTCAAAGTTTGACAGAATATTGAGTAAAACAAATCAGATATGCCTAGAAAATTTCCCTTACCCTTACCGTATGAAGCAATAATTTTGCTGTGAAAGAATGACATGTAGAGGAGAAGGTATACAGAGGTTTGGTTGTGAATTATAAAAATAAATTGTTCTGCTATTTAATGTTTATGAAAATAAATTGCTCAGCTATGTAGAACAGTACATGCAGTAATATAATTTTCATGAGTTGCTGAAGGCATGAGCAGAACAATTATTTATTAATTTATTCCCTCATCCATTTTGTGATTCTCAAGAACCGTTTATTGAACAACTGCTTTGTGCCAGGCAATTTAAGGTGGGAACAATATTTAGAAAGTCACTTTAATACAATGTGGTTAAAAGACTTAATAGGACTAAAGCTTTAGGATCAAAGATGGAGAAGATAACTGAGGGATGTAAAGGCAAATTTCTCAGAGGAGGAAATGCCTGCAATGCCTGAATTATATCTCAAAAGAGGAATGGGGCTGGGTATGGTGGTTCACACCTCTGATCCCAGAGCTTTGGGAAGCTGAGGTGGGAGGATCTTTTGAGGCCCGAGTTTGAGACCAACCTGGGCAACATAGCAAGATTCCGTCTCTGCAAATAAATTAAAACATTAGCCAGGTGGGGTAGCACATGCCTGTAGTCCAAGCTACTCAGGAGGCTGAGGCTGGAGGATCCTTTGAGCCCAGGAGTTCAAGGTTACAGTGAGCTGTGAGCATGCCACTGTACTCCAGCATGGGCAACAGAGCCAGATTCTATCTCCAAGATAAAGTTTTTTTAAATAAAAAAGAGGAATAGGATTTTTTGTCTATTTTTTACCCTTTAAGATGGGGTTTTCCTGTGTTGCCCAGTCTGATCTCAAACTTCCAGGCTCAAGTGATCTTCCCACCCCAGCCTCCTGAGTATCTGGGATTATAGGCCTGCACCACCATGACCAACTAGGCATAAGATTTAAAGGAAAAAAAGAGAACAGTGTTCTGGTTTGGAAGAATATCATGAGCATAAGCATTTAGGTGCAAAGCAGCATAGTATATTTCATAACTCTGCAAGCAGGTCATTGTGATAGGAGTGTAACAGTGAGACGGAAAAGGTAGAAAACGAGGCTACAAAGGCAGATAGAGATCAGTTGGTGGAGGATCTTCTATGCCATGCAGAGGACCCTGTATTATATCTCAAGGATGGCAAATAAGATTTTTTAAAATCTTGTACTCTTATCAATTATGAGTGGCTTCCTGAAAAATGGTGTTGCAAATTCTGACTTATGATCAAATTCAAGCTAGTGGAAAATTGCTGTGATTTGGGTTGCTGTGTAGTTTATTGTCCCTAATAGGATACTTTTGGGGGAGTGAAAGGGGCACCATTGATAATTACATGAGAACAACATGTGTAAGTTGTGTCTGTCTCGGGCAAAATGGACATTCGTTCATTCTAGTCATGATCAGTTATTCATATCTGCCATCAGTATAAAAGGAAGAAGTGATTTTTATGATACATACAGGATAATACAGAAACCAGTGTAACATTGAACAGGCAAATAGTATGATCACACTGATATTTTAGAAAGGCCCTTTTGGTTGCATGGTGGAAGATGGATTCATCAGGGGTTAGTGCCAAGCATGAAGGCAGGGGAGACTGAATTGGAGGACATTGTCATACTCTAGGCAACAGAACATGTTGCCTTGAACTAAAATAATGAAACAGAACTGGGGGAAGAGCAGGTATTTTTGAGGAATAGTTTAAAAGATTGCATCAATAGAGCATGAAGCAATGCATGTATGTGAGAAGAGAGTAAAAGCAAAGATGAGGGTCAAAGATTTGGCTTCAGTGACTAGGTGGATAATGCTGCCACAACCAAGAAAAGTAACCACAAATGAAAGAAATATGTTTATGGGAAGATGCTAAGTTCTAGTTAAACATGTTGAGTTAGAAGTGTCTTTCGTATATCCAAGTTAGCCATGCATAGAACACGCTGGTGACCATGAACCTCCTGACTTCATTTTCTTCTGTATGGTTTCTGTGCTCTTGGTTTCTCTATTTAAAAATTTCTAACTTTCAGAAGTTTCTCAAAATTGCTCCTGAAGGCTTCATTTTCTTTTTTCAGTACCATTATAGGTTTATTCTTTGTGCTTATTTGTAAAAATATATTCACTTTATTTTAAAAGATTTGTGGCACAAGAAGAAATACACATTTGTTTCAGCCCATGATCTTAATTAACTTTTTCTAGGGAATGGTTTCATAGCTTTTGTTGTTTCTCAAAAGGAATTATATAAAATAACTTTTAAAATGTTAGTGATGGATGAATCCTGAGGAACACCAACATTTAAATGGCAGTAGACTAAGAGGCTTAAAGAGAGTAGCCATAGAAGTAGGAGAACTGGATGATGATGGACTCAAGTTAAGAGTGAAGAAGGAAGAGTTAAGACTGGCCTGAAGGAAGAAGTTGTTAATAGGATAAATGCTGTTGAGAAGTCAGTTCAGATTAGATCTGAAAAATATCCATTATATTTGGCAACTAGCTAAAGTAATTATAGAGGTATATGTCAAAACCCAGACTGAAGGAGTTTAAGGAATAAATAGATGATGAAATGGAATCACATAATGTTGATTACTCTTTAAGAAGGTTGGATGAGAAGGAAATGGAATGGAACATAAAGAAATTGATAGCAGCAGGAAAAGTGCAGGGATCCTTTAATATTGCAGAGCATGTTTACAGATTGTTGGAAAGAAGCTGTGTGAGTAAGATTAAGAATATGAGGGTCTGGTGCGGTGGCTCTTGCCTGTAATCCCAACACTTTGGGAGGCCGAGGCGGGTGGATCACCTGAGGTCAGGAATTCAAGACCAGCCTGACCAACATGGGGAAACCCCGTCTCTACTAAAAATACAAAAATTAGCCGGGCGTGGTGGCGTGCGCCTGTAGCCCCAGCTACTCGGGAGGCTGAGACAGGAGAATTGATTGAACCCAGGAGGTGGATTTTGCAGTGAGCCAAGATCACTCTACTGCACTCCACACTCTAGCCTGGGTGACAGAGCGAGACTGTGTCAAAAAAAAAAAAAAAAAAAAAAATATATATAAGAAGCAGTTGGATAATGGGTGGAAAATGATGTAAAAGCTATGACAGGAATTCTTAACCTGTTGGAGAGAGCTTAGGTATGACATTTGTGAAAGGGAGGAGAGGAAATAGTGTACATTATGATACTCCTAGAATGTAGAATTTTCCTTACACATAGCTGTTTTTTTTTTTTTTTAAGACAGAGTCTCACTCTGTTGCCCAGGCTGGGGTGCAGTGGCTCCATCTTGGCTCACTGCAACCTCTGCCTCCTGGGTCCAGGCAATTTTCCTGCCTCAGCCTCTTGAGTAGTTGGGACTAAAGGCGCGTATCACCACACCCAGCTTTTTGTATTTTTAGTAGAGACGGAGTTTCACCATGTTGGTCAGGCTGTTCTCGAACTCCTGACTTCATGTGATCCACCCCCCTCGGCCTCCCAAAGTGCTGGGATTACAAGCGTGAGCCACCACGCACAACCTCATAGCTGTTCTTGAATCCTTTTTTTTTTTTTTTTTTATTTAAGGAAGATATTTTCAGAATACAGTTTAGGAAACATAGAAGGATTTTCAGGTAACATGTAAAGCCTGGTTGAAGTATTATTAGTATCAGTACACAAATATGAGTACAAATTAATAATCACTCCACAAGTTTGTGGTGATACTAATTTGCTCAGCAATGTAATGTAGAGAAAGCACACAACTGGAAGGATTTTGGGCTGTAGTTTTGCCAAGACAGGTGCAAGAAAAGAATAATGCAGCAAGGAGGTCTTGGTTTGTGGCAAGAAAGTGGTTTAAATAAGATACAGTGTGGTACAAAAGGGGAGTCAAAGACAGGAGTAAATGGTGGGAAGAATGTCAAAAGGTCAAGGGAATAGTAGTCTTGCTGAGGGTGATCAGCAAGTACTGTGAGTGCAGTGGAGTGGGAGGGCTGCATGATGTCTGTGTTACCATACTCTGCTGGTTGTCCTTTTGCCTGACTGCTCCTCAGTCTCCTTTTCAGACATATTTGTTCTGCCTGTGCCTTACATGATTGTGCTGCTCATGGTTACCCTAGGCTCTGCTTTAATTTCTCCATACTTTCTCCTGAAATTGCTATCTGTATCCTCATTGTTCTTAACAATATCTGCAGCCCAGTTCTTGTGCCAGAGCTTCACATTCATATAGCTCGATTCCTACTTAACATTGCCACCTAAATGTCTCAAATTCAACAAGCCCAAAATTGAGTATACCATCTTCTGCCCCAAATATATTTCCCCCACACCCCCCAGCTTCTTTAGCTTGGTGAATAATACTTGATGGAGGCAGAGGCCTGGAAATGCAACCCTTAACTACTGTTTTTCCCTGTACTTCAGTCCAGTTGATAGACAAGCCCTATTGAATCTTAAACATCCTCAAGTGTTTGTGTATTTTGCTTTATCCCTACTACCACTTCCCTTAAATACTGTTCACCATCATCTTTCACTTAGACCTGCACTGTCCAGTACCATAGCCACTAGTGTCAGGTGACTGGTTCAAATTGAGATTTGGTGTGAGTGTAAGATATGCACTGGTATCTGTAGCCTTAGTATGAACAGAGAATATATATGGTCATATTCATAATTTTTTGATTATATGTTAAAATGATATTTTGAATATGTAAAGTTAAATGCATTATCAAAATTTCATCTTTTTGCCATTTTAAAATATGTGGCTACTAAAAAATTATAAGTAATCAGACTGAGTGTGGTGGCTTACACCTGTAATCCTAGCACGTGGAGAAGTTAAGGCAGGAGGCTTGCTTGAGGCCGGGAGTTTGAGACCTGCCTGGGTGACATAACAAGACCCCATCTCTTAAAAAAAAAAAAAAAAAAAGCCAGGCACAGTGGCACGTACCTGTAGTACCACCTATTTGGGAGGCTGAGGTAGGAGGATTGCTTGAGCCTAGAAGTTCTAGGTTACAATGAGCTATGATCATGCCACTGCACTCTAGCCTCCAGCCTGGGTGACAGAACAAGATTCTCTTAAAAAAAAAAAAAAAAAGGAAAAGAAAAAATCATAAATAATCTGTGGTACTCATTTTTGTCTTACCTTACAGTTCTTTCGAACAGTGCTGACAGACTGTTGAGCTAGCTTCCTAATAGGTCTCTGCCTCCAGTGTTGCTACCAGTTCCAATCCCTTATTACCCATTCTGAACCACACTGTGATTTGAGTGATTCTTTAATCTGATCCCAGCACTATCCTACTTAAAACCTTTTCATTGTTTCTTTTTTCTTTATATCATATGCCTCAAGAGCCTGCTCATCTTGTGGCTTTATCTCTACCCCATACACATTCATTCTCATTTCTCCAAATCAGTTCTGCTTTCTGGGAACATTCTTCCTTCTCTTTCTTACCTGGCTTCTTACCTTCTTACCTTCTTATCCTCACCTTAGACTTTCTTTCAGGAATGCTTTACTAATCATTCAAGATAGTGGTAAGTGAATTTCTCCTCCTATATATTCTCCTTGCACACTGTACCCTGTCTACCCTGTAATTTCACTTGGAATTACAGTTGCAGTTGCCTATTTTGTTACCTGTATTCTTCCTCTCATAAACTGTACAAAGTCAGTAAAGATACATGCTTTGCTCACCACTCTGTACACAGGGCCTGTCATAGTGCTTTGCAATATAAAAGGCTCTTAGTAAATACTCATTAAATGAGTGATCTTTATATTTCAGAGAAGAATATTTTAGGAATTATGAATTGGAATATGTGAAATGAAATCGGATTAAAGATCTCTGAAGTTAGGTGTTCAGGGAACTGAGAGGCCAGATATACTGTTCTCATTCCTTTTTCTGTCTCTGTGCCTCATAAATAACAGGTGACTAGTTTTCTTATTACACCTTTGTTGACATGTAATTCATGTACCATACAGTGAACCCCTTTTAAAGGATACAATTCAGTGGTTTTTAGTATAGTCACAGAGTTGTGCAACAATTACAACAGTTTCAGAAGATTCTCAGAGTGATGCGTTTTTAAAAGCCTCCCATATAATTTTTATATGCTCATCTAAGGGGGCTTATTTTTTTCTTCTCACAAATTATTCATCTGCTAAGAAGCCAAAAGTATGGAAATGTCATCTATGTTTTGTATATGTTGAATTACCCATGACTTTGGAAAAATTTGGTGTAAAAAAGCCAGGAATAGATGAATACCACCAAGAGGCCAGTAGATAATAGGACAGGAGATTGACTATGGAAGGTACAGGTTATATGCCTCAAAGGAACAGGAATTTAAATCTGAGGATAGGGGAGGAATGATGTCACAGCATTGTAAGCGCTACCCTCACCTCCTGACTTGGGGTGGATGAGGTAGGAGAGAATAAAACACCTATATTTGAGGCCTGAGAGAAGCACTGTCTTTGGGAAGGGAGTAGAGCTACCGTTTCCATTATCTGAGGGTCAAGGAAATTGTTCAGGAATTTGAAATGTAGGGCAGTTTTTGTTTGCTGAGGAACAGAATGGAATGTTTAAATGGGAGTAAGATTACAGGATGGAATTAACTAGCTGGAAGGTTTTCGCAGGAGTAGGTGCAAAGAATTAAGTAATAGGGTGACATGTGAGGGGAGAATTGGGTAGTTCTCTGTCCGTCTGTAGTCAGCCAAGGCTTTTATTGGTAGGATTTTAGGTGAATAGCAAAAAGAATTAGTTATATTAAAAAATAGATGGATAACATTTGTTGACTAGTTAGGGAAAAAATCATAAGAAAAAAGAAGGTCCAAATTTCCTGGGGGGCTCTCAGTAATTTCACTGAGTGACTTACTGGTGTCATTACTGTAGACAGGATACACGAGAGGAAGAAAAAGAAGCAGCTGATTGTTTTCATCATTCTCTTTTCAGCTGCTAACTAGAATAAACATTTAGATAACCAGACTAACCATTCCAAATTTTTTCCAAAAGTATCTTAGTGAAGGGGAATACTAGAGAGGGCAAAATAATATACAATGGAAAGGCTTATTTTATAACTGTATTAAATATATCACTGTGTTAATAAGTAACGGACTATGGATGAACTTAGTATGTGAAATCTTTTAAAACTTGATATTTCAGTAACTTAATTTACTTGCTTTATACTAAAAACTAAATTTTATTTGTTGGTTTTTAATATGGTTTCAAATCAATGCCTAAAGTGTTATCAGATCGATGCCTGAAGTGTTATTATGTATAGTTAGATTTGTTTGTAACCTTCACATTGATACTTTATAGAAAAAGTGGTGTGTACTTATGCAGAGGAATTGCTGAATATATATTTGCTTTAGGGTTATTGAAAATTAAGCATTTATTTTCCTTCTCTAGTCCAAACCCCTGATACCTCTTCAAAAAGAAACTGATTCAGAGACCCAGAAAATGGTGCTTACCAACTACATGTTCCCTCAACAGCCAAGGACTGAGGATGGTAGGAATTTCATAATCTATTTTCTTGTTAAAAACAAATACTAATTTAAAAGGTGTGAAGTGAACTTTAAGTCTCAGAGACTTTTACCAGTTTGATGGGACTTTAGAGAATTGACCAAAAAAGTTCGTTTCAAAATAATGGAAAAATAGGGCACGATTTCAGGGTTTGAATTTAGAAGTGTAAGTGCAGCATATGCTTCCTTAAATGATTCCTTTAAATTAAACCGCATTGTTAAAATTGATAACTTAAAAACATTTAGCTGTATGCTAGGAATACATGTTAAGTGTTATGTGATAAGAATTATTGAACCAAGAAATATTTCTTCACCTGTGAACTTAATATTACACTTGGATCTACACACTGGATCAGGATAATCTGTTGAACTCTGACTATAAATGCTACTCTTAAATTCTTTTCTTTATTTTGCCCAGAAAGGGGGAATATACCTTTTACTACTGGGCACAGATTTTTTTATAGATTATGGTATGATGACCTTTTAGACTAACAAGCAAATTGTTTCTAGTATATGTTGTACTCTCTGTGTGTGTGTGTGTGTATTGTGTTACACTTAAAGTAACTAATTTTTATGTATCTTCTTTCTGACACCAGTGAAAATCTCTGTGGTTTGAAATTATTTATAAATTAATTCTTAGTACATAGAAACACTGAATAAAAAATGTAAATCAGTCATTTCAATCATCAGTCTTAATTTATAAACATACCATGGGCAAGTTAAATAGGTTCTTGAACTTCAGTTTCCTTATCTTGAAATGATGATAATAGTTCTTTTGGAGCACAACCACATTCATTCACTACAAAACACTCTGGAACCAAGCATTTCACATAAGGGATACTTAACTTAATGCTAGTATTCTGTCCTCTCATGTAAAAGAACAATTATCTAGTATATTGCATAGCTGATTATAACATTATTTAGAGGATGCTTACCCTTACTTCGTATTTTCCAGAAATCATCTTCAGAGACAAAAAAAAGTAGGAAATTGAGACATAAGTTTCAGTGAATAAAACAAACAAAAAACTTAGCTGTTGATGCATTCGAGTATTTGCTGTAATTCCCCACATGGCACTGTTTACAGCATAAGCAGAGTTTGCACTTCTATTTTTAACTTAATTTCTAATTCATGAAATTATTGTTCACATAAAACAGTAATCACTATTGACAGCTTAATATTAAGTATACTATATTTTGTTATGGAAACATACTTCCATATTTTATTGTATTGCTTAATTTGGAGATTATAGGTGAATTTAAATACATGGAAGAGAGGTTGTTTATAAACCTATTCTCAAAGCTTTAACTATAGAACCTCCAGTGAATGAAGCTCTTTACATTAGTTATCCCACAAATCTTCTAATCGGATTAGAAAGCTGAATAGGTTTTGCTACATCTAAATACAAGTCATCAGATATACCCATGAAATAATAACTTATCAAAGCAAGTCTTTTATTGCTTCTGGCAGAGAGCAAGAAATAGTTATCCTATAGAAGGTAAAGAGTTTTCTAAAAGTTTAGCACTAGTTCTGGAATACAAGAGTATTTCAAAGCTAAACCTGCTATAGCAATGCAAGAATAATAGCCAATTTGAGTCAGACACAATGCTAAGCACTTTACATATCCATAGCTTCTCATCTTTACAATAATCCTCCAAAATAGATGCTATTATCATTAGTTGCCTCTCACAAAGCTTAAAATATTTATCTGACCCTTTATAGAAAAAGTTTACTCATCCCGCCTCTAAACTGTCCGAATCATAGGTATATTCATGCCGTGATTTCTTCTCATACTGGTTTCTACTTTAATGATTCAAATCTACCTTGCCTTCTTTTTCTATTCTATCATTGAAATTTATTCTGTTCCTGTTTAATTTGAAAAGAGATCACAATTCAGGTAAAACATTTATTTCTGATAGGAAGAATAGAAGTAGCAAAATCTTGCCACTACTAAATTTTGATTTTGAGATTTATTTTAGAATGGAAGAGTTTCTAATAGAAAAGTTTGAAATACAGTATCAATTATGATATTCTGGGTCATCTTAGAGTTCATGTGTCACCTAAAGTATCTCATGGGTATTATAAACACAGCACTAAACAAGGTGAATGAATTTCCTTTCACCTATAAGAAAGGCTTTTGTCTTTATCCCAGTGCCTCCAAGAAATAGATGAGTCAAAAAATATTATGTGTTTGGGTTTGGGTTTTATACCAATTTGAGAGAAGTAGGCACTGTTCACACTTAATTAATTCTATTTTTCATCCCACTTTTGTGACAGGTATTGTGCTAGAGCTAAGTAAAGGCAAAAATTCTTGCCTGTAAGATTCTGAAGGTGGGAAGATTAAAAAAAAAAAAGAGGAAAAAAAGAAAGATTCTAAAGGTAGATAGTGATGAATAAATATGCAAGAGTAGGGGTGAGATCTTGAGCCTAGGTAGAGGAATCAGTCTTAATCAGAGAGAAAGGGAAGTATGCCTTCATATAACAATACATTTGTAGCTAAGAAAGCAGGATATTAGTGGAAATATGAGTCTGAGGGGTTTTATTGCATTTCTTTTTACAGTGAAGTGAAAGTTGCCTCTGGAAGTTGGGGTAAGGGCATTTCAGGGAAGTGATAGTGATTAATGTATCATAAAATCTAAGCTTAATAGAGAAGGAAGTAAAACCTAGAGTGATTTTACAAGGAGCAAAAGAAAGGTAGTTAAAGAACTGAAAGTTTACCAGCAATAATAAGGAATTGAGTGATTTGGAAGAACAGGTGTAGTGGTCAAAGAGGTGGAAAAGTCCTGGGTATGACTATGGTTGTGAATCATTTAGCTGATGTGCATAGGGACATTGGGATGAGGACATCAAGGAATTATAAAGTTGTAGTGTTGGGGTGGTGGGCTTATCATCCCACATTGACATCATTCAGGATATTAGCAGGTCTTAGGTGGAGAGAAAATCTGTAGCTAAAATATTAGAGTCCTCAGTAAGTCTATACCTGGGTGATAGTTTGAGTAGCCTCTAGAATGGATAGAAAGTGATATTACCTGATGTCCTGAATCTTCACAGATGTGAGATTTATACTAAAGAGTAGAAAGTGTAAGTGACCAGAATTTGAAAAGAATGAGAAGCATGGTAAAAGTTAACTTACCTTGGGTTTCTGAATAAATTCTGGTGTAAAGTTGCTTTGGAAATAATCTAACACTAATTGGAATCTCTGGGCCAAGCTGGTGATTGAAATTACTGCCTGGAACAAGGGAGAGGGAATGATATGAATTAAAAAATAGACTTTGTTGGAAACTGCTGGGCTGTCCTTGCCTTTCCAATCATACCACAAAAGTATGTCAATAGGAATTTGAATCACATTCCACATTTGTTTTGAACAAAAACAAATACACTACTTCATTGAGTATGTGTTAAGCAATTTAAAAAGCAATTATAAGGAAAAAAATCTTGAATGGAGTAATGAAAACAAAGAAAAGGCTAAATCAAAGAATTTCATTCCCATTGGTAAGACTTGGTTTCATGACATCCTTAGTTTGGGTATGAGATTTTAAAAGGTTAAGCAAGCCCCAAATAAGGGCTTAATAAAAATGGTAATTAGAAGTTTTTGTATTATGTTATTTTTGCAGAAATATTCGAATTGACCATATTTGGGTATTCCAGGAGTTTCTGGGGTTCTTTAAAGCTCATTTTGGGTACTTATAATCTCTCCGTTTTGAGTAAGGGATAGTCATTTTCTTTTAAATTTGTGATTTTATTTTGTATTGCACAACTTCCATGGAATGATATAAATAGTTGAATGAATTAATTTTTAAGCCTTATGTATTTTTTAGATGCCTAATAATAACAAAAAACTGAGAGTTGTTAAATCTTTGCTTTTGATATTACAGGTTGAGTATCTGTTATCCAAAATGCTTGAGACCAGAAGTGTTTCAGGTTTTGATTTTTTTTTTGACTTCGGAATATTTGCAGAATTCATATCAGTTGAGCCTCCCTAACCCAAAATTCAAACTATGCCAAAATCCAAACCTTTTGGAGTGCTGACACAATGCTCAAAGGAAATGCTCATTAGAATTTTTTGCATTTTGGATTTTTTGGATTAGGGATGTTCACCCTGTATATCTGATAGAATATATAAGTGTTGGGTTTACCTTAAAATTTCCATTATTTTTACATTTTGATGTAGAAAATATATTGTAAGAACTTTACTTAGTATATAATCCATATTATGTATAATGTTTATTACAGTGATGAAATTGCATTTCTACCATAGCACGTTTTAGAGCACTGCCCAAAACCATATATCGATGGTGTTTTAATTGGTAGATTCTCTTCAGGAACCCTTCTAGTAAGAAAACAAGACGAATCAGCTTCAGGGAAGAAAGGATATGTGATTGACATTGTAAAGAAATCTTACATGGACATTATAAAGAATCAGCCAGTGCATTAGGATTTCTAATTTCTTGCATTGACCATTCTTAACTATTTTAGACTTATTGTAGTGAACATAACTCATACAGAAATTATGAGCAAGTGATAGTTTTCCATAATGACAGTAAAATATAGTAGGTTTTTGTTTTTTACTTTTCTCTAGTTATGTTTATATCAGATAATGAAAGTTTTAACCCTTCATTGTGGGAGGAACAGAGGAAACAGCGGGCTCAAGTTGCATTTGAATGTGATGAAGACAAAGATGAAAGGGAGGCACCTTCCAGGGTGAGTCTGTTCTTTATTTAAAATTTGAAACAAGTCTGCTAATATTTAAGTTGGTATTATATATACTATGATGTTTGGGGATATAAAAATGTATTGGATTTATTCCTTGTCCTCAAGGCACTTGAAGTGTTATTGAGTCCAAATATTTCAGACATGAAAGAATTTGGGAACAATATAAAACTATGTGATTTAAAGCTAAATTTCATAGTATATATAAATATAAGAGGAAAACGTTATTATAGGCTAGAGAAATTAACCAGCACTTTATTTCAAATTAGTGCCCTTTATGTTTAACTTCAGTTTAGCTGACTCCCCCCACCATATTCGTAATGATTATTTTCTCCCCTTTCCCTTTCTTTAGTGATTTATTTTTGTAAATCTTAGAGGTAAAGAACTCTTTTGTTACGAACATTTTGTTTCTTTATGGAATTGAAAACATGTCACAGTGATAGGAGTAGTAAATACATATTTTTTAGTTACTTAATGAATGTAATTACTTGCCCCTTATACAAACTTAGCTGAATCTCAGAAAATGACAGACTGACCTTGGAAAAATATGGCTCTTGGTATGTGAGACATAAATATACGAATATCTGAATTTTATATATACATAGATGAATAGCTGAAAAATGTGTATCTGTTTCAAAGCTAAGTGACACAATTTTTGGCAGTATTCATACTATATATCTCTAAATGGAAATATTTGAGTCTGATAAAACTTTTAAACATTGAAATTTACTGCGAAGTCTTATTATTTTGTTATAAAACCATGTTTTTATTAAGCCTAAAATGCCTTCAAAGCCTATCATCTGTCTTCACAGTTATCCCTATGAGCTTGATATCTAATGTAATTCAGATGGGTTACAGATTAAATTTTGTTTGAGATTGACATTAGAAATATTTGTACTTCATATTTTACTTATTTTATTTCTCTAGGAGGGAAATTTAAAAAGATATCCAACACCATACCCAGATGAGCTTAAGAATATGGTCAAAACTGTTCAAACCATTGTACATAGATTAAAAGATGAAGAGACCAATGAAGACTCAGGAAGAGATTTGAAACCACATGAAGATCAACAAGATATAAATAAAGATGTGGGTGTGAAGGTTAGAAAATTCAAAAGGATTAACCAAAGCCTATTTCAAGTTCTTATTTTTAATGACAGTTGATATAGTGCTCCTTTTCATGTACTCTAAATGTGCAGTCATGCACCACAGAATGATATTTCGGTCGACATGCTCACATACATATGATGGTGGTCCTATAAGAGTATAAGGGGCTGGGCGGGGTGGCTCGCGCCTGTAATCCCAGCACTTTGGGAGGCCAAGACAAGCAGATCACTTGAGGTCAGGAGTTTGAGACCAGCCTGGCCAACATGGTGAAACCCCATCTCAACTAAAAGTAGAAAAATTAGCTGGGCGTGGTGGTGGGCACCTGTAATCCCAGCTACTTGGGAGGCTGAGGCAGGAGAATCGCTTGAACCCAGGAGGCGGGGGTTGCAGTGAGCTGAGATCACACCACTGTGCTCCAGCCTGGGTGACAGAGCGACACTCTGTCTCAAAAACAAAAAATAAGAATATAAGGGAGATGGCTGGCTATGGTGGCTCACCCCTGTTATCCTAGCACTTTGGGAGGCCGAGGTGGGATGGTCACTTACACCGAGGATTTGAGAACAGCCTGACGAAGATGGTGAGACTGTTTATACAGAAAGTTTAAAAAAAAAAAAAAAATTAGCTGGGCTTGGTGATGTGTGCTTGTTGACCTAGCTATTTGGGAGGCTTAAGCAGGAGAGTCACTGGAGGCCAGGAGTTCAAGACCAGCGTGGGCAACATAGCAAGACAACCTGTCTCTACAAAAAATTTTAAAAATTAGCTGGGCATGGTGGCATGCTCCTGTAGTCCTAGCTACTTGGGAGACTTGAGGTGAGAGGATCCCTTGAGCCTAGGAGTTCAAGGCTGCAGTGAGCTATGATCATGCCACAGCACTCCAGCATGGGTGACAGAGGGAGACCCTGTCTCAAAAAAAGAAGAAACATGTAATGGAGCTGAAAAACTCCTATTGCCTAATGACGTCATAACACAACTTTCCTGTATTCAGATATGTTTGCATACACAAATACTTTCTATTGTGTTAGAATTGCCTATAGTGTTCAGTACAGTAACATGTTATACAGGTTTGTAGCCTCGGGGCCATAGGCTGTATTACATATAGCCTATATGTGTAGTAAGCTATACCGTCTAGGTTTGTGTAAGTACACTCTATGATGGTCACAGAGGAAAAAAATCACCTAATAAATTTCTCCGAACATATCACTGTTGTTAAGTGCCATGTGACTGCACTTGCAAATTTAAGGTTTTGTTCTCAGCTACCTGAACTGGGAAACTAATAATCAGTGAAGTCCATAATTACTATCATTACCACTCTGGCTATAGACTGTCCAATTGACAGTGTAGTGTCAGCATAGCCTTTAAAAAAAATCATTGTTTGAACAAAGAAGATAATGAATGCCAGAAAAATTATTATTATGGACATTTTTTCCCCCTGGTAATACTGGTCCATTTTACCTAATTCTCATTTTAAATGTAATTGCAATGACAGACAGTTGGCATTTCCTTGGGATGGTTCAGAAACTTTCACAAATCCCTAAATGGTATGTATATTCCTTTAGGACTTTGCCACACACACATTATTGTATCACAGAAACAAAAGTTTTACCATGTCATTAGAGTTACTGTACAGTCCACAATGAGCAGAAAACAATTTTAACCATCTGGAGATGAGTTTGCTGAGCTAAGTGACTCAGTTGTCCACACTTACAAGCCTTGCAGCTTCTAAGAGGAAAGTAACCTTGGCTAACTTTTAAATTTTAATGTGGCTCATGGATCTTTGGGGACCACGTGCTCCTAAAATGAGCATTTTATCTGTGAGTGTCACAGGTTTCTTTGTTTAAAGTTTTCATGTTTGAGATTAGTCCAGAATTGGAAGTTGGCAAATCGCTTACAAATTTTTATCTGAACTTTTAAAATAGATGTAAAACTTAAAGAATATGAGCTCTTTATCTTTTCTTTTACTTAGATCTCAGAAAGTACTACTACAGTAAAAAGCAAAGTTGATGAAAGAGAAAAATATATGATAGGAAACTCTGTACAGAAGATCAGTGAACCTGAAGCTGAGATTAGTCCTGGGAGTTTACCAGTGACTGCAAATATGAAAGCCTCTGAGAACTTGAAGCATATTGTTAACCATGATGATGTTTTTGAGGTATGATTTTATGATTATTCTGGAGCAATCATAAGAACTTTCAATTTAATATTTTATTGTTGCTAAATAAAGACCTGATATTGATTGTAGAAAATATGTTAATGCATTCTTCATTGAGAAATTTCACATCTGCAAAAATATCACTCATTTGTCACTTTAAACTTACAAATTATTATGCCCTTTGTATTCAGATGTTTATGTGAATTAGATTATAGATAGTCTAGGCTACTGTAAAATACATAATTGCTTTTATTTCTGTAACTTAAAAATGAAAAGACTACTATAGGCATACCCAATTATTTAACTTATTTATGCATTTATCATTGAAAGTGAAAGATTTTTTGGTTGAATGTCTGAGACAGTTTTTAGATGTGGAGTTTCTTTTAGTGGATAAATAAAAGCTGGAACCTTTTTTTAAAAACAGCTTTATTGAGATATAACTCACATACCATACAGATCACTTATTTATTCAATTCAGTGGCTTTTAGTATATTTACCAAATTGTGCAGCCATTACTACAATCACTTTTAGAACATATTTCTCACCCCAGAAAGAAATTCCATATTCCTTACCTGTTACTCCTCACTCTTTATCCCCTTCGGCCCTAGGCAACCAAAAATCTACTTTATATGCTTCTGTAAATTTGCCTATTCTTGACATTTCATTTAAGTGGAATCATACAATATGTGGTCTTTTGTGCCTGGTCTGTTTCACTTAGCGTAATGTATTCAAATTTTTCTATGTTATAGCATATATCAACACAGCATCCATTTTTATGACTGAATAATACTACATCGTGTATATCCACCATTTGTTTATCCATTCTTCAATTAATGGACATTTTAATTATTTCCACTTTTTGGCTGTAATGAATAAGTCTGCAGTGAATTTTTGTGAACAGATTTTTGTGTGGATATATATTTTCATGAATGAAAAATGATTGCACCATTTTATATTCCCTTCATACACTGCTAGTGGTAATGTAAAATGGTGAAGCTGTAACTTTTTAATATGAATATCTGAAGTGTTTCTGATTTATAACTGCATTGTTCACTGCAGTATATACTAGCTACAAGTGGCTATTTAAGTTAATACATCTTCATCCCTAAAATTTCAAAATGCATTCAAGCACACCATCTCTTTTCCTGGTTATCCTGTGAGCTGTCATTTACAGCAGGAATAATTTTTTTAAAAAAGGATGGTTAATATCACTCAATACACTATGGTATGCACTGAAGCTAATGTAACAGGCTGTGAAAAAATTATTAGGTTTGTTACAGTGAACTTACGACTCATTTAGTGTAATTTCTGTGTGTAAGGCACTGTGTTTGGAGGTTAAGGTGGCAGAATGGATAAGTGGATATAGGGATTTAAATGAATGCAAACATATATAATTAAGGATAGACTGTGCTAAGTGTGTTAGAAATGTACTAAGTGTTACAGAAATTTAGAAGGAAGATTTATGGCTGCCTTAAGGAGAAGGGGGCATTTCACCTGTGTTTTGGAAAATTTTAATTCACAGATACAGGAGAATGGAATGAAATGGGGAAGGTATGATGAGAGCAAAAGAATGGCACTTGGAACATATGGAAAATAACATTTTATGTTACTGAATAAGTCAGAGGCAATATTATGAAATAAGATCAGTAGAGTAGATAGGGCCCTGATTACGAGGCTCTGAAAAGCCAAGCTAAGAAGTTTGAACTTAATGTTCTGTAGTCTTGAGGAGCCACTAAAGGCTTTTAATAGAGTGTTACTCTAATTCATAGAGCTATATATGGTTGAAAGTTATTATAGTTATAAGAATATTATAGGAGATGCAGCACGTGAATATCTCAGTATAAAAAAGGGAATAGAGGAGCAGTATCCTAATGTTTGATTAGGATAATGGTGCCATGAAAAGGATAGAGGTACAAATTGTACAGTCTTGTAAGGACTGGTTGTATTTTATTGCCGTATCTTGAAAAGGTTTAATATGTGTTTATAATATTTGTTTTCCCTTTAAAGTCTTATGACTTAATATTTATTTATTTGAAGAAACAAAAATTTAATTTTTATCCCCCTCCCCCCTTTTTCACTAGGAATCTGAAGAACTTTCTTCTGATGAAGAGATGAAAATGGCGGAGATGCGACCACCATTAATTGAAACCTCTATTAACCAGCCAAAAGTCGTAGCACTTAGTAATAACAAAAAAGGTTAGATGTTAAAGGAAAGTACTAAGAATAGAAATTGCCTCAATAAATTTATAAATTTTTTTGGAATAAATTTCATTGAATATTATGTTATTTGATACATTTTAGAAACAAATTTTTAGACATGGCTTTCTGAAAGGTTTGCTTTCCTTCTCTCTCATTTTTAGGGAAAGTCCTTGATAGTCTTTTCTTTCTCCTCATGCAAATTTACTTATAAAGGCATGGACTTTACCAACAGATAAACCTGGATTGTTCATTTCTGCCACTTATCTGCTGTGTGATCCTTGAGTTAATTTTATCCGTGTGTACATATATGATTTGACATACAATGAGGCTAATGAAGGATTTTTGCATCAAATAGGCTAGATAATGTATCTTTTAGCACAGTACCTTATGTATATTAGGTGCTCGTTATTTTATTGATTCTATCACAAAACATTTTTTTACACTCCGTCCAACCTCTGCCAGCCATTCTTTCATATAAGACAATCTTAGACTCTTAGAGATCTTGAAGGATATCTATCCCTTCCCTCACCCCTCCCCTCTAGCACCTGAGTATCTTTACATCATCTTCCTCAAATGTTTAGCCGTTTGTCTTTATGGTATCAATGATACTATCAAGGTGGCCCTTGGATAGCTTGGGTTCGTTTTGTAGTAATGATACCTAGAATTTGTTGAGCACTAATTGCTTAGGTACTATACTAAATATTTTACATATTATTATCTAATTGTCACAATAACCCCCATGATGAGGTGGAAGTGGAGTGTATCTAAGAAAGAACTTAACAACCATCTATTTTAATGGTTAAGTTAAGAGCTCAAAACCTAAATACACTGAGATCAAAGTTAGAGTCCCATTTGCTACTGTTAACTGTAAATACAATCCGGACTACTTGAGCTGTGCTCCTAAGATCTCAGAACATCAAAGATATCCTTAATTCATATAATCATCTATGGATATGTCTATATACACTATTTCTGTGATTTGGCTAGAATTCAGTTAGTTAAAAAACACATTTTTAGCACTACTTTGAAAAAATACTACTTTTTGTACTACCTATTATAGAATATGAACACTTGTCTGTTTCTGTTCATGTAATTGCTACACACACAACCACCTTACATACTGAGAGTTTACCATTCATAAACAAGTCTATGAAATGTTTTAAAAACATTAAGAAAGAGCTGACCTTTGAAAATTCCTTGATTTGTTTGTAATAATATGTTTGTGGATTGAATTGCTTATTTTTATTAGAGTAGATGGGAAAAAATTCCATATATGTATGAAATAATTTCTTGCCCAGTTGAGTTCAGAAAGGTTGTAAATGAATTTTCATTATCAGTTTTTCAAATTGTAAATGGGTGAAAAGTATATTCATTGAAATTAACTGACCTTAGAAAACAGTACATAATAATATCACCTTGTCAGTAACTAAATCGAATTCTTAGTAACCCCAACGCTTTTTAAAAAATTATATCACTATCTGAAAATTATTTAATCTTTGTATTAGGACTGAATTTTCAAGGGTGCTTCTATTTATCTTATCAATATAATTTATTACCTCATATATAGAACCAGGATAGTATAATTGCCATTTGTCATCACCGAAAAGAATTTCACACAATTCTTGGGGAATTTATCATTAATCTTAAATTTGTTTTGTTTCAGATGATACAAAGGAAACAGATTCTTTATCAGATGAAGTTACACACAATAGCAATCAGAATAACAGCAATTGTTCTTCTCCATCTCGGATGTCTGATTCAGTTTCTCTTAATACTGACAGTAGTCAAGACACCTCACTCTGCTCTCCAGTGAAACAAACTCATATTGATATTAATTCGAAAATCAGGTGTGTGAACATCTTTTACAGTTTTTTTTTTATACAATAAATAGAAGTAGTAAGGCAGATAACAAATACATAAACATATAGGGTTTAATAAATAAATATTATAGAAGTGGTTCCAGTAATATGTTTTCTTTCCCCATTTTTATTGCTGATTTTCTATTTAGTTTTTATACACTTCCATCTTAAATTAGATTTTTAAATGGGAAAGAATAGACTAGATTCTCAATCTCTGGTTAAAAAGTTGAATATTTATATATTTTTAGATATGGCAACATAAACAGCATATTTGAGGTAATTTAAGTTGAAAGGAGTATTTTTATAGTTAGAAATGCAGAATCATTTTGAGGGGCTGCCATTAAAGGGTTCATTCGGATACTCTTGACTGGTGGTGTATATTTGGCTTAGGCTTAATTTTGTAGGACACACTCACTGAGAGAGAGATAAATGTTAATTTGTATAGCCTGGAATTTAGCTGAAGTCTAAAACACATTTTATTTAGGCTCTTGAGAAATTGGTTGTCTATAATGTTGGTGATGGGTTTGAAAAGGAAAAAAAGAAGAAATTTGGTTATCAGAATAAGGCCCTGCCATTCTACCGTAGTGTTACTCTATCAGCTAAACTCTGTTAGAAAGATGGGGATTGGCTGGGCAGGGCATGGTGGTTTAAACCTGTAATCCCAGCACTTCAGGAGGCTGCAGCAGGTGGATGGCTTGAGCCCAGGAGTTCGAGACGAGCCTTGGCAACATGGTGAAACCCCATCTCTACCAAAAAAAGTACAAAAGTTGGCCATGTGTGGTGGCATGTACCTGTAGTCCCAGCTACCTGGGAGGCTGAGGTGGGAGGATCGCTTGAGCCCAGGAGGCGGAAGTTGCAGTGAGCTGTGATCACACCACTGCATTCCAGCCTGGGTGACAGAGCTAGGCCTTGTCTCAAAAAAAAAAAAAGAGAGAGAGATTGGGGTTGGCTGGATGTGGTGGAATGCCTGTAATCCGAGCACTTTGGGAGGCTAAGGTGATAGATTGCTTGAGTACAGGAGTTCAAGACCAGCTTGGGCAACATGGTGAAACCATCTCTCTACAAAAAAATGGCCAGGTATGTTGGCACATGCCTGTAGTCCCAGCTACTCGGGAGGCCAAGGTGGGAGGTTAACTTGAGCTTGGGAGGTTTAGGCCTCAGCAAGTCATGATCAGGCTACTGCACTCCAGCATGGGTAACAGAATTGAGACCCAGTCTCAAAAAAAAAAAAGATTGGGCTTACTACTAAACCAAAAGTTTAATGTGTGGATATTTTTAATAGTCATTTAGAGTTGTTCTTAAATTTCAGGCATATTTAAGTAAAATTTGTATATTAATGTGTGTTGTTGGAAAAGGAAGGTGAATTTTATGCCTGAAAATGAGTTTAGGTATTGTGTAATTATAATCACAATCAATCATTTATTTCTATTCTTTGAATTTGAGGCTATGAGCTACTGTTTAAAATACTAATTTTTATAACCTCCTAGATATTATCGTATTAATTTATTGAATAATAAAATTTTATTTATTGTTGGGAAAGTGGTATGATATTTTCTAAATCCTGCTTTTAATATAATAAAGCCTAAGCAAGGAATACAGCAACACCTTTTTGTGCTGTATTTCTAGTAATGAAAGTTATCTTTTTTGTAATGGGAAGACCAGTATTAGGGAATTTTTGTGGAACATAACTTGAATATGTATACAAGAGGACACAAATACTTAATACCACAGGTAGAAATAAAATATTTTCTATAATTTTGGAATGACACATTTAAAAGTATTTGCCAAATACAGCTAGCTACTTAGAAGAGTGATTAGACTTCGTTTATCTTTCTATGCCTTTTATATATTTGATGTTAAACTTTGGACAATTATTCAGTTCTTTGCTTTGTACAATTTTCTTACCTATATATTTGAATGTAATAACAACTGTGTACTTCGTTAACTATGGTTAATTTGGTTAAGAATGTAAGGCTTCAAAATTAACTGTAAAAATGTCCTGTGCTCTTTACTCCACTATTCATGTTACTAGCTTTCTCTCCATATATCTACCCTCCTTCAAGCATTTTGTTTTTTTAGCACATTCATGAAAAGATGCAGCAAAGATTAAAAATTCCGCTTTTATTCATAGTTCAGCCCTTTAAATTATTTTGTGACAAATCAGATTGAGTGTATTGATGAAAATTAATCTTGGTATTATCTATGAATTTTAATTATTACTTGTCTCCAACTGAATATAAAGCTCTATTAACTATTAAGATAATGTTTTTAAATTACATGCTTGATAATAAATGCCTTTTGTCTTTGACTTTTATTAACTTTTTTAACTTGTCTACCTACACAATTTATTTATTAATGTTCCCTGTTACTAAGAAAACTCGGCTTTATTATGTTTTTCATAAAATTATCTTTATTTTAGGCAAGAAGATGAAAATTTTAACAGCCTTTTACAAAATGGAGATATTTTAAACAATTCAACAGAGGAAAAGTTCAAAGCTCATGATAAAAAAGATTTTAACTTACCTGAATATGATTTGAATATTGAAGAGCAATTAGTTCTAATTGAGAAAAGTGTTGACTCAACAGCCACAGCTGATGACACTCACAAATTAGATCATATCAATATGAATCTTAATCAGCTTATAACTAATGATACATTTCAACCAGAGATCATGGAAAGATCAAAAACGAAGGATATTGTGCTTGGAACAAGCTTTTTAAGCATTAATTCTAAAGAGGAAACTGAGCACTTGGAAAATGGAAACAAGTATCCTAATTTGGAATCCGTGAATAAGGTAAATGGACATTCTGAGGAAACTTCACAGTCTCCTAATAGGACTGAACCACATGACAGTGATTGTTCTGTTGACTTAGGTATTTCCAAAAGCACTGAAGATCTCTCCCCTCAGAAAAGTGGTCCAGTTGGATCTGTTGTGAAATCTCATAGCATAACTAATATGGAGATTGGAGGGCTAAAAATCTATGATATTCTTAGTGATAATGGACCTCAGCAGCCAAGTACAACCGTTAAAATCACATCTGCTGTTGACGGAAAAAATATAGTCAGGAGCAAGTCTGCCACACTGTTGTATGATCAACCATTGCAGGTATTTACTGGTTCTTCTTCATCTTCTGATTTAATATCAGGAACAAAGGCAATTTTCAAGTTTGATTCAAATCATAATCCCGAAGAGCCAAATATAATAAGAGGCCCCACAAGTGGCCCACAATCTGCACCTCAAATATATGGTCCTCCACAGTATAATATCCAATACAGTAGCAGTGCTGCAGTCAAAGACACTTTGTGGCACTCCAAACAAAATCCCCAAATAGATCATGTCAGTTTTCCTCCTCAGCTCCTTCCTAGATCAGAGAGCACAGAAAATCAAAGTTATGCTAAACATTCTGCCAATATGAATTTCTCTAATCATAACAATGTTCGAGCTAATACTGCATACCATTTACATCAGAGACTTGGCCCAGCAAGACATGGGGAAATGTGGGCCATCTCACCAAACGACCGACTTATTCCTGCAGTAACTCGAAGTACAATTCAGCGACAAAGTAGTGTGTCCTCCACAGCCTCTGTAAATCTTGGTGATCCAGGCTCTACAAGGCGGGCTCAGATTCCTGAAGGAGATTATTTATCATACAGAGAGTTCCACTCAGTGGGAAGAACTCCTCCAATGATGCCAGGATCACAGAGACCTCTTTCTGCACGAACATACAGCATAGATGGTCCAAATGCATCAAGACCTCAGAGTGCTCGACCCTCTATTAATGAAATACCAGAGAGAACTATGTCAGTTAGTGATTTCAATTATTCACGGACTAGTCCTTCAAAAAGACCAAATGCAAGGGTTGGTTCTGAGCATTCTTTATTAGATCCTCCAGGAAAAAGTAAAGTTCCTCATGACTGGAGAGAACAAGTACTTCGACATATTGAAGCCAAAAAGTTAGAAAAGGTAATTGAACATGAGTTTTGCATTCTTTTCTTTATGAACTTAATTATTTTCCTTAAAAATAATTGGCACTCTTTGTTTTCTAAACAAGATGAAACAAGATTCTCTGAATTACTGATTATCTCTTTATATTCTAGGTGTTTTTCTCTGGTATTGGGAATAGAGTTCCAAATTTAAACTCAGCCAGGACAATTGGGATGATAATGTGTGTTTCTGTCTTCTCCTTTACTCCCCACTGTTTCTAACAAAAATGTATTAATTTTATATGTTTATGTGTCTGTCTCTTTGAGATTGTGCACACGTACTAAAAATACATGTACCTCTGTTTAGCGTTTTCTGAACTTTGCTATTAATAATTGTTGATTATCTAAATTTAATAGTTTACTATATAGTTAACACAATAAGAAGAAATGTATTGCAAATGTAAATATTTCATCTAATATTTTTTCCCCAGTCCACAGTATATGAACTAACATTGTCACTGACACAGATGGCTTCTGGCATGGCATTTATTCTTAACTTTTCTGAATTTCTACATTTCTGACCTACTTAAACTCAGTTAAGTGTTTCTGTGACTCTAGTGTGGCATAGCAATAGTTGATTAAATAACTAATGCTCGTGTTCAATTTATAATTTTATGTGTAGATGTTTGTCTTTTGAAAGGAGTTAAAAATGTAGATATAGATATATATCCTTGTAAAACCAATATGAATGCCATAGTCATGTGGCCCAAGTGTACAAGACATGATTTTTCTTTAAGATTTAACTTTATATTTACTCACTAGATTTTACCCAAGCATTATCTTTCTTTCTTTATTAAATATAAAATGTGTTCTTAATAACAGATGAACATACAACTTCAATTAGCCATTTTTTAAAATCCCTTAAATAAAATTTTCAGAAATGCCTAAAATATATTAGTACCTCTTATCAGTTTACATGAAATCTCAGCCTATAATTGTTCTTTTTAGTGCAATCTTCAACTTTAAATAAACTTTAAATAGGTAAACATCCATAAGCATTAGGCTACTTCATTCTCATCTATCCATTTTATTTCATCTAGTAACTCTGTACACACCGTTGAGGCTATTTGAACTTTTGTGCTTTTTCTGAGGCACTTGGAAAATTCTTAAGCAGAAGAGTAACATAAGTATGTTTTGTAAATAAATTTCTGGTGATGTTGTGGAACTAATTTTAGAGGAAGAGGCTGTAGTCAAAGAGATTGAGTTATGCTGTTTAGTAATCTAGATAAGAAATGAAATATGAACTGTTATCAGTGCAGTTAAGACAAATGAGTTCAAGAGAGAGTTCTGAAATAGACTTTTAACAAGAGTTTACTTCTGATTGAATATTCCTGTAATCAATCAGAAAGGAAAAGGGATAAAGCTTGAGATTGTGCCTTGAATAACTGGTTGTTGGGAATGTCTTTGGCTATTAGTGAACATAGAGGAGGAGTAGGAGATTTGGAAGAAGAGATGAGTTTGGTTTTTATGTTCTGAGTAGTTTCCGTCTTATATGGCTGTTCTCCTACTCCTGTCTGACAGATACACCTGGATTTCAGTACATAAGAAGCAAGTAGTAACTATCTCATTGTTTAGTGTGCCAATCCGCTTTTTTTTTTAATTGTCTGAAATATTTACATATTTTGAAATTCACGGTACAGGTTCTTGAAGAGTATATGACAGTAGTTTCCTAGTTGTTTTCACTAGTAATTTAGAGGTGTGAATTAGTTGATTGAAACTAAAGGGAAGCCTTATGAGAAAAGAAACAGGGCAAACTGTGTCTGAACACAAATCTGCAGCTGATAACTCCCATTTTCAAGGATATCATACTTTGAAGTTATGAGGGGTGCTTCTTCTCTCATCATTTGCTTGCCCAGACTCCTGCCTTCCAGACCACTAGTTGACTACACTGTAGTATCTTCTAGCTCATCAGTTGGGAAGCATTTCTAGCAAATACCAAAGTATATATCCTGCCGTTACCATAGCTCTACTGCATTCCTTTTAGGGTATTTTATTCTCCATGTCTTTCTTAAACATATGCTGTGTTTGCCTGTTGCAGTTCTTAAAAAGTATTCACATGTGAGACTGCTTTTACCTAACATACCTGAAAGTTTTATCTTAAATGGATTCATGTTTTATAAACCACATTTTTAAAAGAATTTAAATTTTTAAAGAATTACTTTCAAAAAATTTTTTTAAAAAGCATTGAGAGAGACATTTTAGTCTTAACAGTTCAGAATCCTAGCTGTGCTGCTCAGTTAGCTACTTGGACAAGTAACTTTAACTTTCCTTACCTTGGTGGATTCATGTGTATGTTAGGTGCAATGAAAGGAACTGCTAGGATTGTTTAAAAATTAAATGGGTTAATACATGCAAAGCACTTAGAATGGTACCTGGCATATATAACTAAGTGCTAAATAAGTGTTTATTGCTATTATATTCATTCTCATCATCACCATCTTTTAAATACAAAGAAACTATCAGCTGATTAAAGTTATTTTTTTAAAACAGCAACATATTGTGCAATAGGTTATTTTATGATGGTAAAATAATTATTTTTCTTAAAAATTTAAATATAGTTCATAATTTTAAAATATAAACAGATTTCTTAACATCAAAGATTAAGGCTTTTTTTTATTACTATACTTTAAGTTTTAGGATACATGTACACAATGTGCAGGTTTGTTTCATGTGTATACATGTGTCATGTTGGTGTGCTGCACCCATTAACTCGTCATTTAGCATTAGGTATATCTCCTAATGCTATCCCTCCCTTCTCCCCTCACCCCACAACAGTCCCCAGTGTGTGATGTTCCCCTTCCTGTGTCCATCTGTTCTCATTGTTCAGTTCCCACCTATGAGTGAGAACATGTGGTATTTGGTTTTTCCTCCTTGTGGTAGTTTGCTGAGAATGATGGTTTCCAGCTTCATCCATGTCCCTACAAAGGACATGAACTCATCATTTTTTATGGCTGCATAGTATTCCATGGTGTATATGCGCCACATTTTCTTAATCCAGTCTATCATTGTTGGACGTTTGGGTTGATTCCAAGTCTTTGCTATTGTGAATAGTGCCACGATGAACATACATGTGTATGTGTCTTTATAGCAGCATGATTTATAATCCTTTGGGTATATACCCAGTAATGGGATTGCGGGGTCAAATGGTATTTCTAGTTCTAGATCCCTGAGGAATCGCCACACCGAATTCCACAAGGGTTGAACTAGTTTACAGTCCCACCAACAGTGTAAAAGTGTTGCTATTTCTCCACATCCTCTCCAGCACCTGTTGTTTCCTGACTTTTGAATGATTGCCATTCTAACTGGTGTGAGATGGTATCTCATTGTGGTTTTGATTTGCATTTCTCTGATGGCCAGTGATGATGAGCATTTTTTCATGTGTTTTTTGGCTGCATAAATGTCTTCTTTTGAGAAGTGTCTGTTCATATGCTTCGCCTACTTTTTGATGGGGTTGTTTTTTTCTTGTGAAGTTTTTGAGTTCATTGTAGATTCTGGATATTAGCCCTTTGTCAGATGAGTAGGTTGCAGAAATGTTCTCCCATTCTGTAGGTTGCCTGTTCACTCTGATGGTAGTTTCTTTTGCTGTGCAGAAGCTCTTTAGTTTAATTAGATCCCATTTGTCAGTTTTGGCTTTTGTTGCCATTGCTTTTGGTGTTTTAGACATGAAGTCCTTGCCCATGCCTATGTCCTGAATGGTATTGCCTAGGTTTTCTTCTCGGGTTTTTATGGTTTTAGGTCTAACATGTAAGTCTTTAATCCATCTTGAATTAATTTTTGTATAAGGTGTAAGGAAAGGATCCAGTTTCAGCTTTCTAGATATGGCTAGCCAGTTTTCCCAGCACCATTTATTAAATAGGGAATCCTTTCCCCATTTCTTGTTTTTCTCAGGTTTGTCAAAGATCAGATAGTTGTAGATATGTAGCATTATTTCTGAGGGCTCTGTTCTGTTCCATTGGTCTATATCTGTGTTTTGGTACCAGTACCATGCTGTTTTAGTTACTGTAGCCTTGTAGTATAGTTTGAAGTCAGGTAGCGTGATGCCTCCAGCTTTGTTCTTTTGGCTTAGGATTGACTTGGCAATGCAGGCTCTTTTTTGGTTCCATATGAACTTTTAAGTAGTTTTTTCCAATTCTGTGAAGAAAGTCATTGGTAGCTTGATGGGGATGGCATTGAATCTGTAAATTACCTTGGGCAATATGGCCATTTTCACGATATTGATTCTTCCTACCCATGAGCATGGAATGTTCTTCCATTTGTTTGTATCCTCTTTTATTTCCTTGAGCAGTGGTTTGTAGTTCTCCTTGAAGAGGTCCTTCACATCCCTTGTAAGTTGGATTCCTAGGTATTTTATTCTCTTTGAAGCAGTTGTGCATGGGAGTTCACTCATGATTTGGCTCTCTGTTTGTCTGTTGTTGGTGTATAAGAATGCTTGTGATTTTTACACATTGATTTTGTATCCTGAGGCTTTGCTGAAGTTGCTTATCAGCTTAAGGAAATTTTGGGCTGAGACGATAGGGTTTTCTAGATATACAATCATGTCATGTGCAAACAGGGACAATTTGACTTCCTCTTTTCTTAATTGAATATCCTTTATTTCCTTCTCCTGCCTGATTGCCCTGGCCAGAATTTCCAACACTATGTTGAATAGGAGTGGTGAGAGAGGGCATCCCTGTCTTGTGCCAGTTTTCAAAGGGAATGCTTCCAGTTTTTGCCCATTCAGTATGATATTGGCTGTGGGTTTGTCATAGATAGCTCTTACGATTTTGAGATACGTCCCATCAATACCTAATTTATTGAGAGTTTTTAGTATGAAGGGTTGTTGAATTTTGTCAAAGGTCTTTTCTGCATCTGTTGAGATAATCATGTGGTTTTTGTCTTTGGTTCTGTTTATATGCTGGATTACGTTTATTGATTTTCGTATGTTGAACCAGCCTTGCATCCCAGGGATGAAGCCCACTTGATCATGGTGGATAAGCTTTTTGATGTGTTGCTGGATTCAGTTTGGCAGTATTTTATTGAGGATTTTTGCATCAATGTTCATCAAGGATATTGGTGTAAAATTCTCTTTTTTGGTTGTGTCTCTGCCAGGCTTTGTTATCAGAATGATGCTGGCCTCATAAAATGAGTTAGGGAGGATTCCCTCTTTTTCTATTGATTGGTATAGTTTCAGAAGGAATGGTACCAGTTCCTCCTTGTACCTCTGGTAGAATTCAGCTGTGAATCCATGTGGTCCTGGACTTTTTTTGGTTGGTAAGCTACTAATTATTGCCTCAATTTCAGAGCCTGTTATTGGTCTATTCAGAGATTCAACTTCTTCCTGGTTTAGTCTTGGGAGAGTGTATGTGTCGAGGAATTTATCCATTTCTTCTAGATTTTCTAGTTTATTTGCATAGAGGTGTTTATAGTGTTCTCTGATGGTAGTTTGTATTTCTGTGGGATCAGTGGTGATATCCCCTTTATCATTTTTTATTGCGTCTGTTTGATTCTTCTCTCTTTTCTTCTTTATTAATCTTGCTAGCAGTCTATCAATTTTGATGATCTTTTCAAAAAACCAGCTCCTGGATTAATTGATTTTTTGAAGGGTTTTTTGTGTCTCTATCTCCTTCAGTTCTGCTCTGATCTTAGTTATTTCTTGCCTTCTGCTAGCTTTTGAATGTGTTTGCTCTTGCTTCTCTAGTTCTTTTAATTGTGGTGTTAGGGTGTCAATTTTAGATCTTTCCTGCTTTCTCTTGTGGGCATTTAGTGCTATAAATTTCCCTCTACACACTGCTTTGAATGCATCCCAGAGATTCTGGTATGTTGTGTCTTGGTTCTCGTTGGTTTCAAAGAACATCTTTTTTTCTACCTTCATTTCGTTATGTACCCAGTAGTCATTCAGGAGCAGGTTGTGCAGTTTCCATGTAGTTGAGCGGTTTTGAGTGAGTTTCTTAATCTTGAGTTCTAGTTTGATTGCACTGTGGTCTGAGAGAGTTTGTTATAATTTCTGTTCTTTTACGTTTGCTGAGGAGTGCTTTACTTCCAACTATGTGGTCAATTTTGGAATAGTTGTGGTGTGGTGCTGAAAAGAATGTGTATTCTGTTGATTTGGGGTGGAGAGTTCTGTAGATATGTATTAGGTCTGCTTGGTGCAGAGCTGAGTTCAATTCCTGGATATCCTTGTTAACTTTCTGTCTCGTTGATCTGTTTAATATTGACAGTGGGGTGTTAAAGTCTCCCATTATTATTGTGTGGGAGCCTAAGTCTCTTTGTAGGTCTCTAAGGACTTGCTTTATGAATCTGGGTGCTCCTATATTGGGTGCATATATATTTAGGATAGTTAGCTCTTCTTGTTGAATTGATCCCTTTACCATTATGTAATGGCCTTCTTTGACTTTTGATCTTTGTTGGTTTGAAGTCTGTTTTATCTGAGACTAGGATTGCAACCCCTGCCTTTTTTTTGTTTTCCATTTGCTTGGTAGATCTTCCTCCATCCGTTTATTTTGAGTCTATGTGTGTCCTTGCACATGAGATGGGTTTCCTGAATACAGCACACTGATGGGTCTTGAGTCTTTATCCAGTTTGCCAGTCTGTGCCTTTTAATTGGAGCATTTAGCCCATTTACATTTAAGGTTAGTATTGTTATGTGTGAATTTGATCCTGTCATTATGATGTTAGCTGGTTATTTTGCTCATTAGTTGATGCAGTTTCTTCCTAGCCTCGATGGTCTTTACAATTTGGCATGTTTTTGCAGTGGCTGGTACCGGTTGTTGCTTTCCATGTTTAGAGCTTCCTTCAGGAGCTCTTTTAGGGCAGGCCTGGTGGTGACAAAACCTCTCAGCATTTGCTTATCTGTAAAGTATTTTATTCTTCACTTCTGAAGCTTAGTTTGGCTGGATATGAAATTCTGGGTTGAAAATGCTTTTCTTTAAGAATGTTGAATATTGGCCCCCACTCTCTTCTGGCTTGTAGAGTTTCTGCCGAGAGATCAGCTGTTAGTCTGATGGGCTTCCCTTTGTGGGTAACCCGACCTTTCTCTCTGGCTGCCCTTAACATTTTTTCCTTCATTTCAACTTTGGTGAATCTGACAATTCTGTGTCTTGGAGTTGCTCTTCTCAAGGAGTATCTTTGTGGTGTTCTGTGTATTTCCTGAATTTGAATGTTGGCCTGCCTTGCTAGATTGGGGAAGTTCTCCTGTATAATATCCTGCAGAGTGTTTTCCAACTTGGTTCCATTCTCCCCGTCACTTTCAGGTACACCAATGAGACGCAGATTTGGTCTTTTCACATAGTCCCATATTTCTTGGAGACTTCGTTCGTTTCTTTTTATTGTTTTTTCTCTAAACTTCTCTTCACGCTTCATTTCATTGATTTCGTCTTCCATCGCTGATACCCTTTCTTCCAGTTGATTGCATCGGTTACTGAGGCTTGTGCATTTGTCACGTAGTTCTCATGCCGTGGTTTTCAGCTCCATCAGGTCCTTTAAGGACTTCTGTGCATTGATTAGTTATCCATTTGTCTAATTTTTTTTCAAAGTTTTTAACTTCTTTGCCATTGGTTCGAACTTCCTCCTTTAGCTCGGAGTAGTTTGATCTTCTGAAGTCTTCCTCTCTCAACTCGTCAAAGTCATTTTCCATCCAGCTTTGTTCCGTTGCTGGTGAGGAGCTGCGTTCCTCTGGAGGAGGAGAGGCGCTCTGAGTTGTAGAGTTTCCGGTTTTTCTGCTCTGTTTTTTCCCCATCTTTGTAGTTTTATCTACCTTTGGTCTTTGATGATGGTGATGTACAGATGGGTTTTTGGTGTGGATGTCCTTTCTGTTTGTTAGTTTTCCTTCTAACAGTCACGAGCCTCAGCTGCAGGTCTGTTGGAGTTTACTGGAGGTCAACTCCAGACCCTTTTTGCCTGGGTATCAGCAGCAGTGGCTGCAGAACAGCGGTTGTTGGTGAACTGCAAATGCTGCTGCCTGATCGTTCCTCTGGAAGTTTTGTCTTAGAGGAGTACTCGGCCATGTGAGGTGTCATTCCGCCCCTAGTGGGGTGTGCCTCCCAGTTAGGCTACTCGGGGGTCAGGGACCCACTTGAGAAGGCAGTCTGCCTGTTCTCAGATCTCAAGCCGCGTTCTGGGAGAACCACTACTCTCTTCAAAGCTGTCAGACAGGGACATTTAAGTCTGAGGTTATTGCTGTCTTTTGTCTGTGCCCTGCCCCCAGAGGTGGAGCCTACAGAGGCACGCAGGCCTCCTTGAGCTGTGGTGGGCTCCACCCAGTTCGAGCTTCCCAGCCGCTTTATTTACCTACTCATGCCTGGGCAATGGCGGGCGCCCCTCCCCCAGCCTCGCTGCCGCCTTTCAGTTTGATCTCAGACTGCTGTGCTAGCAATGAGCGAGGCTCTGTGGGCGTAGGACCCTCCGAGCCAGGTGCAGGATATAATCTCCTGGTGTGCCGTTTGTTAAGCCTGTTGGAAAAGCGCAGTATTAGGGCGGGAGTGACCCAATTTTCCAGGTGCCGTCTGTCACCCCTTCCTTTGACTAGGAAAGGGAATTCCCTGACCCCTTGCGCTTCCCGGGTGAGGCAATGCCTCGCCCTGCTTCGGCTCACGCATGGTGCGCTGCACCCACTGTCCAGCACTCCCCAGTGAGATGAACCCGTTACCTCAGTTGGAAATGCAGAAATCACCTGTCTTCTGCGTCGCTTATGCTGGGAGCTGTAGACTGGACCTGTTCCTATTCAGCCATCTTGGCTCCACCCAGTTTCTCGATTAAGGCATTTTTAAAAAGTGAAGATAGTCTCTGTATGTTTAGCTTGTAAAAATTTGTTTTAAATACCTATTAAGGATGATGATCTTGAATAATTTTGTCATATATACTTATCTGTCAGAAACAATACCAATAAAATGTCAATAGAGACATTCGTATTCATACACACAGTTACATGCATATACACATAAAACTAACAAAAGTAGAAATTTCAATAGAAATTTGGTATTTTCATGATTTCATTATTAATCATCTCTTCTTTAGAAAATATAGTTCAGAAGATTATTTCATAATTTAGGTAATAACTGGTTCAAAAGATGAAATGTTAATATACTGCTAGTAATTATCTGTCAGTGAGATTTGGGGACTTTTTGATACATTTCTAAAATGTTTTCATTTTGAAAGATAAAATGGTAATGATAAATGCAGGAGTAATCACAGAAGGTGGGATTATTCAACAAACAGTGCTTTTTGAAAAACTTACAATTTTGATAAATAGGATTAAGATTAATAGATTAAGGTAGAAGTTATATATCAAGAAGGAGTTCTGAAAGCAGACAAAGAGTTCAACCTGGTTGAATTAAAGATTTATTTTCAGAACATTTGATAATAAAGTATGAATATTAGAAAGTCATAATATATAGAGTTAAGTTTATTTAGTATTTATAAAGTGCCAGAAACTACTATCACTGTACAGTTACCTTGCTATACAAATATTTCTCAATTTTCACATGAGTCCTGTGTGATATTTTTATTATCTCATTTTACCATAAGGAAATTTAGGCACAGAAGAGTTAAGTAATTTTCCCAGGATGATATGTGTTACGTAGTGTAGAGGAACAACTTTAAAAGCCTATCAGAAGAATTTCAAGTTGATACAATAAACAAAAGAGAGCCACTATTATTTCCTGAGCATATAGAGTATTTTAGGATATCTTAGGCAAAAGTGTTCAGGATGAATTGATAAGAAGTAGCTTAGGAAACAGTTTCAATAATAAAACAGCCAGATGAGAGATACTTGAGCTGGGGTTTTGGCTCTCGTAGTGATGAGTCTGAAAAACACTTGGGTTAAAATTATTTAGTTTTAGGGATGGAATGAGATTGAAGAGGTAGCCAGGGTTTCTGATTTGAGATATTTGTTCATCAACCTTATTTAATTAATTAATTTTATTTGATAGAGACAGGATCTCGCTATGTTGCCCAGGCTGGTCTCAAACTCCTGGCCTCAAGCAATCCTCTTGCTTCAGCCTCTCAAATAAGCAATCCTCTCGCTTCAGCCTCTCAAAGTGCTGTGATTTCAGATGTGAGCCACCATGCCCTGCCAAATCAATGTTTTTTTTAAAGTTCTGGTAGTTAAGGAAATGAAGTCTTTAAAGCATTGTGGTATAGTATGAAAGTTTGGCAAAAAATAGCTTAGTTGGTTTTGAATATATTGAATTTGATGTGATGACAATGTGTGCAGGTAACATGGAACACAATACAATACTAGGTTTAGTGATGCAAATTTGAAATACAAACCATGTGAATGAGTGAATTTTCCTAGGCAGTAATATGTAGGATAAGAAAAAAGTGTGTTTTTAAGAGACTGAAAAGATACATTGTTTTAAGTAATGTTAAATTGCTAAGATTGCTAGACGTGCTTATTATTCCAAATAGCAGCCCATTCCAATTCAGTGATATGTACACCCTTAAGATTTCTTCAGCATCTTTCATCTTTCCCCTTCTTACCCACCATTAACTGCTAGAAATTTATTATTTTAAGGCAGGATGGTTTGAATAACCAAACACTTGTACCTAGATTTTACCTTTGTTCTTCCTTTAACCTAGGTAAGTGGTTTTCAAACTTTACTATATGGGGTCTATAAATAAAACTGTACATTCCGAGTGATTTCAGAGATTTTCAGATTAATTTTGACTGTGTGTGTGTGTGTGTGTGTGTGTGTGTTTTGCTTTGTATGTGAACCAGCGTCCATTTATTTGTTATCCCATTTTCCAGTAAGGAAATTCAGGCGCAGAATAATTAAGTAATTTTCTCAGGATGATATATATGTTATGTGAAGGAGGGGGAACTGTGTGTGTGTGTGTGTGTGTGTGTGTGTGTGTGTGTGTGTGTGTGTGTGTGTGTGTGTGTGGTGTGTGTGTGTGTGTGTGTTGTGTGTGTGTGTGTGTGTGTGTGTGTGTGTGTGTTGCTTTGTATGTGAACCAGCGTCCATTTATTTGTTATCCCATTTTCCAGTAAGGAAATTCAGGCGCAGAATAATTAAGTAATTTTCTCAGGATGATATATATGTTATGTGAAGGAGGGGGAACAACTTTAAAAGCTGGTCCGAAGAATTTCAAGTTGACACAATAAATAAGGTGAAGCCACTGTTACTTCCTGAGCAGATATAGTACTTTAGGTTATATAATGTTAGATGTGGTTCTTTTGAGTTGTCTGAGAGTTTAATGTGATTCTACCACCAGCCTCCTAAAAATAATTTTATTCAGTAAAAATAATCCTTAATATTGAAGCATAATATGAGTAATTTGCCAGTGAAAATTAACTCTTTATTTCTGCATGTCTCTCATGGGGATGCTTTCTTTTCATATGTTCAAAACATTCTAAAATCATGTAATTCTGAAAATTGTCCCTGTTTTATTTATAAAACTACTTTGTGCTGCATTCATGCTCTTATTCATTAGATGGTGTAATCAGAATGTATGGGCATTAGAAGCAGATTGAAAGTGCTACATAAATACATTACTAATTAACTACTTTAATAGCAGCAGGATTTAGACTCCAAACTTCAAAGCATTGATTGAAAGTGGTAGAAGATGATGGAGGATCTCTATTCACTCCCCTACACTCACCATCTTAATTCTAATGGCAAAGTATACATTTAAAAATTTTTCCCTGGGGGCTTCCACAGTGCGTGCCCTACCTCATGAGGTCAGTTCCCAAATTAAAATTTGCTACTTTACTCAGCTGAGAGTTAGTAATAATAGATAATCTATTGAAGCTTAAGTAGTTTTTAAACCTTTTAATAGTCACCCCTCTTACCTCCCACTGCCAAAAAAAAAAAAAAAAATTGTACCTGGAATTCAAAGATACAGAGTAGATGTCACCTTGAAAATTTCAAGATTTATTTAATTAATAAGCAAAATTTGCAAAGGAATAAGAACTTTTTATTTCAAAGGTGAATGGTTACTATCAGCATTTACTAACATTCCTTATGAGAGCTCAGATATTAAGCATTCCAAACCATAATATGATTAACACAACATGGTAAGTGTTACGTTCACTTGTTATTATACAACTATCAGTATCTAATGAACAACATTGCCCAGGACATTATGCCTAGCATTTAATTGAGCACTGCACAATGTGTTGTGACAGGAAGCAGTTTTATGTGGATGTCTGCACAAACCTGAATTTAAAACCAGACCTGTTTTGAGCTTCAGCTTTATTCATCAGTAAAATATTTACAGTAAGCTCATGTGTTTGGAGATGACAGAGAAAGCTTTGCTACAAGATCTGTGTAAAGGGTTAATCAGGCCACTTGAGTCAATAACACATTAAAGCTCTCTGCACGGCAAATTTGTGTGTCTGTTATTTATGTATGTATGAATGATTTCTTTTTTTTTTTTTATTCTAGTCAAATGTTTATGAAACCTCCAAATTGCCTCTGCTAAATCCTTATCCTTGGTGAAATGGTTTGGGAAAATGCAGGTCTGGGCTATAAGTTTAGCTTTTTCTTTAGTCATTAGTTGAGATTTCACAGAATAACTGGAAGTGTACATGGTAATTTTATAGATCTTTTTCTTTCTGGAATCCTGTATTTCTTGGCATTAGATGTCAACTTCAGATTTTGAGAAGGAATATATTTGCTAAGAGTAATACAGAAATGCTTGTTATGATATTTCTGTATTAGTAACAAGCCATGCTCAAAATGTGGTTTCACCCAGTTTGACCATTAAGCCCTCAGCACTCAGGGACATGACTAAAGGCACTCACATGAAAGAACAGCAGTTCATAACACTGGGAATAAACAAGTGGAACAGCGGGAATCAGGCAGTGTGTTTATTGAGGTACATCTTCAGGCAGTACTGGGATTAGCAATTAAGTATTCATATGAACTCAGTTTGTGAGAGGATTCCATCAATGGCTCTTCAAATTTAAGCAGCAAAGGCCACCACTAACTCCTAAAATACAGTCATCTTTAATACCAGTTTATTTGAATGGGGAAAATTTGCCACACATTTTCTCGTTTTCTTCTTGTAATTTTAGAGCAGCAGGAGCATTTTAAAAGTTATACTCACCAGCGTGGGCAAGATGGTGAGACCCTGTCTACATGAAAAATAAAAAAACTAGCCAGGCACGGTGGTGCACACCTGTGGTCCCAGCTACTCAGGAGCCTGAGGCAGGAGGATGACTTGAGCCCAGGAATTTAAGGCCAGCCTGGGTAACATAGCAAGACCCTTGTCTCTTTAAAAACTAAAATTAAAAAGGGTATATCATAAATTCGTGTATGTTAAAATTATTCTCTAATGCAAGATATTTTTCTAAACATCTAAACATTTAGAAATTGAAATGTGGTCGGGCACAGTGGCTCACACCTGTAATCCCAGCAGTTTAGGGGGCTGAGGCAAAAGGATTGCTTGAAGGAAGGAGTTTGAGACCACCCTGGACAAGTGTAGTGAGACCTCGTCTCTACAAAAATAATAATAATAATAATAACTAGCCAGGTGTGGTGATGAGGACCTGTAGTCCTGTCTACTCAGGAGGCAAGATCATTTGAGCCCAGGAGTTTGAAGCTGCAGTGAGCCAGGAGCTTGTTATTGTACTCCAGACTGGGAGTCTACCTCTTAAAAAAATAAAAAAATTTGAAGTATTTTTTGCAAATATATTTTGTGTTATGTATATTTAAACACTCAGTTTATTTAATATGTTAGAATTTGCATAAAATGAAGTAGATTCTCTAAAAATTCATTTGACTTAGAATTACTGGGTGTTGGTAAAATTTATCTTTATATAGAGAAATTAATTTCTGTTTTGTATATGACTTTAGATACACATACATCTGCATATGGCGTCAATTCCTATTTTCTGACATATATATCTAAGATGTGTTAGGAGTAAAGGAAATAGCATTCTAAAAGCAGTTATATGTCTGTACTTTCTTCCTTTGCTTAAACATGTGAATGGTTGTATTTACATGTAATTTGTGTATATGTATATGTTGTCATGTAAATACATGGTAAATGGTTCCAATTTCTTTCACCTATGAAAATTAGTGTTGCATGATACTTCTCTGGTTTTGGGTTTACTTGTAAATAAGTCTACGTATATAACATGTCTCGTGGATTTTGCATGCTACACTAATCTCTGTTAAATTATCCCCTCTTTATTCAGAGCATGCTGTCAAGGTCCTTTAATTCCAATTTCACTACTGTAAGCAGTTTTCACTATGGCAGCTCTAGGGATCTGCATGGCAGCCAGGGCAGTCTTGCCTTGAGTGTTGCAGACAGAAGAGGTTCTGGTGGGCACATTTTTCGAGTGAGTACCTACACTAGACCAATACTTTTAGCTTGTAGAAGAGAAAACCCCAAATTTTAAGTGTTATAATGTTTCCAGGAAAAAAAATTGTTTACTCTGGGTTAGAAACCGTGATTTCCTCTGAGTTCTTCCATGGCTTAGTTCTAAATCTTTCTTCAAAGCTGATAAATTCATTATCTCCTGAGTTTCTTTGGTCATAAACTAATGATGTAGTCAGCCCTTGTTTACGCAAAAAGCAGTGAACAATAGGAATAACTGAGAGATTTTTAAAAACTATTCTTCGTAGTATGTTTTCTCTTAATATTAAACTTTTCTATTCCTAACTAAGGATTTTAAGGCTATGCTATATGTAATCCATAGACCTGTTACAGGGAGGAATAATTTTAACTCCAGTGACTGAGAATTGAGTGAGAGAAAGCACTACCCTGAACTAACGTTAATCATAATTCACTGAGCATGATTAACTATGAGACTGGAGAAATTATGTCAGTGAAAAGACAAAGCACAAATCCTTTCTTACTCACATTTTACTAAACATTTCCTTAGTAGTGAAGAAGAAAGGTTTATGATTTTAACGAAAATTAAGTGTGGGGGATAAAAAGGCAGAGAAAGAACAACTCTGGCATGGCCCTGTTTTAAGATTTTTTTCCCTTAACAAGGTAGTAGCATGGTCTCTAAAATATTTCCTTCTGCCCCTCTCCTTCAATCCCGAAAAGACTGTTTTCTCTCTAATAACCCTGTTTTATCCCCTCCCCATAGTTTCCTTGTGAAGTATTTGCTTATCTCTGGGTCCTTTACTTCTACCTGAGCTATGGTATCCCCCATTTTAATATATCCCTGGCTTTCCTCTGGTGTTATAGAGTAGGAGCAATCTCCTGGATTCTCTTGGCTCTGGCTGTACCTGACCTAGACGTATGCTGTCCTCTGTCACCTGCCACAATGTGATTCCTATGCTGTTAAGAGTGGCAGCTGTTATGTTGAAACCTCCCAATTTTATTTATTTATTTATTCATTTATTTATTTATTTATTTTGAGGCGGAGTTTTGTTCTTGTTGCCCAGGCTGGAGTGCAATGACGTGATCTCAGCTCACTGCAACTTCTGCCTCCTGAGTTCAAGTGATTCTCCTGCCTCATCCTCCCAGGTAGCTGGGATTACAGGTGCCCGCCACCACACCCAGCTAATTTTTGCATTTTTAGTAGAGACGGGTTTTCACTATGTTGGCCGGAGGTCTTGAACTCCTGACCTCAGATGATCTGCCCACCTCAGCCTCGAAAAGTGCTGGGATTACAGGCATGAGCCCTGCGCCCAGCTAGGAACCTCCCAATTTAAAAGATGAGAGAGAAGGGTGATAACTATCAGTCTCTCATTCCAAGAGTCCCTGGGGGTAAAGATCAGTGGCTTTTATTAACTCAGGGGTAATCTTTGCCATTTATAGTCACCTGGGGCAATTGTATTTTCCAGATTCTTTTATAGTAACATTTTGTGCTTGTTTTTTTTTAATTTGGAGCCTTTGAATACATTGAATTTTACTTTTACATTCATGGTGTGCTTGTTCTTTTGAAAAGTAGATAAACATAGTTATACATTCACACTTGAGTTAAAATTTCAAGCTGAGAGCTAAATTCATTATTATGTATTCTAAAAGCACATCTCAAAAAGGGAGAAGGAAAATAAAGTATTCATTGCATAAATACACAAAATTAGATCACATCTAAAAATTCTAAGCCATGGTTTGAACTAACTGCACATGATAGATGTGTTGCAGATATAATTTCTAAGATTAAATTCGAAATCCTTAACTCTATATGTATGCTGTAGTATGTCATAACAAAGTAGATTTTAGATTAATTTTTCAATATGATGATGTAGTTTGCACTTCTGTGTTGCTAGCCGTAAACTGTTTTGAATGTAACAATAGTGCTGTTTATCACAATCTGTTTTCTAAAATATATATAGGGATGTGTTTAGAACTAAAATTGAAGTGAAAAATGTATGTGTCTTGCTTCCTGGCATATTTGTAATAAGAAATATTCAGGGGCTCTGTGCAATGGCTCACACCTGTAATCCCAGCACTTTGGGAGGCCGAGGCAGGAGGATCACTTGAGCCCAGGAATTTGACACCAGCCAGGGCAATGTAGGGAGACCCTGTCTCTTCCCCCTCCCCACCCCACCAAAAATTAGAAAATTAGCCAGGCATGGTGACACCACAACTGTTATCCCAGCTACTCAGAAGACTGAGGTGGGAGGATTGCTTGAGTCCAGGAAGTCGAGGCTGCAGTGAGCCATGATCACACCACTGCACTACAGCCTGGGTGGCAAAGTGAGACTCTGTCTCCAAAAAGAAAGAAAGAAAGAAAAATATTCAGGGGTAATAAGATTGAGTCTATTTTTCCACTAAAGCTATCAGCTTGGTAAACTATAATACAGGGATATTATTTGGCCCATAAAGATATTAACCAGTTAATTGGTTTTAATAGCATTTCTCCATATCAGTACTTCTGAAACTATTGAACTCATATCACTGTGGCAGAATTAAGCTAAAGCAAATTTTATATTCATTTCACACCCCAATCTTATCCCAATAAAATAAGTTTTATAAGACTGTAAGTGTATTGGTTCTGCTTATCATTAAAATTTAGGGGAAAAAAAATCCCATGGGGTACTGTTCTATTAGAAGAACAGCAGTTAATTTTTTTTTTTTTTTTTTTACCAAAAATCTTTTTATAGTGCTCAACATGAGTGTGATTTGGTTGGTCTTAAAATTTGAGACTCTAAACTTTGATTAATAACTATATTTGTTGTTCAAAGGTGTTAAAAGCTAGGTATTACTGTAAGTAAAACTAAAAGGAAAAAATAACATGCAGAATTCATCTTCTACATGTGTGTATTGTACATAAGTAGATTAACAATATATTTTCATATAAGCTTTTCATACATACAAAAACATCTTGCTATGTACCTTTGGAAGAAGTGAAAGATACTAATTGATGGCAGTATTGATGGCAATGTTTGATTTGGGTCTTCATCTTTGCGCTATTTGGCAATATTTTTTCCTAATCTTCTCTCAAGTGTCATCCTCTTGGTTTCACATCTTAAAGAACATTATTTGTTTACTTTTTATTTCCTGCTCATTTGAAGCATCCCCAGACATCCAGTTCAGGAGATCCTTGTCAAGATGGTATATTCATTTCAGGACAGCAGAACTACTCATCAGCCACACTTAGTCACAAAGATGTTCCTCCAGACAGCTTGATGAAAGTGGGTGCTCGGGAAAACAAAATGTAGTATCTGTGAGCTTTCTATATTTTGCAGCTTTTGGACTAGATATTATATGTGCTTTAGATGAAAATACTTTTTTGAGGGCTTTCCCCCCTTTATTGGTAAGGATTTTAAAAATATCAGAAATACAAAATAGAATTTGACCCTGTCTACTATTTCTCAGTTCATTCCATGATTTTTCTATCCTGGAGAATTATTTTATTTTTGCATTTAGATTTCTGTTATATAGTACCACCTATTTATTTTTTCATTTGAATCAAGGCCTTTTTGGTATTCCTGATAGTAAAACTATTTGGAGAATTGAAAATGAACTTGTGTTAAATTCTTCATTCTAGGATCTTTTACTGTTACTCAAGTCAAATGTAATTACTTCAAATGATAATTAGAAATCATCTTGAAAGACTTTTGTATATGGTAGAATAGATGATGGTTGTGTTTTTAGTACTTTTGTTGCAATTATCTATGTATGGCCAGTGCCAGACGGATAATTTTTTACTATCCTCCCTCAACTGTTTTTTCTTATTTTCTTAACTGATTCCATGCCTCTAGTATGACCAGATATAATTATGAAGCATAGTTATTTATTACATAAAACTTCTATGTTGCTCTTCAGAGTAGCTACCTGGTCATCTAATATGTAAGTTCATAAGTCATCTGATACTTAAGTTCATCTAATATATAAGTTCTTAAGTTTCTATTATTTTACCCTCTTTTCTTTTAATTGAGCTTTGTCATCCAGTTTTTTCTCATTACATACATTTTGTGGTTTAGGGTTACTGAGTTTGTTTTAATACTTTCTAATTTCCTGAGCCATCTGCTAATTGTAGCTTAATATATTCCATGTGTATGTTTAACACTAATGTAGGCAAGACCAAATATCTGGTGTCAGGGAGTCTTAAGGTCAGTAGTAATTATCACCTGGATTTTACCCAGGAGAAAGATACTGAATTTGCATGTAGGAATAAATGGTATAAACGTAGAGAAAATCATGGGCTATCTGCAGAATTGTATGTAAGTAATAAAGCAACAGCAGAACCAGTTAATTACTCATGGGCAAATCAGTTGCATTAAATCTACAGTGATCAAGTAATAAACAGGTTTTTTCTCCAGAAATGTAGGGCTAATATAGCACTTCATTTTCCTTCTGTCCAACCAATATAAGATTTGTCAGTAACATCCTTGTGTCCTATCACAGAATACCCATGTGTGTTCCCAGACTTCAGAATTTAACTAAGTTCTCAAGTATAACACAGTTTAACAGTGAAATAGAATAGCTTTTTTAAAAAGTACAAATCTTTACCAAAGCTAAACTACTTTATATCTTTCAGCAAGGTTCACCAAGAAAAGCATGCAGTTCTGAAACTGTTGCCATGTCTCTCTGCAAACTTTTCTACTTTGGGATAATTTAGGGAATTGGACCTAAACTGTTTCCCTCAGAGTTTTCCCATAATTTCCTTGTCGATGAGATTTGCTGTCTGTTAATAACCAACAAGCAAATTATAAGTTAATAGCTGAACCATATTTTTCTACACAAAAATCTTTTTATATGCAAATATTTGTAATATGACTGTAACCTCTTTTTTGTTGTTGTTTAGAGATGGAATCTCTCTAGCTCTGTCACCCAGGCTGGGGTGCAGTGGCATGCTCATAGCTCACTGCAGCCTCAAACTACTGGGTTCAAACAATCCTTCTACTTGAGCCTCCCAAGGAGCTGGGACTACAGGTGTGCACCACCATGCCCAGCTAATTTTTTTTTTTTTCTTTTTTTTTTTAGAGATGGGGTGTTGCTGTTTTGCCCAGGCTGATCTTGAACTCCTGGCCTGAAGCAATCCTCTTGTATAGGCCTCCCAAAGTGCTGGGATTATAGGCATGAGCTACTGCACCCAGCCTCTTATTTTTAAGATAGATTCCTCATGCTAACAGAATAAGCTATTAGCCACATTTCTACAAAGGTGATTTTAAGTCAGGTTTATTCTCTAAAAATGAGAGGCATTAAAACAAAGATAGTTCTCTAACAACAACAAACTAATAATTTAAATTTTTTTGCTTTTTGCTTTATGAATAGGGTAGAATGTCAACATTTAATTTTTATGGCTAATAGTCTATGGAATTAATAATAATAAGAGATTATAAACATTGCTAACATACACACGAGGAATACATCAGTTTTCTACATAGCTGAATTGACTTGTTAATTCTGGAAAAGAAGGAATAAAAGCAGAAAAATATATTTAAATTTGGAAAGAATTTTACCACAAAATTAATTTTTTTATGAAGAAAAACATCAGCAAATGTACCTTTTGTGTATGTGTGTTTGATTTAGTATGGGAAAAGATACGCATCTCATAGACTGGCTTAAATTTTAAAATTTTGGTGTACTATGTGCCATTTTAACATTTGGTTATTATAAGATAGATACATCTAAGAAACTACAAATATAGCTCACAAAAAAACAAGTAATTTAAAATGTAGATATGATGTACTTCCATTTGAAAGCTTAAAAAAGTGAGTGTAACAACAAGCACTCAGGAAACTTTAGAATTAAGACATTAATAGCTTATTTCTTTTAAGGTTTAAAATTATAGAAAAATAGTAAGTGGCATGGTATTGTTTGACTTAATTAGAATGTGAAAACTCTAGTGCTTTTGTAATGCTCCAAGAAGAAATCCAAATATTTGAAATAAGACATTATTATTGGTCATTTTAAGATACTTCATGTTTTTCTTAGATGCCTTTGAGTAATGGACAGATGGGCCAGCCTCTCAGGCCTCAGGCAAATTATAGTCAAATACATCACCCCCCTCAGGCATCTGTGGCAAGGCATCCCTCTAGAGAACAACTAATTGATTACTTGATGCTGAAAGTGGCCCACCAGCCTCCATATATACAGCCCCATTGTTCTCCTAGACAAGGCCATGAACTGGCAAAACAAGAGGTAAGAATAATCAAGACTATTTGAAATATGGGACTAAGCTTTTTATGTATTTTTATAGATTACTTAACTATTAGTAAATCCATATAGAATGTTAACATAGTTATTACCATTTAAAGTTTTATTTTTATGTTACGTTTATAAGGCGTTAAACTTGGTAATTTTTATTTGACTTGGTGATCATGTAACATAGGATTTAGTATTTTGGGCATGGTTTATTTATTCTGATACAGTTTCTTTACCAAAACTGGTTGATACTACAGTAGTCAGACATTCCTTAAGAATATAAATAGGAGACCATTAAGCTGAAATTGTTCTGTGACACTTAAAATCTTAATTCCTTAGATTTTGAAATTTGACTACAGACTTCAGACTACTTTGAGTATTTAATCTTAAAAAGTACTTAAAAAGTCAGCGAGCTACACATTCTTACATCTTGATAGTTATTAATAAAATGATAATAATCTTAGAAAGGTAGAGATCAAATGCTTTATTCATTTTGGTTGTGTCTCTGGTGAAAGGGAGTGTTTTATAACACAGTTTTAATTCTTGCATCTTTTTTTTTAGCTTGGTTATAAAAACTCTCAATTGGTCATGTTTTAAAATCCCAACTCCTTTGAAGCCTTTAAACAGATTTAATAAATGAAGAGTTAGTGTCATAAAACCACCAGTGGATCTTTTATTAGATATCTTATGAAACAAGCCACTAAACAGAGATACTGTGTAATTTAGATGTCCCACAAGTGGAAACTGATAATAATATACATGTTTTGTGTTTATGTACTATGTCATGTAAAATCTGTGATGTCTAAAATGTAAAACAGGGTCAATATTAATTGATTCCTTATCCTCATAAGACAAGCAATAAAATTAGGAGCTATGCTTTATATAATCCCAGCTCTGCCTTTAATTCACTAACTCATTAACATAATTATTCTATGTTGTATTTAACTTCATCTGACCAAATGTTTATTTTTGATGAATTCTTATGTTTATGTTTGCTTGGACTTAACCAATCAGTATTTAAATATGGATGTTGTTGCATTATAACTTTTTCTGAAATAGTAAGTTTCCTTTATTTTCATATTAACTCAGATTCGAGTGAGGGTTGAAAAGGATCCAGAACTTGGATTTAGCATATCAGGTGGTGTCGGGGGTAGAGGAAACCCATTCAGACCTGATGATGATGTAAGTTTTCTTTGTATATTCTTGAAACACCTATAAAGTTTTATTTACCGATTGAATACTTAAATGTAAGTGAAAATCTAATAGATGTTTATGTAAATCTAGGTAGACATCACCTTGATTCCCCACTCTATCGCTTACCTTTTTGTTTTGTAATTTGATCAGTTCAAGTTAAAACAATTTAACCAAAAACTATGAATGTTTATGATATAATCAAGTGATTTTTAACTTTCTTATTGCTTTTTCACACATCTATAAAAGTAATTTTATTACTCTCAAGATAAATCACTAAAGTCAGAATTACTAAAGGTAAAAATAACTAGTTTGTTACAGTATTACTCAGAGAAGTCAGGGAGAAAACTTGTGCCATGATTCAAATATTTGCATGGTGTGGAGGAAAAATTGCTCCTTGGTACTCTGTTATTTATACATACTGTTTTTAGTTAAATAATTTTTTTTGTTATTAAAGGGTATATTTGTAACAAGGGTACAACCTGAAGGACCAGCATCAAAATTACTGCAGCCAGGTGATAAAATTATTCAGGTAATTAAAATAAATCTTTTTTTTTTTTTTTCATTTTATAACACTCTAATGTTTTCATAGTTTAAAATGTTTTCACTTTAACTTTGCAAATCGTGGGTGGGAGGCGGAGGCAGGAGAATGGCATGAACCCGGGAGGCGGCGCTTGCAGTGAGCCGAGATCGCGCCACTGCACTCCAGCCTGGGCGACAGAGCGAGACTCTGTCTCAAAAAAAAAAAAAAAGTTTGATACATCACAGGATTTTGTTTAAGCTCAGGAATGTTAATTTTTACTAATTTGAGGGGGATTAGAGTACCATTTCTTGGATGTGGGCTATTGTCCTTTCAGAAATGGAGAAGAAAAATTTTAAATCTGAGAAACTCATTTTTTCGTGTCCCCTCCTTTTCTTTGTTCATTCAGCTACTCATTTTACCTAAACACTTGCAGTCTTAGAAGGAAGACAAGCCTAGGACACAAGTATAGCTCTCATTTTCTACCCCTACTGTCACCGTTCTTACTTGAGAACTAAAGAACTAAAAAATAACCCTCAAACCAAAAAAAAAAAAAAGAGAGAGAGAGACATTAATGTCTAATAGCTGAAAGTACAGATTCTGAAAGCCAGACTGCCTGAGTTTAAATTCTGGTCCCAACACTTTCTAAAAATAAAATTAATTAAAAAAAATTTTTTTTGAATAATTTTAAGCTTAGAGAAAAGCCACAAAAATACTACAACAAACACCAGTATTACATCAATTGGTCACCAGTCATTCATAATTTGCTACATTATCTTTATCATTTATTCTCCTCTTTCTTCTCCTTTTCTCCCTCCCTCCCTCTACACACACACACACATACACACACACACAGTCACACTCACTCATACACTCATACAGTTATACACATTTATTTTTCTGAACCATTTGGGTTTCAATTTGTGACTGAGCAAGTTACTTTACCTCTCCATGCCTGGGCTTTCTCTTCTCTAAAATAAGATAGAGCATTATGAGAATCAAAGGATCTAATTCATATTACACACTTAGAATTGCGTGTTTGGTACACAGTAGAACCTCAGTAAATATTAACCTTAATTGTAAGAAGTATGGTGGTCTTGATGTGATGGCTCCAAGACAATGGGAAGAGTAGCCCTTGCCCCCTGCTACACTACAGTTTGGTCACCTCAGATGCACATTAGCATTATACAACACCATGTCTGACATTATTTCTTAAGTAAGTGATTTCTGACATTGGGCTGCTACATAAGAATTGGCTGAAAAGTTGGACAAAATACACATTTTTAGACCCCATCTTCGGAGACTTTATTCCTTGGTTTGGGTAGGGCCTATGAATCTGTATGTTATTTTAAGTTGCCAAAGTGATTCTTATTTTCTTCCAAGTTTGTGAACTACTTGGCAGAAATGCAAATAAATAACTATAAAATGTTTTTCCTAAAAGCATTTTTCCTCTTTCTTCTAGGCTAATGGCTACAGTTTTATAAACATTGAACATGGACAAGCAGTGTCCTTGCTAAAAACTTTCCACAATACAGTTGAACTCATCATTGTACGAGAAGTTTCCTCATAAGCACTGTGGACAAAAAAAAAGCGGGGAAGACAGCAAGATTTATTGGAAGATACTTGCAGGGGAAATTAATATTTTGACTATTTTTATATATAAAGAAGAACTCAAAAAATTATGTTCAAATTTGTACATTAATGAAGTAATGGAACTTGTGGTTAGAGGGAAAGAACCACTGTACAGAATATAAAGGAGAGTGTTGAATTCATACCATATAAAACTTGTTAGGTTTTTAAACATAGCAATCAAGGCTACAAAAACAAACCTGTGTTGTTTTTGTATAGATTGTAGGTTTATTTTTGGATTTCATATACATGACTGAACTGTGTGCAAGGCAATAGTTAGCCTTGATTTTAGCCCAGAGACAGATGGCAGAGCTATCTCTCTCATAGCTTTTATGCCCTTATTTTTATTCAACTGGTATTAATGTTTTTCTCCTGAAACTACTTTTTTTGATGTGGGCAAGAGATTTGAAGTGTTGGCTTTTGCTATGTGCATATTGAATTGAAGAGTGAGTAGGTGAAGGTGGTGCTGGTGGGTTCACTTTCCAAGGCCAGATTAAAAGAGTTATTTTCTATAAAAATCTGGAAGCAAAGAATGGGGATGGGGGGAGCTATGTGGTAGTATGTTTTTATTAAGAGAATAATGCAATAAAATAGGTAATGTCTTTTTTACAAAGCAAAAAAGACAATAATTGCATTTATGAGCTCGGCAGGATCTGTTCTTGTCATAGCCATTGACTATACATTTGCTACTGGTGATTCAATTTTTAATTTTTTAGTCACAGGAAATTTTTAACTCTACTGTAGATGCATGTCCATGCATTTTCTGTGTTATGGAAATCCCCTGATTTTTTTTTTTTTTTTTTTTTGCAAATGGTGGTACTTGCAATCTGTTTTATAATTAGCGCTCCATTTAAATCTAATTTATAATTTTTATTTTAAGCAGCAAATGAAACAAAAATGGCCAGTTTTAAGATTGTGTTGCCTGTAACATAAAATGTTAAGAAGGTTTGGGAAAGCCTCTTGATTTTTGTTTGGCCTTGCATTGCCTTGGTAAAGTGAAAGGAAACAGTACGCATGGAGCTAGGAAACCAAAGCAAGTTTGTGAAACTGGCACAGTGATAGAGAATTGCTGTGGAGAGTTGTAGAGCAAAGGGATGGGTCCTTGAGGCCTGCCAGTGTGTAAAGGTGTTCAAATAAAGGGCTGTTTCTACAGGTAACATTAAATGTGAACTCAACACTTCAGAGTCTTTAAAGGGTTTCTGTGTGTATCAGTGTAATAGTGTTTTACCACCAACTGCCTTTCTTTGTTCCTAGTTACTGTAACAAATTTGATGATAGAGGTTTATTAATTTTGTTTATCCAGACCATTAATTTTATTTGTTTTTGTTCTATGTAATCAAATAAAATTTGAGTAACATGTAATGGTAAGGATTAATGCATGGTTATTTGGACCAGAAAAAAGTGCCATAGAAGACCAATAACTGTTTAGTTGAGGCTAGTCTGGAACCTTTCATTAGAGCAATATTTGGTTATTGCACTTCATTTTTATTTACTAAGAAATGCAATTTGGGAATTTTTAATCTGTTATGCTTTGTTTATCAACCTTGATTTTAATTAAGACTTTTATAAGACTAGCTTAAAACACCAACCCACATTATTTTTGCAAAAGTGAGTTGGACTCACTTTCCATTCTTGCTAGTCAAAGTAGGCAGCACTTTTAAAAATATGTGAACTCAAATATTGCACTTCTTTCAAGATGTTATCAATTGGTTATTGTACTGTATAGTTTTAATAATTTTGATTGAAACCCTTTAACAACTCTTTGTAAATTTTAACTCACTTTAGTTGATTTTCAGTACTATTTACATAGGAATTGATTTTTATGGATATAGTAGAAGAAATGTGCTGTATTTTGATAAAATTCACTTATTGTATGTGTGTTGTAATCTAAAAAAAAGAATGACAAACAGCTTCTTTAAGACAAGTCTCAGTGTTCCCTTTATTCTTAGTTTGTTTTTAAATATTAATTTTGGCATTCTAAAATAGATAACATTTCTTTTATTGATTTCAGATTTTCACAGGCACATTCTACTTTTAATTAGAAATATATTTAATAAGTATAATTGTGAAGTTTTCAACTACTTTACCTTGAACCACATACATAGATTATAATTTTGGAAAAGGAATTAAGCCTCACAGAACAGTGGATCTTCAGCAAACCTTAACTTCATTGTCTGCACATTACATTGAAGTATTATAAATGCAACAGATGTTATATGCACTGGTATTTTATCCTACTCTAGTTAATTAAAATTTTATAGTATTCTTGCAACACATAAAGTTGCGTAAGAAACTTTACCAAGAGGAGTATTATAGCCAAGCTTTCTTTGAAAGTATTGGAAAACTAAAATTAAATGACAAGAACTTTGAATTAGAATTTTGCTGTAATAGTTAAGTTTCAAAATTTGAATAAAAGAATAATTAAATTTTTTGAGGAAGTGGAGAAGACATTTTTAGTTTATATATTGTTGAGTAAGTTGTAGTTAAGGTGTATACCCATAACTAACTTTATTTTAATAAGTATTATATAGCAATTTATCAAAACCACAACTGTCTTTTAGTGATTTTGTCTTTAAGAGTAATTTCTTACGCTAACCAGTAAAAAAAATTATACTGATCAGAGTAATTTATACAGCATACAATAGTTGACACAATCTAAAGTTTTATGCTAATTAAGGAATTATCGCTTCATCTGAATCAATGAAATTCTAAAATTCCCTACATATTTATTTTGTAAATATTCTTCTGATCTCTTTGGACTGGATATGAAGATATATATATACACTTAATTCTTTTAAACACAAAACTTGCCATAAGCAGAACCAAACTTTTAAGTATTAATTTGCTGTACTTAAAAAATCCCATTAGCAGCTATGTAATATTTTTATCAGCCAACATTTATTCATTCCAAGTTTTTGTATATATCTAGATGAAGTAACACATAGAGGATAGATAACAAACTAATGATGTTTAAACTGATTTATTTACAAAATTCGGGGTTAGAGAAATTCTCATGAAAAATATACAATTTTTTTTGAGCATTAAAACCCTGTATATCTAGGTGTGGAAGAAGTGTAGTTTATCTCAAATTATTATTCTTTACTTCTAAAGGGAGCCATTAAGATGGGAAATGTTTCTCTGATGGAGATTGACGTGTGAAATCTATTTGGAAGGGTATTTTTTTCACTCAGTCTGTTGCATTCTTACAGCCTATTCAGTGAATAGGTTTCTTATGAAATGGACATTGAAATAAAAATTACAATTCATCAAGAACATTAATTGATGAACAAGTGAACAAGATGCCTATTTAAATAAAAAAAAAAAGTAATCTAGACAGGCAGCCAACTCAGACCTTCAGGTATTCCTTTGTTTCTAAATAAGAACCTTCAGAAAAAGTTGACCATATTCTACCTAAAGCTGCTAATTCTTTACAGAATTCATAAGCCCAGGGGATAGTAAGTAGTCATTTAGTTTTGGAAAGTTCTTAAGAGAATGCTGTCTTCTACAGTCTCATGAAGCAGTTTTTCAAGATTAGAATTTGTGGTCAGCTATAATGTAGTCCTAATATCCAACCACCTGAGAAGCTCATCCTAAGCTGAGAAAGCCTAAAATGTTAGAGAATGTTTAGAGAAAACAGCTGAAGAATGTTTAGAGAAAACACCTGAAATTTTTTTTAAGAGAACAACCTAGGTTTTATTGTAGAGAACAATCAAAATACTCCTGAACCTTTCTATAGAATCTTTAGGAAAGAGGCTGACAAAAAGAATCCTTCTGTTACAACTTTCTTTTTTAATGTAACAACCAGGGACAATGGTGATCTGCCACGCATCTGCCCATCTAGCTTCTCAATCGGCCCACAGTTTTATTTCAGGATAAAATTTGAGAAACTTATATCACTGGGGAAGGAAGAAACTTAAGCTGTAAAATTATGCTTTTCCCCTCAAGGAATTCAATAAAGCTTATTTTTCATGAAAACAAGCCTATAAATACTGACTTTCCTTAAACCTAATCAAATTAATTGTGTTTCTCCAAGGTATAGCTTTAGGAGGATCTTCTTTCGGTTGCTCGTCTTTCAAACTTCTCCTTGTTAGAAAAGAAAAACTAATACAAATTGTTAAAAAAAAATTAAAGCATGAGCAGAGAGCATGGATTTTAGGATAGATGATTTTAAGTTTCCTCATCTTCATGAAAGGAAGAACCTAATACTCTGAGCTAATGCCTGTCCAGATTGCATACTGAACATCTCATATTTGGATCATCCTTCACTGCAGCATCCGTCAAAGGAACATTCATTCTCCCAAGAACAGGAGGCATTGTTCGCAGATAAATTATTCAAGGTAGCAAAATGGAGCATGCTTGAATCTCCTCGTCCTGTCCACATGCCTACAAAGGACAGAAAAGATTATTAACACTATGATAGGCAAGAGTGTTATGTAATAACCTTACCAGTTTTGTAAAAAAAGAAAGGAGTACACTGGATCCATAATTTTTGAGAAATTCTTTAAAGGCTAGAGCCAGAGAATTCTACCATGAGATACGGATTTTGCTTCAGATGCCTCAGAAGACAATATAAAGGACCAAGAATGACGGTGATAGTGCATCATAAGGAATTGATTTAGTTCAACCACATTTTATATGCCAAGCTGTGTGCAGAAAGGACATCTGGTTCAAAGCAGGAGCAATGAGTGCGGGTACCTAGATTTAAGAAGGAAAACCAGTATAGCCCTTTTGAGCTAGCATGATCTGACCATTGGCATGTTCTTCCTTTTGCCCACCGTTAGTGCAGATGGTAACACCATGAGAATCACCAAACAGAAGTACCAATGTCTAAAGAAATCAATATGTAAAATGATATCTTCTGAGGGATAAAGGATATTGAGTTTAGAAAACAAGCTGTTAATGAAAGGATTTAGATGTCTTTATAATGTAAAATAGAACTGTCAGAAGTAAATTCAACAGCTGGGCTGGAGAGTAGAAAGGAGACATCCAAAGGGCAAATTAAAAAGCTCTTTAGTTTTAAATTATATAGAAAGTAATGCAAATGAACTAAGAAGTAATGTGAAAAGAGACATGGAAGAGAAGTCCTCATGTTCCAATATGAATTCTTCGTCAAAGGAAACAATGAAGGGGAAAAAATGAGCTTTCCTAGAGCTGAAGCACACCATAGGTTCTCAGACTGAATGAGTCCATTTAGTACCAAGCAAAACTATAAACATACACTTCTAGATACATCTTCATGAAATTTTAGAGTAAGTGTAAAGAACATCATTGGCGAGGCATGGTGGCTCACACCTGTAATCCCACATTTTGGGAGGCCAAAGTGGACTGATTGCTTGAGTCCAGGAGTTCAAGACCAGCTTGGGCAACAGGGTGAAACCCTGTTTCTAGAAAAAATACAAAAATTAGCTAGGTGTGGTGATGCGTGCCTGTAGTCCCAGCTACTTGGGAGGGTAAGATGGGAGGATCACTTGGGCCAGGAGACGGAGGTTGCAGTGAGCCGAGATTGTGCCACTGCAGTCCAGCCTAGGCAACAAAGTGAGGCTCTGCCTCAAAAAAAAGAACATCTTAAAAGGTTCCAAAATGTAAAGGAAATGATTACAAAGTGAACAGGATGAGATTGACATTGGAACTTTCACCAGCGATTTGGATACAAGAAGACAGTGAAGCAATACATCCAAAATTTGAAAGTTATTCAAGTTGGAGGGCAAAATAATGATATTTTTAGGAATTCAGGGATTCAAAACTTACCTCCCCATAAGAATTACCAGGGAATACTCCAATGAAATGAAAAATAAATCTTAAAAGTAGATTTGGTATCTAAGAAGTAATATTCATTCACCAAAACCACATGTAGTGGAGCAGAAATAAGTACAATTAGTGGTGATAGTAAAATAAGAATGGAAGTAAAATACTAGATGGTTTCTACAAGTGAGACAAGAATCTAACTTAAAAATTTATTTTTATAGAGACAGAGTATCACTATATTGCCCAGGTTGGTTTTGAACTCCTAGCCTCAAATAATCCTCTCACTTTTCTCCCAAAGTGCTGGGATTACAGGTGTGAGCCACTATGTCCAGCCAAATAAACGGCTTTTTCTTTTTTTTTCTTTTGAGACAGAGTTTTTCTCTTGTTGCCCAGGCTGGAGTGCAATGGTGCGATCTTGGCTCACTGCAACCTCCACCTCCTGAGTTCAAGTGATTCTCCTACTTCAGCCTCCTGAGTAGATGGGATTACAGGCATGTGCCACCACGCCCAGCTAATTGTTATTTTTAGTAGAGACGGGATTTCTCCATATTGGTTAGACTGGTCTTGAACTCCCGACCTCAGGTGATCCACCTGCCTCGGCCCCCCAAAGTGCTGGGATTACAGGCATGAGCCACTGCACTTGGCCATAAATAACTTTTTCTAAAAGAAACTACAGATTGGTTAATTTTAAGTGCTTATAGAAAAATCTAAGTTGGAATTCTTGGGTGAATAATAACTACAGAAACAATAAATATTTAGTGTTATGTATGTTTTGTCTATATAAATAAATATAGTTTGACTCTACTGCATCTTATCTATTGTTCTAGTGATGGACACCTATGATACTGCCAATTTCTCCACTTCACTGCTGCCATAGATAGTGTAGTGGTAAGTATCCTAATTCATGTCATGTTATGGACCTGTGCAAAAATTTCTCTAGCATATATACCTAGGAATATAGTTGCTAAGTCACAGGGCTGTTTAATTTCAGTAAATTCTGCTAAATTACTTTCTTAAAAATCTATACTAGTTTATATTCTCACTAGCTAGATGTGAAGATTCTCATTTCCTCACATATTTGCAAACAATATTATATGACTTTCTAACTTTGGCATGTTTGGTGGATATAATATTTTATTTTGTTATTGGTTTAAATTCCATTTTTCTGATTACTGGGGTATTTGACAACTACCCAGCTATTAAGGTTTACCATTCTGTAAATTTCCTATTCTTTTTGCCCATTTGTCTCCTTTTTTTCCCATTTTCTGTAAAGACTAATTGGTAATAGTTTTTTGTCTATTTTCTTTTCTTTCTTTCTTTCTTTCTTTTTTTTTTTTTTGAGATGGAGTCTTACTCTGTCACCCAGGCTGGAGTACAGTACAATGGTGTGATCTTAGATCACTGCAACCCCCACCTCTCGGGTTCAAGCAATTCTCCTGCTTCAACCTCCCAACTAGCTAGGCTTACAGGCACTCACCACCACTCCCAACTAATTTTTGTATTTTTAGTAGAGATGGGGTTTCACTGTGTTGGCCATGCTGCTCTTGAACTCCTGACCTCAGGTGGTCTGCCTGCCTTGGCCTTCCAAAGTGCTGGGAGTACAGGCATGAGCCACTGCGCCTGGCCAGTTTATTGTCTATTTCAGCTATTACACTCATCATTTGAAACATTCCAAGTACCTTCTCCCAATCCATGGCCTGTTTCTCTTTCTCTTTGTCTATGGTATCTCTTTTTGTTTGTTTGTTTGTTTAGAAAAAAAAGATTAACATGGATAAGGACAAATCTATCATTTATGCTTCATCATTCTTAATTAAGAAAGTTTTCTTCATTCCTGAGTCACAAGGTTTTCTCCCACATTTACTTCTATTAATTACTTAGATTTACTTATCATTTAGATCTTTTCATCTTGAGTCTACCACTGAATATGATGTAAGGTAGTGATCTAGCTCCAAGTTTTCTCTTCTAATGGCTACTTTTTCCTATTAATCCGATGCAAAGTTTATTGTATATCAATACCTATGTATACGCAGGACTGTTTCTGAGCTCCCTATTATGTCCTTTGGTCTGTTTTTCTGTCCATGCCTCTGTGTCATATTTTCTTTTTCAGCAAAGTTTTAAGTTTTATAATGACCACTCATCATCTACATTCTTCTATTAACACTTTTCTATATTTGCTTTTATGTACCATGTTATTTTTATAACTAAAACTTTGTATCTATCTTAATATCTTATTAGCAGTGATCCTCAATCTTCAGTATATATCAGAGTCAATTAGAGGGCTTGGGGGGCCCCACCCACATGGCTTTTAATTAACTAAGTCTGAGTTGGAACCCAAGAATTTACATTTCTAGCAAGTTCTCAGGTAATGCTGATGCTTATGGTTTGAGGATAACAGAGAATCACTGTCTTATAGGAGTCTTCCTTCTTAGCTCCTGGTTTTTCCATATACATTTCAGAGTAAGTTTTTTGGCATTTATTTTCTGGCCATGATGGATTTACCCTAACTCCTGAAATGAATAAAAACAGACAAAATATTTGAAACAATGATTTTCAAAATACTGGACATCAAGAAATGAAGGACCGTGGTCCCTGAAAGATGGAGAAAAAAGGAGGTGAGCACTATGATTATCCCCAGATTACTACCTTGATAGAATTTCCAGGCCATGGAGCAGGAAGGGAGAACCCTGCAGAGCCTGGCACACTCCTTATGTTGAGGAAGTGGAACTAACAGTTCAGAGAAACCAACGAAGGTACAGTTGACAAGGCAGAATAATGGAGAGAACAGGGCTGCACACAGAGAACCCCAAAGAACTGCATAGAGTTGCCTTTGTAAATTCACCCAAGTACTGCAGCACATGTATGTGAGGGAAGTGCCCAAGGCTAGGGAAAGAACTACCTGAAAGGGTTAGAAGTAACAGTAACCTGCACTTGCAGTTAACAGTGCCCTGTGCCCACACACAATGGGTAATAATACCTATTCCTATCAGCAAGACTGGAAAACCTCATGATTCACAAGCATAGGGTAGAGTATACAAAATGATCTTGCATCAGTGGTGGGGAATAATTAACCCTAGATTAATATCTGCTTCAGTCCCACCTAATATATCTTAAAAGCAAGACCTGGAAGGATTACAGTTTCCTTGTAATATAACTGTAAACCAGAATGAATCTCAAGAATACTTACAGGCATAAAATAATGCCCAGTACCCGCAACATAAAATTCACAATATCTGCCATCCAACAAAAAATTACCAAATATGCAAAGAAGCAGAAAAATATGACCCATAATGAGATAAATAGATCAAAACTGACCTCAAAGCTGACACATATGTTAGAATTCAGATAATGGTATTAATATGGTTATAACTATATTCTAGATAATCATAAAGTTAAGAGACATGAAAGTTTTTTAAATGCAAATTAAATTTTTAGAAATGAAAACTACACTTGTAAAAGTGAATTCTACACTAGAAATGTGTGAGGTATGTAATACAATGAATAAGATTAACAGCAGATCACACAGTGCATAACAAAATATTACTAAATTTGAAGACAAAATAATAGGAACTCCAAAATGAAGCTCAGAGATTTTTAAAGAATTTTAAAAAATGAACAATAACTATAAATTATGGGTCAATTTCACTAATATATGTGTAATTACAGTTTCTGAAGGAGAGAAGAGGGGCCAGAAAGAAAAATAATAACTGAATATTTTCCCAATTTGATAAAAATTAAAAACCCACAGGCCCAACAGACTCAACAAACGCTAAGCACAAGAAACATGTAGGAAAGTATACCAAGGAGTATTATAATCAAATTACTCAAAACCAGTGATAAGGTGAAAACCTTAAAAAGCAGCCAGAGGAAAAAGGACATGCAAGAAGAATAAAGACAAAGGTAATGGCAGACTTTTTGCCTGAAAATATGCTAGTGAGAAGACAGTAGACTAACACCTTTAAACTAATGAAAGAAGAAAATTGTCAAACTAGAATTCTGTATGTACCAAAGACTATCTTTGAAAAAATAAAGAGAAAACAAAATTTTTTATGACATAAAAACTTGAAGAATTTATCACCATCAAGCTTACACTATAAGAAATATTAAAGGAAGTACTTTATGCAGAAAGAAAATTATATTACATTGAAATCTGGATTTACACAAAGGAATGAAGAACACCAGAATTGGTAATTACATGGGTAAACATTTTTAAAATTTTTTATTATTTAAATGTCTTCAATATATTACAAAGGTAATAGCAGATTTCTTGCCTGAAAGAATGCAAGTGAGAAGACAATAGACTAATACCTTTAAACTAATGAAAGAAAAAACTGTCAACCTAGAATTCTGTGTGTACCAAAGACTATCTTTGAAAAAATAAAGAGAAAAAAAAATTTTTATGACATATAAAAACTTGAAGAATTTATCACCATCAAGCTCACACTATAAGAAATGTTAAAGGAAGTACTTTAGGCAGAAAGTAAACGATACTAGATTGAAATCTGGATTTACACAAAGGAATGAAGAGCACCAGAACTGGTAATTACATGGGTAAATATTTTTAAAATTTTTCATTATTTAAATATCTTCAAATCTTACCTGTTAGAACAAAAGTAACAATCAATGTAGGATTGGATCTGTAACATATGTAAATGTAAAATGACAGCAATAATACAAAGGTCAGGAGGGGAGAGATGTAAGTATATTATAAGGTTCTTATATGTGAAGTAGTATATCATTCAAAGATAAACTGTGATAAACATACATACTGTAAACCATAAAAAACCACTAAAATAACAAAATACAAAGAGTTATAGCTAATAATGTAACAAAGGAGATAAAATGAAATCATAAAATAATCCAAAAGAAGGCATATAGAGAGGAAAAAGTGAAGACAGGGACAATAGGGACAAAGGGATAACAAATAGTAAGATGGTAGATTTAAGCTTAACCATATCAAAAGTTGTATTAAATATAAATGGTCTAAAGATTTCAATTAAAAGGCAGTTACATCAGATAAACTTTTAACAAAGCAACAGGCCAGGTGCACTGGCTCATGCCTGTAATCCCAGCTCTGTGGGAGGTCAAGGCAGGTGAATCACTTGAGGCTTAGAGTTCAAGACCAGCCTGGCCAACAGGGTGGAACCCCACCTCTACTAAAAATACAAAAATTAGCTAGGTGTAATCTCAGCTACTTGGGAGGCTGAGGCATGAGAATTGCTTGAACCTGGGAGGCAGTGAGCCAAAATTTTGCCTCTGAACTCCAGCCTGGGTGACAGAGTAAGATTCTGTCAAAAAAAAAAAAAAAAAAAAAGAGAAGAAGCTAATTGAATCTAGCTCCAAGCCCTTGTCATCATTTTTAGTGTACTTGACTTTGATATATAGAATGAGACGTAGGTTGAGGTTCATTTTTTGGATCCAGTACTGTTTATTTAAAACATTGTTCTTTCCCTATTGAATTGCCATGGTGCTTTGTCAAATAAATTGGCCTTGTGTGTACAGGTACATAGCTGAATTCTTTATGCTGTTTCACAGATCTATATCCCTATCTTTATGCCCAGTGCCACACTGTCCTGATTACTGAGATTTACAGTAAGTCTTGAAATTATATAGAGTAATTCCTCCCAAATTTTCCTATTTTTTCAAAATTGTTTTGGTAATTCCAAGACCTTTACATTTCTGAATAAATTTTAGAGTGAATTTATTAATTACAATACATAAAGCTTACTTGGATTTTACTTGGGATTACATTGAATCTGTTGATCAATTTGGAGAGTATTAACTTCTTAATGATACTGGTTTTCCAATCCAAGAGCATGATATTACTTGAGGTCTTCTTTTATTTCTCTCAGTAATATTTTGTAGATTTTGGTGTACAGATCTCATACGTTTTAATGAATGTGTCCCTAAGTAGTTCACATTTTGATGCTATTACAAATGGTATGGTTTCTTGAATTTTAATTTCTGATTGTTCATTGCTAACTGTAGAAATACAATTGATTTTTTTATATACAGATGCATCTTGACTTACAATAGGAGTTACATCTCAATAGACCCATCATAAGTGGAAAATGCCTTAATATACCTAACCTTCTGAACATCATAGCTTAGCCTAGCCTACTTTAAATGTGCTCAGAATGCTTACATTAGCCTACAACTGGGTAAAATTATCTAACACAAAGCCTATTTTATAACAAAGTGTTGAATAGTTCATGTAGTTTATTTAATACTGTACTGAAGTACAGTTTTTACTGAATATTTATTACTTTCACACCATTGTAAAGTCAGAAAATCATTAAGTTGAACCATCAAGTTGGAGACTTTATATTGACCTTGTATCTTGCGACTTAACTAAATGTATCAGTTCTAGTTTTTACATAGACTATCATATTTCTTCCATTTTTCATCCTAATATATAATACCTTTATGTTTCTTGCCTTACTGCATTGGCTGGACTATTTAGTCCAATGTTGAATAGAAGTGATGAGAACATACTTGCCTTTTCCTGATTTTAAAAAGAAAGAATTCAGTCTTTTAATATTATGTTAGCTGCTGGTTTTTTGTTTTATTGTTTTTGATAGATGCCTCTGATCAGATTGTGGAAGTTCCTTTCTAGTCTTAGATTGTTAAGAGTTTTACCATAGATGGATGTTGATATTTGTTCAATACTTTATCTGTGTTCATTGAGACAATCATAGAGTTTTCTTTGTTAATGTGTTAATATGTTAAATTCCATTGATTAATTTTTGAAGGATAATCTTGCATTATTGGGTTAATTCCTATGAGGTAATGACATATTGCCCATCTTATATGTTGCTAGATTTGGTTAATATTTTGGTAAAGAATTTTGTGTTTGTGTTCATGGAAGTTATTGTTGGAAGATGATTCTCTGAGTGTCTTTTTTTCTGCACATCTTGTGAGGCACTGGTTACCTGTGATCTGAACTGTCTTTTCCAAAATCTTTGTAAGACATCTTGTAAGATGGAGATAGTGACTCTCTCTGAAGCAGAGGGCAGGTTTGTTTACTATTCAATATAATAAGGATAATGTTTTCCTTTGGGGCAAAGGTTAGCTTGGTTTGCTTGTAGCCCATTATACAAGCTTCAGATTTCCTAACCTTGGAGTTCTTCAGCTTTGATGCAAACCCACTGCATATGCACCATCAACCTGGGCTGCTCTGTGTCACTCCCATGGGTCCTGGGTTGGGGGAGGAGGAACCAACATATATATGAAACACATGATACTTACTGTACTGTCAGTAATACAGTCTTTTATCTCTGACTGAAGACTCTTATGTCTTTTACCAGCATTAATGATATTATGGCAGTCTAAACTATTGGCTTGCAAGTAAGGTAAACTCCCAGACCCTTCACAATTCTTGACAGTTTTTGGTGATAAAAATGGGATGCTGACAGAGACCTGACTTTCTGAAAAAGAAAGGGAAGGGTTCCAGTGTTGCAGGTAAGAGGAAATGAGAAAATTTTCTAGCATGTGATCTCACCCAGTTGGTTGGAAGAAGGTGGTAGAAGGATCCCTTACCATCTTACCTGTTAGTGAGTGTTTAGAGGCTGAGCAGCAAAGGTAGGATTGAAACAAGTCACCTGAATGGTGACTTAATGGTTGCTCACTTTCTTCCTGCGGGCTTTCACTGGATAGAAGATACCCTGTTGGTTGGAAAGAGAAGCCTTGGTGTCAATGGCCCTGAAGGCAGAATTATAGCACCTCCATCAGAAGGGATGGACTGATAAACCCTGAAAAAATTCAGGAGCCTGCCTGCTAAGTGTTTTGGAACTATGTGGCACATTAACAATGCTCAGTCTTCCTGGAAGTGAAGAAAGAGCTGTTGTCTCTTTAGCATCCCACCACAAAAACACAGTCCTAGCACATTATTGGTCTCTGTGGAGTCTAATATTAGAGACAGTATATGCCTTACTTGAGCATTACACTTTGTCCTTTATATAGACTATCCCACAAACCAGTTAGTATAAGTGGTTCTGTGCATTATAAGTGGTTCTGTGATTGCTGTGAAGCCATCTGTGGCAACCTCTCTACCTAAAGACCCCCAAATCCTAATGACATTTTTGAACAATAAGTTTCAATTACTGAAGATTTTGCCAGTTGGAGTTTCTTGCAATGGGAGGCTGCCGCTGAGGTTTTGAACTTGTCATCTCCTGTTGTGGGGAACACCTTTTCTGAAAAGCAGCTATTAGTTTGCTATTGGGGAATGACTGACCTATGGAGGCCTTGTGACTCTTTTGCCTGTACCAAATTATTCCTATTTAGGGACTCAATGACCTAGCAAGGTGGGAAGGATCCAACATGCTCATTTGTCAAGTAGTAACGGTATATTTCAGATATACTTCCCACCTCCATTCTCGCAATGGTCATTCAGTCATTCCATGGGGTGAATGGTTATCATCCAGTTGGCGGCTTATACAAACAGGATAAATTGGATTCACTACCCTAAGGCAGCTACTCCAAAATAAGGAGTAGACTCACTTATCTAAACTGATCTGGGACTCTTTCATTGCATAAGCCAGCCAGGAAGTCACATTGGAGGCATTGTCAATCTGTGCCCCTCAACTGATATGTAAGTGCAGCTTGGACAATTAACTTGCCTTCTTCCTGAAAACAATGTGACTTGCACTTTAGGGGTGGTAATGAGAGACCTGCAAATGTTTACGGAAACATCACCAGTAGATCATGTATCCCTCAAGTGATTGCAATTATCTCTTCAAAGTGAAAATATTGGATATTCAAGAGAACTTCCTGATGGGATGACTGACTCATTACATATGTGCAGCTGATGCAAGCAGTTATCCCCAATTAGAGTTATTCAATTAGAAAAGGTAATATTTCTTCTTGAATTTAGCTGACATTTTCAATGATATCACCTTGACACTGGAGATATTCAGGTCAGCTTCAACTCAATGGCCAGGGTTATTATGGGTGATAGAATTGTCCTAGACTTCCACTTTGCAGGCCAGAGCAGTGTGGGCAATTGCTAACAGAACTTGCTCTACCCATATTAATGTCTCAAACCAAGTGAAAAGGTCAGCAGGATCTTAACAGGAAAATCACCTGGCTTTCAAAGGTAAATCCTAGCAGTTTATGGGATTTGTTTAGCTGGTTGGGTCTAGGACCTTAGGGGGCATGGTTGAGTTTACTGTTATGTTATTGGTGTCATCCTATTGTTTGGAGTCTTCATTATCTTTTTTATCAAAGTGTTACTTTTAAGATATATGATAAGAATCTGATTCAGGTTCTTTGTTCCTTTATATGTAACAGATATTTCTGTAAGCTTTTAGAATTACTTATTTACATTTCTTTTTTTTTTTAATATTTTTAAATACTTTTATTTTATTCTTATTAAAGTTTTAGGGTACATGTGCACAATGTGCAGGTTAGTTACATATGTATACATGTGCCATGCTGGTGTGCTGCACCCATTAACATGTCATTTAGCATTAGGTATATCTCCTAAAGCTATCCCTCCCCCCTTCCCCCACCCCACAACAGTCCCCAGAGTGTAATATTCCCCTTCCTGTGTCCATGTGTTCTCATTGTTCAGTTCCCACCTATGAGTGAGAATATGCGGTGTTTGGTTTTTTGTTCTTGCGATAGTTTACTGAGAATGATGATTTCCAATTTCATCCATGTCCCTACAAAGACATGAAATCATCATTTTTTATGGCTGCATAGTATTCCATGGTGTATATGTGCCACATTTTCTTAATCCAGTCTATCATTGATGGGGATTTGGGTTGGTTCCAAGTCTTTGCTATTGTGAAGAGTGCCACAATAAACATACGTGTGCATGTGTCTTTATAGCAGCATGATTTATAATCCTTCGGGTATATACCCAGTAATGGGATGGCTGGGTCAAATGGTATTTCTAGTTCTAGATCCCTGAGGAATCGCCACACCAAATTCCACAAGGGTTGAACTAGTTTACAGTCCCACCAACAGTGTAAAAGTGTTCCTATTTCTCCACATCCTCTCCAGCACCTGTTGTTTCCTGACTTTTTAATGATTGCCATTCTAACTGGTGTGAGATGGTATCTCATTGTGGTTTTGATTTGCATTTCTCTGATGGCCAGTGATGGTGAGCATTTTTTCATGTGTTTTTTGGCTGCATAAATGTCTTCTTTTGAGAAGTGTCTGTTCATATCCTTTGCCCACTTTTTGATGGGGTTGTTTGTTTTTTTCTTGTAAATTTGTTTGAGTTCATTGTAGATTCTGGATATTAGCCCTTTGTCAGACGAGTAGGTTGCGAAAATTTTCTCCCATTCTGTAGGTTGCCTGTTCACTCTGATGGTAGTTTCTTTTGCTGTGCAGAAGCTCTTTAGTTTAATTAGATCCCATTTGTCAGTTTTGGCTTTTGTTGCCATTGCTTTTGGTGTTTTAGACATGAAGTCCTTGCCCATGCCTATGTCCTGAATGGTATTGCCTAGGTTTTCTTCTCGGGTTTTTATGGTTTTAGGTCTAACGTTTAAGTCTTTAATCCATCTTGAATTAATTTTTGTATAAGGTGTAAGGAAGGGATCCAGTTTCAGCTTTCTAGATATGGCTAGCCAGTTTTCCCAGCACCATTTATTAAATAGGGAATCCTTTCCCCATTGCTTGTTTTTGTAAGGTTTGTCAAAGATCAGATAGTTGTTACATTTCATGTAATTAAAAATTATCATTTGATTGAATTCAGTCTTTCTATAGTATGACTAGGAATGGGATTTTTCTTTTTTATCTTGTGCTTTTAAAAATTTGTGCATTTTCAATCTGAATTCCTTTTATTTTTTGAAACTGGGCCTCCCTCTGTTTCCCAGAGAGAGTGTAGTGGCATGAACATGGCTCACTGCAGCCTCTACTTCCTGGGCTCCAGTGATCCTCCAGCCTCAGCTTCCCAAGTAGCTGGGACTACAGGTCCATGCCACCATGCCCAGCTATTTTTTTTTTTTTTGGTAGAGAGAGAGTCCCACCATGTTGCTGAGCCTGCTCTTTAACTCCTGGGCTTAAGCAATCCTCCTGCTTCAGCCTCCCAAAGTGCCGGGATTACAGGTGTAAGCCACTGCACCTGGCCCTGATTTCTCATTTTTAATTTTAGAAAATTCTGTCATTTTTCTTCCAATACTTGAAATTGTTCAAATACATCTAAGTGTCAGTAATCACATAATTGAGAAAGGTTTAATTCATCTCTTAGCTTGGATATTTAAATATCCAAATATATCTTGTTTATAAGTGATACATGTTTAAAACAGCACAAGAAGATTGAAAATTAAAAGATGTCAAAAGATATACCTGGTAAATGTTGAATAAAAAAGTTTTATATTAATGTTAGTAGTATACCAAATAGAGTTCAAATATGAAGCTTTAAAAAAATAGAGAGAATTCTTACTGATAAAAGGCATTGTATAGTAATAGAGTATAACTAGAGAACCATTTTTTTTTTTTGAGATGAAATTTCACTCTGTCCTGATCAGGCTGGAGTGCAGTGGTGGGATCTCGGCTCACTGCAGCCTCCCCGTCCCAGGTTCAAGTGATTCTCCTGTCTCAGCCTTCTGAGTAGCTGGGACTACAGGTATGTGCCACCACACCCGGCTAATTTTGTATTTTTAGTAGAGACGGGGTTTCACCATGTTGGACAGGCTAGTCTCAAACTCCTGACCTCAGGTGATCCACCACCTTGGCCTCCCAAAGTGCTGGGATTACAGGTGTGAGCCACCGTGCATGGCCAAGAACCACTTTAGATTTAGTGGCCAGGGAATGTTTCTCAGAAGAGGTGACGTTTAAGTTGGGATCTAAATTACAAGGAAGAATCAGTCTTGTGAGAATCAAGGGAAAGAGCATTCCAAACTGAGAGAAGAGTTAGTACAAAGGCCAGAAGCAAGTACAAGGGAAAGGAAGCAAATTGAGATTGGAGACATAAGAAGAGGCCAATCGGGTAGGAATTTGTAATTCAAAGAAAAGAATTAATAGACTTTATATATAGTAAAAAAGGACTATAGTTCAACTTCTATAAATCTATATGTGGAAATTCTTATCCAACAGCCCAATATAGCCAAAGCTATAACATGTAGATATCTATAAACAATAGAGAGTGTTTTGCAGCACTGTTTATACTAGTGAAGCTGAATCAATCAATAATTGATTGTATGAACTTACATTACACACACTATGACAAGCATAACAATGATTTAAAAAAAATTTTTTTTTTTTTTGAGATGGAGTTTCACTCTTGTTGCCCAGGCTGGAGTGCAATGGCACAATCTCAGCTCACTGCAGCCTCCAAGGTCCTCCCGGGTTCAGGCCATTCTCCTGTCTCAGCCTCCTGAGTAGCTGGGATTACAGGTGCATGCCACCATGTCCAGCTAATTTTTTTTTTTGAAAACATACTTTATTTTTTATTTTTTATTTTTTTTGTGAGCCCTAACTACTGGCTATGGACTCCCCACAATAGAATTTCATGGCTGTGAGGACAGATAAATTCTGTGAATACACTGAAAGTTTGTTTGATCAATGTTTTCTGCTTGTAATTAAAATCTTACGGTAAGAAACAAAGTTTTAATTTTCAAAATAATTTATGTATAGATGTTTTTACTGTGCAGGCACTACCACAGTTTTACCTTGAGTTTTGCAGATTAACCAGAAAAAGAAATGAGAGTAAAAATGTTAAAGTGATTTTTCTTTGATGAAACTTTAACATACTAAATATAATATTTTATCCAAGGTCTTAATAATTGTTGTGAGAATCAGAAATATAAAATGAAAAGTTTCATGGCCCAAGTCAACTTTCTCCGTATTTCAGTGAAAATTAACCAAAAATTTAAAAATAATCTTCTCAGCTTTTCTTTAAGGGAGAGAGGGGAAGTGGGGAAGAGAGAGAAGTGGTGGGGTTGCGGGGGGGTGGGGGAGAGGAGGGGAGGGAGAGACAGGGAAGGAAGAGAGATGTGGTGGGGTTGGGGGGGGTGGGGGAGAGGAGGGGAGGGAGAGAGAGGGAAGGAAGAGAGAGAGGAGGGGAAAGGAGAGAAAGAGAGAGACAGAGATAGAGAGAGAGAGAAAGAGAGAGAGGGAGAGTGTGTATGTCTTTCCCTCTTCAATGATTCCTTGATGAGAGGAGTTCCAGTTTCCATTATGTGTTACTGGACCTTAAAACAAAACAACCGTTTGTAAACTTTCTGATTATCTGAGAACAAATAGTTGTATTCTAAACCAAACACATTCCCTCTTGTGCTAAATTCCTTGATGATACACAAATGAACTCTTCATAGATTCTGTATACAAGGACTTTAGCAGAGGTAATAAATCAAGACACATGAAATATAATAGCCAATAATGAGGTGATAAATGCCACACAAGAGAAGTGATATGAGAATTGAGGAGAGGATCATGGCTTTCATATAGGACAAGGTGGTTTCATGAACATAATTTGAGACATGTTTAGGGACTGGGAATAAAGGTCTAGGAACGAACGGCTTAGGCAAAGGCACAAAGATGAGAAGAAGACATGATTCAGTTTGGATTGAATGAAGTTCATATAAAAGGGAACAGTGGAAAACAATTCTAAAGAGCTAGGTTTGGACACAGCTCAAGAAGGACCTGGAATGGTAGGTTGAATAATGGACAATCATGTGTCATTGGGCAGAGTGAAAGTGGTTAGGGGCACAGGCAAATCTCCCCCTCCCTCCCCGCTCCCCACCGGCTCTAAAACTACTTTAAAGTTCATATGGAACCAAAAAAGAGCCTGCATCGCCAAGTCAATCCTAAGCAAAAAGAGCAAAGCTGGAGGCATCACGCTACCTGACTTCAAACTATACTACAAGGCTACAGTAACCAAAACAGCATGGTACTGGTACCAAAACAGAGATATAGACCAATGGAACAGAACAGAGCCCTCAGAAATAATGCCACCTATCTACAACTATCTGATCTTTGACAAACCTTACAAAAACAAGAAATGGGGAAAGGATTCCCTATTTAATAAATGGTGCTGGGAAAACTGGCTAGCCATATCTAGAAAGCTGAAACTGGATCCCTTCCTTACACCTTATACAAAAATTAATTCAAGATGGATTAAAGACTTAAATGTTAGACCTAAAACCATAAAAACCCGAGAAGAAAACCTAGGCAATACCATTCAGGACATAGGCATGGGCAAGGACTTCATGTCTAAAACACCAAAAGCAATGGCAACAAAAGCCAAAATTGACAAATGGGATCTAATTAAACTAAAGAGCTTCTGCACAGCAAAAGAAACTACCATCAGAGTGAACAGGCAACCTACAGAATGGGAGAAAATTTTCGCAACCTACTCGTCTGACAAAGGGCTAATATCCAGAATCTACAATGAACTCAAACAAATTTATGAGAAAAAAACAACCCCATCAAAAAGTGGGCGAAGGACATGAACAGACACTTCTCAAAAGAAGACATTTATGCAGCCAAAAAACACATGAAAAAATGCTCCTCATCACTGGCCATCAGAGAAATGCAAATCAAAACCACAATGAGATACCATCTCACACCAGTTAGAATGGCAATCATTAAAAAGTCAGGAAACAACAGGTGCTGGAGAGGATGTGGAGAAATAGGAACACTTTTACACTGTTGGTGGGACTGTAAACTAGTTCAACCCTTGTGGAATTCGGTGTGGCGATTCCTCAGGGATCTAGAACTAGAAATACCATTTGACCCAGCCATCCCATTACTGGGTATATACCCGAAGGATTATAAATCATGCTGCTATAAAGACACATGCACACGTATGTTTATTGTGGCACTCTTCACAATAGCAAAGACTTGGAACCAACCCAAATCCCCATCAATGATAGACTGGATTAAGAAAATGTGGCGCATATACGCCATGGAATACTATGTAGCCATAAAAAAGGATGAGTTCATGTCCTTTGTAGTGATATGGATGAAGCTGGAAACCCATCATTCTGAGCAAACTATCGCAAGAACAAAAAACCAAACACCGCATGTTCTCACTCATAGGTGGGAATTGAACAATGAGAACACATGGACACAGGAAGGGGAACATCACACACCGGAGACTGTTATGGGGTTGGGGGAGGGGAGAGGGATAGCATTAGGAGATATACCTAATGCTAAATGACGAGTTAATGGGTGCAGCACACCAACATGGCACATGTAATACACATGTAACAAACCTGCACTTTTTGTTGTGCACATGTGCCCTAAAACTTAAAGTATAATAATAATAAAATTTAAAAAAAAATCTTTTCAGCTCTTCTTTAATTTTTGTATTTCTAATAGTGACAGGGTTTCATCATATTGGTCAGGCTGGTCTCGAACTCCTGACCTCAGGTGATCTGCCTGCCTCAGCCTCCCAAAGTGCTGGGATTACAAGCATGAGCCACCACACCTGGCCAGTGATTTTAAATTTTAAAAAAACTTGGGAAGAGAGGAAAATAAAGAGATTTGGAAAGATACATTGTTAATATTTCTCAGGAAATATTTGAGGGCGAAAGGTGTGATGGGGCACTATCAGATTTGCTCTTTATATCTCTGTATTATTTAGATTTTAAAGTAAATATCACAATCATGGAGCTAGTAATATTTAATCAGAGTCTTAGTGAGAATTACAAAAGATAATGCATTATTAAAATGTTCATTTTTGGCTGGGCATGGTGGTCCACACTTGTAATTCTAACACTTTGGGAAGCCAAGGTGGGATGATCACTTGAGCCCAGGAGTTCGAGACCAGCATGGGCAACATAAGTGCATCCTCGTCTCTATAAAAAAAAAAATAAATAAATAAAATTTTATTTTTTTAGTTTCCTTGGGCCTCAGATTCTTTTATCCTGTAACTATAAAAATCCTGTAACTTCTTATCAAGTATTTATAAAAATTTTATAATTAGTTATCATATAATTATAAAAATCCTGTAGTTCCTTTTATAAGAAATAACAAAAATAGAATAATTTGACAAATTTGTTATCATAGTAAGAGACTTTAATATGCTTCTCAGAAATAGACCTGTCAAAGAGACAAAATATAAGCATTTCAATAGCACAGTTTACAAGTTTGATCCTTAAAAACACCACATACATGTGTATGTATTATCTGTCTATTGAGAGAGAAGAGGAGGTGGATATTATACCCAATGAAACTGAAGAACATTAATTGATTTCAAATATGGAATATTTACCACAAAAAATGACCCTGTAGTAAAACATGAAAGAACTTTCAATTTAGAAAGCATACACAACATGCAGTAAAATTAGAAATAGGCAAGAAAAAATAAAAGAATCCATCTATCTAGACATTCTCAAACACCTTTATAAATAGCTGTTTGCAATGTAATAAAGTGGTTAAGTTTATAAGTTCTGAAATCATATACTTTCTGAATTCAAATAAAATTATTTTTTAGCTCTGTGGTCTAGAATAAGTCATGTAGAGATTACATGACTTATACTTTCCTCATCTTTAATGTAGGGATGGTAATAGACTCTGCCTCATAAAATTGCTTTGAGGATTAAATTAAATAACGCATGCCTAAGGTTTTGGCCTGATTTCTGACTCAATAACTATTAGTTCCTGTTGCTGTTGTTGTTGTTGTTGTGGAAATAAAAATTTAATTAGAAAAAATGTTAGGCCAGGCACGGTGGCTCACACCTGTAATCCCAACACTCTGGGAGGCTAAGGTGGGTAGATTGCCTAAGGTCAGGAGTCCAAGACCAGCCTGGCTAACATGGTGAAACCCTGTCTCTACTAAAAATACAACAACTGGCTGGACATGGTGGTGCATGCTTGTAGTCCCAGCTGCTTGGGAGGCTGAGGCAGAAGAATCACTGGAACCCGGGAGGCAGAGGCTGTAGCGAGCCAAGATCAAGCCACTGCACTCCAGCCTGCATGACAGAGCAAGACTCTATCTCAAAAAAAAAAAGAAAAAAATTTTAAGTGACTTATACTGAGAGTGCTTCAGATCAAAGAGACCTGTAAAAAGAGACCCAAAGGAAAATTAATAGCTTTAAATGAATTTCTAAGAAAACAATATACGTTAGAAAAAATATAATTTTAACTTGTAAAGTTTTATAAAGATTAAATAAGCACAATGAAGGGATTATTAAAGGTAAAATCAGAAATTATTAAAACAGGAAAAAATATCCAGTAGAATTAGTCAATGATAAAGAATAAAAATTGGTTTCTAACAGACCATAAAGTAAGAAAACTTATAGCAACCATGATCAAGTGAAGTAGATGGGGGAAGGAGAAGAAATATGTTTGAAATGACAAATAGCACAGAACTGTGTACTACGTAGCTCTTTATAGTACTAAATTTGAAACAAACAGCATAATTTCTAAAAAAAAAAAAAAAATACTAATTACCAAAATTACCTCAGAAAGAAGAAGAAATCCTAAGAGACTAAAAAATAAATTGAAAACAGAGTCAGATATTTAGCCTTTAAAAAGAAGACACCAGGTCCAGTTGATTTAATGGGTGAGTTTACTGAAATTTCAAAAATTCAATAATTCTAAGAAGCAGATTATTCCCAAATTACATAAATAATCCCAAATCCCAAAACATATAAAAGAATGGAAGACTACTTGGTTCATTTTGCATAGCTAAAATAACACTGGTTCTCAAATTTAACTATAATAACAAAAAAGAAAATAACTCAATCTCAGTAGTATATACACATGAAACACCCTAAATAAGATGACAAATTGAATGGAATAGTGTCATAGGCAGAATAATGACCACCCCCTAAAGATGTGCATGTCCTAATCTGCTGAAATTTTGAATATGTTAGGTTACACACCCAAGAGGAATTAAGGTTGCAGATGGAATTAAGGTTGCTAATCAGATGACTTTAAGATATGGAGATTTTCATGGACTATTGGGATAAGCCCAGTGTAATAAAAAGGGTCATTAATAAGTGGAAGAAGGAGGCAGAAGAGAGAACCAAAGAGATGTTGGCATGAGAAGGATTTGAGTCAACTTGAAGATAGAGGAATGGGCCATGAGTCAAAGGATGTGTGTGGCCTCTAGAAGCTGGAAAAGGCAAGGAAATGGATTTGCCTATAAAGCCTCCAGAAGAAATGCAACCCTGCCAATACCATAATTTTAGCCCAGTGAGACCTGTGCTACACTTTTGACCAAGGTAAGATACTAAACTTATGTTGTTTTAAGCCATTAAATTTGTGGCAATTTGTTATTAGCAGCAATAGAAAACTAATAATGATTATGGTACCAGTAGTGGAGTGTTTAGCCAGCTACCTGGTGACAGCTTGGTTGTAATGGACTACTTCCATTGTGGAAGGGGAAGTACTTTATTCTTGCTGGAATAAACCCTCTGGATATGGATTTATCTGCCCTATGCACAATGCTTCTACCAAAGCTACTATGTGTGAACTTACAGAATGCCTTGTCCACTTTCACGATACTCCATGCAGCATTGCTTTTAATCAAGGAAGTAAATTCACAGCAAATGAATTGCAACAATGGTCCCAGACTCATGGAATTCATTGGTGTTAGCATATTCTCCATCATGCAGAAGAAGAAAGAGAAAAAGGGGGCAGAGAACTTCTTTGAAGAAATAAAGACCAAAACCTACCCACATCTGAAGAGCAGAATAGATATACAAATTCAGGAGCTCAGATAACTCCAACTAAGATAAATCTAAAGAGACGTACACTGAGACATGTCATAATCAAAAGTCACAGACAGAAAATATTGAAAGTAGCAACTATTAGTATATCAGCAGATTTCTCAACAGAAACCTTACAGGTTAGAAAGGAGTGGGGTGATATATTTAAAATAGTGGGGGGAAAAAAGCTGCCATCCAAAAATACCATATCTGGCAAAACTATTCTTCAAAAAATAAAGGAGAAATTAAGATTTTTCCTAGATAAACAAAACCTGAAGGAGTTTATCACCACTTATCCTATAAGAAATGCTGAAGGGAGTTCTTCAAGGTGAAGCAAAAAGATAATAAACAGCAACACAAAACCATATGAAAATATTGAACTCCCTGGTAAAGGTAAATATACAGATAAATATAGAATCCTACAGTATTATAATGTAGGCATGTAAATCACTTTTAAATGTGGTAAAGAATTTAAAAACCAAAAGCATAAAAAGTAATTATAAAATTATGTTCATGAATATGCAATATAAAAAGGTAATTTGTATCATTAACAACGTTAAGTGGGGAGGGTAGAGATGTAAAAAAGTAGAGTTTTAATACATGGCTGAAGTTAAGCTGTTTTTAGTTTAAAATAGATTGTTATAACTTTAAGATGTTTTATGTAATTGCAATGGTAACCACAAAGAAAACATTTATAGAATAATACACAAAGGGAAATGAGAAGGGAATGAAAACATGTCAGTACAAAAAAAATCAATGAAACACAAAAGCAGCAAGGGAAGAAAGGTGGGACAAAAAAGCTACAAGACACACAGAAAACAGTTTACAAAATGGCAATAGTAAGTTCTTCCCTATCAGTAATTACTTTAAATGTAAATGGATTAAACACATTTATTAAAAGACATAAATTGGCTAAATGGATATTAGAAACACAAGATCCAGCTATATGCTATCTACAAGAGACTCATTTTAAATCTATGGGCACATACAGGCTAAACGTGAAAGGGTAAAAAAACATAAGCTATGTAAATAGGAACCTAATGAGAACCATACTTAAACCTTAAGACTTAAAATAGACTTTAAGATAAAAACTGTCAAAAGAGACAAAGAAGAACATTATATAATAAGTGTTAATTCATCAGAAACAATTATAAATGACTACATTTATAATTTTATTATAACTTTATATTATTGATTATAAATTATTTATACTTATATGTATTTATATTTATATTTAATATTATATGTATTTATACTTAGTATTATCTGTATTTATTATTATAAACATATGCATCTAAGATTAGAGCTCCCAAATATATGAAGCAAACATTGACAGAAATTAGGGGAGAGGAAGAGGAAGGATCATGGCAGACGGGAGGCAGGACTAGATTGCAGCTCCAGACAGAACAGCACGCGGAGGCTTGCACTGTGAATTTTAGCTCCAGATTGACTGCAAGAACAAACCAGCAAACCCGAGAGGACCCACAGACCCTCTGAAGGAAGCAGACTGCCCCTGCAGGACATGGGAGACACCACAAATGCTGTGAGCGCCCCAACCACGGACGTGGGAAGGGAGACCCTCCTCTCCCAAACACACCCCCCAACTGGAGAAGCTGTAGGTCTGTTTGCAGAAGTTCCCAATTTTACCTGGAAGTCAATTAGAGGGCTGAGCCAAGTGAAATACAGGGTTGGAGGAGGCAGCAGGGAGGCCCTGAGAGCTTGCTGTGTCCCCAGGCAGCTCATTCCTGCCTGGCACCGCAAGGATCCATCAGGAGGGAGGCCAGAAGAGCAGGGGGTAAAACTCCATGGGGAGAAGGACTTCCCTAGCTGAACTTTGTAACAGTTTGAACTGGGCGAGAAGCCTCCTGGCCAGAACTCAGGGGAGGACCTGAATCCAGCTTGCAGACTTCACCTGGGGTGGGTGGGAGGGGAAATAATTAAAGCCCTTTTCCTCTGCAGCTGGGAGGCAGAAAGCCTCAGGCAAGTTTTCAAGCCTGACACCCTCCGTGTGGAAACAGACTCCAGGCTGTTGCCGGGGGCAAGGTGGGAGTGAGATTCGCCCTTCAGTTTGTGTGGGAGCTGGGTGAGGCCTGTGATTGCCAGCTTTCTTCCACTTCCCTGACATCTGCATCCACTTCCTCTGCATGACTCTGCAAAGGCAGCCATCATCCTCCTAGTTACACAACTCCAGTGACCTGGGAATCTCATCCTCATCCCCCCACAGCAGCTGCAGCAAGACCCACCCGAAGAGAGCCTGAGCTCAGACATGCCTAGCCCCGCCCCCACCTGATGATCCTTCCCTACCCACCCTGGTAGTGGAAGAGAAAGGACATACAATCTTTGGTGTTCTAAGGCCCCACCCACTGCTGGTCCCTCTCAAAACTACTACGGCTGATGCTTTCTGGAAAGCACCACCTCCTGGCAGGAGGCCAACCAGTACAAAAATAGAGCATTAAACCATAGAGCTAAGGACCCTCATGGAGTCCATTGCACCCTCTGCCACCTCCACTGGAACAGGCGCTGGTATCCATGGCTGAGAGACCCATAGATGGTTCACATCACAGGACTCTGTGCAGACAACCCCCAGTACCAGCCTGGAGCCAGGTAGACTTGCTGGGTGGCTAGACCCAGAGACAGACAACAATCACTGCAGTTCAGTTCACAGGAAGCCACATCCACAGGAAAAGGGGGAGAGTACTACATCAAGGGAACACCCTGTGGGACAAAGTAACCTGAACAACAGCCTTCAGCCCTAGACCTTCCCTCTGACAGAGCCTACCCAAATGAGGAGGAACCGGAAGACCAGCCCTGGCAATATGATGAAACAAGGCTCAACAACCCCTAAAAATTACACTAGTTTAGCAGCAATGGATCCAAACCAAGAAGAAATCCCTGATTTACCTGAAAAAGAATTCAGAAGGTTAATTATTAAGCTATTCAGGGAGGGGCCAGAGAATGGCAAAGCCCAATGCAAGGAAATCCAAAAAATGATGCAAGAAGTGAAGGGAGAGGCTGGGCACAGTGGCTCACGCCTGTAATCCCAGCACTTTGGGAGGCCAAGGCAGGCAGATCATGAGGTCAGGAGATTGAGACCATCTTGGCCAACATGGTGAAACCCCATCTCTACTAAAATACAAAAATATTAGCCGGGCGTGGTGGTGCATGCCTGTAGTCCCAGCTACTTGGGAGGCTGAGGCAGGGGAATCACTTGAACCCGGGAGGCGGAGATTGCAGTGAGCCGAGATCATGCCACTGCACTCCAGCCTGGCGAAAGAGCGAGATTCTCTCAAAAAAAAAAAAAAAGAAGTGAAAGGAAAAATATTCAACAAAACAGATAGGTTAAAGGAAAAACAATAAAAAATTCAGGAAACTTTGGACAAACTTTTAGAAATGCAACATGCTCTGGAAAGTCTCAGCAATAGAATTGAACAAGTACAAGTAGAAGAAAGAAATTCAGAGCTCGAAGACAAGGTCTTTGAATTAACCCAATCCAACAAAGACAAAGAAAAGAGAATAAGAAAATATGAACAAAGCCTCCAAGAAGTCTGGGATTATGTTAATCCAAGAAGTCTTGGATTATATTAAGAATAATCGATGTTCCTGAGGAATAAGACAATTCTAAAAGCTTGGAAAACATATTTGGGGGAATAATCAAGGAAAACTTCCCTGGTCTTGTTAGAGACCTAGACATGCAAATACAAGAAGCACAAAGAATACCTGGGAAATTCATCACAAAAAGATCTTCACCTAAGCACATTGTCATCAAGTTATCCAAAGTTAAGACAAAGGAAAAAAATCTTAAGAGCTGTGAAACAGAAGCACCAGGTAACCTATAAAGGAAAACCTGTCAGATTAACAGCAGATTTATCACCAGAAACCCTACAAGCTAGAAGGGATTGGGGCCCTATCTTCAGCCTCCTCAAACAAAATAATTATCAGACAAGAATTTTGTATCCAGCAAAACTAAGCATCATATATAAAGGAAAGATACACTCGTTTACAGACAAATGCTGAGAGAATTCGCCATTACCCAGCCACCACTATAAGAACTGCTAAAAGGAGCTCTAAATCTTGAAACAAATCCTGGAGATACATCAGAACAGAATCTCCTTAAAGCATAAATCACACAGGACCTATAAAACAAAAATACAAGTTAAAAAACAAAAACAAAAACAAAACCAAAGTAAACAGCATGATGAATGCAATGGCGTTTCATGCAAATGGACACCAAAAGCAAGCAGGGTTAGCTATTCTTAGACAAAACAAACTTAAAAGCAACAGCAGGTAAAAGAGACAAAGAGGGACATTATATAATGGGAAAAGGCCTTGTCCAACAGGAAAATATCATAATCCTAAATATATATGCATCTAACACTCCAAAATTTATAAAACAATTACCAATAGACCTAAGAAATGAGATAGACAGCAACACCATAATAGTGGGGGACTTCAATACTCCACTGACAGCACTAGACAGACAATCAAAACAGAAAGTCAGCAAACAGTGGATTTAAACTATACCCTCGAACAAACGGACTTAACAGATACATACAGAACATGTCATCCAACAACCACAGAATATACATTCTATTCAACAGCACATGGAACTTTCTCCAAGATAGACCATAAAATAGGGCATAAAATGAGCCTCGATAAATTTAAGAAAATTGAAATTATATCAAGCACTGACCACAGTGGAATAAAACTGGAAATCAACTCCAAAAGGAACCTTCAAAACCATGCAAATACATGGAAATTAAATAACCTGCTCTTGAATGAGCACTGGCTCAAAATCAAAATCAAGATGGAAATTTAAAAATTATTTGAACTCAATGACAGTAATGACACAACCTCTCAAAACCTCTGGGATACAGCTAAGGCAGTGCTAAGAGGAAAGTTTATAGCCCTAAATGCCTACATCAAAACGTCTGAAAGAGCACAAACAGACAATCTAAGGTCACACCTCAAGGAACTACAGAAACAAGAACAAACCAAACCCAAACCCAGCAGAAGCAAGGAAATAACCAAGATCAGAGCAGAACTAAATGAAATTGAAACAGAGAAACAAAAAAATACAAAAGATAAATGAAACAAAAACCTTGTTCTTTGTAAAGATAAATAAAATCGATAGACCAGGCCAGGCACGTTGGCTCACACCTGTAATCCCAGCACTTTGGGAGGCTGAAGCGGGTGGATCATGAGGTCAGGAGATCAAGACCACCCTGGCCAACATGGTGAAACCCCATCTTTACTAAAAACAGAAACAATTAGCTGGGCGTGGTGGTGACGGGCACCTGTAGTCCCAGCTACTTGGGAAACTGAGGCAGGAGAATGGCATTAATCCAGGAGGTGGAGCTTGCGGTGAGCCAAGATTGCACCACTACACTCCAGCCTGGGCAACAGAGTGAGACTCTGTCTGAAAAAAAAAAAAAAAAAAAAAAATTGATAGACCATTAGCAAGATTAACCAAGAAAAGAAGAGAGAAAATCCAAATAACCTCACTGAGAAACAAAACAGGAGATATTACAACTAACACCACTGAAATACAAAAGATCATTCAAGGCTACTATGAACACATAAACTAGAAAACCTAGAAGAGATGGATAAATTCCTGGAAAAATACAACCCTCCTACATTAAATCAGGAAGAATTAGATACCCTGAACAGACCAATAACAAGCAGTGAGATTGAAATGGTAATTTAAAAATTACCAACAAAAAAAAGTCCAGGACCAGACGGATTCACACCAGACATTCAGAGAATTAGTACCAATCCTTTTAACACTATTCCACAAGATAGAGAAAGAAGGAACCCTCCCTAATTCATTCTATGAAGCCATTATCACCCTAACACCAAAACAAGAAAGAAAAGAAAGAAAGAGAAAACAGACCAGAAAGAAAGAAAGAAAAAGAAAAAGAAAGAAAACAGACCAGAAAGAAAGAAAACAGACCTCAAATCAGCAACTTCATCTTACACCTTAAGAACTAGAAAAAGAAGAATAAACTAAACCCAATGTTAGCAGAAGGGAAGAAATAATAAAGATTAGAACAGAGATAAACAAAATAGAGAACAGAAAAAAAACAAATTAAGAGTTGATTTTTAAAACATCAACAAAATTGACAAACTCTTAGCTAAACTAAGTAAGGAAAAAAGAAGACTCAAATAGTTGAAATTAGTAATGAAAGAGGAATTATTACAACTGATATCACAGAAACAAAAAGGGTTATGAGACTACTGTGAAAGAATTATATGCCAGCAGATGAGATATTCTAGAAGAAATGGATAAATTCCTAGAAATAAACAACTGTCTAAGACTAACCATGAAGAAAGAAAAATATGAACAGATCTGTAACTAGTAAGAAAATTAAATTAGTAATCAAAAATTTCCCAACAGAGGGGAGCCAAGGATCATCTGGTTTCACTGGAGAATTCCACCAAGCATTTAAGGAAGAATTACTACCAGTCTCCCTCAAACTCTTCCAGAGAATTGAAGAGTAAGAAATACTTCCAAACACAATCTACGAGACCAACAATACCCAAATACCAAAACCAGACAAAAACAAAGAAAACACACACCAATATCCTTGGTGCAAAAATCCCAAACAAATACTAACAAGCCAAATTCAACAGCACATTGAAAGGATTATACACCATGAACAAGTGGTATTTATATCTGGAATTCAAGGATGGTTCAACATATGAAAATAAATCAGGGCCGGGCATGGTGTCTCATGCCTGTAATCCCAGCACTTTGGGAGGCCAAGGTGGGTGGATCACAGGTTAGGAGTTTGAGACCAGCCTGGCCAACGTGGTAAAACCCCATCTCTACTAAAAATACAAAAATTAGCCAGGTGTGGTGGCACGTGCCTGTAGTCCCAGCTAGTCAGGAGGCTGAAACAGGAGAATTGCTTGAACCCAGGAGGTGGAGGTTGTAGTGAGCCAAGATTGTGCCATTGCACTCCAGCTTGGGTGACAAGAGTGAAACTCCGTCTAAAAAAAAAAAAAAGGCTTCCGTTCCAAGATGACTGAAAAGGAGCAGCTCTGGTCTGTAGCTCCCAACGTGATTGACGCAGAAGATAGGTGATTTCTGCATTTCCAACTGAGGTACCTGTTTCATCTCACTGGAACTGGTCGGAAAGTGGGTGCAGCCCATGGAGGGCGAGCCGAAGCAGGGCAGGGCATCGCCTCACCCAGGAAGAGCAAGGGGTTGGGGATTTCCATTTCCTAGTTAAGGGAAGCCGTGACAGACTGTACTGGGAAAATCAGGACACTGCCCCTAAACACTGTGCTTTTCCAAAGGTTTTAGCAAACGGCACACCAGGAGATTATATTCCGTGCCTGGCTCAGCAGGTCCCACACCCACAGAGTCTTGCTCACTGCTAATCCAAGATCGAACTGCGACGCGGCAAGCCTGGCTGGGGGAGGAGCGTCAGCCATTGCTGAGGCTTGAGTAGGTAAACAAAGCAGCCGGGAAGCTTGAACTGGGTGGAGCTCAACTGCAGCTCAACGAGGCCCACCTGCCTCTGTAGACTCCACCTCTGGGGGCAGGGCATAGCTGAACAAAAGGCAGCAGAAGCTTCTGAAGACTTAAACGTCCCTGTCTGACAGCTCTGAAGAGAACAGTGGTTCTCCCAGCATGGCGTTTGAGCTCTGAGAACGGACAGACTGCCCCCTCAAGTGGGTCCTTGACCCCCGTGTAGCCTAACTTGGAGACACCTCCCAGTAGGGGCCAACTGACACCTCATACAACCGGGTGCCCCTCTGAGACAAAGCTTCCAGAGGAAGGATCAGGCAGCAATATTTGCTGTTCTGCAATATTTGCTTTTCTGCAGCCTCTGCTGGTGATATCCAGGCAAACAGGGTCTGGAGTGGACCTCCAGCGAACTCCAACAGACCTGCAGCTGAGGGACCTGATTGTTAGAAGGAAAACTAACAAACAGAAAGGAATAGCATCAACATCACCAAAAAGGACATCCACACCAAAACCCCATCTGTAGGTCACCATCATCAAAGACCAAAGGTAGATAAAACCATAAAGATGGGGAAAAAACAGAGCAGAAAAGCTGAAAATTCTAAAAACCAGAGCACCCATTCTCCTCCAAATGATCACAGCTCCTCCCTAGCAGTGGAACAAAGCAAGATGGAGAATGACTTTGACAAGTTGACAGAAGTAGGCTTCAGAAAATCAGTAATAACAAACTTCTCTGAGCTAAAGGAGGATGTTTGAACCCATCGCAAGGAAGCTAAAAACATTGAAAAAAGATAAGATGAATGGGTAACTAGAATAAACAGCGTAGAGAAGACCTTAAATGACCTGATGCAGCTGAAAACCTTGGCACAAGAACTACGTGACACATGCACAAGCTTCGGTAGCTGATTCAATCAAGTGGAAGAAAGGGTATCAGTGATTGAAGAGTAAATGAATGAAATGAAGTGAGAAGAGAAGTTTAGAGAAAAAAGAGCAAAAAGAAATGAACAAAGCCTCCGAGAAATATGGGACTATGTGAAAAGACCAAATCTACCTTTGACTGGTGTACCTGAAAGTGACGGGGAGAATGGAACCAAGCTGGAAAACACTCTTCAGGATATTATCCAGGAGAACTTCCCAAACCTAGCAAGGCAGGCCAACGTTCAAATTCAGGAAATACAGAGAACACCACAAAGATACTCCTCAAGAAGAGCAACGCCAAGACACATAATTGTCAGATTCACCAAGGTTGAAATGAAAGAAAATATGCTAAGGGCAGCCAGAGAGAAAGGTTGGGTTGCACACAAAGGGAAGCCCATCAGACTAACAGCAGATCTCTCAGCAGAAACCCTACAAGCCAGAAGAGAGTGGGGCCAATAATCAACATTCTTAAAGAAAAGAATTTTCAACCCAGAATTTCATATCCAGCCAAACTAAGCTTCACAAGTGAAGGAGAAATAAAATCCTTTACAGACAAGCAAATTCTGAGAGATTTTGTCACCACCAGGCCTGCCTTACAAGAGCTCCTGAAGGAAGCACTAAACATGGAAAGGAACAACCGGTACCAGCCACTGCAAAAACATGCCAAATTGTAAACACCATCGATGCTAGGAAGAAACTGCCTCAACTAACAGGCAAAATAACCAGCTAACATCATAATGACAGGATCAAATTCACACACAACAGTATTAACCTTAAATGTAAATAGGCTAAATACCCCAATTAAAAGACAGACTGGCAAATTGGATAAAGAGTCAAGACCCCTCAGTCAAGACCCATCAGGCTCAGAATAAAGGGATGGAGGAAGATCTACCAAGCAAACGGAAGGCAAAAAAAGCAGGGGTTGCAATCCCAGTCTCTGATAAAACAGACTTTAAACCAACAAAGATCAAAAGAGACAAAGAAGGCCATTACATAATGGTAAAGGGATCAATTCAACAAGAAGAGCTAACTATCCTAAATATATATGCAATCAATAAAGGAGCACCCAGATTCATAAAGCAAGTCCTGAGAGATCCAAAAAGAGACTTAGATTCCCACACAGTAATAATGGGAGACTTTAACATCCCACTGTCAATATTAGACAGATCAACGAGACAGAAGTTTAACAAGGATATCCAGGACTTGAACTCATCTCTGCACCAAGCAGACCTAATAGACATCTACAGAACTCTCCACCCCAAATCAACAGAATATACATTCTTCTCAGCACCACATTGCACTTATTCCAAAATTGACCACATAGTTGGAAGTAAAGCACTCCTCAGCAAATGTAGAAGAACAGAAATCATAACAAACTGTCTCTCAGACCACAGTGCAATCAAATTAGAACTCAGGATTAAGAAACTCACTCAAAACCGCACAACTACATGAAAACTGAACAACTGCTCCTGAATGAACTGGGTAAATAACGAAGGCAGAAACAAAGACGTTATTTGAAACCAATGAGATCAAAGATACAATGTACCAGAATCTCTGGGACACATTTAAAGCAGTGTGTAGAGGGAAATTTATAGCACTAAGTGACCACAAGAGAAAGCAGGAAAGATCTAAAATTGACACCCTAACACCACAATTAAAAGAACTAGAGAAGCAAGAGCAAACAAATTCAAAAGCTAGCAGAAAACAAGAAATAACTAAGATAAGAGCATAACTGAAGGAGATAGAGACACAAAAAAAATCCTTCAAAAAATCAATGAATCCAGGAGCTGGTTTTTTGAAAAGATTAACAAAATTGATAGACCGCTAGCAAGACTAATAAAGAAGAAAAGAGAGAAGAATCAAATAGACTCAATAAAAAATGATAAAGGGGATATCACCACCGATCCCACAGAAATACAAACTACCATCAGAGAACACTATAAACACCTCTATGCAAATAAACTAGAAAATCTAGAAGAAATGGATAAATTCCTGGACACATACACTCTCCCAAGACTAAACCAGGAAGAAGCTGAATTGCTGAATAGGCCAATAACAGACTCTGAAATTGAGGCAATAATTAATAGCTTACCAACCAAAACAAGTCCAGGACCAGACGGATTCACAGCCGAATTCTACCAGAGGTACAAAGAGGAGCTGGTAGCATTCCTTCTGAAACTATTCCCATCAATAGAAAAAGAGGGAATCCTCCCTAACTCATTTGATGAGGCCAGCATCATCCTGATACCAAAGCCTGGCAGAGACACAACAAAAAAAGAATTTTACACCAATATCCCTGATGAACTTCGATGCAAAAATCCTCAATAAAATACTGGCAAACTGAATCTAGCAGCACATCAAAAAGCTTATCCACCAAGATCAAGTTGGCTTCATCCCTGGGATGCAAGGCTGGTTCAATATACACAGATCAATAAACGTAATCCATCACATAAACAGAACCAAAGACAAAAACCCCATGATTATCTCAATAGATGGAGAAAAGTCCTTCGACAAAATTCAACAGCGCTTCATGCTAAAAACTCTCAATAAACTAGGTACTGATGGAATGTATCTCAAAATAATAAGAGCTATTTTTGAGAAACCCACAGCCAGTATCATACTGAATGGGCAAAAACTGGAAGCATTCCCTTTGAAAACTGGCACAAGACAGGAATGCCCTCTCTTACCACTCCTATTCAACGTAGTGTTGGAAGTTCTGGCCAGGGTAATCAGGCAAGAGAAAGAAATAAAGGGTATTCAATTAGGAAAAGAGGAAGTCAAATTATCCCTGTTTGCAGATGACATGATTGTATATTTAGAAAAGCCCATCATCTCAGCCCAAAATCTCGTTAAGCTGATAAGCAACTTCAGCAAAGTCTCAGGATACAAAATCAATGTACAAAAATCACAAGCATTCCTATACACCAATAACAGACAGAGAGCCAAATCATGTGTGAACTCCCATTCACAATTGCTACAAAGAGAATAACATACCTAGGAATCCAACTTACAAGGGATGTGAAGGACCTCTTCAAGGAGAACTACAAACCACTCCTCAACGAAATAAAAGAGGACACAGACAAATGCAAGAACATTCCATGCTCACAGATAGGAAGAATCCTATGGCCATACTGCCCAAGGTAATTTATAGATTCAATGCCATCCCCATCAAGCTACCAATGACTTTCTTCACAGAATTGGAAAAAACTAATTTGAAGTTCATATGGAACCATATGAGCCCGCATTGCCAAAACAGTCCTAAGCAAAAAGAGCAAAGCTGGAGGCATCACGCTACCTGACTTCAAACTATACTACAAGGTGGCAGTAACCAAAACAGCATGGTACTGGTACCAAAACAGAGATATAGACCAATGGAACAGAACAGAGCCCTCAGAAATAACACCGCACATCTACAACCATCTGGTCTTTGACAAACCTGAGAAAAACAAGCAATGGGGAAAGGATTCCCTATTTAATAAATGATACTGGGAAACTGGCTAGCCATATGTAGAAAGCTGAAACTGGATCCCTTCCTTACACCTTATACAAAAATTAATTCAAGATGGATTAAAGACTTAAATGTTAGACCTAAAACCATAAAAACCCGAGAAGAAAACCTAGGCAATACCATTCAGGACATAGGCATGGGCAAGGACTTCATGTCTAAAACACCAAAAGCAATGGCAACAAAAGCCAAAATTGACAAATGGGATCTAGTTAAACTAAAGAGCTTCTGCACAGCAAAAGAAACTACCATCAGAGTGAACAGGCAACCTACAGAATGGGAGAAAATTTTTACAATCTACCCATCTGACAAGGGGGTAATATCCAGAATCTACAATGAACTTAAACAAATTTATAAGAAAAAAATCAAACAACCCCATCAAAAAGTGAGCAAAGGATATGAACAGACACTTTTCAAAAGAAGACATTCATGCAGCCAACAGACACAAGAAAAAATGCTCCTCATCACTGGTCATCAGAGAAATGCAAATCAAAACCACAATGAGATACCATCTCACACCAGTTAGAATGGCAATCATTAAAAAGTCAGGAAACAACAGGTGCTGGAGAGGATGTGGAGAAATAGCAACGCTTTTACACTGTTGGTGAGACTGTAAACTGGTTCAACCATTGTGGAAGACAGTGTGGCAATTCCTCAGGGATCTAGAACTAGAAATACCATTTGACCCAGCCATCCCATTACTGGGTATATACCCAAAGGATTATAAATCATGCTACTATAAAGACACATGCACATGTATGTTTATTGTGGCACTCTTCACAATAGCAAAGACTTGGAACCAACCCAAATCCACATCAATGATAGACTGGGTTAAGAAAATGTGGCACATATATACCAGGGAATACTATGCAGCCATAAAAAAGGATGATGAGTTCATGTCATTTGCAGGGGCATGGATGAAGCTGGAAACCCATCATTCTGAGCAAACTATTGCAAGGACAGAAAACCAAACACTGCATGTTCTCACTCATAGGTGGGAATTGAACAATGAGAACATTTGGACACAGGATGGGGAACATCACACACCGGGGCCTGTCGTGGGGTGGGGGGATGGGGGAGGGATAGCATTAGGAGAAATACCTAATGTGAAACCAACACGGCACATGTATACATATGTAACAAACCTGCAGGTTGTGCACATGTACCCTAGAACTTAAAGTATAAGAAAGAAAAAAAAAAGAAAATAATATACCACCTTAATGATATTAAAAACAAAAACCACATGATTATTGTAATCAATGCAGAAAAAGCATTTGAAATCCTTTCACGATAAAAACACTCAATAACTAATAATTGAAGGAAACTACCTCAATATAATAAAAGCCATATATGAAAATCCCATAGCTAACATCATACTCAACAATAAAAGACTGAAAGCTTTTCCTCTAAGATCAGGAACGAGGCAAGAATAACCACTCTTGCCACTACTATTCAACATATTAACATATTACTGGAAGTTCTAGCCAAAGCAAATAGACAAAAAAAAAAGAAAAAGAAAAGAGCATTCAACTTGGAAAAGAAGAAGTAAAATTCCCTAGGTTAGCAGATGACATAATCTTAGGTGTAGAATACCCTAATGATTACACAGACATGCGTGTATGCGCACACACACACAAACTGTTGCCGCTACTAAACAATTTCAGCAAAGTTGCAGTTTACAAAATCAACACACATAAATCAATTGCATTTCTATCCACTAGCAATGAACAATCTGAAAAGGTAATTAAGAAAACAATACTATGTATTATAGCATCATAAACAATAAAATACTTAGAAATGAACTTGGCCAATGTGGAGAAAGACTTGTACACTGAAAAAGACAAAACATTGCCTAAAAAAAAAAAGGAAACAAAGATACAAACGGAAAGACATCTGTGCTCATGGTTTGGAAGACTTAATATTAAATGTCCACACTGCCCAAGGGATCCACAGCTTCAATCCCTATCAAAATCTCAATGACCTTTATTTGTAGAAATAGAACAAACCATCCTAAATTTTATATGCAATCTTAAGGGACCTTAAATAACCAAAACAGTCTTAAAGAAGAACAAAATTGCAGGACTCACACTTCCTGATTTCAAAAGATAACTACAAAGCAAGAATAAATAAGATGTGGGGTTGCTGAAGATAAGAATAAACCAGTAAAGATAAATATATAGACCAATAGAACAGAATAGAGAGCCCAGAAATAAACCATTCCATATTTGGCCAAATGATTTTTTACAAGAGTGCCAATACTACACAACGGAAAATGGACATTCTCTTCAACAAATGTGTTGGGAAAACTGAATATCCACATGGAAAAGAATGAAGTTGCACCATTTCCTTACACCATATACAAAAGTTAAAATGAATTACAGGCTTAAACTCTAATAGTCCTAGAGAAAAACATAGGGGAAAAGCTTCAAGACATTGGATTTGGCAATGATTTTTTGGATATGACACCAAAAGCCCAGGCAACAAGATCAACAATAGACAAATATGGCTGGGCATAGTAACACACTGTGTAATCCCAGCAGTTTTGGAGGCTGAGGCAGGAGCATCATTTGAGCTCATGAGTTTGAGACCAGCCTGCCAGCCTGGGCAACATGGTAAGACACCCATCTCTTAAAAAAAAAAAAAAAAATTACATCAACTTAAAAACTTCTGTGGTCAAAGGGAATAATCAATAAAATGGGCAACTTATGGGATAGGAGAAAATAATTGCAAATCATATATCTGATAAGGGGTAAATATACATAATATATAAGGAACTTCTATAACTCAACAACATTATGACAAATAACCAATTAGGCCAGGCGCAGTGCCTCACACCTGTAATCCCAGCACTTTGTGAGGTCAAGGCAGGAGGATTGCTGGAGGCCAGGAGTTCAAGACCAGCCTGGGCAACATAAAAAGACCCCATCTCTACAAAAAAAAAAAAAAAAAAATGTATAAGTAGCAGGGCATGGTCATGTATGCCTACATTTCCAGCTCCTTCAGAGGCTGAGGTGGGAGGATTGCTTGAGTCCAGGCATTCAAGGCTGCAGCGAGCTACAATACTATTGCACTCCAGCCTGGGCAATAGAATGAGACCTTGACTCTTAAAAAAAGAAAAAAATCAAATAACCCAATTAAAAATGGGCAAAGAACTTGAACAGACATTTCTCCAAAGAATATATACAAGTGAAAATAAATACATGAAAATATGCTCAACATCAATCATTGGGGATATACAAATCTAAACCATAATGAGGTACCACCACACACCGATCTGGATGGCCACTATCAAAAGAACAGAAAATAACAAGAGTTGGGGAGGATGCAGAGAAGTTGGGACCCTGGTGTACTGTTGGTAGGAATGTAAAAATTACCATATGATCCAGCAATCCCACTTCTTGATATATATCCAAAGGAATTCAAAGCGGGATCTCTAAGAAATATTCGCACTTCAGTATTCATCACAGCATTATTCAGAATAGCTAAGAGATGGAAGCAACCCAAATGTGTCCATGGACAGATAAATGAATAAATGAAATGTGGTATGTACATACAATGGAATATTAGTCAGCATTAAAATATAAGGAAATCCTGGAACATGTTACAACATGGATGAACCTTGAAGACATCATGCTAAGTGAAATAAGACAGTCACAAAAGGATAAATACTGTATGATTCCAGTCATTTTAAGTATCTAAAGTAGTCAAAATAATAGAAAGATAAAGTTGAAAAGTGTTACCAAGGCCTGGGGGGCGGGGGTGGAAGGGGAATTAGTTTTTAGTGGATTTAGTGTTTCAGTGTTGCAAGATGAAAAAGTTCTAGAGATTTGTGGCACAACAACAATGTGAATGTACTTAGCACTAGTAAACTGTACACTTAAAAATGGTTAAGGCAACAAATTTAATGTTACGTGTTTTTTTACCACAATTTTTTTTAAAAAAGAAAGTCAAACCTAAAGGCAGAACCTTACATTTATTACTATTGAGTTTCACTTTGTAAGCTGGAGTTTATCATTCCTGTCTATTGATACCTTTCTAAATTCTTATTCTGCAAGTTGAGGAAGTTGCTATTCTAACTTTTTGCAATCCACAAATATGATATATATGCCTTCTATTTTTCATTTGGGTCACTAGAAAGTGCATTGAATTTTGTCCTTCATTCTATCCCTCGTTCATTCCAAAGGGATAAAGACACTCATAAGCCCTTCATTTTAACAAGAGCCTTACAGTAGATCTGATCTTATTATCTCTATGATGTAGACCGTGTTTGGATGGCATCCTCAAGTGGGATTTAGTTACATTTCAGAGGAAATCATAGGTTGACATTACTCTCAATGCCCACTCTCCTGACACCCACATACCCATCTCTGCAGAGAAAGTCTACTTCTGTCTCCAGCTACTCCTTCTTCTGTATTCTTTTTCATTTAGGGTCCTTGTGAGCAGACATAGACTACCTAATTGTCTCCTCCTGAACTGTCTTGGATTCCAGATCTACCCTTTAGCTAGCACTGGCTGTGTGAACTCAGGCAAGTTCTTGAATGTTTCTGTGCCTCATTTCCCCATATATGAAATAGGGATAGTAATAGTGCCTAGTTGATAGGACACTGGATGATAGCAGTCATTCAACAAGTTACGAAAAAAAAAAAAAAAGGAAGAAAAATTCCCCTTTCATGATCCTTTTTTTTTTTTTTTGAGATAGAGTCTTGCTCTGTGGCCCAGGCTGGAGTGCAATGGCACAATCTTGGTTCACTGCAGCCTCCACCTCCTGGGTTCAAGCGATTCTCCTGTCTCAGCCTCCTGAGTAGCTGGGATTACAGGCATCTGCCACCATGCCCAGCTAATTTTTGTATTTTAAGTAGAGATGGGGTTTCTCCATGTTGGTCAGGCGGGTCTTGAACTCCTGACCTCATGCTCTGCCCACCTTGGCCTCCCAAAGTGCTGGGATTACAGGCATGAGCCATCGCGCCTGTAATTTTTTTACAGCTAGTACCACATTTTTACAGCTAGTACCACAGAGGAAAGAATAATAAAATGGAAAAAGCTACAGAAGCTAAAGAGAGAGAGAGAGCACGTAAGAAAGAAAGAATGAGTGATTCCAGGTCTTCTCTGAAAGAAAGACTTGAAATAAGAGAGATGTTCTCCTGTTGACCTTGAAGAAGCAAACAGCCATCTTGTGAACTGCTTGTGGAGAGGGACAGTCTCTAGGAGCTGAGGGCCTTAGCTGTACAACTGCAAGGAATTGAATTCTGCAAACAACCTGAATCAACTTGGAGGAGGACCTCAAATTCCAGATGAGAATGTGGCCCAGCCAATATCTTGACTGCAGCAGATGGGACCTTGAGCATTCTAGCCATGCCTAGACTTCTGACTCACAGAAACCGTGAGATAATATGTGTGTGTTGATGCTAAATTTATTGTCATGGTAATAGAAGATGAATACGACTAGCCATGGTTCAGTATCTACTTCCATTCCCCTTGACTCCTCCAAAACTACCCAACAGGGATAGTGCAGAGCCTAACTGAAAGCCTGAAACCCTGACCTTGGCTTTGTGCCTAGAACCACATTTCCAAAATCCCTCCTCCAGACCCCACTTTACTCCCTCAGATTAGACACCCTTGACTAACATAGACTCTATAGATTTGGTAGCTAGAAGAGCACCTCCTTCCCTTCCATCAGACCTAACAGCATCCAGAATGCCATCTGGAAAGGATGTGTTACAAAGAGGACCATTGCTGTCATGCAGTTTTATTCTGAAGACAACAGTGGGTGGCAGAAATGATCCAAATTATAGAAAGATTGGTCTACTCTATGTAAATCAATTGGTGTGGCAGTGACTGGAGTACAAAGCTTAGAGTTAGTGACATAGTTAGAATACTGTTGTTAACAACCCAGTATAGAAATGATATTGGCTCCAGCTAAGGTATTGTTAATGAGAGTTGAGAGAAGGGGATCTCTTCCTAGGTAAGGCATACCTAGAAAGTGTCAGGCGAATAAAATTCAGATAGTGTTGAAGATGACTTAGGGGTGACTTCCAAGGTTGTGTCTGGAGTCGAGGTGGTGGTGCTAATTGAAATCAAGAATGATGAATTCTGTGTTGCTCTTGCTTAATTTGGAGCACTTAGAAATGCCCACCTGGCACTCAGGAGAAAGGAGTGGGATAGAGAGAAAGATTTGGAGGCCTTCAGTTTATTGTTGTCATGATGATAACTGGATATGAAAAGATAGTCCTCATCATGCCATTTCTGAACTTTGAACTTTCCCATTCCTTGTTATTTAAAATTTACAACTAATTTATTCTCATACTGTCATGTATGTTAGTTTCCTTTCAAGAACTATGGGAAACTCTTGATGGAAGCGTCTTTTATATCCACTCTGGTGTATTGAGTATATAATAGGTAGTCAGCACTGTGAAAAGGACTGTTTGTATTTCTGCGATGGATTTTTTTTTTTTAAGGTGGAGTCTCACTCTGTCACCCAGGCTGGAGTGCGGTGGTGCAATCTCAGCTCACTGCAACTTCTGCCTACCTGGTTCAAGTGATTCTCCTGCCTCAGCCTCCTGAGTAGCTGGGACTACAGGCACACACCACCACGTCTGGCTAATTTTTGTATTTTTAGTAGAGATGTGGTTTCACCATGTTGGACAGGCTGGTCTTGAACTCCTGACCTCAGGTGATCCATCTGCTCGGCTTCCCAAAGTGCTGCGATTTCAGGCATGAGCCACCACGCCTAGCTTGCAGTGGAATTTTACATCTCACCTTCCTACCCCATACACACACATAGAGAGAAAAGAGGTCATGGTGTCAGATATATAAGGGAAGTTTGTTTGTGTAGGGTCTCTTAGGCCATTGTAAGGGCATCTTTGGTCTTTACTCTGCAAGAGAGAGTATAAAAAGTGACAAAGGCCCTGAAGAGGTGTGCAGGAGGAAGAGCTATGGCATTCATAGGAAGCCTCATGCTGACTTGCAGCACAATCAGCTTTGAAAACAGAAGATGTGGTATGTATGTATTAAAATACTCGGCCGGGCACAGTGGCTCACGCCTGTAATCCCAGCACTTTGGGAGGCTGAGGCGGGCAGATCACGAGGTCAAGAGGGATCATGAGGTCAAGAGATCGAGACCATCCTGGCCAACATGGTGAAACCCCATCTCTACTAAAAATACAAAAATTAGGAGGGCATAGTGGCGTGTGCCTGTAGTCCCAGCTACTTGGCAGGCTGAGACAGGAGAATCACTTGAACCCAGGAGGCAGAGGTTGCAGTGGGCCAAGATCACGCCACTGCACTCCAGCCTGGTGACAGAGCAAAACTCTGTCTCAAAAAATACAAATAAAAAAATTAAATAAAGTACTCAACACTGGAGTTCAATAGATATTTGTGGATCAATGAATAAATTATGTGTGTGCTGTTCAGATTGTGATAGACTCTCAGACAAAACAGCAGTGTTCTATGTTAGCAATATTTCTAGGCATGAATGTATATTTGCCAGAAAACTGACAAAGCAGACTGTCAAGAGTGAATCCTAAATTGATTGCTTGGCCCCATAGGAGGTTATAGAGGGGCTGCTCTTGGCTTTAGGAAAAAGTAGTTAAGATATCTTCTGACTGACAAATCCTGGACAGCACTTCTTTAATTGACTGAGGTATTATCAGCACTGTTTGCCAGAACATTAGCCAGTTCCTGCTGCCAGCAGTCACACTTGCCTAATGTTTGCCAAAAAATCCCATCTGCTGTCTATCCTCAGTTTCTTCACAAGTCAATGGGATGTTCATTATCTTTAGGAACAAAGGCAAGAACATGTCTACTTTAATTATCCTATTTATGGTTTTTAAATGAACTGGATTTAACTGGTTAAGTTTTTCAAGTATTATTAATATTTATTGATACACCAGGCAACTGTATACATATGCTAGGGTATATAACAGCAGCTTTTTTACCTAAATATTTGTGAAAACCTTCTTGTTACTGTGCTGAGAAAAGGTATACAGTTTTACATAATCTTTTCATTTTAAAGGAAACCTACAAATAAGCTTAGAGTTTTTATTTATCAAGCATTTATTATAAAATATATTGCTTAAAATAAATTTTATATATATAGGTAAAATAATAAAATAAATTGGTAAACGCCAATTTGTGTTGAAACGTTTAAAAAGAGGGAAGAATTCCACTGGTTTGCTATAATAGGAAAAATCAAATGTTCATTTATTTGTAATTAATAGTCTCTGGGCATCTTTTATTTTGGTCAGCAACAAAAATCTACTAAATTTTCCCATCACCCTGAAAATCTAGAAATAGAAGACTTCTGTAACAGGAAAAGATAATTTAGATATTTAATTCTAAACAGTTTTTAAAAGTCTATATTGTCTACTTTGTTTTAAATTCTGCTACATATAAAAGAGGGCACACATTAGAATATTGATTTTTTAATTCATTGTCATCAGACAAAAATAGGATTCTTAGTGTTACTGAGTCTTAGAAAGTTTTTTGGTGTTTGTGGTGATACTATATATAAAAGCAAAGAACTGATAGCAATGCAAATAGGCAATAATATGAGAATAATTAATTAAAGGAACCCAGTACAGTACTTTATCTATTGTATACATTGTAAAAGTGATAACTAGGAAGGTAGGAAGGCAACATTAAAAAATGCTGATGATAAACATAAGGTAAATGGAGAGGACAATTTATAAAAATATATATACTCTGATTGCCACCACAGAAAATTTATGTGAAGACTGGAGTAATAGGTTATGGAAAGTTCTTCCCTCATTATCAAAACTTTTTGTAACTGTTGTCTTTCTAGATTTTAAGGGAAAGAAGTGACCTCGAGTCAGCCATTTTCAAATATAATAGCAAATATTTGGCCACCAGCAACTAGCGGAGAAGTCTGAAAGCAGAAATTGTGTATAATTCAAAACCAAATATGATTTCTGAAGTAGTTACTTTGAAAAGGATTGAAATATTTCAATAAATATGTCTTTGAATGTACTGTGCATGAAAGACTGTTTTTTTTATACTAAATGATTTATCTTCATTTATTCAATATTCTTTACATGTTTAGTCTGTAAGTTAATATATCCATTCTGAAATTCAACTTGATCATCTTGAATGCTTGCACAAACACCTTCTGTGACACATAAGGTGACCTTTGGTTTCTTATGGTCTAACCGTAAGCCTGAGTGGGTTTTGCCATAAGTCACTGGAAAGTTGTTTTTCCCTTGACTTCCACTAGATTCTAGGTCCTATCTGACCCAGTTGTTTATAGGATAAATATTGCTAAGGCAGTTTCTAAACTAAAAGAAATGTAATTTAGTTTGATTTAACTGTACTTCCCACAGCTTAATACTAAACTGTTTGATTCTAAGAAGACTCAGATTAGGAACCTGTGTGTTCGATGGGAACATGGCCCTACTCTATATCTAACACGGTGATCAGCATGTGTGCATGATAGCCGTAACCTTCATGAGTGTCTAGGGTATTTGGAGTCTATTTTCATTTTTTAAGTTTATTTGATAATCCAATAATGAGAGAGAAAGTGACAACCACTTCCTGAGGTATCATTGCAAAGACATTTTCTGAGCTTTTCTAACTTTTGTAGATGATTTCTCAAATGTAATAAACTTTCCGTAGTAAAATATTTTTAAACAAATTTAGTGAAGTAATAAATGGGAGTTCCTTAATATCAGAGAGTTAACTTTGTTTTTTGTTTCTTGCCAATACCAAATGTGGTATCTACTTATACAAAAGGATTACGTAATATTGTTAATTAATATTGTTAAATTGAATTATGTCTTTGATTGTCTCCTCAAATGTTTACTATCTAGACTAGCACCATCCAATAGGACTTACTGAAATGAAGGGTATGTTCTCTGTGCTGTGCAGTGCAGTAGCTAATAGCTGCATGTGGCTATTGAACATTGAAATATAGCCTTTGCAACTGAGGAACTGAATTTTTAATTATACTTCATGTTAATGAGTTTGAATTTAAATAGCCTCATGTGGCAACTATATTGGAAGATAAAGATCTAGACCTGCAAGATTTTATTTGTGTTGAAGAACAGCAGGATTGTCTCAAATGCTGAGCCTGATTAAACAAGTTCCCTGTACTCTTCTCTCTTTTATGAAACAAATTCTTGGGAGTTAGCTTGTCTTTTTTTTCTATATTTAAATTGGCCTATACCCAAATCTACAAATATTTATTCATCATTAATTATGTGCTGTGCAGTCTGCTGGATGCTAGGGATACAAAAATAAGCAAACAGGCCCTTTCCCACAAGCAATTTATACCCTAATAGGGAAGAAAGGTGAGTGCGTAAATAAATGCAATGGAGGCCACACAGGGCCCAGTGTGGCCACAGAGGAAGGAATCATTGGTGATTTCTGGGAGATCTCAGAGGGTGCCATGAGCCATGAAAAATGAACAGGCATTTCCTTTTTTTTTCCTTTCCTAACTACTAGACAACCACGGAGAGCAGGAATCACTAGGTGAACAAATGAAGGCAGACATTTGTTGTGGGTTGAACTATGCCCCCCACCCACATTCACATTTGAAGTACTAACCTCTAGTAACTCAAGATGGGTACCATATTTGGAAATAGGGTCATTGTAGATACACTTAGTTAAGATGAGGTCATACTGGAGTTAGGTTGGTCCCATATCCAATATGACTGGTGTCCTTATGAAAAGGGAAACTTTGGATACACACACAGCCACAGAGAGAGAGAACACCATCTGAAGATTTGAAGATCTTGTGGATCCTGTCACAAGCCAAGGAACTACCAGAAGCTAGGAGTGAGGCCTGGAACAGATCCTTTCTTCGTGCCTTCAGAGGGAGTACTGCCCTGCTAATACCTTGCTCTCAGGCTTCTAACCTCCAGAACTGTGAGATCATAAGTTTCTGTTGTTTAAGCTGCTTAGTTTGTGGTACTTTATTACAGCAGCCGTAACAAACTAATATAGCCTCCAGATTAAGGAAACAGTATTGTAAAAACAAGGCAAAAAAAGCTATGGAAGTTATTTATTAAAGTTCTGTTTTGTGATTACCTAACCCAGGAATTTTGGAAGGAAAAAAATAAGCAAGCATTAGCCTGAATGCGAAAATTTCTTTTTCTTTTTCTTTTTTTCTGAGACAGAGTCTTGCTCTGTCACCCCAGGCTGGAGTGCAATGGGGCAATCTCGGCTCACTGCAACCTCTGCCTCCAGGATTCAAGCGATTCTCCTGCCTCAGCCTCCTGAGTAGCTGGGATTATAGGCATGTGCCACCATGCCCAGCTAATTTTTGAATTTTTAGTAGGGACAGAGTTTCGCCATGTTGTCGTCAGGCTGGTCTCGAACTCCTGACCTCAGCTGATCCACCTGCCTCAGCCTCCCAAAGTGCTGGGATTACAGGCATGAGCCACTACACCCGGTGAAAATCTCTTTATAAATATTTTTCTACTCTTAAAAGCTAAGGCTATAATAATGTTTGGGGGTAAAATTACATTTCTGCCAAAAATGTATCATGAATCAAAATATAAATGTTTCCTGGTAATTGTAAGCCAGTTAGAAGAAAGTTTTTGTTTATTAAGCTTGTCTCCCTACATAAAGTAGTTAAATCAATGAGTAATAAGACCCCTCATTTCCCTACGTGTTATATGAGGAAATACATGTATGAGAGGTACTACTCTATTTCTTATACATCACCTTTGGGGGAGAGGGTTCATGAGCAGAAACTGGGGTAGGAGTCACACACTGGGTGGCTGCAGCTAGAACTATGTTCATCTTGGTAGGCTGGTGCCCTAAGGTCCAACCTCATTCCTCCAGTTATTGCTGAGATGGGAGAGATTAGGCTGAGGGGCCAAGTTAGAGTCCAGAAGACACCAATAACATTGTAACTCCTGAAAGCCACATCCCTTGCAAAAGAAGAATTGTCAGACCCCATATAGCCTTCTAGCCAGGATTCAGGAGTGAAAGAGTAGGGGCCATCAATCTTTTCCTTTTGTGTATAGTAGTAAGTGCCAACTGTTGATTGACTCACAGGAATGAGTCAGGGACAATGAACTGTGGATGACATTTATTCATTTATGTAGTTTAAAAATCATTCTGCAACAAATGTAATAATGGTATGGCACCTCAGAGGAACTAAATGCAGTCTAACAAGGCTACAGCATAGCAAGCATGGCAAGTGAGGGTTTGAGGGATGCATATAACTGAAGAGGCTGGCAAGGGCAAAAGAGCAGCAGGTTTGATATAGGGATCATGAATAATTAAGGATCACCTTTGGACATTTTGAGTTTGAACATCTTATGAGACATTCAAGGGGAGATGACCAGGAGGCAGTTAGATATACTTAGGGCAGGGGTCTGGATTGAAGATACTGATTGGAAGATCTCAGTATAAATGTCAAAATTAATGACAGATAAGGGTAGGTAAAATGAAAAGAGTGTCAACATTAGGTAGGAGAGAGAGATAGCCCTCCAACACCCCCCCCAAAAAAGGAAGAAGAAGAAAAGTGAGATACAAGAATTACATAAGAGTGGTTTCTCTGACTTCATGAGAGGAGAAAATTTCAAAAAAAAAAAAAGAATAATCACAGTATTAAATCCTGCAGTATGGCCATGTCTGATAATATTTGAAAAAGAGCTAACAGAGTGGGAAATTGGGAGCTCATTTTGTATATAGTGAGAGCTGAAGTTCAACAGTAATGAGTGGTAAGTGAATGGGGTCCAATTCTAGAAAGATTGCAAACTAAGTCGAAGTTGAAAACCTCCTGTTACAAGCACTTAGAAATTCTGTATAAAAAAACTTTAAGCCAGGCGCACTGGCTCACACCTGTAATCCCAGCACTTTGGGAGGCTGAGGCAGGTGGATCATGAGGTCAGGAGTTCAAGACCAGCCTGGCCAAGATGGTGAAACCCTGTCCCTACTAAAACTACAAAAATTAACCGGGCGTGGTGGCAGGCGCTTGTAATCTCAGCTACTCAGGAGGCTGAGGCGGAGAATTGCTTGAATCCCGGAGGCAGAGGTGACAGCAAGCCAAGATTGTACCACTGCACTCCAGCCTAGGTGACCGAGTAAGACTCTGCCTAAAAAACAAACAAACAAACAACAACAACAAAAAACTTTAAAATGATAAGTACATAGTCAACCTCAAAAAAAGCAATAGTAATCGACAGGTATCAGAAACAAAAGAATGAACAGAAAACCAGTAAGAAAATAATGCATGTACACTATTTGAGTAGATAATGGCTGGGAGTTTTCAAAACTAAAGTAAGACTCCAATATCCAGATTCAGGAAACCAACAATTCTAGGGAGGATAGGTAAAAAGCAAACACATTGTAGTGAAGCCGCAGAAAACTGAAAATGGAGATAAAAATCTCAAAATCAGCTAGGAAAAAGTTACCTTCATAGGATCTGTAGTTCGACATACAGCTGATGTGTCAACCAAAACAATGAAAGCTATGACGGTTGAACAATAGTTTTAGTGAGCTGTAAGAAAATTATTGTCAATACAGGATCATATAGTAGGTAGAAATAGCTTGAAGAAAGATTTTCAAACAAACAAAAATTTAAAAAGACTCACTATTAGGAGACCCAAAATAAAATTCTAAAAATGATTTTTTCAAACAGAAAGAAAATGATTGCAAATGAATAGTCAAAGATGAAGAAAGGAATGAGGAACACAAATCTTATAGAAATGAAGACAGAAAGAGGAATCTGGTATGGGTAGCCAGACACCATGGCTTTCCATGGTGGTGAATAATTGTAGGATCCTGAGAATGACAAGTGGGGGATTCCAACAACCTCACGAGGCGTGAGATGTGGCCCTAGCCTTGGATTCGAGGGAACTAGAACCATGCCCTGGTAGAGAGCCTGGTGCTTCAAAATGCTTGTCTTCCTGGACTGGAAAAACTTGGCCCACAGTACCAGAGAAACTAAGAAGAAATATTTCTGTCTGGAGTATTAAGTAGAATAAAAAAATCACATGAGGCTAGGTGTGGTGGCTCACACCTGTAATCCCAGCACTTTGAGAGGCCTGAGGTCAGGAGTTTGAGACCAGCCTGACCAACATGGTGAAACCCCCGTCTCTACTAAAAATACAAAAATTAGCTGGCCTGGTGGCACACGCCTGTATTATCAGCTACTTGGGAGGCTGAGGCAGGAGAATCATTTGAACCCAGGAGGCAGAGGTTGCAGTGAGCGGAGATCATGACACTGTACTCCAGCCTGGGCAACAGAGCAAGACTCTGTCTCAAAAAAAAAAAAATCACATGAATGATTACTTAGATGGAGTAAGCTGTTTACAGACTATCTATCACAGATTACAACTAAAAACTGAACAAAACACAAAAAGCATCTAAGGTCGGGGTCTGGGTTGAAGATACTGATTGGAAGATCTCGGTATAAATATCAAAATTAAAGACAGATAAGGACAGGTAAAATGAAGAGTGCTGACATTAGGTAGGTAAGAGAGGGAGATAACACCCCCATCAAAAAAAAAAAAAAAAAAAAAAAGGAAGAAGAAGAAAAGTGAGAGAAATACACGAAGAAGCTCTGTGGAAAGTTAGCAACAGCAGGCAGTACAAGAGGGTAGCCAAAATTTGAAGAATGGCCTGTACAGAAGTGAGTCCCACATTTCCTGCCTCCCCGACTCTTTATCTTCCAGCTTTAACCTGAGGGCAGATATGATGTGAAACAAGTATAAGCAGCAAGAACTCTGAGGGAAACCCTGTTATTCTGTCCAGAGGAAGGAAAATAGGGCCCCTGCAAGCTGGAGAGAGTGTGGCAATTGCTGGTTTTTTTCCTATTCTCTCAGTTTTGTGCCAAGGGTAGCCCCAGTCACAGAGCTGCACTGAGGTGGTGAAGGTGCAGGGGCTTAAAACTCCAAGAGAAAACCCATCTTTATGACCAGAGAAACTGGTAAACCTGAGAAAGGGGATCCTGAGTCCAAAAAGTGTGAAGGGAAACATTTTTCTCTCTCACTACTCTGAGGGTGGCTCTAGTCATGTAGATCTGCGTGGCAGTGTAGACAGCTACAACTCCAGGAGAAACCCATCTTTCTAGCCAGACGACCAGAAAAGTGGGGCTCTGGGGACTAGAGAGTGTGGGGGAAAACATGGAGAGGAGAGAGCTGGAGAATGGGACCCTTTAATGCTGTGACTGTGAAATCACAAGTCTCAGGCCCCACTCCTGAGTTATGCATAAGCAAGAGGGATGCAAAGTGGGATAGCAAAGGCTTTAAAACCCGAACTGTGATTTAAAAACAATAGCAGCAGCAACAACAAAAGAACACCTGAGTCCCAGCCTAACCCCTGAGAGGGACAAGCATGGGACAAATCCAATGCAGCAGAGAAAATGCTCTGAAAACTGAACTCATTGGAGCCACAACTCATAGAAAGTGAGACATAACTTGCAGTCCAAACTTCACACACACACACACACACACACACCCCCCAGAGATTTTTTAACACTTTCATAAATCACAGCATAATGTTCAAAATACCCAGGATGTAATCTAAAATTATTTGACATACAAAGAACCAGATAAACGTTCCCAATTCTTCAGGAAAAAAATCAGCAATATATAAAAAGGATTATACAGGATGGTCAAGTGAAGGTTATGTCAGAAATGTAAGACTATTTCAGCATTTGAAAACCAATCAGTGTAAGCTGGGTGCAGTGGCTCACATCTGTAATCCTAGCATTTTGGGAGGCCAAAGCAGGAGGATTGCTTGAGGCTAGGAGTTCAAGACCAGCCTGGGCATTGTGAGATCCCTCTACAGAAAAAATAAAAATTATCTGGGCATGGTGGCACTTGTCTGTAGTCCTAGCTACTTGGGAGGCTGAGATGGGAGGGTTACTGGAGGCCAGGAGGTTGAGGCTGCAGTGAGCCATGATTGCACCATTGTACTCCAACCTGGGTGACAGAGCAAGAGCCCATCATTAAAAAATTAAAATTAAAAAAGAAAATCAGTGTAAGAGAACTGAAAACATACGTTCATACAAAACCCTGTATGCAAACGTTTATAGTGGCTTTACTCATAACAGTATAGGAAACAACTCAAATAGTCTTGAACTGTTGGATAAACAAACTAGTACATTCATACAAAGGAATACTCAGAAATAAAAAACTTAAAAAATTTTTTTTTTTTTACTTTTTTTTCCACCCAGGCTGGAGTGCAGTGGTGTGCTCTCAGCTCACTGCAACCTCTGCCTCCCGGGTTCAAGCAATTCTTGTGCTTCAGCCTCCCAAGTAGCTGGAATTACATGAGTGTGCCATGACACCCGGCTAATTTTTATATTTTTAGTAAAGATGGGGTTTCACCATGTTGACCAGGCTGGTCTGGAACTCCTGACCTCAAGTGATCGCCCGCCTCGGGCTCTCAAAGTGCTGGGATTACAGGCGTGAGCCACCTCACCCGGCCACAAAAGAAACTCTTGTTACACACAATAATATAGGTGAATCTCAAAAGCATTATACCAAATTTAAAAAGCCAGTCTCAAATACTACCTACTGGATAATTTCATTTATATGATATTCTGGAGAAGGTGAAACTGTAGAGATGGAAAACAGATTAATGCATGCCAAGAATTGGGGAGTGGGGAGGTCTTGATTACAAAGGGGCAGTATGAGAGGATTTTTTGGGTCACGGAACTGGTTTGGTTTGTGTGTTGGTTGGGGTGGGGTTACATGAGTCCATTTTCTTCATTTGTCAAAACTCATAGATCTGTACACAAAAAGTGATTTTCATCTTATGTAAAATAAAAATAAATTACAATTTTTGAAAAGTCACAAGTTGAGTGCTGGATAGGAAAATGAATGGAGAGATAGCTGAAACAAGAATAGCAATACGTAGATAATAGTTGAAGCTGGGTAATGAGTACATGGAGGATAATTACACTATTCTGTTTACTTTGTACAGGTGTGAAATTTTCCACTATAAAATTTTTTTAAAAGAACATCTATAAAAGACCTACACCTAACATCATACTTAATCACGAGAAATTTGATGCCTTTCTGCTAAGATCAAGAGCAAGGTAAAAAGCCAGGAGCGGTGGCTCACGCCTGTAATCTCAGCACATCGAGAGGCCGAAGCGGGCGGATCACTTGAGGTCAGGAGTTCCAGAACAGCCTGGCCAACATGGTGAAACCTTTTCTCTACTAAAAATACAAAAACTAGCAGGGCGTGGTGGTACACACCTGTAATCCCAGCTACTCGGGTGGCTGAGATAGGAGAATCTCTTGAACCCAGGAGGTAGAGATTGCAGTGAGCCGAGATTGCACCACGGCACTCCTGCCTGGGTGACAGAGTCAGACATTGTCTCAAAAAAAAAAAAAAAAAAAAAAAAAAACAAGGCAAAGATGTTCCTCCCTCTCACCATTGTTATTCAGTGTCATTCTAGAAGTCATACTAATGCAATAATACAAGAAAAAGAACAGGTACACAGATTGGAAAGGAAGAAAGCAAGAATCTATGTCTTTGTTCATAGGATACATGATTGTCTATATGGAAAATCCCAAAGAATCAACAGAAAAGCTCCTGATACTAATAAGTGATTATATAATAGCAAGGTTGCAGATACAAAGTTAACATAAAAAAGTCACTAGAAAATCTTGACTTATAACAAATAAAGATTGAATCAGTAATCAAAAAATGTGCAAGAAAAATAGCCTAGGACCAGATAGCTTCACTGATGAATCCTATCAAATGATTAAAGAAGAGTTAACACTAATCCTTCTCAAACTCTTTCAAAAATAGAGAACAGAACAGTTAGATAAGAAAACTATAGACCCATATCATTATAAATGTAGATGCAAAAATCCTAAACAAAATGTTAGCAAATTGAGTCCAGCAGCATAATAAAAAGATTTGACACCATGACCCAGTGACATTTACCCCAGGAACACAAGGGTTAATCTCAAAAGCATTATATCAGATTTAAAATGCCAGTCTCAAAATGCTACATACTGGATGATTTCATTTATACAATATTCTGGAGAAGGTGAAGCTATAGAGATGGAAAACAGATTAATGCATGCCAACATACACAAATTAATCAATAGAATACACTGAATTAATAGAATAAAGGGAAAGATCCACATGATTACCTTGATTGATTCAGAAAAAAAGCATTTGACAAAATTCAGTGCTCTTTCATGATACAAACAAAGGAAGCTTCTCTCTTCCCTCCTCCCTGAGCTTGCCTTAGGACACCTCCATTACTGTTTTATAGTTGTACTGCCCCAGTCAAACTTCCCATCAGGCACTGTCTATGTAACAGGTCATGTCCAGCTGCTGCAGCCAGGCACTTAGTATCAGGAATGAGAGTCCTTCGGGATTCAACTCCCTGCCTCATCTGGTCAGTGAAAATACTATTGTTTCACCTAGGCAGGATTTTGACCTGGAGGCACTCAGTTATAATCTCACAGGTGGCAGCTTCACTCCATTGGTTCCTTAGCCATGCACACACACCAAATGTTTGAGCCTGGAGTACTGAGCAGGATTACCATGGCAACAACACATTATCAGACCATCTCATGATGGTCCAAATTAACTGAATGTCTCTACTTGAATAATTGATCTCACCCCCATTCCCTTCTTGGGCCGCAAAAGCCAGTAGCCCTGTATTTATTCTAGGCATAAAAGTTTTTTTCATTCTGGCATTCAGCCTGATGGTTGGCTCCCGGCTTTTTCACAGTAGTGAAACTTACAGGGTGACACCTTCTGTAGGTAAACAACTCCAAGTTGACTTTCTAAGCTAGGCAAAGAGCCATGAAGAAACAGGCCTACTTACATAGCACATGAGGAAAATCACAATAGTCATTAGTCTTTCATTCATATATACAAATTGAAAACAATTACAAGATATATGCCAGCACCCTGAAAGAAAAGATAAAAAAGAGAACAATAAAAGGAAAATAAATGAACAATTCTAAGTTATATCTGAAAGATTTTGAAGATGTGCATCTATAAAAGAATGATATGTGGCCGGGCGTGGTGGCTTACACCCGTAATCCCAGAACTTTGGTAGGCCAAGGCGGGTGGATCACGAGATCAAGAGATTGAGACCATCCTGGCCAACACGATGAAACCCCGTCTGTACTAAAAATACAAAAATTAGCTGAGTGTGTTGGCACATGCCTGTAGTCCCAGCTGCTCAGGAGGTTGAGGCAGAAGAATCGCTTGAACTGGGAGGCAGAGGTTGCAGTGAGTCAAGATCGCGCCACTGCACTCCAGCCTGGTGACAGAGTGAGAGACTGTCTCAAAAAAAATAAATAAAAATTAAAAAAAATTTTAAATGCCTCTATGAATTGGCAAAGGACTCAACTCCCAGGCCAAAACCAAAGTGAAAATGGGTACTCAGGGAAGTAAACTGTATGGACAGAAATCTACAGATTCAGAAACCAAATGACATGCAAGCAGGAAAAATAATAATAAAATTTTAGAACACAAAAATAAAAGGGAAGATATTAAAAGCAGCCAGAAAAAAACTCACAACATGTAATCATTAAGCAAGTAATAAGCAGACTGACAGCTGACTTTCAGCAGCAAAAATGGAAGCCAAAAAGTAACAGAATGAATGGAATTCTATACTTCAGGGAAGTATTTTAAAGAACGAGGTCTGCTGGCTACAATTTCTTCAGCTTTCATTTCTATAAAAATGTCTTACTTTACCTTCATTTTATAATCATTTTTATAGGATATGAGATTCTAGGTTGTCATTTATTCTTCTTTCAATACTATAATATCCCCCATTCTCTCTGATTTGCATTAATTTTGATGAGAAATCAGCCATTATTCTTATTAGTGTTCCTCTGTGTGTAAGATGTCTTTTGTCTCTGACTGCTTTTCCTTTTTTATCATTCTTTTTCAGTAATTTGACTACAATGTGAGTAGCTATCATTTCATTTTACTTGTTTTTTTTTAAGTTATTGGATTTGGTGAGATTGATTATGGAAAAAATAGAGAAGGCAAAATATTAGAAATGAAAGATGGAACATCATTACAGATCTTAGAAATACCTAAGGCATTATAAAGATATAAACAATTTTGGGCCAGGTGCGGTGGTTCATGCCTGTAATTCCAGCACTGTGAGAGGCTGCCTGTAATCCCAGCACTTTCAGAGGCCGAGGCAGGTGGATCACCTGAGGTCAGGAGTTTGAGACCGGCCTGGCCAACATGGCGAAACCCCCTGTCTCTACTAAAAATAACAAAAATTAGCTGGACGTGGTGACAGGCGCCTATAATCCCAGCAGCTTGGGAGGCTGAGGCAGGAGAATTGCTTGAACCCAGGAGGCAGAGGTGCAGTGAGCTGAGATTGCACCATTGCTCTCCAGCCTGGGCAACAAAAGCAAAACTCCATCTCAAAATAAAATAATAATAATAAAGATATAAACAACTTCATGCCAACAAACTTAGAACTGTATGTGAACAAAACAATTCACTAAACAAGCCTACTAACAAATGTAGCTACCTACAACAAATCTACGTAACTCCAAGGGCAGGTCAGTAGTTCTTGGAAAATACTTCTTGACACAAACCTCTGAATATTACAGGAAAGCTCTCAGTGCTTTTTTTTTTGTAAAATAATTTAGAAACTCAAATTTTGCATGCCAAATAAAGCACAAGTATAGGTTTAACTTAAAATTTGTGGTAAACACACCTGAGGTTGGGAGTTCAAGACCAGCCTGACCAACATGGAAAAACCCCATTGCTACTAAAAATACAAAATTAGCCGGGTGTGGTGGCACATGCCTGTAATCCCAGCTACTTGGGAGGCTGAGGCAGGAGAATCACTTGAACCCAGGAGGTAGAGGTTGCAGTGAGCTGAGATCGCACCATTGCATTCCAGCCTGAGCAACAAGAGCAAAAACTCCGTCTCAAAAAAAAAATTATAGTAAACAGAATTTAATATATTTTAACATTAATTGTTTATTTTCTATTCAAAGATTGAGGGCAAACCCAGTGCTTCAGATTTTCAAAGTATTTGGGCCAACAACTTCTCCACTAAAAGAATCTCATTAGGTGCCAAGTAAACTTGTGGCTTGTAATTTCCATTTTAATTGTGGACAAGTCTGATTTTATATATTTGAGGTATATAATTCTATTTCATTGTTATTGCTTCTTGCTCTGCATTCAGCCTTAACTAATACAAAGATCATGACCTCTGCTTTTCTTTAGCCAACCGTTATTATTTTTAGACATTTATGTCACTTTATTTATGTTCAGTATATAGTTAATATATCTATCAGATACTAGAAACTGTTGTAGTTATTTTCAACAGAAAGGAATTCAGTACAGGGACCTTGGCACTTATAAATCTCTGTAAGGGCTGGAGGATCAGGCTCTATGGTGCACCTCCCTGGAATGACTCTCAAAACAATCTAACAAAACTAGCCTACTTGGGGAAGTGCTGTCTCTAACACAACTGGTAATGAGCTGTTGGATCTGAAAGCTGTCCCTGCCGCTCTTGGCTCTAGAAATTAACCACCTTATCTGTATTCCAGGCATTGGAACTGCCACAAAACCCATCACATCCAGGAACAAACTATAATACCATAACTACAATCCAGCGACCAGGAATCTGCTACCAGAACCTTTATGGAGCCATGCTACACCTGCTCCATCTACATTGATAAATATGAATACCCTGTGTCCCTCTTCTCAACACCTTTGGAGAATGGTCCTTGGGGTCTTTTATGCAGCTACAAAAACAAACAATGGGCAGGGAGCGGTGGCTCACACTTGTAATCCCAGCACTTTGGGAGGCTGAGGCAGGAGGACTGCTTGAGGCAAGGGGTTCAAGAGTGGTCTGGGCAACATAGCATGACCCCCGTCTCTATTAAAGAAAGAAAAAAAGAAAAAAAGAAAAAAAAAAGAAAAGAAGAAAGAAAGAAAGAAAAGGAAAACAACAAACAACCCCGTGCCTCCATAACCATGCTTATTAATAGAAGCAGCAGAGAGATTCAGAAACACAGCCACATTCACATGTCCACCTTCCAAATTTGACTCTCATAAAATTAAAGAATTAACCATGTGATCCAGAAATTCTACTCCTAGGCATTTACCCAAGAAAAATAAAAACTTTTCCATCTAGGACTTTCTTTTTTGCCCATGAATGTTCTCAAATACTGCTTGTTGGATATGACATGGTACAACCAATTGGAAAATTCTTTGGTAGTTTCTTCCAAAGTTAAGTGTATATCTGTCCTATAACACAACAAAATGCATCAATCTCAAAAACACAATATTAAGCATAAAAGAGCATGACTTCCTTTATATGAATAGCTAGAACAGGCCAAACTAATCTATGGTGATAGAGGTAAAAATAATGGTTACCTTTGGGGAATTATTAAGTAGAAGAGACATGAGGTAGCTTTTTGAGATGCTGAACATATTTTATATCTTGTTCTGAGAGGTTGTTGTAAGAATTCATGGCCGGGTGCAGTGGCTCATGCCTGTAATCCCAGAACTTTGGGAGGCCGAGGTGGGTGGATCACTTGAGGTCAGAAGTTCGAGACCAGCCTGACCAACATGGTGAAACCCCATCTCTACTAAAAATACAAAAATTAGCTGGGCGTGGTGGCGAGCACCTGTAATGCCAGCTATTTGGGAGTCCAAGGCAGGAGAATCACTTGAACCTGGGAGGTGGAGGTTGCAGTGAGCTGAGATTGTGCCACTGCACTCTAGCCTGGGTGACAAGAGTGAAACTCCGTCTAAGAAAAAAAAAAAAAAGAGAGAATTCACATAATCAAGGTTGGGTGTGGTGGGTCACGCCTGTAATCCCAGCACTTTGGGGGGCCAGCTGAGACAAGCAGATTACCTGAGGTCAGGAGTTCGAGACCAGCCTGGCCAACATGGTGAAACCCCATTTCTACTAAAATGTAGATGTACGTATATACAAATTATATACAAATTAGCCGGGTGTGGTGGCACATTCCTGCAGGAGAATCAATAACTTGAACCTGGGAGACAGAGGCTGCAGTGAGCTGAGATTGTGCCACTGCACTCCAGCCTGGGCGACAAGAGTGAAACTCCGTCTCAAAAAAAAAAAAAAAAAATTCACATAATTGAGGCTGGGCCTGGTGGCTCTCGTCTGTAATCCCAGCACTTGGCTCACGCCTGTAATCCCAGCACTTTGGGAGGCCAAGATGAGCAGATCACCTGAGGTCAGGAGTTTGAGACCAGCCTGGCCAACATGGTGAAACCACATCTCTACTAAATATATATATATATTAGCCGAGCGTGGTGGCACATGCCTGTAATCCCAGCTACTTGGGAAGCTAAAGCAGGAGAATCGCGGGAACCTGGGAGGTGGAGGTTGCAGTGAGTTGAGATCACACCACTGCACTCCAGCCTGGGCAACAGAGTGAGACTCCACCTCAAAAAAAAAAAAAAAAAAGAGAGAGAGAATTCACATAATTGAGAAGAAAAAGAACTAAAAATCAATTTAAGCATCCATCTAAAGAAATTAGAAAAAGAATGGCAAATTAAACCCAAAGAAAGAGGAAAAAGGAAATTTAAGATAGAGAAGCATCAAATACAAAAAAAATTTGAAAAACTGATCAACTTATGACATTCTTTGTGAGACTGATCATGGGAAAAAGAGAGAAGCTACAATATTAGAAACAAAAAAGGGGACACCACTGTAGATCTTTTAAACATTAAATATATCATAAAGGGATATTAAGAACAACTCTATGCCAACAAATTTTCAAAACTTGATAAATGTTCAAATTCCTAAAACACATACACATATACAACTTAGCAATACTGGTCCAAGAAAAAATATAAATATAAAATCTGAATACTTCTATAACTATTAAATTATTAAATAATTTGTACTTAAAAGCCTTTCCTCTTCTCTCCCTCACCCACCCCCAACGAAAAAAAAAAAAAAAAACATTTCAGATGCTTTTTAGTGAATTCTAAAAGCCTATAGAGAGAAAACTCTGGTCACTGATAATGCTGTGAAGGCTGATAACAGACTAATCCTTAGCAACACTGATACTAGAAAATAAAGGAGCAATGATTCCAAAATCATTTTCAATAATTTTCTGTACCACTGAGGCAATCCATCAAGCACCAATCAAGCTGTCAAATAAGGAGAGCATTTTTGGATATATAAGGACTCAGGAGCTTTAGTGAAACAAATTCTTTTAGGAAGCTACCTAGGGATATACTCTAGTAAAATGAGGCAGAAAGCTAAGAAAGACAACAGAGGAAAGATGGGCAGTAAGGACAAAACCCAATCCAGGGGACTGGCACAGTATTGTTTAAAAAAAAGAAATATATATGTATGTGTATATATATATATATATAAAATACACAGAATGTATAATATAAATATACACACACATACACAAAATACTAAATGTACATACAACAAAATGTTAAGTCTTCTGAGTGGTCAGATATTAGATGAATTATTTTGTGCTTCTATGTATTTTTAAAAATATCGAAGATGTATTACCTTTTTGTTTTTTCAGAGATAGGATCTCATTATGTTGCCCGGGCTGGTCTCTAACTCCTGGGCTCAAGCAATGTTCCCTCCTTGGCCTCAGAAAGTGCTGGGATTACAGGTGTGAGCCACCATGCCTGGCCCAAAGATATACTACTTTTGTAATCAGATTTTATAAATGTTTTTTCTTTCTTTTCTTTTTTTTTCTTTTTTTCTTTTTTTTTTTTTTGCGACAGAGTCTCACTCTTGTTGCTCAGGCTAGATCATGGCTCACTACAGCTTTATACTTCTGGGCTCAAGTGATCCTCCCACCTCAGCCTCTCAAACAGCTGGGATCACAGGCATGTGCTACCACACTTAGCATTTGTGTGTGTGTGTGTGTGTGTGTGTGTGTGTGTAGACACGGTCTCACTATGCTGCCTGTTGGTCTTAAACTCCTGGGCTCAAGTGATCCTCCCCTCGGAATCCCAAAGTGATACTATTACAGGTGTGAGCCACCACACCTGGACTATAAATGTTACTTTTAGAGAAGAAACATCACTGCTGTTTTCCTATTCCCCATCTCAATTCCTTATTTAAAAAACTCTTAGTTAATTCAGTGCTAAAAATAATTAGGTCTTAATTAAACTCAGGTCAAAAAACCTCATGATGAATTTCTGTTTCCAGAGTGATTAACTTGGTTTTCTTTGCTTCAAACAAATACATTCTTGCCTCTAGAGGTAGAGAAACTTAAGTTTGATTTGTGAAATAGTTTGGCTTCCCTTAGGGTATAAAGGGAAAAGTCCACATTAAATTTACTTTGCAATTTTTTAAAATTCAACTTTTCTAATTCAAGATCTAGTTACTCAGGCACACCTCAGATTAACTTTCATTAAAACTTCTACTTCATGGATTTCTTATGAGGATTAAATAAGGTTGAAATGTTGAAAGTTCACTTTCTTCTGAAAAGCATTATTCCCACCTAAGTTGTTACTGAGGGGGCAATGTGGAAAAATGAAAAGGGTTTTGGAGTCAAACAGACTGGAGTCATCACTCACTGGCTAGGTGATCTTGGACAAGCTTCTTAGCCTCTGGAATTTAATTCACTGGAATGTTATCATGAAGGCAGGGGCTGTTTTGCTCTCTGTTGTGTCTCCAGCACTGAGAATAGTGCCTGACACATTCTATGCTCAACACATGTTTGTTGAGTAGAACTCTCTGTGCTTTAGTTCCTTCATTTGTAAATCATAGAAATTTTTACATGTAATGAGAGTAATTTGTGTCATTTAAATCCACAATTCAGCTTTCTAGAGCTTTGGTCATATGGCAGGGTCCTCCTTAGGACTCTAATATAAACGACAGGCATTTATCATGAAACTATTCCCAGAGATGAATAAATGCCCCTTTAAAGTCCCTTTTTAAGTTGTCCATAATGCCCTTTTAAAGTGCACTGGCAGGGACTTCTGGCCATGGTGAAGTAAAGAGTTCGGCAAATGCTCACCTAGCAAACAACTGGATGAAATTGTCAGAACCAGACATTTAAGTGCTCTGGAAAATTGACTAAAGGCAGACAGATTGAGAAGTGCTTATTTATGAAACACTGTTAAACCTCAGGTACGAGCAGTGGGAGTCTGTGGGGTTCTTGCCTGGGGCTACTCCCATTCCCATCCCACTCCATGCTCCAGTGGCATGGAGGTTCCAGCAGGGTGGGACTGGCTGTGGAGCCTGGCAGCTTCACTGCCAAAGGAGGTTGACTTGATTTGGAGCAAAGGGCAGAAAATGCCACCTAATAGTGTAGTTAATAAAAGTAGCAAACCTGATAAGAAATGAAAGGGATAGGTCCACAGTTCTCCTAATCTTAGTTTCTGGTTCTGGTTGGGATGAGTGGCAGACCCACTGACTAGCAAGAAATAGAACAGTGATATATTCTGGCAATAAGAGAGCCAAGAGAGAGTTGACAAGCTCTCCACACCACACATCTCTGGCTGACTGTAGACTGCATGCATGTACAGGGAGACCTGAGAGGGCCTAGTAGGAAGTAAGACCTGGGACAGACTTCAAAACTGCCTGAGTTTGAATGTACTCATAAACTCACATATAAACCCATTGACAGGGGTTGGAAATCCTATTGGCTTTTGGAATTTGGGTACAGCCTCAGACTGATCAGTGGCTGACTGCCGGGTTATGCAAGGGACAACACCTAGGAAGCCAGTTAAAACATAAGAGAAATATTTTTTTTCAAATGTAGCAGGGACATTAATGCCCACCCCACAGGGAAGGCAGGTTCAGCTATCAGTCTACTGCCTCCTGGCTCCAAATTCACCCTGTGAAAATGAATCTGAGTACTTTAAATATTTTTCCTTTGCCAGATGGCACAATGTCAAAATTTGTCAGTAGAAGGCGCTGGAGAATCATTACAACAGGAAAGGATTTTCCTTCCTGGTTGTGGTGTCTTTCACTGGGCAGCTCCGGTAGAATGCATGGTTTCACGAGAATAAGCCCCTGTGGTGTACACGCTTGCCTAACACCATGCTTCTGTAGCATGGGCAGCTTCTCTAGTGCTAGGATACTGCACAGCATGTCATACAAAGGTATAAAAGTCTTGAGCAACATTGTCAATCTGAGGGACATTTAAAAACACTCCACCCAACAGCATAATACACATTCTTTTCTAGTGCACACAGAACAGTCTTCAGAATAGAGCATATGCTAGGCTGTAAAACAAGTCTCAATGAATTTAAAAGAACTGAAATTATACATAGTATGTTTTCTAACCAACACAAATTATAAATCAATAACAAAAAGAAATTTGGACCTGTATCATAGGTGAGACATCTACTTCTAAGCAGCCTTGCCCAACACTACGAGAAAGAAATGAAGTGTTTCTCACAGTGGTTACAGGAATATATATACATTAAGTGACAATATCAGAAAACAAAAAGTCTCAACAATGTAAGTTCTACCTTAAACTAGAAGAAAAGAGCAAATTAAATCCAAAGCAAGCAGAACAAAAGAAATAATAAAATCAGGCCAGGATCAGTGGCTCACGCCTGTAATCCCAACACTTTGGGAGGACAAGGCAGGCAGATCACCTGAGGTCAGGAGTTTGAGACCAGCCTGGCCAACATGGTGAAATAATATATTTACTAAAAATACAAAAATTAGCTGGGCGTGGTGGCAGGCGCCTGTAATCCCAGCTACTCGGGAGGCTAAGGTAGGAGAATCGCTTGAACATGGGAGGCAGAGGTTGCAGTGAGCCGAGATCATGCCACTGCACTCCAGCCTGGGCGACAGAGCAAGACTCTGTCTCAAAAAATAAATAAATAAAATCAGAGTTAAAATCAATAAAATAGAAACAAAAAATAGAGAAAAATAAATGACATTCGAAGTTACTTATTTGAAAAGATCAACACATTTGATAAATCTTTATCTAGATCAACCAAAGAAAAAAGTAGGCACAAATTACCAATATTGAGATTGAAAGAAGCTTTGGGAGGCCACGGTGGGAAGATCATTTGAAGCCAAGAGTTCAAGACCAGCCTGGGCAGCATACTGAGACCCTGTTTCTACAAACAATTTTAAAAATTCGTTGGGCATGGTGGAACATCCCTGTAGTCCCAGCTACTCAAGAGGCTGAGGTGTGAAGATATCTTGAGCTCAGGAGTTCAAGGCTGCAGTGAGCTATGATCACACCACTGTTCTCCAGCCTAGGTGACAGCAAGACCCTGTCTCAAAAAAATTAAAAAAAGAAAAATTGAAAGAGGGAACATCACTACTGACATTACAGAAATTGAAAGGATAATAAGACATTTTAACACTTTTTTGCCAACAAATTATAAATTACATATTTACATATGACTTATATACTTGCAACACATAAAGATTACACACCGTAATCATATGGAATTTATCCTAGAAATATCACATAATCACATCATTTCAAAGCATTTGGAAAATCTAGCATTAATTTATGATGAAAACTCTCAATAATCTAAGAATATAAGGGCATTTCCTTACCTATTAAAGGGTGTCTTAAAAACTACAATATCAGCAAAATGTAGAGCTAGACTCATACTTAATGATGAATCACTGATTTTTTTCCCCAAGGATCGGAAACAAGACAAGGATGTCTGTTTTTATCACTTCTATTCAACATTGTACTGAAGGTTCTAGTCAATGCAATGAGAAAAGAAAAAATAAAAGCATGCAGATTAGAAGAAAGAAAACTGTTCCTGTTGATAGACCATGTGATCCTATATGTAGAAAATCCAAAAGAATCAACATGCAAGCTACCAGAAATAGTTTAGCAAGGTCTCAGGACAAAAGGATGGGGTACTGCTATAAAGATGCCCAAAAATGTGGAAGCAACTTTGGAACTGGGTAACAGGCAGAGGTTGGAACAGTTCGGGGTGCTCAGAAGGCAGGAAAGATGTGGGAAAGTTTGGAATTTCCTAGAGACTTGTTGAATGGTTTTGACCAAAATGCTGCCAGTCTCTTTGTTAAATCTTTCCAATGACTTCCTCATCTTCATCTGAGATCACCTCAGCCTGGACTTCATTGTTCACATCACTATCCACATTTTGGTCAAAACCATTCAACAAGTCTCTAGGAAGTTCCAAACTTTCCCACACCTTCCTATCTTCTTCTGAGGCCTCCAAACTGTTCCAACCTCTGCCTATTACCCAGTTCCAAAGTTGCTTCCACATTTTTGGACATCTCTATAGCCGTACCATCCTCTCAGTGGCACCAATTTACTGTATTAGTCTGTTCTCACACTGCTATAAAGAACTGCCCGAGACTAGGTAATTTATTAAAAAAAAAAAAAAGAGGTTTAATTGACTCACAGTTCTGCATGACTGGGGAGGCCTCAGGAAATTTACAATCATGGCAGAAGGGGAAGCAGGTACCTTCTTCACGAGGTGACAGGATAGAGTGTGTGCAAGAACGAGGAAGTGCCACACTTTAAAACCATTAGCTCTCATGAGAACTCACTATCATGAGAATAGCATGTGGGAAACCACCTCCATGATCCAATTGTCTCTCACCTGGTCCCTCCCCTGACATATGGGGATTATAATTTGAGATGAGATTTGGGTGGGGACACAAAGCCAAACCATATCAAAGATCAGTATACAAAAATAATTGTATTCTACATACAAACAAGCAGTCCAGAAATAAAATTAAAAAACAATTCCTTTCCCGATAGCATCAAAAAGAATACTTTTGGAATAAATTTAACAAAGAAGTGCAAAACCAGTAGAACACAATACTGAAAGAAGACCTAACTAAATAGACATTCCATATTCACAGACAGGAAGCCTCAGTATTGTCAAATGACAATTCTTCCTAAATTGACCTATGAATTCAATGCAATCCCTATCACAATCCTGGTGGAGTTTCTTAAGAAATGGATAAGCAGATCCAGAAAGTGAAAAGAACCCAACAGTTAAAACAATTGGAAAAATAGAATAAATCTGCATGGCTTATACTACCCAATTTTAAAACTAACAAAACTACAGTAAGTAAGACAGTGTATCAAACAGAGTCCAGAAATAAATCTTTCAACATACGGTCATTTGAATTTTGACAAAGGTGCCAAACAATTTAATGGGGGAATGTATAGTCTTTTCAATAAATGGTGCTAGAACAATTTGATACCATATGAAGGAAAAAAATATATAGACCCATACACAAAATACACAAAATATAATCAAGGAGAGATCAAAGACCTAAATATAAGAGCTAAAACTATGAAATTTCTGGAAGAAAACACAGGATAAAATCTTTGTGATCTTGGATTAAACAAAGATTGCTTAGTTGTGACACTAAAAACATAATACACAAAATAAAACATTGATAATTTGAACTTCATCAAAACAAAAACCTTTTACTCTTTAAAAGATATCATTAAAAAATGAAAATAAAAGTTACAGATTGGGCAGAAATATTTGCAAGTCATATGTCCAGATTTGCAACTAGAATTACAAAGATTAGAATTACAACTAGAATTGCAAAAATTACAGATTTGCAACTAGAATTACGAAGAGCTCTTACAATTGTATAACAAATGGTAAATGTCTCAATTTGAAAATGACAAAACATTTGAATATTTGAATAGACATTTCATCAGAGAAGAAATATGAATGGCCAATAAGCATATTAAAAGTTGCTGAACATTATTAGCCATTAGGGAAATGCAAATGAAAACCACAATGAGATACCATTACATACCCACTAGGATGGCTATAATCAAAAAGGATAATACTGAGTGTTGGTAAGGATATGGAGCAAATATAATGCTCTCACATCACTGGTGGGAATGTAAAATGGTACAGCCTCATTGGAAAACAGTTTGGCAGTTTCTTAAAAAGTTAAACCTAGGCCAGGTGTGGTGGCATGTGTCTGTGGTCCCAGCTACTAGGGAGGCTGAGGTGGGAGGACCACTTAAGCCTGGGAGGTTAAGGCTGCAGTGAGCCATGATCGAGCCACTGCACTCTATCTAGCCTGGGTGACAGAGGGAGACCCTGTCTCAAAAAATAAAAATAAAAAAAAAGAAGTTAAACTTACCATATGACTCAGAAATTCCCCTCATAAATATCTACCCAAGAGAAACAAGGCTTGTATGTGAATGTTTGCAAAGGTATTATTCATATAGCTCAAAACTAGAAACAATCCAAATGTCCATCAACTGATGAATAAAAACCAAAATGTTGAATATTCAACAATAGATTGCTATTCAGCAACAAAAATTAATAAACTACTGATACATGCTCCAACATGAATGAACCTCACAAACATGCTCAATGATAGAAGCCAGACACTAAAGACTATATGTTGTATAATTCCATTTATATATACTTTCCAGCAGAGGCAAATGTATAGACAGAGACAAAAAGTATATCAGTGCTTGCAGGAGCTGGGTGTTACTGGCGTTGATTTACCTTATCAACAGCACACTTGAGGTGGTCTACGAATGTCTGCTGCTAAAGTTCTTAGAGGTTCCCTGGTCACCTGCTTTCCTAACATTTGTGCAATTCTTCCTGCAAATCTGTTAGGTACCTTAGTCTTATAATATATTTTGTTTTCTTTTGTGTAGTCAAAGACTGTTAAGGTTTCTAAACATGCCTTAGTCACCTCTCAAATCAAGATTTGGTTGTGCAATTATTTCTTCCACTCCATGAAATACCCTTGCCATCATTGTGTACACTTTTTTTCAGTTTAAGTTAGAGTCATTTCTTTAGTAGTAAAAAGTAATGCCAATGATAAGATTCCAGAGCCAGCCCACTAGAGACATCACGAATTGAGAGTTCTGGATCCTGAGAGGCAAAGGTCACGTGGTTTAGCACAGGAGAAGACTAAAAGTTTCTGCTTCAGTTTTGGAAGAGTACTACTCCAAAACACATTACACATGTGCACGCACACACACACTCACACTTATGTATGCACAGTTCTCACTCTTTTTCTGATTATTTCTAGGACAACCTATTTAGCTTTCTTCCTAAGAATATAATCAGCACTCCTCTTTCAAACATAAGACTACTTACAGATGTTTCCTTACCTAAAATTACTCCTAAATTATTCCCTACTATCAAAATTTCCTTTCAGATTCCATAGAGTAGATTCATAGCAGATCCCACTCATTCAAAACCAAAACAAGAAGACTAACAGTCATCAAAGCCTCTTCTTGTAAGTACATCCCACACTTATCTTATATACTTTCCCAGCTCTAGCATTCTCTTCCTGTCCCTGTACACCCCAGAACTGCTCTCTCTCCAAAGTCACCTCCTGGTTCTCAGTCTAGTAAGTACCTAAAATCTATCATGTACATCTTTCTCTTGTTTTTTTCTGTTGCTTTATTTACTGGGGTTTAGTTTTTTGAATTTTTGGTTTCTGGTTGGCTCTTATGGGCCTGAGCCTCCTTGTGAGGAGCTGTTTTTATTTTTTTCACTGAAACTTTGCCATTACTATTGCTATGATGTTGTATTTGAAGGTGTTGGGTTAGCAAGCAGATGAAATCAAGAGGCCTGGAGATAAAGAAATAGCTGAAAATTGGAGCCATGAGAATGATTACAGAGTTTGGAAGCAGAACATGGCATGGAGGTTGGAATTTTAAAATGTATCTCAGAAGTTCACGGTAAAACAGTCACATTGGCCAGAGTGGCAGGGCTGGAATAGGCCCAGGTTTGGTAAGTTTCCCTGAGAGATTTATAGAGGGATACTGTTACCTCTTCTCCACACGAAAGAGTTTGAAACCAGCCCGGGCAGCATAGTAAGACCTCATCTCTATAACAACAACAACCAAAACAACAATACCCCCCCAGAGCCAAAAACTTTTTCTTCCTTTAAATTTTGTGACTATCCTCCCACCCAGTTTTCCTTGGGGCTTGATTTTTTTTTTTGGCTGTTTGTTGTATTTGTCTGTTTAATGTTGTCCACAGCACTTTTCCTGCTACAAACATTCCTGGTGTATCTCTATCTCCTCTCAATCTTAAGTCAAGTGCTATATCTTAGTTCTAGACATTTTTCCTAAATTTCATTTCAGAATGTTGTCCATAATGGATCTCAGTATTTTCTGCTCTTTCCTCCCAAAGCTGCTCTTCCTTCATATTTTTGGACCTAAATTATGACACTGTTTACTTAATTCTCCAAGACATAAATCTAAACTCCTCCTTCTGCTTTACTATTAAGAGTAGATTAAGTCCATTAAGAATACTGCTTTTACAATCTTCTAAACCAGTGGTTCTCAACATGGGGTTTGCAGACCACAAGAAGGAGCTCACCTGGGAACTTGTTAGAAATTAAAATTTCAGGCCCCACTCCAGACTTATTGAACTAGAAACTCTGGGGATGGGACCAGCAATTTGTTGTAACATGCCCACAGGCTGATTCTGATGCACACTAAAGTCTAAGAATTGTTCAAAACTAGTTGTTAATCTGAGAGATCTATGGTTGGACTTCAGGAGGACCAGAAAGCATCAGTAATTGTAGCTAAAATTGAGTTTATGTCCATATATATTTTTCTGAGTGGACAGCTTTTATTCCTTTTATCTTCAAATGAGTTCAGTGATTCTCAAATTTGGGGCTGTTCCTTGCTTTCCATTACTACCACCTCTTACCTTTGTTCATGATCTCATTACATCTTATTCAGATTATTGCAATAACCTACCCAGTTTCTTTGCCTCTAGTCTGTACCCTTTCCAGTGTATCTCCAGGTTGCAGTGACAGTCATCACTTTCTTTCTTTCCTTCCTTCCTTCCTTTCTTTTTTGAGACAGGGTCTTATGCTGTCACTCAGACTGGAGTGCAGTGGCACAATCACAACTCATTTTCACTGTAGCCTCGAACCCCCAGGCTCAAGCAGTCCTCCCGTCTCAGCCTCCCCAGTAGCTGGGACTACAAGCATGCACCACCATGCCTGGCTACTTTTTTGTTATTGTTTGGTAGAAACGGGGTCTCTCCATGTTGCCCAGGCTGGTCTCAAACTCCTGGGCTCAAGCAATCCTCCTGCCCTAGTCTCCCCAAATCCTGGGATTACAGGCATATGCCACCGCACATGGCCAGTCATTTTAGAACATGAATCTGATCATGGTCACTCTTCAGCTCCGAGGTCTTCAGTGGCTCCCAGCTTATGATAAAGTAACCTCTACCATGACAAATAATACCCTTCATAAAGGCTTATTCCTTTGCATGCAACTCTAGTCATTTTCAGCCCAGCAATAATAGACTTTGAATCTTCTGGACCTCACTCGAGCTCTCTTTTACCTTAACCCTGCCTTTGTATATTCTACATGCTCAGTCTGGAATGCCCTTCACTGCTCCTCCTTCCTTCCTTGCCTGGGTAATTCCTATTTGTTCAATATTCGGCTTAAGCAATATTTCTTCTGGGAAGTCTTCCATTAGAACTAAGTTTAAGAGGCCCTCCTGTGTGCTCTGAATTCCCCCATGCTTATCCCTATGGTAATAATAATTCTCAAACATTTTGGTCTTAGAGTCCCTTTACATTCTTAAAGATTATTAAGGACTGTAAAATGCTTTTATTACTATCCATATTAAAAATTAAATCTGAGAAATTTGGTATTTTGCGATTCATTTAAAAATAATTATAAGCCCATTATGTCAATATAAATGACGCATTTTTTTCTTAGAAACTGAGATTGAAGGCAAAATGATGTATTTTTATGATAAAATATTTTTCCAAAAAATTGGTGAGAAGAGTGGCATTGTTTTACATTTTTCAAACCTTTTTAATGTGTGCTTTAATAGAAGACAGCCGAATTCTCCTATCTATGTCTTCTTTATTTTTTTTCAACTTTTATTGTAGGTCCGGGGTACATGTGAAGGTTTGTTACATAGGTAAATTCATGTCATGGGGGTTTGTTGTACACATTATTTCATCATCCAGGTTATAAGCCCAGTGCTCAATAATTTTTTCTGCTCCTCTCCCTCCTTCCACACTCCACCCTCAAGTAGACCACAGTGACTGACATTTCCTTCTTTGTGATCATGAGTTTTCTGTGTATTCAATCTGTTGTGATATGTTTTGGTTGAAACATATGAGGGAAATCTGATCTCATAAAGATAAGGTGTTGGAAAAGGGAAAACTACTTTACAGCCTTTCCAGATAGTTCTAGATATTATTCTTTGATACTGTACCAAACTTACATGTGGTAGTTTCTTAGCCTTCATTGCAGTATGGACTGAATCTGAAACCACATCAATTAAGCACTGAAATCCATCAATCTATCTTGCACATACCAGAGGCTTTTTGCCTTTGTAACGGCACCCACTGGCCATTTGAAAAATAGGTGTCCACTAAGTTGTAAAGATCACAAAAATGTTGACATATTTCATTATATAGTCAAAAATAAATTGTTAATATCATGCTTCTTTTACTAGAAAAGTCGTTAAGTACTGGAAAGCTGTCAAGCTCAAGTTGGTGGATACAAGTGTAATAAAATTTGTATTTTTCCGTGAAAATTCAAAGAATTACACTAGTACTTTTTCCGGAGGCAACCATTTCACTTGGGCATGTAGCGGCAGTAGTTTCCATTTTTTCACATATATTCTTTAAAAGACGTGTATGCAAGGATGGATTTGAAAAAAAAATACAATTTTTAGTTCTTTGTGAAGGACATTTTTAAAGTGAAACTAGCATATTTTAAAACCTTAAATGTTGTATGATGTGAAGAATACAAAATGCAACTACCAGTACAAGACTGGCGCCACTGCCTTGATTGCTGCTAAGGTGTCAGCAGTATAATCTTTTACGTTACCAGTGCAAATGTCAACAAAGTGAAAAAGGTCAACAAACTCTTAATATTATTATGAAAATCGTTTTGACCTTGCCAACTTACTGAAAAGGTCTCGGTACCCTTAGGGATCTGCGGAGGGCATTTTGGGAGCAGCTGCCATGGACCCACTACTGTTGTCTCTCATTAGGTTCCAAGTTCTATGTGAACTGTCTTTAACTGTCTGTTACGTGCCCTTGCCTAATAGTGCCTGGGACATAGCACTCAAAAAATGTCGATACCTGTGGAACGAGGGAATAAAAACAGGTTATAAACAACCCCTGCACAGCCTTCATCTTACTGCCTCTTTCCTTAATTCAACCTGAACCTACGCATTTTGTAAAATTTTGTTTTTTTCACAATTAGGACGCCTGCCAATTTTTAAAAATAGTTGGAGTTGGGGTGCTGCCTGTATGTGATAAGGCTGTCCTACAGTTTGGTCAAGTGTTCTTCCGTGTTGCCCAAGAGTCATTCCTCCTTTACAATCCCGCACCAGCAGGCCAGGCCGCTTGGTTTCCCAATCCGAGACCGGCAGGAACCGGGTAGACAGGAGCTCAAGACTCTCATCGACTTTTGGGGAAAACAAAAACACTGATAAAAATCCAGGCGGTGAAACGAGCAGCAACAGCCCCAGGCACCTGGGAGCTGGAGGCCGCAGCCACGCGAGAACCGCCGGGTTGCCGGGGCGACGCTTCCGGCTGGCGCGCGCAGCCCCGGGAGCAGGGGAGTTGTGAAATGGGCGGCTAGATCTGCCCGGCGCTGTGAATTCGCCAGCGGGAGCGCGCTCGCGGCCGCGCGTTCTGTGCTTTCCCGGCTCCGTCGCTGACGCGTCGTAGACGTTGGGGAGCGGGAAGGCAACGGCAGTGGGATCGGGATGAACAGCGGCGGCGGCTTCGGTTTGGGCTTAGGCTTCGGCCTCACCCCCACGTCGGTGATTCAGGTGACGAATCTGTCGTCGGCGGTGACCAGCGAGCAGATGCGGACGCTTTTTTCCTTCCTAGGAGAAATCGAGGAGCTGCGGCTCTACCCCCCGGAGTAAGTGCTGGAGCTCGGCTGGGGGAGGGGCGCGGGCGCCATAGAGACCTCGGGAGCCGAGGCGTGGAGGAGAGCGCGGACGCGGGCGCGCGGTGCATGTCACGTGATCGCCCGGGCTTACCTTGGTGCCCATATTTGATTAGGGCACCGGGGTTCCGCCGTCCTTCTCTCCTTAGTCGGATTTGGGGGGTTAACTACTGCACGAAGCCCTTACCAAGGATTTGGAATGGTTGCCCTTTTCGTGCCTCCGGGACTTGTGTTCGCTGCTGGGTCTTCGAATTCCGTGCCCCCTCCCTCATTTCCCCCCGAACTTAAGATGGCCGTAGGTGGGCCCGGAACAGCCCTCATGGCAAACGTCTCAGAGCGTTTTTCCACTCTGAAAATCGCGGAGACCGCGCCTGAGCCACTGTCCAGTTTTTAAGGCCTTGGTGTCAGGCCGATTTGCTGACGAGAAAGCCTGCTGCTGGTGACAAGATGGAACTGGGGCTGTATTTGTTTCCCAGGACGGTCGCACAAACTTAGCATCTTGGTTTATCTAACCGAGCGCATCCATGTTCCCAAAGATCATGTCTGTTAGCCCTTTTGGCAGCAGATTAAATTTTCCTCCTGAAAGGTCACACTGTCCCAAAGCTTTCAGAAAAAGTGTAAGTCGGTGCAGGGTTATCCCTCCCGTATACATTTAAAGTCCAGATCTTGGCTGGCATTCACAGCTCGCGGCCACTTCCCAGGTAGTGTATTTTGGAATGGTAAAATTTCCGTCGTACGATATTATTTAGAAAACTCGCAAGGGGTTTGCAGGTTGTTCACATTCTTGCACACATAAACTTTTTTTTTTTTTATGGTAGATCTTACAGTATTAAGATCCTCCGTTTTTTGTTCATTATATCAAAATCCTTTGAGGGAAGGGATAATTGTTACCCAAGATTTATTTCTTTAAAAAAATTTGATTTATTTCGTAGTGATGCATTTAGACCTATTTAGTTTTCTATCTTAGGTTATAACAGTGCTGTTGCATAGCTATATAAAAGTTGTGTGGATATTTAAAATTTACTTTTTAAGTTTTTCTTGTCTGCCTTTTGTTTTGGAATATTTCATGCATACAGAAAAGTTGAAAGAGTAATACATTGAACATCCATGTTCCTTTCACGAGCATTTTGCCTATTTTTGGCTACAGTTGATTATTAAAATTTCCCCAGTTATTCTAATGCTTTTTTGTCTGCTTTTGATCTAGTATGTAATTAGATATACTGTCTCCCTTGAATATGCCAAGTAATCCACGTATTAATAGTTATCTCCTTTAATCTAGGACAGTCCCATCACCTTTTAAAGATTCTGAAGTCGTGACATTGATATTTTGTTTTGTAGTTCATTTTGTCTTGTAAAATGACTCGTAATCTCAGTTTATATAGATGAGATATATAGATGAGGTATATAGAGATGTGTATATATATCTTTATATTAATGACGAGATTCAAGTAATACATTTTTGACGAGAATACTGCATAAGTGCACGCACATACATTTTGATTGATTAACCGTGGCATTGTTGCTTTAATTATCTTAACTTTTGGAAATGCTTTCAGCCGTCTCAGTTTAAGTTCTCAGAACATTTCTTAATAATTGAGAATTGTTTGGGGGAGTGCCGTATCCTGCAGGCATTGGAATCAGTAAAATACTTTGTGCATGAACCTTTGTAAATCTTGCTTTCAAGGCTGTGGTAATAAGGTATCTCATAGGTAGAAGAAATATATTGGAGAATGTTCTTCATTATCAACATAATATCATTTATTTGGTTGAAACCTGGGTTTGGGTGACAACACATTGCCATAACTGACAGTAATGGGCCACTTTTTTGAAATCAGATATTATTACTTGGAGTTTAAAAGTCAAAGAGAATAAAAAGTTCTTTACTTAAACATATGGAAGATTACGGTAGTGTATATCACAAACCGTAACACATTAAGCAAAATTGTTGCATACGTGTAACATATATAGGCCAGGCAAAATCCTTAACTAGTTTTTCCCTAAGTGCAATACTAGATCCCTCATTCATGTTTTGCAGCAATACTGACATGCTTTATTCACAGGTTTTCTGCTTCGTAATGAAGTTGTCATTGCCTGGTCCTTATATTAGAAGACGTGTTTGCAAATTTGGACTGAAATGGATAAAAAAATGCAATAGTAGTAGTTGTATTGAAAATATATTGTTTTGCAGTGTCACGTAAATTATTTTATGACATCTTTAGAGCTGAGTAGAAACTTAAATCGTTTTAAAATTGGAAATATATTCATATTTATTTTCAAATACATATTTCCAGGTATATTGGAAATACATTAATGGAATGTGAAAATAGTTTCTCATTAAAATTTTATGATTGAGCCAGGTGTGGTGGTGTGCACCTATAGTCCCAGCTACTCAGGAGGCTGAGGTGGGAGAATAGCTTGAGCCCACGAGTTTGATTCCAACCTGAGTAACATATTGAGACCCCTATCTCTTAAAAAAAAAAATGACTTAAGTTGCTAATATGAAAATTCAGATTTTAAATTTAATTCTTTTGGCATGATGCAGTGGTTGAGTTTCATCTTTATTTTTTAAACGTTAAGAATTTTTTAAGGCTAGGGAATTCTTGTGAACATTCACTGTAAGCATTAAGAATTCTTATTTGTAGTTTGTCATCCTTTTTTTGTGCTGCCAGTTAATAAATATGTAGAATTACTATTAACTTTTTGCACAATAAATCAATCTCACAGCTTGTGAAAACTTTCACACAAGAAATCTTTGTTGATTTTTCAGTAAATTTTTCATTGAGGTTTAATGTACCTACAGAGAAGTGCACAGGTCGTAAGCGCAGGTTGGTGAATCTTTACAAAGTAAACATACCTGTATAACCAGCACACAGTCAGGATTATCTGCACCCTGTAAGCTCCCCGTGACCCCTTTCAAGTAACTAAACCCTGAAGGGTAAGCCTACCCTGATTTGTAACACTAGACATTTTTCCTGTGTTGATTTTTTTTGCTTGTTGATTTCCTTCACTTCTCTGGTCTTCTAAAGTTCTAAGAAAGAATGGAAAAATCTGTCAACTACTTATTTAAGTTTATTTAGTTAAAAAAAATATAACCACTAAAACCACTTTATAGAAAATAGAGAAAAGGAAACAGCACTTGTAATCCCACCACTCTATCAAAGCTTCTCTCCATTTCCATGTATTTCCCTGCAGTCCTTTTCACATGCATTAATAAATATTGGACATATTACCTCATTGGTTTTAAAAATAATTGTATAGTGCTATCATTATGTAATATATGTAATATAGCGTAATCAAAGGAATCACTGTGATTTTAAACTTTTTTCACTTTGTCATAAGCATTTTCCATATTGCTGTCTTATAGTAATAATATTTAGAGATTAGTAATTTCTGAGTGTATTGTGTGTTTTTGAAATTCTGTTGTTGGATATTTTGATTGCTTTTTTTTGGTATTACAAAGTAGTGGATTTTAGCTAGAAATTGGGAGGTGTGTCTTTTTGATTGTCAACAATGATTAGAGGGCCTGTTGGCATTTAGTGGGTAAATGTTAGCAATTCATAAGTAGTCTTAAACAGGAGGAATTGTGCTAATCCATAGGGCCACTGAAGCCCAGTGGAGAAACTCTGTTATAAATAATGCACCAACTAATATTTTTGTACATGATACTGTATGCTTCGCTCATGTTTTGGCATATCTTTTTTGGTAGGTCCTCTGTCCTCTAAAGGATGTGTATTAATGTACTGATAAAATATTGGACATAGTATTACCTCATTGGTTTTAAAAATATTGTATAGTGCTATCATTATGTTTAATAAAAGACAAAAAAACCAGTTAGGGCCAAGAAATTTAATTGATGCCCCAAAAGTTGGTTCTTTGGTTTCTGCGTTTACTACCCAGTGAAAAGTTTTAATTTTTTTTTGAAAAATTGATAAGATTTTGTATTTTAAAAAACCAAAACTTAAGTCAACGAATGAAGTCAAACTAAAATCTGCTGAATTTGGGTACTGCTATTTTCTTTTTAAAATTTATTTCTAAAATTTTATTTATTTATTTAGTTAAGTAGAGACAGGATTTCACCATGTTGTGCAGGCTGGACTCAAACTCCTGAGCTTAAGCAGTCCACCTGCTTTGGCATCCTAAAGTGCTAGGATGACAGATGTGAGCCACTGTTCCTGGCCTGCTAGTTTCTATAGATGCATACATTTAGACCAAATGGAATATGTCATCCCTTTTTATGTGTTTTTTTCCCCCAAGGTCTTCCTCTGTTGCCCAGGCTGGTCTTGAACTCCTGGGCACAAGCAAGTACACATTTGTTTGATGAGCTGTTTGTTGGCTTGCCACTCTAATAATTTTAGTTTATAATGGTCAAAATAAAATAGTGTTACCTTGCCTGAAAATTTCAAATATTTGCATTTTTATAGAGTAAATGTAAGTTGATCTATATTTTAAGGCAGGTAATTGGAAATGAAGATTAAGAAAATTGGCTGGGTGCAGTGGCCCACGCCTGTAATCCTAGCACTTTGGGAAGCCGAGGCAGGCGGATCACGAGGTCAGGAGTTCGAGACCTGTCTGGCCAACATAGTGAAATCTTGTTTCTACTAAAAATACAAAAAATTAGCTGGGTGTGGTGGTGTGCACCTGTAATCCCAGCTACTCGGGAGGTGGCAGGAGAATCGCATGAACCCGGGAGGCGGAGGTTGCAGTGAGCCGGGATCCCGCCATTGCACTCCAGCTCGGGTGACAGTGTGTGACTCTGTATCAAAAAAAAAAAAAAAAGAAAAGAAAAGAAAAGAAAATTGATTAAATCAGTGGAGTAGCCATACCTAGTATCCATAATTCCATGATAATGCTGTTCAGAACAGACCAACATTTTTTTAACCAGTTCCCGGGCTTCTGAAATGTCGGTGGCATGTCTTCACATGTAGTTGCATTACAAACCAGACTCAGAATTCCTATTCCTGTGGATGTTTTAAGTTTGAAATGAAGTAGATTTCAACTAGGGGTATTTGGAAATGTGGTTTTAGTTTTCAGTAGTGCTTACTTACGTTTACATTCCTTCACAAAAGGATCCGTCAATTTAGGAAATGTTGCTTCAGAGTTGACTGTCAGGCTCTTGAAGATTTCAGAGGCAAAGGAGTTATTCCTGTTGGAATTGCTAGGGCTTTAGTAGGTTATTATAATCATAGATTGTTTTTGGTTACAAAGGACAGAAACAGTGTTACCCAAAGTACATTGAGAAGAGACATTATTATTAAAAAGAGATTTCGCTACATTGAAAAATAAAGATTGTAGTACAGCCGGGCCTCATGGGAACTAGGACTGGGAACCGGAAGGGTATCAGCAATCAAGATGACTATCTGCTTCTTTCTCTCCAGTGTTTATTATCAGTTCAGTTTGTTTCTGTCTGCTCGATTTCTTTGCATACCTATTATGTACTCATCATCTGGCTTACAGCTTACTGTAAGTCACCTTCCAGCCCAATAGAGAGAACCTGATTGATTGATCTAGCTCATTTGGTTGAGCCTGACTTCCCAAATTAGAGATTGCTGGTCAGCCAGGGAAATGGGCCCTTGAGACTGGTGACTAATCATTTATGGCTAGAGAAGCTTATAGGATCTTTTGAGGGTTTCACATAAGGAAACCATGCTAAGGCCTGTGCCAAAGCAATATAGAATGTCTTGGTAGCACATGTAGGAGGCTGTACCTAATGATCGTGGTATCTTAAGATGGTTTACCAGAAGACTTGGAAATTTGAGCCTTGAAGAAAAGTGGAATTAGCATTCAAAATGGGAGTTAGCAAGGACATCATAACCAAATGGAACAGCATATATGAAGACCCATATGTTTGTGATGTGTTGCTGGAACCACAGGTATAATTTTTGGGTGCATTTCCATGGCGAAGCAAGAACAGAATAGTACCTTTAAGGAAATTTGATATGTGGAATGACACAATGAAATTTAGTGTTTAGAAAGATCACTGTGGGAGCTTTTGTGGGAGACCATTAATAAGGATTTGAGGTTGGGTGCTGTGTGATTTGTTAAGAGCTGTTAAGTAATCCACATGAGAAATGATGAGGGTCTGAATTAAGGCATTGGTGATGAGAATGATGAAAAAATTAATGTGACAAATATTTACAAGGTACTCTAAGCAGGATTTATTGACCAATTGGATGAGGAGGACAGAAAGGTCAAGGATAATTTATCAGTTAGAATAAGTAGAGTTTTGGAAATAACTTCAGATCTTTGTAGTTTGACAATTTTTTTTTTTTTTTTTTTTTTTTGAGACACAGTCTCACTCTCTTGCCCAGGCTGGAGTGCAGTGGTGTGATCTCGGCTCACTGCAAAGTCTGCCTCCCGGGTTCAAGCAATTCTTGTGCCTCAGCCTCCCAAGTAGCTGGGATTACAGGTGTGTGGCACCACACCCAGCTAATTTTTGTATTTTTAGTAGAGATGGGGTTTCATCATGTTGGCCAGACTGGTCTCAAACTCCTGACATCAGGTGATCTGCCGGCCTCTGCCTCCCATAGTGCTAGGATTACAGGCATGAGCCACCCTGCCTGGCTGACAAAATATTTTTTAGACTAAATTCGTGGGGGTGGGAACTTTACTCATTGTGGTTATTCACTCTGGGATGAAGTTGATGAGTCCCAACCATCTTTTGAATGTTGCCAGTCGTTGTGGCGGAGGAAAAGAGTCAAACAGTGGTTCTCAGAGCTTCTTCAGAATAGTGACACATGTCAGTTCTGCTCATATTTAACTGACCAAAGCAGGTTACATGGCCACACCTAACTTAAAGGAACAGAAAAATGGAATTTTATTGTGTACCTAGAAAGAGCTTTGGAAGTAGTTGGTGGGAAGTGCTTAGGATGGTCACACTAGTGACTCCTAGGTTTCAGACTTGGGTAATATGATGGTATCTTTTACTGAAATATGGAATGTAGGGGACAGAGGGCAAGACTGGTAAGTAAGGAGGTTGATGAATGTATTTTCAGCTTACTTAGTGACCATCAAGGTGTAATATTCCAGCAGGCACTTGTACCTGGGAGTCTAGAGCTCACAAGAGGCCTGAATTGGTGATTTGGTCATGTAAAGGTGGTGAGTTAAGTCTGGATGTGCATACAGTTACCTCAGTGTCAGTACACAAGTTGCTTTGACTTAGGTGTTGGGTTGGGTAAGGAGGGATTTTTTGTTGAGGGCTGATGTGAATCCTGAATTGGATGCCCGTAGGCAGAAGTGAGTTGGATGCTAAGAGGTACATCCTTTTTTTTTTTTTTTTTTTTTTTTTTTGAGAAGGAGTCTCGCTTTGTCGCCCAGGCTGGAGTGCAGTGGCACGATCTCGGCTCACTGCAAGCTCCGCCTTCCGGGTTCACGCCACTCTCCTGCCTCAGCCTCCTGAGTAGCTGGGACTACAGGCGCCCGCCACCACGCCCGGGTAATTTTTTGTGTTTTTAGTAGAGATGGGGTTTCACCGTGTTAGCCAGGATGGTCTCGATCTCCTGACCTTGCGATCCGCCCGCCTTCCGCCTCGGCCTCCCAAAGTGCTGGGATTGGAGACGTGAGGCACCGTGCCCGGCGGTATATCTTTTATTTCCAACTTTCATTAGCCTTACTAATTGTGTTAATAATGTAAATAGTTTTAAGTTCTAAGTGCAGATGCATTTTATTATCACATTGTTTGGTTAATAGCATAAATATATATAAATTTAACCATTATTAATGTGGTTATTCTACATTGTTTAAAAATGGATTGGTTCCTGAACGTGAAGAATTACAAAGAAATCTGGATTTTTGGATTTTAAAAACGGCTAATGTTTGTGGAATTGCTAATTTAATAGTATGTCAGAATGGTTTAAAGATTCTTGATTAGTTGAATGATTATAGTTGCATGAAGTTTGGATTAGATGATTAGACATTAGATGTTAACTTTGCGATTTACTAGTTCCGGAATTGTCAGTTTTCTTTCCTGTTTTGTAAACAAAAGTAAATGACTATTAAGTCATATATTTTTCAAGTGATCTCTCTTTTTTTAGTGTGAAAAATCTTAAATGTTTCAAATAGATTTTAATATAAAATCTATGTTACAGATTATGTGTATATACTTAGTTTCGGTCTTTTTTTTCCTGCTAAAGACAATTACAGATTTTAATGAAAAGTAATTATGGATAGGCTGACAAAATGATTATCCATGAGGATAGTATATTTTCGAATCTAACAGGATGTATTCATTTTAGGAGAAGTTCCTTTCATTTGTGCTTTGGTTCATTTTTACTATCGGTCTGCCTGGATTAAACTGAATCAAGTAGGACCAGTTAAGAGTCTGTGTTGCCTATGAAATATGTAAGATTTTGTTTGTAAATTCTTTTGTCTGGAAAATCATATCACTGTCCAGCTCTGGTGTATGCAAAAGACCTTAATTTAAATTCCATATTACCTGACTGTATCCAAGACTGTTGTGAAGTTTTTTAGTGATGTAAATGCTTGGGAAACACATTTAGAAGAGTTGGAATGATGATAAAATTTGAAATCTTGAGGATTGGAGCTTTTATAAAGGGTTTTTGCTTACATATGATACACTTTTTGAGTTAATTTTTGGGTTAAATTAGCTTTTTTTACATTCACTCAGATTAAGGATTGATTAATTTGAGTTCCAAGTTTTACAGGTAAGGCAGTAGGCCTGCCTGGATTGCCTTCTGTCGTGGTAGACAAATCACCATTAAATGACTAAGTTTCACTATTTTACGTGTTAATGATCCTTAATAACAAAAAGTTTTAAAGTCTTAATTTTGTAAGATTATGTAAAGGTTAAGAAAGAAATTTTAAGTGAAAATGATAAAACCAAGCAAATGTTTATTAGTTCAATTGTTTTTCTTTTTGTCTTGCAGCAACGCACCTCTTGCTTTTTCCTCCAAAGTATGTTATGTTAAGTTTCGTGATCCATCAAGTGTTGGCGTGGCCCAGCATCTAACTAACACGGTTTTTATTGACAGAGCTCTGATAGTTGTTCCTTGTGCAGAAGGTTGGTATCTCGCTTTTTTTCCTCTTATTTGAATTTCTGTCCTGTCTGTTATTGCCTTTAGCTTTCCTAGAGATTGGCAAGTAGACAGTACTCTTGGCGTGTGTGTGAAAGTAAGAATGAAATTTGGAAGAGGTAAACCTTTTTACCTAATAGTAATATTAAAATGGTTAATTTATGACATGTACATTTGAGATTTTACAATTTAACATTCATAAATTGGCTTCTGGTTTGCTTTGGCTTTCTGTAGTCAATTTGCAGATTGCAAAGAAAGCTTTCTGAAATTAAAACAATAATTGATATGGGAAATTATTTTAAATGCATAAACAAGCATTTACCTTGTGTGTTCAATATTAATACTATTACAAATGAAAACAGTGTACACATTTTGGCAAATTGGGGTTAAGTGATATTTATAAGAAAAATATTTGTAATTTATACTTTCAAGTACACGCAAGGTAATTTACCTTGTTACTATGAGATCATTATTTTATATTCAATGTAATTGTTTGCTTTGCAACTGGAATTTAATTTTTTCTTTTATTGGCCCCAAAAAGGGGCAGGAGGAGTGTTGGGAAAAAAGGAAAGCAATTTTCCAAAGCCTCCATGAAGGAAATAGTTGTTGAAGATAAGAACAAAGGCCTTAAAGTATCCATTACATTTTAGGACCTAAACTGCTTTAAGAACTAATTATTACTAATATTTTTTAGTAACTTCTATTTACAGAGCCACTCACGTATAATAGACTGTGCTGAATTTTGACACTTCTGGTGTGTAATTAACTTTTATTCAGAGCACTGACTAGCATGTGTACAGGATTTTAGAATTGGGTTATTATAAGCTAAAATGTCTTAAAGTAGATTTTCTCTGGTGGATGATTGTAACTGAAACTGTTTTAAACATAAAGGTTTATGGAAAACAGTTTGATGGGCTTTCATATGTAATTTTTAAAACCTCTTTTAGTGGCCAGGCTGACATTAAAATAATATATAATAAGCAGTTTGCTGCACTTTCAAGGTTTTATGCTTATTTCAGAATGCCTGTTCTGGGATGTCAAAAACATTACAGGCTAATACAGTGAGTACCAGGCTCATATTTTTTAAGTCCCAGAATAGGACATTCTCAGTATTTTTCAGATAAATTTGGAAGTGTCTTTCCCATGCTTGGGGGTTAGAATGGATAGGGAAGATAAAAATGGATTAAAGTTAATTATTGGCCAAATGTATCTTTATCTGCTGATCTGTAAGGCTACAGTAAGCCCCAAATTGGTGAGGTGGGAAAGGAGCTGGTGAATGGTTTCATTCTACAAACTTTGTAGTGAAATTTCGTACTGAGAAACTGCATGGGAAAAAAGAAATCAGGTAAAAGGTTTATTAAACTGGAATATTAATTATATCAGAAAATTAATACCACCAATAACACTGGATCTTTTATTATGTTAGCTTATTACTGAATTGGAAGGAAGAATTTTATCAGTGTTGCTTGGTTGGAACCTGCTATATTCCCATAGAATCTTTCATATATCTGAGAAGCCCTACTGTATTTTGTTATAAATGTTCAAGATGATGGGCATGTAGATGTCCCTTTTATTGTTTATTTTACTTGATAGAGATGAATAAATGCACAATCAGATGTACCTTTTTAGTGTTTTTAATATTACAACTTGGACAGTTTTACTGTTTTTGAACAGAAAAATTTAAGCATACTTTTATTGCAATTTAGTTATAAGTAAATATTTTGAAACACTAACCTACAGTTGGTATTGGTGAAACATTCAGATATACGTTTTTCATTAGTTGTATTAAATACGGCAGAGATGAATTTATGGAACCTCGAGAATTTTCACAGTGAGCTGTTAAAATACTGATTATGCACTACAAGCAAAGAAATAGTGCATTATTGTACTAAAAAAGATAGCAGAGTGAGTGTGAAATACCCAAACGAAAGTATTCCAGTGGAGTAAGTTCTGTAAGAGGAGATGTGCTGTGGTGCTGTAAGCAAGCAGTGTTCTGTTGACCTCACTGAATGCATCCTTTCCTTGATGTTGAACAAACAGCATCATGACATAAGTGAGAAAAACCATAGAAAAAAATTTAAGAAGTTTTTTCAGTTTCTTTGAATTGCTGTTTTTTAGTGTAGACAGTAATGTGAGAAGATCCTAAGTTGTAAAAGTAGCATTTGATGTGTAACAGTTTCATGCATATTAAGCCTTAGCCTTTGTTAATAAAACATGCCATTTCAAAATAAAATATGCTTTCATTATACTTGTCCAAATATGACCTCTTTTTGTTGTTGCGTGCATTTCAGATTTCTTTTTATAAATGTTAACACGTAGAAAAAGATATGGTCAAACATAACAAGGGTGTCAGCCTAATCATCAGTCATAACTTTATGTCCACATTTTCTGGTAGATGGATTTTGACTATTAATTTGGTTTTGTATGTTTTCTCTATGTGATATTTGTGCATTATTAGATGACTAGACTGGCCAAGGCAGACCTGTTACACTTGCCTGAGTTAGGCATTGTTTGCCATGCCACTAAACCTGCCGTCAAGTGAAACCTTCATTGGGGAAATGAGATCGGAGTCTGAACCGCAGAAGATGGACGCCCTGTCTCTGTTTTTTATTGTTTTACTTTAATTTCATTTCTTTTTCTTTATTTTGTCCCTTTTTTTGTTTTTGTTTTTGTTTTTGTTTTGTTAAATCTCTTTCACTTTAACTTGTGAGCTGGTTTTCCCAGTTCTTTGTAAATGGTATTTCATTAAGGGTTCATAACGTGTTGCAAATTATATTGGGAGATGATTAGTAGAGCTCAACCTTAAGATAAAGCAAATTTTCATGTGGTAAATTAGGATACAGTGTTGTGAAGCTCATTGTGAGTCTTAATTTGTGTGTATGGACTGATAAGGTACATTTTATTCTTGAAACATTAAAACACTGATAAGTATCTCACAAACACTTTCTGATCTCAGCGCAACATTTTTCTAAATTTTTTTCCCCCAGTCTACATCTCTCATAAAAACTGATAGCTTCTAATTTTTGTCCTTCCCCCTGGAATTTTAGGCATAAAAAATCATCAAGGAAAATAAGTAAATATAACAATCTGGGAGTAAAGAAGAGCCTTTCATTTTTATGATGGTTATTTATTATAGAACTTATTTCCTTGACTTACGAAGACTTTTTGTTGCCTATGTGGGGAATGGATACTTGAGAAATTTACTTATTTGTATGTAGGTTTTTGTTAGCTTGAATTTTTTGTTGAATATTTTTCAGAGGTTACTAGCTTCTAAATGGATTCTGAGATTAGGACTATTACTTTAATACTGTGAGAGATGTTTTCCTCAGTTGACTTTGAGGAGTATAGTTTGGGAAAAATGCTAAATGCTTATTTGTTTTATACTTTTATAAGCTCTGTTATTTGGAGGGTAAATTTGGTAGAATTCTATCTTGGAAATTAAGCAATGGAGCTTTTTCTTAAAGTACTTTTACCATTACCTTTAGGTAATTAGAATTAGTATATAGAGTAATTAGAATGGTAATTAAAAGTTAATTTATTAAAAAATGTGCTTATAGTGGAGTTATATATTTATAGTAGTATACTATATTTATAGTAGTATACTCTTTTGAAAGGCAGTGAGAGAGTCTGACAACCTACTGATATTTTATTTAAGCTGAAAGTGAAAGACTTCATAATACTAAGTAGTCAACTTTTGGCCAGTGTTGAATACACTTTTTGTTTGTATAGTCTTTCTACAGTGTCTTCAATAGGTAGTTTTGCTTATTAAAGGACAAGTAATATTAAATTTGAAACATTACTAGATTAGAACTCTTAGTTTCCTTAGGTGCATACATTAAGGTAGTGAAGATGGAGTTTCTGCCTCAAAACCTCAATTTATCAAGAATGTTCAGTTTTTACAAACCTTTTAAGATAATACCAATTTATAACAGATAAAACAGGTGAAATCAATATAAATAGTATAGTGTATATGTGGGTATATATAAATACATGTGTTAATACCAATAACTAATACATATAAAGCAGATTATTGTTATTTGATGTTTTCAATAAGGCCTACCTGCCTTTTGTTGATGCGTGTTAAGAAATCTGTTCTCCAGAATTTTTACTGAAATAATAAAGATAACTTTGTTTTTGAAAGTAATAAAGTAATATAAACTTCGATGCTGCAAAGGTAGAAAATAGTAGGTTTTATTTGCTTCCTATAAATAAGGCATAGCCATTATTTAAATCAAGTTTTAAATTCCGACTTGAGTTCCATGCATGTTTAAAGATATATTCAGATAATATTGTTTAGGGATTTATCTCTGCACATGTGGTTGTTTTAAATATTTTTACAACTGAAACCAGGCATGGTGCTTGTGAAAATTTACTGCATATGCTATATTTCAGTTTAGCATGATTTTGTGCATTGTCTTTTAAAACACTTTTGGAGAATTAATAATAGAAATGCTTTACCAGCTACTACATGAGTGTTCTTCTAAATATATCCACATGTAGTCAACTATTTAAATTTTTTTTTTTTTTTGACTAAGGGGATAAGGAAAAATAACGTGAAAGTTGCAGTCCTTATCAGAAGTAATTGATTAGAATTCAGCAATGAATATGACAAATCGTACTTATTTCAGAGTAAGTTTTTCATTTTTTTAGGTTGTAGGAAGTTTTTTTCCTACTGAGTGTTATTAGATTATTTGAATGTTACTGTTGTTATTAGGCAATTAAAATGTTTTTAAGCAAGCTTTAAGGCATTAACCTCCCCCTTCAGATAAGTATACATAAATTGGTTCTAAAAGTTAATAAGAAGTTTTCTGAAACCAGGGAATTGTTTTTTCCTAAAACATTTTTGGTAGTTTCCCAAGGCATATTTTTTGGAACTGAATTCTTTTAGGCATCTCTGATGTTGGTGAGATGCCTTATTAACTGAATGGATGTAGGCTTCCTTTTACGTTCAAGTTGATTACATGGAGTAAGTTTTTGTTTTCTATTTGAAATTAAATGGAATCTGTTGGAGGGTTATCAAAATTGTTTGCATCACAAATAGGTAGTTTCAGTAACAGGATAGGGGCACTCATTAAGAAATTTCAATTCGCACATATTTGTTTTTTCTTTTTCTTTTTTTTGACTAATTTGGTTATTTGCCATTTCTGGGGATTAAACTTTAAAAAATGTTCTTCTTTTCTGTATCTGATGTTCTGTGTGCTATTAGTGATGCAGCCAACACGAACGGTTGTCATGTGTAACACAACTTTCGATCACCGCGAAAACACCGTCCTGGGAAAGCGTCCATGCTTGATATCGTTTGGTTCATGAACATTAAGTTTCCAGTACAGGTGACCCATAGCTCAAAGTGTTAAATAATTGTCTACATTATTCAGTTTTTAAAATAATATTCCATTAATGAGATTGTTGATATTTGAAGTTTTGCTCACTTTTATTTTTCCTAGTAGAGCAGGATAAAAGGAAAGACTTAAGTTCTTGTTTATTTCTTTATACAGATCTGATAGATAGATTCATTTTTTATTATTATTTTTTAACTGCAAGGGTAATTGTAAAATCATAGTGTAAAGTTTGTGTGGTGTTTCTGCTTTTTGTAATGTTTGGAACTTGCCTCTGCAGGTAAAATCCCAGAGGAATCCAAAGCCCTCTCTTTATTGGCTCCTGCTCCAACCATGACAAGTCTGATGCCTGGTGCAGGATTGCTTCCAATACCAACCCCAAATCCTTTGACTACTGTAAGTACTATAAGCCCTCTTATGAAAGAGGTGAACGTTCAACTGTGTGACCAGTTGAATAGAGAGCTTCAGATTATTTGCATTTAGATCTTCTTCTTTTTTTTTTTTTTTTTTAAATAGGACTCAAAATCACAGCTTGAACTTTTTTTTTCACTTTATCACTGACTTAATGCTGCGTTTTGGATTTACTCCTGAAGTAATAGGGGATTCATTTAAATTTGAGAACCCCAATAGATTATTCACTAGAAAATCAGTTATTAAAACTCAATATTTTAGATAGCATAGAGGATCTAGGTAACTGTATTTCTCAGTTAATGAGGATTAAATCCATTTAAAATACGTGAAATGATCCACAACTTTGGTAATGGGAAAAAATAGGTCTTTGTCTGATATTGAGAAAATGTAATAAGGTGAAAACATGGCAAAATATTTTTCCATTAACTATGCAGAATTAAATCATAATTTAGTAATGCTTCCTTTGTGATTTCCAAGTGGGATTAAAAAAGGATATTATGGCTGGGCACGGTGGCTCATGCCTGTAATCCCAGTACTTTGGGAGGCCGAGGCGGGTGGATCACGAGGTCAGGAGATCGAGACCATCCTGGCTAATACGGTGAAACCCCGTCTCTACTAAAAATACAAAAAATTCTCTGGGTGTGGTGGCAGGCACCCGTAGTCCCAGCTACTCGGGAGGCCGGGGCAGAATGGTGTGAGCCCGGGAGGCGGAGCTTGCAGTGAGCGGAGATTGCGCCACTGCACTGCACTGCAGCCTGGGCAACAGAGGGAGACTCCGTCTCAAAAAAAAAACAAAAGGATATTACTATTACTGGCTCTTGGTTTTTGCCTAAAAAACTCTGGCCATATTTATTTTAAAAGAAGTGCCATTTTTCTTCAAAAGACAACCTAAAAAAAATAACAAAGCTTGCCTTAATTGGAAGTTGAATCTAGCTTTGTGGTGTTAGATAGGGATTGAACTAAGAAATGAGCTGTGTGATTGTAATTTATCTAGATTGTAAGAGTGGTTTCTGAAATTTTGAAGTGCAAAATTTTAGATTTGTAGTTTTTACATAACATTGCTATGCTAAAGACCTGCATTCTGATTCTTGGGGGGAAATGTTTTTTAATTGAGCTTATGTGTTCAAGGAACAGAATGGTGGTCAGTATGGTTGAAGCATAGTGAGTGAGGGTCATGAGTGTTTGAGATTGGAGGGGATAGATAGGACACAGATTATGGTAGGGCTTTTTAGACCATGGAAAGAGGGGTTCGAATTTTATTCTTAAGGTAATTAGAAACCATTGATGGGTTCTAAGCAGGGATATGACATGATTTGACATGTTTTAAAAAGATCAGACTGGCTGCTGTGATAAGAAGTGACACTGATTTCATAAACTTCTGTTTTCACCATTAGCAAGTGCCATTACTTAACAGTTGTTAAATCTTAGTTCTGTATCATATTTGTATATATAGTCATTAATGATCAAAATGTTCTCTAATAGCATAAGTGGAAATGAAAAGAGTTGTCTTTTTTTCCTTGAAAGCTCTTTTCATTCTGAAAAATTTTTTCTGTTTTCAAATTCTGAGATCTTATATTTCTTTTAGTTTACATTCACATTAAAAATAATACATTCCTTAATGCTGCAAGTAAAAACTGAATTTAGTGATGCTATAGAAAGATCATTCAAAGTTTTTTTTAAGGTTTTTGTCCTTTTCCTACCATGGCATAAATAAGGGCTCAATATTTTAGATATATTTTCTTAGGTAAACTTTCAGCATGATAATAATACCTATTTCTTAGGGTTGATATGAGGATTAAGTTAAATTCGATGCTATGATAATTGTTGACTATTAGGAACTCATACAATCTGTGTTTTTCAATGACCAAGGTACAGTTGATTCTCATTCTTTGTGAATTCTGTATTTTTGAATTCACTTAGTAGGTAAAATTTTTTTGAAATCCCCACATCAACAGTTGGAGCACTTTTGTGGTCGTTTGTGGGCGTACACAGAGTGGTGAAAAATTGGGGTTTTTTTATATGCATGGAGGTCGAAGTCTTCTTGTTTTGGCACTCAGGCTGTAAACAAGCACGCAGTCTGTTTAGTGCTATGTTCTTTGAATTGTTGTGCTTTTTGTTGGTGATTTCACTGTTAAGATGGGCCCACAAGTGTAGTGCCAAACTGCTGTGTAGTGTTCTTAAGTACAGGGAGATTGTGAAGTGCCTCATGGAGAAAATATTAAATACATGTATTAGATAAGATTCATTAAGGCCTGAGTTGTAGCGCTGCTGGCTGTGAGTTCAGTGTTAATGAATTGGCAATATATAACAGCTAAGGTGTCTTTAAACAGAAGCACATATAAAATAAGGTTAAATATTTTATTAGTTAATGTGAATGTGACCAGAGGCTTGTAGGAACTTCACCCTGTATTTTCCCTAGGAGTAATGGTTCAATATTCAGTAATTCATAGTTCATGGAAACTATAGAACATAGCTATCTCAAGTAATGAGAAACAGCCTGTCTTTTAGGGTCAAGTTTAGAAGTGGCTAAAATATCCAGACAGTAAAATATATTTCGAATTACATTTAAAACTAATGTGACCTTACTTTAATAAGTCAGACATATATATAACTGAAAGTTCGGAGTCCCTAGTCTCCTTTCATTCTTGTTGAGTTAGTTCATTCAAGATTAGAGAATGGTAGCTTTGGATACTAATAGAAAATATGTGTTCTGTGTGTTTTTTTTCTTCTTTCGATAGCTTGGTGTTTCACTTAGCAGTTTGGGAGCTATACCAGCAGCAGCACTAGACCCCAACATTGCAACACTTGGAGAGATACCACAGCCACCACTTATGGGAAACGTGGATCCTTCCAAAATAGATGAAATTAGGAGAACGGTTTATGTTGGAAATCTGAATTCCCAGGTAACTAATTAAAGAAGAAACAAAGCAGCAGTAGCCCTTATTCTTTTTCTCTTCTTAAAAATCGTATCGGTGGATACAGTAATATTTACCTGATGTTTTAAATGGATATATTTTATCAAAGTGTCACTTTGTTTCCTTAGACAACGACAGCTGATCAACTACTTGAATTTTTTAAACAAGTTGGAGAAGTGAAGTTTGTGCGGATGGCAGGTGATGAGACTCAGCCAACTCGGTTTGCTTTTGTGGAATTTGCAGACCAAAATTCTGTACCAAGGGCCCTTGCTTTTAATGGAGTTATGTTTGGAGACAGGCCACTGAAGTAAGAAATCCTAAACAAAGAAATTTTAATGATTTTGAAAAAATTTAAAGTATTTTTGATGTAATTAAGGCTTTTTTTTTCTTTTTAATAGTAATTGGCAATTTGTGGAAAGGAAGACTTTGTGTTAAGTATAAATGAAATACATGAGATACTTACCATTTTAGTCTTTAATTTCTTTTATTTAGAGACATTTATTTTCTCATTTTCTGTTTTCTAGGGTCTAATTCAGTGTTAACATTATTTATATACCCTGCGTAACGGTTGTAGGTCTTTTTCTATAAACTTTAATAAGTCAGGTTGGTTTTACATTATGACACTAGACTGATTGAGCAACTTAACACGTGGGTTGAACTCTAGTACTTCCAGTAACAACTGTGGTAAATTCAAAATCTACAGAAGGAAATTATAAGTGCCCAGAAATGTTTTAAGCCAGAAATTTTGACTTTTGAGGTTTGCTTACATCCTTGTTTGTAAAACATTGATAATGGCCTTCGAGATACTCCAGACCAGAAATTCTATTTCATGCAGATTGTTGAGGCAAATATAGTTTTGCTTGAATTTCATAGATTGCTTTAGTTATACAATTTGATCAGGATTTTTCTGTTAAGGATAAGTTTTTAGTGGGTACTTGTCTTCTCAGTGTGGAAGGGGTAAAGCAAGACACATAATATCCATTCATGTGCATCAGAGAAGTCACTCTACCTAGTAGAGGAAGAGTTCTGTCAGATGCCTTGCACATTCAAAGCTATGTCTAACTCAGCCATGGTTCAGCATTGGTTAAAATGGTGTACATAATATGATGATATACAGGTAGCTTTCCCTTCTTCTAGAGTGTACAGGATGTCAGTAAGATCTTTTGATCTGAAAATAGAAATGATTCATTTTCATATTGGTATCAACATTTTAATTTATTTTAATTCTAAGCTGTGGAAAAGCACTTAATCTAGTCTGTTTGAATTAAGTTAGCTAGGGTTCAACTTTTCTGCCTGCTTTTGGTTGTATTAGCAAGGAATGGTAGAAAGTGGGGATGAGAGATTAATCATGGTTTTGAGGTTGCTTTTGGTTATTCTGTATATCATTCTTACGTGCTTCTGAGATGTCCTCACGTTTATAAATATGTGTATCATATAAATGTTTGTTTCATGTTTTATGAAATGTGGTGTGTATTTGTGATATGCTAATATTTTTAATTTAGAATAAATCACTCCAACAATGCAATAGTAAAACCCCCTGAGATGACACCTCAGGCTGCAGCTAAGGAGTTAGAAGAAGTAATGAAGCGAGTACGAGAAGCTCAGTCATTTATCTCAGCAGCTATTGAACCAGGTAAGTCCATAACGTTGTTACATAGGTCATAGTTTAAAGATCATAGAATCTTAGAACTGGAAGGAATTTTAGAAATCATCTTGTTCAGTCACTTCATTTTACAAACAAGAAGACTGAAACTCAAGAAATAGTAAGTAGCATACTCATGTCAAAGAACAACTTAGCCCATATTTTATCTTTTTCTGTGATACTGAATTGAGGCACTTTAGTCTGAACTAATCAGCTCTGTATTTTCATAGCAAAATCAGTGCTCAAAAGTGATTTGCTGAAAGCAAAAATGTTATTGCAAGGCTAAAAAGAGTAAATATATTTAAAATGTTCTGACTCAGCAGGTTTACTTTTCCTCAACATTTTAATTTTAGAAATAGAGAAGAGAGCCCGTGATTTAGAAAAAAATACAGATACTGTATTTTAGTAAGGTAAAGGAACATCTATTCAAACTTTTGTGTTGCTAATGAAAATAATTTAAAAACCCATTCTAAAAACATCTAGGTGGTTTACATTTGAGCAGATTTTCTAAATCAACACTTAGAATTTAAGCTTCAATTCTAGCAGAATAAGTGGAGAAAGGACTTAAAATCACTGTCACAGGAATTACAGACATGTTATAATCGTACGTTACGGCAGCAACAAAATATTACGAACAGCTGTTTATAATCATCTGGTTTATATGTACTGCTGCAGGGTGGCTGCACTCAACGAGTTTATGCAATGACTTTCTTGGATGTTTCTGAAGGAGGAGGATGTACAGAGAGTAGGCCCCTTGCACTATATGTGGTACATTCCACTTGTGCCTGATTATTAACTGGGATCTTTAATTGTTCTGAGCTTACACTGCAAAGTGATTTTTTCCTCCCAGAGTCTGGAAAGAGCAATGAAAGAAAAGGCGGTCGATCTCGTTCCCATACTCGCTCAAAATCCAGGTCTAGCTCAAAATCCCATTCTAGAAGGAAAAGATCACAATCAAAACACAGGTGAGAATTTCTGCTGTCATATTTACATTTTATTTTAGTTTTGTATTTAAAATATTAAGATTTTATGAGTTTTCGTCAAAATATCAGAAGTTAGAAATTTTAGTAGTGTACACCTGAAGTGTGGTTACCATTAAATATTGTTCTAATTGTAATACTGTAGTTGAGAATGAAATTTTGTTTAATGATACTTAATTTTTAAATATTTGAACATCTTTATTTTTAGAAGTTAGTTTTGTGTCTAAAGATACTCTATTCCAGATTTTTCTAAGAGTAAACTAGTCTTTATATAGAAGTGACAAAAGCTGTTTTCATTCTTCATATTGAGAAAAGGGAACATACTTAGTGACCATGCTGAAAATAATTGCTCAAGTTGCAGCTTTTTTGTTTTGTTGTCCCAGTCTATTCCAAGTTTGGGGAGCACCACCCCAGATCTTTCACACAATTCCCTATTTTCAGTACCACATATCCAAAGGAACACTTTGAGTCCTTGGTATTGCTGGTGATAAGAGCAGCCTCTGCCCAATTTTGGACCTGAAACACAGGAATAACTTGCAGTTTCAGCTTCAGTTGTAGTACTTTGCTTAAGCTCTGTTTATCTTATTTTTGATCGTAGCTTTGTCCTTTTGATTTTCTTAATCTGTCATTTCTTTGTCTTTGGTATAAAGGGGACCTTAAAATGCAAACTTGGCAATACCATCCTAATTGGAAGTACCCTAAAGATCATTACTAAAGTTGCAAATTTTGTCTTTTTTAAGGTACGGAGGGGGTGTTGTTGAAATGTGAAAGTATGTATAGTGGATCCTAATTGCATGTTATGTGTACATAGTACTCATACGTATGTCTTGAGAGAGCAGGGAGGGAAGAGTGTATCTGTGTATGTTGGGATTTTAAAGAAGGAGAAAGGATTTAGGGGAGGGAAAAGGAACCAGTTTGTTGTACGTTGTTTTACCAGCAGGCTCAGTTTACTTTGTTTTTGTGTGTGTGTGTGTTGATCAAGGAGATTCAAATAATGAGGAAAAATAGGATGTTCTTTCTTAGATTCTAGTAAACAAGTATACACCAGATATACTAGTGTATACTTGTCTATTCTTAGTTAGCAAAATCTCTTTTGGAATACGGTTTTACTGCCTTTATCCAAGGACTTACAGTAAGACACTTTCAGAACCAAGTGAAGGAGGTTGTTTCATATACAAGAATAAGGCAGTGCAGCAGAGGCCAGAATCAGGAAAGGATAGTGGAACAGAAGCTGCAGTGGTACTAGATAGACTGTGGATATTTCCATATGTTGACAGGATGTGGTGAGGGTAAAGGAGATCACGGAAATAATAGAACTGGGCTGAAGAGTAATATTACAACTTCTTTTCTGAGGAAGACTGATGATCTGAATCTCGTATTGTGTTGATTGTAAGAGAGCGCTAATGTCCAAGACTGGAACAAGCCAAAACTTGATGATGAATAAAATTGTTGTTTCTTTGATGATCTAAGTGAAGTTTTATGTGCTTTATGTAGATATGTCTATACAAATGTACACAAAATGTCTGCGTAGCATTAGAAATAATGTATATATATTCTTTTTTTTTTTTTTTCCCCCAAGATGCAGTTTCAGTCTGTTGCCCAGGCTGGAGTGCAGTAGCTTGATCTCTGCTCACTGCAACCTCCACCTCCCAGGCACAAGTGATCCTCCCACCTCAGCTTCTCGAGTAGCTGAGCCACAGACACGCACCACCACGCCTGGCTAATTTTGTATTTTTTGTAGAAACAGGGTTTTATCATACTGCCTAGGTTGGTGTTGAACTCCTGAGCTCAAGCGATCCTCCCGCCTTGGCCTCCAAAAGTGCTGGGATTACAGGCGTGGTATACATGTTCTTAACTGGCATGTATACATACATACATATTTTTGTCAGCATATTCTGTTTTTGTGCATGCATGTGGAAACATGTTGCCTTAAGTTCATGAACAAATACAAAAGAGAGAATGAGTTATCTTTAAATGAGAAAAAAAAAAAATTCCTTACCTAAAAACATTTAACTTAAAGATTCTGACCTGGAAGGATCCCACTATCCCCCAGAAATCAGGAAGGGGATGACAGGCCTTTGTTGACATTTCCTCCTCTGCTAGTGGGAGTTGATGTCCTTGAATCTCACCCTGACCTATTAGACTTAGCACGAGCGTGGGTTGCAGGAACCCTTAAAGGCCCACCTTCTACTTTTTTACCATTTTCAAATGCTTCTAGAGCCATGCTTCCTACCTCCCAACCCTCCCCCACAGTCTTTCCCTGTTCCTTCCCCTTCTTTTGGTTAGAGAGAGGAAGGGGTTTCTTGTCACTGTGACCTTGGCTGGGACTAGGGAGGTATGTTTCTGTTTTGTCCAAGTTTTGATGCCTGTTTTATTTATTGAGACATAGAAAAGATGGATAGTACTATAGTTGTTATAATTTTAAGTAACCTTTATAGATTAGCACAGGAACTATAAGACATTTTATAATATTTTAATGGAAAACAACTGATTTACAAATGAACTTTGATGCAGCATAATGGTAAGTTGCTGTTTTTTTACAGTTTAATTTAAAAATAAGATTTTGCATTATTCAGAATAATACAATTTCTCATTAAAAATGAGAGCTAATGATAAATCTTTAGTTAGATTAGATCTGCTCTTGACTACTATTTAGCATTCTTAATCAGAAAACTACTAGTGGGTAAGATTGACATGAAAATATTTAACGTCACAGTTAAAATGTAATAATTACTCTTAGTCACTGTCTTTTGACATCTCAGTTGCAGGGTAAGGTTGGAAGCCAAGTGATCAGTGCTTTTTATTATTAACTTATTTATGAGAGTTATACTTAATTTTTAAAAATAAGTTTTGCTTAAGGTCGGAAAGCATTGCTTTGAGGAAAACAAAAGAATTATATTTTTAGCAAGGACAACTTAAAACAGAAATTTTGTAGTAAGAATTTTTATTAAGTATATAGGAACAAAGGCACTTTAAAAGATTACCCTATGTGGACATCTGTAAATGGACTTATAATGTTCTCAGTTTTGCAGTTTTGCCTTAACATCTACTCCTTAACTTTCATGGCTCTTAAGTACTAGTGATAAAGATTTCAGCAAGCTATGAATTATCTTCTTGTATTAAAAACATGGTATATGATTTCTTATCTAGGGTCTTTGGAAAAAATTAAAAAATAATGTGGTATGTTGAACCAAGTGAGGCTAAAAAAATATATATGGAATGAAGACAATTGTATATTATTTTTAAAGCCAAATAGTTAGATGAGTAGTTTAAATGGAAATTAGCTATTGAAATTTTGATTTGTAATGTTGATTAGTATTTTAATCAGCATTTTGACTAACTGAAAAATGTGTTTAAAAACAAAAAAGATTTTGTTATTAATGAGGATTATTTGGAGGTTTTTCTGGTTTCAAGGCATACCACAAAGCATGGTCTTTTTCTTTTTTCTTTTATTTTTTAGAGATGGAATCTCGCTCTGTTGCCCAGGCTGGAGTGCAGTGGTGCGATCTCGGCTCATTGCAACCTCTGCCCCCTGGGTTCAATTGATTCTCCCACCTCAGCTTCCTGAGTAATTGGGACTACAGGTGCATGCCACCATACCCAGCTAATTTTTGTATTTTTAGTAGAGACAGGTTTCACTATGTTTGGCAAGGCTGATCTTGAAATCGTGACCTCAAGTGATCCACCTGCCTTGGCCTCCCAAAGTGCTGGGATTACAGGTGTGAGCCACTGTGCCCGGCCCAACTATATTTCTTTTGCTGATAATTGTTCTAAATTTATTAAAACATGACTATCAAGATGAGTTTTAGCTGTATAAAGGATACTTATAGAAGTTAATTCAGCTTCCTTGGAATACGTACATAAAGTTATAAAGTTTACATTTATGTTAACTTTTAATGATAATGACATTGAGAGTTAAGAGTTTTAAACATTTACTTTGTGCTAGAGAATACTATGCAGTTGTACATACATCATCAGTTGTAATCCTTATGACAGCCCTAAGAGATGCAGGTATGATTCCTACTCCACTTTATAGAGGAAGAAACTCAGGCTTGGAGAGGTTAAGCGACTAGCCAGAGTTCTCACAGGTAGTTTGTGGCAGAGCTGACTTTCAGAGCCAGATTGTCAGACTCCAAAGCTGTTGAGTCTAGTCACTTTGCTATTTAAGTTGTGTACATCTGTTTTGTTACAATTTATTAAGTAGTTAGGATACCTCGTTATGAAAAAGAATCACATTCTCAAAAAACTTTTTCAGTGAGAAAGGGGGCCTAGTCCAAATTGGAATAACAGTTACTCTTCCTGCAATTAAACGTTTCCTGCAGTTAAAAGTTTCTTTTCATACAGGTTGAGACTCACAAATTTGAAAATCTGAAATCCAAAAGGCTTCAAAATTTTTTGAACGCTTTCGTGATGCTCGAAGGAAATGCTCACTGGAGCATTTTGGATTTTTCAGTTGTGTGTTTGGGATGCTCAACCAGTTTTATACGTGTGTATATATAGAATGCAAATATTCCAAAATCTCCAAAAATGTGAAATTCAAAACACTTTTGGTTCCAAGCATTTCACATGAGGGATACTCAACTGGTAGCTATGATTATAGTTACAGCTATAAAATCGAGGCATTGCAAATCCAATATTTGATTATATCTAGTTTTAACTTATAAGTAATGATTTTTATTTTCCTGTCACAGTAGCGCTGTCATTAGGACTGTGCTTCCTTTTATGTATTCTTTTTGTTTGTTATGACAGCACACATTCACAGGAACTACTCAACCATGTAACCACTACTCCCTATCATGATGTGTTATGACCAGATTACATGCAAGTCAGCAGGGAAAAATCTTCTATACTGATTTGAGGCATAAAATGACTAGCAAAAGTCACATCTGAAAATATACGAAATAACTGTTAAATTCTTTGTTTCTGTCTCTGTTCTAGGCAATGAAATATCCAGTAAAGTTTCCAATAAATGTATTTCAGATTATGTAACTAAAGTATTATTTAAGAGAAAATTTTAAAATATTGTTAAATACTGTTAGGACAGATTTTAAATTTTCTTGTTTGACAGATCGTAAATTCTTAAAAGTTGAAATTCTAAGAATAAGTTTTGATATTCTAACAATTTGTTTTTCTTTAGGAGTAGATCCCATAATAGATCACGTTCAAGACAGAAAGACAGACGTAGATCTAAGAGCCCACATAAAAAACGCTCTAAATCAAGGGAGAGACGGAAGTCAAGGAGTCGTTCGCGTTCACGGTGAGTTTTAGAGAAATTAACAATAATTTTTTTTTTCCTCAGAGTTCTATTAGTGCTAAGGGATAATATTTTAATTGGCTTCATTTGTTAAAAATCTGTTGTGGTTTAGGTTTTTAATGAGAGAAATTAAACCTTTTTTATTGTTTTAGTAATCTAAGATTAATATTGATTGCCATTGATCTGAATCTGATGTCAGTGTGACTCATGAGGTTTCCAAACTACTCAGTTCAGCTTGTGTAATATGAATAGCTTTGTTTAGCAGCTTCTTGTACACCTGAGCTATATAAAAATGTATATGTAAATGTCCGTAGCTACTATAAATTGTCTTGTGTTGGTAATTGTTGAAGAGAGAGAGGTCTTTTTGGAGGAGGTAGAATTATTTTAGTTATGAATTTATTTGGTTTTGTTTTTAAAGGGACAAGAGAAAAGACACTCGAGAAAAGATCAAGGAAAAGGAAAGAGTGAAAGAGAAAGACAGGGAAAAGGAGAGAGAGAGGGAAAAGGAACGTGAAAAAGAAAAGGAACGGGGTAAAAACAAAGACCGGGACAAGGAACGGGAAAAGGACCGGGAAAAAGACAAGGAAAAGGACAGAGAGAGAGAACGGGAAAAAGAGCATGAAAAGGATCGAGACAAAGAGAAGGAAAAGGAACAGGACAAAGAAAAGGAACGAGAAAAAGACAGATCCAAAGAGATAGACGAAAAAAGAAAGAAGGATAAAAAATCCAGAACACCACCCAGGAGTTACAATGCATCGCGAAGATCTCGTAGTTCCAGCAGGTTTGATAATGCTTAAAATTTTTACAAACGGATTTGCTGATGACAATTGGAAACAAAAATTTTTACGGAGGGAGAAAAGGTTACTGTACGCAAGTGGAACCTGTAAAGTAATATAAGAACATTTTCTCCTAATTTCAGAGTAAACATTTCTCTAGCAGAGTTGGGAAAGAGATGATACTGGGCAACATTATTTGAAAAGTTTTAGCTATTCTTTGTAATCACTATTTTAATAGAATAATAATAATTGTTATTTTCTTAGACAGTGGGATGGCAGGGAAAGGTACTTTTTTTAAAAAGCACATTAAGAATTTGCCTCAGGCTATTTCCTGAACTTTTTTTGAATGGTGTGATTAATTTTAATATGTAAAATGATTGCTGAAGTTGCAGTGTTAGCCCTCTTTGTCACCTAAGTTAATTTTTATCTTTATTTTGTTAAGTGCATAACATTTAAATTTTGGTTGTGTTTTATTTTGTCAGTTTCAAGGGTTAGAGTTTTTCCTTAGGACTGTGATTTCAGTTTATTAATAGGTTTACCACCACCAGGTGGCAGCAAGTTGCCATAGTAACAGCTGTACAATGAGAACAACTTTGAGATTTGAGATTATCTAAACCCACATCCTTTACTTCAGATGATACCATGACTATAAATGGAAGTTCCTAACTTGTACTACACTATCTTAAAAATACTAAATATATATATTAGCAAATTTTTGAAGATTTTTTAAGATGATTTTTAATAGAAAATAATTTGAGATAAAGGAATATGTTTCCCATTTTTAAAACTTGTGCTTTAGTAGTTTATTTTTAATACCAGCCTTTGACTAGATAATAAAAGATAATCATAGACATTTATTGTGCACTTTACTATATGCCAGACATGATGTCAGCAGACGTTTTCATGTCTCACCTTATTTAATCCTCACAACAGGCCTGGGAGAAGATTATTATCATCACTGCTTTAAAGCATGAGGAAGCTGACGCTCTGTATGAGAAGTATAGTAGCCCTTTTCCTTTATTTTAGAGATTAAGTTTGAGAATTTTCTAGTACTTGTACTTACTTTTAAAAACTACCTCAGAAGCGTAAAGTTGAAAGCAGTGTATATGTTAAAACAAGGCTCAAAATAAACAGATCACTGCCGGATTTCAGCACATTGAACCACAAATTGAAGAATTAATGTAACCTCCTTTGCTGTGGGTATTGGTTTGAGCCCTGTAACCACACCTTTACTGCAAAGTGATTTTATTGATTCTGTGTCACACATGCCTTTGTGTTTCTGTGATTGTTTAGACATTACCTTTCACAGCACCAAATACTATTTTAATTCCTTTTTAATAACGAATTTACTTTTTTTGATGACATGGGAATGTTTAACTTTTTCTCGGGCCATTTTAAGTTGTTTGGTGTAGAGGAAAGTTCAAGTGTTTACATTCATTCCTAAATATATATGTATATATTTTTTGAGACAGACTCTTGCTCGTCGCCCAGGCTGGAGTGCAGTGTCATGATCTCGACTCACTGCAACCTCCGCCTCCCTGGTTCACGTGATTCTTGTACCTCAGCCTCCCGAGTAGCTGGGATTACAGGTGTGCACCACCATGCCTGGCTAATTTTTGTATTTTTAGTCGAGATGGAGTTTCACCATGTTGGCCAGGTTGATCTTGAACTCCTGGCCTCAAGTGATCTGCCCTCCTTGGCCTCCCAAAGTGCTGGGATTACAGGCGTGAGTCACTGCACCTGGCTTAAATATATTCTTCAATAACAACTGGGGCCTTGAGAATAAAAGATGACTGACATTAGTTCATAAAGGCCAGCAGTTTGGAATGTTTCATGCTTTCAGAAGAGGTTGGTAAAGAGTTACAATTTCTTTGAATTTTTTTTTATTTTTTTATTTATTTTATTTTTTTAGACAGAGTGTCACTTTGTCACCCAGGCTAGAATGCAGTGGCGTAATACCTGCTCATTGCAACCTCTGCCTCCTGGGTTCAAGTGATTCTCCTGCCTTAGCTTCCTGAGTAGCTGGAATTACAGGCGTGTGCCACCACACTCAACTAATTTTTGTATTTTTAATAGAGATGGGGTTTCACCATGTTGGCCAGGCTGGTCTCAAACTCCTGACCTCAGGTGATCCACCCGCCTCAGCCTCCCAAAGTGCTGGAATTACAGACGTGAGCCACTGCCCCCAGCCAAGAGTTACAATTTCTTGTCTTTTAGCATTTTTCTGCTTTTCAGATGTTCTGATTTGTTTACTAAATGGAAAATATTTTAACTGTTCAAAAAATAGTTAATATTTTTATTTCTAACATTGTCTCCTAATTTATACTTTTAAAGAAAATGATATTAAAGAATTTTTTAATGCTTAAATTTACTGTCATTAAAGTTGATACCAAGAAAGGGAAGGAAAAAACAATATTTATTGAGCACCTACTCTGTGTCACACTCTATGCTTTGTACATTACAGATTTTATCCTAAATCCTCAACAACCTCGTAAGACTTGAATTATTAATTGTCTTTATTTTTCAGTTGAAAAAACAGGTTAAGTAATATGATCCTGGTTGTGTAGCTGGGTAAGGTGTATAACTCAAATTTAAGTCTAAGTCTCACCAACTTTAATTGTTAATACAATTTCTTTCTCAAGTAATTGTCTAGATTGCTATCTATGGAGACTTTCCTCTCATTATCATCAGCTAGTAGGTATTAGACATCCACTTGTACATAGTGCTTTCTGAACAAGTAAGTAAAAGAATTACACTGATCAAGGCAGAGCGATTTTGTGTAATCTTAAAGTCTGGAATATGCTGACATTCACATGCTTTGAAGAAAGTATTTTTGGTTCTTAGGCTGAGCTGTTACGAGAATGTAATTGATGTAATCAAATAATGTATCTAATTTCCACATTAGAAGTGTAATTTTGGAGTGTCTTGGGAATAAAAATGGGTAATGGAGGAGAGAGTCTTAGGTAGAGGTAGAATTGAGTTGTGTTCTCAGAGTTCTTGAGCTTTGTATTTTAATACATATTATATATACTGTGAGCATTTTTTATTTTAGAAATGAAAAACTTAAAATATTTTATTAGTCTCTTAGAATCAGTTTCCTGAGATGGTAAGGATAACATGAATTCCAGAGGATTTGGTTTTTTAGCTGTGTGGTCACTGATTATCAGAACTTGTGAGATAGATCATTGGGTATGTCCTCATACCATATCCCTTAAATTATAGACGTAGTGAAGTTCATTGTTTCTGAGTTGAAGTAGTTTAGAATATGTATCATTTGCTAATCTGATAAGCAAAATGGTTTTTAATAATAAAAATGTAATCTATTTTATAATTATTCCTGTCATATTTACATCTCAGATTGTAACTATTTTGCTTAAATCTAAGCAACTTGTACACTAAATTTTAAATTAATAGAACAACATTAATGATAGGAGGTTGGAGGGAAAAGCAATTTCTCTTTAAAATGATAGTAATGTAAATGCTTTTTAAAGTAGACGTTGTTAATAATTGGGTATAGAAAGTTCACATTTTACAAGCCAGTTTATGTTTCAGTTCTTGAAAAGGGCCTGTTACTTTGTTATAATCCACAGTGGGGCAGCAAGGAGCTAGATACGTGACAAAGGATTTGATAAGCAAAACATGTTTTAGCTGCTGAGAAAACATACTTGAGAGAAGCAGAAACACCATTAATATTTTTTCTACTGAAGAAATTGTTCAAATAAACGAGGTGAAAAGGAGGAGGTCTTCTACCCTTCCTAATGTGAAGTCTTAGATGATGTTTTCATCAGTCTGTAAAATTTATGGTTCATAATTTGTCCCACTCTAAAGTTAGGTAATTGAACATGCTCATAAAGGACATAAGTTTAAACTGGCCTCTAAAGAATACTGTTCATATGAGAATATCAAGGACCCTTTTGCTTTTGTATATTTGAATTGCCGTTTATTTCAATTGCTGTTTTTAAAAATGATGTGTTTTTGGTTTTCAGGGAAAGGCGTAGGAGGAGGAGCAGGAGTTCTTCCAGATCGCCAAGAACATCAAAAACCATAAAAAGGAAATCTTCTAGATCTCCGTCCCCCAGGAGGTAGGTTGGAAGCTTGTGCTAAAACTAAACAGGAGAAAGCAATAAATATTTTTCAAAACTTTAAATTTATGTATTATATGCGTATGTATTATATGCATCATTCAGAAATGAAAGATAAAAGTTATGTATCAGGAAGTCTTAATTTCCACTCTTGCCCATCTACACTGTCCCCATAAGTAATGACTTCATGAGGTTTTTTTGTATATGCTTCCAGTTTCATATACAGATAACAAGATGAGAATGTATCATTTTTTTCTAATACAAAAAGCAACACAAAATACACACTGTTGTGCACTTGGTTTTGTCATTTAACTACCAGGAAGTCTTTTTGTCACTTAACTTACCAGGTCAGAGAGAGCTGCTTCAATTCCTTTTTATAATTGCATAGGCTTCCACTGTATGGCCGTACCTTGGTTATTTAACTAGGCTACAGTAGAAGGGGTTTTTTGAATTTTCTTACCATAAATTATGTAATGCTATAATAAATAGCTTTGGACTTAAGTTGTTTTTAGTGTGCATGTGTGTAGGAAAAATCTCAAGAAATGGCATTGTTAAGTTAGATAATAAGCATGTTTGTAATTTTTGAGAGATGTTTCCTAATTATCCTCTATAATAGTTGGCAGCAGTTTGCACTCTTAATTATGAGAGAAGTGACCACTTCATAGATTTGAAAGCCATTTGTATTTCTTTTTCTGCGAATTGTCTGTATACTCTGCCCATTTTCCTGTTGGCCTTTTTGTTTTCTTTTCTATTTCCAAGAACTCTTTTACATTAGGGAGCTTATTGTTTAGTGATGTGATTATAAATATCATTCTCAGTTTGCTGTTTCTTTTAAAAAATTGTGAGACTTGATTTTACAAAGGTTTTTCATTTTTAAAATAACTTTCTCTTTTTCTTTTATGACTTCTTAGGTGAATCAAAAACTGATAAAAGGCTTTTCCTGTTCCAAGATTATGATAGAACTTTCCCATTGTTTCTTCTTGTACTTTTGTGGTTTTATATTTTGCATTTAAATCTCTGGTTAGAGTCTTATTCTTGTGTACAATATGGCATATGGGTTCAGTTTATTTTACAAATGCTTCTCTGTTGTTGCAGTACCATTTGTTAAAAACTCAATTTTTCTAACATTAATTTGATATGTTGCCTTTGTCATGTGATGTGTTTTTCTATGTGTGTTTGGGTCTATTTCTGGGTCTTCTGTGCCCTTGGATTGGTTTGACTGGCCGTTCATGTGCCAGTGTCCCACCCTTTTAATTATTGAGATTATACAGTATTTTTAAGTATTTGGCAAGGCCTGTTCTCTATACCCCTCATTGCTTTTTTGAGTATAGTTAGCTTTCCTTTCAGTGGTTATTTTTCCACTTGAACATGAGTCAGTTGTCTGCATTCCAGAAATAAAACCTATTGATGATTTGTATTACAGTTGCATTCGATTTATAAATTAACTTAGGGAAAATTGATAAACAGGTTTATTAATAAATAAAGATTCATGATGACAAGTCGTCTATCCAGGAATGTGGTGTATCTGATGAGATCGGGCACGTTCAGGGTGATATGGCTATAGACAAGGAATGTGGTATATCTTATTAGGCCATTGTTAGTGTTTTCAGGAATATTTCAGCGTTTGTTTCATACAGGCTTTATGCATTTCTTAATTCCTAGAAATTTTTGTTGTTGTTGCTGTTGGAAATGAGGTATTTTCTTTCATTATGTTTAATTGGAGGTTAGGTTTGTACATAGGAAAGTTATTGATTTCTGTATATTTATTTTTTTAATCCCACTGCCTTACTAATTGGTTATGGTTTTTCAGGTGATTTTCTGTGATTTTCCGGCAGAGGGGTGTTTTGTTTATTTGCTTATAGGTTTTTGGCTTTTGTGAGAATAACGGAAGGCTTAGGATACTATATAGATGCAGGCCATGTTTGTATTTTTGAAACAAATACTTTACCCAGGAAAGTAAAAAGTTTTCTCTTATGAACTGAAATTACACAAAAAGATACATTCAGAAAATGTCACTCCTGTCTCCATTCCTTCTGCCTTGTTCCCGTTCACCCTGTGTAATTGACCAATCATTTGATTGTCTTTCCTTTGTTTCTCTTTGCAAAATGAGGCAGATACATATTCATTTGGTTTTATTTTCTCCTTATTGCAGTACATAAACAAATATTGAATATTCGAAAACTATTAAATAGGCTATGCCAAATAGTGTTTTATGACAACATATGATGGCCTCTGCCAAAATGACTTGTGTTTCCTTAAGAAACTAACTGGGGTAAGGGTGGGGTAGGTCAGGTTGTAGGACTCATTTATGTTACTTTGCAAACCAGCTTACTGTTAATGCTTATTAACAATGCATTATTTTAGATATCCAGTGTTAGAAAAGGATATTTTGTCAAGAATATAATAGATCTTACAGTTTCTTAGGATTTAACTGACATATCAATATTCTTATAGCAGAAATAAGAAGGATAAAAAGAGAGAAAAAGAAAGGGACCACATCAGTGAAAGAAGAGAGAGAGAACGTTCAACGTCTATGAGAAAGAGTTCTAATGATAGAGATGGGAAGGAGAAGTTGGAGAAGAACAGTACTTCACTTAAAGTAAGCAGCAGTCATTCGGTGTCTGGCACTTGAAATGGTTCTTTATTGCATACAAATGGTTTTAGACTGAAAGCTCTTTGGGGAACAGTGTCTTGTACATTGTTGGCATTTTAAAATATTTAATTGGTAATTTAAAAAAACTAAATGTTGAAGAGATAAGAGCCAATTAAAACTAAAAAAACTAAGTTAAATCCTAACATGGCATGCAATAAGAAAAATTTAAGAAATCAACAGTAACAAATGTATTTGATTTTATATAGATAGGATTTCTGCCTGATGCCATTTTCCTCAATTTATGTTTCAGCAAATTTGAAAAGACTGTGTAGTTAACATTAGGTTTGTTGGGTTAGAATACCTAATGGAAAACCACATTCCACCAAGTGAGCTTTTTTGTCACTTGGATAAATACTTCAAGTAGTTGTGAATTAAGTTACTTACACTGGTAAAGTATATTTGTATTTGGAAATTATGAATTTTGGAACGTCTGTCTTACAGTTTTATGTACTGTAATACTGATAGACGATTATCATCATCATCAATAACATTGATAACATTTATTAAGCATTTACAATGTGCCGGGCACTGTTTGTTCTCATTTAACTCTTTTAAATTGAGGGTAGAGATTGGAGTGTTCTTGAACAGCCTTTTCCAAGAGGCATAGTGACTTCGTTTTCCACATTTCCTTATTTTTGCTGCATTGGTTTCCAGATTAAAAATCTATCCTGGCATCCTTGGAAATTATTTCACTCTTTCAATAGATGTGTCTCCGTTTTTCAAGTCTGTCAGCAACATTTATTGAGCACTTGCTTAAAATTTCTGTTCACCAATTCTAATTTAATTTCCATGGATTGTCCATCTTTTATGAGAATACAAAGGGGAAATTGATAGTGTTTGCATATTTGTTTTGTGTGAAAACGTAATGGGAGAAAATAATACCCAGTTTTTTAAATTTGCAAAAGATAAAGTTTCACATTTTTGTCGTAATAGGAGGCAGTTCTTGAGGAAAATATTAAATGCATACCTTAATTACTCATTGTAGGAGAAAGAGCACAATAAAGAACCAGATTCAAGTGTGAGCAAAGAAGTAGATGACAAGGATGCACCAAGGACTGAGGAAAACAAAGTACAGCACAATGGGAATTGTCAGCTGAATGAAGAAAACCTCTCTACCAAAACAGAAGCAGTATAGGACCGACAAGTGTACCTCTGCACTCAATGCTGGAATCAAATCCAAAGCTTTTAATTCTCTCAACAAGATGTAAACAGGAAGGAAATCTAGTTGAGCATGAAGATAGGATCTAACAGCTATTCCAGTTGTTAGATGACTTTGTGGCCATCTTGTTATTGAGTAAGAAAATAAAGCATGGACATCATGAAAATAACAGATGTTACCCAAACTCATCTTCTAAAATCTGTGCATTTCCATGGTGGCTGACACACTTGTCATGTGGTCTGTTAGTGTTTGCCAAGAACCATTGCAAATAAATTGAACATCAAAGATCCAAGTTTGTACTATCCCTAAAGACTGGAGATAAGCGTTGGAGGCTCTTTTAAAAAATGCTAGTTACTGAATTTTGTATTGTTTTACTTTTTTTTTAATTTCAATATATACAGTTTGATGATGTGCTTGAAATTGGTGCAAATATATACACACCCTTGTAAGTGCAAAGTATGTAAGAAGTTTTAACATTTACTTCACAGGACTTATGGTGATTGTGTTAAATTCTCACTATTGTGTTTTCTTTTGCTCACTGTTTAGGACAACTTTTCTTTAAAATAGTTTTGCAGATTAAAATTGCTTAAATAAGTGGATTAAAAAACTGACAATGCATGCTACTGTTCTCTTTGAAAAGGAAGAGCAACTGTGTTGAATACTAATAATGATGAATTAGTATTCATTGTTTAGAATCATTGGGTCTACCCACAAAGTGAGCATTTCTTTTTAAATTTTCTTGACATTTCCAAGCTTATTACGAATAATATTGCAGTGTGTCTTGTCAGCTGTAGGTGGCAAAGGTGCCCTTATAAAAAAGGAAACTGGCTTTTCAAAATGGGCTATGGGAGCACAAGCTGAAGCTTTAGTGCCTTCTACAATGTGGTATACTGTTTTCTAGAATTTTATATGTGCTAGTCATTCTCAATTCATATGGAATCTAGATGGATATTTCATTCATACCCATAGAGAAGTGTGTAAGTGGTATGTCAGAAGAGCTTCTTACTGATTTCATCTAAAATGAGAAGGAAGTCCTGTTTTCAAGAATGACATTAGAGTCATGCAGCTTTGGGACCATCAGTTTTATACTGTGATAATTGAAAATGAAACATGTTCTTATTTTCCTTAAATCGAAGAAAACCCTTTAGTTGTCTACATTGGATGGCCTTATTACCTCTCAATCATCTTTTCATAAATGATGTGCAGAAATTGTACTTAAGGACTTAGGAATATATGGGAGGTTATTGATTTTATGTTTAAGGATACGTTTACTTGAGTTTAAGATACAGGTCATCCATCATTCTTAGGCTCACTTTTTACAGAAAGTATGCAAATAGTAAAGTGACAACACTGCTAATGTTTTTCCCCAGTACTATAACTTGTGGTTTCTGAACTCATTATTGTTGTATTTCCAAAAAAGTAATACCTTTTAATTAGTGTATTAAAAAATTAAGTATAATTATTTTAATGCAATCTAATACAATCAGATTACTGAGTTGCCTTACCTCATGGGAAGAGTTACTTTTTTAGATCTAAAAAGCTGAATAGTATGTTAGTTACTTGGTTTCAACTTGAGTTTTCTTTTAATGTTAATAAGATTGAAACTTTAGTATTTAGTGGGGAATGGAAAGAGTTGCCCTTGTTGCAAGTAATGAAGCCTGATTTGATTATGAAGCTGCTTAATCACTCTTCATGTGTTCAGAATTACTGTTTTTTTGTTTGTTTTTCCTTTTTGTCACTGTGTACATTAAAATTTCGGAAGATGCTTTACTATGTAAAGTATAGATGGTCATTTTAATCATTCAGCCACATACGGTTGGCTGGTAAACAGCTTATTCTGATACAAGAATGCTTGGGTGCATATGGAAAGATTGTGAAAGAGTGTGTCTTGCATCAACAGCTGTCTTATTTATGATATATAAGTAGAAATAGAGCAAATGTTGGAATCTGTTATTTTTAGTACCATTTCTTTAATAAAGCTAAGTATTTTAGAGGAAAATATTTGTTTATGCATTTCAAAAAGCATTTTAGTTTTATCCTGCTCGTTTTAGTTGGCATAGAGATTGTTGGGATGTTGAGAGTGCGTGTTTGTGTGGTGTCAATAAAACAAGTCATTTAAGGTATGAGTGTTTTCTTGTACTCTGGACCTATTACATGTTTTTTTATGTTGGTAATTAACATTTAATTTGGCGCTTGCTGCTAATTATTTTCTTTGCTGATATTTATTCAGCTTTAAAATAGTCGTACTATAATCTTGAAACACTGATTTGTAAAAACTAAGAATGAGTAGGAATACAAGAGATCTGGAGGAACAAATCAGATTGTTATTAGGGTTTGACATTTTTTTACATGGACTTACGGAAGCAAGGCATTCTAGGGTCTAGAGGGATGTGTGTGTGTGTTTGCGTGTCCATGTGTGCACATGCGCACGTGTGTATCTGTTTGAGACATACTTTCTCTGTTCACTTAAAAGAGCTCGTGTTTTCATTTGTTTATTCTTTTCTTTCAGGGTATTTTGTTTTTTTCTTTAAGACTTCTTTTTTTTAAATCCCAGGTAGATGTTGTCAGATAAACTTGAGGTAAGGCCAAGAAGACAGACATTTTATACTTCATACTTTCTGTAATTATCTTTTGTAGCTTGATTACATAGAGTACCCTCTGTTCCTTAAGTTGTAGTTGCTATTTATCATTGTAGACAAATTCTGTTGCCTTTCAGCAACGTATGCTGAACTAGTATCATAAGATGGTGCATCAGTTCATAAGCTAGTGCATAAGTTTTGTGTCAAAACTTTTAAATCCTGAAGTTCTGCAGTTATCGTCTTAGTTATTTTCTATCTAATTAGCTTATAATTGCAAACACTAGTCAGCTTGTGATCTCTGTGTTTCAAGTTCTTTTCTTCACGAGGTTCAGTACCTGCTATGTTGATCTTTGGCAGTGCCAGAGGCTTAAATTTTGACATGCTCAGTTAAAAATAAACACTGGTGTTTATAATGAAAAGGTTTTTTTTGCGGGGGTGGGGGGGGGGTGGTCAAGAGAATTTATTTTGTGATAGTAATAATTTTCAAGACCTTCAGTCATTCCTATGTCTATGTTGCTATCTTTATTTTAAAACTTAGAACCCTGATCTAACTCCCCTCTCAAGTGAAGATACTGTGTAGATTGGAGAATTATAATGTAGAGTAATAGGCCTTTAAGTTTTTTTTTTCCAATCTATTAGAAATAAAGAACATGATTTAATTATTGTTGAATTAACAATTAAAATGAATCCCTTTGGAGGGATGGCATTGAATAACTTATAATTTCAGTGAATCATTTATGTTTTCATTGGAAGACAGTATCTGATTTCAACTGGTGCGTTATGAAGTAGAGCCATTCCCACAAAGTAAATGTGCAGTGCCCGTATGTTTCTTGTGTTTAAATATTTTTTATTTTCACTACATATATATTATTTTCTCATGTTTATTTACTAATGTAATTTTCACTTAGATTGTTTATTTTCAAATTTAAAAGCTAGTGCTCTTAAAAGAGCTACATTATATTTCTGGAAGCAGGAGTTTAGTATAAATGTAATAAAATTTTAAAATAAAATTGACTTCCCTAGTTAATCTTGGGTTTGTGGGTGAGTGTGTTTTTAGTACACTTTTATTGGTGGTTTTGCCTGAAGAGTAATACATTATTATTATTACTTTTCTTCTTGAGACAGGGTCTCACTCTGTCACTCAGGCTGGAATGCAGTGACATGATCATGGCTCACTGCAATCTTGACCTTTCTCGGCATGGACGATCCTCTCACCTCAGCCTCTTGAATAGCTGGGACCACAGACATGTGCCACCATGCCCAGTTAATTTTAGAATTTTTTTGTAGAGACAGGGTCTTGCCATGTTGCCTAGACTGATCTCAAACTCCTGGGCTCAAACAATCTGTCTGCCTCAGCCTTCTAAAGTGCTGAGATTACAGGTGTGAGGTACTGCACCTGGCAATATGTTATTTTAAAAGTAAACGCTAAGCCATTTATGACTTTGGTTATATTCAGTCAGTTGGATTTAGTAACTAATAACTAGCTTTCTTCCATTCTAAGGTACTTTTATAGTTTCTAGCAATTAGTTTGTTACAATTAGCTTATATCAGATATAACATTTCTTAATATAATGTTTATAAAAGGTTTTAAGTCTGTTGCCTGATTTTTAAATTTATATCTAGTTAACATTTTAATTTTAAAATTGCCAAATTTTGGGAGATTTCACATATTTTACCTCTAAATTTTATTTTTCCAGGATTGGTATGGAGGAGTAGTACCTTCTATTCTTGGTTTATTTTTATTTGCTAGACATAATTTCCTAACTACATATGTAAGTATAAATTCATAAAAATCACACTGAAAGAATAGGTTGATTTCAACCATTTTGAGGGTACTGGTAGGTAACACACTTGGGGAATAAACTAAAGAATTTCTGATTTCTACAATAGATTTAAGTATGAAATTTGAGTATACTGTGTAGCTGTGTAGATCAACTTAATGCTTAAAAAATTACCTCCTTAATGATTAGATTAATAGAACAGTGTTAGATTATCAAGGGAAGAGTTTGGAATGTAAACATAAACATGCTGCATAGGTGGTGTTTATTTGTGAGTAGGACTACTTTTAAATGGTACTAGTAAAGATTTATCAAACAATGCTGCTATTATGTTGCTATATTTTTAATAAAATGAAAATCTTAAAATCTTGCCACTGTTGAGTAGTAATTTCACCTATTTCTGGAACAGTTATTTGCATATTTACATCTTATTTCTATAACTGAAAGGTGATAATAGGCTTTTCCAGGGTTCAAGATTACTACCAAATATGGAAGGTTTTGCATATGGGGCAATCTTCGTGTTTTGTGACAGTTAACTCCAGTCAAGGCTTTTCATATTAAACATTTTGCAGTATCCAAGTGATAGCTGCTCTCTGAATCTCCCTTCTCCCCAGGCCCCACAAATTCAGCTTCTTGCTAGAATATTTGTACGATGAAAACTATCACTTTGTCTTTTAACAACAGGTGGAATGCCTTCTCCCATTTATAAGAGGTGTAACTATTTGGTGAATGAGCTGTGTGCTAGGGTGGTCACTTAGGTAAGACAGCCTGTTAGCCTATTAGTCTAAAAAAAAATTACGTGTTAGATAAACTTAGAATCCTGCATGACCTGATGGCTTAGCTGGCCTAGAGATGTTGAGGCTATGTATATTGATTTATCTACATAGGCCATCTATCTTAGCTGCCTTCTGTGGCTAAAGGACATGAGCCATTTTGGTTTTCTTTTCTCTTTTTTTTGTTTTCTTGGTTTTTTTTTTTTTTTTTTTTTTTTTGAGACAGAATCTCGCTCTGTCCCCCAGGCTGGAATGCAGTGGTGCTATCTTGGCTCACTGCAACCTCCACCTTCCAGGCTCAAGCGATTCTTGTTCCTCAGCCTCCTGAATAGCTGAAACTACAGGTGCCCAACACCATGCCCAGCTAGTTTTTGTATTTTTAATGGAGATGGGGTTTTACCGTGTTGGCCAGGCTGGCCTCAAACTTCTGGCCTCAAGTGAGCCTTCCACCTTGGCCTCCCAAAGTGCTGGGATTACAGATGTGTGCCACTGTGCCCAGCTGCCATTTTGGTTTTCAGATGTGTTAAACTGCATGTGTAGGGGTGGGAGAGCAGAGGCCTTTAAAATGCACCCCTTGCCGGTAGTGGATTTGTGTGTGTGGCGTTCTCCACAGGACTTCTTAAAAGCAATGCCAGGTTAGAGTAGGAGCTGCTTTGAACAGCAGACTTCTACCAAATCGTAATTACTTAAGGAGTATCATTATAGTAATTTAGTTTTTATAATTATCATTTTCTTACCTTGGGAAGAACATCCTAAGATTTGCAGAAAGGTATCTCTTTTAAAAAGTATACTACTGTATTTAATGTAGTAATGACCACAATTGATGATGAGAGGTGGTAAATGGAATCAATTATATAGGCATGACCTTTGGTACCATGTTTCCCTCTCTCCTGAGCTTCAGTCTCCTTTTCAACTATCTGACACTAAGAACTCACTGAATATCAGCTATTACAATACTGGGTATCTTACTAGCACCCTAAACTTAGCTCATCCCAAATAAAACATTGAATTTTCAATCCCAAGTGTATCCCTTCACTGTTTATTGTCTTTCACCAGCACTACTGTTTTTCGAATTGCACATTGCCATCGTTACAGGCATACATCTTTTTTTTTTTTTTTTTTTTTTTTTTTTTTGAGATGGAGTCTCACTCTGTTGCCCAGGCTGGAGTGCAGTGGTGCAATCTTGGCTCCTGCAACCTCTACCTCTTAGGCTCAAGCGATTCACCTGCCTCAGCCTCCTGACTGGCTGGGATTACAGGCACGCACTACCATGGCCGGCTAATTTTTGTATTTTTAGTAGAGATGGGGTTTCGCCATGTTGACCAGACTGGTCTCGAACTCCTGACCTCTGGTGATACACCCACGTTGGCCTCATACTGGGATTAAAGGCATGAGCCACTGGGCCCGGCCGCATACTTCATCTTCTGGCACTTTGCTGATACTGTATTTTTACAAATTAAACGTTTGTGACAACCCTGCATCTGGCAAGTCTGTGGGCACCGTTTTTCCAATAGCATGTGCTGACTTGGTGTCTCTGTTACGTTTTGGTAATTCTTGCAGTATTTCAAACTTTTTCTTATGGTGATCTATGGTCATTGATCTTTGATCTTACCATTGTAATTGATTTGGGACTCCACAAACCGTGCCCATGTAAGATAGCAAAGTAATTGAGAAACGTTTGTGTTCTGACTGCTCCACTAACTAACAGTTCTCCTGTCTCCCCCTCTTCAGGTCTCCTATTCCCTGAAACAGCAATATCGAAATTAAGCCAATTGATAACCCTATCATGGCCTCTAAGTTTTCAAGGAAAGGACAAAATTTCATGTCTCTCACTTGAAATGAAAAGCTAAAAATGATAAAGCTTACTGAGGAAAGAATGTTGAAAGCCCAGATAGGCTGAAAGCTAAGCCTCTTGTACAATGCAGTTAGCCAGGCATGAAAGCCAAGTTATGAATTTAAAGAAGTTGAAGGAAATTAAAAGTACTACTTTGGTGAACACATGAATGATAAGAAAGCAAAACAGCCTTATTGCTGTTTTCGGTGGTCTGGATAGAAGACCAAACCAGCCACAATATTTGTTTAAGCCAAAGCCTAATCTAGAGCAAAGCCTCAACTCTCTTCAATTCTGTGAGGGCTGAGAGGTGAGGAAGCTGCAGAAGAAAAGTTGGAAGCTAGCAGAAGATAGTTCATGAGGTTAAAGGAAAGAAGCTATCTCTAACAAGTGTAAGGTAAAGCAGCAAGTGCTGATGTAAGAAGCTGCAGCAAGTTATCTAGAAGTAGATTTTCTAGAAGCCAAGGTCATTGACGAAGGTGGCTACCTGAAACAACAGATTTTCAATGTAGATGAAACAGCCTTATATTGGAAGAAGATGCCACCTGGGACTTCCGTAGCTAGAGAGAAGTTAATGCCTGGCTTCAGAGCTTCAAAGCACAGGCTGACTCCTATTACGAGGTAGTGCACCTGGTGACTTTAAGTTGAAGCCAATGCTAATTTATCATTCTGAAAATCCTAGAGTTCTTAAGAATTGTGCTGAATCTATTCTGCCTGTGCTTTATAAACGGAACAAGGCCTAGATAACAACACATCTGTTCACAGCATGATTTACTATTTTAAATCCAGTTTTGAGACCTATTGCTCAAAAAAAAAAAATTCATTTCAGCATATTACTGTTCTTTGACAATCTCCTGGTTGCCCAAGAGCTCTGATGGAGATGTACAAGGAGATTAATCCTTTCATACCTGTACAAACAATATTCATTCTGTAGCCCATGGATCAAGGAATAATTTTGACTTTCTGGTCTTATGATTTAAGAAATACATTTCATAAGGCTATAGCTGTCATAGATTGTGATTCCTCTGATGGATCTGGGCAAAGTACATTGGAAACCTAGAAAAGAGTTACCATTCCAGATGCCATTAACATTTGTTATTCATGGGAAGAGAACAAAATATCAACATGAGGCCAGGCGAGGTGGCTCACGCCTGTAATCCTAGCATGTTGGGAGGCTGAGGAGGGTGTATCAGTTGAGGTCAGGAGTTTGAGACCAGCCTGGCCAACATGGCAAAAGCCCATCTCTACTAAAAACAAAAATTAGCCAGACATGATGGGTGCATGTCTGTAATCCCAGCTACCCAGGAGGCTGAGGCACAAGAATTGCTTGAGCTTGGGAGGTGGAGGTTGCAGTGAGCTGTGATTGCGCCATTACACTCCAGCCTGAGCAACAGAGGGAAACTGTCTTAAAAATAAATAAATAAATAAATAAAAATAAAAAAACATCAAGAGGAGCTTGGAAGAAGTTGCTTCCAACCGTCATGGATGGCTTTGAGGGGCTTAAGACTTCAGTGAAGGACTTCACTGCAGATGTAGAAATAGAGAACTAGAATTAAAAGTGGAGCCTGAAGATGCGACTGAATTGCTGCAATCTCATGATAGAACTTGAAGAGATGAGGAGTTACTTCTTATGGATGAGCAAAGAAAATGGCTCCTTGAGATGTAATCTACTCCTGGTGAAGATGCTATGAATGCTGTTGAAATGACCACAAAGGATTTAGAATATTACTTAAACTTAATTGATAAAGCAGTGGCAGGGTTTGAAAGGATTGACTCCAATTTTAAAAGTACTACATGGGTAAAATGCTGTCAGACAGCATCACATGCTACAGAGAAATCTGTGAAAGGAAGAGTCAATCAGTGTGGCAAACTTTATTATTTTAAGAAATTGCTACAGCTACCTCAGCCTTCACCAGTCCCCACCCTGATTAGCAGTTATCAACATCAAGGCAAGACCCTCTACCAGCAAAAAGATTATGACCCACTGAAGGCTTAGACAATCGCTAGCATTTTTTAAGCAGTATTTTAAATTAAGGTATGTATACTTTTTTACATATAGTGATATTGCACACTCAATAGGCCATAGTTATAAAACATAACTTTTAAATGCACTGGGAAACCAAAGAATTTATGTGACTTGCTTTATTGTGATACTTTATTATGGTGGCCTGGAACTGAACCCCTAATATCCCTGAGAATGTCTGCAACTTCCATCTTGTCCCCACCCTCAGTCACATCTGCTAAGTCTTCCCAATTGTGCATTTCCTCTGAAATATCTTAAGTATGCCCTTGTATGATTTTAGTTACATGGAATAGAATCACTCTAGCAGAAAAGTAACTGTAGTATTAGAATTGTCATTTTCGTTTTAGTCTGTTTCTGTAGCCTACAAATTGGTCTTCCAGCCCCAGACCTTTTTCAAATTCATTTCAACGTATGTTGCCACTTGATTAAATATATTTAAATTGGTCTGAGTTTTTTTGTAATTTCATTCTGGTTTTGGTATAAGGGTCATGCTTGCCTAATAGAATGAGTTGGAAAGTAATTCCCTCCTCTTCACTTTTCTAAAGGAATTTGTGTCAAATTGTTAAGGTAGGATACCTCAAAAAAGCCAACCTGAGCCTGGAATAGTCTTTCACACTACAAATTCAGTGTTAAAACTAGATTTAGGGTTATTCATGCTATTTATTCTTAGGGTTTGTTTGTTTTGTTTTGTTTTAGAGTTGGGGGTCTCACTATGTGGCCCAGGCTGGTCTCAAACTCCTGAGCTCAAGAGATCCTCCTCCTTCAGCCTCCTGAGTAGTTGGGACTACGTGCACACATCCCCATGCTTGGCCCTTGTTTATTTATTCCTAAATGAGCATTGATGTTGTGTATCTTTAATGAAATTTGTCTATTTTATCTAAATTGTCAACTTTATTGCCATAAAGTTATTCATGATACTTCCTTATGACCTTTTAATACGTATAAGATCTATACCGATGTCCTCTCTCACTCGTAATATCGTTAACTTGTGTCTTCATCTCTTTTTATTCTGATTAGTCTAGCTAGAGGTTTATCAATTTATTTTCTCTAATAATCAGATTTCACTGTATCAATTTTTCTTTTTTTAGTTCACTGATTTCTGCTCTTTATTATTTATTTTCTTTTTCTTCTTTTGGATTTAGTTTGCCCTCTTTTTCTAGTTTAAAGTGTGAACTGGAGTCACTGACTTCAGACCTTTCTTTTCTAATATATGTATTTTGTGCTATACATTTCCTTCAAAGCACTGCTTTAGCTGTATTCTAACAAATTTTGCTATGTTGTATTTTCATTTTCATTGAGTTCAAAATACATCATAATTTTCCCTTAGATTTTGTCTTTGATCCATGGGTTATTGAAATGTGTGTTAAATAGTGTCCAAATATTTGGGAATTTTCAAAGATCTTTCTGTAACTGATTTCTAACTTAATTTCATCATGGTTAGGACACATCATTTGTATGATTTAATTCCTTTGAAATTGTCTGAGACATGTTTTATGGTCCACAAATAATCCACTTTGGTGTTTTGCGTGCACTTGAAAAGAATGTGTCGTGCTTTTGTTGAGTGAAGTAATCTATAGTGCCAATTAGGTCATGTTCGTTGATAGTGGTGTTCAAGTCTTCTATATACTTAATAATTTTCAGTCTGCTTTTTCTATCAATTCAAAGTCTTGAAATTTCCAACTGGATTGTAGATTGTTTTATTTCTTTTAGTTCTGTTTCTTTTTAATTTTTAATATTTGTGGGGTTCATAGTAGGTGTATATATTTGTGGGGTATATGAGATGTTTTGATACAGGCATACAATGTGTAATAATCACATCAGAGTAAATGGGGTATCTATCACCTCAAGCATTTATCCTTTGTGTTACAAACAATCCAGATATACTCTTTTACTTATTTAAAAATGTACAATTAAATTATTATTGACTATAGTAACTGTTGTGCTATCAAATACTAGATCTTATTCATTCTTTCTATTTTTTTTGTACCTATTAACCATCCCCACACTTCCCCTTTACCCACCTGATTACCCTTCCCAGCCTCTGGTAACCATCCTTCTACTTTCTATCTCTATGAGTTCAATTGCTTTTATTTTTAGCTCCCACAAATAAGTGAGAACATATGAAGCTTGTCTTTCTTTTCTTTGAGACAGAGTCTGACTCTGTTGCCCAGGTTGGAGTGTAGTGGTGCAATCTCGGCTCACTGCAACCTCTGCCTCCCAGGTTGAAGCAATTCTCCTGCCTCAGCCTCCTGAGTAGCTGGGATTACAGGCATTGCCACCATGCCCAGCTAATTTTTGTATTTTTAGTAGAGATGGGGTTTCACCATGTTGGCCAGGCTGGCCTTGAACTCCTGAACTCAGGTGATCCACCTGCCTCAGCCTCCCAAAGTGCTGGGATTACAGGTGTGAGCCACCACACCCGACCGGAAGCTTGTCTTTCTATGCCTGACTTATTTCCCTTAATATAATGACCTCCAGTTCCTTCTATGTTGTTACAAATGACAGGATCTCATTCTTTTTTATGGCTGAATAGTACTCCATTGTGTATATGTACCACATTTTCTTTATCCATTAGTCTCTTGATGAACACTTAGGTTGTTTCCAAATCTTGGCTATTGTGAATAATGCTGTGATAAACATAGGAATGCAGATATCTTTTTGATATACTGATTTATTTTCTTTTGGGTACACACCTAGCAGTGGGATTGCTGGATGGTATGGTAGCTCTATTTTTAGGTTTTTTTTTTTTTTTTTTTTTTTTTGATGGAGTCTTGCTCTGTCCCCCAGGCTTGAGTGCAGTGGCGTGATCTCAGCTCACTGCAACCTCCTCCTCCCAGGTTCAATTGATTCTCTTCCCTCAGCCTGTCAAGTAGCTGGGACTACAGGCAAGTGCTACCATGCCTGGCTAATTTTTGTATTTTTGCTAGAGACAGAGTTTTGCCATGTTGGCCAGGCTAGTCTGAAGCTCCTGACCTCAGGTGATCCACCTGCCTTGGCCTCCCAAAGTGCTGGGATTATAGGCGTGAGCTACTATTTTTAGTTTTTTGAGGAACCTCCACACTGTTCTCCATAGTGATTGTACTAATTTAAACTTCCACCAACAGTGTATGAGGGTTCCCGTTTCTCCACATCCTCGCCATTTGTAACTGCCTGTCTTTTGGATAAAAGCCATTTTAACTGGGGTGAGATGAAATCTCATTGTAGGTTTGATTTGCATATTTCTGATGATCAATGATGTTGAGTACTTTCCTTTCTTTCTTTTTTTCTTTTTTATTACATCACAGTTCTGTAGGTCAGAGTTAAAGAAGGCTTGCCTGGGTTCTTTGCTTAAGGTCCCACAAGGCTGAAGTCAAGATGTCAGACAAGGTAGGCTTTTATCTGGAGGCTCTGGGGATGAATCCAGTTCCATGCCCATTCAGGTTTGGGACAGATTTCGATTCCCACATCCTTCCTAGTTGTCAGCTGAGAACTGTTTTCAGCTTCTAAAGGTTACTCATATTCTTCTCAAATTCCCGTCTTCCATTTTTGAGCCAACAGCTTACATCAGATTCTTCTCTTGCTTAGAATCTGTCTGACTTCCTTTTCTGCCACTGGCCAGAGCAAATTCTCTTTTAATGGGGGCATGTGATTTAATTGGTCCCAACTTGATAATCTCTTCTTTGATTAACCCAAAGTCAACTGATTTAGTAATATTAATTACATCTAAAAAAATTCCCTTTTTGTCCTGTAACATAACATAATCATGGGAATGTAACTAATCATATTCATGATTCAGAGAGAGGAGAATATACAAAGGCAAGGGTCATTGGGGGGTCATTCTTAGAATTCTGCCTACCCCAAGTGAGGAAGTGGGAGCACTCAAGTGACTCTTGAGATTTATGGTTAAGGTATTTGGGTGGATGGTGGGGCCACTCAGTGAGGTAGGGAAATCCAGGGCAAGAAGTAGAGTCATTCATTCATTCATTCATTCATTCATTCATTGACAGGATCTTTCTCTGTCACCCATGCAGAAGAGCAGTGGCATGATCCTAGCTCACAGCAGCTTCAAACTCTGGGGCTCAAGTGATCTTTTTGCTTCAGCCTCCCAAGTAGCTGGGACTACAAGCGTGTCCCACCACACCTGGCTATGGGGTTTAGATGTATTGAATTTCGGGTACCTTGCTACATCTAAGTGGAGACTTCAGAAGGTAGTGGTAGATATAGACCTGGAGCTCAGAAGAGAGGTCTGGACTAGAGATACAGATTTGGGAGTAATCTTCAAACAATGATAGTTAAAATCAGGCAAGTAGATGAGCTCACCAAGGGTGCATATGAGAAACTGTCCAAGGAAAAAACCCTGTAGACATTTGCATTAAATGGATGGGTAGGAATAGGAGCCTGGAAATTGTTAGAGAGAACCATGGAGAACTAGATGACGATGCATCAAGAGAACGCTAAAAGGCAGTTGTGGGCAGCTGTGTCAGATGAAGCATACAGGGTCTGTTTCAAATAAAGATTTAGGATAGTAAATCAACCAAATCCAGATGATTCGAATAGTCCTTTTTGCTGGGAACAGAAAGCAAAATGTTGAGCACCTTTTCATACACCCGTTTCTCATTTGTATGTCTTCTTTTGAGAAATGTCTATTCAGATCTTCTTCCCATTTTTAAATTGGATTATTAGATTTCTTTTTCCTATAGAGTTGTTTGAGCTCCTTGTATATTCTGGTTATAAATCCCTTGTCAGATGGATAGTTTGCAAATATCTTCTCCCATTCTGTGGGTAGTCTCTTCACTTTGTTGATTGCTTTGTTTGCCAGGCAGATGCTTTTTAACTTGATAATTACATTTGTCCATCTTTGCTTTGGTTGCCTGTGCTTGTGGGGTATTACTCAATAAATCTTTGCCCACTCCAATGTCCTGGAGAGGTTCTCCAGTGTTTTCTTTTAGTAGTTTCATAGTTTGAGATTTCAGATTTAAGTTTTTAATTTGTTTTGATTTTTGTATATGGTGAGAGGTAGGGGTCTAGTTTTATTCTTACCCAGTTTTCCTAGCACCATTTAATGAGGGCCTATCCTTTCCTGAATGTATGTTTTAGGCGCCTTTGTCAAAAATGAATTCACTGTAGATGTATACATTTGCTTGTGGGTTCTCTATTCTGTTCCATTGGTCTGTGAGTCTGTCTTTATGCCAGTACCATGCTATTTTGGTTACTATAGGTCTGTAGTGCAATTTGAAGTCAGGTAATATGATTCCTCCAGCTTTGTTCTTTTTGCTCAGGATAGCTTTGGCTATTCTGTGTCTTTTGTGATTCCATATAAACTTTAGGATTTTTTTTATTTCTGTGAAGACTGTCATTGGTATTTTGATAGGGATTGCATTAAATCTGTAGATTGCTTTGGGCAGTATGGACATTTTAACAATATTGATTCTTCCAATCCGTGAACATGAGGTATCTTTTCATCTTTTTGTGTGTCTTCAATTTCTTTGATCAGTGTTATATAGCTTTCATTGTAGAGATCTTTCATTTCTTTGGTTAATTCCTATGTATTTTATTTTATTTATAGCTATTATAATGGGATTACGTTCTTGATTTTTGTCAGATTGTTCACTATTGGCATATAGAAATGCTACTGATTTTTGAATGTTGATTTTGTATTCTGCAACTTTACTGAATTTGTCTATCAGCTTTAATAGTTTTTCAGTGGAGTCTAAGTTTTTTCAAACATAATGTCATATCATTTACAAAGAAGGATAATTGGACTTCTTCTTTTTGAATTTAGATGCCCTTTCTTTCTTTCCTTTGTCTGATTGTTCTAGCTAGAACTTCCAGTACTATGTTGAATACCAATGGTGAAAGTGGGAATCCTTGTCATGTTCCAGATTGTAAAGGAAAGGCTTTCAGTTTTCCCCCATTCAGTATGATACTAGCTGTGGGTCTGTTGTACATGGCTTTTATTATGTTGAGGTATGTTCTTTCTATATGTAGCTTTTTGAGTTTTTTTTGTTTTATCATAAAAGGATGTTGAATTTGTTATCAAATGCATCTTCAGCATCAATTGAAATGATCATATAGTTTTTGTCTTCATTCTGTTGATATAATGTATTACATTGATTTGCATATGTCAAACCATTCTTGCATCCCTAGAATAAATCCCACTTGGTCATGATGAATGATCTTTTTAATGTGTTGCTGAATTTGGTTTGCTAGTATTTTATTGAGGATTTTTGTATCAATGTTTGTCAGGGACATTGGCCTGTGGTTTCTTTTTTTATGTGTCTTTGTCTAGTTTTGGTATCAAGGTGATACTGGTCTCATAGAATTAATTTGGAAGTATTCCTTCCTCCTTTATTTTTTGGAATAGTTTGAGTAGGATTGGTGTTAGTTCTTTAAATGTTTGGCAAAATTCAGCAGCAAGACCACTGGGTCCCAGGCTATTCTTTGCTGGGAGACTTTTCATTATGGCTTCAATTACATTATTTGTTATTGGTCTGCTTGGGGTTTGGATTTCTTCGTGGTTCAATCTTGGTAGATTATATGTGTCTAGGAATTTATCAATTTCTTCTAGGTTTCAATTATTGGCATATTGTTGCTTATAGTAGCCTCTAATGATCCTTTGAATTTCTGTGGTATCAGTTGTAATGTCTCCTTTTTCATCTTTGATTTTATTTATTTGGGTATTCTCTCTTTTTTTCTTAGCCTGGCCAAAGATGTGTTCATTTTGTTTATCTTTTCAAAAAACCAACTTTTTGTTTCATTGATATTTTGTATTATTTTGTTTCAATCTCATTTATATCTGCTCTGATCTTTATTATTTCTTTTATTCTACCAACTTTGGGTTTGATTTGTTCTTGGTTTTCTAGTACTTTAAGATTGTTAGATCATTTATTTGAAGTTTTTCTACTTTCTTGATATAGGCACTTATAGGTATAAACTTCTTAGTACTGCTTTTGCTGTATCCCATAGGTTTTGGTATGTTGTGTTTCATTTGTTTCAATACATTTTTCAGTTTCCTTCTTAATATCTTCATTGACTCACTGGTCATTCAGGAGCATATTGTTTAATTTCCATGTATTTGTATAGTTTCCAGAATTCCTCTGGTTATTGGTTTCTAGTTTTGTTCCACTGTGTTCAGAGAAGGTACTTGATATTATTTCAATTTTTTGAATGTTTTAAGATTGTTTTGTGGCCTATCATATGTTCTATCCTTGAGAATGACCCATGTGCTAAGGAGAAGAATGTGTATTCTGCAGCTATTGGATGAAATGTTAAGTAAATAACTATTAGGTTCATTTGGTCTGTAGAGCAGATTAAGTCCAATGTTTCTTTATTGATTTTCTGACTAAATGATGTGTCCAGTGCTGAAAGTGGGGTATTGAAGTATCCAGCTATTATTGTTTTGGGTCTATCTCTCTCTTTAGCTCTAATAATATTTGCTAAACTGGGTGCTCCCAAATTGAGTGCATATATATTTACAATCATTGTATCCCCTTCCTGAATTGACCCCTTTATCACTATATAATGACCTTCTCTGTCTCTTATTATAGCTTTTGTCTTGAAATCTATTTTGTCTGATATAGGTATAGCTATTCCTGTTCTTTTTTGGTTTCCATTTGTGTGGAATATCTTTTTCCATCCCTTTTTATTCAGTATATGTCTTTATTGGTGAAGTGTGTTTCTTGAAGGCAACAGATTATTAAGGTCATGTTTTTTATCCGTTCAGCCACTTTATATCTTTTGATTTTGCTTTCTGGTTGTTTGGTGGTCTTCTCTTCCTTCTCTCCTGTCTTCATTTTAGTGAAGGTGATTTTCTCTGGTGCTTTTTGTATATTCCTTGTATGTTTTTAGATTTGATGTTACCATGAAACTTGCAAATACTATCTTATAACTCATTGTTTTAAACTGATGACAACTTGATGCTGGTTGCATAAACAAACAAGCAAAAAGAAAACTAGTAAAAACTACACTTTATCTCCCCCTTTTTAAACTTTTTGTTGTTTCTATTTATATCTTATACTGCCTATGTCTTGAAAAGTTGTTGTAGTTATTGTTTTTGATTGGCTCATCTTTTCATTTTTCTCCTTAAAATATGAATTGTTTACACACCACAATTACAATGTTATAATATTCTATGTTTTTCTGTGTACTTACTATTATGAGTTTTGTACCTTCAGATGATTTCTTATTGCTCATTAACATTCTTTTCTTTCAGATTGAACTCCCTTTAGCATTTCTTATAAGGCAGGTCTGATGTTGATTAAATCCCTCAGCTTTTGTTTGTCTTGGAAAGTCTTTGTTTCTCCTTCATGTTTGAAAGGTATTTTCACTGAATATACTATTCTAGAATAACAATTTTTTTTTTCCTTCAGCACTTTAAATATGTTATGTTGCTCTCTCCTGGCCTGTAAGTTTTCCACTGAAAAGTCTGGGGCAGATGTATTGGAGCTCCATTGTATATTACTTTTTTTCTTTTCTCTGGATGATTTTAGGATCCTTTCTTTATCCTTGACTTTTGACTTTTGGAAGTTTGATTATTAAATACCTTGAGGTAGGTCTTCTTTTTTTTTTTTTTTTTTCGAGATGGAGTCTCGCTCTGTCACCCAGGCTGGAGTGCAGTGGCGCAATCTCAGCTCACTGCAAGCTCCACCTCCTGGGTTCACGCCATTCTCCTGCCTCAGCTTCCCAAGTAACTGGGACTACAGGTGCCTGCCACAACGCCTGGGCAATTTTTTGTATTTTTAGTAGAGATGAGGTTTCACTGTGTTAGCCAGGATGGTCTCGATTGCCTGACCTTGTGATGCTCCTGCCTCGGCCTCCCAAAATGCTGGAATTACAGGCGTGAGCCAGTGCACCTGGCCGAGGTAGGTCTTCTTTAGGTTAAATCTGCTTGGTGTTCTAAAACCTTCTTGTACTTGAATGTTGATATCCTTCTTTAGGTTTGGGAAGTTCTCTTTTATTATCCCTTTGGATAAACTTTCTACTCCTATCTCTCTCTACCTCCACTTTATGGCCAATAACTCTTAGATTTGCCCTTTCAAGGCTATTTCCTAGATCTCATAGGTGTGCTTCATTCTTTTTTATTCTTTTTTCTTTTGTCTCCTCTGTGTATTTTCAAACAGCATGTCTTCAAGCTAACTAATTGTTTGTTCTGCTTAATTCTGCCATTAGGAATTCTGATGCATTCTTCGGTATGTTACTTGCATTTTTCTTTTTTTTTTTTTTTTTGAGATGGAGTCTCCCTCTGTCACCCAGGCTGGAGTGCAGTGGCACAATCTCGGCTCACTGCAAGCTCCGCCTCCTGGGTTCACACCATTCTCCTGCCTCAGCCTCCCAAGTAGCTGGGACTACAGGCGCCCGCCACCGCATGCGGCTAATTTTTTATATTTTTGGTAGAGACGGGGTTTCACCATGTTAGCCATGATGGTCTCGATATCCTGACCTTGTGATCCACCTGCCTCGGCCTCCCAAAGTGCTGGGATTACAGGCGTGAGCCACCATGCCCTGCCTGTTACTCGCATTTTTCAACTCCAGAATTTCTGCTTGATTCTTTTTTAATTGTTTCAATCTCTTTGTTAAATGTATCTGATAGGATTCTAAATTCCTTCTCTGTGTTATCTCAGATTGCTTTGAGTTTCCTCAGAACAGCTATTTTGAATTCTCTGTCTGAATAAACACCTATCTCTGTTTCCCCAGGATTGGTTCCTTGTGCTTTATTTAGTTCATTTGGCGAGGTCGTGTTTTCCCAGATGGTCCTGATACTTATGAATGTTCATCAGTGTTTGGCCATTGAAGAGTTAGGTATTTATTGTATCTTTGCCGTCTGAGCTTGTTTGCACCTGTTCTTCTTGAGAAGGCCTTCCAGGTATTTGAAGGGACTTTGGTGTCGGTATCTAAGCCATATCTACGGTAGGGCACACCTCAAGCCCAGTAATGCTGTGGTTCTTGGAGACTTGCAGGGGTTCTGCCTTGGTGGTTTTGGATAAGATATAGAAGAATTCTCTGGATTACCAAGCAGTGACTCTTGTTCTCTTCCCTTACTTTCTTCCAAAGAAATGGAATCTTTTTCTCTCTGTGCTGAGCTGCCTGGAGCTAGGGGAGGGATGACACAAGCACCCCTGTGGCCATCACTACTGGGACTGTGCTGAATCAGACCTGAAGCCAGCACAGCATGGGGTCTTGCTCAAGGCCTGCTGTAACTACTACCTGGCTACTGTTTGCATTTGCTCAAGGCCCTAGGGTTCTACGATCAGCAGATGGTAAAGCCAGCCAGGTTTGTGCCCTTGCCTTTAGGGCAGCAACTTCCCTCAGGCCCTGGGTGGGTCCACAGATAGTGTCAGGGAGCCAGGACCAGGAGTCAGAAACCTTAGAAATCTATGTGGTGCTCTATTCTACTGTGGCTGAGCTGGCACTGAAACCACACGACAAAATCCTTCCCACTCTTCCCTCTCCTTTCCCCAGGCAGAGGAGTCTTTCCCCATGTCAGCCATCATCATAGGCCCACAAGGAGCAGTGCCAGGCTACTGTCAATGTCCACTTAAGGATCAAGGACACTTTAGGCAGTTTGTGGTGAAGGCTACGAGTCCTGAATCTCTCCCTTCAGGGCAGTGGCTCCTCTCTGGCCCAGGGTAGGTCTAGAAATGCTGTCTAAGAGCCAAGGCTTGGAATCAGGGATCCCAAGAGGCTATTTGGTGCTCTACTCTACTGTGGCCAAACTGGTATCTAAGCTGCAAGGCAAAGTCCCCTTTACTCTTCTCTCTGCTTTTCTCAAGCAGAAGGAGCCTCTCCTTGTAGCCACCACAGCTGTGAATGTGCTGGGTCACACCTGAAGCCAGCACATCTCAGAGTCTCACCCAAAGCTTACAACACTACTGAGTATTCAGGGCCGAAGAGCTCTTTAGTTAGCAGGTGATGAATCCTGCCAGGACTGTGTCTTTCCCCTCAAGGCAGTGGGTTCCCTTCTGGCCTAGGGTGTATCTAGAAATGTCATTTGGGAGATAGGGCCTGGGATGGGGCCCTCACAACTCTGCCTGTTGCCTATCCTACTGTGGCTGAGCTGGTATCCAAGTTACAAGACATAGTCCTCTTTACTTTCCCCTATTCCCAAGCAGACGGAAGGGGCGTCTTTTAGAGCTGTGAGCTGCACTGCCTGGGGTTGGGGGAGGGGTGGCGGAAGCACTCCATTAGCTGCCTCAGCTGGTGTCTCACTAGGTCACACGCCCCCCAAGTCTACTAGCTCTGAGCCCAACACAGCACTAGGACATAGAGTCCTTGTGGCCTAGACTGCCTTTCAAGTTTATTTAGAGCACTTTAGCCCATGGTGGTCAGGCTTGCTGACACTCAGGTTTTGACCACTGGGATGGGTGATTCCCCTCTGGCTAGGGCTTGTCTAAATGCTCCCTCTGTGGGTGTCTACTGAGTTCTGTCTGGCGTTGGCAGCACTGAGTTCCAATGCAAAGTCCCACAACTGCTGTACTCTCCCACCTCCAAGCATATAGATTTCCTCTGCACAGTACACGTCTGCTGCTGGGGGATGGGAGAGGGGTAGCATGGCAATTCAGGACTGTCTTTTCTACCCGCTTCAGTGTCTCTTTCAGTGATATTAAGTTAAAACTAGGTACTGTGATCACTCACTTGATTTTTGTTTCTTATGAAGATGCTTTTTTGTGTAAATAATTGTTAAATTTGGTGTTCCTGTGGGGAGACGATCAGTGGAGGATTTTATTCAGCCATATTGCTCTGTTTCCCTCCCTTTTTATTTTTTGTTTTTGAGATGGGGTCCTGCTCTGTCACCTGGGCTGTAGTGCAGTGGTGTGGTCATAGTTTATTGCAGCCTTAAACTCCTAGCCTCAAGTGATCTTCTTGCCTCATCATCCTGAGTAGGTAGGACCACAGGTGCATGCCACCATGCCCAGCTAGTAAAAAAAAAAAAAAAAAAAAAAAAAATTGTAATAGATAAGGTCTTACTATGTTGCCCAGGCTGGTCTTGAACTCCTGGCCTCAAGCAATTCTCTCACATCAGCCTCCTGCGTAGGTGGGATTATAGGCTTGAACTACTATCCCCAACTTAGTTCTGTTTTTGTTTTATGTATTTTGAATCTCTGTTATTAGGTTCATAAATGTTTCAGATTGTTATGTCTTCATATTAAACTGACCCTTTAATCATTATTAAATTACCCTTTTTATTTCTGATATTTTTGTTTTAAAATCTTCTTTCTGAAATTAATACTAGCATTGCAATTACAGTTTGTTTCTTGTTTTTTTTTTTTTTTTGTATTAGCATTGTGTAATCTTTTCCTATCCTTTTACTTCAAACTTTTGTGTTTTCATATTTATAGTGCACTTCTTGTGCACAGTGTATAGTTTGATGTTGCCTTTTTATCCAGTCTGACAACCTCTGCCTTTTAGTTGGAGTGTTTAAGCCAGTGTGTTGAATGTGATTATTGAGATCACTGGATTTAAATGTGCTACCTTGCTATTGTCCTCTATTTATCTCTTCTATTTTTGTTTCCTTTTTCCTTTTTGTCTTCTTTTGAACTAATTGAATATTTTTAAAACTCCATTTTATCTTCTCTGTTGGCTTATTAGCTAACATTTTTTGTTTTAATTTTTAAATAGTTTTAGGGTTTTGTGTGTCTGTGAAGTGAGTGTATTTTTAAAGTTATCACAGTCTACTCTTACGTAATATTATACCATTTCATATATAGTATAAGAACCTTACAATAATATTCATTCATTTTTAAACTCCCAAATTTGTGCTAATTTTGTCCTGCATTTTACTTAATGTATGTGTTGAAATCCCCACAATATGGTGTTATTTTTGCTTTAAACAGTCAGTTTTATTAAAAAAATAAAAAATTCCTCATATTTACCCATAGATTTACAATTCATGGTACTTTTCACTTCTTTGTGTCGATTCAGATTTCTACTTCACGCTATTTCTCTCCTGCCTGAAGACATCCTGTAGCATTTCTTACAGTGCAGGTCTGCTGAGGATGGATTCTTTCACCTTGTTAAAAGAAAAACCTTAGACAAATTACATTTAATAGAGTTTAATTGAGCAAAGAATGATTCAAGAATTGGGCAGCACCTGAAACAGAATAGGTTCAGAGAGATTCTAGCACAGCCATATGGTAGGAGAAAATTTATGGACAGAAGAGGGAAAGTGATGTACAGAAAACGGAAGTGAGGTACAAAACAGCCAGATTGGTTACAGCCCTGCATTTGGCTTATTTGAACACAGTTTGAACAGTTGGCTGCCTTTGATTGGCTGGAACTCAGTGATTGGCTCATGAGTAGGTTATACATCCCGTTAGGTTAGAGTTCACTGTGTACAGAGAAACTGTTAGGCCAAACTTAACATGTGTAAAGAGGCAGCTTTAAGCTAATGCTAACAACCTTTTGCATGCTGAACAAGTTTTTTTGTCAACTTATTTTTTAAAGATATTTTTGCTGGCTCTAGAATTATACATTAATTTTTTTTTCTTCTCTTAGTTCTTTAAAGATGTGCTGCCACTGAACTCTGGTTTACTTTGTTTCCAACAAGATGTCTGCCGTCATTCTTGTTCCTCTACATAGAATGTGGCTTTTCTTCTGTAGCCACTTTTAAGATCTCTTTTCTCATTGGTTTAAATCAATTTGACTATGATGTGTTTGATGTAGGTTTATTCATGTTTATTGTGCTTGTTGTTCCTTGAGCTTCTTTAGTCTGTGTTTAGAGTTTTTGTTAAATTTGGAAATTCTGTAATCATTATTTCTTCAAATATGTTTTCTTTCTCCTCCCTCCCCACTTCATGGTCTCCAATTATATGTATTTTAGTCACTTGAGGTTGTCCTACAACTTGCTGATGCTTTCTTCAATTTTTTGATTGTTTCATTTTGGATAATTCTGTTTCTGTATTTCTGAGTTTACTAGTATTATATTTATACAGTTTCTAATCTGCTGTTAATCTCATCTAGTGTATCTTAAAAAAAACCCTCAGATATTGTATTTTGTAATTCTCTGGGTTCAATTTCAGTCATTTTAACATCTTCCATGTTTCTGTTTTCCAAGCTTAAATGTAAGGTACTTTCAGCTTGTAAAAATAATTTAGAATTTTACCTTGTTTGGTGCTGATTATTTTGGTATTCTGTAGATATTCTTGATCTTTGTTCTTAGATGCACTTCAGTTACTTGGGAACAATTTCTTTCAAAGCTTGATTTTTAAGCTTTGTTAGAGATCAGCCTTTTCTCCAGAGATAATTTTGAGCATTCCTGAAGCGATATCCTTCTGAGTACTTGATACCCTGGGAATGTTACTCCCTCCACTGCTTTCCACCAGGCTCTTAGAAACACAAACGATTTTCTCCTTGTTTGAGCTCTAGGGATATTTTTTTTTTTAATCATTCAGATGTTTTTTCCTGGCCCTTGGTTGGTTTCTCCTTATATATATGTTGATCATTACTTAGCTGAAGACACAAATAGACCTACCTACAGATCTTCAAAGCTTTTTCTCTGTGCAACTCTTTTCTCCACACTCTGTCCTGCCATCTTGGCCTCAGTGGACTCCCAGCTTCATCAACTCAACTCAGACCACTGTGTTTGGCCTCCCTCTACTTGAGCCTGTACACTTTTTCAAGGCAGTAAGCTGGGGCACTCATAGGGCTTACATCCTTTGTTAGTATGGGATCACTAACCTGCACTGCCTGACAACCAATATCTGAACCCCCCCGCCCACCACCCCCCACACACGTGCACACACACATATACATATCTAGTTTTTTGTTGTTTCAGGTGGGATGGTAAACACAGTTCCTGTTACTAAATTTTGGCCCAAAGTAGAAGTCCAGTGTCATAATTTTTAGCCTGTCTTTTTTGGCTGTATACTTTTTGCTGATAATATATTTTAGTTACTACAAAAAAATTAACCATGTAAACACATTGCTAAGGTCCCTCCCAGAATTTTGGAAGGGGTTGGTACAAGTGAGGGGTTTCTGAAACTTAAACATTGTTAGCTTCACAGTAAATCCCTATTTGGGTCTTATTTAGGAAAAAAGGAAGGACAAGAACTAGCCTCAATCCAGCCCAATTAGACTTCCCCCAAGTGCAACGAGGCCAATGACAACCAGTGATGGAGGCAGTGTTTACAAGGACCAGTCTCTTGACGGATCATTTAAAAACTCTTTAAAGGTTCAGGGAAACCACCCAGCCAGAATGTTGATATCAAGACATGATGGATCTACTGTGTCTCCAAGGTAAGGCAGCTTGGAGTCCAGGTGGCTGAGGAGGGGATAGCGGTATGGGCCATCCATCCAAGAGATTGCTCAACTGCATGGAAGAGGTCTCACTTTACTCCTTGAGCTGAGTCTGTGTTGCATGCCTATATATTTTTTGTCCTAGCTTCAAGTTTCTGTGAATTGCATGGTGTGAGAGCAAGCTGATATCAGAAACTTGACAGGGTGACTATATTCAATAATAACTTAATTGTACATTTTGAAATAACTAAAAGAGTGTAATGGGATTGTTAGTAACACAAAGGATAAATGCCTTGAGAAGCTGGATACCCCATTTTCCATGATGTGCTTATTTCACATTGCATGCCTGTATCAAAACATTTCATGTTCCCCACAAATATATACATGTCCTAGGTATCCACAAAAGTTAAAAGTAAAAAATTAAAAAAAAAAGAAACTTGGATAGAGGTTAAACTGAGATACACTGTAATCAGGATAATATGATTATAGAACAAATCATGAAACTAACAATTTAAGCTAAACAAGTTAAACTACAGCTAATGACTTAGATTGTTGTCATGTGTATAGCTGGTGGTGTAAGGACAACTTTTGAATTTTGAAATTATATAGCTAGTGTGTTTCTTTTGAGAGTTCTCTAGGTTCATGAGCATGTAAGCTTTTCATCATTGTTAAGAATAATAATAAACAGTAATAAATTAATAGCAATGATAAAAAATATGTTGTTTAGCCGTCTTCTCTGAAGCAAGAAAGGAATCTGGCAGCCTCTCAAAGAAACTGTGAAACCCAGGGAGGTGGGAGCAAGACTGCTGCTAACCTCTTTGGTGTCTTTGTGCAAATAGGAAAAAGTGCTGCCACTGGGCAATGCAACCTCATGGGTGCATGGCTTGGCAAGGGGAGCTCAGTTTGGAGTTCAGGCTCCTTTGTCTCCTGGACTGGGCAAGGTTGTGCAATAAATAGACTACAAAATTATTGGTGAAGTACCAGTTGCAGGATGCTGCTTCAAGTCTCCTTCCTTCAGTCCTAGCCTCTGGCTGGCCTGTTTGGCAGGCAGAGGAATGACAGGTCAGTGAGAGATCTGTTGATTTAACAAAAGGATGAAAACCTGACTATGAAATCCTGAGCCCATATAAATATGCTGCAGAGGAATGAGAACAAACTGTCCACAAGCAACAGGATTTTAGAGCTTGAAAGGATCTTGTAAATAACGCAGTTCTTTCCTTTGTACCTTTACTCTACAGCTTTGGAATCCCAAAGCCCAAAGAGGAAGTGAGGAGCCCCAGGTCCCACCATTAGGTAAGCAGCAGAGTCTGGGAAGGACCTGGATGTTGTGATTCTAGCCCATGTTCTTTTCATGACCCAGCACTCAACCATCAGCAATTTCTTTTCCAATATTTACCACTTTTATAAATTAATATATGAATAGATTTTCTTCCAATGTGCTTCTTACACTACAATTGATCTTGAAAATACAGATAAAAATGTAAGTTCTCTGATTCAAGGATTACAGGACTTCCAAACATCATTTATAGTATTTGAAAAACTGCAATTTTAATTTCCATGGAAATTGTGGCTTCTAGCAGTAATAATTCCATTACTCTTGATGAACCAACCAAGTTAATACAATTTGTGTTCAAAGATGTCCTAAAAGGCTGATGTAACTTTATAATCAGAACATGACTTTTAAAACTATTATAGCTATTAAAATAAACAATGAGAACATCTTCTAACATCACTCTAATAGGATTTCCTGTTCTTCCAGGTCAGGTGGCAAAAGTTTAATGAGGAATTTAATTGCTTAATGAATCAAATAGGTCGTGTTTTTGCTCCAAGGGTTGAGGTAACATTAGTTCAGATGAAATATTAGAGTTTGGGTTAGAGAGTTTTACCTTCAAGGAATAAGACGTGCTTTAGAAATCATTTCCAGGTCCTCCAAATACTTTATTGTGCCTACCTTAATACCCTTACTAATTACTATGCATAAAATCCACTAACCTTAGAGCTAGATTTCATTTTGGAAATATTTTGTTATCTAATTTTACCCAAATGGCATGCAGTAGGGCAGCCATAACAAAGTACCACAAACACGGGGTTTAAAGCAACAGAAATTTATTCTCTCAAAGTTCTGGCTAGAAGTCTGAAGTCAAGGTGTCAGTAGGTCCATGCTGTCTCTGAAGGCTCAAGGAGTGAGTCCGTTCCATGCCTTTCTCTTAGCTTTTGGTGTTGCCAGCAATCCTTGATGTTACTTGGCTTATAGACACAGCTCTCCAATCTCTGCTTCCATTGTCACATGACATTCTCCTGGTGTGTGTCCTTGTGTATCTCTTCGTCTTCTTATAATGACACCAGTCATATTGGATTAAGGGCCCATCCTACTCTAGTATGACCTGATCTTAACTAATTATATCTGCAAAGACCCTATTTCCAAATAAGGTCACATTCGTAGGTACCAGGGGTTAGGGCTTGAGCATCTGTTTTTGGGGAACACAACTCTACTCACTGCAGCATGTACCCCTACTACTTCTATGAATACAGAACTCTACAGGCTGTCATTAATTACCAAAGCTTTCTGTGAGGCTCTTTTTGTTAGGTAAAAGTAGGATGCAGATGCAAGGTACAGTCACATACACACACCATTACTGACCTCAGAAGGCTTACAGTCTCATAAAAAAACTGATCATAAATCAACCTGTAGCTATTCATTAGAAAAAGTCCTTTAGGGCTTAGTCCGTTTGGACTGTTATAACAAAATACCTTAGATAGGTAACTTATAAACAACAGAAATTCATTGTTCACAGTTCTGGAGGCTGGGAAGCCCAAGATCAAGGCAGCAGCATTGATGTCTGGTGAGGGCACTTTCTATGAGTCTTCACATGGCAGAAGGGGCTAACAAGCTTCTTCAGGCCTCTTTTATTATATAAAAGCACTAATCCCATTCATGAGGGCTTTACCCTCAAGACCTAATTATTTCCTAAAGGTCCCACCTCTTAATCCTATTGCATTGGGGAATTAGGTTTCAATATATCAATTTTGGGGAGACACAAACTTTCAGACCATAGTGTGTAGTGATGGGAAATGCTGGGAAAACATGGTTTACATAATATGGATGGGGGGCCTCTCTGAAGATATGACATTAAACTGGGACTTGAAGGATGGCAATGAATCAGCCATGGGAAAGATAAGGAGAATGTTCCAGGTAGAGTTAACAGCAAATACTAAGGCCCCAAGGCAAGAGAGAGCTTACCACTTTCCAGGGACTAAAGGAGCAAAGAGGGGGAGATGACAGAAGATGAGATTAAAGATGTAGGCAGGGGCCACATCTTTACTCTTTAATTGCCTAATGGGCAACGAATAGCTTCCAAACTTTTTTACTGCAACCCTACAGCTAAGAAATACCTTTGACACACTACCTGGTCCATAGACGCATATATACACAGCTGGACAGTAGATGGGAAGATAGTGAGTTGTCGTTAGATTTTTTTGTTGCCTTTTGGAGGTAGCATCTCTGGATCTCAAGGATTGTGCATGGGAAGGTGAAAGGATTCCAGATGATGCTCAGCAACTGGGCTTGAGTAATTGTGTTGAAGGTGGTGCCAGTAAATGACATGACAGCCTGGAGGAGGAAAAGGATTTTGTTGGGGAGGGTGTGGCTGAAAATAAACAGTTCCGTATTTGACATACTATGTTTTAAGATACCTGGATAGTAGTAGGAAAGCAAACTAACTGGCTGTTTTCTTCTACTATACTCTCAACACTCAACACAGAAAACTTCACATCAGGTCACAAAAATGTGTCAGGGGATTTCCGCAACAACCAATTCTCCAGCAGACACCAACTGTGTGTCCTGAATTCAGTTCAATTCTGTCACTGTAACCTAGAGTCAGATCCCACAGGTTAGGGCTCAGTCCCACAAGACAACCTCCTATTTCCGATGCCAGTTGAAAGTCCCAGGTTGTGACTCGTGCTTCTAATGACCGGGTACAAATTGGGGGTTCCCATGACCCCCTCCTCAGGTTCAATCTTTGTTAGAGCAGCTCACAGAACTCAGGAAAGTGTTTCATTTATGTTTCCTGGCTTATTATAGAATATATCACAAAAGATACAGATGATTGGCCGGTGGAAGAGATGGCGTGGTGGCACATGTCTGTAACCCCAGCACTTTGGGAGGCTGAGGCAGGAGGATCATTTGAGGCCAGAAGTTTAAGACCAGTCTGGGCAACACAGCAAGACCCTGTTTCTATTTAAAAAATAATAAAAAGTTAAAAAATGTATAAAATATATCTAAAGGAAGAGATGCATAAGACAAGATATGAGTAAGGTGTCTTGGAGCTTCCATGCCCTCTCTGGGTGTGCTAGCAACCTGGAAGCTCTCTGAATTCTATTCTTGTGGTTGCTATGAAGGCTTCATTATGTAGGCATGAGTGCTTAAATCACTGGCCACTGGTGATAAACTCAACCTACAGCCTCTCTCCCCTTCTCGAAGGAGGGTGGTGTGGGGGTGCTGTAAGTTCTAACCCTCTAATCACATGGTTGTTTCTCCTGGCATCTTGAGGCTCTCCATTAGTCCCCAGCCAGGGATCATCTCACTAGCATACAAAAAGATACTTATAACTTGGGAAATTCCAAAGGTTTTAGGAGTTCTGTGCCCTGAAACTGGAAGAAGACCAAAATATGTTATTTCTTCTTATAAATCACAATATCACAGTTACTGAAGTCAAAACCACAGAGATTATCCCTTAAATACAAGGAAGCAAGCTTCTTTTGCTTCTGTCTTGCTGCATAGCTCTGAAACCCAGTCCTGCCTTTTGTAAGAGTGAGTGAGCGTGTGTGTGCACGTGTGCTGTGCTGAAGGGCTTTTCTGAGGTAAAGCGAAGTTCATGAGCCGAGACTGAGCTGAGCTGTCCAAATTGGTTTCAGCTGACGGCCTTTGTTAGTGGAGTTTGAATTCCTGCTATCTGTCTTGTTATTTTTTTCGTTTTCTTTCCAAATTCATTTCTGGAGCTTGGGGCCTCAAAAATAACAAGTTGTTAAAATGACTGAGTATGCTCTCTGGCTCCACTGAGCCCAACTTCCCCCGCTATGTGTCCTAAGCAGGACTGTGAGTCCTTATTTTCCAGATGAAGCTCAATGGAGCAGTGGCGGGGAACCAGGTCTGTTGATCCTCGCTCAGCTGGGGGAGGAGGGTGAGGCAGGTGGGGAGGAGGCACATGAAGGTTGGGAGGGCAAGAATGTGGAGGTAAAATGGTGAGTCAGAGGCAGGTGGAGATGCTGGCAAATCCTGGCTTATATTCCAGAGTGTTCTTTAGCAATCTTAAGATGGAACTGAAATCTGGAATTAAAAAGCAAAAGTCTTTCGTAACAGAGGCCTCTTTGTTCTGGCTCAGATCCTCCTGGACCACAGTCACTTGAGGAAGCTTGCCCCACACTTACAAAGACAAGACCTCGCCACACAGCATCTGTCCTCTTCAACATCTGCCCCCACCAAGATGTGTCTCCAGACAAAAACCACAGTCACATTGAAGCACAGCCCAGTGCAGAGGAAATACTGAACACAGAGAAAAAATGGCAAGGCCCTAAATAGTAGGTTCAGCAGGCCCCAGGGGGCTGAGTGTGGAAGTGGATCTTGAGGGCTTGGAACTGGTGATGGGGAGATTAGAAGGGTGGGAAGGTGAGAATTTACGCACACGGAAGCCCTCCCAGCAAAGACACCTGGGCCCATCCTCACTGGCACCTGGTTGCTTTCATAGCCATAGACACAACTTGGGCCCACAATTAACGAGGAGGAAGGCAGAGCGTCAAGGAAGAGAGCTCGGCTAGCCAGGAAGGTCCGAATGGATTTATTTGGTGAGGACAAGGAACCCACCGCCTCAATGGTGTTCCTCCAGGAGGCTCCTCCCTTCACTAAGGCAGCAAGGAGTGCGCTGGTGAGGGGAAGGTAGGTATTTTCCAGAGGCTTGGGGGTGGCTGAAGGCTGGGGCTGACCCTGGGCCATGTTGCCTCCGAACTGGCCTCCCTAGTGTCAGTGGGTGTGACACCAGTGGATGCAGTTAATCCAATAGGCAGGGGAAACATCAACGCTGGTTTCTAGTGATAAGGACGGTAGTGCTTTCTCACTAGACTTGACCTGAAGAAAGTGCTCCTTCTCCCACAGTCCATCTCTCAGTGAACAATTTTGCCATCAGGCAGCAGCTCAGGCCAGAAAACTGCAGCCAGTAGCCCCAAGTCATGCCCCCACTGCCACCAAGTCCTGCTGTTTGTGAACGTTACTCACGTGAGACATCCTCGCCACTCTCTCCCCTCCTGCTGCAGTTCAGGTCCTCATCGGTTCTCATTCCGATTCTTCTGGAGCCTCCTTTCTCCCTCCCTATGTCTAACCATTGTACACAATGGTCTTTCAGAACTGCAGGCTGCTCCTGCCACTCCCCTGAAGAAAATCTTTCAGCGGCTTCCCAGTGCCCTCAGGACAAAATCCCAGCTGGGGTGTGACATGCCAGGGGCGATGACTGAGGCCTTCCAGCTACCCCAGACCTACTGGGCTACCTGGAGGAAGTGCCTGCAGCTGGGGAGAGTGAGGCCGACACCTGTTGGTGAGCACAGCTGAGGAAAGGAGAGAGAGAGAAATTGAGGACATTTTTTGCACTAGGATCCAAAATGCCTGAGGTCTGCAGCATCCCTGGATGGCCCGGTTATAAGAGACAATGAATTCCCTTTTTGTTTTGGAATTCACCTAATTTGAATTGGGCATCAGTTACTTCCATTGAAAGAGTTCTAATTCAGGCCCCATCAGTTGCTCCAACCCACGTTCCTGTCTTTTCTGTTGATGGCAGACTCTGTGCTCCACACTCTGCTCCTACCATGCGGCTCCCTTTCCTGCCCTTGCCTTCTCAGCTTGGAATGTTCTCTGTGCCCCACTGCCTCCAATTCCATTCATACAAGTGCAAATTCCACCTTTCCTTCAAGGCCCACGAAGAGTTCCCTCAGATGTGATCAAATGGTTAGCCGTGGTTTCCTTCCCTGCACACTGCAGCTTTAGCCTAAAACATTCAGACATAGCAAGTGCTTCATGGTGCAGAGATCTGTGGTCTCTCAGGAATGAACACACTGTGCTCAGACTGCACTGCCAACAGTGCCCCAAGACAAGACAGGATCCACACCATTTATCATAGAAATTGATTTTTCTCCAACATGTATTACTAAGGCAGATCCATCTTACTTTGAACTTGGAATGTGCTGCAGCACAAAAATCACAATAAGTATTCAGCAGCGAGGTCAGTCAAAGGTACTGATGCCCAGAAACATAAATTATTTCATTCTGATCTCAGTGAGACTCAAGAGTGGCTCTGCAGTTTTTGCACGAAAGTCCTTCCAACATTTGAACCTTTTCTTGCATGTTATTTGGCGTCTAAGAGGAGGCTTAAGAGCCATAGCCAAGACCTGCCAGTTCACAAAAATTTTACTAGCCTGTATTTTTTTTTTTTTTTTTTTTGAGACAGAGTCTTGCTCTGTCACCCAGGCTGGAGTACAATGGTGTGATCTTGGCTCACTGCAGCCTCCACCTCCCAGGTTCAAGTGATTTTCCTGCCTCAGCCTCCTGAGGAGCTGGGATTACAGGCGTGTGCCACCATGCCTGGCTAATTTTTTTGTACTTATATTAGAGACAGGTTTTTGCCATGTTTGCCAGGCTGGTCTCAAACTTCTGGCCTCAAGTGATGTGCCAGTCTCAGCCTCCCAAAGTGCTGGGATTACAGGCATGAGCCACTGTGCCCGGCCAAGCCTGTACTTCTTTTGAGCTTATGGATTGAACTCAATTTTGAGATAATCCAACCCAACCCAATATTGTCCATTGTAGAATTCAAGGATTAAAGTGGGAGCACATTGCTAAGGTTATTCCAGCTTGGATTCTGTGAACCAAGAAGATGCTTCAGGGTACATAGAAGTTTGCAGAACTTAGTAAGTCTAATTATTGTCAATAAGACCAATGTAAAAACCAGTGTCACGCACTGAGTCTGTTTCCTCTTTTGTCAAGGAAGGAATAATATTATCTACCTTGCAGGGTTTTTGTAAGAATTAGAAATAATACTTGTAATGCACAGTATCTGGTAGAAAAAAGATAGTATATGATTGCTGCTATTACTATTAATATTAGCAGTTACTGTTTATTTTGAGAACCTTCAGAGAGTTATAAACCAAATACTAAGGGGGTGCCGTGGAAGAAGGAGAGAAAGGCTTCATGAAGGATTTGTGGATTTGGAAGAAAGGAAGGATGGATAAAGTTGGGCTTCTAGGGCTGGGTGCGGTGGCTAATCCCAGCACTTTGGGAGGCTGAGGTGGGCAGATCACGAGGTCAAGAGATTGGCACCATCCTGGCCAACAAGGTGAAACCCCGTCTCTACTAAAAATAGAAAAATTAGCTGGGCCTGGTGGTGCATGCCTATAGTCCCAGCTACTCAGGAGGCTGAGGGAGGAGAATTGTTTGAACCCGGGAGGCGGAGATTGCAGTGAGCCGAGATCTTGCCATTGCACTCCAGCTTGGCGACAGAGCGAGACTCCATTTCAAAAAAAAAAAAAAAAGTTGGGCTTCTGTAGGTGAAGATGAGAGTAGGCCTTTTGGTCACAGGACTGGCTCTCGTCTGGAGAACATTCTCCCTGCTCCCAATTCTTATCTACAGCATGAATATCTTTTCCATTCATAAAGTTATAGTCTAACTTCGCCACCACGCAGGCCCCTTCACCCTCCTTTGTTGATGTGATGGTTATGTATTATGTCTGCATACAACAAAAACCCCGGCAAACAATGTTAGCATTTTTATCTTCAATTGTCATGCATATTTTGAAGAACCCAAGTCGTAGTCTTTCATATTTGCCAGATATTTGCCATTTCTGTTTCTCTTCCTTTGCTCCTGATAATCCGAATTTCCTTCTGGTATCATTTCCCTCTGGTCTGAAAAACTTCCTTCAGTCATTTTTTAAGAGTGAATCTGTTAGCAATGAATTCTCCTAGTTTTCCTCCATCTAAGAATGTCTTTCTTTACCTTTGGTCCTGAGGGATATTATCCAGGATATAGAATTCTAATAGTTCTTTTCTTTCAGCACTTACAAATATCCCTCCTCTTCCTTCTGGCCTCTGGATTTCTGAGGAGAAATCTGCATTTATTCAAATTGTTACCTATAAGAAGTGTATCATTTTTCTCTCAGAGCTTTCAAGATGTTTTCTTTGTCTTTAGTTTTCAATAGTTTGATTATGATGTGTCTGGGTGAGATTTCTCTGGGTTTTTCCTGATAGGGTTGCTGAGCTTTTTGTGTCAGTAGGTTTGTGTCTTTCACCAAATTCAGGACATTTTCAGCAATTATTTCTTCAAATATTTGTTTTACACCACACTCTTCCCTCTCCTTATAAAAGTCTGATGACATGAATGTTAGACCTTTTGATATTGTTCCACAGGTCTGTGAATCAACCCAGGGGCTCATTATTTTTTACCTTTTTTCTCTTTTTTGCTCAAATTGTATAATTTCTATTGATGTAGCTTTACATTCACTGACTCTCCTCTGTCATCTCCACTCTGCTTTTAAACCCGTTTAGTGAAGGGGCTTAAATTTAAAATTTCAGTTTCTGTACTTTTTGTTTGAAATTTTCCATTGGCTCTTCTTTCTATCTTCTGTTCCTTTGCTGACACTTCCTGTCTTTCTGTTCATTTCAAGAATGTTCACCCTTACTTGGTGGAGTACTTTGATAATAGCTGCTTTATAGTCTCTATCAGATAATTCCAACATCTGTGTTATCTCTGTGTTAGCATCTGTTGCTTGTCATTAAAGGGGCTTAAAAGCAAAGTGGAGATGACAGAGGAGAGTCAGTGAATGTAAAGCTAGATCAATAAAAATTATACAATTTGAGCAACAAAGAGAAAAAAGATGAAGAGGAGAATTCTTCACCAGTCTTTTGTGGATTGTGGTTTTGGTGGCAGGTATTCCAAAACTTTGCAGTGCTACTCAGATCTGTCCTATGTGTGTGCCACCTAGTGTCCTGTCTGACACCTGGGTGGTGACTTACCCCTTTGGTTCAGCTCTCAAAGTCATTTCTTGGCTAGTTAGGAGCAGATCCATTGCATGCACGGCTTGATGATGAGCCCAAGAGTTCATCAACAATTTTATGGGATTGATTTTCCACACTCCTTTCTCTGTGTGATTTCTTCAGTACTTTCCAGTTTCCTGGGGATCTCCTTTTTTGTATTCCCCCAAGGAAGCTGGGTTTTATTGACCCTGCTCTGTTGTTCACTCCCACAACTGCGTCCGCATTCAGGGCCAAGTGCTTGGAGGACAGAGAGAAAAGGCAATGGGGATTTGCCCCAACTTTTGGTACTATTGCTCCTCTGATTAGAGAAGAAGGTTCCCCTCCCTAACAGTTTTAGGTGTCTGGGGCCCCCTTTGCCACCACAATCTACCAGGACACCTGTTTACAGTTCCTGAAACTTGGAACTCTGCACTGATGCCCACTCCTCCTCTCTCCACCCCTTCACCCTTTCCACCCCACCAAGGCCAGGCAAGGCTATTCTGGAGTTTAAACAAAATGGTAAGCTCTCCACTGGTTTGGTGGTGCTTCGAGAGCTGATCCTCCTCCCCAGTCCTTTTCTGTTTTTCAGAGTTCCTAAGTTGCATTCTGTTCAGGTTTTATAACTATATTCAGTGGGGAGAGCCAGAGGGGTCTTGCTTATGTCATTTTCCCTAGAACTGGAACCCCACTACCCAGAAATCAACACTGCCAATATTTTGGAGTCTTTTTTGTCCAGCGTATATTCTGGACACACACACTCACTGTTGAAATCACACCCTATGTACAGTTTAGTCATTTACTTCTTTCAATATCATTGTGAGAATTTTCCAAAATATTATTAAAATATGAATAAAATATTCTGAATCTGATTTAAATGTGTAATATGTTTGTCATTGAAATGTCAGAAAAGGAGAAAATCATAAACAATAAAACAAATATGTAGTCCACCACTCAGAAATAACTCTTAGCATTTTGATGTATACCCTTCCAGGCTTCTAAACACTTTACATGTTTAAATAACTGTGCATACTACTCTGAAAGTTGCTCTTTTTTTTGAGCTTGATAAATTTATTGGTTGGTGCAAAAGTAATTGCAGTTTTTGCACCAACCTAATATTTTCTATACTTCTGAATAATCTACAGGACATTTTAAAAGGCTGCACTGTATTCTATTATATACATGTATTAGAATACATTTGACTCTTGAACAACACAGGTTTGAACTACATGGATCCACTTTTATGTGGATTTTCTTCTGCCTCTGCCACCCCTGGGACCAACCTCATCATTTCTTCCTGCTCAGCTTACTCAATGTGAAAGACAATAAGGATGAAGACCTTTGTGGTGATCCACTTTCACTTAATGAATAGCAAATATATTTTCTCTTCCTATGACTTTCTTAATCGCATTTTCTTTTCTCTAGCCTATTTTGTTGTAAGCATACAGAATATAATACATATGACATGGAAAATATGTGTTAATTGACTATGTTATTGGTGAGGCTTCTGGCCAACAGGAGGCTATTAGTAGTTCTGTTTGGGGGGGGTCAAAATTATACATAGATTTTTGACTGTGCGGAGGGTTGGTGCCCCTAACCCCCATGTTGTTCAAGGGTCAACTGTATATTTATTAACCAGAAATTGTACACTTAAGTTGCTTACAGTTTTTCCTTTTAGACGGAAGAATTTAATTTTAGCATTTACAGAAGTGACTTTTTGTGCATCCCTACTTTTATTCTTAGGATAAATCCTAACATATAATTGCTGGGACAAAGACATCGTATACTTATTGCCAAATCATCCTTGAAAAAGATTGCACCTATTTGGAATATTAACATATCCCTGCTCTTATGCCAATTATTGTTCTGGAGTCTTTTGTCCAGTATACATTCTTTTAAAATATATTCTAATCTAAGAGATTAATATAGGTCATTTAAAAACTCCACTTAGTTACTATTTTGTGTGTATAGTAGTCCCCACTTATCTGCAGGAAATATGGTCCAAGATCCCCAGTGGATGCCTGAAATCTTGGACAGTACTGAATTTCCATTTTAGCTAAGCACTTACCACACATGGTGGCTGTAACTTTTACAGTTTGAAGTTCCACAGTAAAACTTACACAAATTTCTTTTTCCTTCTTCACAATCTCACTAATAGGAGACTTTTTTTTTTTTTTTTTTTTACTGTAGATCTTAGCAATCTCAGCATGCAATTTTTATTTTTCCTTATTAGGTCAAGAAACTTCACCCCTTTACTTAAAGGAAACACTTTATGCCTCTCTTTAGCATATCCAAACTGCCAGCATCACTACAATTGGAGTTTGGGCCATTACGAGGTAAAATAAGGGTTTCTTGAACACAAGCACTGTGATACATCAGCAGTCGATCTGGTAACCTAGCTGGTTACTAAAAGACTCATGGGCGCATAGTGTAGACAGTGTGGAGATGCTGAACTAAGGGATGATTCATGTCCCAGGCAGGACCAAGTGGGACATGAGAGATTCCATCATGCTGTTCAGAATGATATGCAACTTAAAAGTTACTAATTGTGTGTTTCTGGAATTTTCCATGTAATATTTTTGGACTGAGGTTGACCAAAACTGCAGAAAGTGAAACTCCTGGTAAGGGGGGACTACTGTACTTTGGAAAATTATTTTTTGATTAAATAATATTTCACAATGTGGATGGAGCATTTTATTATTGGAAATTTTTTGTGCCATTTTACATAATTCTGTCATGAATGTATGACTTTATCACTATCAATCAGTCATCAATCATCTATCTGGCATACCTTTTTCCACAATCTAATTTTTGTATACTTAATGAGACAGTTTATATAAAGTGAAAAAACCAGGCAGAACTAATCTATGCCATTAGTAATCAGAATAGTAGTTACTCTGAGGGGTTAATGACTAGAAGGAAGAGAGGGAGGGGTTAATGACTAGAAGTGAGCAGGCAGCTTGCTTGCAGGGGCTGGTAGCATTCTATTATTTATTTATTTATTTATTTTTCCTTTTTCAAAATTATACTTTAAGTTCTGGGATACATGCGCAGAACGTGCAGGTTTGTTACATAGGTATACATGTGCCATGGTAGTTTGCTGCACACATCAACCCTTAGGTATTTCTCCTAACGCTATCCCTCCCCTAGCCACCCACCTCCTGACAGGCCCTAGCATGTGATGTTCTCTTCCCTGTGTCCATGTGTTCTCATTGTTCAACTCCCACTTATGAGTGAGAACATGCAGTGTTTGGTTTTCTGTTCTTGCGTCAGTTTGCTGAGAACAATGGTTTCCAGCTTCATCCATGTCCCTGCAAAAGACATGAACTCATCTTTTTTTTTATGGCTGCACAGTATTCCATGGTGTATATGTGCCACATTTTCTTTATCCAGTCTATCATTGATGGGGATTTGGGTTGGTTCCAAGTCTTTGCTATTGTGAACAGTGCTGCAATAAACATACGTGGGCATGTGTCTTTGTAGTAGCATGATTTATATTCCTTTGGGTATATACCTAGTAATGGGATTGCTGGGTCAAATGGTATTTCTAGTTCTAGATCCTTAAGGGATCACCACACTGTCTTCCACAATGGTTGAACTAATTTACACTCCCACCAACAGTGTAAAAGTGTTCCTATTTCTCCACATCCTCTCCAGCATCTGTTGTTTCCTGACTTTTTAATGATTGCCATTCTAACTGGTGTGAGATGGTATCTCATTGTGGTTTTGATTTGCATTTCTCTGATGACCAGTGATGATGAGCATTTTTTCATGCGTCTGTTGGCTGCATAGATGTCTTCTTTTGAGGAGTGTGTTTTCATATCCTTTGCCCACTTTTTGATGGGGTTGTTTTTTTTTCTTGTAGATTTGTTTAAGTTCCTTGTAGATTCTGGATATTAGCCCTTTTTCAGATGGATAGATTGTAAATATTTTCTCCCATTCTGTAGGTTGCCTGTTCACTCTGATGATAGTTTCTTTTGCTGTGTAGAAGCTCTTTAGTTTAATTAGATCCCATTTGTCTATTTTGGCTTTTGTTGCCATGGTGTTTTAGTCATGAAGTCTTTGTCCATGCCTATGTCCTGAATGGTATTGCCTAGGTTTTCGTGTAGGGTTTTTATGGTTTTAGGTCTTACGTTTAAGTCTTTAATCCATCTTGAGTTAATTTTTGTATAAGGTGTAAGGAAGGGGTCCAATTTCAGTTTTCTGCATATGGCTAGCCGGTTTTCCCAACACCATTTATTAAACAGGGAATCCATTCCCCATTGCTTGTTTTTGTCCAGTTTGTCAAAGATCAGGTAGTTGTAGGTGTGTGGTGTTATTTCTGAGGGCACTGTTCTGTTGCATTGGTCTATATATCTGTTTTGGTACCAGTACCATGCTGTTTTGGTTACTGTAGCCTTGTAGTATAGTTTGAAGTCAGGTAGCATGATGCCTCCAGCTTTGTTCTTTTTCCTTAGGATTGTCTTGGCTGTATGGGCTCTTTTTTGGTTCCATATGAAATTTAAGCAGTTTTTCTAATTCTGTGAAGAAAGTCAATGGCAGCTTGATGGGGATAGCATTGAATCTATAAATGACCTTGGGCAGTATGGCCGTTTTCATGATATTGATTCTTCCTATCCATGAGCATGGAATGTTTTTCCATTTGTTTGTGTCCTCTCTTATTTCCTTGAGAAGTGGTTTGTAGTTCTCATTGAAGACGGCTTTCACATCCCTTGTCAGTTGTATTCCTAGGTATTTTATTCTCTTTGTAGCAATTGTGAATGGGAGTTCACTCATGATTGGCTCTCTATTATTGGCGTATAGGAATGCTTGTCATTTCTGCCCATTGGTTTTGTATTCTGAGACTTTGCTGAAGTTGCTTATCAGCTTAAGGAGATTCTGGGCTGAGAAAATGGGGTTTTCTAAATATACAATCATGTCATCTGCAAACAGAGACAATTTGACTTCCTCTCTTCCTATTTGAATACTCTTTATTTCTTTCTCTTGCCTGATTGCCCTGGCCGGAACTTCCAACACTATGTTGAATAGGAGTGGTGAGAGAGGGCATCCTTGTCTTATGCCAGTTTTCAAAGGGAATGCTTCCAGTTTTTGCCCATTCAGTATGATATTGGCTGTGGGTTTGTCATAAATAGCTCTTATTATTTTGAGATATGTTCCATCAATACCTAGTTTATTGAGAATTTTTACCATGAAGGGGTGTTGAATTTTATCGAAGGCCTTTTCTGCATCTATCAAGATAATCATGTGGTTGTTGTCATTGGTTCTGTTTGTATGATGGATTATGTTTATTGATTTGCGTATGTTGAACCAGCCTTGCATCCCAGGGATGAAGCCCACTTGATCGTGGTGGATAAGCTTTTTGATGTGCTGCTGGATTCAGTTTGCCACTACTGAGGATTTTCACATCGATGTTCATCAGGGATATTGGCCTGAAATTTTCTCTTTTTGTTGTGTCTCTGCCAGGTTTTGGTATCAGGATGATGGGGGCATCATAAAATGAATTAGGGAGGAGTCTCTCTTTTCCTATTGTTTGGAATAGTTTCAGAAGGAATGGTATCAGCTTCTCTTTGTACCTCTGGTAGAATTTGGCTGTGAATCTGTCTGGTCCTGGGCTTTTTTTGGTTTATAGGCTATTAATTGCTGCCTCAATTTCAGAACTTGTTATTGGTCTATTCAGAAATGTGACTTCTTCCTGGTTTAGTCTTGGGAGGGTGTATGTGACTAGGAATTTATCCATTTCTTCTAGATTTTCTAGTTTATTTGTATAGAGGTATTTATAGTATTCTCTGATGGTAGTTTATATTTCTGTGGGATCAGTGGTGATATCCTCTTTATCATTTTTTGTTGTATCTATTTGATTCTTCTTTCATTTTTGCTTAATAGCCTGGCTAGTGGTCTGTCTATTTTGTTAATCCTTTCAAAAAACCAGCCCCTGGATTCATTAATTTTTTGAAGTGTTTTTCATGTCTGTGTCTCCTTCAATTCTGCTCTGAGCTTAGTTATTTCTTGTCTTCTGCTAGTGTTTGAATTTGTTTGCTCTTGCTTCTCTAGTTCTTTTCATTGTGATGTTACGGTGTTGATTTTAGATCTTTCCCGCTTTCTCCTGTGGGCATTTAGTGCTATAAGTTTCCCTCTAAACACTGCTTTAGTTGTGTCCCAGAGATTCGAGTACATTGTGTCTTTGTTCTCATTGGTTTCAAAGAACTTATTTATTTCTGCCTTAATTTAGTTGTTTACCCAGTAGTCATTCAGGAGCAGATTGTTCAGTTTCCATGTAGTTGTGCGGTTTTGAGTGGGTTTCTTAATCCTGAGTTCTAATTTGATTGCACTGTGGTCTGAGAGACTGTTATGATTTCCATTCTTTTGCATTTGCTGAGGAGTGTTTTACTTCCAATTCTGTGGTCAGTTTTAGAATAAGTGGGATGTGGTGCTGAGAAGAATGTGTATTCTGTTGATTTGGGGTGGAGAGTTCTGTAGATGTCTATTAGGTCCTCTTGTTCCAGAGCTGAGTTCAAGTCCTGAATATCCTTGTTAATTTTCTGTTTCGTTGATCTGTCTAATATTGACAATGGGGTGTTAAAGTCTCCCATTATTATTGTGTGGGAGTCTAAGTCTCTTTGTAGGTCTCTAAGAACTTGCTTTATGAATCTGGGTGCTCCTGTATTGGGTGTATATATATTTAGGATAGTTAGCTCTTCTTGTTGAATTGATCCCTTTACCATTATGTAATGGCCTTCTTTGTCTCTTTTGATCTTTGTTGGTTTAAAGTCTGTTTTATCAGAGACTAGGATTGCAACCCCTGCTTTTTTTTGCTTTCCATTTTCTTGGTCAATATTCCTCCATCCCTTTGTTTTGAGCCTATGTTTGTCTTTGCACTTGAGATCAGTCTCCTGAATACAGCACACTGATGGGTCTTGACTCTTTATCCAATTTGCCATTCTGTGTCTTTTAATTGGGGCATTTAGCCCGTTTACATTTAAGGTTAATATTGTTATGTTGTGAATTTGATCCTGTCATTATGATGCTAGCTGGTTATTTTGCCCGTTAGTTGATGCAGTTTCTTATAGTGTCGATGGTCTTTGCAATTTGGTATGTTTTTGTAGTGGCTGGTACTGGTTTTTCCTTTCCATATTTAGTGCTTCCTTCAGGAGCTCTTGTAAGACAGGCCTGGTGGTGACAAAATCTCTCAGCATTTGTTTGTCTGCAAATGATTTTATTTCTCCTTCACTTATGAAGCTTAGTTTGGCTGGATATGAAATTCTGGGTGGAAAATTCTTTTCTTTAATAATGTTGAATATTGGCCCCCATGCTCTTCTGGCTTTTAGGGTTTCTGCTAAGAGATCCACTCTTAGTCTGATGGGATTCCCTTTGTAGGTAACCCAACCTTTCTCTCTGGCTGCCCTTAACATTTTTTTCTTCATTTCAACCTTGGTGAATCTGATGATTACGTGTCTTGGTCTTTTCGAGGAGTATCTTTGTGGCATTCTCTGTATTTCCTGAATTTGACTGTTGGCCTGTCTTGCTAGTTTCGGGAAGTTCTCCTGGACAATATCCTGAAAAGTGTTTTCCAACTTGGTTCCATTCTCCCCGTCACTTTCAGGTTCACCAGTTGAATGTAGGTTTGGTCTTTTCACATAGTCCCATATTTCTTGGAGGTTTTGTTCTTTCCTTTTTATTATTTTTTCTCTAATCTTGACTTCATGCTTTATTTCATTAAGTTGGTCTTTAATCTCTGATATCCTTTTTCCTGTTTGATTGATTTGGCTATTGATACTTGTGCGTACTTCACGAAGGTCTCTTGCTATGTTTTTCAGTTCCATCAGGCCATTTATGTTCTTCTCTAAACTGGTTATTCTAGTTAGCAATTCATTTAATCTTTTTTCAAGGTTCTTAGCTTCCTTGCATTGGGTTAGAACATGCTCCTTTAGCTTGGAGGAGTTTGTTATTACCCACCTTCTGAAGCCTACTTCTGTCCATTCATCAAACTCATTCTCCATCCAGTTTTGTTCCTTTGCTGGCGAGGACTTATGGTCCTTTGGAGGGGAAGAGGCATACTGATTTTGGAATTTCCAGCCTTTTTGCACTGGTTTTTCTTCATCTTCGTGGACTTATCGACCTTTGGTCTGATGTTGGTGACCTTTGGATGTGGTTTTTGTGTGGACATCCTTTTTATTAATGTTGATACTATTCCTTTTTGTTTGTTAATTTTCCTTCTAACATTCAGGCCCCTCTGCTGCAGGTCTGCTCAAGTTTGCTGGAGGTCCACTCCAGGCCCTATTTGCCTGAGTACCACCAGCGGAGGCTGCAGAACAGAAAAGATTGCTGCCTTTTCTTTCCTCTGGAAGCTTCGTCCCAGAGGGGCACTCACCAGATGCCAGCTGGAGCTCTCCTGTATGAGGTGTCTGTCGATCCCTGCTGGGAGGTGTCTCCCCATGAGGAGGCACACGGGTCAGGTACCCACTTGAGAAGGCAGTCTGTCCCTTAGCAGAGCTTGAGCGCTGGGCTGGGAGATCTGCTGCTCTCTTAAGAGCCAGCAGGCAGGAACGTTTAAGTCTGCTAAAGCTGCGCTCACAGTCCCTGACTGGGGCTGCTGTCTTTCTTTCAGAGATGCCCTGCCCAGAGAGGAAGAATCTAGAGATGCAGTCTAGCTACAGCAGCTTTGCTGAGCTGCAGTGGGCTCCGCCCAGTTTCGACTTCTCAGTGGCTTTGCTTACGCTGTGAGGGGAAAACTGCCTACTCAAGCCTCAGTAATGCCCTTCCCCCCACCAAGCTCGAGTGTCCCAGGTTGACTTCAGACTGCTGTGCTGGCAGTAAGAATTTCAAGCCAGTGGATCATAGCTTGCTGGGCTGCGTGGGGGTGGGATCCTTTGAGCAAGATCACTTGGCTCCCTGGCTTCAGCACCCCCTTTCCAGGGGAGTGATCAGCTCTGTCTCACTGGTGTTCCAGGTGCTACTGGGGTATGAAAAAAAAAACTCTGGCAGCTAGCTTGGTGTCTGCCCAAGTGGCCACCCAGTTTTGTGCTTGAAACCCAGGGCCCTGGTGGTATAGGCACCCAAGGGAATCTCCTGGTCACCAGGTTGTGAAGACCATGGAAAAGCATAGTATCTGGGCTGGAATGCACAGTCCAAGCATAGTATCTGGGCTGGAATGCACAGTCCCTCAGGACTTCCCTTGGCTAGGGGAGGGAGTTCCCTGACCCCTTGCGCTTCCTGGGTGAGGCAATGCCCCACCCTGCTTCGGTTTGCCCTCCATGGGCTGCACCCACTCTCTAACCCGTCCCAATGAGATGAACCGGGTACCTCAATTGGAAATGTAGAAATCACCTCCCTGCTGCATTGATCTTGCTGGGAGCTGTGGACCGAAGCTGTTCCTATTTGGCCATTTTGCCAGCCACCCCCCACAATCTAGTTATTTATTTATTATAAATTTAAAGAATGAATTTACTGGATCAAAGATTATTAACTTTTTTCTTTTTGCAGACTATATATATATGCGTATATATATGTATATATAAATGTATGATTTTTTCCTCATTATTAAAGCAGTGCTTGTTCATTACAGAACATTTAGAAAATAAAGATACATATAAAGGAGAAGAATATCCTCCTGTGGCAGAGAAGGCTCACTTTACTGTCCACCAAACATCTTGTTCCTTTTTCCATAATTAGTCTGGGATAGATTTTGCAGTCCCTACCTCTCACCCACTCCATCTGCATGTGACCAATGATGTGTAAACAGGTCACTTTCAAGCCAAGACTTTGAAGTTACTAGTGTACTTTCCTCAAGATGTTTTTCTGTCTGCTGGAAGGAAGCAATTGATAATTAGACTCTAGGGGATGTGAGGAACCAGGAGATGGAAGGATTCTGGATCCCTTAATCACTGCATGGACGAGCGCCCCCTGCTGACTATGACCACTGGGTTTCACTGTCACATGAAACTGTTGGGTTAAGTCACTGGAATTTGGTGATTTATTCTTTAGAAAGAATCACTGTTAACATTTTGACATATTTTTTCTCAGTTTTTTTCCTATGCACTTTTTTTTTTATTGGTTTGATTTTCTTTTTTTTAAAATTTTATTATTATTATACTTTAAGTTTTAGGGTACATGTGCACAATGTGCAGGTTGGTTACATATGTATACATGTGCCATGTTGGTGTGCTGCACCCATTAACTTGTCATTTAGCATTAGGTATATCTCCTAATGCTCTCCCTCCCCACTCCCCCCACCCCACAACAGTCCCCAGTGTGTGACGTTCCCCTTCCTGTGTCCATGTGTTCTCATTTTTCAATTCCCACCTATGAGTGAGAACATACGGTGGTTGGTTTTTTGTCCTTGTGATAGTTTGCTGAGAATGATGGTTTCCAGCTTCATCCACGTCCCTACAAAGGACATGAACTCGTCATTTTTTATGGCTGCATAGTATTCCGTGGTGTATATGTGCCACATTTTCTTAATGCAGTCTATCATTGTTGGACATTTGGGTCGGTTCCAAGTTTTTGCTATTGTGAATAGTGCCGCAATAAACATACGTGTGCATGTGTCTTTATAGCAGCATGATTTATAATCCTTTGGGTATATACCTAGTAATGGGATGGCTTGGTCAAATGGTATTTCTAGTTCTAGATCCCTGAGGAATGGCCACACTGACTTCCACAATGGTTGAACTAGTTTACAGTCCCACCAACAGTGTAAAAGTGTTCCTATTTCTCCACATCCTCTCCAGCATCTGTTGTTTCCTGACTTTTTAATGATCACTATTCTAACTGGTGTGAGATGGTATCTCATTGTGGTTTTGATTTGCATTTCTCTGATGGCCAGTGATGATGAGCATTTTTTCATGTGTTTTTTGGCTGCATAAATGTCTTCTTTTGAGACGTGTCTGTTCATATCCTTTGCCCACATTTTGATGGGGTTGTTTGTTTTTTTCTTGTAAATTTGTTGGAGTTCATTGTAGATTCTGGATATTAGCCTACTTTGTCAGATAAGTAGGTTGCGAAAATTTTCTCCCATTCTGTAGGTTGCCTGTTCACTCTGATGGTAGTTTCTTTTGCTGTGCAGAAGAAGCTCTTTAGTTTAATTAGATCCCATTTGTCAGTTTTGGCTTTTGTTGTCATTGCTTTTGGTGTTTTAGACATGAAGTCCTTGCCCATGCCTATGTCCTGAATGGTATTGCCTAGGTTTTCTTCTCGAGTTTTTATGGTTTTAGGTCTAACATTTAAGTCTTTAATCCATCTTGAATTAATTTTTGTATAAGGTGTAAGGAAGGGATCCAGTTTCAGCTTTCTACATATGGCTAGCCAGTTTTCCCAGCACCATTTGTTAAATAGGGAATCCTTTCCCCATTGCTTGTTTTTGTCAGGTTTGTCAAAGATCAGATAGTTGTAGATATGTGGCATTATTTCTGACGGCTCTGTTCTGTTCCATTGGTCTATATCTCTGTTTTGGTACCAGTACCATGCTATTTTGGTTACTGTAGCCTTGTAGTATAGTTTGAAGTCAGGTAGCGTGATGCCTCCAGCTTTGTTCTTTTGGCTTAGGATTGACTTGGCGATGCGGGCTCTTTTTTGGTTCCATATGAACTTTAAGGTAGTTTTTTCCAATTCTGTGAAGAAAGTCATTGGTAGCTTGATGGGGGTGGCATTGAATCTATAAATGACCTTAGGCAGTATGGCCATTTTCACGATATTGATTCTTCCTACCCATGAGCATGGAATGTTCTTCCATTTGTTTGTATCCTCTTTTATTTCATTGAGCAGTGGTTTGTAGTTCTCCTTGAAGAGGTCCTTCACATCCCTGGTAAGTTGGATTCCTAGGTATTTTATTCTCTTTGAAGCAATTGTGAATGGGAGTTCACTCCTGATTTGGCTCTCTGTTTGTCTGTTATTGGTGTATAAGAATGCTTGTGATTTTTGTACATTGATTTTGTATCCTGAGACTTTGCTGAAGGTGCTTATCAGCTTAAGGAGATTTTGGGCTGAGACGATGGGGTTTTCTAAATATACAATCATGTCATCTGCAAACAGGGACAATTTGACTTCCTCTTTTCCTAATTGAATGCCCTTTATTTCCTTCTCCTGCCTGATTGCCCTGGCCAGAACTTCCGACACTATGTTGAATAGGAGTGGTGAGAGAGGACATCCTTGTCTTGTGCCCGTTTTCAAAGGGAATGCTTCCAGTTTTTGTCCATTCAGTATGATATTGGCTGTGGGTTTGTCATAGATAGCTCTTATTATTTTGAGATACATCCCATCAATACCTAATTTATTGAGAGTTTTTAGCATGAAGAGTTGTTGAATTTTGTCAAAGGCCTTTTCTGCATCTATTGAGATAATCATGTGGTTTTTGTCTTTGGTTCTGTTTATATGCTGGATTACATTTATTGATTTGCATATATTGAACCAGCCTTGCATCCCAGGGATGAAGCCCACTTGATCATGGTGGATAAGCTTTTTGATGTGCTGCTGGATTCGGTTTGCCAGTATTTTATTGAGGATTTTTGCATCAATGTTCGTCAACGATATTGGTCTAAAATTCTCTTTTTTTGTTGTGTCTCTGCCAGGCTTTGGTATCAGGATGATGCTGGCCTCATAAAATGAGTTAGGGAGGATTCCCTTTTTTTCTATTGATTGGAATAGTTTCAGAAGGAATGGTAGCAGCTCCTCCTTGTACCTCTGGTAGAATTCGGCTGTGAATCCATCTGGTCCTGGACTTTTTTTGATTGGTTAGCTATTAATTATTGCCTCAGGTTCAGACCCTGTTATTGGTCTAGTCAGAGATTCAACTTCTTCCTGGTTTAGTCTTGGGAGGGTGTATGTGTCGAGGAATTTATCCATTTCTTCGGATTTTCTAGTTTATTTGCATAGAGGTGTTTATACTATTCTCTGATGGTAGTTTGTATTTCTGTGGGATCGGTGGTGATATCCCCTTTGTCATTTTTTATTGTGTCTAGTTGATTCTTCTCTCTTTTCTTCTTATTAGTCTTGCTAGCGGTCTATCAATTTTGTTGATCTTTTCAAAACACCAGCTCCTGGATTCATTGATTTTTTGAAGAGTTTTTTGTGTCTCTATTTCCTTCAGTTCTGCTCTGATCTTAGTTATTTCTTGCCTTCTGCTAGCTTTTGAATGTGTTTGCTCTTGCTTCTCTAGTTCTTTTAATTGTGATGTTAGTGTGTTAATTTTAGATCTTTCCTGCTTTCTCTTGTGGGCATTTAGTGCTATAAATTTCCCTCTACACACTGCTTTGAATGCGTCCCAGAGATTCTGGTATATTGTGTCTTTGTTCTCGTTGGTTTCAAAGAACATCTTTATTTCTGCCTTCATTTCGTTATGTACCCAGTAGTCATTCAGGAGCAGGTTGTTCAGTTTCCATGTAGTTGAGCAGTTTTGAGTGAGTTTCTTAATCCTGAGTTCTAGTTTGATTGCACTGTGGTCTGAGAGACAGTTTGTTATAATTTCTGTTCTTTTACATTTGCTGAGGAGGGCTTTACTTCCAACTATGTGGTCAATTTTGGAATAGGTGTGGTGTGGTGCTGAAAAGAATGTATATTCTGTTGATTTGGGGTGGAGAATTCTGTAGATGTGTATTAGGTCCACTTGGTGCAGAGCTGAGTTCAATTCCTGGATATCTTTGTTAACTTTCTGTCTTGTTGATCTGTCTAATGTTGACAGTGGGGTGTTAAAGTCTCCCATTATTATTGTTTGGGAGTCTAAGTCTCTTTGTAGGTCTCTAAGGACTTGCTTTATGAATCTGGGTGCTCCTGTATTGGATGCATGTATATTTAGGATAGTTAGCTCTTCTTGTTGAATTGATCCATTTACTATTATGTAATGGCCTTCTTTGTCTCTTTTTATCTTTGTTGGTTTAAAGTCTGTTTTATCAGAGACTAGGATTGCAACCCCTGCCTTTTTCTGTTTTCCATTTGCTTGGTAGATCTTCCTCCATCCCTTTATTTTGAGCCTATGCGTGTCCCTGCACATGAGATGGGTTTCCTGAATACAGCACACTGATGGTTCTTGACTCTTTATCCAATTTGCCAGTCTGTGCCTTTTAATTGGAGCATTTAGCCCATTTACATTTAAGGTTAATATTGTTATGTGTGAATTTGATCCTGTCATTATGATGTTAGCTGGTTATTTTGCTGGTTAGTTGATGCAGTTTCTTGCTAGCCTTGATGGTCTTTACAATTTGGCATGTTTTTGCAGTGGCTGGTACCGGTTGTTGCTTTCCATGTTTAGAGCTTCCTTCAGGAGGTCTTTTAGGGCAGGCCTGGTGGTGACAAAATCTCTCAGCATTTGCTTGTCTGTAAAGTATTTTATTTCTCCTTCACTTATGAAGCTTAGGTTGGCTGGATATGAAATTCTGGGTTAAAAATGCTTTTCTTTAAGAATGTTGAATATTGGCCCCCACTCTCTTCTGGCTTGTAGAGTTTCTGCCGAGAGATCAGCTGTTAGTCTGATGGGCTTCCCTTTGTGGGTAACCTGACCTTTCTCTCTGGCTGCCCTTAACATTTTTTCCTTCATTTCAACTTTGGTGTATCTGACAATTCTGTGTCTTGGAGTTGCTCTTCTCGAGGAGTATCTTTGTGGCGTTCTCTGTATTTCCTGAATTTGAATGTTGGCCTGCCTTGCTAGACTGGGGAAGTTCTCCTGGATAATATCCTGCAGAGTGTTTTCCAACTTGGTTCCATTCTCCTTGTCACTTTCAGGTACACCAATCAGACATAGATTTGGTCTTTTCACATAGTCCCATATTTCTTGGAGGCTTTGTTCGTTTCCTTTTATTCTTTTTTCTCTAAACTTCTCTTCTCACTTCATTTCATTCATTTCGTCTTCCATCACTGATACCCTTTCTTCCAGTTGATTGCATCAGCTACTGAGGCTTGTGCATTCGTCACGTAGTTCTCATGCCACGGTTTTCAGCTCCATCAGGTCCTTTAAGGACTTCTCTGCATTGATTATTCTAGTTAGCCATTTGTCTAATTTTTTTCCAGGTTTTTAAGTTCTTTGCCATTGGTTCGAAGTTCCTCCTTTAGCTCGGAGTAGTTTGATCTTCTGAAGCCTTCTTCTCTCAACTCGTCAAGGTCATTCTCCGTCCAGCTTTGTTCTGTTGCTGGTGAGGAGCTGCGATCTTTTAGAGGAGGAGAGGCACTCTGAGTTTTAGAGTTTCCAGTTTTTCTGCTCTGTTTTTTCCCCATCTTTGTGGTTTTATCTATCGTTGGTCTTTGATGATGGTGACGTACAGATGGGTTTTTGGTGTGGATATCCTTTCTGTTTGTTAGTTTTCCTTCTAACAGTCACGACCCTCAGCTGCTGGTCTGTTGGAGTTTGCTGGAGGTTCACTCCAGACCCTGTTTGCCTGGGTATCAGCAGCGGTGGCTGCGGAGCAGCAGATATTGGTGAACCACAAATGCTGCTGCCTGATTGTTCCCTGGAAGTTTTGTCTCAGAGGAGTATCCGGCCATATGAGGTGTCAGTCCGCCCCTACTGGGGGGTGTCTCCTAGTTAGGCTACTCGGGGGTCAGGGACCCACTTGAGGAGGCAATCTGCCCATTCTCATATCTCAAGCTGCGTGCTGGGAGAACCACTACTCTCTTCAAAGCTGTCAGACAGGGACATTTAAGTCTGCAAAGGTTACTGCCGCCTTCTGTTTGTCTGTGCCCTGCCCCTAGAGGTGAAGCCTACAGAGGCAGGCAGGCCTCCTTGAGCTGTGGTGGGCTCCACCCAGTTCGAGCTTCCCAGCCGCTTTGTTTACCTACTCAAGCCTCGGCAATGGCGGGTGCCCCTCCCACAGCCTCGCTGCCGCCTTGCAGTTTGATCTCAGACTGCTGTGCTAGTAATGAGTGAGGCTCCGTGGGCGTAGGACCCTCCTAGCCAGGTGTGGGATATAATCTACAGGTGTGCCGTTTGTTAAGCCCGTTGGGAAAGCGCAGTATTAGGATGGGAGTGACCCGATTTTCCAGGTGCCATCTTTCACCCCTTTCTTTGACTAGGAAAGGGAGTTCCCTGACCCCTTGCGCTTCCCGGGTGAGGCGATGCCTCGCCCTGCTTCGGCTCATGCAGGGTGCCCTGCACCCACTGTCCTACACCCACTGTCCGGCACTCCCCAGTGAGATGAACCCGGTCCCTCAGTTGGAAATGCAGAAATCACCTGTCTTCTGCGTCGCCCATGCTCGGAGCTGTAGACTGGAGCTGCTCCTATCTTCCTATGCACTTTTTTCTCTTTAGATTGTGGAATAAAAATTTTTAAGGCTATTAATATGTATTACCAAAATGCTTTTAAAAAATGCTGCTTTAATTTATACTCAAGCAATACTGTATGTGAGAATGGCTTGGTCAGCATTGCTTGTTTATAGTTGCTGCAGTCTTACAAATATTCTTATAACAGCCTACTTACAAAACCCCTCTAAAATATGTGACAATCTTCTAGATACCTTATTTCTCTTATCAAACTGTAAAGTTTTTGAGATTCGATGTTTGAATGTCCTTCACTATCATAATAGCTTAATCCATATTTGTTAAATACTTTTAAGCCCAATGTTCAGAATGTTTACCGAAATCTATTTGAACATTGACACAATATAGTCCCGCAAATCATTGTTGGCTAATTAGTTTACTTTCAGAACCACATATTTTTTTTTGTCATCCTTTCAAGTTGACATTTAAAGGCTTGCCATTGATTACATCATTTTAGAGTCAGAACACTACGCAGTTCTCTGAGCTCATCTGGCTTCCCAGCCTCCAGGGTCACCTCTGCTCCATCCCGTTCCCATTCATTGTTCACTTAATTATTCAACAAATATTTTTTCAGCACCTGCTACGTGTCAGCACCTAAGTTATGGCTGTGAACAAAACAAAGATTCCTTTCTCCATGGAGCTTATATTTTAGAGGGGGAGATGGATATTAAATAATAAACACAATAAGTAAATTTAGATATTGTATTAGTCCGTTCTTGCTATAAAAGAATACCTAAGTTTGGGATAATTTATAAAAAACAGTGGTTTATTTTGGCTCACAGTTCTGCAGGCTCTACAGAAAGCATGGTGCTGGCATCTGCTCTCGATGAGGGCCTCAGGAAGCTTCCTATCATGGTGGAAGGTGAAGGGGAAGCAGGCGCCACATGGCGAGAGTGGGAGCAAGAGTAGGGGGAGGTGTCACACTTTTTTAAACAACCAGATGTCGCATGAACTCAGAGGGAGAACTCAGCACCAAGCCATTCATGAAGGATCTGCCCCCATGACCCAAACCCCTCCCTGCAAGCCTCACTCCAACACTGGGAATACATTTCAGCTTGAGGTTTGGAGGGGACAAACATCCAAACTATATCACACATGTTAGAAGATATGGAAGAAAAGAGGAAAAGCAGGGTAAGAGGGAGGTTGCAGTTTAAAATACAGTGTGTGTTAGGGTAGGCCTTATCAAGACAGTGACATTTAGGCAAAGACTTGAAGGAGGTAAGGAATATCAAAGAGACAAATCATTCCAAACAAAGAAAACAGTGTGTGAAAAGCCTGAGGCAGGACTGGGTTGATGTGTTCAGGGAGTAGCAGGGAGGAGGCACTGTGTCTGCCTCAGGGTGAGGGAGGGAGGTCAGGCCCCGGGGTGTGAGGCAGTGGAGCATGGGAAGGGGCATTCTAGGTCTTTGGCTCTTGCTCTGAGTGAAATGGGAAGGAGAGGAGTGACATGACCTGATTTAAGTGACATGCTGACTGCTGTGTTGAGAGTAGGCTGCAGACAGACAAGAAGAAAAGCAGAGGACCAAACGGAAGGCTATTTCAAAATCCAGAAGAGATGACCATGGCTTGGATCAGAATGGTAACAGTGGCTACAGGGAAAGAAGCAGGAATTTGAATGTATTTTGAATATAGAGTCCATAGGATTTCCCAATAGACTGGATATGGGGGTGGAGGTGGTAAAGGTCTCTACAGCACAGGTAGAGAGACGTTTCTGAAATGTAAATCTAAATTGTAAATGGCTGAATACCTTGCAATTGCTCCGTTTCATTCACCATGAATAAATGTCAAACAAAACAAATAATTGACAATGTATAATGTAGCCCCATAATGTAGCCCACGACTGGTCTTATCTCTCACTTTCTTGCATTTTATTTTTATTTATTTATTTATTTATTTTTTCTTTTTCTTTTTATTTTTTTATTTTTTTATTTTTTATTTTTTATTTTTTTATTTTTTTATTTTATTATTATTATTATTATTATTATTATACTTTAGGTTTTATGGTACATGTGTGCAATGTGCAGGTAAGTTACATATGTATACATGTGCCATGCTGGTGCGCTGCACCCACCAACTCGTCATCTAGCATTAGGTATATCTCCCAATGCTATCCCTCCCCCCTCCCCCCACCCCACAACAGTCCCCAGAGTGTGATGTTCCCCTTCCTGTGTCCATGTGTTCTCATTGTTCAATTCCCACCTATGAGTGAGAATATGCGGTGTTTGGTTTTTTGTTCTTGCGATAGTTTACTGAGAATGATGATTTCCAATTTCATCCATGTCCCTACAAAGGACGTGAACTCATCATTTTTTATGGCTGCATAGTATTCCATGGTGTATATGTGCCACATTTTCTTAATCCAGTCTATCATTGTTGGACATTTGGGTTGGTTCCAAGTCTTTGCTATTGTGAATAATGCTGCAATAAACATACGTGTGCATGTGTCTTTATAGCAGCATGATTTATAGTCCTTTGGGTATATACCCAGTAATGGGATGGCTGGGTCGAATGGAATTTCTAGTTCTAGATCCCTGAGGAATCGCCACACTGACTTCCACACGGGTTGAACTAGTTTACAGTCCCACCAACAGTGTAAAAGTGTTCCTATTTCTCCACATCCTCTCCAGCACCTGTTGTTTCCTGACTTTTTAATGATTGCCATTCTAACTGGTGTGAGATGGTATCTCATTGTGGTTTTGATTTGCATTTCTCTGATGGCCAGTGATGATGAGCATTTTTTCATGTGTTTTTTGGCTGCATAAATGTCTTCTTTTGAGAAGTGTCTGTTCATGTCCTTCGCCCACTTTTTGATGGGGTTGTTTGTTTTTTTCTTGTAAATTTGTTGGAGTTCATTGTAGATTCTGGATATTAGCCCTTTGTCAGATGAGTAGGTTGCGAAAATTTTCTCCCATTTTGTAGGTTGCCTGTTCACTCTGATGGTAGTTTCTTTTGCTGTGCAGAAGCTCTTGAGTTTAATTAGATCCCATTTGTCAATTTTGGCTTTTGTTGCCATTGCTTTTGGTGTTTTAGACATGAAGTCCTTGCCCATGCCTATGTCCTGAATGGTAATGCCTAGGTTTTCTTCTAGGGTTTTTATGGTTTTAGGTCTAACATTTAAGTCTTTAATCCATCTTGAATTGATTTTTGTATAAGGTGTAAGGAAGGGATCCAGTTTCAGCTTTCTAGATATGGCTAACCAGTTTTCCCAGCACCATTTATTAAATAGGGAATCCTTTCCCCATTTCTTGTTTTTGTCAGGTTTGTCAAAGATCAGATACTTGTAGATATGTGGCATTATTTCTGACGGCTCTGTTCTGTTCCATTGATCTATATCTCTGTTTTGGTACCAGTACCATGCTGTTTTGGTTACTGTAGCCTTGTAGTATAGTTTGAAGTCAGGTAGTGTGATGCCTCCAGCTTTGTTCTTTTGGCTTAGGATTGACTTGGCGATGCGGGCTCTTTTTTGGTTCCATATGAACTTTAAAGTAGTTTTTTCCAATTCTGTGAAGAAAGTCATTGGTAGCTTGATGGGGATGGCATTGAATCTGTAAATTACCTTGGGAAGGATGGCCATTTTCATGATATTGATTCTTCCTACCCATGAGCATGGAATGTTCTTCCATTTGTTTGTATCCTCTTTTATTTCCTTGAGCAGTGGTTTGTAGTTCTCCTTGAAGAGGTCAGAAAAAGAGGGAATCCTCCCTAACTCATTTTATGAGGCCAGCATCATCCTGATACCAAAGCCTGGCAGAGACACAACAAAAAAAGAGAATTTTAGACCAATATCCTTGATGAACATTGATGCAAAAATCCTCAATAAAATACTGGCAAACAGAATCCAGCAGCACATCAAAAAGCTTATCCACCATGATCAAGTGGGCTTCATCCCTGGGATGCAAGGCTGGTTCAATATACGCAAATCAATAAATGTAATCCAGCATATAAACAGAATGAAAGACAAAAACCACATGATTATCTCAATAGATGCAGAAAAGGCCTTTGACAAAATTCAACAACCCTTCATGCTAAAAACTCTCAATAAATTAGGAATTGATGGGACGTATCTCAAAATAATAAGAGCTATTTATGACAAACCCACAGCCAATATCATACTGAATGGGCAAAAACTGGAAGCATTCCCTTTGAAAACTGGCACAAGACAGGGATGCCCTCTCTCACCACTTCTATACTTTCTTGCATTTTAAACTGATAGGAACATATACTACACTTGGTCTTAGCTAAAAGGCTGAGAAATGGTGCCTTCTTGAATTTTCTACACCAGCCACAACCAACCACTGACTTCTCACTTTCCATCTCCACACCTTCTACAACGCAGCTTAGGCATTTTTGTTTTCCCCCCTGGAAAATCTTTCCCAACTTTTGGTGTATTAGTTTCCTGTGGCCACTGTTACAAATGACCACAAACTTGATGGCTTAAAACACAGGAATGAATTTGGTCACAGGACTGAAGGCCAGAGTCCAAAGCCAGAATGTAGTTCAGGCCGCACACCCTCAGAAGGTTCTGGAGGAGAATCCCTTTCTTGACTGTTTCAGTTTCTGGTGGCTGCTGGCATTCCTTGGTTTGTGGCTGCATCACTCTGATCTCTGCCTCTGTCTTCTCATGGCCGTTTCTACTGTGTGTCTGTATCAAATCTCCCTCTTTCTCTCTCATATAAGGACACTTATGATTGGATTTAGGGCCCATCAGGATAATCTCCTCATGCCAATATCCTTAACTTAATCACATCTGCAAAGACCCGTTTTCCTTATAAGGTAACATTTACAGGTTCCAGGGATTAGGACCTGATCTGTGGGTGGCCTGAGTCAGCCTGCTATACTTGTTAGAGGCCTTATATCCCCAGCCACATAGCACTTGCACACTCAGTTGTAATGACCTATTTCTGAGCATGTGTACACACACAGATATTCCTACTTCTCAAGGTTTCTTAAGGCCAAGGATTATATCTTATTAATAATCACTGCTTTCCCCACCCCTAGCAGTTTCTAGCTCACAGCTAATGGTCAGGACACATTGATTGGGTGAATGAATGAAGATTCATGAAGCAGAGTTTGTAACTGCTATGTACTGTTGGGACTTCATAATTTTATGAAAATGAGATCAGGATTGGATTCCTCAGATATCTGCACAGTGGCTTTTCTTTGTTTCTTTCCTTTTCTTTTCATGTCCAGCTGTTGCGTTAGAACACCCTTATTAAATGAACCTGCTCCGTCTAGGATTTGGGCCCAGTTATAGCCCTTGATAAACATAGCAATAGTTGGATAAAAGAAGAATACATATTTTCCTTTCACTGGTATATAAAACCTAGAATGCAGAACATTTGCAGTTAGCTCTTGGTGCTAAGAAAGTTGATCATGCTGCCTATTGGAAACATAAGATCTCTAAGGGTTATAGGTAGGGAGCAGGGTGTCCCAATAATAGTCCTTCCTTTGTTATATGGGTGGTCATGATACTGTGTCAGGAGGTGGGTGGGACTGCCAGGGAGGTACTTGGGAAGTGACTGTGACTTTGGCTTATTTGTATACTCCTCTGCCTATTTGGGTTAGGATTTAGCTGGGGCACTGGTTGGCTTAACATGGTGGGACACCATGAGGGAAACACAGGTCAATATAATCTCCCAAGATTCTACTTACCAAATGGTTTCTGATTTTATTTCCATTGCCCTAGGGCTTAGTCATACATGGCTACAAGAAGAGTAGGTCTGGTGGCTGAAAAGCAAATCAGTGTTGTGCTTTTGCAGTGGATTCTATCTGTCCAGAAAAGGCACACTATTTAATTTCCCATCTTGGAAATTTTCTTCCTATGTTCCCATCATTTTCTTCCTATATTCCTTTGATTATTGTGAGCCATGTTTGCAGATAGCAGTGACCTACTTTGCTACATTTTTGTAAATCACATTTATTATCAACCTTGATAGGGGGCCAGACGTACTCAAACATTACACTGGTTAAAATCACATGTGCTTTCAGATGCCTATGGGGCAAACTGTGGCACATTTAAAAATTCTTGAGCAAAGTCTGGATAAATGAAATGATAAATCCCCCCTGCTGTTATAGAAATGCAATGATTTATATTAATAGTCTGCCTTAATTCAGAGTCCTCCTGAATGAGTTCTATCTTTTTATTTATATCCTCCTTCCTTGTACTCTAGCAGCTTGTCCCAAATATCCATTAGGTGGCCTCAAGGCTAGGGAACATGGATCTCTTTTTTATCAATGAAAAAATTCACAATGTGTTGACAATGAGGGATTAGATGGAGAAAATGGAGTTAAAAAGGAGAGGGAAAATGACAGAGAGCTATAAGAAAGAGCCCTTTCAGCTGGGCACCTTCTAGGTCCCTTTAAACTTGCTGTCATGTCTCATAACATTTCTGCAACAACGCTCACTAGAAACTAGTATTATGGTCTCTTCTCTGCTGTGTGTGGGTAATTTAAAAGGGCCAGGGAGATCATGAAAGCCTAGCCTCATTCCCATTAGAGGACAGGAGCAGAGTAGGAAGGAGTTGGAGTAGAAACAGAGCTGTCTAGATCCAAGAACACTGAGCCTGGTTTTGCCATCAGTGAGGACCCACCCTTTGCATACATATTCTCTGGGGCCCTCTGCTGTGACTGCCACCTGGCAGTGCTTATTGTCTTCCTGCGAGTGTCTTTAGAGCGTGTCCCCTCTCACCCCAACAGAGGATGGTCTCTGAGTCCTGGCCAGCCCTGCAGGCTCTTATCTGGCTCCCAGCTCATACTCAACCGGTCCCCACTCAGGAGAGCTCTGTGATGGGTTAAAATGAGGACTCTTCCTGAGAGGTGTTTGCATTTTAATAGGAGACACTTAAAAAAAAATCTAATTCTTACTATTAAATTACAAACATTATTATTGTAAATATTACTAAGTATAACATATACACAGCTCAGAGCCCAAATTTTAAGTTTACAGCTTGAATTTTTGCAAAGCAAAACCACAATCCAGATTGAGGTTAGTATGTTAGCAGCACCCTAGATGCCTTCCTTGTGCCATGTCTGGATCGCCTGGCCTGTTGCCAAAGGTGACTACTATTTTGATTCCTATAACCACAGATTAGTTTTACCAGTGTGTGATCTTTATAGCACTGGAATCACAAATATATACAGTTGACCCTTGCATAGCTCAGGGGTTAGGGACAGCGACCCTCCACACAGTTGAAAATCCATTTATAACTTTTGACTTTCTGAAAACTTTACCAATAGCTTACTATTCGTCTGAAGTCTTACTGATAACACAAGCAGCCAATAAACATATTTTTGTATATATATATTATATACTGTATTCTTACAATAATCTAGAGAAAAGAAATTTTGATTAAGAAATCATAAAGAAGAGAAAATATAGTTACTATTTTCATTAGGAGGAAGAGTATCATCATAAAGGTCTTCATCCTTATCATCTTCATATTGAGCAGGTTGAGAAGGAGGAGGAGGAGGGGTTGGCCTTGCTGTCTGATGGGTGGCAGAGGCTGAAGAGAGTCTGAGTCTAAGTGGACCAGTGCAGTTCGAGCCCGTGTTGTTTAAGGCTCAATTGTGCTTTTTTGGATCTTTTTTTTTTTTTTCTCGCTGAAACTGATGTCTGTTAGAGAGTTATCAAGGTTGTTGCTAGCAGCTGTATTTGCTCTTTTTATTGCTGTATAATATTCCATTTTGTGGGAAAACTTCATAATTTACAGACAGTCCCCAACCTCAGATGGTTTGGCTTAATGGTTTTTCCACTTTATGACAGCATGAAAGCAATGTGCGTTCAGTAGAAACCATACTTTGGGTACCCATACAACTATTCTGTTTTTTGCTTTCAGTACAGTATTCAGTAAATTACATAAGTTATTCAACGTTATTATAAAATAGGTTTTGTGTTAGGTAGGGGCTAGGATAAGCTACGGTGTTCAGTAAGGTTAAGTGTATTAAATGCATTTTTGACTACAATATTTTCAACTTACAATGGTTTAATTGGACATAGCATTGAAAGTCGAGGAACATCTATATTTATCCATTCTATTGTTGATGAACATTTAAATTGATTTGGGCCACAATGACTCATACCTGTCATCCCAGGACTTTGGGAGGATGAGGTGGGCAGATCACTTGAGGCCAGGAGTTCAAGACCAGACTGGCCAACATGGCAAAACCCCGTCTCTACTAAAAATACGAAAATTAGTTGGACGTGGAGGCGGATGCCTGTAATCCCTGCCACTTAGGAGGCTGAGGCAGGAGAATCGCTTGAACCTGGGAGGCAGAGGTTGCAGTGAGCCGAGATCATGCCACTGCACTCCAGCCTGGGTAACAGTGTGAGACTCTGTCTTAAAAAAAAAAATACTCCTGTGAATATTCTTAAATGTGTCCTCTGATGCATGTAGGAGCACGATTGCTAGGTCATAGAGTGAACATATATTCAATTGGGTAGATATGGACAAGTTCCAGAGTGGTTCTACCAAGTTACGTTCCTACCAGCAGTGTATGAGTCCTAGTAACTACATACCTCATCACCAATATGTGGCATTGTCTTTTTTTTTTTTTTTAGTTTTAGCCATTCCAGTGAGAAGGTAGTAGTGTTTCATTTGGTTTTAATTCACATTTTCATGGCAATTAGTGCTATTGAGCATCTTTTCATAGACTTATTGGCCTTTTGTTTATTCTCTTTTTTGTAGTGCTTGTTTAATTTGGAATAGATTTCAACAGATGGCCTATTTATCTGTATATCCATGTACATCACATATATATGTGTGTATATAGCTATATCTAGATGATATATAGTCAGATATACATAAATTTCTGATAAAAATGTAATTGAGATAATTAGTATATACTTGTAATTGATTGAAAATTGGCCCTAATTCTCCACCTTTCCCTGTAACCACAACTTTTGCAATATAATTTGAAACTCCTCCCATCAAGAGGCAGTGTTAGTTCCCTCCAATTTTTGCTGATCTTTGACTTGCTTTGGCTGATAAGATGCATTGGAAGTGACAGTGTGCCAGTTCTAAGGCCGGGCCTCAAGAAGCCTTGTGTACTTCCTGCTGCTGCTGCCATGGTAACAGGCTGAGGCTAGCCTGATGGAGACTGAGGAGTGCTGGGGCACCCAGCCGATAGCCAGCACATTCTTACTAAAGAAGAAACATTAACATTTGGTAAATGAACATGGTATCATATTTTAATCTGTATTCCTTTGATTACTAGTAAGATAGAACATTTAAAAATCTATTTAGTATCCTTTGCTTCTTCATATCTTTTATACATTTTCCTCTTGGAGAATTCATCTATTTGTAGAGCTTTTTAGGTAAAAAGAATGTTAACTCTTTGTATTGTATACAGAAAAAATGTTCTCTAGTTTTTTATTTCCTTTTACATTTTATTTATCAAATTTTTATATGCAAAAAGTTTTAACTTTTTTTTTCACATCAGTTGGGTAATGTGCCTACATGGTAACAAGCCTTGAAGGAGGCACATTTCTCACATGAGTGTGAAAACCCAGTTATCATGCTTACCAACCACAAAAGGATCATTTCAACTTTTTATTTGTTAAACGTATTAACATTTTTCTTTATAAGTCTTTTTTTTTGTGCAATGATAAGAAAAATAGTTCCCTCTCCATAGTTATATAGTTATTTACCCATCATCACCTATTAGGAAACACAAATATTCAAAAGAAAAAATCTCTACTTGCACAACATGGGAATTGATGGGCAATTCAAGAAGATAATGTGGGCATGAAGCCAGTATTAATTAGGATGCTTTCATATGCCAGTGACAGAAATTCTGCCTCAAATTAGTTAAAAATAATGACATTCTTCATTTTACATAAGAAATTCAGAAGTATGACAGCTTCCAAAATTGGTTGTCAGCAGCTCAACAGTTTTTTCCACAAACATGTTTGTTTTGTTTTTTTCTTTCTATCACAATGCCATCCTTGTGCTGTTGCCTTTGTCTTTAGGGGGTTCTTTTCACTATCACACTATGGCTGCCAGTGGTCAAAGGGCAACAGGTTTCCTTGTCCTATCCAGGGAAAAGTGAAGTGTTTCTCCCAGTCATGGAATGTATGCTCCTCCCTTCAGTATAACTGGGTCATCTAAGGTCATGGACTCACCCTTAGACCAATAATTAGAGAATACTAATTAAGAATCATCTTAGATCAATCAGGATTCCCTTTGGGAATGAAAATTAGATGACTAAATATCTAACAGAATTGAGGTTCGGACAGGAAGGAGGAAAGGGAGAACAGATGTTGGACAAGTCACTGAGAGTGTTTGCTCCAGGTCCTTCTGTACATCCCTCAAATTGGGTGCCATTTCCCAAATTGTAGTCTTAAAAAATGCAGCCATTTCCCACATAGTCTAAAACAATTATGGGTTTTGGATTCAGCTGCCTCCTGGTTTGAATTCAGGCTCTGCCATTTATCATCTGTGGCACGTGATGTAAGTTATTCAATCTCTTTACATTTGTTTCCCCACCTGTAAAATGGAAATAATGTCTATCTTGTCTGGCACATAGTAGATCTTCAATAAATTATTATTTTTTATTATTATGACCATTCATAAATCAGCTCATAGTTCCAGTTTCTATAGCTGTTTTTTGTCTTATGACATTTAAGTCAACTTGTGGTTATGATGCTATATTCTATCCGCTTTGAGGCCAGTTTTAAACACCGAGCTGCCTTTTCTTCGCAACCATATTTTTGCTTGCCCTTCCACTGTCCTGTTTCTCTTGAACTTCTATGGGCTCGGGTGTTTTCTGCATTTTATACATGAACGGCATTGATTTTTTGTTTCCAGTGAATTATCTCTGACTTACAGTTCTGAGGGTTAGCATATACAAAAAATGATTCTATGGTGAAGTTACCAACTCTCTAACATATTTTAAATCATCTTTTGGTTTAATAATAAAAACCAGCTCCCTTTTCCCATTTGAAATTACATATGTAAGCCGAGTTCTTTAATTTATATCACCTCATGCTTTTCATGTGAAGCTGAGCTTCTTTGAAGCATTACCTGTTCGTGTGTGTGTGTGTGTGTGTGTGTGCGCGCACGTGCATGCTTTCCCCCAGTGTGACACAAGGCAATCTGTCATTCTGACAGTGAAGAATGAGTCTCATAGATAGCAGGATGGAGAAGCAGAAAGTCTCCTTGTGCTGGCATTCTAGGCTGATGACCTGGGGCCCTTTCACACGTCATAGCAGTCAGCACTAACACTCGGGTCATGACCAAATGAAGTGTCTGCAGCTGGCAGCCGTGATGAGCTTGGTCTGGAGCTGAAGCATACCTTTGTTTTTCCTTCCAATGATGGGAGTGACTGCTTCCCCCTTTAACAAAACAATACATGAGCCATCTGGGCCTCCTTCACATATCCTGAAACACACCACACCCACTGGTCTATGTGGCGATTGTTACCTTTGCAGAAAAGCAACGTGCCCCTCACCAATATTTTCAGAGGCAATTGAATCTTTCTTCCCTCACTGTGTTTTCTGTTTCTTCCTCAAGGGAGATATCCCATTAGGCCATAAGATTGGAAGGCAGTAGAGAATAATGATTAAGCCTACAGGATTAAACCGGCTTGCCCATGTTACTAGCTGTATGGCCTTGTGCAAGTTAGTTAACATGTCTGAGCTTCAGTTTTCCCATCTGCATAAAAAAGAGAACAGTACCCACCACAGAGTGTTGTTGAGAAAATGGCTTAGGGGATCCTGTACATTGTTTAGCATGGCTCCTGGCACGTAAATACCAGGTAAATACTCCACAGGTGGGAGTGTGGATAAGAGTTGGGTTTTTTTTTTTTTTTTTTTTTCCCCTGCCATCAGGGAAATTTATGGAAGATTTACACCTGCTTACTCACTTGGGAGTTCTTTTACTGCATTTTCCTCAATTTTTAAGTTGATTTTTGATCAAACATCCAATTCTGAACACTGTGTTTTGGAGACCAGTCAACATTACTCCATTACTCTGCGGGACGGCGTTGATCCTTTCAGAGGAGTTATGAAGAAGCACATCTTCATTGCTTAATAGAGAAAAACAGCCTACCTATTTAGCGAAAAGCCTTATTGTTTATAACTTCCATTTTCCACTCTTGCTTTGTGTTTTAGAGGAAAAACTAACCTTTTGATTTTGTATCCTGCAGAGTTTTACGAGATCCTATGTGCTAGGTCATCTCTGTAGCAGAAAAAGGGCTTAGAGACAAGTCTGGGCAGTGAGTGGGAGGGAAATAGTTGTTCTTCTTTGAGTCTCACTGGACCATGGAGGCCAAGTGTGTATTGGAGGAGGCTGGTTGGCATAATCAAATGGCGTTGACGATCCAGACATAGCCCCCTTGGCCACCACCAGGCAATGTAACTAGGTTTGCCATGTGGCCTGCATAATGAATCTCATCATGTGGGCACTGAGATAAAATTAACTGGTGGAAATCATGCTTGTTTTGTCTCTAAAATGTCCAGAAAGCCTTCAGTTTGGCTACCTTTTATTTTGCTTGAGCAATAGCTTTGCAGACTGCACATTTCTGAGAGGGCCTGACAGGGGGAGAACCTAAGCCAGGGGGAACTCTCCAGCCTGGTGCTGTGGGGTCTGCATCCAGAATGGGGTCCAGCTCTCTGCCTCTGTGTGCTGGGGAGGATGTGGCTCAGCAGTGCTGTTGAGCCCCTCACAGGCTGCGGGAATGCATCTAAGAAGAGAAAGTGTTTCCTGCTACATGTCGCCCGCAGTCTGTGGCCACGAAGGTCTCTCTCTCATGGTCAGGATCTCCTTCCTCCTCCCTCCTAACCCCAAGGCCTGAGCACCAAGACACCACTGTCCTGTCTCAGCACCACAGGCCCAGGACTTGAGCGGGAGCTTGTGGAAGGCGTTGTGCTTGGGGGAAGCATCTCAAAGTGCTGGACTAAAGGCTCTGGACATCTAGAGCAGTGTTCTCTGACTGTCGCCTGCATGGGAGCCACTGGGGAGCTTGTTGGTGCAGGTTCCGCTTCAGGAGGTCTGGGGTAAAGTCCAAGATGCTGCATTTCTAACATGCCCCAGGCCATGCTGATGCTGCTGGTTCTGGGACTACAGGTTGAGAAAGGAGGGTCTAGAGCAGGTCTCAGAGTGAGGACCACCCATCAGCAGCAGCCGCACCCCCTGGGAGCTTGTAAGAAATGCAGATTTTGGGGCCTGATCCCAGATGTGCTGAAACTGCAACTCAAGGGTGAGGGTCTGCAGTCTGTGTTTCAGCAAGCTCTCCAGGCGATTCTGGTATTTGCTCAAGTTTGAGAACCCCTGGTCTGAGTACAGGACTACTCAACCATTCTGGCATAACCAATGTGCTTTTTCTCAGAAATGACAGAGGGAAACTTAGAATATTAATGTCTTTATGTTTGAAGGTAGAGTTCCTGGACCAGATCACAGTGTAACAAATCTTGACATCAGCTGTCCACATCTGGCTATTTTCATTTGGCTAACAATTCTGAAGAAAGGCAAACAACAACAACAACAACAAATCACAAAGGAAGTCCATGCTCTCCTTTTAAAATTCACGTAGTACTGAACGTTATAATTGAAGAAGTGAAGACTCCCCCTCCCATGTCTCTACCCATTTCCTGTGGAAAGTAACCACTGTTCACATCTTGACGTGTAAAGCAGATCTTTTTCTTCGAACAGCTAAAGGTTTATTTACAAACACACTATCTAAAGCCCCCTCCCCTTTTTTATTGAGACAATGTCTCGCTCTGTCACCCAGGCTGGAGTGCAGTGGTGCGATCACAGCTCACTGCAGCCCCGACCTCCTGGGCTCAAGCGATCCTGAGATCGCTCAGCCTCCTGAGAATAGCTGGGACTACAAGGGTGCACCATCATGCCCGGCTAATTTTTTGATTTTTTTGTAAAGACAAGGTCTCACTGTGTTGTTCAGGGTGGTCTTGAACTCCTAAGCTCATACAATCCTCCTGCCTTGGCCTCCCAAAGTGCTGGGATTATAGGTATGAGCCACCACACCCAGCCGAAAGCCCATTTTTAAATACAAAACTTACGTTGCTGGCCTGGTGCAGTGGCTCATGCCTGTAATCCCAGCACTTTGGGAGGCCGAGGTGGGTGGAACATCGGAGGCCAGGAGTTCAAGACCAGCCTGGCCAAGCAGTAGCCGTCCCTACTAAAAATACAAAAATTAGCCAGGTGTGGTGGTGGGCACCTGTAATCCCAGCTACTTGGGAGGCTGAGGCAGGAGAAGCCCTTGAATCGGGGAGGTGGAGGTTGCAGTGAGCCGAGATTGCACCACTGCATTCCAGCCTGGGCAACAAGAGCAAAATCCTGTCTCAAAAAAAAAAAAAAAAAAAAAATTATATTGCCTTAACATTTGTGAAATACTCCAGACACAGAACTAATAAAGCCCTTATAATCTCCTCAGTGATAGGGATGCAGGGAGCATTTGTGTTCTAATATTTGACCCCAGTTCCTGACACAGAGCTCCTAATCCCAGGAAATGTCCTGGGTGATTGGAGTTTCTTTTGTTCTAATGAAATAACCTTTAGTGGGTTCCTGGATGGTTATGGTCACCAGGAAGACCCAGCCCTGATTAGAAACCTGTACTTCCAGCCCTCCTCTCCATCCTCTGGGAGGGGAGAAGAGTTGGAGATTGAGTTAATACTCTATCATGCCCACATGATGAAGCTTCTATCAAAATCTCTAAAGTACGAGGTTCAGAAAGTTTCCAGTTTGGTGAACACATCCATATGCTGGGGAGGTGGCACACCCCAAGTCCACAGGGACAGAAGCTCCTGTGCTGGGGAGCCTTCCAGACCTTGTCCTACGTACTTCTTCATCTGTATCCTGTACCACATCCTATATAATAAACTGGTAAATGTGTTTCCCTTAGTTCTGTGAGCTGTTACAGCAAATTATTGAACCTGAAAAGGGAGTTGTGGGAACCCCCAATTAGTAGCCACGTTGGACAGAAGTGCGGGTAACCTAGGACACATTACTCATGATTGCTGTCTGAAATGGGGGGCAGTCTTGTGAGACTGAGGCCTTAACCTGTGATGTGGGTGCTGACTCCAGGTAGTGTAGTGATTGAATTGTGTACACCTGCTGGCTTGTGGCGAGTTGGAGAATTGGTTGCTGTGAGAAAACTCCCCACACATTTGGTGTCAGAAGCGAAGTGTTGTAAGACTGAGTGAACACTTTGGGAGGTCAAGGTGGGTGCATCACCGGAAATCGGGAGTTCGAGACCAGCCTGACTAACATGGTGAAACCCCGTCTCTACTAAAAATACAAAAAATTAGCCGGGCGTGGTGCTGGGCGCCTGTAATCCCAGCTACTCGGGAGACTGAGGCAGGTGAATAGCTTGAACCCAGGAGGCGGAGGTTGCAGTGAGCCAAGATTGCGCCACTGCACTCCAGCCTGGGTGACAGAGTGAGACTCTGTTTCAAAAAACAAACAAAAAGGAGTGGGTAAAGAAAAATGAATTTTTGCTTTTCAATATTGTTTTCCAATTTGTTCATAGCATCTCACCTTCTTGCACAGGTATGTGGACATTTCTGAAAACCTTAAGACCATAGGGCAGCTAGCTCTGTGATCACCTTGTGTTGGTGTAGGGGCGCCCTGGCACGGCTCTTTCCCACAGTGAGCTCCTGATGGGCAGGCAGGGTCCAAGGCTCCCTGCTGTAGCTGGGCTGCAATCTGTACACTTCTCTGGATACTGCTCTAGAGAAGGCAGGTGAGAAAGCACATGCCTCACTGCCTGCTTCTGTTGAAGGCTGTGTAAATGTCTGTCTTTCTTCCCACATTCCATTTGGTTGGAAAGAACAAGTCTTTCTCTCTTCTCCTTATTTAATAGAATCAGTCTGGGGTCGTATCTTGAGTCCCTTCTATGCTGTGAGAAAATTTGATGTTCTGAATTGGTCAACAAGTCTTCCAATACAGGAGCAGTGTCAGTCTGGGGTCAGTCCCATATGGCAGCAATCACTTTGATTAGTTTTAACATACATAGATTTAATACATTTTGTTGGACAGCCTAGGGGAGGAGGTTCCAGTTCCTTGCAGAACAGCACTGCAGAATTAGCCCACCAAGGGTGCGGCCACTGCTACTGGGGCCTCGGTAAACCTCTGCCTCAGCGGCAGGACTACACAGCCTCAGCCAGCAGCCAAGCCAGTAGAAAAGATCACTGTGCTCTGCCAGCAGAAAAGCCGCCTCACTGAGGCTTTGCAGATCTTCTGTGGCATGTCTGCTCAGTTGAGTTCTCAGAGTGTCAGGGAAACAGTCTTGCTTGCCATCCTCCAGTGCGTGCAGCAAGGTGGGCTGGAATGGAAATGCATGAGGCGATCTGCAGTACCTCTCAAGATCTGAAGACTGGATAAAACAAGGATGAAAGTACATTGGCTTCATATTCTCCCAATGTTGTTATCAGCATAATTCCATAGCCACAATGCCCTTAAGCCTCATGTGTGTGAATGCTTCTAGAACTTGGTTTTAAAGAAAAAAAAACTGTTTTACTTCTTTAGAAGTTCATCAGGCATTATATAAAGTGATGTGTCCTTTCATTTTTCCTTCACAAAGTGCCCAGTACCGACATCTCCAGGCCAGAACTAGGGGCTAAGGGGACCTCAGAATGAAAAAGGAGAGAGCCCTGACTCCAAGTCTAGTGGGGATCCATAGGAACCGCCTAATAATTGTGATCATCACCACTGAACAACTACTATGTGCAACTTAGTGGCTACATTTCACACATCATCTCATTCATGCCTCAGACCAGCCCTGCCAGAGAAGGATATTCTTTTGACAGATGAGCAATCTGAATTTCAAAAAGGTGGGGTGGGGTAAGTTGTCCATTGTCACAGCCAGCACATGGCAGGGCTGGAATTTGATCCCAGAACTGGGCAAAATCAAAGTTGATGCTCCTTACCTTCTATCACTGTTTCCTATAATTGCCTAGGATTTGGAAAACAGCTACACATGCAGCCTCATCACATTTTTACAGATTTAAACCAAGTGTCAGCAAATTACGACCCGTGGGGTCAAATCCAGCCAGTCACCTGTTTTTTTGTAAATATAGTTTTATTGGAACGCAGCCATGGCTATTCGTTTAAGTATTGTGTGTCACTGCTTTTGTGCTACAGCCACAACATTGAGTGGTTGTTGAACAAATGGCCTGCAAAGAATGCAATATTTACTATCGAGCTTTTTCCAAAGTTGGTCTTGGTTTAAACAATGCCAAGCGGATTCCTTTTTATCCCTTTTCTATCCAATAAGGGAACAACAAACTCACCATTCAATGATTTAACGTTTCTGATTGCTTCTAGTTTTGTAAACTTTCCCAAGCATGTGATGATGTGAGGCAGGGAAATCCAGTCGTGTAGAGGGCAGCTCATCCTTGGATAAATCTGCTCTGAGCACTGCCACTTACTAACTCCATAAGCTTTGAGAAATTGCTTAATCTGCCTAAATTGATTTGTTCTAATTTATTCACACCTTAATTTAAAAATACTTCTTGAATACCTACTGTGTGACAGACACTGTTCTACGTGTTGAAGACATAGCAGTGAACAAAACAGGTAAAATCCACAACCTCATGGAGTTGTCCTTCCACCAGGTGGAGGCAGACACTCAAAAAAGAAGTAAAAGTTTGTAGTAGAAAGATGACAATAAGTGTCATGATGAAAAAGAAAGCAAGAAAGGGGGACAGGAAATTTCAGGGCAGGGAGAGGGTGGTTGTGGGGCTGCAGTTTTAAGTAGGGTGGTCAGGGAAGCCCCAGTGAGAGTGGGATTTTTGATTGAAAACTGGAAGGAGAGAAAAGAGGAAAGTAGTGGAAATATGGAAGAAAGAACATTCCAGGTAGAGGTGTCAAAAAGAACAAGACCCTGAGGCAGAAGTGTGTCCAGCACACAGAAGGAACAGTGAGCAGGCCAGAGGGCCTGGAACAGGTTAAATGAAGGGGGTCCAGCAGGAGAGGAGGACTGAGTGATCAGTGCTGGGGCCATCAAACCAGCGTCTGCTAAGTTATTGTAAAGATGTTGGCTTTTACTTTTAATGTGATGGAAAGCCAGTGGAGAGCCTTTTGAGGAAAGAGGGACTTAACCTGATTTAATTTTAAATTTTTTTTTTTTTATTGTTGTTGTTTGTTTGTTTGCTTTTTGAGAGAGAGTCTCACTCTGTTGCCCAGGCTGGAGTGCAGCGGCTCGATCTGAGCTCACTGCAACCTCTGCCTCCCAGGTTCAAGCGATTCTTCTGCCTCAGCCTCCTGAGCAGCTGGGACTACAGGTGCCTGCCACCAAGCCTGGCTAATTTTTGTATTTTTAATAGAGATGGGGTTCACCATGTTGGCCAGGCTGGCCTTGAACTTGTGACCTCAAGTGATCCACCCACCTTGGCCTCCCAAAGTGCTGGGATTACAGGCATGAGCCACCGTGCCTGGCCTAATTTTAAATGTTTTAAATGGTCCACTTCTGGCACTGTGTTGAGGAGACACTGGGCGTGAGGAGAGTGGGCAAGAGTAGAAGGCATGACCAGGTAGAAGGCGACTGAAAAATTCAGTTTAGAGATTATGGGGGTTCAGACCAGGGTGGTTGTGGTGAATTGGAAATATGTGGTTGGATTCTGGCTATATTTTGAAGGTAGATCCAACAGGATTGCTTGATAGGCTAGATGTGGGGTGTAAGAAGTATAAAGGTTTTTGGTTCATACCTGTGGAAGAATGAGACAGCAGTTGGGGCAGGTTTTGGGGAAAGATAAAAAGTTTGATTTTGGATGTGCTCAGTTTGAGACGGCTGTTAGACAAATGGGAATATGAAGTGGACAGTTGGATTTATGAGTTGGGATGCTGGAAATTGACATTATGGAGGGGTGCTTCATTGGTAATGAATGGTAAGGGTGTGACCGTGGGAGTGAGTGGCTGAGGTAGATCTTAAGGACCTGAAAAAGATCATCCACCTGGGTATTAAAATCACCAAGAATTTTGATACGAATACCGCTGAAGAAAGTGGCAGTCAGCCAAACTCAAAACTCCTACAGGAATTAGGGCAGTAATGTTGCGTGGGGGGGCTCAGTAGATGACTGCCATAGAGGGCCACTGGATGGGAACAGTGCGATGACATAGGACATGGAGCCCAGGGAAAGCGGCTTAGGGAAGAAGAGGGATCTAGAAATGGCAGTGAAGGGCAGAGGACAGCTATCCCGTCCCTGACCAGTGGTTGAAGAGGCATGAGAGAGAAAATGTCCAGCACTTAAATCAGCTGCAGGAGAAGCAGCATCCTCAGGCTTCAGTTAGAGCAAGAGGTGAAGGAAATGAGCCCAGAGGAGGCTGAGAAGAGAGGTGACTTTCTTTTCTTTTTTTTTTTTTGAGATAGAGTCTCACTTTGTTGCCCAAGCTGAAGTATAGTGGTGCAATCTGGGCTCACTGCAACCTCTGCCTCCCGGGTTCGAGTGATTCTCCTGTGTCAGCCTCCTGAGTAGCTGGGACTATAGGCACCCGCCACCACACCAGCCACTTTTTGTACGTTTAGTAGAGACAGGGTTTCACTATGTTGGCCAGGCTGGTCTCAAACTCCTGACCTCAGGCAATCCACCGGCCTCAACCTCCCAAAGTTCTGGGAGTACAGGCATGAGCCATCGTGCCCGGCCAACGGGTGATTTTCTTGAGGATTCGTTGTGTGATCCAGCAGGCGCGTTGGAAGAATGTCAGAAACTATGGGTGGGTAGTTGTGGGAAATAGGGGTCAGAAAAGGCATACAGATGCTTTGGAGTCTTGGGCTTCTTATGGTGGCTGATGTAGCAGAGATAAAGGATCTGATGATGACAAGGCAGAGGGTGTAGTCAGGGTGTGAGTGATGGGAGAAAGAAGGGCAAAGAGGTCTTGCCAGAGCACTCTGAGTTCTGCGGCCTCCCTCGGCTCCTGCAAATGGAATTGCCAAGGCTGGAGTGGGTAAGGTCTACCTTGAGGCATAGGGCTCTTTCTCATTCCTGGAGTGGGTGATCCTCCCCCTTGCGTTCTGCCATCAGAGTCACGGAGGTCATAGCAAGGAACAGAAATCTAGCTTTGGAAAAAGAGCTTGCTGGAAGATCTCTCATGGGCTGCAAGGGCTGTCTGATGTTGGCAGCGGGAGCTCACTGTACCTCTTTCCAGTCTTTGCTGCTAAGACTTGGCAAGCAACTTTCAGTCTCTCTTGCTGTCTGTTCAAATTTGGGCTTTTGAATGGCCCATTCGACAGCACCAGGTGGTAAAAACATGTTTCTTGGGAAGTTCCATTTCTGGATTGTGGGGCAAAGATCGGGGAGTTCAGGAGATTGAAGATGATTGTGAATTGGTCAGATACTTTCCAAAGTGTCTAATTCACTAAACTTAAGCATCTCATCTAGAGATGTGTCTGTGGGGTAACAATAGTGTTCTTCTCACTCAGTTGAGCTGAATGAAATGAGATAAATGTATAGACAGCACTTCGTACAGCACCTGGTATCCAGTGTGTACTCTATACCTATCAGCCATTAGTTTTAGAACCATGGGGTCTGGTAATTTGTAATCTTGCTGAGGGACAAGTTTGAATTGTTCCTGCTGTGTGTGAATCACTGGGCTCAGGAGGAAGTTGGGGATGAGGTGTGTGTGTGCTGGACAGGATGGGAGTGCTGAGGTCTGGCTAGGTCCCCAGCAGGACTCCCAGCAATGAGCACTGACATTTCAGCATGCCTTTGTTGTTCTTCATCTGGGTCTGAAGGGTGCACACTGCATTTCTATTTGTATTTTATTGCTTTTTATTGGGGAAATTCTCCTATAGAAACTTGCTTGAACATGGGGACCCCTGATGGTCTGGGGACTCATTCTCTGCTAATGTCAAAGGCCTCGGTCAGTCTCCTTTGGTGCCGTCTGCTATAGCAGCCCCTTCATCTCTCTGACCTTTACGGCTGACCTCCGCTAGCTTCTTTTGTGTGGTTTTCCACTTAGTTTCTATTAGGACAGATCTTGAATGTGAGCAGCCATGCATTCACCCCTGGATGAGAATTTTAGTTAGCTCTTTTATTTGGTCATTTAGAATTTATTGGCTTATGTATCTATCTGAGCACTTGTGGATAAATGTGGGCATGATGCATGGGTACGCCCTCTATTGTGTGCTTTAAAGAGATCATAAATGTATCGATGGAAGTTGTATGGTAAGAAAAATGAGGTTTGTGCTGAAATAATTTGGGTTCCCACTGAGAAACCTTGAGGGCACCTAAATGTACTAAGTCTGTAATGTATTATTGAAGAGGAGACTATTCTCATTCAGCTCACAGTGATTTGCAGCTACTGCAAGGTCACGGAGACCCTTTCTGTGATCGCCTCTGGATTGTCCCAGGTAGCAAAGAATGCTGAACTGCTGATATCAAATGCTGATTTTTCTGATTTCTTGCTTTATTGCTGTGGATCTTGCTGTAAAACATGGGCACAATTTTGGGGAAATAAACTGCTATAGACTTGAGGAGAAAAAGCCCTAAGGCATTTTTTTGACATGAGCCATAAAATACAGTGGTAACTCAGAAAATAGATGGCTATAAAAATTCTTTGAGCACGTTACTGATGGTATTATTTGATCATCTTCCAACAATTTATCCCATCAGATGTCTGAAAAGAGTAGAGAGGTGACCAAAGACAGGTGTTTTAAAATAGATTATTTTGAAAATTTTGGCATTTTTATGCCTACCCGCCAGTGACAAAGTTTCTAAAGCCACGGGAGTTTCCTCAAGATTATTTATGATAAATGATGAGCCTACAATAAAGTCTCTTATCAGTACTCATCTTCAGTCAGGATTGCCATTGAAGGGGGCGTGGAATATACTGGTTTCTTCTCCTTACACTATCATGGTGTTTTGTTACTTCATTCTCTCTGGTTTTAAAGGATTTCATGGCAACATACGTACCTTATTCCTTTAAGTGGATTTTAAAGTAACCATGCTGTGAAAAATACTGCATGGTTATTATGAAGTATTTTGATTCCATTTGCCTGATTCTTGGAAGAGGAACATTTATAAAGTTCTGTTATCAACTTGAATGGAAAAGAATCATATTTTTATTACGTAGAAAAAGTCATTAGAGTAAACAGGACGTAAGCATTAGACTTTGTATATGGATAAATATTTCAATTGTCACAGACCATAAAACATTGCACCCATAATATACAATTAACTTAACTCTAGACTGAAAAGCAGAGGAGTCTGGTTTATTCCTGGCCCTGTGTTGGGTCCCTCTTCTCTGACCTGGCTATAGCCTGACACCTTCCATGCTATCTTATGGCAATTCAAAGAGCTCCTGGGCCACGGTGGGGTAACTTGCAAAACAGCTTTCTCACAAGCCATTGAGAGAGAATGGATGGTGTTCTAAATGTAGATTTGGTGTAGGATGCAATTCTGGCATCTGGATGGCCCTTCCTGAGTGGGCCAGGGCCGTTTTCACATGCATTTGTCAAGGCTGGTTCTGGCATGCAGACTAGGGCTGCATTAGCCCCAGGGATGCAGCTACCATGTGGCCCCCACAGAGATCCCTATCCACCTGCAAGACAGCAATGTTGGACTCCAAGTCCACCTCTGTGCCCCGTCCTAAAAGAATGCATTTGTGTGAGATTTGACATACCTTCCCCCAAAGCCAGGATATGATACTCCCCATGTAGGTGTAGTTGACATCTACATGAGAGCCTCAAGACCGTTCCTATCATTTTTTCCCATCTGACTTTCCCACCTCCAGGCCTTTGCACAGACTCTCCCCTCTGCCTGGAACATGCTTTTCACCAGCCCTTCTCTTGGCTACTTTCTACTTGTCTTTCAGAACTCAGCTTAAAGTTCCTTCCCCTGGCAGCCTTTGGAGCCCCCAGTCCTGACTGAGATGCTCTTCTAATCCCCCACACTTCTGTTAGTGAAGCCCTTCCTGCTCCAGAGTGAAACTTTGGTTTGTATAACTGCCTCTCCCACCAGGCTATAAACTATTTTCTCTGTACTTTCAAAAAGTGCTTCTCTTTTACATTTAAATATTTAACTCATCTTGACTTTGCTTTAGTGTAAAATGTGAGGTAAGGATTTAACTTTATTTTCCAGATATTACTTACAGAAGAATCCTTTCCTTGGCCTTTTCCTCATCTACACTGAGAAGATCACGACATATCATTCAAAATTTATTGAGAGACCTCTGCGTGCCAGCCACAGTGGTTGATGCTGGGGATGCAGAAATGAGTAAGGTGCTACTCCTGACCTCAAGAGGCTTCCCTTCTGTTTGAAAAGACATAAATATAAACAAGCATTCATAGGATTATATGAAATTGTCATCTTTGTAGGTCAAAAATGGTCAAATATTGGCAATTTCACATGGTTTAACCCAATATAATACAAAATAAACACAATGTTTTAGGTTGCATTTCTCTGAAAATGGAGCCCTAGAAAATATACACATAGATGGTTTATTTGGAAATGATTCCACAAAGAGACTCAGGAAAGGAGGGAGAACCAATACACAAGGATGCTTTTTGGATCTGGCCGGTGCTCAGGCCACTGGTGTTTGAGCAGCTGAAACGTCCATGGAGTTTTGTGAAATGTGCCTCAGCAGGGTCTGCACAGGGGACAAGGGGAGAAACTTAATCCACAAGGGGCCCAGAGGGATTAGTTACCTCCCTCCAGTTCTTCTGGTGGCCCTGTATGTGTGTCCATGGGGTTTCTGTTGATGTGCCAGTCTTGGTATCAGAGAAGGCCTGGAGCAAGAAGTGAGAGATGAGCAGAGAGGGCTGAGTGGAGGTGCGGGTCAACTACACCTGTGTGAGGCTGATCGAGTTGTCTGGGACGAGTTGCTGTAGCAGTGGCGGCAGTGAGGGATGGGGCTGAGAGGATATGATGAGATGTTGGGTACAAATGATAGTAGTGGTATATCCAAAGAGGAATGGTTAATTCTATGAGAGTTTGACTGGGAGGAAGTAAGGAGTAGTGACTAAGGAAATAGAGGGAACCTTCAGGGATTCATTGGCACCAGTGTCGGGGGCTGGGAGTGGGCATTCTGGGTGGAGGGAGCAGCATGAAAGGACACAGCACACTGGGGGAGCTTGGAGTAGATTGACGTGGTGGACACGGGGCTGGGCAATGGGATGTGACCGGAGAGCTGGGCAGAGGCCAGAGCAAGAAGCGAACTTGGGGGTGTATGAATTTGCTAGGGCTCCTGTTACAAAATACCACAAACCAGGCAGCTTAAACAACAGAAATTTTTTGCCTGTAGGCTGGAAGTCCAAGATCAAGGTGTCGGCAGTGTTGGTTTCCTCTGAAGCCTGCAAGGAAGAATCTGCTTCATGCCTCTTTCCTAGCTTCCTGTGGTTTGCTGGCAATCTTTGGTGTTTCTTGGCTTGTAGAAGCATCACCCCAATCTCTGCCTCCTACCCTCTTTATACAAAACACTCTTCCTACAGTGCTGTCTCTGTGTGCATGTCTGGGTCCAAATTTCCCCTTTTCATAGGGACACCCGTCACATTGGGTTAAGGCCTACCCTAATGACCTTATTTTAACTTCATTATCTCTGTAAAGACCCTCTCTCCAAAAGAATGTTACACATTGAGGTACTAGGGGTAGGACTTTAGCATGTGCAGTTTTGGGGAAATCAGGGAATCTGCTGGGAGTCAGAAGCTGAATGGAGCCACCTCTGCTGGTCTTGCTGGGCTGTCAGTTCCCTTTGTCTTCCCATGTTTTGCAGTGAGCCGCAGGTGTTGAGTACTGCTTCTTACACCTGGGCTCGTTTCTCTTCGAAGGATCTTACTTGCATGCGATGTTGCAAGGCAGTTCTGTGGGGGTATATATTTGAATAGGGTTTTCAAAAAATGTCTTTAGACATACAAATCTGCAACATCTTTCTGGGGCTAGATCGCTCTTTGGTCAAATTTTATGCCATGGATTTGCCATGGTTCTCTTTATTTCTGGGACTTTTTAGAGGGTTATTTTGTGTGTATATGTTGTTAAAGGAGAAAGCTGGTGTTAATGAACTTGGGTTTTATTAGATACTGGAGAGCTACTTACTGACAGGCTTTAAGGCAAGAGTGGCATGATAAGATTAGTGTTTTTCAAAGATCGTTCTGAAAGCAGGATAAAAAAGGGATTTGAAAAAATCAAACTTGGAGGCAGGGGTATGGGCAGATGACTCAGGCAATGATTCAGGCACACAGCAATGACAGCATGAACTAAGACTTGGATGCATGGAAGAACCCCCAGGAGCTTTAAAAACGTCCCAGTGGTGAAGCCCCACCTCAGACCAATTAAACAATCCCTGGAGGCTGGGCCCACACACTGGTGTATTGTTATTGACGTTCCCTAGGTAATTCCAATCTGGGGCCAATGTTATGAATCACGAATCTAAGGCAAAGCAATGGGGAAGGTCAATGGCAGATAGGGTTAAGAGATTTTAAGAAAGTAGAATGATGGGCAGAAAAATAACTAGAATGAATCTGGTGTCTTGCTTACTTAGGCGTTACTCTAGCTACCAGGTATAAATTATACATTTCTAAGGAATTAGAATATGCCGAGATACACTTAACACCAAAATTATATTAAATATGACATAATCTTTCTTTGATTCAGAAGGCATTTTGAGACCTGCCTATGTATCTCTAGGACACTGTTATATACATAAATACACTTATCGTTAAACACTACACTAGATGTCCACATATAGAAAGAAAGGACTGCATCACAAACTACAGCCACCTACATCTTCCTATTATACCATTTCACCCACATCAGTGCCCTGCTCAGAACCTTTAGTGACTCACCAGTGTTTACAAAATAAATTCCAAATTCCTTGCCTGGAGATTCAGGACTCAAGGCTTCCACCCATCCTATAAATAAACCTACTGCTCAGCCAGCCTATTTTCTATGGGTTTTAGGCTACTTCACTGTGATAATTAGTATCAATATTGGGTGTGTGATATACACCATGCACTGTTCTAGGCACCAAATACTGTGTTCTTTCTAGTTCTCATAACAACACATATGGTTGGCTTTATTGTCTGTCTTACATGTGAGGAAACTTAGGTTCAGTAATGTTACGTAGCTTGCCACGGTTTTCACAGCTAGTAATGAGCAAAGCTGGGATTTAAATCCACGACTAAAGCCCATGTCATTCCCACCACACTACACTGTGCTCCAACAGGAGCACTTCAGTTTCTGCCATTTTGCACGCTGTAATTTCCTTCTGATGTGGCCCTTCTCCAGTGCTGTGCTGGTTAGTGTTTAATAGCTGGCTTTCTCGATATAGCTTTGACATGAATGTTGGTTGACATTTTAATTTACATTAATGAGCACATCAGAACTTGACTGTTTATCAACGATGTGAGGGACTTCTTTGCTGAATCAGATAATAATTTTTTAAGCGCTAGAAGAAGATTTCTTCCTTTTTTGGGATCATTCGCAATATAACAACTACAGATATGAAATATTTTTAGGTTTCTTCTGCATGGTTAATATTTTTCTATCACTTTCTTACCTCTAAACAATCAACAAAACAACAAATCAAGCCATGCTTTGTGGGGTTTGCAGATTTCTGTTGTGTCAATACTCCTGCTATAAAGTTAGGAAGAGATGCACGGAGACGCACTCTTATATATAGTATTTCCACTGTGGAGATGCAACCGATGTAAATAATCTCGAGAACATAGATAACAGTAAAATATAGTGAAATAGTTAGGAAGTGATGAGTTCTGAGTATTTACTGCCTTTTAAAAAATTTTTACTTTAAGTTCTGGGATACATATGCTGAACGTGCAGGTTTGTTACACAGGTATATGTGTGCCATGGTGGTTTGCTGCACCCATCAACCTGTCATCTAGGTTTTAAGCCCCGCATGTGTTATGTATTTGTCCTAATGCCCTCCCTCCCCTTGCCCCCCAGCCCTGACAGGCCCGGATGTGTGGTGTTCCCCTCCCTGTGTCCATGTGTTCTCATTGTTCAACTCCCACTTATGAGTGAGAACATGTGGTGTTTGGTTTTCTGTTCTTGTGTTAATTTGCTGAGAATGATGGTTTCCAGCTTCATCCACGTCCCTGCAAAGGACATGAACTCATTCTTTTTTTTATGGTTGCATATTTGCTGCCTTTTAAGATAGAATTTATTCATTGTAAATTTCTATAATTTAATTTTCAGTAACCGCCACATTTAACAATTGCCTCACAGTATTTCTGAGAATGTATCAATCAGCTCTCAGGAGACAGTGTGAGCCAACTCCAGCACACCACTGCTTTCCCTCTTCCTCCCCACTGGCTCAAAGTCTACCCAGTCTTCAAAGTCCAACCAAAACTCTAGCATGCTAGAAAACTTACCACGTACATCCTTTCCTTCCTTATTGCCAGAAAGAAAAAGAAAAAGAAAACCTACCATGTACAGTCATGCATCATTTAATGATGGGGATTATGTTCTGAGAAATGTGTTGCTAGGCAATTTTGTTGTTGTGTGAACATCATAGAGTATACTTACACAAATCTAGGTGGTATAGCCTGCTACACACCTAGGCTATATGGTATAGCCTATTGCTTCTAGACTACAAACCGGTACAGCATGTTACTGTACTGAACACTGCAGGCAACTGTAACACAATGGTAAGCATTTGTGTACCTAAACACAGAAAAGCCACAGTAAAAGTACTGTATAAAATATAAAAAATGACGTGCCTGTATAGGGCACTTATCAGGAATGGAGCTTGCAGGACTGAAAGTTGCTCTGGGTGAGTCAGTGAGTGAGTGGTGAGTGAATGGGAAGGCCTAGGACATTACTGTACACTGTTGTAGACTTTATGTACACTTAGGCTACAATAAATTTCTAAAACAATTTTTCTTTCTTCAATAGTAAATTAGCCATAGCTTACCATCACGTTTTTTACTTTATACACTTTTTTCCTCATTCCTTTTCAGCTTGGCTTTTTTGTAATAACACTTATCTTAAAACACAAACATTGCACAGCTGCACCAAAATATTTTCATTCTTTATATCCTTATTCTATAAACTTTTTCTTCTATTTTTAAAGTCAAATTTTTTAGCTTTCTAATCTTTTTTGTTAAAAACAAAAACACAAACGCACATATTTGCCTAGGCCTCTACAGGGTCAGAAGCATCAGGGTCACTATCTTCCACCTCCACACCTTATCTCACTGGGTCTTCAGGGGCAAAAACATGCATGAACCTGTTATCTCCTATGATAACAATGCCTTCTTCTGGAATACTTCCTGTGGGACCTGCCTGAGGCTGTTGTACAGTTAGTTTTAAACAAATAAAGTAGAATGAGTATACTCTAAAATAATGGTAAAAAGTATAGTATAGTAAATACATAAACCAGTAACATTGTCATTTATAATCATTGTCAAGTATTATGTACTATACAGAATTGTACGTGGTATCTTTTTGTGCAACCAGCAGTGCAGTAGGTCGGTTTACATCAGCATCACCACAAACACATGAGTAATGAGTTGCACTGTGACATTGGCTGGCTACAATGTCACTAGGCAATAGGAGTTTTTCAGTTCCATTATAATCTTCTGGTACCACCATCGTCTATGCAGTCTGCATTGACTGAAACGTTATGCAGTGCACGACCTCCCCACCAGGCCTTCTTTTGACCTCAATCCTTCTGAAATCCTTCAACCCTTTTAGCTGACACCAGTCCTTAGCCCTTATCTTATACTATTGCTCCATGCTGTCTTTTGGTTTGAGTCATTCTGTTTCACCAACTTTTTTTTTTTTTTTTTGAGGCAGAGTCTCATTCTGTCTCCAGGCTGGAGTGCAGTGGCGTGATCTCTGCCCACTGCAACCTTGGCCTCCTGGGTTCCAGCGATTCTCCTGCCTCAGCCTCCCACGTAGCTGGGATTACAGTCTCCCACCACCACTCCCAGCTAATTTTTGTATTTTTAGTAGAGTCGGGGTTTCACCACGTTGGCCAGGCTGGTCTTGAACTCCTGACCTCAGGTGATCCACCCATCTCGGCCTCCCAAAGTGCTGGGATTACAGGCGTGAGCCACCGTGCTTGGCCTCTTTCACCAACATTCTGACCACCTGTGAGGACAGGGAGCTTGCCTAGTAACCATTGCACTTTCTGACGATACTTAGCATCATCTTCACACGTGCGGCATTTGATACTATAATATTGATCTAGTTGCTTTTTGGATGAATTACTCATATGCAGTTGTAAAATCTCCATTTGTCCCCACCTCATAAAGTTGAGCACAAAAATACCAATCTGGTTCCAGGTGAACGGGATTTTATTTGCCTCGCTCAGACTCTGCTGACTTCAGGGGCTGCAAAACTTGCTCAGCATGACCTCGGCGTGCACTGTTCACATCTCCAGACTCACTTTCTTTGAAAAGATCATCTTTGGCTCCCAGAACCCTGGCAGCCCACATGCAGGCATCATTACCGTACAGCATTTCCTGCCTCCCTTGGGTCACCTCATCCTTTTCTTAGGCAGGAGTTCTGTCTACCTGTTGAATTTTGAATGAAAACCCAAGGGACAGAAGCTCTGCACTGAATTCTCTATTTTGTTCCTTGCTGAGCCTCCATGAATATGAAATACTAGCACAAAGGGGAGAGTCAGCAGGTAGAGATGAACACTATCCATATTTAATGGAGAGGGAGTCTGAGTTCACAGGTGGAAAAGCCACGTTAGAAGGCCAAGTTCAATAACTTGCCCGTGCTCACTGAGTGAGTGTCTAGCAAAAAAGGAATGAATATCTTAAGACAAACTTCCATGATTTGTGCTTTAACGTACCACCATCATTTTAATGCCTAAGAAGGAGGGAAAAAGAAAAAAAAGCAAATAAGAACAGGATGAAATAACTACTGGTAATCAGAAAATGTCCCTCATCTGCAATGGAGTACAAAAGAGGGGCCAGGGGCCCACATCCTTCACCAAGAATCTGAGCTCTCTGTGACTTGGCGGCCCAGACTCTCCAACTCAATTTCTCTCTCCTTAGGAGGAAGACACGGAAACACTCACAATCTCTACCCTCTACTAAACAGCCAAGGTTGCAGGGCAGAGCTGCCTGGAGCCCAAAGCACAGTAGTCTCCCTACTGGTCCCCAAGAGTGTGACTTTCGACGTGGAACCCACAGTGATACTGGCCAGTGGCTCTTGGTAAGGCTCTCCCAATGACTGCATGCCCCAGCTTTTTCTTCTCCGATCCCAGTGGTTTTTGACATCTTCCCAAGAAACTCCTCTGGTGGCAGCATAATCAGTAACAGTGGCTTTAGTCACAGCACCTGCAGTTCTCGATAACTATTCCTTCCAGAAACCCTCTTTGGGGTTCCCTACATCTCTCATGTGTCTCCAGCCTTCTCTAACAGGTGCCAGGTTTCTCTGTAGCTGGGCAGCCATCTGTTAGCATCAAATACACAAATATATATATTCTCATAATAACCACATTGACAAATGAAATCTGGGTCCCATCATCACTTCTATTCCTAGTCACACATACTCCTTTTGCATTGGACATAGAAGCACCAATGAATATCACAACCCAGAAAGATCTAACACATTTTTAACCTATGTTCAGTCAGACTATAGGTTGCATTCTCGTTCACATAGCTGCTTGCTTATTCAAATAGTTGATCCATTCTCCAACTACCCTGATATTTATTGAGCATCTAGTATGTGCCAGGCACCATGGCATGGAGAATTAGACCCAATCTTCCTGTTCAAGGTGCTCACAGTCTGGTAGTAATAATGATAATGATGATAATAATAATAATAATATTAATAATGGCAAATACTGATAGAATGTTTAGTATGCGCCATTCCTCAGTAGCGTGAGATAAATACTATTATTCTACCTACTTTACAGATGAGATAAGCTAGTCTCAGAGAACTTGAGTTGTCCATGTTCACACAGCTAGGCAAGTAAATAGACAATATTTCATGCCTTAGGCCCATGACACAGGGAAGCCCCACATACATAAAGCGTACTCAGATTAAGGTGTGATTCAAACTTACCGTGCTTATATACTTGCATTTCATTCTAATTATCTATCTACTATATATCTAATTCCAGGATTTTTCAGAGGTAATTAAATCTTAAAAAGAAGGAATACTTGTTTTAAAGAGAACACCACAGGGAGGCACTAACAATAAAAATGAAGTGTTCATTTCAAATGAGAAAAATGTTGAGTTTTAGGGTTAGTGTGACCTTTAATTTACACACGTCTTCCAGTGCTTCTGGCAAAACTCAACCCTCTTTCTGGAGAAGTGGTCTTTACAGTGATGAATTAGAAAGGGCCAGAAAGATTTGTGATTGCTAAAGAACTCTCAGGAAACCTTTTCAAAACAGGAAAGACCAGATGCATGGAGCCAATTTCCTTCCATATGGAAGAAGATCTGCAGACACAGACAGGACAGAGTCTTGAAGCAGCCGAGCTGCTCTTGACACTGTGGTGTCTGCTGAATGTCACCTCCCTCTGTTGTGCTAACACTGGCAGTTTTATTCACCCAAAGGTATGCCAGGTCTCCTTGCACTGATCTTTTGAGAACTGACAGAGGGCATTGGAACCTAATCGTAGGACCAGCAGCTTGAGAGGCTTAATAAATACACACTCTGGCTATAGCCAGATGATGAGGGATGATACCAAATCCCTCATCAGCTCTCTCAATTCAGAGAAGAAGAAAAATCAATACACTGCAACCCCCCCCACAGGTTTCATGGGATTGAAAGAAGTTCTTCCGCTGACATATTCGGCCGTTTGTTGTGCTGTCCTGGAGAGGCAGCCCACGGTTTGGTTTCTGTCTTCTTTTGCTATTCTGCTTTGGTGATCAGCTAAGAATCCTCTCCATGATGAGAGCTGAATCCTCCTTGTGGTATTCTTCCACACCCGTTTGGGACATGACAGAAGTTTTTTCTGTCAGAAGGAACAGAGGATGGTGCCAAAAGGAAGAAGCTTCATGAGCTATTGGCAGCGACTCCATACTTATCTCTAGAAGAAAAGACTTTGCTTCCAATGTGCTTTTGCAAAGGAGTAATTCTTCACTGACATCTTCCTAATCATACTTTTCCTAACTACAAATAGTTATAGTTAATCTTTTTACGTAACAAAGGACATTTAACTAAAATAGTACTTTGATACTAAGAGATTCTGGGGCTTTTGTCAATCTGTTTGAACTGAAGTAAGAACCACTGTTTCATTTTGGCATTAATCATAATTCCTTGCCTTCCTGGCCTCTGGCAGATAATGAAGCATTTTCACATATGTTTTGCTATTTTATTCTTCAGACAACTCAATTAAGTGATTAGGTCAGGCATTATATTCCTTAGTTTGAAGATAAGTAACTGATGCTCAGAAGGGTTAGGTATATCTGAACCCCCTAAGTGGCAGAGCTGGGATTGGAATCAATGTTTTATTCGCAGCACATATAGATATGCAAACATGTTTGTTTGAGACAGGGCCTCACTCTCTTGCCCAGGCTGGAGTGCAGTGATGCAAATACAGCTCACTGCAACTTCGCCCTCCAGAGTGCAAGAGATCCTCCCACATCATCCTCCCATGTAGCTGGGACCACAGGCATGCACCACCATGCCTGGCTATTTAAAAAAAATTTTTTTGTAGGGACAGAGTCTCACTTTGTTGCTCAGGCTGGTCTTGAACTCCTGGGCTCAGGTGATCCTCCTGCCTTGGCCTCCCAAAGTGCTGGGATTGCAGGCATGAGCCACCACGGCTGGCCTCAAGCATGTTTTTTTGTATCATATATTCTGATTTTTATTTTATTGTATTGGACATATATTTTATTGCTTAGGGTTTCCTATGATTCGCTGAAGATTTCACAATATAGGTATGTCCTCCTCAACAAGATTATGAACTCTCTAAAAGCGGGGATCCTGTCTCGTGAGTACATGGAGTTCTGTACAGGAATGATGAGAGTATGGTACATATGGGCATAGGGAAAGGCACTAGACCAAGAATCCACAGACTGAGGTTTAACCTTGATGATCCTGCAGACTGGCTCTGGGACAAAAGGCAAGCTGCTCACCCTCTTTGTGCCTATGAAGTGGGGATCACAAATACTCAATAGACAATACAATACACAACAGCGAAAACACATACATACACATACATACATACATATATATATATATAAGTTCATAGTAATAGTTAAAATTTAAAAATTTAGAATAAGGGGCTTTTTAAAACCACACCAATTGTACATCAATATCTCCTTTCTTTCAAGCTAAAAATCTTGCTTCTCAATGACAACAAAATACTCATCTGTTTTTTTCCCCACAATATGTACATAATAGTCTCAGAAAAACTATACCAACACTACAACCATCAATAATTTGATTATAGAAAAAAAGTATAATCTTATTTTTCAGTTCTTTTGTCATTAGGATATGTCCCACTAGAGATGCATGGTCAAATAACTGGGTTTTAAAGTCAGTTGTGAATCCTCACCTACCATTTCACTCACTTTCTTTTTCTTTTACTGATCGTAGATATCATTTTTCTGTAAAGTGGCATTGCCCAGTGAGTGTTTTCTACCACCAGGGCAGGCTACCTGACCTACAGACCCAATTCTTCAGCCATCATCAGTATTACTTAAAAAAAAAAAAAAAGAAGATATTATAATCAAAGAAAGTTAGCAAAGTCTTAACGATGGGCTATTATGTAGCCATTCAATGTGGTATTTGTGAAGAGATTGTGTTGATGTTTGAAAGTGCGTATGATAAAAATGGGGAAAGCAGGTTGTAAAAGTATATACCCAGGAAATGAACTCTGAAATCTGCTCTCCATACAATGAAACAAAGATTAGGCATACCTTTGTAAAATATAATATTGTAACATTAAATCTACTTGTTTTGCTACTCAAAAGTCAATTGTAAAGGTACTTTCATTGCTATTATGCCATCAACTGGATACACATTTAGGCTCATTCGTTTCACTTTACTTTTGATTTTATGTTTTGTAAGTTTTCATTTTGTTGTATGATTATATGAAATATATATTTGGTCTGAAAGTGACATCCACAAAATAAGGCCCATTCAATGAAGTCCAAATTCTGTCTCTTTCCTCTCTCGTATCCCTTTCTCCTCTTTCCCGTAACATTTTATTCTTTTTATTTATGGCTGCTGCACCATTTAGATAATATAAGCAAATACTTATAAACTGTCATTCTCTTTTCTTTATAAAAATATAAATCTTTTAATATTCATCTAGTTTTTTTTACTATATTGTTTTCAGTTTGGTCTCTCTCTCTCACTGCTCTGCTCCCCTGACTGGTACATATTTGGTATTTAGGAAAGCTTGAAATTGTGTGTTAATGGTTACCTTTATGTTAGTATCTTTACATAAAACCCTTAGTTACACCTTTTTTTGGCTATTTTCTGTTGGTTGTCTAGTAAGAGTGATGTTGAAATTAGATAGTGACAACTTCATCCCATACACTTCTAGCTTCTGATCTGAAGTCATATCTTTTTACTCCTAGTTAATACCTAAATGTAATTAGTGAATTTATCCTCCTTTTCATACATGATCCTCATTCTCCCTCCATAGTTGAGAGATGTACATTACTTACGTTGTCAGAGTGTATAGCCATTATGTACTACACTGTCTCCTTTACAGCCACCAATCCTTATGTTGATGTCTCTCCATAGATTTAGTAGATGCCTTAGGAATGTTTTAATGGAAACACATTCCTTGAGTTCTTGAATGTTTGTAGTTTTTTTATGGCCTTTGTATTTGTGCATCAGTTTGTTCGGATATCAAATCCATGACAAGATATGAAATCATTACATTTTCTTTCCTTGTGTTGCTTAAATATGTTATGTAATTACTTTTTTGCATAAAGCATTATTGTCAAAAAGTCTGATGATATTTTGATTTTTCTTTCCCTCAGAAGTTACTTGGTTCTTTGGCCTGGAAGCCCAAAGATACTTGTCTTTTCTTTTTTAAAGACTAATTTTACTAGAATACATAATTCTAGACCAGTATTCCTAGGTATATAGTGATATCTCATTATGTACTTTTGTAGTTTCAGGAAAGTTTTAATTTTTTTTTTTATCTTCGCAAAGCTTTACTGAATTATAGTTTTTAGTATTTGATCTGTTTCATTGCTTTGATTTTGTTTTTCAAGGACTTATACAGTCTTGGATCTTGTCTGTCTTCTCTAATTGTCAATTTTCTCAAATTTCTTTTACCTCTTCATTTCTTTTTTATTTAAAAAATGTCCTGCCTTCCTTCTTATCTTTCTCTTAAGGCATGCTTTTGTGTTACTTATGGCTTGGTCTTTATTTCTGAAATAAAATTTTCTTTTGTTTCTAAGTACTAATCACCTCCTTTTTATATCTTTTTTTCTCATCACCTAATTTATGAGTTTTTCTAATTCTTACTTGTTTCATAGATTCTATTATTTTCCTCCTTTTCGTTTTTAAAATAGTAGGTTACAGTTCACTCTAATTGCCCAAAGGGATGTTGTTCTGATCTTTATTCATATTTTCCTTAGAATAACTTTGAATGAAATCAACTATAATCCCCCCTCCCCAGCTTTTTTTGGTCATTTCTTTAAGTAAAATGAGTTTCGTTGTACTTTTGCACAAGAATTGAGGGAAGACTGGGCCGGAATAGTATTTTTAGAATCATGGCTTTGGAGCTTTCTCTTGTGTTGTATTTGTGAAGTGATCAAAACCTTCTGAGATCTGAGACCCCCCTCACCTGCTTTTAACTGGGCTTTGTCTTTGCGTTTCCCCATTGTTGTTATTCTGTTTGATTTGGACTCTGCTCTTAGCAGTTTCTCTTCAGAATGGGGCTTTCTCTTGGAAGAGAATTTTAGTTTATTATTTTTGAGAGTTTACAGAACCCAAACTGTTTAAGCACATCCAAATTTTAAATCTCACTGTGGTCTCCTTGGACATACTTGCAAATTGTAGCTTTGCAGAACCCCTTTCCAGTTTTGGTTACCAATCTCAGGATTTTGGTATTGCTATTCTTGTTGCTTTGCATGTTCTTATAAAAGCATACTGTTATGACTGCCATCTCTCTATAATCCCCTCACTGTAGATTAGCATTCCTCTTTTTTTTTGTTGTTGTTGATTGTCTCTATTTCTTTATTATTATTATTATTCTTATTATTATTATTATACTTTAGGTTTTATGGTACATGTGTGCAATGTGCAGGTAAGTTACATATGTATACATGTGCCATGCTGGTGCGCTGCACCCACTAACTCGTCATCTAGCATTAGGTATATCTCCCAATGCTATCCCTCCCCGCTACCCCCACCCCACAGCAGTCCCCGAAGTGTGATGTTCCCCTTCCTGTGTCCATGTGTTCTCATTGTTCAGTTCCCACCTATGAGTGAGAATATACGGTGTTTGGTTTTTTGTTCTTATGATAGTTTACTGAGAATGATGATTTCCAATTTCATCCATGTCCCTACAAAGGACATGAACTCATCATTTTTTATGGCTGCATAGTATTCCATGGTGTATATGTGCCACATTTTCTTAATCCAGTCTATCATTGGTGGACATTTGGGTTGGTTCCAAGTCTTTGCTATTGTGAATAATGCCGCAATAAACACACGTGTGCATGTGTCTTTATAGCAGCATGATTTATAGTCCTTTGGGTATATACCCAGTAATGGGATGGCTGGGTCGAATGGAATTTCTAGTTCTAGATCCCTGAGGAATCGCCACACTGACTTCCACAAGGGTTGAACTAGTTTACAGTCCCACCAACAGTGTAAAAGTGTTCCTATTTCTCCACATCCTCTCCAGCACCTGTTGTTTCCTGATTTTTTAATGATTGCCATTCTAACTGGTGTGAGATGGTATCTCATTGTGGTTTTGATTTGCATTTCTCTGATGGCCAGTGATGATAAGCATTTTTTCATGTGTCTTTTGGCTGCATAAATGTCTTCTTTTGAGAAGTGTCTGTTCATGTCCTTTGCCCACTTTTTGATGGGGTTGTTTGTTTTTTTCTCGTAAATTTTTTGGAGTTCATTGTAGATTCTGGATATTAGCCCTTTGTCAGATGAGTAGGTTGCGAAAATTTTCTCCCATTTTGTAGGTTGCCTGTTCACTCTGATGGTAGTTTCTTTTGCTGTGCAGAAGCTGTTGAGTTTAATTAGATCCCATTTGTCAGTTTTGGCTTTTGTGGCCATTGCTTTTGGTGTTTTAGACATGAAGTCCTTGCCCATGCCTATGTCCTGAATGGTAATGCCTAGATTTTCTTCTAGGGTTTTTATGGTTTTAGGTCTAACATGTAAGTCTTTAATCCATCTTGAATTGATTTTTGTATAAGGTGTAAGGAAGGGATCCAGTTTCAGCTTTCTACATATGGCTAGCCAGTTTTCCCAGCACCGTTTATTAAATAGGGAATCCTTTCCCCATTTCTTGTTTTTGTCAGCTTTGTCAAAGATCAGATACTTGTAGATATGTGGCATTATTTCTGACGGCTCTGTTCTGTTCCATTGATCTATATCTCTATTTTGGTACCAGTACCATGCTGTTTTGGTTACTGTAGCCTTGTAGTATAGTTTGAAGTCAGGTAGTGTGAAGCCTCCAGCTTTGTTCTTTTGGCTTAGGATTGACTTGGCGACGCGGGCTCTTTTTTGGTTCCATATGAACTTTAAAGTAGTTTTTTCCAATTCTGTGAAGAAAGTGATTGGTAGCTTGATGGGGATGGCATTGAATCTGTAAATTACCTTGGGCAGTATGGCCATTTTCACGATATTGATTCTTCCTACCCATGAGCATGGAATGTTCTTCCATTTGTTTGTATCCTCTTTAATTTCCTTGAGCAGTGGTTTGTAGTTCTCCTTGAAGAGGTCCTTCACATCCCTTGTAAGTTGGATCCCTAGGTATTTATTCTCTTTGAAGCAATTGTGAATGGGAGTTCACTCATGATTTGGCTCTCTGTTTGTCTGTTATTGATGTATAAGAATGCTTGTGATTTTTGTACATTGATTTTGTATCCTGAGACTTTGCTGAAGTTGCTTATCAGCTTAAGGAGATTTTGGGCTGAGACGATGGGGTTTTCTAGATATACAATCATGTCATCTGCAAACAGGGACAATTTGACTTCCTCTTTTCCTAATTGAATACCCTTGATTTCCTTCTCCTGCCTAATTGCCCTGGCCAGAACTTCCAACACTATGTTGAATAGAAGTGGTGAGAGAGGGCATCCCTGTCTTGTGCCAGTTTTCAAAGGGAATGCTTCCAGTTTTTGTCCATTCAGTATGATATTGGCTGTGGGTTTGTCATAGATAGCTCTTATTATTTTGAGATATGTCCCATCAATACCTAATTTATTGAGAGTTTTTGGCATGAAGCGTTGTTGAATTTTGTCAAAGGCCTTTTCTGCATCTATTGAGATAATCATGTGGTTTTTGTCTTTGGTTCTGTTTATATGCTGGATTACATTTATTGATTTGCGTATATTGAACCAGCCTTGCATCCCAGGGATGAAGCCCACTTGATCATGGTGGATAAGCTTTTTGATGTGCTGCTGGATTCTGTTTGCCAGTATTTCATTGAGGATTTTTGCATCAATGTTCATCAAGGATATTGGTCTAAAATTCTCTTTTTTGGTTGTGTCTCTGCCAGCCTTTAGTATCAGGATGATGCTGGCCTCATAAAATGAGTTAGGGAGGATTCCCTCTTTTTCTATTGATTGGAATAGTTTCAGAAGGAATGGTACCAGTTCCTCCTTGTACCTCTGGTAGAATTCGGGTGTGAACCCGTCTGGTCCTGGACTTTTTTTGGTTGGTAAGCTATTGATTATTGCCACAATTTCAGCTCCTGTTATTGGTCTATTCAGAGATTCAACTTCTTCCTGGTTTGGTCTTGGGAGGGTGTATGTGTTGAGGAATTTATCCATTTCTTCTAGATTTTCTAGTTTATTTGCATAGAGGTGTTTGTAGTATTCTCTGATGGTAGTTTGTATTTCTGTGGGATCGGTGGTGATATCCCCTTTATCATTTTTTATTGCATCTATTTGATTCTTCTCTCTTTTTTTCTTTATTAATCTTGCTAGCGGTCTATCAATTTTGTTGATCCTTTCAAAAAACCAGCTCCTGGATTCATTTATTTTTTGAAGGGTTTTTTGTGTCTCTATTTCCTTCAGTTCTGCTCTGATTTTAGTTATTTCTTGCCTTCTGCTAGCTTTTGAATGTGTTTGCTCTTGCTTTTCTAGTTCTTTTAATTGTGATGTTAGGGTGTCAATTTTGGACCTTTCCTGCTTTCTCTTGTGGGCATTTAGTGCTATAAATTTCCCTCTACACACTGCTTTGAATGCATCCCAGAGATTCTGGTATGTTGTGTCTTGGTTCTCGTTGGTTTCAAAGAACATCTTTATTTCTGCCTTCATTTCGTTATGTACCCAGTAGTCATTCAGGAGCAGGTTGTTCTGTTTCCATGTAGTTGAGCAGTTTTGAGTGAGATTCTTAATCCTGAGTTCTAGCTTGATTGCACTGTGATCTGAGAGATAGTTTGTTATAATTTCTGTTCTTTTACATTTATTGAGGAGAGCTTTACTTCCAAGTATGTGGTCAATTTTGGAATAGGTGTGGTGTGGTGCTGAAAAGAATGTATATTCTGTTGATTTGGGGTGGAGAGTTCTGTAGATGTCTATTAGGTCTGCTTGGTGCAGAGCTGAGTTCAATTCCTGGGTATCCTTGTTGACTTTCTGTCTCGTTGATCTGTCTAATGTTGACAGTGGGGTGTTAAAGTCTCCCATTATTAATGTGTGGGAGTCTAAGTCTCTTTGTAGGTCACTCAGGACTTGCTTTATGAATCTGGGTGCTCCTGTATTGGGTGCATATATATTTAGGATAGTTAGCTCTTCTTGTTGAATTAATCCCTTTACCATTATGTAATGGCCTTCTTTGTCTCTTTTGATCTTTGTTGGTTTAAAGTCTGTTTTATCAGAGACTAGGATTGCAACCCCTGCCTTTTTTTGTTTTCCATTTGCTTGGTAGATCTTCCTCCATCCTTTTATTTTGAGCCTATGTGTGTCTCTGCACGTGAGATGGGTTTCCTGAATACAGCACACTGATGGGTCTTGAGTCTTTATCCAATTTGCCAGTCTGTGTCTTTTAATTGGAGCACTTAGTCCATTTACATTTAAAGTTAATATTGTTATGTGTGAATTTGATCCTGTCATTATGATGTTAGCTGGTTATTTTGCTCGTTAGTTGATGCAGTCTCTTCCTAGTCTCGATGGTCTTTACATTTTGGCATGATTTTGCAGTGGCTGGTACCGGTTGTGCCTTTCCATGTTTAGCGCTTCCTTCAGGAGCTCTTTTAGGGCAGGCCTGGTGGTGACAAAATCTCTCAGCATTTGCTTGTCTGTAAAGTATTTTATTTCTCCTTCACTTATGAAGCTTAGTTTGGCTGGATATGAAATTCTAGGTTGAAAATTCTTTTCTTTAAGAATGTTGAATATTGGCCCCCACTCTCTTCTGGCTTGTAGGGTTTCTGCCGAGAGATCCGCTGTTAGTCTGATGGGCTTCCCTTTGATGGTAACCCGACCTTTCTCTCTGGCTGCCCTTAACATTTTTTCCTTCATTTCAACTTTGGTGAATCTGACAATTATGTGTCTTGGAGTTGCTCTTCTCGAGGAGTATCTTTGTGGCGTTCTCTGTATTTCCTGAATCTGAATGTTGGCCTGCCTTGCTAGATTGGGGAAGTTCTCCTGGATAATATCCTGCAGAGTGTTTTCCAACTTGGTTCCATTCTCCCCGTCACTTTCAGGTACACCAATCAGACATAGATTTGGTCTTTTCACATAGTCCCACATTTCTTGGAGGCTTTGCTCGTTTCTTTTTATTCTTTTTTCTCTAAACTTCCCTTCTCGCTTCATTTCATTCATTTCATCTTCCAGGGCTGATACCCTTTCTTCCATTTGATCGCATCGGCTCCTGAGGCTTCTGCATTCTTCAAGTAGTTCTCGAGCCTTGGTTTTCAGCTCCATCAGCTCCTTTAAGCACTTCTCTGTATTGGTTATTCTAGTTATACATTCTTCTAAATTTTTTTCAAAGTTTTCAACTTCTTTGCCTTTGGTTTGAATATCCTCCCGTAGCTCGGAGTAATTTGATCGTCTGAAGCCTTCTTCTCTCAGCTCGTCAAAGTCATTCTCCATCCAGCTTTGTTCCGTTGCTGGTGAGGAACTGCGTTCCTTTGGAGGAGGAGAGGTACACTGCTTTGTAGAGTTTCCAGTTTTTCTGCTCTGTTTTTTCCCCATCTTTGTGGTTTTAACTACTTTTGGTCTTTGATGATGGTGATGTACAGATGGGTTTTTGGTGTGGATGTCCTTTCTGTTAGTTTTCCTTCTAACAGACAGGACCCTCAGCTGCAGGTCTGTTGGAGTACCTGGCTGGCCGTGTGAGGTGTCAGTCTGCCCCTGCTGGGGGGTGTCTCCCAGTTAGGCTGCTCGGGAGTCAGGGGTCAGGGACCCACTTGATGAGGCAGTCTGCCCGTTCTCAGATCTCCAGCTGCGTGCTGGGAGAACCACTGCTCTCCTCAAAGCTGTCAGACAGGGACATTTAAGTCTGCAGAGGTTACTGCTGTCTTTTTGTTTGTCTGTGCCCTGCCCCAAGAGGTGGAGCCTACAGAGGCAGGCAGGCCTCCTTGAGCTGTGGTGGGCTCCACCCAGTTCAAGCTTCCAGGCTGCTTTGTTTACCTAAGCGAGCCTGGGCAATGGCGGGCGCCCCTCCCCCAGCCTCGCTGCCGACTTGCTGTTTGATCTGAGACTGCTGTGCTAGCAATCAGCGAGACTCCGTGGGCGTAGGACCCTCTGAGCCAGGTGCGGGCTATACTCTCCTGGGGCACCGTTTCCTAAGCCCGTCGGAAAAGCACAGTATTCGGGTGGGAGTGGCCCGATTTTGTAGGTGCCGTCTGTCACCCCTGGAAAGGGAACTCCCTGACCCCTTGCGCTTCCCGAGTGAGGCAATGCCTCGCCCATGCTTTGGCTGGCGCACGGTGCACTCACCCACTGACCTGCGCCCACTGTCTGGCACTCCCTAGTGAGATGAACACGGTACCTCAGATGGAAATGCAGAAATCACCCGTCTTCTGCGTCGCTCATTCTGGGAGCTGTAGACCAGAGCTGTTCCTATTCGGCCATCTTGGCTCCTCCCCCCCAGCATTCCTCTTATTATAAATTGAGTGTGTTTTCTATATATTTAAGAGCCATTTTGCATTCTTTTCACTGTGAACTGTGTGTTTATATAGCTCTCTAGCCTATTTTTCTTTTTTAAAAATTCAGGTAAAATTCACAAAAAATGTAATTGTTTTCTTAATCTTATTTTAAGTTTGTTCCTTGCTAGTATATAGAAACACAGTTGCTTTTTATATATTCATCGTGTATCAAGGATTTTTAATATGAGATCACTTCATCGCTGAACAGAGATATAGCTTTACTTCTTTTCTAAAGTGAATGCCTTTTATTCACTTTTCTTGCCCAATTGCCCTGGCTAGGACTTCCATTACACTACTGTATTAAATATAAGTATGGCTATCCCTATCTTCTTCCTGATTATAGGGGGATGTTTTCAGTCTTTTACCATTAAGTATGATGATGGTGTAGGTTTTTATAGATGTCCTTTATTAGGTTGAGGAAGTTCTTGTCTATTTTTAGTTTATTGTTTTTTTTTTAAATCGTGAAAGGGTGCTGAATTTTGTTAAATGCTTCTTCTGAATTCATTGATATGGTTATGTTATTTTTGTTTTTTATTCAATTGATATAATGGATTACAATTATATAATGTATTACAAATGATCAATTTTATTCAATTGATATTAATGTATTGATTTTTTTTTTGGATGTTGAACCAACCTTTATTCCTGGGATACATCCCACTTGACCATGATGTATAATCCTTTCCATATGCTGTTGGATTCAGCTTTCCAGTATTTCATTGAGGATTTTTGCATGTGTATGCATAAGAGACATTGGTTGGTAGTTATCTTTTTTTGTAGTGTCTTTGTCTGTCTTTGTTACTTTGGCCTTATAGAAAGAGTTGGAAAGTGTTCCATCCTCTTCTATTTTTTGGAAGAGTTTGAGAAAGATTGGTGTTAATTCTTCTTAAACATTTTGTAGAATTAGTCAGTGAAGACATTTAGTCCTGACCTTGTTGGAAATACTTTGATTACTGATTAAATCTCTTTACTTGTTATAGGTCTATTCAGATTTTCTATTTCTTCTTGAGTTAGTTATGGTAGTTTGTGTGTTTCTAGAAATTTTCTCATTTATCTAATTTGCCGACATATGATTATTCATAATATCATTTTATAGTCCTTTTTATTTCTGTAAGGTTGTTAGCAATGTGTCCTCTTTCATTACTGATTTTGGTGTTCTCTTTTTCTTCATCAGTCTAGCTAAAAGTTTTTCAATTTCTTGGTATTTTTAAAGAACTAATTTTTGGTCATTGATTGTCTCTGTTGTTTTTCTATGTTCTACTTTGTTTATGCCTGATTTAATCTTTATTACTGGCTTCCTTCTTGCTTTGGGCTTATTTTGCTTTTCTTTTTCTAGTTCCTTAAAGTAGAAAATTAAGCTGTTCATTTGAGATCTTACCCTTTTGAAAAGCAGGACTTTAAAGCCATGAATTACCATGTGAGCACTGCTTCTGCTGCATCTCATAGGTTTTGCTATTGTATTTTTGTTTTCATTCATCTCAATGTATTTTCTAATTTTTCTTGAGATTTCTTCCTTGACTCATTGGTTCTTTAGAAGTATGGTATTTAATTTCCACATATTTGTGAATTCTTCAAATTTCCTTCTATTGTTGATTTTCAGTTTTATTCCATTGTGGTTGGGGAGCATGTTTTGTATAATTTCAATATTTTAAAATTTACTGAATCTGTTTTGTGGCCTAAAATATGGTCTATCCTTGAGAATAATCCAAGTACTCTTGAGAAAAATGTGTATTTTGCTGTTTCTGAGCAAAATGTTTCATAGATATCAGTTTAAATCTAGTTGACTTATACTGTTGTTCTAGTCATTTTTTTCTCTATTGGTCTTCTGCCAAGTCATTCTATTATTAAAAGTGAGGTAGGAAAGTTTCCAACTATTGTTGAACCATTGATTTTTCCTTTTAATTCTGTCAATTTTTGTTTTTTGTGTTTTAGGTCACCATTGTTATATACGTATATGCTTATAATTGTTACATTGTATTGATGTATTGATCATATTCCCATTATGTAAAGTCCTTTGTCACTGTGACACTTTTGGTCTTGAAGTCTATTCTGTCTGATACTAGTATACTCATTTTGACTCTGTTTGCAAATAATATGTTTTTCTGTCTTTTGACTTTCAACCTGTGTTTGCCTTTCAAACTAAGTGAATCTCTTGTATATAGCAAATGGGTGTATCATGCTTTTTAGTATCCATTCTGCCAACCTCTGCCTTTCCATTCAATAGTTTAATCTTTACATTTAATGTAATTATTAATAAGGAAAGATACCCTTCTGCCATTTTTCTATTTGCTTTCTAGTTGGATTATCTATTTTTATTCCTTAATTCTTCAATTACTGCTGTTTTGTGTGTTAAATATATATTTTTTAGGGCACCATTTAAAAATATCCTAATTTTTCTTTTCTTTTTGAAAGAGAATTTGGCTAGAATTCTTGGTTGACATTTTTTTCTTTTAGTACTTTGAATACATCATCCCACTGCCTTCTGGCCTCCATGGTCTAATGAGAAATTGTTTTATTTAGAACACCTTGTATGTGGTGAGTTGCTTCTTTCTTGTTTTCAAGATTTACTCTTCAACTTTCAACAATGATGTGTTTGATTTGTGTCTTAGTATATATCTCTTTGAGTTTATCTTAATTGGACTTGTTGGCTTCTTAGATGTGGAGATCAATGTTTCTCAACAAATTTAGGAAGTTTTTGGCCAATATTGTTTCAATTATTCTGTCTTTCCTTTCATCTCTCTCCTGATACTCCTATTATGCATTTATTGATATGCTTGATGGTGTCCAAAATGTTTCTCAGACTCTTTCCTTTTTCTTTCTGTTCTTTAGATTGGGTAATCTCAATTGACCTATCTTCCAGTTTACTGATTTTTTCTTTTGTTTGAAATCATTTGCTGTTGAACCTCCATTGTAAAACTTTAAGTTTCATTATTGTACTTTTTAACTCCAGAATTTCGATTTGGTTCCTTTTAATAATTTCTATCTCTTTATTGATATTCTTTAATTGGCAAGATGTTATCTTCATGCTTTCATTTAGTTCTTTATGCATGGTTTTCCTTAGCTCCTTAAAGATATTTAAACAGCTGATTCAAAATCTTTTTCTAGGTGCTGAGCTACCTCAGGGACAATTTCTATTGATATATTCCCCACTGTGTATGGACCATACTTTCTTGTTTCTTTGCATACTTCATAATTTTTTTGTTGGACACTGGAAATTTTTAATATTATAATGTGAGGATTCTGGAAATCAGACTCTTCATCTTTCCCACAGTTTCTTGTTTCTACATGTTGCAGTTACTGTTTTTAGTGGTTTTCCTGAACTAATTTTTTAAAAGTCTGTATTTTTATCACTTGTGACCACAAAAGTGTATGTTCTGTTACCTTAGTGTTCAGCTAATGGTTGGATACAGAGTTCCTTACATGTTTTGAAATAAAAAAACTCCCAGTCTTTGTAGAGGGGCACTATGTGTGTGTTGGGGTACAACTTCAATAAACAGCTCTGTTTTAGTCCTCACTTTCTGCTTGTGCAGAGAGGAAAGTCAGTCAGAGGCAAGAGCTTAAGGTGTGTTTAGGTCTTTTTGGAACACGTGCCCCGTCCTGTTTGTGTGTGGTCTTCTAGATTACTAGAAATATGTTGGAGCTTTTTGAAGACCTTATTCCCCAATACATATAATTCCTCAGCCTTTTCTTCTAAGCTTTTTTGTTAGTCTATTGTTTGCCCCAACTGTTATCCATTGCTTCGCATAGCAGCAACTAAAACATTTTTGCCTGTAAATGTTTTTGATAAATGTCCCTTGGGTAGCAGTTATAGTGCTCAGTGGGTACCAGTTGGGTGATCAATCTGTTCTCTCACTTTTTCTGGATTTTGAGTCACAGTGAGAAAAATTTTCCCTCTCTGTAATTCTGGAGCAATTTACCAATGTTTTCTTATGGTATTTGTATAGATTTGTTTTACATTTAAGCCTCTAATCCATTTAGGTTTTAACATAGTGTGTGGTGGGAGAAATGTATCCAATTTTATATCTTTCATATGGCTATCTAGTTATCCTCTCTGCACTTACTATCTTTTCCTACTGATTTGAGATGCCTGCTTTATAATGTACCAAATTCCCATGTGCAGTTAGTTCTAAGTTGGTTTTCTATTCTGTTCCATTTGTTTCTCTAGTTGTGTGCTGATATGACGCTGTTTTTCATTATGGAGGCTTTATAATGAAAAAAGTACTGTACTCCCCAAATTGTTTTACTTTTTTAGTTTTTTTTCTGCTGGTTATTCTTGCTTGTTTGCTTTCCAAATGAACCTTGTAATAAACTTGCTTTGTGCCAGAAAAAAATTATGATGATACAGATGGTCCCTGGATTACAGTGGTTCAACTTACATTTTTTGACTTTACAATGGTGTGAAAGCAATACACATTCAGTAGAAACAGTACTTCTAACTTTGAATTTTGATCTCCTAGACTAGCAATATGCAATGAGCTGAAGCGCCCAGTCAGCCATGTGATTATGAGGGTAAACACTCCATACTCTACACTGTACTACTGTGTTGCCAGTGTTTTTTGGATATTGTGATTTGTGTTTTTGCATCTCATCATGTCTACAAAACATTCATTTTTATTTTTGTTTTATTTTCTCTCCATTTCCTGGTGACGAGACAAAATATCCGTTTTTGACTTACAATATTTTCAAATTACAATAGGTTTATCTGGAGAAACCCCATCATAAGTCAAATCTGTATTTTATACTGGGAGTGTGTTTTGTGTATATATTATCTTCATAAGATCTGATATGCCAAAACATATGTCTCTGAATTTCTTCAAGTATGCTTTTGGAACTTTAAGGGGTATTTTGTAGTTTTCCTCATAGAGGTTTTGGGCATTTCTTATTACATTTGCACATAGGTATTTTATTTCGTATTTTGATGTCATAGATGGGGGCATTTTCTTCTACTTAACTGATTTTTGTTTCTATATATGAAACCTCTTAATTTTATAATCTACTATTTTACTGCGATTTCTAGTAGTTTTCCCATTGATTCTTGGGGTTTTCCAGATATAAAAAATATCAGCTGCTGGGATATATATTTGGTGGCTTTGCAAGAATTGTGAAAACCCCATGTTAACAAAGTTCTGGGAGTTGGTATTCAGTAATAAGACCCATTAATCAAGTTATTCTCTCATATGCTTCAGCATTTTGTAAGCTGTTACTTTGATTTTAGGCCTAGATCAGCCTCTTGCAAATATAATTTGTTTTTTCTTTTGAGACAAGGTCTCACTCTGTGACCCAGGCTGGAGTGCAGTGGCGTGATCACAGCTCACCAAAGCCTAGACCTCCCAGACTCAGGTGATCCTCTCACCTCAGCCTCCCGAATAGCTGGGACTACAGGTGTGCACCACAATGCCCAGCTAATTTTTGTATTTTTTGTAGAGATGGGTTTCACCATGTTGCCCAGGCTGGTCTTGAACTCCTGGACTCAAGCGATCTGCCTGTCTCAGCCCCTCAAAGTGCTAGGATTATAGGCGTGCAACACCGTGCCTGGCTGCAAATAGAATTTTTAAAGTAGCATTATCACAACTATCTTAGTCTGTTTGGGTTGCTATAATAAACTACCATAAATTGGTGGCTTATAAACAACAGAAGTTTATTTCTCACAGTTCTTTAAACCAGGAAGTCCAAGATCAAGGCTCTGCCACTTTCAGTGTCTGATAAGGGCCTTTTTTCTGGTTTGTAGATGGTGCCTTCAAGTTGTGTCCTCACATGGTGGGTGGGGCAAGGCAGTTATCAGGGGCCTCTTCCCTGCCCCCCATCGCCTGCACCCCCCACCCCGTGATAGAGTCTTGCTCTGTCATCCAGGCTGGAGTGCAGTGGTGCAATCTCGGCTCACTGTGACCTCCGCCTCCGGGGTTCAAGGAATTCTCCTGCCTTAGCCTCCTGAGTAGCTGGGATTACAGGTGCCCACCGCCACACTTGGCTAATTTTTGTATTTTTAGTAGAGACGGGGTTTCACCATGTTGTCCAAGCTGGTCTCAAACTCCTGACATTGTGATCCACCTGCCTTGGCCTCCCAAAGTGCTGGGATTCAGGGGCGTCTTTTATAAGGGCACTAATTCCACTCATGAGGGCTCTGCCCTTATGATTTGATTACCTCCCCAAACCTCCACCTCTTAATGCCATCATATTGGTGACTGGGTTTCAGTGTATAAATTTTGGGGGCACTCAAACATTCAGAACATAGCAATGACCCTTTATACCCTCAAAGACACATATATACACAGTCATACATGATCATCTATTTTGCTTTTGAGAAATAAATGTATGTATGGGGCTGAATACATTCTACCCAATGAGGTCACCAGGTAAGTTAGTGCAGTATTTTTGAAAATGCTATCAAACCCTTCACCTGTAATTTGTTAAAGCTGAGGTAATAGTTCCTGAAATTTTGCTAACATTCTTTTAAATGCAATTTTGTGCCTATCATTGCTTTTTAATCATAGTAATCCTATGTCACTACATGAGAGTTTGCTATCCCATTCTAATTCTGAGAAAACAGAGGCTCAGAGGCTAGTCACCTAGCTAGGAGTGGAGCAGAAATCAGAACTCAAATTTCCTAAGTCTCAATGTTCATTCTTTCCAACATCTCAAATACCTGCAAATCCTGCTGCTGCTCTTACAGCCCATTTCTTACCTGTTCTCAGAGGAATCAGGAAACAGCTGCTCAGCATCCTCTATTATATTATTCCTTCATATGCATGAATTCTGCGATTTTGTTCCCTTCCAGCTTCCCCTTCAGCAGATTAAATAGCCCTGATTCTGTTCCTTGTAGAGTTTATCTTCCAACTCTTTTGTCAGTTTTAACAAAGAGGTTGTGACCCTTGGGTTCCTGCTCAACAGAGATCTTCCTCATTATTTTGTAACCTTTATACCTCCTTCCAGGGAGAGTTAAATAAAGCCTGTGGATTTTTGATCTGAATGTCTGGCAGGTGCGCGCTCACACAGAAAGGTTTCCAGCAGGGCTTGCTGATGAAAACCTCACTCTAACTACGAAGTCTCATTCATGGCAAATGAAAGGTGGTGGCACCTCTGCTTATCCCCAAACCCACAAATGGGAACCGTGAAGGTCCAAATTCCAGAGCAAGTCCCATTTTGGCAGGAAGAGAGGTTTTAATGAGAATATTTAGAAACTAGGAACTGCTGGCTAATTACTTCGTGTGAACAATTGTTCTTTGGAAAGGCACTATCCTTTCAGCTTTCTAATCATGTGTAAAAATTACCCCGACCCAGAATTTCATTATTGCACCTGAACCAGGCTGAAAATTGGAGAAATTAAATGGCATAAAATAGAAGCAATAAAAAGGAGAATAAACCTTGAACGTTAACAGCTACATGGTGTTCTGGATGCTAAAGCACAAAACATGTCAAACACACTTCAGTGGATTTTAAGAAATCCACCAGATGCCTCTTGTCCTTCAGCATCCTAGGGCTCTCTTCCTAGCCTCTTCTCTCTGTACCCACAAAAAAGGTGCCCAATTTGGATAATGACAGGGTGCTTTTTGTCTTCCATAAACTACTACTTGCTTTTTCTCCTTCGGGGAGTGACACGTGGCTGATATCACTGTCTTTCAGAGGAAATTGATTCATGAGTCAGAGAAATGGGTTCAAGTCAGCCTTTCATGGATGACACCAACATCTGTTATGAAGGGAACCTTCACAGACCTTTGATAAAAGGAAGCTGTGGCACAGTGGAGAAAGCACTGTTTGGGAATAAAATGGCCTTAGTTGGAATTTTTGCTCTGCCATTAAATAGCTGGATACCTCAAGAAGCACTTCTCTGAGCCTCTAAATCAGAGTTGCAAACTGAATCTGGCCTGTGCGTCAGTTTTCACCTGCAGACATCTTTATTTTGGCTAACAAAATGTTTTATTTTTTCCATAGTCCCCACCACTCCCTGGAGGTCAGACTTAGCTGGCTTCACACTTCAACATCACCCACCTGGCCCCCCTAGTGTGCCATCACTCATCTGTGCGATGAATCTTCTTAGAATAAATTTATCTATGTTTCCCTAGTTTGCTGTTGCTCACTTGAGATTATAATTTCCTAAAGTCAGGAAACTATTTAACTTATTTTCTTCTAGCACAATATTAAGGGCAAATTAGTACTTAATAATTGCTCATTGATAACGTTTGTGTGTGTTAACATATACCTTCTTTTTTCTCCTTGTTCTTTCTTGCCTTTCTGGGAAAACCTAACAGTGGTTAGAAAGCATGTTTGGGGACTGAGCGTAGTGGCTCACACTGTAATCCCAGCACTTTGGGAGGCCAAGGGGGGTGGATCACGAGGTCAGGAGATTGAGACCATCATAACTAACACGATGAAACCCCATCTTTACTAAGAGTACAAAAAATTAGCTGGGCATGGTGGCACACCCCTATAGTCGCAGCTACTCGGGAGGCTGAGGCAGGAGAATAACTTGAACCCAGGAGGCGGAGGTTGCAGTGAGCTGAGAGCACGCCACTGCACTCCAGCCTGGGCAACGGAGCGAGATTCCATATAAAAAAAAAAGAATGAACGCATGTTTGGGGAATGGTCATAAGGTCAGGTTTTATTTTACTTGCACTTTCCCTGCTCCAATTTGGACCTTTCGTATATTTAGATCCACAAATGCACAGGTATCTGTGTTTGGAAGGAAATTGTTTTGGGCTCTTTTTGTTAATTGATGCTAGCACATTGGGGATTGTGATGAAAGGAGACTAGATGTACAAGTAGAGCAGAGATGATCCCAGAGGTTATCTTGCTCAACACCTTTGTTTTGCAGAGGGAACAACTGAGCCCCAGATAGGGCAAGTGAGCCCCAGATGGGGCAAGTGCCTTGCTTTGAACCCCACCCTGAGGGCTAGAGCCCAGTACTCCCTCTGTTGAGCTCCAGCTTCTATGTCTCATCCACTCGAAAGAGGTTGCATTCTGCTTGGGTCTTGGCTCAAGACATTCATGTAAAGCTAATTAAATCTTTTAAATGGAATACCTATACTGAGTTGCTAAAATTGCATTTTTAAAAATGGAGGTAGTGATGTGTTCTTGTAGAACTAAAAATCTGTAGGCTAAGTTTATTTTCTCAAAAGATTTATGAGTCGAGTCACAGAAACCAGATGATTAAAGAATGTAAAGATTAATTCAATTGTCATAAAATTCTGAGTAATCACATTTTTTTTTCTTTTATTATTATTATTATTATTATTATACTTTAGGTTTTATGGTACATGTGCGCAATGTGCAGGTAAGTTACATATGTATACATGTGCCATGCTGGTGCGCTGCACCCACCAACTCGTCATCTAGCATTAGGTATATCTCCCAATGCTATCCCTCCCCCCTCCCCCCACCCCACAACAGTCCCCGAAGTGTGATGTTCCCCTTCCTGTGTCCATGTGTTCTCATTGTTCAATTCCCACCTATGAGTGAGAATATACGGTGTTTGGTTTTTTGTTCTTGCGATAGTTTACTGAGAATGATGATTTCCAATTTCATCCATGTCCCTACAAAGGACATGAACTCATCATTTTTTATGGCTGCATAGTATTCCATGGTGTATATGTGCCACATTTTCTTAATCCAGTCTATCATTGGTGGACATTTGGGTTGGTTCCAAGTCTTTGCTATTGTGAATAATGCGGCAATAAACATACGTGTGCATGTGTCTTTATAGCAGCATGATTTATAGTCCTTTGGGTATATACCCAGTAATGGGATGGCTGGGTCGAATGGAATTTCTAGTTCTAGATCCCTGAGGAATCGCCACACTGACTTCCACAAGGGTTGAACTAGTTTACAGTCCCACCAACAGTGTAAAAGTGTTCCTATTTCTCCACATCCTCTCCAGCACCTGTTGTTTCCTGACTTTTTAATGATTGCCATTCTAACTGGTGTGAGATGGTATCTCATTGTGGTTTTGATTTGCATTTCTCTGATGGCCAGTGATGGTGAGCATTTTTTCATGTGTTTTTTGGCTGCATAAATGTCTTCTTTTGAGAAGTGTCTGTTCATGTCCTTCGCCCACTTTTTGATGGGGTTGTTTGTTTTTTTCTTGTAAATTTGTTGGAGTTCATTGTAGATTCTGGATATTAGCCCTTTGTCAGATGAGTAGGTTGCGAAAATTTTCTCCCATTTTGTAGGTTGCCTGTTCACTCTGATGGTAGTTTCCTTTGCTGTGCAGAAGCTCTTTAGTTTAATTAGATCCCATTTGTCAATTTTGGCTTTTGTTGCCATTGCTTTTGGTGTTTTAGACATGAAGTCCTTGTCCATGCCTATGTCCTGAATGGTAATGCCTAGGTTTTCTTCTAGGGTTTTTATGGTTTTAGGTCTAACATTTAAGTCTTTAATCCATCTTGAATTGATTTTTGTATAAGGTGTAAGGAAGGGATCCAGTTTCAGTTTTCTACATATGGCTAGCCAGTTTTCCCAGCACCATTTATTAAATAGGGAATCCTTTCCCCATTTCTTGTTTTTGTCAGCTTTGTCAAAGATCAGATACTTGTAGATATGTGGCATTATTTCTGACGGCTCTGTTCTGTTCCATTGATCTATATCTCTGTTTTGGTACCAGTACCATGCTGTTTTGGTTACTGTAGCCTTGTAGTATAGTTTGAAGTCAGGTAGTGTGATGCCTCCAGCTTTGTTCTTTTGGCTTAGGATTGACTTGGCGACGCGGGCTCTTTTTTGGTTCCATATGAACTTTAAAGTAGTTTTTCCAATTCTGTGAAGAAAGTCATTGGTAGCTTGATGGGGATGGCATTGAATCTGTAAATTACCTTGGGAAGGATGGCCATTTTCATGATATTGATTCTTCCTACCCATGAGCATGGAATGTTCTTCCATTTGTTTGTATCCTCTTTTATTTCCTTGAGCAGTGGTTTGTAGTTCTCCTTGAAGAGGTCTTTCACATCCCTTGTAAGTTGGATTCCTAGGTATTTTATTCTCTTCGAAGCAATTGTGAATGGGAGTTCACTCATGATTTGGCTCTCTGTTTGTCTGTTATTGATGTATAAGAATGCTTGTAATTTTTGCACATTGATTTTGTATCCTGAGACTTTGCTGAAGTTGCTTATCAGCTTAAGGAGATTTTGGGCTGAGACAATGGGGTTTTCTAGATATACTATCATGTCATCTGCAAACAGGGACAATTTGACTTCCTCTTTTCCTAATTGAATACCCTTGATTTCCTTCTCCTGCCTAATTGCCCTGGCCAGAACTTCCAACACTATGTTGAATAGAAGTGGCGAGAGAGGGCATCCCTGTCTTGTGCCAGTTTTCAAAGGGAATGCTTCCAGTTTTTGCCCATTCAGTATGATATTGGCTGTGGGTTTGTCATAGATAGCTCTTATTATTTTGAGATATGTCCCATCAATTCCTAATTTATTGAGAGTTTTTAGCATGAAGGGTTGTTGAATTTTGTCAAAGGCCTTTTCTGCATCTATTGAGATAATCATGTGGTTTTTGTCTTTGGTTCTGTTTATATGCTGGATTACATTTATTGATTTGCGTATATTGAACCAGCCTTGCATCCCAGGGATGAAGCCCACTTGATCATGGTGGATAAGCTTTTTGATGTGCTGCTGGATTCTGTTTGCCAGTATTTTATTGAGGATTTTTGCATCAATGTTCATCAAGGATATTGGTCTAAAATTCTCTTTTTTTGTTGTGTCTCTGCCAGGCTTTGGTATCAGGATGATGCTGGCCTCATAAAATGAGTTAGGGAGGATTCCCTCTTTTTCTATTGATTGGAATAGTTTCAGAAGGAATGGTACCAGCTCCTCCTTGTACCTCTGGTAGAATTCGGCTGTGAACCCGTCTGGTCCTGGACTTTTTTTGGTTGGTAAGCTATTGATTATTGCCACAATTTCAGCTCCTGTTATTGGTCTATTCAGAGATTCAACTTCTTCTTGGTTTAGTCTTGGGAGGGTGTATGTGTTGAGGAATTTATCCATTTCTTCTAGATTTTCTAGTTTATTTGCACAGAGGTGTTTGTAATATTCTCTGATGGTAGTTTGTATTTCTGTGGGATCGGTGGTGATATCCCCTTTATCATTTTTTATTGCATCTATTTGATTCTTCTCTCTTTTTTTCTTTATTAATCTTGCTAGCGGTCTATCAATTTTGTTGATCCTTTCAAAAAACCAGCTCCTGGATTCATTTATTTTTTGAAGGGTTTTTTGTGTCTCTATTTCCTTCAGTTCTGCTCTGATTTTAGTTATTTCTTGCCTTCTGCTAGCTTTTGAATGTGTTTGCTCTTGCTTTTCTAGTTCTTTTAATTGTGATGTTAGGGTGTCAATTTTGGATCTTTCCTGCTTTCTCTTGTGGGCATTTAGTGCTATAAATTTCCCTCTACACACTGCTTTGAATGCATCCCAGAGATTCTGGTATGTTGTGTCTTGGTTCTCGTTGGTTTCAAAGAACATCTTTATTTCTGCCTTCATTTCGTTATGTACCCAGTAGTCATTCAGGAGCAGGTTGTTCAGTTTCCACGTAGTTGAGCGGTTTTGAGTGAGATTCTTAATCCTGAGTTCTAGCTTGATTGCACTGTGATCTGAGAGACAGTTTGTTACAATTTCTGTTCTTTTACATTTATTGAGGAGAGCTTTACTTCCAAGTATATGGTCAATTTTGGAATAGGTGTGGTGTGGTGCTGAAAAAAATGTATATTCTGTTGATTTGGGGTGGAGAGTTCTGTAGATGTCTATTAGGTCCGCTTGGTGCAGAGCTGAGTTCAATTCCTGGGTATCCTTGTTGACTTTCTGTCTCGTTGATCTGTCTAATGTTGACAGTGGGGTGTTAAAGTCTCCCATTATTAATGTGTGGGAGTCTAAGTCTCTTTGTAGGTCACTCAGGACTTGCTTTATGAATCTGGGTGCTCCTGTATTGGGTGCATATATATTTAGGATAGTTAGCTCTTCTTGTTGAATTAATCCCTTTACCATTATGTAATGGCCTTCTTTGTCTCTTTTGATCTTTGTTGGTTTAAAGTCTGTTTTATCAGAGACTAGGATTGCAACCCCTGCCTTTTTTTGTTTTCCATTTGCTTGGTAGATCTTCCTCCATCCTTTTATTTTGAGCCTATGTGTGTCTCTGCACGTGAGATGGGTTTCCTGAATACAGCACACTGATGGGTCTTGAGTCTTTATCCAATTTGCCAGTCTGTGTCTTTTAATTGGAGCATTTAGTCCATTTACATTTAAAGTTAATATTGTTATGTGTGAATTTGATCCTGTCATTATGATGTTAGCTGGATATTTTGCTCCTTAGTTGATGCAGTCTCTTCCTAGTCTCGATGGTCTTTACATTTCGGTATGATTTTGCAGTGGCTGGTACCGGTTGTGCCTTTCCATGTTTAGTGCTTCCTTCAGGAGCTCTTTTAGGGCTGGCCTGGTGGTGACATAATCTCTCAGCATTTGCTTGTCTGTAAAGTATTTTATTTCTCCTTCACTTATGAAGCTTAGTTTGGCAGGATATGAAATTCTGGGTTGAAAATTCTTTTCTTTAAGAATGTTGAATATTGGCCCCCACTCTCTTCTGGCTTGTAGGGTTTCTGCCGAGAGATCCGCTGTTAGTCTGATGGGCTTCCCTTTGATGGTAACCCGACCTTTCTCTCTGGCTGCCCTTAACATTTTTTCCTTCATTTCAACTTTGGTGAATCTGACAATTATGTGTCTTGGAGTTGCTCTTCTCGAGGAGTATCTTTGTGGCGTTCTCTGTATTTCCTGAATCTGAATGTTGGCCTGCCTTGCTAGATTGGGGAAGTTCTCCTGGATAATATCCTGCAGAGTGTTTTCCAACTTGTTTCCATTCTCCCCGTCACTTTCAGGTACACCAATCAGACGTAGATTTGGTCTTTTCACATAGTCCCACATTTCTTGGAGGCTTTGCTCGTTTCTTTTTATTCTTTTTTCTCTAAACTTCCCTTCTCGCTTCATTTCATTCATTTCATCTTCCAGGGCTGATACCCTTTCTTCCATTTGATCGCATCGGCTCCGGAGGCTTCTGCATTCTTCACGTAGTTCTCGAGCCTTGGTTTTCAGCTCCATCAGCTCCTTTAAGCACTTCTCTGTATTGGTTATTCTAGTTATACATTCTTCTAAATTTTTTTCAAAGTTTTCAACTTCTTTGCCTTTGGTTTGAATATCCTCCCGTAGCTCGGAGTAATTTGATCGTCTGAAGCCTTCTTCTCTCAGCTCGTCAAAGTCATTCTCCGTCCAGCTTTGTTCCGTTGCTGGTGAGGAACTGCGTTCCTTTGGAGGAGGAGAGGTACTCTGGTTTTTAGAGTTTCCAGTTTTTCTGCTCTGTTTTTTCCCCATCTTTGTGGTTTTATCTACTTTTGATCTTTGATGATGGTGATGTACAGATGGGTTTTTGGTGTGGATGTCCTTTCTGTTAGTTTTCCTTCTAACAGACAGGACCCTCAGCTGCAGGTCTGTTGGAGTACCTGGCCGGCCGTGTGAGGTGTCAGTCTGCCCCTGCTGGGGGGTGCCTCCCAGTTAGGCTGCTCGGGGGTCAGGGGTCAGGGACCCACTTGAGGAGGCAGTCAGCCCGTTCTCAGATCTCCAGCTGCGTGCTGGTAGAACCACTGCTCTCCTCACAGCTGTCAGACAGGGACATTTAAGTCTGCAGAGGTTACTGCTGTCTTTTTGTTTGTCTGTGCCCTGCCCCCAGAGGTGGAGCCTACAGAGGCAGGCAGGCCTCCTTGAGCTGTGGTGGGCTCCACCCAGTTCAAGCTTCCAGGCTGCTTTGTTTACCTAAGCGAGCCTGGGCAATGGCGGGCGCCCCTCCCCCAGCCTCGCTGTCGACTTGCTGTTTGATCTCAGACTGCTGTGCTAGCAATCAGCGAGACTCCGTGGGCGTAGGACCCTCTGAGCCAGGTGTGGGCTATACTCTCCTGGGGCACCGTTTCCTAAGCCCGTCGGAAAAGCACAGTATTCGGGTGGGAGTGGCCCGATTTTCCAGGTGCCGTCTATCACCCCTGGAAGGGGAACTCCCTGACCCCTTGCGCTTCCCGAGTGAGGCAATGCCTCGCCCCTGCTTCGGCTGGTGCACGGTGCGCTCACCCACTGACCTGCGCCCACTGTCTGGCACTCCCTAGTGAGATGAACACGGTACCTCAGATGGAAATGCAGAAATCACCCGTCTTCTGCGTGGCTCGCGCTGGGAGCTGTAGACCGGTGCTGTTCCTATTCGGCCATCTTGGCTCCTCCCCCCAGTAATCACATTTTGAGATAATCATTTATTTATGGTAAATGCTTTTTGCTTCCATTTTCCTTTATTTTATTTAGTATGAATTATTTTATTGTTTCCAAGAGGATATAACTTTACAATAAGTTAAAATGTTACATTGCATTTTCTTTTATAACATGGAATTCAATTATATTGCATCTAATTCACTTGTGTTCACTTAAAGGCTGGATTTTTTAGGTGTTTTTCAAGTTACTAGAAATATAATTTCTCCTTTTCCTCATTCTCTTTTCCTTTCCTTTTTCTCCTCTTTTTCTTCATTATTATTCTTTCTCCTAAAATAAATCCTTTAGCATTCTCTCCTGCTGGCGAAGGTCTACAAAGCTGTAGCATATGACAGCCAGAAGGGGCTGTAGAGATTCTCTTGTCAGGGGTTCCTGACCTGTGGTTCACCCACACATGTGAAGTCCTAGGTGGGCTTTGGTGAGAAGCCCAAGAACTTTGAAATTGTATGCAAAATTCTGTGTTCATATGCACTTCTCTGGGAAGAGGGTCTATTGGCTTCATCACATTCTCAGAGGGGTCCTTAACCCTAAAGGTTAAGTAAGAGTCACTGATGAGTAGAACAATCCCTCTAGAAATCCAAATAACTCATTCAGGATCACATGACTATTTGGTGACAGAACTAGGAGTAGAAAGTAAGTCTTTTGGATTCCAACACAAGGTTTATTCTGCTACACCAAGAAAGCAGTTTTAATGAAGTTTTATATATAGTTGTTATGGCTCCTTAACCATATTTCATGGATGGCCTAGGAATTAGAAAAAAATTACTTATAAAATCAGATTAATTAAAACATCTTAACCAACACAGAACAAAATGCTTTCTAAATTCCAAGGGCTTTAATTCCTTTCATATAAAATTTCACACACTCTGAGTATGTCTGATATATAACTGCATACAAACAGAGAGAGAGAGAATATGTTGGAGTGGGAAAAGGAGAGAAAACTTCCAAATCAGCAAGCGTTTTCTCCTTCCTAACTCATGGGGGTACCCTTCCTTGAAAGTACCCAGGATTTCTTGAAATCCCCAGAGTATACATTCTGCTATGTCTTTCTCTTCTATTCAAAAAACTGTAACCAAATGCAAGGGAGAATGCAGCCCTTAACAATTGCGACACCCCCGATAACTGACTGTGAAGCCATAAGGACACTGGGTACCACTGCCAGGAACCACAGTCCCACAGAGTGCTCTCTTGTAAAGCCTGCAGCCACCCATCCCCTGGTCTAATAAGCCAGAAGAAGACAGTGCTTTCTGCGGTACTTTCTATCAACTCCTCTTCTACCACTCCTCATGGCCACCTAATCCTGCCTGGGTGCTATGAGCCTTCCCTGTGGGCTGCGTGACCAGGAAGGATCTATGATCCTGGTCTTCACACTCCATTTTAGCAGTTTCATCGGTATGGTAGAGATTTCCAGCTTCATTGTCCACATTAATGTAAATTGTCTTCCTTTCAGGCACAAAGATCAACTCCTTCCCAAATGCTCTGATCATGGCCAGCTCATTGATTGTTAACGACTATGAATGGATATTAAAATTCATCTCTGAACCTCGTTTAGTCCTCAATATGCAGAGAGAAGCTTTTCTCCCCCCCGCCCGATGGTAATAAAGATGATGATTTAATCTTTTTTTCTCATGCTCTAACAGGATGGAGACGAATCATGCCGAGGCAGTTTAATCACATTTGTCGTAATAGAGGCTGCCATTCTTTGGATTCTGTTTTATTAGCAGCATTTAGAGATCTACAGCAGCTCAGATTGCTGCTCAGTTGGCCTAACAGCATGACATCTATTTCCAAAAAATAAAAAAAATAAAATAAAAAGAGGGATGAAAATAAAGAAAGGAAGGAAGGAAAGTAGGAAGGAAGGAAGAAAGAAAAAGTTAACTAAGCCTGTGACAGAGGCCATTTGAAGCACTGGGCCAGGCTAGGGTCTGCTTGAGAGGGTGCCAGGAGCCAAGGCTTGGGCCCAGAGAGGAGCGGCAGGGGGAGGCTGCCTTTGAGGCTGAGCCACTGACCACACACCCTGAGTGACGGGCTCCTGAGACCTTAGGTGTGTGTGCCCCAGGGAGGACACTGAAGTTAGGTCTTCTCTAGAGTTTTCAAGTCTGGACTTTTTCCTGCTGTGGTTCCCCCCTCTGCCCACATAGATCCCAGGGTTATTGGACCTCCATGACTGATGTTTTGAGTGCGTCTTGACACTGCTGGGCTCCTCAGATCTACCCTTTCCCTCAGCAATGAGATGATCAGGTGATTTTGCTGCTGCTTTTTCCCCACTGGATTCACCATCCCTCTCTGGGCTGTCAGGAGCAGGCAATGAGTTTTGGCAAGATTAAGACCTCAGCAGCCCACAGAGGCATGTCTTTCAACTGTCTGGATAGGAAAAGTCACTAAACCTCAGGCTATGGTGGCAACCGTGTGGCATCATGTTCTGGAGCACACAGCACTTGGTGGCAGCACACTATTCTCAGAGGGTAGAAGGGATGAGTTTTTAATACATCATGACCATTATTTGGTCTGTGAGAAAGATCATCTGCCAGGATCCATTTCCTAGGTGGAGGGAGGGAGAAAGATGCTATGAAGCAGGCAAGTTTCACAGTTGTATTTCCTCGGCCATTAACTTAGAGTCTGGGTTCGAAAATTAGGTATCACCCTGTGAGCCTCTCAGTATGTGAGTGGCCATTATGATATATGAATAAATCTAAGCCCCTCATGGTAGAAACTTCTTTGATTGACTTTTATACATTTTTTGGCAGAAGCTTCTTTAAGTGCTTTTCAGACTTTTTTTCATTAAGATGGAAAAGATTTTAGATTATCTAGCAGCAATGGTGTGTGTGTGTGTGTGTGTGTGTGTGTGTGTGTAGAGTTTTGGATCTTGATATTGAAAGAGTGACAGTCCTATAGTCTTTCAGGGGCAGTGGTTGGGAGGAAGGCTTATAAATAAAGAGACTTCTAGTTTATTTCTTACTAAACTATCTGTACAAAGACCCAGTACAATATGAACATTCATATCAGCACCCAAAACTAGACACCGGTGTTAGTCCATTCGGGCTGCTGTAACATAAATACCAAACAAAATACTGGATGGATTTATAAACAACAGAAATTTATTTCTCACAGTCTTGGAGGCTAGGAAGTCCAAGGTCAAGGTGCCAGCAGATTCAGTGTCTGACTAGGGTTTGTTTCCTGATTCATAGAGGATGCCTTCTCACTGGTTCTTCACATGGTGGAAGGGGCAAGGGGCTTCCTGGGCCTCTTTTATAAAGGTGCTAATCCATTCATAACGGCTCTGTCCTTATGACCTAATGACCTCCCAAAGGCCCCACCTCCTAGTACCCTCACTTTGTGGGTTAGGATTTCAACATGAATTTTGAGGAGAGATAAGCAATCAGTCCACTACACAACCCAATGACAATCTGGAAGGGACTCGCTGTAATTTTAAGGCAGATGGGATTGGACTAGGAAAAATCTACTAAAGCTTTAGGTTTTTTTTCCCAAAGCAGACTGAAAAAAAAAAAGTCAAGAGATACTGCATGTCTCCCTACAATTTGTCCTCTCACTAAAAGAACAGGTCCTATGTAAATTGAAGATGATCAGTTTTACCTTTTGGGTACCCCTCTTCGACGCTAGAAAAAAATTTTTTCCCTCCCAGGTGCCTCCCTTACCATCTTTCTACATATAGGCAGAGACTAAAAAAAAAAATCTCAAAATCATTTGAGCATATGTGTGAGTGCATGTGTGTGAGAGAGCATGAACATGTAGGTACAATAGCACTATATATTCTGGGAGGTATAGTCTCCATGAGTAAAGCACTAGGTTGGGAGCACAGACATGAAGACATTGGCAGAATTCCAGTCTCTCATGAACTCTGTTAGTTCAAGTATAAGGGAACAAGGAAGAAAATGTATGTAGATACCTCCGCAGTTAGTCAAAGGATTATTAATGAAAACTTTCACGGAACTGAGAATTAGCCTGGGAAACTGGAGTATTACACTGTCTTTTGACAAACTCTGTTTAGAGAAATGCTTCATTCAAGGAAGACAGAATGATAACATGGGGCACATAAAAATATTGTGGTGAGCAAAGGAAAGGATATAATATCTGGGCAATTCAGAGGAAAATCATACCTTTCAAATCGTCACAGGCTGGGCACAGTGGCTCACGCCTGTAAGCCCAGCACTTTGGGAGTCCAAGGTAGGCGGATCACAAGGTCACGAGATCGAGACCATCCTGGCTAACATGGGAAACCCTGTCTCTACTAAAAATACACAAAATCAGCCAGGCATGGTGGCGGGCGCCTGTAGCCCCAGCTACTTGGGAGGCTGAGGCAGGAGAATGGCATGAACCCGGAAGGCGGAGCTTGCAGTGAGCCAAGATCGAGCCACTGCACTCCAGCCTGGGCGACAGAGCGAGACTCCGTCTCAAAAAAAAAAAAAAAGTTGTCACAGAACACAGCACAGAAGAAAATTTCACAAAGATTTTTTTGAACTTTCTTAAAATATGAATCGGGAGGAAGTCAAAGGTAAAAAACAGCTGGAACAAAGAGGCCATTGGACAAGATGAAAAAGGATTTAGATGAATCAAGAGATTGGCTCATAGCTAGAAGGCAACTGCAGAATTAACAACTACATTAAAGGCAGCAAAAGCAGAATTGGGGTGAAAAAAAGCAGAGTGCAGATGTCCTACAATCGCAAGAGATTTTATTAATAATCTAGATTTTAAACTTCAGATAAATGTAAAAATTAAAGTGGATAGAAGATATGGAGAATGTACTTAATTCTTTATCTCTAATAGGTGAAACTGAAAAAAATACAATTATCTATTAGTTCTGAAAGAGATCTATGGTTAAAGAATTAATTTCAGAAGCTTAAAGTTATTTAGTGGAATTAAAAAGCTGATTTTCAAAACCCTGGATAATATAAAAACCGACCAAATAAACATAACACACACACACACACAAAATAATCTAGAGAGTAAAACATAAAACATAGAATAGGAAATAAATTATCCTTACTTAAAGAAATAGGTTCCATGTTCTCATGTTAGGTTGAAAAACATAATCCAACTTTATACTGTTGAGAAGCAATAGATCTAAAACAAAGTGAAGCAATTGTTTAAATATAAAAGGATAGGTATACAATGATAATATAAAAACAGAGAAGGAATGTAAGTATGAGGTAGAATATAAGGAACAAATTAAACAAGATTACAAGGCATTTTATATTGATAAAATAATATTTTTGCCAAAAATATGTAACTGTCTTGAACCTTTATGAACTAAACAATATTGCTTTAAAATACACAAAACAATTGCTGTTGGAAGTAGAAAGAGAATTCAAACATCAATAATAAAAGTTACTTTGTAACATATATAATTGCTATTGTAGAATTTACAATGAATAATTCTGGAATTTATATATAAAATTTGGTTTGTGAATATAAATAAAAAACCTTTTCCAGCATCCATGAAAATATAATTAAAACTACTTCAAATAGATCAAAAAAAGTAAGCAAATTTTCCAAAAACTAAAAATTAATAAAACAGAAAATTTAAACAATTACAGAAATTAAAAAACACTTCTTTAAATAACTTTTGAGTCTAAATGGAAATAAAAACTGCAAGTACAGATGGAGGAAATAAGCATCATCCCAGAGCCTCATTATACCCTTAATTAGAATGTTCCATTTAGGAATTTGTGGAATCTTTTCTCTGCATATCATTAAGAAAATACTAGAACAACTATTCTTAGAATGGATTATGTAAGATTTCTTATACGAGATGGTTATTCTGAGGTTTCTAAATATATATATATATATATATATTTTTTTTTTTTTTTTTTTTGAGGTGGGGCCTCACTCTGTCTCCCAGGCTGGAGTGCAGTGATGCCACCAGGGCTCACTGTAGCCTCAACGTCCTGGGCTCAGGTGATCCTCCCACCTCAGCCTCCTGAGTAGTTTGCACTACAGACGTGCACCACCACGCTTGGCTAATTTTTGCTTTGTATATTTCATAGAGACAGGGTTTCACCATGTTGCCCGGGCCGGTCTCAAACTCCCGCACTCAAGGGATCCTTCTGCCTTGGCCTCTCAAAGTGCTGGGATTACAGGTGTGAGCCACCCTGCCTGGCTCCAAATAGATCTAAGTTTATGAGGAGGCAGAGTTGCCCCTTCCCCCAATTAAAAAATTATTTCTTTCAATGTGAAAGCAAAATAAAAAACAAAATTTAATTTCCAAAATAACCAAAAAAAAAAAAAAAAAAACCCAAACAATAAAACAAAATAAAACACCCAATTAAAAAAAAACACACACACACACAAAACAAACTGAAACAAAATAAGATACCACCACAACCACCAATATCTTTGTGATCTGGCACAGTGCAAGAACATTTTCCAATCCACACCCTGTCCAAGTCTCCAGTATGTCATCATCCCACCGCTCTCTGATTGTTTCACTCATTTAAATGACCTGTGTGGCTCTGTGCATTTGAGTTTGCAATCCTTGATAAAGGCTAAGAGTTGAAGAACTTAGATTCTTATTATCTTCTTTTGGGTTAACAGCTATTACGCAGGAGTTTGCACTCACTGAGCCTGCTGGTGGCAGGGCTGGGTCAATCACCCCAGGTGCAAAATAAGTTCAGTCGAACTCTGTATTGGGAAGGCTGTAGCAGGGCTCTGTCAAAATTCTAAGGAAAGATCACTGTCCAATCTTGATTGTGAGAAGAGTTAACTACATCTTCCTAAAGCAAAAGAGAGAAATGGAAAAATGATTAAGGAATGATTGATAGTAGTTGTAGATTTATAAGAATAGTTTAAATAAGATTTCTTATAGGCCATGGCATTCTAAGTTTCTAAATATATTTTCTAGGTCTACTTCTTTCCGAAGTGTTTTGCATTCATTCATTCATTTACACTCACCTCATTCCAAAAAGGATTTGAGGCAGTTGGTAAGGTTGTGGCATATTAATAGATGGGGAATGGTCAGCCCCTGGGACAAGCAAAAGAGAGGTTTAAGATCAATAATAAGACCGGCTAAATGTCAGTCTGCTTTTTATTATCATGTGCATTGGCAATTCTCAACAATGTCAGTGATAAAATATTCCTCCTTGCCGAGATAGACCACTTCACTATTTGTTTTAAATACAGAGAATATTTGTATCTATTTAAAATAGGTGTTTGTATTTATTTTAAATTGCATTTCAAAATTGTGTATCATTTCATATAAATTGGAATATAGTTTGTATCAATGCTTCGTTTGTGATAAAACTTTATTTCCAGTGAAAAATATATGTGATATGCCTAAAGGATAACTGGATGGATTTCTATAGAACCCAGCCCATGACTTGCTTAGATACATTAAGCTGTCTTTCTCTTCAGAGCACTGATCAACCATCACCATTAGCCTAGCCCCATTTGTGCAGTTTAAAATTGAGGAACTAGGAAAAAATAAGATTTTTAGCATATGCTAGTGTTTCAAGCCTGCATTTAAAAAATGTCAGGAAATATCACCCTAATTTCTCTTTTTAAAACAGTTGTCATGTATATCTAGTGATTAGCAGGACTGACGTTGTGCCACATTTAGACTCTTAGTAAACTATTTCTTGGATGAATCTTTTCCTAAAATGGTCCATTTCTATAACTTATCTGTAACTTATATCCATATGCATTTAATCCACTTTAATTTATAACTCAGGCCATTCTAAGTATCTTCTTATTGGTTCTTCTTCATCAGATTAAGATGTTTATGCTCCCTTGTGGTAAGCAAATGTCACCTACTTCTTCATGAAGTATTTGCTTAGTGTTTCATTTGTGCTCTCTCATTCCATGAGAGGAAGGGGAGGTCTGCAAACTGAAAACCTTTTCACTCTTTGGTGTCTTGCCACTTTTCAGTTGTTAGGAAGCAGGCTCCGCACAGGCAGGTTAATGTCTTCACTTGACGTGGAAATATTAGCAATCTGCTTATGTGACTTTCTTAAGAAGGTGTTAGGCCCTTGACTGTTCTTTGAGAAAACTAAGATAAAGCAAGTGTATTTTAACAAAATATAGTGCTTTCTGCCCACCATTCTCTTCATTTTGAGTTATGGGCTCCAGTGATACCTTGTTCCTCAAGAAAATTATTCTCCATTACTCAATTTTCAGATCTCCGTCTAAGTGGGTGTCTACCAATTCCTTTTGGCAGTGGTGTGTGCTTGACGTGGTGGGATGGTGAGGAGGGACACCTGTGCGGATTGAAGATGTGGCTCCTGCCAGCTGTAAACCTGCAGAGGTGTATTCTTTTGCTGCAATTCGGTGTTCTTGTAAGTTGGTCTGTCACCATCAGGCTCATGAGGAAAGGGACCCAAGAGAAAACAGAAACCAGCCTGAGCCCTCGAGGGTCTTATGTGTGGCATAGTTTAGGCTAGTGTTACCGGGGGAGCGGGGGGTGAAATTGTTTGCTATTGCCCAGACTCAGATGGCAAAGACAAGTGTGGCCCAGATTGAAAGGGGTGCAGGAGGGCTGTGGGCTGTGCCCAGGCTCATCCCTGACAATGCTGCCTGTTGGGTTTATCATACTGGCCACAGGTAAGGCGTTTGGGCAGCTGAGCCCAGGTGTTAACATGTAACTTGCATAAATTGTTCAAAGGAGCTTCGGAAAGCATCAGACAAAAGTGTTGCAAGGAGAACAACACAACTGAGAAAGGAGATAGACAGGGCTACAATCTCCTGTTTTACAGACTTTCCTGTTCCCTTCCTTACATTTTCAGAGGAAAAAAAGGCACAAAATGCAGTTGTTTTATAGCTTGCAGAGGAGTGACTTTGACAAGTTGTGGAAGGCCCACAGAGGACTGGCACTAGGGGATAGAAAGTCCTAATTGTCAGAAGGAGAAACAGGTCTAAAGGTTTTTAGACACCTCTTTAGGGGGTAATTATGAATATGACTTGGATTATCTAATATATTCTTGCAGATGTATTCAAATCCACAACAATTTTTCTTTGGTCATCTCTCCTTTCTTTATGCTCATGTCAGAGTCCTTGAAAACTTGGTTCCCTAGTGTTACCACATAGCCATATATTCAGGCAAATGGTCCAATAAGGGTTATATTAAGGCTATTTAACAACTGGCAGTGCAAAAACCAACCAGTCAAATGGCACCCTAATGAATCAATACAGAGGCACACAACTGGCACAGCTGTCTTAGCACATGCTGGCTGAGTGTCAGCCCTGGGATGACAAGGTGATCTGACCTTGGGAACTTCAGAATGTCTTCATGAGCTGCCCCACCTCACTGGAAAACAGGCTTGCTTGCTCTTTCTCTCCCTGAACATGTCTGTCTATTTCTCTCTCACACAAGAGAAATGAGATTTATCAGAACCAGATTAAGGGTCAGGCATACCAAGGCAACAATCTATAAAAAGCACTAAAACATCACTGGAATAAAAGAGAAATATTATGCCAGTTAACTTAGGGCTTCTTAAAAAACTGGTGAAGCATAAATTTCTCTCTTATTGAAATAAACAGTAACTTGTTTTGATTTCTATCTATTTTGATATGCGTTTCTGCGTGGGGCAAGATTCATGTGCAAATGCAGATTGCACCACCAACTCTGAGACCTGCCAGCTGATGATTGCCTGAAGTCTGGGTCAAGTTTAGCTGAGAAATTGGAAGTAAACAAACTATGGTGTATTGCTCTATCCTAGACTTTGTAACAGTGGTCATACAATTTAGAGATTCTCAATAGTTTATTACTGGGACGTCACAGATGGGTACACATGTGCTACAAGATATTGTTCCTTTCAGCCCTCAAGGTGGTTGGGCAGGGCCTGCAGAGGTGGAGCTCCCGAGCAGCCTCATATGGGGCTCCTTGGAGGGCAGCCTGAGTGGAGCAGAGTCTGTGGCTGCTCTGTGGTGCCCCTGGGTGACAAGTGTGATGAGCAACAGCCAGCACTTATGGCTCTAGGTTGATGTGTTGTGGGAGGTCATGGTGCTCTACCACTCAGAGACTACTTGAGCAGCTGCCTGCTGCACAGTACATTGATGCTGCCTGTTGTGGACAAGGGTCCTGTGGAGCTATTGGAGAATTTGTGGTTTTGGTGCCTAAGGAGCGGACAGTTGGATGTGGGGAGGGGTATAGGTTGTATATGGTTCCTGTGGGCCAAGCTCCAGGTCCTGTTTCAGAGTTAGTCACTCTCTCTATGTATTTTAGTCTCTTTCTCTGTATTAGTTGTCTATTGCTGCTGTAACACATTACCATAAATTTAGTGGCTTTTAAGAACATAGATTTACTGTCATACAGTTCTAGAGGTCAGAGTCTGTAATGGGCTTCACTAGACCAAAATCAAGGTATTGGCCAGGTTGCATTCCCTCTGGAGGCTCTAGGGAAGAATCCGTTCCCTTTCCTTTTTTAGCTTTTAGAGGACACTTGTCGGCTCATGGCCCCTTCCTCCAGCATCAAAGCCAATAGCCCACCATCTTCAAGTCTCTCTCTGACTCTGCCCTCTGTTTTTGTTGTTGTATCTTCTCTGCCTGACTCTCCTGCCTACCACTTTTCCTTAGAAGGACCTTTGTAGTGATATTGGGTCTACACAGATAATCAGGATAATCTCCTCAGCTTGAGATCCTTAATTTAATCACATCCGTAGGGTCCCTTACCATGTGAAATAACATATTCACAGGTCTCCGGGACTGCAGCAGACATCTTTAGTGGGCTATTATTTCACCTCCCATATATATGATGGCTGCCCTTATCTGATCTGCAGCTGATTCACCCTGAAGGATGACATTCATACCCTCTGTTTGAGTGTTATCATTGTTTTGAAATACTTGATGTGAAAAAGTTTATTGGATTATAAATCTATTCTCATCATTAAAAATATTTCATTATGATATTGGCCAATGGAGAAAAAAGAGTGGTGAGATTTTTAAAATACTCACCACTTTTGAACTGTCATAAATTTTTCAAAAGTTATAAAAATGATTTAAAAATTTGTATTATCATAATTATGAGAACAAAATTTCTCACTGATGTGACTCACAGACTTGAAGGATCATCATTAAAAACTCTTGATCACAAATTGTGTGCAGCCATTTCAGCTTTAAAATCTGGTATAAGAAAGTTATGGTTGTTACATTCATGGAAGCAAACTTGAGTTTCTAATTCTAATTTTAAAAAATGTAAAAATTGCTGGGAAAGTATATTCAAATTCAATATTTAACATCTTTCTTAATATTTTATATTTAATTTTTTATCATTATAGCACATAAAACAAAAAAAAGTCACGAGGTGTTTTACACCAAGCTCCAAGGAGATATACCCATACCTCCTGCAGATTACCTCAGTGTACTCTACAAATATTATCATTTTCTATGTGTGGATAATGTGAAAGAAAGTTGGAGAGAATGGATGTGAGTGAGATCATCCTTTGTGACTGTGTAGGACCAACTCATAGCCATTTTAAAGAAAATGCTACAAAATGATAGACAATTTCAATATAAGATTGATTGCTATGTTTAGAACACATGATAGATCCCTTATTTTGACCTAAAGAAAGAAGTCTATAGCTTTTATTCATAGAATATTAGCCTTTCCTCATGCTTGCTAGGGAATGTTGAACAAATTCTTATCACGTGAAGGGGTTTCCAATTATTAGTCTTCTGTGGGTACCCCACGTTTTGGTCTTTCCAAATTATTTCTGAAAGTTTCCTTAGATTCTTTTTCTTTTTTGGAGACTGGGTCTCACTCTGTTGCACAGGCTGGAGTGCAGTGGTGGGATCATGGCTCACTGCAGCCTTGAACTCTTGGGCTCAAGTGATCCTCCCACCTTAGCCTCCCAAGTAGCTGGGACTATAGGTGTGCACCACCATGCCTGGCTAATTTTAAAATTTTCTGTAGAGATGGGGTCTCCCTATGTTGCTCAGGCTAGTCTTGAATTCCTGTGCTCAAACAATGTATTGGGATTACAGGAGTGAGCCACTGCAACTAGCCCATCTTTGATTGTAAAATAAATCTATAAATTTCAAAGAATTTGAGTCAAAATGTCTGAAGAAATAAATATTTTAGGTCAGGCATGGTGGCTCACGCCTGTAATTCTAACACTTTGGGTGGCCAAAGCAGGCAGATTGTTTGAGCCCAAAAGTTCAAGACCAGCCTGGGCAACACAGCAAAACTCTGTCTCTACTAAAAAAATACAAAAGTACCTGGGTGTGGTAATGTGCACCTACGGTCCTAGCTACTTGGGAGGCTGAGGTGAGAGGATGGCTTGAGCCTGAGAGGTGGAGGTTGCAGTGAGCTGAGACTGTGCCACTGTACTCCAGCCTGGGCAACAGAGCCAGACCCTGTCTCATTTAAAACAAATTTTGTTCTAGTATGGATTGCAGTGGACACATGTATTTTTATTAAGAAAGCCAGTAGAAATGACCTCATAAACCCGTGTCCTATGATGGGGTCCCTGTTCTAATGTGCATGGACACGGAGGCAGGGAAGTGGGTGCTGAAAGGCAGTTTCACATAGTCCTGGCCGCATAGCATTGGACTTTAGGGCATGAACAGACACTTCAAAAGGAGGCATACAAGCAGCCAACAAACACATGAAAAAATGCTGAACTTCACTAATCATCAGAGAAATGAAGATAGCCACAGATACTATCTCACACCAGTCAGAATGACTTTTATTAAAAAGTAAAAAAAAAAAAAACAAACCCAAACAGATATTGGCAGGGATGCAGAGTAAAGGGAACACTTACACACTGCTTGTGACAATGTAAATTAGTTCAGCCACTGTGGAGAGCAATTTGGAGATTTCTTAAAGAACTAAGAAATTGAACTACCATTTGACCCAGCAATCCCATTACTGGGTTTATATCCAAAAGAAAATAGACCTACCAAAAAGACATTTGCATTCACATGCTCATTGCAGCCCTATTCACAATAGCAAAGACATGGAATCAAGTCAAGCGCCCATCAGTGGTGGATTGGATAAAGAAAATGTGTTACATATATACCATGGAATACTATGCAGCCGTAAAAAAGAATGAAATTATGTCCTTTACAGCAACATGGATGGAGCTGGAGGCCATTATCCTAAGTAAATTAACAGAGAAACAGAAAATCAAATACCCCATGTTCTCACTTATAAGTGGGAGCTAAAAATTGGGTACACATGGACATAAAGATGGGAACAACAGACACTGGGGAATGTAAGTGTGGCAGGAGGGAAGGGAGAAATGGCTGAAAAATGACTTACTGGGTACTGTGCTCGCTACCTGGATGACAGGTTCAATCGTACTCCAAACCTCAGCATCATACAATGCACCAGGTAACAAACCTGCACGTGGACCCCCTGAATCTAAAATAAAAGTTTAAAATAAAATAAAATATCTTTGTAAAACAAAAAAGAACAAACCTGGGTCCTGGAACACTTTCCTATCAAAAGATAAAGCGCCTACATGGCCTGCGCTGGGTGTATTGGCTTGTGTGAAAATATCTTTCCCTGTTGCAAGCCCAATGTATGCTCCTTTGTCCTGATTAGGCAGGTGCATCACACGGCACTGGGCCAACCCCGAGCTGTATGTTTCCTCCACAGGGAGGGGACTAGGTCCTTATACTGTGGCAGGGGTACACATAGCCAATTGCTCTGTGTGGGCTGTCAGGAGAGATCTGCTGGCCATGGGATACTGGCACACATTGCTGAAGCAGCTCTTGCTGTATCTCTTCTCTGTGTAAGTAAAGTGTTGTTCCATCCAGTGCTTGACTGTGTCATGTTTTCCTTGGCAACTCCAGCACCATAATGCAATGGGCAAAGTGTTAGGACTTCTCTTCCTGGTGGTTGGCATAGTGGTCGTCTTTGCTATCCTCTTGGTCTTAGAAATCCTCCCTCGGGGTTGGTAACCAGTGCATGGGATTCTCCTCCCCTGGGATTGATAACAGTGAACTACATTCTGCTTAACATGGGGCACAGTGAGAGCCTTTTTGCTCCCCAGGGAACCCTTGGAAGGAGAGGCTGAGAGCAGCTTCGGCAGCACCACATGAGGTTATGTTGTAGGGAAGGAAGGCAGGAGTTACTTGGGTAACCTGTTGCCTTCGTCTGTTCCAGGCATCTGTCCTCAAGTTGACCTCTTCCCAAGCCCACCTCTCTCTGCCAGCCCTGTCATTCTCCACCTCCAGGATTGAGAAGCCGGTGGTCCACACAGAGCTTCTGGCCCCATTTCATCTTGTAGATGTGAAGACAAAATTCTATCCAAGTAGTCTTTCCCTGCTGAAGTTAATGCAAATTTGTTCTCTGCTCTCAATACCTTTTATTCACTGCCTGATGTTGTACCACCTCCCACCCCAGGTCAGTGGTTCTGATACCTCTGTTTATGACATAGGGTGACATGCATAATAACTGTACCTCTTTCATTCCCCTCTTCTGATTCAGAAGGTCAGAATCCCCAAGAAGGGGTCACTTTAGTACTTGGTATATATTGATAGTAAGTGCTCAACAAATACCTGTTGAATGAGTGAATGTATAATGAATGAAAAAATGATTTTTATGGAGCAGATTAGATTGCATACTAAATATTTTAGGGAAAATTATCAGGAACAGGAATTTACCAAGGGAAAAATCCTTAGGTCCCATTTTTCTGATGTGCCCTTTTAAGCTTATATTCCTAGAAGTTAATTATTTATTGAAAAAGTAGTTTATACTCATTGCATCTATTTTTTAAAGTTACAGAAAAGTATAAAGAATAAAATAAGAACTGTTTATAATCTCTTGTCTCGGAGATAATCACTCCTAGCATTGCTGTATATTTTTCTAGACCTTTTTTCTAGTCACATATGCGAGAGTGTGTGTGTGTGTGTGTGTGTGTGTGTCTGTCTGTCTGTCTCTCTGTCTGTTCCTGTGTTGCAATAAAGAAATACCTCAGGCTGGGTAATTTATCAAGAAAAAGGGTTTAATTGGCTCGCAATTCTGCAGGCTATACAGGAAGAATGACGCTGGCATCTGTTTGGGTTCTGGTGAGGCCTCAGGAAGCTTTTACTCATGGCAGAAGGTGACAGGGAGCGATGTCACATGGCGAGAGTGGGAGCAAGAGGGAAAGCAGGGGAAGGCCCCAGACTCTTTTAAACAACCAAATCTTGTGTGAACTAACTGTGCCAGAGCTCACTGATCACCGAGGGGATGGTGCTAACCATTCATGAAGGATCTACCCACATGATCCAATCACCTCCCACCAGGCCCCAGCTCCAACACTGGGAATCACATTTCAACATGAGATTTGGAGGGACACACATCCAAACCATATCAATATATGGTATATATGCTTTTTACAAAAATAAAATTCTGTGATATTGTTTTATAAGATCTAACCCTTAGCAGTACAAATAAAACAGTGTATTTAAATGTTAATATTAATGTAGATCAACCATCATCCTTCCTATATATTTAGAGTTTATGTATGTATTCACATATGTGTGTGTATTTGTGTATATATACACATGTATGTGTATATATAAATATATATCTATATATGTACGTATATGAAGAATCTTGTACATCAAAATCCCACAACTCTGGCCTCTGGCCTGCCTTCCCTGAGGCATGGGAGTCAGACAGGCTGGGGCATATCTTGGCCTCCCTCCCTTATGGGCCCTTGAGTGGGTTAGTCACTTAACTTGTAGATTGCCAGTTTTTACCTTGCACATTTTGTCTGCCTTATAGGATTATTGTAAAGTTAAAGGAGATGAGATGCTTTCTGCATCTCATCTACAACTCCTGATGCCAATAATGATCATCCAGTAAATAAACGTTAATATCCTTCTCCTTTAAACTTTTGTTTTCTTTTTGAGACAGGGTCTCGCTCTGTTACCCAGGCTGGAATGCAGTGGTGTGATTCTGGTTTACTGCAGCTTTGACTTTCCAGGCTCAAGGATCCTCCCATCTCAGCCTCCAGAGTAGCTGAGACTACAGGCTCACATCACCAGGCTTGGCTAATTTTTGTATTTTTTGTGGAGACAGGGTTTCACCATGTTGCCCAGGCTGGTCTTGAACTCCTGGGCTCAAGCGATCTGCCCACCTCGGCCTCCCAAAATGCTGGGATTATACGTGTAAACTCTTCGTTAAGAAAATGATTCATGCCTCTAAGTTATGCCTCCTGACTTTTTTCTTAAATAAAAAAGATCCATTTTATGAGCAGATGAACTGAAATTACCATTATTTTGATAGTTATGTCAGAATGTCTCACCACTGCACCTTCACAGTTTGCATGAATTACTGGTGCCGCCCAAGGCTAGCTGTCAGGGAGCTCAGTGCAGCAGCAAGGCGGTTTGTCACATCTTTATGTCTTTCTTCTTTCCTACACAGGCACAGGCAGTCAGTTCCAAACACACCATTTTCTAATATGAAGGGCAGCAAACAATAATGGCTAAAAGCAATTTCAGTATCTTATCTCCACTGCCTGATCATGCACCACCTCCCACCCCCAGGTCAATGGTTCTGATTCCTGTTTATGACCATAGGCTGCTAAGGGAGCCCCATCTTCAGCCTTTCTTATTATGTTAAAGGCCTATAGTCCTGCTGGGGCAGAGAAGCCCACCAGAAGAATGAATAGTGGCTCAATTTTTCTCAGAGACCCAGCAGTATGTAATTATTCCAGTAATCCCGTAGGCATTCAGATTGAAGTCGTCGTCATCCATGACAAATAATTATTAAGTCCCACTTTGTGTTTGGTTTCTAGGTATAATGAATGAGGTGGCAGAAGGTTTTTCGGTTAAAAGGACTAAAATCCATTTAATGCCTGGATGGACATCAGAATTAGGTGACAGATGAATCATGTGACAGTCAAGGCAAGAAATGGTCTTTTCCGAAGTGGATATAAGCACTACATTGAGAGTCTCCCGGTCATTCCTTTGACTTTCTAGTTCCCACAACCTTGGGGACTCTGTAGGTGCCTGCTGGGTAAGTGCTTGTTAATTTATTGTGTTTAGTATTTTAGAATGATAGAAACTGTTCTCTACTTTGGAAATGTGCAAAATAAGTTTAAATGATAGTGTGTAACAATGTCTACATTCACAGGTGGGGAAGAATTTAGAGAATTAAAAACAAATGTGTGAGCAGCCTCTTTAGATGAGCAAGGGAGGCTGTTCAGGTGTCCACCTGTGGACAAAGTATAATAATTTGTCCTCAGGCATAGGTGCTTTGGTGTCCTCTGAATGCATCCATGCCTGGTGGGGAGGAAGAATATTACCTAGCTTCAGTTTAGGCATAAATGAATGAGAACAAAAATGCATAGGTTTTGGCATAGTTTTGAGAAAAGATCAGTGCCTGTTAAGATTTCTAGACTCTTGAATCCTGGGAGGCAGTGGACAGAGAGTGGTGGAGAGATAACAATGACACTGCTGCCTTCTGTAAATGTCCTCATCTGCAAAATGTCTGGGTTGGACTGTCTAGCTTGAGCTCAGTGCTCCTTTCCTTCCTTGTCCATGGTTACTTCCTCCTTTGGCTCTTTCCCATTTATTTATTCATTTAACATTTACATAGTAAAGAACTGTGGGGCAAGACAGCCCCTGTCCCCCACCCCCCACCCATGTGGCTCCAGGTAGTAGGAGAGACAGATAAATGAGCAGATGGTTGCAATCTAGTGGGGTAGGTGACATGCAGCCTGAGGACGGCTGGAAAATGCCAGGCAAAGGGCTGTGATAGGAGAACTTGAGGAGGGTGGAGAGGGAGTATCCCAGGAGAGGCCTGGAAGTGAGGGAACAAGCGAGGTATGTGCTATCAGGGGCACAAAGTCCTTCTATTCTCTAATTGGGGGTCTGCAAAAAGCAGGAAAGTGTATCGTGGAGAGTAGTAAAGAGGTCAGGAAAAGGCAGGGCACTGGAGGTTCTTTTCCTTTCTTTTTCTTACTTTTCTTTCTTACTTTGAAACCTCTCCGTTTATGTGGACTTCCTCTAGCATGGAAATATGGGGACAAATAAATCCCTGCCCCCATCCACAACCCCCACCATCCGAGTGCTCTCAGACACGCAGGTCGGGTGGTAGGAGAAGTGATGGTGGGCTTTGTTGTCCGGCAGAGCGGTTCTCAAGTGCTCACAGACGTCAGAATCACCTGGAGAGCTTGCTGAAACACAGACCGCAGACCCTCACCCTTGAGTTGCAGTTTCACCACATCTGGGGTCAGGCCCCAAAATCTGCATTTCTTACAAGTTCCCAGGGGGTGCGGCTGCTGCTGATGGGTGGTCCTCACTCTGAGACCTGCTCTAGACCCTCCTTTCTCAACCTGTAAGTCCCAGATGCAGCAGCATCAGCATGGCCTGGGGGATGTTAAAAACACAGCATCTTGGACTTTACCCCAGACCTCCTGAAGCGGAACCTGCACCACAAGTCCCCCGGTGGCTCCCATGCACGCAACAGTTGGGGAACACTGCTCTAGATGTCCAGAGCCTTTAGTCCAGGACTTTGAGATGTTTCCTTCAAGCAAAAAGCCTTCCATGAGCTCTCGCTCAAGTCCTGGGCCTGTGGTGCTGAGGACAGGACAGTGGCATCTTGGTGCTCAGGCCTTGGGGTTAGGAGGGAGGAGGAAGGAGATCCTGACCATGAGAGAGAGAGACCTCCATGGCCACAGCCTGCAGGTGACATGTAGCAGAAACACTTTCTGTCCTTGGTGCATTCCCACAGCCTGTGAGAGGCTCAACAGCACTGCTGAGCCACATCTCCCGAGTACACAGAGAGGCAGAGGGCTGGACCCCAGTCTGGAGGGAGATCCCACAGCACCAGGCTAGAGAGTCCTGCCGGCTTAGGTCCTCCCTGTCTGGCCCTCTCAGAAAAGTGCAGTGTTGGATCTAAAACATATAAAGAATGTTTATAGATCAAAAATAAGAAGACAAACAACCCAATAAGAAAATGGGCAAAAGGTTTGAATAGACATGACAGAGAAGATATATCAAATGCCAATATGCCCATGAAAATATGCTCAACACCACTAGTCAGTAAGCAAACGTGAATAGAAGCACAGTGGGATACCCCCACACTATACCCATTAGAATGGCAAACAAATAAAACAACAGAACAAAATGCTGATCATAACAAGCATTGGAGAGGGTACTGGGCAGCTGGAATTCTCACGTAGTGCTAGTGGAAATGTCAAATGGTACAATCACTTCCAGTTTGTCAGTTTCTTAAAAAGTTAAACGTATATTTACTGTACAAAATTGCCCTTCCATTCCTTAGTATTTATGCAAGGAAATGAAAACGTGTACAGAAAAACGTGTACACAAATATTCACATCAGTTTTTCTGGGTAATAGCTCCAAACTGAAATGAATGTCCAGTAACAGGAGCATGGATAAACTAGAAAAAAAGCTAGAAAATAAAATGCAGGACTGATATGCGCAATGTGGATGAATCTCAAAATTATTAGGCTGAGTGAAAGATCCAGAATAACAGCAGTCCATACTCTATGACTTCATTTATCTAAACTCTAGGAAATAGAAAGCAGTCTATAGGGCTAGAAAGCGGCTGAGAGACTGATTGCCTGATGAAGGGGTGGAGGGTGGGACGGGGCAAAGGGGTACCAGGACATTTTGCAGGGCAATGGAAATGTATGTTATCTTGATTGTGGTGGTGTTTTTACAGTACTGTACATGTGTCAAACTGATCACATTGTGCACTCTAAATATGTGCAGTTTAGTATACTTCCATCATACTCCAATAAAGTTGAGGGCTGTGTGCCCCATTTCAGTGTTGGGAAAAACAAGAGTGGGTGATGAACTGGCCACCCTGAGGGTATCTGATGTTCAGAGTCAAAACAGAGCCTTGGGAGTAGGAAGAGGTCTCAGCAGCGTAAAAACACCCAAAAGCTTAATGAGAAGGCTACAGTCAGAATCTGTGTGTCTGTTGACCGTGTCAGGACCCTGAATAGATTCAGGTAATTTACCAGACATTTACTGGCCCTGTGCCGGCTTCAGAGATGGATAACAAGAGCAAGACATAGATAAGAATTATTAGGCTGGGCACAGTGACTCACGTCTGTAATCTCAGCACTTTGAGAGGCGGAGGCGAGTGGATTACTTGAGGCCAGGAGTTAGAGACCAGCCTGGTCAACATGGCGTTTCTACTAAAAATGCAAAAATTAGCCAGGTGTGGTGGCACACGCCTGTAATCTCAGCTACTCAGAAGGCTGAGGCATGAGAATTGCTTCAGCCTGGGAGATGGAGGCTGCAGTGAGCTGAGATTGCATCACTGCATTCCAGCCTGGGTGACAGAGTGAGACTCTGTCTCAAAAATAAATAAATAAATAAATAATTAAATGGAGAAATAGAGAGAAATAGAGACATGCAGAAGAACAATGAAAGGGCAGGCATTAATTGTTGGCCGGTGTGGGGACACAGAGCATTTGTGCAAGAGACAGACAGAGTGGGAGCGCTCTGCCTGCCCCCTGCATCCTCAGCAGGAAGTGAGGGTGAGCACAGAACCTCCTTCATTTGCTGCCCAGAGCTGTCATTGTTTAGTAGTGTTGTATCACCTTGGTTATTTACGCCTCTACCTCAGTTTTCTTACCTGTAAAATGGGGATAATACCTATCCCATAGAGTTATAAAATTTTCTATTAATAAGCATTACTTTTTAGAGCAGTTGTAGGTTTGTGAAGAAATTTTGCAGAAAGTACAATTTCCCATATACCCCTTCTCTCCGTTTCCTATTTCATAGTTCCTCTGGGTTTCGACAAATGCATGTCATGTATTCATCATCACAGTATCATACAGAACAGTTTCACCGCTCTAAAAATCCCCCGTGCTCCATCTCTTCATTCCTCCCTTCCTTCCTCCCCCACAACTCCTGGCAACCACTGATCTTTTTACTGTCTGTATAGTTTTGTCTTTTCCAGAATGGCATATAGTTGGAATCACAGTAGGTAGCCTTTTTAGACTGGCTTCTTTCACTTAGAATATGCATTTAAAATTCCTCTATGTCTTTTCATTGCTTGAAAGCTCATTTCTGAATAATACTTCATTATAAATATGGACCAGTTTGCTTATCCATTAATCTACCAAAGGGTGTCTTGGTTACTTCTGGTTTTTTGACAATTATGAATAAAGGTACTATAAACATTTGTGTGGAGGTTTTTATGTCGATATAAGTTTTCAATTCATGGGGGTAAATACCCTAGGAACTCGATTGCTGGAAAGTACAAGCCTATTTTAGCTTTGTAAGAAACTATCAAACTGTCTTCCCAAGTGGCTGTGCCATTTTGCATTCCCACTAGCAATGAATAAGAATGCCTTTTGTTCCACATCCTCACCAGCATTTGGTGTTGTCCGTGTTTTGGATCTCAGCCATCTGTAGGGTTTCCATAAGCACTGAATAAAATGATGAATGTAAATCTCTGATCACAGGCCCTGGTACAGAGGCGTTGCTCGGTATCCAGCAGCTGTTGTTACTATCTTTGAGTACCTTTCCTCCTTTCCGCATGCCCTTCCTCCTCTTCTTGGCCTGCTTTAATCCTCTCTTTTATTTGAGGCACAGTTTTCAGTTTTTAATCTTTGAAAACTCTTTCTCCTCCTCTCTGCCAGCGTCTTCCCCTGAACTCCCTGTCACTTCTAATTAGACTTGTGACATGCATGGTTCAAGAATCACTTGCAGTATTAGTCAGGATTCTACAGAGAAACAGACCTATAGGAGGTTATCTACTATCTATCTGTCTGTCTGTCTGTCTGTCTATCTGTCTATCATCTATTATTATCTATCTGTCTGTCTATTATCTATCTAGAAATATTCGTTTTAAGGAATTGGCTGCTCACATCGTGATGAGACTGGCAGGTCTAAAATCTGCAGTTTGGGCTGCAGACCCAGGGGAGACCTAGTGGAGAGATATGCGGTTCAAGTCTGAAGGCTACCTGATGGCAGAATTTCTTCTTGCTCAGGGGAGATCAATCTTTTGTTGTATTCAGGCCTTCAACTGACTGGATGAGGCCCACCCACATTATGGAGGGTTACTGCTTTACTAAGAGCCCACCAATCGAAATATTAATCTCATCAAAAACACCCTTACAAAAACATCCAGAATAATGTTTGACCGAATATGTGGGCATTGTGGCCCAGCTAAATCACATAAAATCGACCATTGCAAGTATGTGGATAGTGTTTTGACATTAAATTAGGGGCAAGAACCTTGTTCTGAACTTTTTCCATCCCAGCCAGCTCTAGCACTGAGGCAGATTCTAAACGGGCATGATAAATATTGGCTGAAAGAATGCTTGAGGGAAAGAGTCCTTTAGTTACCTGGTTTCAGATGCAGTATGCGGGGGCGGGGGGGATAAGGTAACTGCCATAATACCAGAGTGATCATTTACATTAAGGTATTCTTGCTTGAAGGAATTCACTACAGAGAATAATTTTGAATTATGTGAAAAATTTACAGAAATTTTAAAGATAATGGTATTTCCAAATGAATTAGGAAGGCAAATTATTAACCTTTGTGATTTTGACTACCTGCCTCCTCTCCTTTTATTCCTTCTTCACTTTGGAGGGATATAAAATAAGAATGAACTGAAACTATGCTTGCAGGTCTCCAAGGTTTCTATGGAGACAGATCTTTGTAATTATTACTTTGTGGGTTGTTAGGAACTCACCTGTGAGGTACAGTGAGTGGAAAGTTCTGAGAGTCTGTGGCTCAGCCATCGTGACTATGTAACCAGTCCTGGTCGGTGGCCCAAGGTCTCTCCTTTCAGGGTTCAACCTCCAACCTTATTTCTGCTTCCTTCATGTTGGAATTCACACTGTGAGGTAAATACACCATAGTACAGCTAAAGAAATAAGCAAGCGAAGGCCAAAGGGATCATAATACACAGGGTAGTCACCATGGTCGGCAGATATTAGCTCACAAGGACAAGAGAACAGAGGCATTTGGATAAATCCAGCCATCAGGAGCAACAACTGCTGTAAATATTGTTGAATCACACACTTTGAGAACTGCAAAGGTTTTTGAGGGAATAAGGTATAGCTGGAAGGAACACAAGATTGAAAGTCAGAAATTCTGGGTTCAGAACTTCAATCTGCCATACTTATGTGCAATCTTAGCTGATCCAAGTGGCCTTTCTGAATTTCCGCATGTTCATTTCTATATTTGGGAAACGAGATTTTATCATTATATTTTATCTTCGTGGTCTGTTGGAGCAATTGAATGAGCTACCACTTGTGAAGGCTCTATGCCAATATTATTGTTGAGCTACACTCTTTCATTGTACTAGTGGGGAAGCCGAGATTCAGAGAGGTTAAGTGATTTTTCCAAGGTAGGATATTGATGCTGTAAAGCTTTGTCTTTTCTTTCAGTGCCTTGTGGTTGACTCATGGATGTTGAGAATCGCTAATATTCACTGAGCAGTTACTGTGTGCCACAAACTGTGCTAAATGCTTTATGTGTATTTTTTCCCCAGCAAAACCTTATGAATTTGGTACTTGTATCAGTTTCTTTCTACTGCATAATAAACCCCTGTGTCGAGTGGTTTAAAACAATGCCCATTTATTATCTTACACTTCTGTAGCTTAGAAGTCTGGGCATGGCGTGACTGAGTCCTCTGCTCAGGCTCTGATGAGGCTGAAATCAAGGTGTTAGCCAAGCTGTGTTTCTTTCTTGGGGTTTTGGGGAGAATCCACTTCGAAGCTCATTCAGATTGTTGGTTGAATTTAGTTCCTTGCAGTTATAGGGGTAAGATTTCCATTTCCTTGTTGGCTGTCAGCTTGGTCTTAGAGGCCTCCCACACTTCTTGCCACTTGGCCCCTGTAGGCAGTTAACAACCTGGTCGTTTCTACTTCTTTCAGGCCAGCAGGAGTTCATCACTCTGGCTTTTTTTCTCTGTGTCCAGTTGAAAATGCTCTGCTTTGAAGGAGCTCACCTGATTAGGTCAGACCCACCCAGACAATCTCCCTTTCTTAAAGTCAGTCAGTGCCATATAACGTAACCCAATCAAGTGGGTGAAATCTATCATATTTACAGTCCTGGAAATTATACACCAGGGAGTATGCATCTTAGGGCCATCTTAGAATTCTACCTACCTTGGCACTATTATTAACATGTCCATTTTACAGGTGAAGAAGCTGAGAACAGAAAAGGTTAAGTAAACTGCCTGAGGCCACACAGTAGTAAATGAAAGAGCCAGGAATCAAAACTAGGACTGGCTGCTTCCAGAATCCATGTTCTTAGGCCCTCTGTTATGCTACCTCTTGCTGCTGCCAAGACCCATGGGGCTCTTGAGAAGACCCTGTTCTTCTGATCAGGAGGGAATGATAGTGCTCGGTCTGACAAATAAATATCTGTTGGAGATGGCCGTTTACCCATAGTCACCAAAGTTTACCCAGTGGCAATGTGGGCCATGAATATGTTTCTTCTGGTTACTATGCTGCCTTAGGCCAGCAAAAACATTCTGGGGCCCTTAAGTGATGCAAGAATCCAATTTCAGGAAACTGGTGGGCTACTGCAAGAGCTGATTATGTCAAATGTCCTTTTCAATGTCTCTAAAGAGGTGTCTTGCAGGTGCTAGTCTGTTTTGCTTCCACCCAGGTAAAGCACACGCACCCCTGTGTACACAGTTCACTCTCTTTTTCTCCCCCACCGTTTTGAAAGAGGCATCATGTGTGAGGACAGCAGGTGTCCGGACACAGTCATAGCACCACCTATAGATGCAGACGGGAGACTCCCAAGTGGAGCCCATGCTTCATGATGCCCCCCATCATGTAGCCACACGCCTGCCATCTCCTCCTTCATGGTGTCTGCGCCTCCCTTCTGATGAGGTGGATCTGGACCCAAATGCTGGGGCTTGGGGGATGTGGGAGGCTGGCCAAGGAGTGTTTTATTTCTGCAAGGTGGTTCCCTTACTGCTCAGAGGTGAAATAAGCAGGGAAGCTATCATGCTTGCATTTTATAGCCCTTACTGTTGACCACTGGAAGAGATTTTGGGTTTGAATGAAATATTCACAATCACCCACACATTGGCTTTAGTATTCATTTCCATAGATATAATCCTTTAAAAACACAACTTAAATTCCTTGGCTTGAATTCCTAAGCTTCTGTACAGAAATCAGGAAGAGAGGATGTTCTTTGGTTGGAACTCATTGCTCATTAGGGACATGGTATTTTTGTAAGGGTGGGGAGGAGTGGGATTCTTCCATGGAGGCAGGTTCTGGAACCCTCAAAGCAGCACATTCGCAAGCCCGACGTGTAATTTGGAGCTTCCATGTATGCTCTTGACATCTTTCCAAACGAGCTCTGGTAAACTTCTCCAGGATGTTCTTCCTTATTCCTTGGAAGGTGGTTGATATGGTTTGGCTGTCTCCTCACCCAAATCTCATCTTTAATTGTAATGTTCATAATCCTTATGTGTCGAGTGAGGGAACTAGTGGGAGGTGATTGGATCACGGGGGCAGTTCCCCCATACTGTTCTCCTGATAGTAAGTGAGTTCTCATGAGATCTGATGGCGTTATAAGGCAGTTTTCCCTGCTCTTGCTTGCTCTCTCTCACCTGCCGCCACGTAAGACATGCCTGCTTCACCTTCTGCCATGATTGTAAGTTTCCTGAGGTCTCCCCAGCCATGCAGAACTGTGAGTCAATTAAACCTCCTTTCTTTATAAATTACCCAGTCTCAGGTATGTCTTTAAAGCAATGTGAACAAGACTAATAAAGTGGTCTCAGGAAGATGAGGAGAAAAGACAGGAACTCTGTTAGCATAGTAACACTTTGTGCTTTTGTGGCAAGCATGGTACATAGTAACGAGAGGAATATTTATTTGATTTGTTTGCTGGGGAGGCTCAAAAGAACCAACTAGTCCCTCTAGCTTCATTGAGGGGGCCCACTGGGGAGGCATCAGGAGATTGGTTAAAAAGACTGAGGGGGCTGGGCACAGTGGCTTACACCTGTAATCCCAGCACTTTGGGAGGCCGAGGCAGGTAGATCACCTGTGGTCAGGAGTTCATGACCAGCTTGGGCAACATGGCAAAACTCTGTCTCTACAAAAATATTAAAATTAGCCTGGCATGGTGGCGCACGCCTGTAGTCCCAGCTACTCCAGAGGCTGAGGCATGAGAATCGCTTGAACTCTGGAGGTGGAGGTTGCAATGAGCTGAGATCTCACCACTGCACTCCAGCCTGGGTGACACAGAGAGACTCCATCTCAAACAAACAAACAAACAAACAAGCAAAAAACATGAAAAGGTAGGGGGTTGGGTAATGGGGAGAAAATGGAAGGAAGGCCAAAGCAAATGTAAGGAAGAAAGATGTGGCCTGTGTGTGAACTGGCAGGCAAGGCAAGGGGAAAAGGAACAAACTCCTGTGAGTTGTCCTTTGACTCCATGTGAATGTGAGACCACCAAACAGTAAGTGATGGACTGTGGTATCTTGCCCTTGCAGGGGTTATCTGTATAATCTGACTCTTGCCTCCTTATACTTCTCTGAGCTCCTCTATTGGATTATAGGAGTTTCTTGAACACATACATGAAATAATGTTGAACGTTACACACCTTTGTTATTCTCATAGGCATCATGTGGTCCATATGACCTTGACCTTGGTGGTAGGGGCAGAAAAGCTCCACACTCAGCCTTCCATGCTCTGTTCTCTTCCCTGGGGGCTTGAAATCTGCAAACCACCCTCCCTTCCTGTTAGGTCTGCCAGTGCTCCCACAGTGGAGGGCATTCACTGGGAGCAGATGGGGAGCCATTGTACCTGCCTTAGGGAGGCCGCTGGCAGCAGCGAGTGGCTAAGGGCGGCCGTGGGCAACTGCATCATGGCGACTTTGGTGGCACCAGCGGGCCTGTAGGCTCCTTGGCTCCCCATGGGCAGCAGCGGCTCCTCCAGCAGGAGCACCACGTGCAAGTTCTCGTCCACAGGAAGCAGCTGCTTGCAGACGGTTGGGTAACCCCCTTCGCCTTGGTGCTCCTATGCCCACACCAAACCTTTTCTTTCTTGTATGTTCTTCCAGGCCTTCTACCACTTCTATAACTAAGCGTCTGTTTACATCCTTTTCTCCTCAAAATATCCCCAGGGGTTTCATTTTCCTGAGCGAACACCGACCCAGCCAGCAATCTTGCCCAAGTCTAAGATCATTCCGAAAGGGGGCCCAGACTTGCCTGTTTTTGTTCTCTTAGCTTTCAGGTTCGGTGTGACAGCTCTGTGGAGCCTCACACCTATGGTTAAGAATCGTTAACATCATTGTCTTTTTTTTTTTTTTTTTTTTTTTTAAAGGTAACCAACCAGGAGACTGATGGACATATCAATACACTGTAGTGAGTAAAGCTAGGGAAGAAATTATAGGACAATGTACAGTGATAGAAATTTGAAGCTGAACTCCTCTTGACAGCTTCTGTCCTTCTACTCATCAGGATGTTAGCTGTTATACAAGCTTTGTCAAAAGGTGACAGAATTGTCAGTCAATGTTGTGTGATGAACTTGGGCTGACACTGGTTGCTCTACTGATTTTTCTTAAGCTAAACTACGGCAGGTCCTCAGATAACGTCATTTCATTCAGCATCATTTTGTTATAACATTGATGAGAAAAAAAATCGCTTCCCAGCTGGGGCCATTGTCTGTGTGGAGTTTGCATAGTCCCCCATGTCTGTGTGGGTTTTCTCCTTGTACTCCGGTTTCTTCCCACATCCCGAAGATGTGTGCATTAGGTGCACCGGCGTGTCTAAATAATCTCACCTGGAGTGAGTGTGGGTGTGTGTCAGTGCACCCTGTGATGGGATGATGTCCTGGCCAGGACTGGTTCCAGTCTTGCAGCCTGAGCTGTTAGGATAGGCTCTGACAACCCATAACCCTAAAGTGGTATAAGTGGGTGAATAATTATCTTACTCGTTTTTATTAATATTTCTTTTTTTTTTGGGATGGAGTTTCACTCTTGTCACCCAGGCTGAAGTGCAGTGGCACGATCTTGGCTCACTGCAACCTCCACTTCCCAGGTTCAAGCAATTCTCCTGCCAGCCTCCCGAGTACTGGGACTACAGGTGCACACCACCGTGCCCTGCTAATTTTTGTATGTTTGGTAGAGACAGGGTTTCACCCCGTTGGCCAGGCTGGTCTCAAACTCCTGACTTCAAGTGATCCGCCTGCCTCGGCCTCCCAAAGTGCTGGGATTACAGGCATGAGCCACGGCACCTGGCCTATTAATATTTCTTAAATGGATGTATAGCTCACATTTATTTCAATGTTCAACACTGGAAATGTTTTGGTCTTTATTTAGAAGTTTGGTGATGTTTTTGCAACCAGAAATATGCCATAGGAATTTAACTCTTGTCTATATGAAATAGTCAATGGAAAGTTGTTATCTTTTTTTTTTTTTTGGTGCTGGTTGTTTTTGTTTTGTTTTGTTTAGAGATGAGGTCTTGGTCTGTGGCCCAGGCTGGACTGCAGTGGCATGATCACAACCCACTGTAACCTGAAACTTTTGGGCTTAAGCAATCCTCTCGTCTCAGCCTCCCAAGTGGCTAGGAGGACAGGCATGTGCCACCATGCCCAGCTGATTAATCTTTTTTTTGGTAGAAATAGGGTCTTGCTATATTGCCCAGGCTGGTCTTGAACTCCTGTCCTCAAGCCATCCTCCTGTGTTGGCCTCCCAAAGCACTAGGGTTATAGGCAAGATTGGTTTTATTTTAAGTTGCAGTTTCCAAGAACCCACTGATGATGTTAAATGAGGACTTACTACATATTTCATAAAGGGGATGGGTGACATGAATATGATTTACTTTTAGAGAATGAAGCAGGGCATGAGTAATTAAGTGATATTTTTCAAATACATATTTATTTATGTATATTATTTTGAATATATGTTTCAGGTGAGATGATTTTAATTATGAGTAAGAATAATGGCATAACCTCAAAAGGACTTAAGCAAAAAGAGGATTTATTGGGCTCACATGATGAGAAGTCCAGAGATGGGGAGGCATCAGTGCTGGCTTAATCCAGGGGCTCTTGCCCCATTTTCCTAAGATGTTCTTGGCTCTGCTGGCTTCTTCTTCCTGGGCTTGTAGCAATGTCTAGAGAAAGAGTTCAAGGGTTGTTTCTTCAAGCTTGAGAAGCCCTCAGAAAATCTTTTCTCATGTCTCCTAGGTCCAAATTCAGTCCTATGCTCATCTGGAACCAATGACTGGGAAGGCATTGGAATGGCTTTACCTTTGGAACATTCTGGAACTGGGAATGAGATTAGTTTTCCCATATGGGCTGCATGGAGAGGATGTTTCCCTGAAGGAAATCAGGGTTTGGTTGGGGAAAAAGAAGATAAAAAGGGGTACCTGGATAATTAAGGCTGTGGCAGAGCAAAGTCCCTTTGCTGTTCTGACTCCAAAAAGCTCCCCATGTTATCTATGTAACTGATGGCTTACAATTTTTATTCATTCAACAAACATTTATTGAGCCATTAAATCTGTGCTGAGTACAATGCCAAATGCTAGAGATACAAAGAATAATGAAAATATTGTCCTATTCCCTCGGGGATTTTACAGTCTACTGGAAGAGACATATCAGTGAAAATATTATTATGAAAAATATATGAGACAGTTGTTGGATAGAGATAAAATGAAGTGTTATGAAAACTCAGAGGAAGAAGCAACTAAATCCATGGGTAAGGGGGCTGAGGAGCAGAGGTCTGGGAAGATGGGGGAGGCCATTCCAGTCAGAGGGAACAGCATGTGCAAGGGCACAGAGGCATGGAAGAGGGTGGAATATTCCAAAAAACAGGACTACCTGTGTGAGCATGACACAAGGTGAGCACGTGGGGAATGGTGAGAGATGAACCCTAGGATCCACGTTATAAAGAGACTTGGACTTCATCCTGTACGTGATGGGGAGGGGGGGCCACAGAATAGGACTAGAAAGCGTGCTGTGGCTTCGGTGTGGGCAATGAACTGTGGGAGGTAAGCCCGAAAGCAGGGAGATTATTTCAATGGCCAAGTGAGAAATAAGAGGCAGTGCAAACCTGAACTGAGGGACAGAGGGACTGGAGCAGAGGGGACAAATCCAAGGGAAATTTAGAGGGAAGAACCAGCTGGTCCTGGTAACTGCCTGAATCAGGGGAGAAGGGGGAGGTTGGGAGGGAGTTGAGAGAGAAGAAGGGATGACGTGAGTCCGGAATGCCTGCTTGAGTGGCCAGATGGTAATGGTGTCGGTAACTGAGGTGGGGACTCTAGGAGGAGGAGGAACAGGTCTGGGGGAAGAAGATGAGTTCAGTTGTGGACAATTGAGGACAAAATGCTGCAGCCATTGGTAGTCCTGGATGCCATCTAGGTGGCAGTTCCAGTGGCATCCAGAACTACCAGTCTGGAGATCAGGAGAGAGCTCTAGTAGCAAGCAGGGAAGGGTAGGATGTTTGAAATAGAGGGCCAGGAAAGGCCATTATAAAAAGGAAACATTCAAACAGACACTTGAATGAAATTATGAAGCAAGCCATGCAAATATTTCACACAGGTAGCTAGCCAGCTCTCCAAGCTGCTCTTCCTAACGGCATTAGGGCCATGGAACGGAGTGTTGGTGGGAAGGTGCTCACTGACCAGTAAAGGCATATCCTCCTCTCTCCTCCTCCAGGTCAACGGGGCAGGAGGCTGTTCATCTGTGAACTCCAGAGAGGCTACTGGCCTTGCTGTTGAGTGTGCGGAGGACTACAAGATTCCCCAGACTCCAGATATGCCCTCTTCTTCCCCCTTCCCGCCCCTGATTTTTGAATCCGGCATTAGAACCTCCCAGGGCTTCCCTTTAGGGCTTGACTGTAGCCTGTATCTAGCGGCAATGAGCTCCTCTTGGTGCAGATACTGCTTCTGAGCACTAGAGGGCTCTCCTGAGGACCCATCAGCCTGGATGAGATCCCGGAAAACGTGTCCTCTGAGGATGGTTTCTTGTAGGACTGTGGTACAATGGATTAAAGCAGGGGTGTCCACTCTTTTGGCTTCCCTGGACCACATTGGAAGAAGAAGAATAGTCTTGGGCCACACATAAAATAGCTAACGCTAACGATACCCAATGAGCTAAAAAAAATTGCAAAAAAATCTCATAATGTTTTGAATTTGTGTTATCTCATAAGTTTATGAATTTGTGTTGGTCTGCATTCAAAGCCATCCTGGGCCGCGGGTTGGACAAGCTTGTATTAAAGCATCATACAGCTTATGCAAGCTCAAATTATATTCTAATGTGGGCTTCAAAACCACCTTGTCTGGTAAATGCAATGACTAAGACAAGAAACTCTCACGAAAGTCTTATTTCTTTTGTTGAAGAATGAATGATAAGTACTTTTGCAAAATTCCAGGAGAATTTCCAAAAAGGGATGTGAATAGGAAGTAAAGCAATTGCTGTTTTCCTATACTCAAGGCAAGCCCCAGCTGAGTGTTATTCCCTGATGACCCTTCCTGCTGTTACTACTGATTTGGGCGGAGACCTTTACTGGCTTCCTGATAATAAAGCCCTCATAGGAGGGAATCTCTCCACAGCAGAAGGCTGTGGCTACTGGAACGCTGAGTTCTCTCAGACACATTGAAAAGGTATTGTTTTGCTACAGTGAAGCCTTACTGTCATGGAATACACTAGACTGGTAAGATGGAGTTTATGCTAGCCAGGTCTGAATGCTACAGTACTAAAGAACAGCAAATTCATTGGGTAAAAAGGGAGAATGTCTACCTTTTTTGGATAAAAAGCATTTTAAAAAATCTTATTATTTCAAAAGGGAACATGCTGTTTGTTCTTCAATGAGGTTATTCTTTAAGTGTCATACAGTCTGCTAGATTAGGTCTGTACCAGGGAATACATCTTAGATTTTTGACCCACAAATGCCGTATTCTTGCCACTACAATTATCTACCGTGTCTAAAGGAAGCAGGTTTATGGTAAGCACCAATTTAAATAAAAATGAAAAATACAGCAGGCCTGAAGATATTCTGTTTTTTTTTTTCTGTTACTGCTGCTACCATATTCTGCATTGGATGTGAGTTCTCAAGTTCTGGCCCATGGGGAATGGGCAAATGAAGATGAGAATTGCAAAAAACTATACTCCGACCAATAAGCGAGTTTGGTGAATTCATAGTTTTGCCATCCTAAAAATAATAGCCATGAAGGCTTTCATATCTTCCACCACTAGATGTCACTAGATATCAAGCGTCTTAGAGCAACTGCGTTACAGGCTTGAACAACTGCTCCCCTCATTCTATTAATACAGTATTTTAAAACTGTATCTGTACTGTATACATTTTCCACATTGAATCTTGTACATTTAATATGACATTCATTCCTAGGAACTGAGCTTCATTCTGACCATAAGGCAGCTTACTTTTTGGATAGGAATAACTCCTCTAGCCTCTCCTTTATATGGCAAGTGAATTCAGATTTCCTTTGCTGTTAAAATATACTGGTAAAGATGTGCATGATTCTGTTTTCACGTTGGCAAAATACTTGTCCTCTGATGGGTTTTGGCTGACTCAGTGCAACGTGACAAAAGTAGAAGCTTGATTGCCTTGCTTATGATTTAGGCTCCTCAGACAGTGTGATGCTTTCATAGAGGTCATTTTAGCCATCCGGGGCCTTCAGACAGGGCCACCATGTAAACCATCTGGGACGGGTGAAGAGCCTGTACTGGTTTAGAGACCTCTATAGAAAAGGTCTTTGCTAAAACAAAACCCTTTTCTTTGAAGCCCCTTAATCCCTTTATCTTTCTCCAGGCTTTCTTGTCATATTTTCTATGACAGCTCTCAGGGGACCAAAGCCAGCAGAATTTTCTATGCCTTGGGAATATCTATCTCCATCAGTAATTCAGACAGTAGGAAGGAGAACTTGTCGTGTGTTCCCAAAGGGGCCCTTCAATTGTGCATTTGATGTTGACGGCTTTCTTTGTCATGAAGAGTGGAATTAAGGGCTGCGCGGATCCGCAGTCTAACGCTAAAACTTCGGAGCTATATGAGGCTTCACAATTTCCAGAGCCCTTTCACATCTACCACCTCACTTTATTCTCACAACAATCTATTAAGGGAGGCAGGGTGGGTATTTTTATTTCCATTTCACAGGAGAGGAAACAGCGGCTCAGAGAAGTTAAATGGCTTGCCCAAGGTCCCTCAGCTACAAAAGGTGGTGTCATGACCCCCCCCTTGCATCTCCAGGCTCCCGGGCCTTGAGACCTCCCACCCCCCATGACACCAAGCTGCTTCCTGTGGTGGAATTGTTAAGGGCCACGAGAAGTGGGCCCTCTAGCAAGACTGCTTCCTCAAAGCTGGCAAAGGATCAGAAATCTGGGGTGGGAGAGTTCAGAGCAAGAGCAGAGGAGTCTCTGGTCTCTGCTGCCAACTGCCCACCTTCTCAAGGTATCCAACCAAGGCAGACTAAATGATTCGGATAATTGCTTGAATGGCACTGCTTGCTGAAACTGTTATTTAAAAGATGTGAAAAAGATGGAAAGTACAGAGGAAGCCTATAAAAATACCTCAACAATTGCAAGGCATTTTGGGTAGAAAAAGTGTTCAAGATATAAAGCTTGTTTCATTCAAAAAAGAATAATTGAGAAGGAGAAATTGAATATTGTTGTCAAGTCAAAACCCAGAACTTATCCTGGCCTTGGAGTGTAAGAGAAGATGGACAGGTTGGAGTAGACTGAGGCAATGGGAACAACAGTACCAGGTGGGATGAATTGACTGCCTTCCCCAACCCTGAGAGTCAGGCATGGGTCGGGGAGAGTGCTGGGAGAACTCTTTTGTCAATATCAGGAGCTACTGTTTGACTGTACTATATCTATAAAGCATTTTGCTAACCTGATGAAAACCACTAGCTAATCACTAAAATAACCTGTTAATCTGTTGAGTGGGATCCCTTTCCTGATGAATAGAGACTTTGAAAAATACTGCTTAATCAATGATGACGACTGAGCTAATTTTCCACCGCAGCCAGTATTTGACTAGATGGAGCTGAAATTTCCTACTTACCAGCCATGGCTGTTGGAAGTAAAGGCACCTGTCTGGTGTTATTTCTGAAAGAGGCCCTACCAGCAAAATCCGTTTGTGAACTCCTAGTTTCGTTTTGCAAGACTGGCCCTTCAGTTCTCATTAGAGCCAGTGGTTTTCAACTTTGGCTGCACCTGAAAATTGCTTGGTGAGCTTTTAAAAATTGCTGATACTTGGGCTTCACTCCTGGATGTTCAGATTTAACTGGTTTGGGGTAGAGCCCAGGCACTGGTATTTTTTTTATTTTTTTTTGCCTTCTACCTATTTTTTTTTTTTTTTATTATACTTTAACTTCTAGTGTACAGGTTTGATACGTAGGTATACATGTGACGTGTTGGTTTGCTGCACCCATCAACTTGTCATTTACGTTAGGTATTTCTCCTAATGCTATCCCTCCCCCAGCCTCCCACCCCCCGACAGGCCCTGGTGTGTGATGTTCCCTGCCCTGTGTCCAAGTGATCTTATTGTTCAATTCTTTCCTGAGTGAGAATATGCGGTGTTTGGTTTTCTGTCCTTGTGTTAGTTTGCTGAGAATGATGGTTTCCAGCTTCCTCCACGTCCCTGCAAAGGACATGAACTCATCCTTTTTTATGGCTGCATAGTATTCTGTGGTGTATATATGCCACATTTTCTTAATCCAATCTATCATTGATGGACATTTGGGTTGGTTCCAAGTCTTTGCTATTGTGAAGAGTGCTGCAATAAACATACATGTGCATGTGTCTTTATAGCAGCATGATTTATATTCCTTTGGGTATATACCCAGTAATGGGATTGCTGGGTCAAATGGTATTTCTAGTTCTAGATCCTTGAGGGATCGCCACACTGTCTTCCACAGTGGTTGAACTAATTTACACTCCCACCAACAGTGTAAAAGTGTTCCCATTTCTCCACATCCTCTCCAGCATCTGTTGTTTCCTGACTTTTTAATGATTGCCATTCTAACTGGTGTGAGATGGTATCTCATTGTGGTTTTGATTTGCATTTTTCTGATGACCAGTGATGATGAGCATTTTTTCATGTATCTGTTGGCTGCATAGATGTCTTCTTTTGAGAAGTGTCTATTCATATCCTTTGCCCACTTTTTGATGGGGTTGTTTGTTTTTTTCTTGTAAATTTGTTGGAGTTCTTTGTAGATTCTGGATATTAGCCCTGTGTCAGATGGGTAGATTGCAAAAATTTTCTTCCACTCTATAGGTTTTCTGTTCACTCTGATGGTAGTTTCTTTTGCTGTGTAGAAGCTCTTTAGTTTAATTAGATCCCATTTATCTATTTTGACTTTTGTTGCCATTGCTTTTGGTGTTTTTGTTATGAAGTCTTTGCCCATGCCTGTGTCCTGAATGGTATTGCCTAGGTTTTCTTCTAGGATTTTTATGGTTTTAGGTCTAACATTTAAGTCTTTAATCCATCTTGAATTGATTTTTGTATAAGGTGTAAGGAAGGGATCCAGTTTCAGCTTTCTACATATAGCTAGCCAGTTTTCCCAGCACCATTTATTAAATAGGGAATTCTTTCCCCATTTCTTATTTTTGTCAGGTCTGTCAAAGATCAGATGGTTGTTAATGTTTGGTGTTATTTCTGAGGCCTCTGTTCTGTTCCATTGGTCTACATCTCTGTTTTGGTACCAGTACCATGCTATTTTGGTTACTGTAGCCTTGTAGTATAGTTTGAAGTCAGGTAGCGTGATGCCTCCAGCTTTGTTCTTTTTGCTTAGGATTGTCTTGGCAATGGGGGCTCTTTTTTTGGTTCCATATGAACTTTAAAGTAGTTTTTTCCAGTTCTGTGAAGAAAGTCATTGGTAGCTTGATGGGGATGGCACTGAATCTATAAATGACCTTGGGCAGTATGGCTATATTTATGATATTGATTCTTCCTATCCATGAGCATGGAATATTCTTCCATTTGTTTGTGTCCTCTTTTATTTTGTTGAGTAGTGGTTTGTAGTTCTCCTTGAAGAGATCCTTCACATCCCTTGTAAATTGGATTCCTAGGTATTTTATTCACTTTGTAGCAATTATGAATGTGAGTTCACTCATGATTTGGCTCTCTGTTTGTCTGTTATTGGTGTATAGGAATGCTTGTGATTTTTGCACATTGATTTTGTATCCTGAGACTTTGCTGAAGTTGCTTATTAGCTTAAGGAGATTTTGGGCTGAGACAATGGGGTTTTCTAAATATACGTCATCTGCAAACAGGGACAATTTGACTTCCTCTTTTCCTAATTGAATACCCTTTATTTCTTTCTCTTGCCTGATTGCCCTGGCCAGAACTTCCAACACTATGTTGCATAGGAGTGGTGAGAGAGGGCCTCCTTTTCTTGGGGCACTGGTATTTTTAATAAGCATCCCAGATGATCTAATGTGCAGTCAGGATTGAGAACCACTGCGCTGGGTGAGCTACTTTAGAGGACGCACTCCTCACAGGTGTGGGTAACGGAGAAGCCCAGTTAGCATAGCTTTCCACTCTAGTTTTGTTTCCGTGAAAGAAGCTTTATTCAGATAACTTAGCACAAACATCTACTCATCAATAATTATTTTATTTAAGAGCTAAATCACATTTTAGCACCAAATTGAAATATCTACCATCACTAGATAGAATTTGCACCACAATTTAATCCAATGTTCCTGTGTTTTTTGACCATTCCTATCAGAATCCTATCAGCATGCGAATGCTTATTAACATGCAGATTTCTGAGCCCCATTCCTGACCTACTGAATCAAGTACCCTGGGTGGAAGCCCAGGAATCTGCATTATAGCAATTGTTCCAGGAGAGTCAACACTAATGCTTAACTGGTTTTCAGTTAGTATTAACCCTGTTTGTCCTGAGGGTAATAGTAAATCTCAGTACTTTTAGTGTTTTCTTTTGTTTTTGCAATTACAAGACTTTTAGCCATGTGGTCTCCACCATTTCTCCATCAGAACCATACACTTTTTTCTTTCTGTATAGACTGTTGACTACTGAGAGGGTGGCCTGATTTTAACGTTTCTGGCATCCTTAACCAACTAAAATGTCCATTGTATCTTCTCTCAATTCTGTCACAAAGCAGAAAAAAAAGAAAAATGAAGTAGCAGCATGATATCACTGATCTGCTTAAGAACCCCATGATAGTCTATTTTCAATTAGCAGTTTCCCTGTCAGCTGGCCTCTAAGTCTCTCCAACCTTGCCCTGGTAGCAGGTATCCAGCTGCTTAGTGTTTGCTGATTTATTTGCTTCAAATTGTCCCTTAATAACTGTCTCTCACAGGATCAAACACCTCTGCTTTTGGCACAGTTTTCTCTCAAGAGTTTGGAGTTACAAAGCCAAGCTCTATCCATGATGTTGAAAACCTATCATTAGAGAGCATGATGTAATTGTCAAGTAGCTGTAAAATGGTTTCTCCATGCATATGAAATATTTCAGATTCCTGCTTTACTATTGTGCCTTTCCTGGTTCTGCCCTAACAGTAAAAAGATTCTGGGTGTCTACCTCATAGTTCTACTATTATATCTTCTTAAAATCAAGTTGCCTTGAATCCAACTCCCAGCCACACTGAAGGATCAGTGTGATGACTTTTGAGTGAAAAGACCAGATTGAGCATATGCTAAGAGACCATGTTTCCACACCAAACACATAGAAATGCCAGAAATATTAATAAATTATTCAAAGTCAAATTAAAAATAACCAAGTTGAAATCTTAAAAATGAGAAATAGTCATTGAAATAAAAAGCTCAGTAGATGGGTTACAGTATAGGTTAGACACAGATAAAGAGAGAATTAATGATTTGGAAGATGGAACTGACACAGTTTTTCATATGTAGTATAGAGAGATCAAGAGATAGAAATATGGCAGAAATTAGGAGTCATGGAGGATAGAATGAGAAACTCTAATGTATATCTAATAGAAACTCTAGGAGCAAAGAACAGAGCTCTGTAAGGAAAGAATAGCAATAATGATAAAAAGCCAAGATTCAAAGACACAATGGCTGAGTATTGTCTAAATATGGTGACATGGGTTTCTAGAAAGAAAAATTCAGAATGTCAAGAAGGATTGAAAGAGAAAAAAAAAATCTTTTGGTGAGTTCTATTGTGGTAGAACAGCAGAATATAAAATCCTAAAATCCACCAGAGTTAGCTATGAGCCAACAGCAATCAGACTGACAGCAGACTTTTCATTGGTAGTTGTTAGAAGACAATAGATACTACTCTGAAACACTCTAATCCTAGAATTTCATGTTTAGTTGTTAGGAACCAACCTAAGCCTAGTCAATCACTGCCTTATTTTTTGGGTAAATTTTGGTGACCTCCAGTGATTAGTAGTGAGTGAGATTTCCTTCTGCACAATCTTGCCACCGGGTAGGATATTTATAATGAAAGCAAGTATCAGGGTGAATTCTACCATGGTCACAAGCATTTTTGGTAAGCAGGCACACATAATAGTCATGCTTGTTCTTATAAGGTCAATTAAATTATATTTCTCCGTTCTTTAGGCATTTCTACTAATGCCTAGCATAAAAGACTCTCTAGAGGCAGATGCGATAATATTCTAGAAGCAGGATCAGCTGACTTTCCTGTTGGAAATTAATAGAGTCCTCTGTGAAATGGTAGAACACAGGTAGAAAGCAAGCCCATTGCTTGCAGGGAGTTCAGCTGCTGGGTGGATCTAATATTACACCCTTTTCATGCAGAAGTGAAGGAAGTACCTGTACAATATTCCTAACCAATCTGCATAGCTTGACCACCAATTATTTCAACAATGAAAAAATACTTCTAAATCATCGTGCCAGTTAATGCTCTCCTGTGGTTTTAGACAGCTGCATTTACTGGGCTTGCAGAAGTTGCCTCTGAGGAGTCTAATCTTGTATGGGATCTTTCAATTCTAATTAACCAACCTTGGAGTGTTTATCGTTGATTAGGTACTTCCAATCTTTACCAACTACAACCATAGATTACAACTAGCATATATTCAGAAATATATGTCATGCTACTTCTTCTGAAATATTTTAAAACAAACTGTAGACTATATAACACCAGCTGGATGATATTTTAAAAGTGAGGGAAAAATGAAGATATTTTAGATATGAAATAACTTGAAGAGTTTACCACTCACAGATAGAAATAATAAAGGATGTTGTAAAGCTGGAATAAAAATGGACCAAAAGAAAGGTATGGGATGCAAGAAGCAAACAATAACTTATTTATATGTTTAAAAGCAAAATATAACTAAAATTCTGACATAAAAATAACAAAGGTTCATTTGGGAAGGGAGTTAAAGCAAGCTAAAGTTTAGGAGATAGATACAGATACCAAATATCTTTAGATTCCGTTATAAAAATATAGTTAAGTATGTATTTTAACATCTAAAGAGTAACCACTAAAAGAATGTACACAGAAAGTGATACTTTCATTTATAATTTAAATTAAAAAAATTAAATTGCAAGTTTTATTACTTCAATAACAACAAATAGATTTAACAAAATAGATTTAATTTTACTAAGAAACAATTCAGCCACCTATTTATTATGCCATAATAAACTTTTATTTTAGATTCAAGGAGTATATGTGCAGGTTTGTTACCTGGGTATATTGCATGATGCTGAGGTTTGGGGTATGAATGATCCTGTCACCCAGGTACTGAGCTTGTTACCCAACAGTTAGTTTTTCAATCCTTCCTCCTCCCCCAGTAATCCCTAGTTTCTATTGTTGTCATCTTTATGTCCCTGAGCACCCAATGTTTAGCTCCCACTTAAAAGTGAGAATATGTAGTATTTGGTTTTCTGCTTCTGTGTCAATTTGCTTAAGATAATGACCTCCAGATGCAGCCACGTTACTGCAAAGGACATGATTTTATTCTTTTTTTGGCTGCATAGTATTCCTAGTGTATATGTACTGCATTTTATTTATCTAATTCACCATTGATGGGCACCTATGTTGATTTCATGTCCTTGCTATTGTGAATAGCGCTGCGATAAACAAACAAGTGCATATGTCTTTTTGGTAGAGTGATTTGTTTGTTTCCTTTTGGATATATACCCAGTAATGGTATTTGCTGAGTTGAATGGTAGTTCTGTTTTAAATTCTTTGAGAAATCTCCAAACTGCTTTCTACAGTGTCTGTACTAATTTACATTCCCACTAGCAGTGAATAAGCATTCCCTTTTCTCCACAGCCTTGCTGGCATCTGTTATTTTTTGACTTTTTGACAAAAGTTATTCTCACTAGTGTGAGATGGTATCTCATTGTGGTTTTGATTTACATTTCTTTGATGATTAGTGAGGTGAAGCATTTTTTCATATGTTTGTTGCCTGCATGTATGTTGTCTTTGGGAAGTATCTGTTCATACCTTTTGCCCATTTTTAAATGGGGTTATTTGTTTTCTGCTTGTTGAGTTATTTACATTCTTTATGGATTCTGGATGTTAGACCTTTGCTGGTTGATGCATAGTTTGTGAGTATTTTCTCCCATTCTGTAGTATGTCTGCTTACTTTGTTGATAGTTTTTTTTGCTGTGCAGATGCTCTTTACTTTAATTAGGTCCTACTTGTTAATTTTTGTTCTTGTCACAATTGCTTGTGAGAGCTTAGTCATAAATTCTTTCCCAAGGCCAATGTTCAGAATGGTGTTTTCTAGGTTTTCTTCTACGATCTTTATAGTTCAAGGTCTTACATTTTTATCTTTAATCCATCTTTAACTTTTGTATATGGTGACAGGTGGGGGTCCAGTTTCATTCTTCTGCATATGGCTAGCCAACTATACTAGCACCGTTGATTAAATAAGAAGTCCTTTCCCATTGCTTTTTTTTTTTGACCCAGTCTCGCTCTGTTGCCCAGGCTGGAGTGTAGTAGCACGATCTCAGCTCACTGCAGCCTCCACCTCCTGGGTACCAGTGATTCTCCTGCCTCAGCTGGGATTACAGGCATGTGCCACCATGCCTGGCTAATTTTTGTGTTTTCAGTAGAGACAAGATTTCACCATGTTGGGCAGGCTGATCTCGAACTCTTGACCTCAGGAGTAAGTGCTAGGATTACAGGCGTGAGCCACTGCGCCCAGCCCCATTTTTTTTATTTTTGTCAACTTTGTCAAAGAAAGATCAGATGGCTGTAGTGTGTGCCTTTATTTCTGGGTTCTCTGTTCCGTTCCATTGATTTATGTGTCTGTTTTTGCATCAGTACCATGTTTGGTTACTTATGGTATAGTTTGAAGTCAGGTAATATGATGCTTCCAGCTTTGTTCTTTCTGCTTAGGATTACTTTCACTATTCAGGGTCTTTTTTGGTTCCCTGTGAATTTTAGAATTTTTTTTTTTTTTAGTTCTGTGAAAACAACATTGGTAATCTGATAAGAATAGCATTCAGTCTGTAGATTGCTTTGGGCAGTATGGCAATTTTAGTGATATTGATTCTCCCAATTCATGCACATGGAATGTTTTTCCATTTGTTTGTGTCACTATGATTTCTTTCAGCAGTGTTTTGTAGTTCTCCTTGTAGAGCTCTTTTACCAATTTGGTTAGATGTATTCCTAGGTGTTTTATTTTTCTGTGTGGCAATTGTAAAGGGGATTGTGTTCTTTATTTGGCTCTCAGCTTGAACATTATAGGTGTACAGAAATGCTACTAATATTTGTACATTGATTTTGTATCCTGAAACTTTACTGAAGTAGAAAGTAAAACTTTTAAATTGGGGTAGAAAATAAAGGATTATGAATGTAAAATTATAGAAGAAATGGACTGAAAGACACATACTAAACTCAGGGCAGTGATTTTCTGGGAGTGAAAGCTTAGGGGTAAAAGTGAAAAAGGAGGGATGAGGCTCGTGAATAGACAGCAAATAAAATTGTTAATTCTGCATCATAGTGATATGGAATTCCAAAATATTAATCTTTGCTATTTTTTTGCATTGTTAAAAAAAAAAAGAAGTCTTAAGGAAACCACATGTTGCAACTGTGGATCAGTTTAAGTGCAGCAGCTTGGAGGAAATCAAAGGCTTGAATAAAAGGCACATGGAATGAGTGCCTTAAAAGCAAGAACCAACTGTTTCAGTTGTTGTATTAAGTAGGTACTCAATAAACTCTTGTAGGTAGAGGTTCAACTCTGAACATGCATCTACTTTCTTCCTGGGACTCCCAACCCCTCCAAACAGCTGTCTTTCTCTGAAGGGTCAAGATCTCTCTTGGGATTCTCTGTTGTTGATCTACCCCTTCTGAGGGCAAGCCCCAGTAGACACAAAAGTAATTATGGCACCCTGGCCTAACCTCAGAATATCTAGCCTTTAGATATTTTCAAGTCATTTGGGCTCACTGAACCTTATAAACCCCTCTGTTGAAGACTATTGAATAAATTCCTGGGAATATCTGAGGAAGCATCCTCAAAACAATTCCTCAGCACTGCTGGCCTATGCCTGGGATGAGAGTATACATGCTTCACCTTCGCTACATGGGGTGAGTTTCTTGCTCTACTGGGTATTTATGGCAGCCTTTCTTCTCTCTTTGTAGAATTGTTGTCATCCTTTCTTTACGACTCCAAGAGAAGCTTTATACTGGAGGAAGAATATTCTACCACTTTGGGATGCTTCCAGAGAAATGGGATACCAAACGAGTGAACTGCAGGTCATTGGAAGTGGCCAAGCTGGAGGGCGACCTATGGAGACATGGTGAGACTGGAAGACCTCTTGGGTCCCTTGTACCTCAGATTCAAGGATTTTGGGATCATTGGTGCTAACCCCTAGAATCAGGTTAAACCCTAGAAAACATGCTTGGATAGGGGGCCTCTAAGCAACTAACAAATGTTTCATGCAAAGAAGTAATGCTATTGGTAGAGATTCTGAGGTCAGATACCTTGTTAGATTAGCAAGGTATTTTCTAATGCTTCTGAGAGGCATCAATTACAGACAATCATAAATTTCGTCTTTGAATAAATCTCTGATGCTGCTGCTTCCCCTGCAGTGCAGAACTGACCAGGGGCTCCTCTGATGGAAAGCTATTTGCTTTGCAGTTTGCAAAGGGAATGAAATTCTTTTTGAATTCTTTGATGGGATATCCAGAAATTAAACTTATTCTACTGTCCCTTGAAATGTAAAGTCACATGGCATCCATTTGGTATTTAGTGCATGCAATCTTGCTTGATGAGTTGTTGTTAGTTGCACAGGTTTTGTTTCCTCAATTCACGTATTACCTTCCAGAGGGAGGAGCTGTGTCTTACACTTTGTGTCATTCACAGTGTCTGGCAGCGTATTCTATACATATTGGTGCTCAATGATTGTTTATTAAATCATTGACATGAGCTAATATAGAGCTTGATAGAAATGATTGAGGTAAGTTTATTTTAAGGATGATAGTCAATGTGTCTCTTCACTAAAGACAATACTTGTCATTGTTTTTTGCTCCTTTATCTTCACAGTCCACTTCTGTATGTTCTCCTGTGGGTCACAGGACTGTCTATGCATCCATACAAAATGCAAAACAGGGGATGACATCCTAGAATGAATTGTGGCAAAACAGCTTCAAACCAGCCAAGAAGACAAACAAAATATGGAGGGAAAATTGAATAAAATTAAATACCCAGAGTAATGCCCCCCAAGGCAGATCCCCAAACAAGGATTTGAGCACATGTAACTCAACTGAGAGTTCACTCCAGAAGCCACTGGTAGATGGGTGGGGAAGTGAGATGAGAAAGGACACCAGTAAAGGGTACGTGAAAGCCAGGCACCTGGAGCTGGGGCATGTGGGAGAATGTTGGGAGACAGCGTAGGACTTCGCCCGGGGTCATTGCAGCTGGATATTGATTCAGCAGCTTTCATCACTGGTTCAGGCTACCTTTGGGGTCATTAACTCCTTGGATCTTCCACCTTACCCTATGTGTCAGCTGAGTATGTTCCCAAAATCAGAAAAAGAGCCCTCCTCGGTCAGACAGTCACAGGGGTTCCCAGTAAGCAGTGTTTGTCATGTTGTGTGGAAGTGGAGCTGGGAGGATGGACAGGTTTCAGGGTGCCACTGCAGGTGGCACACTTGTGTGCCATGAGGGAATGCTCTGTGCAGCCCGGGAGGGGACTCCTGTGGTGGCAGCCCACATTTCCACTCCCCTTGGGAACTTGTTTGTCCCTGTCTCACTGTACCTGACTGTGGCAATTCAGCCTTGACTCTGAGGTCAGCTTCCTCTGCCACCCTCTTTCCTAAGCATTAGGCCAGGGCCCCCAGCTCTGCTCCTGATGGCCAGGGAGAGCCATTTCTGGGCTAAGCACACTGGGGCAATGGAGAGGAGAACAGTGAAAGAAAGGCTGTGTAGCTCTGACCATTTGTCACCTCTGCTGAAGTGGTATTTAGGGAGATTCAGCTCCCAGAGGTGTTTTCATTTTAATAGGCGGCTCCCAGTCTAGAAGTCTACAGGATTCAAAAGAAGGAATGTTTCAGGTGTGATTTAGGCACTATGACAGTCTATTTGTGGCAGGGCCTCAGGAACATCACACACAAACAGGAGATCCTGGCTCATTTCTCTCCTTGGTCCTGGCTCCACAGCCTCCATCTCCTCAGAACAGGAGCCTATAGGAAACCCCATTCCCAGGCCACATGGATGCAATAGTCCCTGTCCCACTGGCCCATACCCTATCCCATCAACACTGCCAGTCCTCTACTGGGAGTAGGGTTCTGGGAGAGAGGGAATTTCCTTCTGGGAGGAGCTAGGCTAGGTAGAAGCCATACAACCTGAAGGGTCTCAGACTACCTGGGTTTGCATCCCTGTCTACTCACCAGCTGTAGGCCTTTGGAAAAGTTATCTAAATTCTCTATGTCTCAGTTTCTGCATCTGTGAAATGGGATAATAATAGTACCTACCTCACAGGATATGTGAGGATGAAATGAGTTATTTTGTGAGAAGTGCTACGAACTGCTAAGAAGTCCTGGCATAGTAAGTGTTGTGAAATATACAGGACAGGAGTGTGGAGCTGAATGCCAGGGGATAGGGGCTCTAACAAGTGGTGGAGTCAACAAGATGTGTGGCCTTGGAACAGCCGTTTAACCCCTTAGAATCTCAGTTTCTCTTTGTAATATTTACACAAAGTCGTTGTGAGAATTAAGTGAGGTAAGGATGTGAACTATCGAGCACAGAGTTTGTCCCACATAAGACAATTTGGATAAATATTGCAACTATAGTAAAAGGTCTTACTGAGGATTTACCTTGTCTTTTGCACAAGAGATGAAGTCACTGTGGTGAAACTGAAGAGGAAGCTTTGTCCTTTTTGGATGAGAGTGGGAAGGAGAGAAGATGAGTTATGCGTCGGGATGGAGTGGGGAGGGGAGGATGAGGGGGGAAGGGAACAAAGGGGAGCTGTAGGAATTTATCCAAAGGAAAGGACATCATTATACTGAAGGGCCATCTGAACCCCTGTGTTTATTGCAGCACTATTCACAATAGCCAAGATCTGCTATCAACCTAGGTGTCCAACAACAGATGAGCAGATAAAGAAAATGTGATATATATATATATATATATATATATATATATACACACAATGGGCTATTAATCAGCCATAAAAAGAATGAAATCCTGTCATTTGTGGCACCATGGAGGGAACTGGAGGACATTATGTTAAGTGAAATAAGCTAAGAACAGAAAGTTAAACACTGCATATTCTCACTTATATGTGAAAGCTGGAAAAAGTTGATCTTATAGAAATGAAAAGTAGAATAGAGAATACTAGAGGCCGGGAAGGGTTGGGGGAAGAGGGGGCTAGGGAGAGATTTGTTAAAGGACACAAAATTATGGCTAGATGGGAGGAGTGAGTTCTAGTGTTCTATACCACTGTAGGATGACTGTAGTTAACAATAACATATATATAGTTTCAATTAGCTAGAAGCAGGGATATTGAACAGGAGGAGAACCAATGGATTTCAAAGGCTGAAAAGAAAGATCTGCTTGCTTTCTAGGGGTTGGAGGCACAGGGATGTGGATTACAGGGAATTGAAATAGTCAGAGAGTTCTTGCTATGTAAAACAATTCTGACAGACAATCCCTGGAATCCTGACACCTGGAGGAGGGAGGGAGGGAGTATCAGCTAAGAACTGCTGTCCTAGAACCCTTGCTGGGAGAGGGGTGCGCAGCCTTCGCTGAGCTGGGCATTAAAGTTGACCATCCTCCCTCAGAAGACCAAAGGTATAGGGCCAGCACAGTGTGGAGGGAACATCTCAGGCTGTGGGGAGTCAGAGTTCAACAGCAATGTTGGTGGCAGCAAGGAACCAGGCAGGAGTGGACTGTTCAGAGACCAGTGCTCTCCTTGCCGAATGTGAGAGGCAGGCTGGCCATTAATATGGGGCTGAGGTTATTAGGAAAATACTGGACTTATTGCTTTATGTTAGGTGGGTAAATGAGGCAGTTTTATTTTATTTTATATATATATATGTATGTGTATATATATATATATAGAGAGAGAGAGAGAGAGAGAGAGATTGAGTGACGGATGCATGCTAGCTGTGGCCTGAATTAATGGAGCAAGTCTTTGTTCTGTGTCCTATTGGTAAAGATAGGAGAATTCTTTAGTGCTCTAGAGTTGTCTCTTCTCACTGGGGCCTTTGGTCAGGAAAGGCAGTCATTCCATGACAAGAAACCCAGGAGCAGGACCTGTGCCCCTCCTCACACAGGATACCTACAACAGGCATTTGTAATGACTTTGAAATTCATGCACTACTTTTCTCATTTAATTCTTATAATAACCCTGCAAATAGGCATTTGTCTGCATTTTAGAGATGAGAAAATTGAAGCCTAGAAAGGTGCAGTCATTTGCCCCGGTCTCATGATGGAGGTGGTGCTCAAACACAGGCTAATTTCAAATTCTACTTTGCTTCCCATATCCCATTCTCCCCCATGAGATTTCACAGTGCCTGTGTGAAGTGCTCCGGATGTTGGGATTGAATACAATGGCAGTTCTATTGCACACATTTTTCTTGCCGGGAGTCTAGGCTTCTTTAAGTGCATAAATAATACATAAATTATTATGTTGAGCTGATTCCCACACTTTTTCAACAGACCTTCAGTTCTTCCTGAAATCAATAAAGCTTAAAAGAAAAGAAAAAGCCAACTCAGCTTGTGCATGGATCCTGGACCTTGCTCTAATACAGACCCCACTCCTGGAGTGTAAGCCATGCTTGACGGCTCAGCTTTCTTGTCACTAATGAGGTGGGATGTGGTTGTGCATTCAAAATCTAGCAAGGATGAAGTGAGTGCACCACTGATTAAACATGGAGAGAAATTTCTTTCCAAAGGGCTGTGTTAAGAGGAGAAGCAGGAGATGTATGTAAGATTTCTCGTTTGTGCAATGCATTCTCTGAACCACTGTGATGCCATGTGCTGCTGAACTTTCCACAGGGGCCATTAGGGATGAAATCACACCGATGGAATGAAAGGGAAAATAACCAAAGACAACAGCAACAGCTCAAAACACCAGAAAAAGCAGCAACACTGTATCTATCCATCACTGGCCCAACTCGACATCTGGAAAAGAACCCAGAGTAGCTGCCAACCAGATGGCCCCTTGGTGTAAGTGGGAGGAGGTACCTGTCCAGGTACATGCAGGGCTACACAGGCTGAATTTCAGGCCCCCTTGTGCAGGGAACCCTCTTCTCAGCTGTACGTGGTCCCCTGAGCATTCGCATGTAATTCTCTCATCTTTCCAGCCATTCTTTTTCTCTTTCCTTTTTTTAAAGGCTTGGCAGCTACCTTTTTTTTTTTTTAGTACCATGAAGCTGCAGCCTCTGACATGATATGTAGATAAAAGACGTCACGGGGATAAGAGCTAGAGAAAGCTTTAACGAGAAGAGCTTAGACCATTTTCAAAGCTCCTCCACAGTGCACGGAGGGGCCCAAAGCTGGCGGAGCGCTGGGTGACACGCTCCCGCTCGCACCAAGGCCTCGCTCTGATGAGCTGGGCAATTGGGAGACTGTTTGAACAGACCAAAGAAAAATATCAAAAGGCAAATTGGAGTTAGGGAGAACATGAATAGCCCATGATCTCCAAGGGAGATTACAGAGGTAATGACAAAGCAGGCAGGTTTTTAGAGGGGCTGTTATTCCAATAAAGGTAATTTTGTTCAACTTATTTTTTTTTAATGGAAAAGAGGATGAAGAGATCAGCACTAGCTAAATCATCACTGTCAGATAAAAGATAAATCTTTCATTAGGAACCATATCTTTGCATGCCCTTTTGACATTGAAGAATATATTTCATGTAAGGATTTGGGGCTTTATCAAAACTATAGTATTCTAAAATAAACAAAACCACAATGTCATGTTTTATTGGAGAACAGCCATAAAAAAAATGAAAAGAACTTTTAAGATTAATAGCACATTTTCCCTGTAGGAGCTTTGCTCTTTTTGATAGTTTTTTAAGATCCATACTCACAGAATGTTTGCATATTCAGCAAACACAGGCTTAGATAACAAGAGGAGCTGCCTTTAACCCCTAGAGATTTAGACTCCATCCAGTCTTCCAGTGCCTGCCGAGCTTGAGAAAGGATAAAAGAAACCCTAACCAAGAAAAGACCCTCATGAAACTGTCCTGCTGCTCCACCTCCTGGGACTTGGTGCTTCCACCAGGTCCCTCCTTCCTTCCTCTATCCCCCCTCTCATCGGTCCCCCCTCTTACCTGGCCTGGACTGTGCACCTGCCAAGTCTCCCTGGGACTGGCGTTGTGCCCATGTCATGGTTCCTGCCTTTGACTTCCCTAAGCCTGTGCCACATCACCACGCAGTCTGTTCCCATCCCCCTGGGGAGAGCTCTGCCACCTGGCTGGTCTCCCAATTCGTTACCATTGGCTGCAATTCCCGAGTTCTTTGCCTTTCATCGGCCCCTAGCTTCTCCGGACTTGATCTTCTGACCAGCCAAGTCTCCTCCTCTTGCCTGCAGCTGTGTTCCCACCTTAATATCTGTCCTACTCTGGTAGACAAATACCTTCCCCAGGTTTCCAAACCCTTGGTCTGGCTTATAAAACACCACTTCTTTAGGAAGAGTTCATGGATCTTCATTTTTGAGCTCTGCCATTAATAGACTCAGAGACCCCACCCCTCTGTGTTTCTGTTCCATTCTCTGGTGACTTAGACTCCTCATCCTCCACCCAGTGTTTTTTCTCTACCAAGAGTCTCCATTACTCAGTGCATGCTCCCTCAGAATATCAGCTTCTACGTGGCCCATTTAGCCACTTTGTCTTCTCTCTCTCTCTCTCTGTTTCCTTCCCCCGCTCTCTCTCTATCTCCCTATCGGTTATAGGTTTACCTTTCAGCTTCCCTTAATTATTGCCTCACTCTCTGATGGTTTTGAGAAATTTTATTTGCGCAGCTTACACCTTTTATTTGTTTATTTTGCATGAGGTTCAAAAAATACAAACAAAGCAAAATAATTCTCCTATGAATTGCTTGTTCATGGGACGGGTGTCTACTTCTACTCTAATCAGTCTGGCTACAGGTTGTCCATTTACAGAAAGTACTGTGGATGTGACACGGTTTCTAGGAAGGTCTTAGGGGTGAAGCAGGCACCAGGACATGTCTAGCATTTACCATTTGCTATAAAGTAAATAAAGTTCAAATTGAAAAATAATTAAAAGGATCGAGCTATTCCAGGTGGATTAAAAAATGGCCTCAGATCTTTCCAGATTATCAGAGTTCACCAAGTCATCCAATCCTTGGGGAAATAAAATTAATGAAATCAGATTCTGAAATTCTGAAAAAAAAAGAGAAAACACACAAACTCAAAAAACAAAACAAAAACTCTGAAGAGGCAGCTTTGTGTAGTAGAAGGAGAAGTGAATGAGACCCAGAAAACTTGGGTTGGAGTTGTCTGTGGCACATTGCATGAGGCATTTCTCTGGGCTGTAGTAGACACTGTGACCCTGCCCCGATCCCCATCATGGGCCCAGGGACCCATCTCCCAGCTGCTGTGGGCACTGAGATTTAACAGCTCACAGCTGTTTCTTTCTCTGGGAACCATCCACTTCTGATATCAGCTCCCCACTTTTTGGGGGAAAGCCTACAGCCAGAGCCCTTCAGGCCAAGACTGAACTTTGCCAAGGTCACATCCTTAACCAGCACTTGCTTCTTCCTTATACTACTTCTCTTACTCCCTCAGATGTTTTTCCTGAAGAGCCCTCCGTCAGTAAATCATGGGCACCTGAATCCCTGTCTCAGGCTCTGCTTTTAGGGACTGTGTGACCTAAGATAGCAATTCAGTTTACTTCTCTGTGGAGTGAAGTGGGAGGCTGGGTTGATTAGCTCTGAGGTCCCTTCCTACTCCAATATTCCTTCGTTCTTTTTTGTGCATTATCTCACTTCTATTTCTGAAATAGACCAAGCTTAGAAGAAAACTGGTGATAGTATTGGAATAGCTGCATTTCCATGTAGCTTACTACATAACTGACATAAGCTAAGGGTGTCTTAGCTAATCAGATCTCAACACTTCCTTCGGTTACCCCTGGCAATGGGATTTGGAAATGTTGCAGGGGTGACCACTGTGGTGTGATTTTTATCAATGTGCTTATATTATACACACAAAAAGTTCCTGGCTTTCTGAACCATGCAGACATTTCAGAGTGCTGAGTTCCTGGAATGTGAACCTATTCAGTCACTTCTATCAGCCTGCCTTGGTACTTGTCGACACCTAGGCAGATATTTGGAAGTCTCACATGGTGTTCCTCACATAGAACAATTTGTAAGTCATTTACAGCAATAGGCAGACTGTATTTCAAGTTATTTGTATCTAAAAAATGTTGGTTGCACATGATTGTATTATTTTCAGTCTTGGCTTGGGTCATGGAAAAACTGAAGATGCATTAGATCATCAAATAAAATGGCACAAACAACCCCACAAAAGAGAGGATCTTCTACCAAATTAAATCTCATAATATACCTCCTCTATTGGATGGTTAATTCTAACTATCCAATGTCTCCATTTTTTGTCTTTAAGTTACCAGCCAGGGCAACATGGTGAAACCCCATTTCAACAAAAAATATAAAAAAATTAGTCGGGGGTGGTGGCATGCACCTTTAGTCCCAGCTACTCAGGAGGCTAAGCCTGGGAGGTTGAGGCTGCAGTGAACCGTGATCATGCCACTGCACTCCAGCCTGGGTGACAGAATGAGACCCTGTCTCAAAAAAAAAAAAAAGTTAACAGCCTTTGCCAGAACTTTCTTATATGACCATTGCCAAGTAGCCGTCAGTGACTTTCATTTAGGAAACCGTATTAAATGAACTTACTGAACATGCAGTTCTTGGTGTGGAACTCAAGATTTGACTGCTTTCTCTTCTACTGACTTCACCTTGTTAGCATAACAAGGCACTCAACACTCCTGTGACTGAATGAGTTTTGCCATCAATGGGAGATAATAATTATTCCCAAAGGGTTCTCTGAGTGTTGCTTGGGGAATACTTAGAAAGTGCTTGCTGCACCCCCAGTAGGGCTCCAAGTCAGCTCACAGTGTTCCTTCCAAACACACAGAGCTAGCTGGGGATCATAGCAACATTGAATTCAGAAGTAAGTGGCTTTCTGCTGTTTGTGTCCCCAGATCTGAACAGTCCCAAGCAGAGACCCCCTAGGGAGCTCCCTCTGCCCTGGGCTTTGTTTTGAGCTCTGAGTGGGGTCTATGGTGGGAGAAGAAAGGAGGGAGAAGAATTGGCATCTACTTATGGGCTTTGTACTAAGGGCCCTGCCTTATGCCAAAGGGATCCGTGGAGTGGACTCAGGGCATCTTTTACTGTGTGCTGTGTGTCCTCTTCAGTTCATTTTCCTAAAATCCAGGGCCATCTGGCTTCCAGGGTTCAGGAGAGGAATGGTTCGATGGAGATAGGACTGGGAGACAGAAGACCAGGCTCTAAAGACCAGTATGAGCTTGGCCAAGTCAGTTAACCACCCAGGACTTAGATTTCTTCACCTGAAACAGAAGGGGCTGAGGAGAAAATGCCTCTTTCAATCACAGAATTGTGCCATTTTAGACATGGTAAAATCCCAGAAATCATCAAGACCAACCTCCTCACTGATGGATGAAGAAATGGGGTTGGAAGAGTCACTTCTGCACCTGCCAGGTCTGTGCTCAGAGTCACTCAGCATGGGAACTGTCATCACTGTGACTCCTGATTGTGCACCTGCCAGGTTTGGTGCTCACCCCAAGTTTTGATAATGTTGGTGACCCAGAGTCAATTTCAGGGCTCAGTTTGAAAGTAAACTTTGGACTCTCTGGACAGTTCCTGGCACCTAATTTGCATGTACTCCTCTATCCAGTGTAGGTAGAGTGGGTATATAAGGAGAAATTTTAAAATTTTAGGTTATTGCCAATTTCCTTACATACCTGATGTTGTAATTTGAATGTGTCTTCTCCAAAATTCAGGTATTGAAACTTAATGGCCAATGTGACAGAATTAAGAGATGAGGCCTTGAAGAAGTGATTAGGCCAGCAGGGCTCCTCCCACATAAATGGGATTAAAGCCCTTATAAAAGAGGCCTCACGCAGCAGTGTTTGGCTCTCTTGCCCTTCTGCCTTCCACATGGGAGGATGCAGCATTCTTCCCCTCAGGAGGACACAGCAACAAGGCACCATCTTAGAAGAAGAGAGATAGGGCCCTCACCAGCTGGCACTTTGAACTGGGACTTCCCAGGCTCTAGAACCATAAGAAATAAGTTTGTTCTTTATAAGTTACCTAGTTCCAGGTATTTTGTTAAACCAGCACAAAACTGACTAAGACTCCTGAGGAGAAGGTGAGGGGTTCATTGGTACAATATTCAGTTGGGTGGTGGTTGGAGTGGGCACTGGGTGTGTGTCCTACTCAGAGCATAGCACAATAGAGGTGGAGAGAAGATGAGAAGCATGATGCCTGGTTGGTGATAGAAGGGTATGGGTATTCCTCAGCATAATTCCTGGTGTTACTGATTAAAGGGCTGTGGATTACTTCCATAAAAGAGCTCAGACCTTGGACAGGTTCACTAATTCAATAAGCAGGGACACTACTGTGAGTTGTTTTCCACGGCTGAACTGAAAGGACACTTGATTGTCCTACAATGATGGAGTTATAGAGTATGGAGACCCAAGATTAACCTTTCCGAAGCACGTGCTGGGAATTACTCTGGGTGTGGGTGTGGAGACAGGAGAGAAAAACTGAGAAACTCAGAGACAGAGTTTGAAGAGGACTTTGTAAGTGAAGGTTTCTACCATCCCTTGGTAAGTGTGTCCCTTTAAGGAAGAAAGGGCCTGGCTCCCATTTGGATCTACACATCCCTGGGGAAGATATTTTCCATTAATAAACTTAGGAGTTTTAAGATCCATAAAGTCTATGTGGGTAATTGAGTTGGTAGTCAAACCCTTGAATTAAAGCTTGATTTCAGAGTCTCAGTAGGTGTGGGTGAGGTGAGGTGAGGATGGCATCAGTGCCTCACCTAAACAAATGAATCATGGAAAATACCTTGAATCACCTACCCCCACCTTCCTCTCACTGCAGGAATCCCTCACACAACAGCTCAAACAGATAATCCTGTAGCTTCTGTTTCAGTTCCTGCATTGACAGGAAACTAACAAACCTCTTAACAGTGATAGGCTTCAACAACCGACTGTGGGCTGACGTTAATTGTTAGAGGCTGCTTCCTTGCATGAAATTAAATATGCCTCCTCTTGGCCATAGTTCTGCTCTCTAGAGCTAAACAATTATATTGACTTTCAACATACTGTCATTCCAAGAGAGCTATTCAGCCCCCACCTTACTCTTCCCCCACTGTTTTCTTTTTCAGGCTAAATCTCCTCAGTTCATCCCCTTGTTGATCACAGAACACACTTGTAGATTTCTCTGAGCTCCTTTGGATGTCTTCTGATTTGTCAACATGTGCTATGGCCTGGCCTCTTTCTTCTCTCTGTAAGCCAAGAGGACCATAGCACTGGGCTTTCCTGCATGTGGCAGTTAGGAGTTTTCTAAGCCTTCTTGAATGATTTTTTTTGGCACAGTCTGGCCTGCTCTGTGCCTAGTGACCATTTGCGGCTGCCCAAATGTTGGGGGACTTTACCCAGGTGGGAATAGTCTGACCTGGAAAGCTTCTTTCCCCAAGAAGTGTAGGGGAACTAGGTTGGAAAAGACTTGCCTGTCCTCTTCAGGGATCTGTCTACTCCTTAGAATAGTCTGCTTCTCTCATTTTCTCAAAGATCATGGCCTCACTAAGGCCCAAGGCCACAGCATAGAATTAATTTTGGTCCTAAAGAAGAGTAGATAATGATCTGGCATTCCTGATCTCTATCTATCCATCCATCCATCCATCCATCCATCCATCCATCCATCCATCCATCCATCCTCACATCAATCATTTATCAGCATGCACTGAGCACTGACTTTTTCATAGGCAATGAACTAGGCAGGGAAATAGGACCTGTGAGATGCGGTTTCCTGCTGAGGAATCTCTCTTCTCTTCCTGAGCCCACCCCTCTGTAAGTAGTCAGAGACTCAAAGAAGACTTAAGAAGATCCAGGAAGATTAAGGCAGAGCCTCAAGAAGGTCACAATCTAAAGTAAGTTTATAATGAAACATTTCAATGAGGGGTGATATGACAGTTATCCCCATATTGCTGTTCTCGTGATAGTGAGTGGGTTCTCACAAGATTGATGGTTTTATAAGGGCCTTCCCCCTTCACTGAGCACTCATTCTCTCTCCTGCTGCCCTCTGAAGAAGTGCCTTTCACCATGATTGTAAGTTTCCTGAGGCCTCTCCAGCCATGTGGAACTGTGAGTCGATTAAACCTGTTTTCTTTATAAATTACCCAGTCTCAGGTATTTCTTTATAGAAATGTGAGAATGGACTAATACAGTAAATTGGTACCGAGGAAGTGATGTGCTGCTATAAGGACACCCGAAAATGTGGAAATGACTTTGGAACTGGGTAACAGGCAGAGGTTGGACCAGCTTGGAGGGCTCAGAAGAAGACAGGAAGATGTGGGAAAGTTTGGAACTTCCTAGAGACTTGTTGAATGGCTTTGACTAAAATGCTGATAGTGATATGACAATGAAGTCCAGGCTGAGGTGGTCTCAGATGGAGATGAGGAACTTGCTGGGAACTAGAGCAAAGGTGACTCTTGCTATGCCTTAGCAACAAGCCTGGTGGCATTTTGCCCCTGCCCTAGAGATTTGTGAAACTTTGAACTTGAGAGAGATGACATAGGGTAGCTGGTGGAAGACATTTCTAAGCAGCAAAGCATTCAAGAGGTGACAGAGCATGAGATTTGGGAAAATTTGCTGCCCAATGATGCAATAGAAAAGAAAAACCCATTTTCTGGGGAGAAATTCAAGCCTGCTGCATAAATTTGCATAAGTAACAAAGAGCTGAATATTAATCACCAAGACAATGTGGAAAATATCTCCAGGAAATGTCAGAGACCTTCACTGCAGCCCCTCCCATCACAGGCCCAGAGGCCTAGGAGCTAAAAATGGTTTCCAGGCCCAGGCACCCACTGCTGTGGGCAGCCTAGGGACTTGGTGCCCTGTGTCCCAGCTGCTTCAGCTATGGCTAAAACAGGCCAAGGTACAGCTTGGGCCATGGCTTCAGATGGTTCAAGCCCCAAGCCATGGCAGCTTCCACATGGTGTTGAACCTGCGGGTGCACAGAAGTCAACAAATGAGTTTTGGGAACCTCCACCTAGATTTCAGAGAACGTATGGAAATTCTTGGATATCCAGGCAGCAGTTTGCTGGAGGGGAAGAGCCCTCATGGAGAACCTTGGCTATGGCAGTGTGGAAGGCAAATGTGGGGTTGAGTCCCCGCACAGAGTCACCACTGGACCACTGGCTAGTGGAGCTGTGAGAAGAGGGCCACCGTCCTCCAGAGTCCAGTATGGTAGATCCACCAACTGCTAGCACCATGCTCCTGGAAAAGCTGCAGACACTCAATGCCAGCCTGTGAAAGCAGCCAGGAGGGGCATGTACCCTGCAAAGCCAGGGGGATGGAGCTGCCCAAAGCCATGGGAGCCCACCACATGGGAGCCCACCATATGAGAGCATCCGCATGACCTGGATGTGAGATATGGAGTCAAAGGAGATTATTTCAGGGCTTTAAGATTTAATTACTGCCTCTTTGGATTTTGGACTTGCATGGGGACTCTAGCCCCTTCATTTTGGCTAATCACTCCCATTTGGAATGGGTTTATTTATCCAATGCCTGTACCTCCATTGTATCTAGGAAGTAACTAACTTGCTTTTGATTTTACAGGCTCTTAGGTGGAAGGGACTTGCCTTGTCTCAGACGAGACTTTGGACTTGGACTTTTAGTTTAATGCTGGAATGGGTGAAGATTTTGGGGGAATGTTGGAAGGGCATAATTATGTTTTGAAATGTGAGGACATGAGATTTGGGAGGGGCTGGGGGTGGAATGGTATGGTTTGGCTGTGTCCCCACCCAAATCTCATCTTGAATTGTAGTTCTTATAATCCCCATGTGTCATGGGAGGGACCCAGTGGGAGGTGATTGAATCATGGGGTCAGTTACCTCTGTGCTGCTGTTCTCATCATAGTGAGTGAGTTCTCATGAGATCTGACAGTTTTATAAGGGGCTTCCCTCTTCACTGGGCACTTATTCTTTCTCCTGTCTTCTTGTGAAGAGATGCCTTCCACTATGATTATAAGTTTCTTGAGGCCTCTCCTGTCATGCAGAACTCTGAGTCAATTAAACCTGTTTTCTTTACAAATTACCCAGTCTCAGGTACTTCTTTATAGCAGCGTGAGAATCAACTGATACAAGGGGGCAAAAGGGAATATCCTCAATACAGGATATATTAAAGGAGATGTAAGAATCTCAGGCAGTAGGATAGGAAAACTGGGGAGGTAGGAAGAAATAGTCAGCTTAGTTCGAAAAGCATATACTTGGATCACCATTATGCCTTTTGTTTAATTGAAGTTGATATACTTAATTTCCTGAAAATTTATACAACTCTAAAAGAGAGTAGAATGTGTTCATATTTATGACAAAGGGGCACGGATTTTTAAAGAAGCTGAGAATCCCTGGCTTGAAGCTTATTGGGAAGGGTTGGGCCCTTCCCTCACTGCTTCTGTTCTCCCTTTCTCCTGAGATGGATGTAGCTATTTTTACTCTCACTGCTTATGGCTTACAGTTCGCTGATTCTGAAGAATGGGGAATCTTTTCTTGGCACACCCTATAGATCAACTTCTGGGACATTTTCTACTTCAGGTCTATCTGCTCATGGAGCGGGGAAGCTGAGGAATAGAAGAGAGGTTAATCAGCAGGAATTGATATTTTGTTGCTGTGTCCTCTACCCACTGTCTGGCTTCTCTGCAGGCCTTGCTGCTTCTGTGCCTGCAAGAACCTAGGGTTCTTGGACCACCTCAAACACTTTCCTTCAGTGAAACTGAGTCCAGGCCAAAGGTGGCAGATAGCCTACCCCCACTGCATACCACTGGGATGGTGCTGACATCCCTGAGGATGGTGCCTATGGATGCAGAACAGTCAGTAGTAATGAAACTCACAGTCAGCTAGGAACTTATTAATAGCAGGCAGGGAAATATGCCAGGGTTTGCAGCATCTCATTCAGCTGCCTTGCACCAGCTGCTGGAGCCAGAGGTAACATAGCCCTACCTCCACATTCCCATCCCTGCTCCCAGAATTTGCTCTATCTTCCAGGCAAAAGTTTCCCAGGTCAAATCGCCCAAAGATTTATCTCATCTAGGTCCTGGGGGACTTTGTTCCTTTAGCTTTGTTTGCTTTAGTCAGGCACCTGTCAGTTCCAGGTGGGGTTTTCCTGTGTATGTAGTAGGTGCTCAATAAATGTTTGTTGAATGAAAGGTATATTGGGCTGTTAAAGGAAAGGTGTATTGGGCTGATGGCAGGAATGGTTTTTGCCAGGTAGACTTCTTGAATCCTGGAAATGATTTTCATGGAGGGAAACATTCCTGTGTGTATTGAGAGTGATGAGCTGGTATAGTTTTACTACTCAGTTCCCTGCAGAGAAGCTGGGCAGATCATGTGCATTAGAAAGTCTGGAGGTTGAGAACGAGAGCCTAGCATGCTGAGTGTGTCCACAAACAGAAATATTAGCGAGGCATCTGGGTCTGACCAGCTCAGGAACCTTGGAGAAGGAGGTGGGCTGCCTCAGGGGAGGTAGCTCACCAACAAAGCCCCATCAGTCTCAGTAAGTGGGAGCAGGGCTGGCTCCATAATTTTCAGGGCCCAGTTAAAATGAAAATGCTGAATCCCTTGTGGAAAAATTACAGACTTTCAAGATGGTGATGGCAGATCATTAAACTAATCACAAACTCTTCTAAGTGCAAGGCTTAGTGCAACGAGTCAGGTTACATGGCCCTGGGTAGGAGTCATTGCCTATCCATATTTCCACTTTAAAGGTAGACCAGTTGCAGCGTTTTGGGAAAGTATTTTCAGTCAGCTCCTTTCTGATGCATTCCCTTTTTACTCTTTCCTTGACCTATTAGCATTAAGCCTGCTTTGCTCTGGTTGCAAACTCACTGTTTGTTCGGCATTACCTCCTTGCTCCGCTATTAGCAGCTAGCAAGTCTGAGGTTCTCCATGGTGAATAATATTATCTCTAATCCTTTCAGAAATGCTTAGTGGCATTTTTACCCCCATTTTACAAATAAGAAAACATATGGTCAGAGACACAAAGTAATTTGGCTAAGGCCACATAATTTGTAAATGACAAAACCGTGATCAGGATGGCTTCAAAAACCCATACTCTTTCTATTCCCTACCTTTTCTTTGAGGATACAATTGTGTCTTGTTAATTTCTGTGTCATCTGCAGGGCCTCACACATAGCAGGCTCTCAATACTTTTTCTTGTGATAACAGAACCAGTCAGAGGTGAAACTTGAAAGAGAGATTTAGGGATCTTGACTCCCAGGTAGCACTCTGTTCACCTGGCTGTGGTACCATCTTGTCTGTTTTTGAGCATCCTAAAATAAAGATAGCTGCTGCATATTAGGGGTTTCCTGGATTATGGACCTCCATTGATGTTGAGGGTTCCCTTTCTTGGGCTTGATTTGCACATCTTCCTGCCTCTCATAGGCACTGACCTCATTCCAGCCAACAGCATTGTTCCGGGTGGGTTCTCTGACTAAACCTATCTCCTCTCCTGCCCTGGGGAGCTGGGCTGATCATGCAGAAACTTAAGCAATTTGCTCTACCTTCTTTTCCCAAAGACTCAGCCAGAGCAGGTCCCCATCAGCTAGTTCTTTGCTCCCTTTCCCCTAGGCTTCACCCTGACCCCCTCAGCTTTCCAAAAGCCCCTCCCAAACAGAACGTAAGTGCAATTGCTATCATCTCTCCAGGAAAGAGAGGAAAGAGCAAGTGAGCACATAAGCAAGGAGACCATTTTTATTTTTATTTTTATTTTTGAGACGCAGTTTCGTTCTGTCGCCCAGGCTGGAGTGCAGTGGCACAATCTTGGCTCACTGCAATCTCCGCCTCCCGGGTTCACACCATTCTCCTGCCTCAGCCTCCTGAGTAGCTGGGACCACAGGTGCTCGCCACCACGCCTGGCTAATTTTTTGTATTTTTAGTAGAGATGGGGTTTCACCGTGTTAGCCAGGATGGTCTCAATCTCCTGACCTCGTGATCTGCCTGCCTCGGCCTCCCAAAGTGCTGGGATTACAGGCATGAGCCACCGCGCCCGGCCAGGAGACCATTTTTAAATGATGCCAATGAGTCTACTTCCCATTCTTGCAGGGTAGAAGGAACATGGAGATGAGCAGTATTCCAGGTAAAGTCATTGTGTGTGGCCATGCCTCATTTTATGCCTAATCAGAGTCCATTCCAGGTGCCTGCAGAATGTTGGAAGAGCAGGTTTCACCAACATTGTAGATTCATGTAAAATAAAGCCTAATTGCCTTCCTGCTTTCTAAAGCAAGAAACACATGTACAGGTGTTTCTTGGCTTATATGTGTTAGTCCTTTTTCACACTGCTGATAAAGACATACCCCAAACTGGGCAATTTACAAAAGAAAGACGTTTAATTGGACTTACAGTTCCACATGGCTGAGGAAGCCTCACAATCATGGCAGAAGGCAAGGAGAGCAAGTCACATCTTACATGAATGGCAGCAGGCAAAGAGAGAGAATGAGAGCCAAGCAAAACAGATTTCCCCTTATCAAACCATCAGCTCTTGTGAGACTCATACACTACCACGAGAACAGTATGGGGGAAACTGCTCCCATGATTCAACCATCTCCCACTGGGTCCCTCCCACAACACATGGGAATTCAAGATGAGATTTGGGTGGGGACACAGCCAAACCATATCAGCTTATGAAGGGGTTATATCTGATAAACCCATCATGAGTTGAAAATTTTGTAAGTCGAAGTGCAATCAATACACCTAACCTACCAAATATCATAACTTAGCCTTGCCTACTTTATACATGCTGGAAACACTTACATTAGCCTACAGTTGGGCAAAATCATCTAACACAAAGCTAATTTTATAATAAAGTGTTGAATATCTCATGTAGTTTATTGACTATCTCCTGAAAGTGAAAAGCAGAATGGTTTTATAGGTACTCAAAGTACAGTTTCTACTGAACACATATTGCTTTTCCACCATTGTAAAGTTGAAAAATTGTACATCAAAGCAGCATAAGTCAGACACCTTCTGTACACTTCACTGTGCTTGACACACCCACTGTGCCATGGACAGGTCATGTGGCCCAGAGCCTTTGCCTTGAAAGATTATCTACCATGCCCTGCAGCCTGGACCCTTCATTAGAGCCACCTCTCTCTAAATTATTGGTTCCTTGCCTAGCTAAAATTCCCCTGAGTCTCTGAGTGTGCCCACTAATTTAAGACTCTCCAGTTCAAACTCTTCTCTCGTTTTCCTTTGGGTGTGATTAGGTTAGTGCTTTGTGCAGCTTGGGATCTCACTTTGCTGAATTCCTTTTCCACTGGCTTCTGATGAAGAATAAATTGAGAGGGCTGATAGGGATGTTCTGCTGATTCTTATTGTTTGGGACAAGGGGATGTGTTGGCAAGTCTCATTTTGAAACTGTCACTTCTTCCAGAATATGCAACAGGACAGATTTTTACATAAATAATGTGGAAAATTGATTGTATGTGCCTGCTGGGCCATAGGGAATTTCCCTTTTGGAATCAAAATTTAAGAGATGTAATTCTGAGAACACTGCAGCTAATTGAAACTTCCATTTGGAAGATCCTATTCTCTTGAGTCCTTCTGTGTGAGCTGGTTCAGGTTTCATGCTACTTTGCCCCTCTTTGTTGCTATATTTTTTAACAGCAGAGGAAGGGGGAAAAATCCTGATTTTCTGATGTTTATTTGGCTATTGAGGCTAATTGTTCATTTGCTGAAAAGAATAAAAACCAAGGGTCTCTAAAATACTACATTGTCTGTGTGTGTGTGTGAGCATGTGCATATATGAGTATTTTTGCTTGTACATGAGTATATTCTTTGTCCATGTGTGTTAGAAAGTGAGATGTGAGCATCAAGCTTAAAAATAAAGACAAGAAATTTTATAAAGAATATTCCCCCCACCTCTTTTTTTGTCTTTTCTCCCACAAGGCACTGCCTTCCAGCTGTAATTACACCCTGTATTTAACACTTGCGGAGAATCACTTACACATATCCCTGCATACTCTTGCATCTTCATGTTTATCTTTCAATATATAATTGTGGTAGAAAGACAAAAGGGATGATCAGATTTCAGGAGTAAGAAGGAAGACAGAAGGAAGCTGAAATCTGAGATCACAGCTCTTTATAAATGTTTGACTCAATAAAGAGAATTCCATCTGCTGGACTTGGTGCCCAGACAAAGCCCCAAAACACAGGCAGACCTCCGCAGGCCATTAGAAAAACCATTTCTCCAGAATATGTGTCGGTATAGAGAGGACGAGGAAAAGGTGGTAAAAGCCTGCCTGAGATTGTAGCCACTGGAGACTGCTGATGAAAATTGTGCATAGCTGAAAGAGCAAATCGCTCTAGTTTTTCAGTGATTGCGCTGGATTTTGAAATTAAACCTAGTGGGGCGAACGTACCTGCCTGAGCTTCAAGAGATGTGGTGGGCTGGTGGACTTGTGGGCTTGTGAGCTCCGAGCATCCATGTTTCAAGCTGCGGAGCTCTGTGCCTGTCCTGCTGCAGCATCCATGTGACTAGAGTCTCAGGACTGGTGATCTCTTTATAGCCTATGGTAGTAGGCAGAAAAGAAGCAGATTTTACCTGGAGAGTGTGGTGGGGGAAGCTAAGGGCAGTGGTTTAGGTAGTAAATCACAGTTTCTTCTTTTGTTTTTTTCCACATCAGGGAGGCTTTAATCCTACTCCTCAGGCTAAGCTTAGGGGTGATTTAAACTGTTCAAAGTAAAGACCAGCTCTCAGAAAGCCTTCAAGATTTCTAATTTGATTAGAATTTACTTGGTGCTAAGCAGACAGAGGTGCTGGAGTATCTTCTTTTTAGCAAGAGTTAGGTTTTAAAGTCGGCTTGTGGGGTGAAAATTGCAGGTAGTCACAATTAGGCTTGAAAATCCTTTAACAAAGCATCCATCAAGCTGCTTAGACTGGGGAAGGGTGGGGAAAACTGTGGCTGGAGGGGAGTGCCTGTTCTCCCTCTCCTCCAGGTTCACTTGGGGCATTTGCTCTCAGAGAATGGAGTAGGACTGGCAGTATTGAAGCTATTTTTCTACCAGTCTCATCCAGCCAGCTGGGCATTCTTGAATTTGCTTAAGTTAAATCTATGTAGGATGCAGTTTTACTGCACCAATGGTGGGCCAAAAAAAAAAAAAAAAAAAAAAAAAAAAGTGCATTTGCCTTATTTGGAAGAGGAGGGGTTTGGGCAGAAAACCTGGGACTTATATACCCAGCCTGACTTCAGGGACCTCTGGCTTCACTGCGACACATTTTCAGGGCCTCTAGCTGACAATTAATAGCTAATATATAACACTGAAAATGTGCTAGACATTGGTGAAAAGTGCTTTATGTATATCAAGCTATTCAAATACCTACAATAACTCTGTAAGATAAAACTTCATTATCCCATTTTATAGATGAGGAAACCACATTTTGGAGCTCATTCACAGTTTTGTGCCTGAAGTAGCCTATGGAGAAGATGAATGTCAGGAGTGTGTGGGTAGAGGATATGGAGAGGAACTGGAAATTTCAGCCTCTTTCTTGGGGCCCAATGGGGATGTTGTAAGTGGGAGGATCTGTACTGCTCATCCACTGGGGCTTGGTGATGCCAGATTCAGCTGCCTTGCTCTCTGTCTCTGGGCTTTTGCACAGGCTGCTCCGTCTGCCTAGTGTACTTGTTCCCCCACTTTCACCCCAGTAACTCTTATTCATCTTGTAATTGCCCTATGGGTTCTTCTGGCTTGCTGACAGACAAAACCAGTTCACTGAAACAATGGTATAGCAGTAAAGAAAGAGTTTAATTGATGTGAGGCCAACCACATGGGAGACAGAGTTATTACTTAAATCAATCTCCCTGAAGGCTCTGAGGCTAGAGATTTTCAAGGATAGTTTGGTGGGCAAGGGGCTAGGGAATGGGGAATGTTGATTGGTTGGGGATGAAATCATAGGAGTGTGGAAAATGGTCCTTATGCACTGAGACCCCTCTGGGTGGAGGGGGTCACAGGACTGGTTGAGTCACAATTTGCTGGTCCAGGTGGAGTCAGCCAGTAGTCAGAAATGCAGAAGTCTAAAAAGACATCTCAAAAAGCCAATCGTAGGTTCTACAATAGTATGTTATCTACAGGAGTGATGGGAAAAGTTACAAATGTTGTGACCTCCAGAACAATAGCTAGTTGTCATTTAACTATGCCTATATCTTAGCAGAATTAAAGACTTTCATTAGTTTTACAAAGGCAGTTTAGTTTTGGGAAGGGCTATTATCATTCTTGCTTTAAGGTTAAACTATAAACTAAATTGCTCCTGAAGTTGGTTGGTCTATGCTCAGGAATGACCAAGGAGAGCTTGGAGGTTAGAAGCAAGATGGAGTCAACTATGTCAGATTTCTCTTACTGTCATGATTTTGCAAAGTTAGTTTCAGTCTCTCCTGGGCTCCTGTAGCTGGATTAGTGCCTGCCATGCCCGCTTTCACAACTCTCACTCTGTCTCATTTACTAGACCAGATCCTTTTAGCCAAGGATGAAGACTTTCCACTGCTGTCTCCTAAGCACTCAGCACAATGCCTGGCTCGCTGTAGTACTCGGTGAATGCTTGCTAAATGGATGTTGAGTGAGTAAAGAGAATACAATTTCCTATCCAGTTCCTAAAATACAGACACCTCCCACTTAATATTAGTCATCCCCTCCTAAAATCAGATGTTGTGCACAAAAATGTTAACCAGAGCTATTTCCTATTATTTGAAATGGGAAAAATTACAAAATAGTATGCGTCAACCCCAAATCCTTAGCCAATTTCTGAAAACTTAGAAAAATGCCCATATATAACTAAAAAACTTATATTAGGGTGTAAAATGCTTAAAACATTCCTTCATGATCCCAGACCACTAATGTGGTTGTTGACAAACAGCTGCTTTGTGGGCAGTAAAATCTTCTCTTCCTGTGTCAGGGCTTTCCTCTCTGGTTTTACTTGCTTCTACAAGTTTTCTTCCTATACTGTCTCAAATTTTGGGGACGTTTTACAATACTAAGCAAAAATCAAGGTAAATTATCCAAGTCTGTGGAAATATGTTTGGAGCAAGCACAGCACAGGCAGAGAATGGCTCACACTGAATATGAAATCCTACCAATTGAATGTGGAATTTAATTTGTCTTTTCCATGCGTTGTTTGGTTAAAAATAATGCCCTAGTTTTGGGTATGTAAATGTATTTTTTTCTAAAATTCATACATCACCTGAAAAATGTTTTATCATAGCCAGTGCCTTCCTTTCTTCCTTCTGTTTTTCCTTTCTTCTTTCCTTTTTTCCTTCCTTTCTTTTTTCTTTCGAAGTATTTGAGTCCATAAAATTTGGGTATGACCAAGGAAGGGATCAGAATATGCCATGTGACATAAATATTATTTTGAGTAAAAGGCATTTGAGAATCAACAGATGCAGGAAGAGCCTTTCTCTGCACTCCCTCATCTGCCTAAAAGCAGAACCTTCCAAAAGAATTCTGCTCTCATAAATCCTGCTTTAAAGAAGTACCAGGCGGAAAGGGTGACTCCTGTCACCAGAGATGAGAAGTTGACACTGGATGCATAAACATACCTTATTAAAATAAACCTTATTGTACTATAAGGAATTGATTGATGTGATTGTGGAGGCTGAGAAGTCCCATGATCTGCTGTCTGCAAGCTAGAGCCTGGGATAGCTTGTAGTATCTAGTCAGAGGCCACGTCATGCCAGACTTCTATTGACTCCGATAGAAATGGCAACATGTTTGAGAGGCCAAGGAAGAGACCTAGAGACAGAGAACAAGACACAGGGTTTATTGGCATGATTTACACACAGGGATGATCCACTGGTGGTGGGCTGGACAGGAGAACCACTACCATTTGTAAAAAGCATGCAGTTTATATAGCATTTTCACTTAGCACCCTCCAACTAGCAACCTTCACCTAGCAACCTCCATTTAACCCAAAACAAAGGGCCTCAATTCCTTATACAGCTTGTATTCCAAGGGATAGGCCAGGGGTTCAGATGTCCTTTATACGTAAGGAGTGAGTCTTTACGTTGGCCACTCCTGAATTCCTTAGCTTGAGACTCTGAACACATATTCTTCTTAGACCATAGGGTCATTCTTAGGCCATGCTTCAATTGTAGCTGTCAGGTTCCTCTGCCATACAGCCCAAAAGCCTGAACACCAGGAGAACTGATGGCTCTAGCCTAAATTTGAAGGCCTGAGAACTAGAGGAGCTGATGATGTAAGTCCTAGCCTGTGGGCAGGAGATGAATATTCAGTTCAAGTAGCCAGGTAGAGAGAGTAAATTCTCCTTTCCTCTGCCTTTTTGTTTGATCCAGACCTTCACCAGATTGCATGGTGCCCACTCCTGTTGGGAAGGGCAGTCTGCTTTACTGAGTCCACTGATTCAAATGCTAATCTCATCTGGAAACACCCTCACAGACACACCCAGAAATAATATGCAACCAATTATCTAGGTACCGTTTGACCCGGTCAAGTTGACGTATAAAATTTACCACTTCGCTTGCCTTCCGTTGGTTTCTTTATATATTTTTCAGTCATTTCCCACCATTTGTTGTCCCTTGAAACCCTAACCCCTTCTCCTTGTTAAAATGGTATATAAGCTCCAAGTTCTAACAGCTTCTTTGAGCCACTTTCTTTGTGAGCTCCCCGTCTGTCTTTTGTTTGTTTTATTCATAGACCCCCAAATCACTGAACCTAAGAGGATAGAAGAAAAGTTTTTCTCCCCTGATACTTTAAAAAGGTCCATTTATTTCAAAACAGGACAGAGAACTGTCTTTTATGAAGTTTTTATGAATGGTGATGCCAACATGGATCACCTGTCAGTTCTTTAAGGGCCAGAGACCTGTCCCTAACTCTGAAGCCCTGGCCCTGAAGTGGGCTTGGATCCCATTTGAGAAATCTACCTACATGGCTCTTGGCTCCTGGCCATACCTCCATCTCTCTGGTCTATGGAGATGCCCAGAATTCTTGACTCATCAGTGTGATTAAGACACTACATCTTTTGTTATAAAAGCACATATATTACAAAAGCAGAGACATTTAATATTGGTTTTTCCCTTCTTTCACATGGTAACAGAACCCCTGAATTTTAGCTGAACATAGAATGAAGACTACATTTTCCAGTCTCCCTGGCAGTTGGTGTGGCCACATGACTGGTTCTCACCAACGGAATATGAATGGAAGTGATATGTGTCATATCTGGGGTATTGATATTTTTGGAAGCCTGGGGGTCAACAAAGATCCCCAACATGGTCATAAAGCAGTTTTTTCCAGCTAGACCTTGTGCAAACTGCTAGAGCTCAAGACTGCACAGCTGACATTTAGTGAAATCAGGAACATGTTCAGCACAGTCCCTGGCATGAAGGAGGAATTCAACAAATATGTGTGTTGAGTGAATGAATGGATAAATAAAAGACGTTAGAGATCTAGGTGATCATGCTGAATGTTGGTCTTCTTTCATTATTCAGGATGGATGACTTATGAGTCAAAGATGGTCTTAGTTCTATTTTCAGTGCCCCCAGGCTGCTGATTGCTGTCACCTGCACCTTTCCATTACCTGTATGAGATCCCTCTAGGTGGTAGCACCCTCCTTATTTTGTGTGCCCACACATGACCCCAATCCTCTTATAGGAGTTTTGCTAATTTGTTGGGGCCTAAAAAGGAACGGAGTTGAAACCAAAGCATGTTGTTTTATGGAATTTGCTAACCTGTCTTATATCATAGCTAGTTTCTTTCTTTTAAAAATGTATTCCATGGATTCAAGCATAGATTATCAAATAAAGGGCCAGAAACTCACTCCTTGTGTAGCAGGAAGAGGGTATAGCGCTTTGGGTATAACAACCTTTTCCCATACAATATAAAGTAGAAAGGGCCCATTTGAAGCCTTCCAGAGCTCAGTTACCAAGAAGTGCTGGAGTTCTCAGAGCTTAATTTCTTTGTACCTGGTGTGGTTGCCTTGAACTTTGCTCCCAACTGAATCAGGCCTTAGGGTGCACTAACACTCCTGCATAATAGATCTAGCCACTCAGGGAGGGAGATAAGCCTGACGCTAGCTAATGGAGGCTTTCTAAGCAGCCTGCCTATATCCTTAGCACTGCACCCTTGGATTTTTATCTTTTTTATTTGGAAAAAACTATCACAAGGACATGGGGTCTAACAGCATTGATTGTCTTGATAGTTTGTTGATTAAGTCCAGGAGATGCTGGCATCTGCAAATACATCTTATTAGGTATGATCAGGCAAGTAAATTGTCCCTGCCCTCCAGCATGCTGCAATAATTAACTCTAATACCAACAACTAAAAGTTAATCACAGCAGGTGCAAAGCCAGGCTCTCTTTGTCTGCCTGCAAAACCTTTTTCCCACCACGGCTTCATAAGGTGGTAGCTCTGAGACTTGGAACAGGTGCTTTGTAAAAGAGCCTTACCTTTCTGTAAAAGCATTCCACATATTATTATTTTAATTTAATTAGGTTTTAAAAAGGTTAACCATGACATGTTAATAGCTTAAGTTTCACATTAATATTCTGAGAACACTGTTTAGCCCAGCCACTTGTGATTCAAAAAGATGTTCTTCCAGAAAATGAATTGGCTTCTAGGACAATTACAGAAAAACAGCTTTCATTTGATTAAGATGGGTATCTTGCTATTAAAAAATGTTGTTGAAATGAAATATATATAAGACATTGAAAAACATTAAAACTTTAGCTTGATACAATTCATCTTTGAGAGAGGGAGATGGGGCGGTATGTTTATGGAGATTATCTCAAAGGTGGCTAATGTCCTTCAGCAATAGGCAAATTAGTGGACTGTGCTTGTGATGTGCTGTGTGTTGTCTACCTAATGTTTTATTTATTTGCCTGAGAGCCACTGTTTTCATTAGGGAGTTTAGAGAGCAAAGCAAGATGATATTTACTAGCCTGGCAAACGAATAAGCTCTATTCATGTTTCTTCTTTTGCTATCATAGCTAATCATTGTTTTTTAAAAATAGCTAAAATAGCTACTCAATATGCTAATGGATCCTGTGGAAACAGGAATAAACCATAACTTCCTATAGAGGGAGGGAGCAAGGAATAATTCAGTCATACATGCACATATGGCTACTCTGTGCCAAGCATTGTGCTAGCTCTGGGGGCACAGAGGCGATGAAGCCAGGGGCCTGCCCTCCAGATACTCTTGATGAGCTGGGAGCTGGCATTGATTATACCATTAACCCTCATTATACAGTGTAATAGGTGTTTTTCTTGCCCCAAAGAAACACAGGGGACAAGTAATTAGTTCAGTCTGGTGTGATTGGAGATGGCTGCAAAAAAGCAGGGAGGATCTGGGACTTGAAGGACTAGATGATTTTGCCAGAGGTAGACTGTTGCTTAAACCAGTGGTTCTCAAAGCCGATGGAAGGTGTGGGGTGTGTGTGTGTGTGTGTGTGTCTGTGTGTGTTTTGTGTGTGTGTGTGTGCACAGAGGTGTGTGTTTTAACCAGCTTTCCAGGTGATTCTGATCCTAACTAAAGCTCAGAACACGCTGATTCATGGCCCGTCTGGTCAACTGTGAGACATTTGACTTGACCAGAGCTTTGAGATTGATGGGGGTATGGAGGGATGGGATACCAGGCTGTGAAGCTGGAAATGTCAACTGAGGTCAAGTATGAAGCAAGGGAAGGGAAGATATTAATATTTATATTAGCTATCTGTATGGGGGCTTTTGTAATGATGGTTCTGGTGCCAGGTAACAGGAACCAGCTGGAATGAGCTTAAACAAATAGGAAATTTATGAAAAAGATACCATGATATCTCATTGCTATCCAAGGGAGAACTCAACAACCAGGCCCTAGGAAGGTATTTTTTTTTTCTTTCTCTAGTTCATTATTTCCTTAGGATAGATTCCCAGATGGAAGATTACTGGTTCAGAGAGTGTGAAGAATTTCATGGCTCTTGAGGCATGTGGCCAAGTAGCTTCTAAAAGTTTGTAGCAGTATACAAGGCCACCAGCATTGAACATAAACACTGGTTTTACCACATCCTTATCAACATTAATTTTATTGTTTCTAATTTGCTAGGGGGAAATGATGCGTCATTGTTGCTGTTTCAATTGACTGATGACTAATGAAGTCATTAAAAATGTGATTATTGACCAACTGTGTAGCCTTCCCTTCCTGAAAAGGATTTTTTTGTCCTTATTTTATGAGGAGAGGACCTACTCTACTCTCCAGGGATTCAGAATAACCATAATTCTAGCAAAATAAAGAGGAAATCATATTGGTTTGGGTGGCTCCAGAGCTGTCAGCTTAACAACGGGAGCATCATCATTACTGTCTTCATTAGCAGCTGAAGACGCCAAGGTGCCAAGAGAACCTGCCCAAATCCCAGCTCTGCCACTTACAGGCCTCGTGATTTGGTGTACGTTTCTGCACTCCCCTGAGCCCAGTTTCGTCATCTGTAAAATAGGGTTAATTTACCCTACCTGCTTATATGATATTTTTGAGATCAGAATGAGGTCAGATACTTGAAAATGCTTGATAAACTGTAAAGAACTATAAAAATGTAAGCTATTGCTATTATTATATTGGCTTGTGCAAACGAACAGTCTCCACAACATTGCATCGGGTCAGGACTTTTACCGTTGATTGAAAAGTGGAAACTTCAGCCTTTTCACTTCTCACACAAATGGGATTCAATTCATAGATGCAAATTCAGGAAAGATATTTATTGTGGTTGAGATATTTTTACTCCTACCAGCAGGTGATGGGCTTCTCAAATATGTGGAAGGACCTAACATTTCAGAGCCCTTGGGTGCATAATTTTCTCCCCCTATCCCTCCCTCCCTTCCTTCCTTCCAGGTGCTAAGCACTGAGAGTAAATAGTGAGCAAGAGGTGACCCAATCCCTGCTCTCATGGAGCTTATGTGCTTATTCAGAAGGACGTGCTGCCCAGTGTCCCTAGGTTTGGCATGGGTCTTTAAGTTGACTGAACGGTGCTTTACAGTTTATGAGGTGTGTTTATAGCAATCAATATATTTGATTCTTCCAACTTCATCATGAGGAAGACTAAGAGGTATACTATTTTGGAGTCAGAAAGGTGGGGTGTCTTGCCTAAAATCCCATGGCAGAGTCAGTTGTGGGGCCGGAAACTGTGTCCAGTTCCCTGGTGACTAATTTGGTGCCTTTTCCATGACAATACACTCCTCTGTCCTTTTCATTTTCATATTTGCAAGGGGTTAAACTTAGCCCTGCTTTGATGAGGGAATCAAAATAATGGGATTCCCCTGCAGAATCCTAACTCACCTTAAAACTGGCATGGCTTTTGTGATGTGTGAAATGCGGCTCCCAATGTAATTAAGAAAAGAAAGCCTGGCGGCCAGAAATTAAGAAGCTAAAATAAAAGAGATACCATCTGAAAAGTCCCCACTGACCTAAAGAGCCAGGTAGTGGGTCCGCTGGGGTCGGAGGGGTTGTTGCTGGGAGGTGGCCGTGGCACTGCAGCAGCTCAGCTCTACTCTCTGATGGAAAAATGTCCTGCCAGTCGATGGAATTACTGGAGATGGTTCTGAGGGATAAAGGGAGATAAGTGAGCCAGTTAGAAAAGCTGGCAGAAAATTGAACAAAACCAGAAGAAGATGAGGTGGGCTAAAAAAAAGCAGTTCAGGGAACCTGGGTAAGGGAAGCCTGCGTTCCTTAGCCTGTATTCACTGAGGAGGGAGAGAAGAGGTGCAGTCTACACAACTGGCTGGAGGGGAAGGGTTGGTCTGAGACATGGGCATGGGAATGGCAGTTGCACTCTCTCCTCTGAGTCCTCTGCACATCGTGGCTGTACAGTAGGATGATTTACTCACCTGATGATCTCCTCCACTGGGCTGTGAACCCTTGCAGGGAAGAACTACCGTGTTGAGCTTTTGTGTCCAGCATCTGGTAGGGTGCCCTGGGCATATCCATGCTAGCAAGCTGGCATCATGGGATTGTGTGAAGCAATGCCTACCAAATTTCTGTTTAATATGTTACAGTTTTCAAGGCTTTGAGATATTTTGAACGTGAAATAATAAATGCTACTACATACCAAGTATTCCCTGACTTAAGTCAGGGCAGGAGCATGGAGCTAGATTTGGGAAATAATTCTGTCCCATGAATCTGCAGGTGAAACATAGATATGGGACAATTACTCTGTAACCCAGGCCAGGGTGATTTTTTAAATACCCAAATTTCTGGGAAATGGCTTCATTCTCTGCTTTAGTCTCAGGGAAGAATGGTTTGACTGTTGGTTTCTGAATCAGATATGGGCTGTACCATCCTGCTTTCCCATGGACAGAAACAGCCTGCTCTCTGGGTTCACCTTCTGAAGCCTGCAATAGAGAAAGGTAATAATGAGTCTCTTTTCTGTACCTGCCTCCCTACTCTCTTCTTCTGTCTTTTACCTTCTCCAGCCTCATCCATACATGAATGCCTGTAACCAAGACAGCAGTTTCCTGAGTGCCTCCAATTTCCCCAGCCTTTTGGGACCACCTTCCAGTTGACAGTGCAATAGAATGGCTTGAATCTTTTTCTTGGGAAGCCTAGTATTCCCCTAATATCTCCAAGAATTATGGATAGTCTTTTGTTGCTTCTCTAGCTCCAAGTCCCTGCTTTTAGTGAATTCTTTCTTCATTTTTTCTCATTGTCTTTCCTCCTGTGTATACCATCCGTTTCTGCACATCATCTCGCCTACAGGGGCACAGCCCCTTCCTTCTCCTTTAATTCCCGGGACAACCATACACAAAAAGCCATGACACCTGGCCGAATTTTGGGGTACTGAGTTTACTGAGTACCATTGATTACATTGTCATATCATATAACAAATGCTTTTCACAAAGTCAGAGAAAAAAAACAGATATTATTGGAGCTTCCTCATTTTCATTAGCTCTACTAACCACCATGTTGTTCTGGGTCTTCCACTTTCTTTCCTTCTTCACATCTCTTTTTTCCTTCCCTGAATTGCTTTATTCCTCCCTTGCAGATTGCCTTTGGAAACAGACTCAGGAGAAGGACTGGGAGGAGCTGAACTGAGCCAACCCCAGTTATTCTTCTGAAATTTGCCAATCATGGGGTACATTTGTGTAAAATAACTCCCAAGAGGAGGAATAAAAACCAGGGTGGAGAGAGGCCAGGAAAATTCTTCACTGGGAAACTATTCTAAACCTGTTGAAATGTGTTAGTTTGTCATTGTCTATTCTCAGCCCAGCCTGACAAGCTTTCATATCTAAATGCAAAACAGTAGCCAAAAGGAGACTCTGCGATTTCCAGTGCTTCACTGCTCAGATAGTTTCATAAAGTGGATTCCTTCCACACTTTAGCTGCCACTATCACTCTTGAGATGTTAAGTGTCACATGCCAGCCAGCAGGCAGCTCAAACGGTCACTGTTGCCTTTTGTTTTCATTTATTTCATGACAGCTGTCATTTAAAATCAACATTTATTGAGCACCTAATAATAGGTCTGGGCTAGGAATGGTGGAATATACAAATTTGATTAAGACATGCTTCCAGCCCTCAAGGGAGTCATGCTCTAGCAGAAAATAAACATAAGGTTGTGTTATGTCCTCTAAAGGGCTTTTGAAAAGATTACCATACACTACCTGTGAAGTAGGGAAGACAGATGATGACCTGACTTGAAGAATGACAAAACAGAAACTCAGAGCTGTGAAGTCACTGGTCCAGACTTTCACAGCTAAGGAATGATAGAACCAGAACTAGGACTTGTGGTTTTTGACTCCTGATCTACTCTCCTTCCTTGTATCATAGGCCCACATTGGGTATATCACATTACCAGAAAGAGAAAAGAATGTTCCGAACGTTATTGGATTGGTTCCACATATGGAAGAAACTTACCAGCTCTTGGGAAAAAGAATATGTTATGGTAGGCGTAGCTTTCCTCTTTATCTTTTTTCTTAAGAGCCGGTGTCCAAATGCATCAGCCTCAATAAACCATATTGGGATGATTTTCAGGAGAATTGTACTCCAAGGGATGTTTAGCTTTTTCATGTTAGCTAGGTATAAATTCTTGTTTTATGAAAGTTGTTATCCTATTCATGGGCAGATTTCTAAGCAAATATTACTTATGAGAGCTGAATAAAAAATTGTTGACACCCCAGAGTTCAATAAACACTTACTGAAGGTACATAATTGGGCAAATTATGTGATAAAGTCTATTTTGATATAATTTACTGTTTCTTAAAGCTTATTTATCTTCTCCTAGTTAAAGAAAGCACAGTGAGGAAGATGTGAACCATGAGTGTACAAAGCCTGTGAGGTGGTGAAATCCTAGAAAACAGAGAGGCAGAGCAGACACTAAATCTATTTTCAACATCATCCCAATCAGATTTTCATGGTGAACTGTCATTTTCTTTATGCAAGGCTTTATACATTCCAGAACTGCTGTCAGCCATATTGAAATGTATGTGGACTCTGTCTCTAGAGCCACAAAGCAGAGAAAGGAAGCAAACCTTCATAGCATTACTGAGCTGCTGAACAAACAGCTCTGGAAGACTGCCTGCTTCTGACTTGCTTCCTTATTGTTGGGACAGGTTGATTTGAGGTTTTTGAGTACTTGTAAAACAAAACACCAAAACAAAACAAAACAAAACAAAACACATTTACCATTTTAATTGTCTCTTTTACTTTACTCTTTCATTAGCACAAATAATTGAGAGTTGGACAATTCTGAGATTTCTGTCTTTGATAGTGTCACAGTTCTTCTGTAGGACTGTACACAGATGATCCAAACATGTGTAGGTCTTTTCTTTGCTGTGATCACAGAAAAATATATGAAAGTTTTGTGTGTGTTAGTTTGTGGGAAAAAAGTCATGGTGATTGATGTAAATTAATCAGCCCCTAGCATGGTTCCTGGCATGGATGCTTGACAGTACTTATTGACTATAGATAAATACTTATTGACTATTGGGCTATAGACCTCTGATAAATGTAGAATAAATTATTATCTCTCTCTTGAAACCATCACTATGATATTAAACACTTGTCTGCATATGGCTTGTGTGGTTTAAATATGTCTTGTCATATTACTCAGTATTATTTGATAAATAATAGGATTGTTGTTTGAGAATAATAATAATTGTTACCATTTATTGTTTTATAGGTGTTAGGATCTGTGCTAAGTATTTTGTATATGTTGCTTCATTTCATCTTATTAGAACTCTATAAGGTAGGCATTATTATCCTCATCTTACAAATGAGGAAAACGAGGCTTTCTTTTGGTGGAAAAGTTCTTAACATAATATATTCAAATGTACCAGTCTTTTTGTTTGTAATCAATCCTGTAAGTGTCTTCTTTAAGAAATCTTTCTCTACCTTAATGTCTAAAATATATTCACCTAAATTTTCTTCTAAAAGTTTCAATTTTTTTTGACATGCAAGACTTTAATTTATCTGGGGTTGACTTTAACATGTGGGACCTTTGATCTTATTCCATATGGACAATTATTTTATTTCCAACTCTATTTAGTTAAGAGTTTCTCCTTTCTCTTCTGACATATCTTGCCAGCTCTGACATACATCAGTGATCCACATGTGCATCCACACAATGAGATATTCTACAGCAGGTCAAAGCAGCCTACATGCAGCGATATGAATGAATCCGTGCAATATGTGATGGACTAATGAGGAGAGTGTGTCAAGAACCAAGAAATGTGATGAGTCGAATTCTGTCCATCTGAGGTCCTAGGGGAAAAAACACAACCCAAGGTTAAAACAAGTTAAATGATTTGCCCAGGCTCACTTGGCTGGGAAAGCAGTAGAGCTTCAAAACTGTAAAACCAGTTCATCTGAGTCCAGACGCCAAGGTTTTCCACCCAACAGTGCAGCACAGTCCATTTTATAACCTTCCTTGAAGAGGTAACATCTATACTTCCTACTGATAAACAGAATACCATGCAGAGTTAGAAGGCTCTAGAAGGTGCCTCCCTCTTGGATCCCCGAGGTCCTCAATCCATTAGCTATCTCCTCTCTCCCCTGTGTCTCCCACCCTCATCTCTTCTAGGCTCCTTTCCACTAATGGATATGCTTGAATTCTTGATTATGCTTGCATATACTTGCATCTTTGCATATACTTGCATCTTGAAGAAAGAAGAACAAACCCTCCTTTGACTGCTTCCCCCTCCCCTCTCAGCACTTGGTATATCTTGTCACAGTTCTCACTTGCTTATCCCTCTCTTACACAGAAGCCCGCAGGGCAGTGTCAGCTTTCTAGTTCACTTTTGTCCGTACTACCTAACACAGGACTGGCCTGTAGTAGGCTTTTAATAAGTATTTGTCTAATTAATGAATAAAGGTGGTATACTTACATGTTTCAAATCCCCTATTTCTAGTTTTGCCTCATCCTAGACTCTTGAAAGAGTCCTGTTCTGGGGTGAGGGAATGTGAAATTGTTCTAGATGAGGAACTGATGATTTAGTAAGCCAGCATTGTGGTCTGGCACACTGCTACCACGTCTTCCAGTTCTAGTAACCAGGTTCTTGCTTCATTCCTGGTTAATAAGCTTCTACCTCTTAACTCAGTGCCAGTAAATAGATCCCTACTCAGTACCTCTGGCAGCCCAAAGACATGGTCCTGCAATGAGCCTTAGTCTTCTTAACTGAGTCCCTGCCACCCTCACTACATGCCCCAACACAGTTTTTCCTCCAGCCTGCAACCCATGTACTTCTCCCCAACACACCAACTTCATTCTGCTTTGTGCTTCTTGCAGGGGCCTTCCAGAGAGCTGCCATATCTTATACACCTCCACAAGCCATCTGCTCACTTTTCTTCATGCAAGTGCCTATTGTAACATGTTGCTGTGCCCCAGAAGAATCCAGCCACTGTCCAGGAGGTCTTTAGGATCATTTCAGGCAGAACCACTGAGCCCCAGATTCTTGCTGTCCATGAAGGATGGGAAGGTTTTATGGGGAGTAGGAGAGTGGGACAGGAAGGCAGAGGAGAAGGAGGAGAGCCCCAGGAAACTGGTAGTGGTCACAGTCTTGCTGTAGGTCCCACACCCTGTCTGAGGAAGAAACTCTATCACAGTGGGAGTGGGTGGCCCAAGCTAAGGAGGAAGCATATGTTATTTGTCTTCTATTTCCAATACCTACCACAGAGCCTGACATAAACAGGTAGTCAGCAGATGTTAGTGGAATGGCAGGAACATATTCAGTGCAGGCTGTATCCCTAACACCCTATGTGACTTTGGACTAATCAATTCACCCTGAGCCTCAATTTTCCCATCTGTTAACTATGGATCATCATGACTCTCATGTCATTTCAAGGGTGAAATAATTTAATGCACTTGGGAATGTGACATTGATAGCCTCCAATATTTTTTCAGCATGTTGTCCTATCAGTAGGAGGTTTTAAATATACGTACTCCGATGTAAGTATATTTATATATTTTAAAATTACATATTCATTCTATTATATATTTACGTAATACATATTTTTAAAGGATTAGGCAAAAATAAATAGAAGTTCTAATGTATTCTTCTTATAACCCAATGAATGATCTTGTGCACCCCTGGGTTGCATTTATCTTACTTTGGAGATCATGACTTTAAAGTCTGATATACACAGAAGTGGGAAGACAAAATATTAAACTGTTTTTACTCACAACACTTCTGACTCTGAATGCATGGTCTTTTCCAGTGCCACTTCAACTCTCAAACAAAGGCTGGGTGTCCTAAAACTCAATTCAGTTTTGACATTGTCTACCTAGAGTCATCATCAGATCCCATAAATTAAGGTTTAGTCCCACAAGACTGTCCCCACTTTCAGATGCCAGTTACAAGTCCCAGGTTGTCACTGGCACTTCTGACCAATTGGCTATAAATTCAGAGGGTTCCCACAATACACTCTGCAGCTTCAATAATTTGCTAGAATGACTCACAGAACTCAGGAAAGCACTTTACTTAGTATTAATGGTTTATTATAAAGGATACAATGCATGAACAGCCAAATGGAAGAGAGGCACAGGCCAAGGTATGGGGGAGGGTGCGGGCCTTCCATGCCTTCTCCAGGTGTACCACCCTCCCAGCACCTCCTTGTGTTCACCACATCCAAAGATCTCCAAACCCATTTGTTTAGAGGGTTTTTTTTTTTTTTTTTTTAAATGGAGGCATGATTGATTAAATCATTGGCCACTGATGATTGAATCCAACTGTGTTAGTCCATTCTCATGCAGCCATAAAGGACTGTCCCAGACTGGATAATTTATAAAGGAAAGAGTTTTAATTGACTCACAGTTCTGCATGGCTGGGGAGGCCTTAGGACACATGCAATCATGGTGGAAGGGGAAGCAAACATGTCCTTCTTCGTATGATGGTAGGAAGAAGTGCAGACCAAAAGGGGGAGAAGCACCTTATAAAACCATCAGATCTCATGAGAACTCATTCATTATCACAAAAAGAGCAGCATGGGGGTAACTGCCCTCATGATTCAATTAGTTCCCACCGGGTCACTCCCACGAGACATGGTGATTATGGGAACTACAATTCAAGATGAGATTGGGTGGGGACAGAGCCAAACCATATCACCAATCTCCAGCCCTGTCCCTTCTCCTAAGGTCCCCAGGTAGGACTGATAGTTTCAACTGTCTAATCCCACAGTTGATTCCTCTGGCAACCAGCCTTCATCCTGAAGCTATTTACGGGCCCACCAAGAGTCATCTCATTAGCATAAACTCAGGTACAGTTGAAAGGGGCTTGTTATGAATAATAAAAGATGTTCCTATTACCCCTATCACTAGGAAATTCAGGGCTTTAGAACCTCTGTGTCAGAAACCTGGGACAAAGACCAAATATACATTTCTTATTGTATCACAGATGTCTATGGATTGCTGCTCATATTAGCATTTTAGTGGCAAAAATGTAATGCCACTAAAGTATTGCTCACTGATATTTGTCTGATCAATAAAGTACATTGTATCAATGGTAAAAATATACACCACTCCCTCCACCCCATAGGATTCAGTAAAGTTACTTTCATATTAAATTTTAAAATGCTGATCATAAACATTTATGTTTTTCCTGAGTTGGCTCTCAGCCAGAAAGGGTGGCTCACCACCAGTTTAATGTCACTAGTAGCCACATGTGTTTCCTGGAAATGTAAATTCTTGCACTTATTAAAGCAAAATTCTCCTTAGGGTACTATAAACAGATGTTGTGGAGGCATTACCCACATCAGCAGAGAAAACTTCCCTCTTCTTGCTCCATCAAAGAAGTCACATTGGCAATAAGCTGGGGTTCATTTATTCCTTCACTTAACAAATACTTATGAGTGCAAGACACGGGGATAGTCCCTGGAAATAAGAGATTAAACAGGAGTGATATGGTCTTTACCCTTGTTAAAAGAAAAACCTTCAGATAAATTTAACAGAGTTTAATTGAGCAAAGAGTGATTTGTGAATCGGGCATCCCCGAACCAGAACAGGTTCAGAGACATCCTGGCATTGCCACGTGGTTGAATAAGAGTTATAAACAGAAAAAGGAAAGTGACATATGGAAAACAGAAATGAGGTACAGTAACACTAAATTAGTTACAGCTTGGTGTTTGCTTATTTGAACATGATTTAAACAGTTGGCCGTCTTTGATTAGCCAAAACTAGGTGATTGGTACAAGAGTAGGTTACAGCCTGTTTACACATCCAGCTGGGTTACACTTCACTACGTAGGAAGAAACCTTTAGTCTGAAATTAAAATATATAAGGAGGAAGCTGTAGGTTAAACTTAATTTAACACCTTCAGGGACTTTACATACTGAGGTGAAAGACAACAACATACAAATGAGACAATTACAGATAGGGTTAGTCTATGAAGGAAACACTGTCAGTGCTGAGATGGTGAACTGTGGGGGTAGGCATGGAACTGCCTGATGGTCAAGGAAAGCTTCTCTGAAGAGGCGACATTTCAGCCTGATCTGAAGGATGGGAAGCCTTATGAGGAGAATGTAATCAGGCCCTAGGACAGACTGTTGGAAAGCATGAGGTGGGAAAGGGAAAGATTAGAGAGTGGTAAGCTAAAGGGAGAGGGGCACAATGCACAGTTGAAGAGGAAGATAGAGACCATCCTTGCAGGAAGGCAGAGATCATCCATGCAGGAAGGCAGGGACCATCCATGCAGGAAGGCAGAGACCATCCATGCAGGAAGTTAGAGATCATCTATGCAGGAAGGTAGAGGCCATCCAGGCAGGAAGGCAGAGACCATATGATGTAGGAAGGCAGACAATCCATGCAGGAAGGCAGACACCATCCATTCGGGAAGGTAGAGACCATCCAGGCAGGAGGGTAGAGACCCTTCATGCAGAAAGGCAGAGATCATCCAGGCACAAAAGCATAGATCATCCATGCAGGATGGCAGAGACCATCCATGCAGGAAGCCAAAGACCATATGATGCAGGAAGGCAGAGACCATCGAGGCACAAAAGCAGAGACCATCCAGGCAGGAAGGCAGAGATTGTCCATGCAGGAAGGTAGAGACCATTCATGCAGGAAGGTAGAGATCTTATCATGGTTTACCTTGTTAAGTCATGGTAAGGAATTGTGATTTTTAAGTACAATAAGAGATCAGTAAAATACAGGGAAGGACACTGTTTAGGGAATATGCTGTGAATAATGGGTTGCAAGCCTGGAATTGGGATGGGCGGTTTAGTTGATATAATGGATGTGAATCACACCTCAAGTATGCAGCAGAAATGTAACTCAGAATCTTTTCTCTAAAAATTTAGCTTCCCCATTCTTCTGGGTAGTAGAAACTTTATCTAGAGTTGAGCTTGTATAGATTCTAGACAATTGAAGACAAATGCAGTCACTTCAGTGTTTATCATTTTAGGGCTTCACTGTTCCTCCTTCTCCTCTATTCCCGAGGGCTAGTTTTGGGGTTTATTTACATACCCTCAGGGCCCTGGGGAGCTGGATTCTGCTCCATGGGCAGCATCAGGAAGCCCAGCAACTTCCCTGAGATGAGGTCTCTGTTGGATTTTTATCATATTTTCTTCCTCTTGCCAGGTTCTTGCAAATCAATAGACCCTAGATTATTGAGACTACCAACTCTGTTATGAATTGAAAACCATCTTCTAAGAAACTCAATTGAATTTTGTCTTTTCTCTGCACTGAGGTAGGTACAAATGCAGGTCACTATGGGACAAACCGCAGCAAGAAAAAAACATTGCAAATGATTCCAAATGTTATCTCTCTACACTTTTTTTTTCCTGGTGAAGCTTTGAATATTTTCTTATGCTATCTCCCAGTCAACTGCTCACTTCCCACCTCATTGTCTGGCAGCAGGGAGCTGGGGCAGAAAAATAGCAAATCTATTCTTTTTGTGGTTCCGTTCTTTTCATGGAATGTTCGTGAGGCATCCATTGCATCAGGGAAGATTAGGACATCATAGCAGGGAATGCAAAGAGAAAGGAGCTTCTTTGTTCTGCTTTGAAGTATTCAAATAAGATCTTAAATATCAAAACAATACCAATGTCTTGAGAGAAAAAGATGCTCTGAACCTCTATAAGCTAAGGCCCTGGACTAAACAGCAGGCAAAGAAGATGGGTCAGCATAAGCTTCCTCCACCCCTAGAGAGCAGGTAAGGATTTCCCAGGCTACAAGGGCAGAGGCGAAGGGAAGAGTGGTGCCCACGCCCCCATCGCAGAAAGTGGAGAGTTGTTGCTTCCAGAAAAGAGCGAGGGAAGGAGCAAAGAGTGAGGCCTGGTTTTCTGTCAGGGGAAATAGTATTCCCCCGTGTGCACCCCTCACACCTTGAAGTACTAGGGGGTGGGGAAAGACAGAATCCAGATGAAGAACGGAGGTCCTCAGGTCAGAGTTAGGTTTCAGTTACAGCTGGGAGGCAGGGAGGCATTCAGTTAAAAGGGTGAGGGCTGGGGACTTTGCTTTTCCTGGAATGTGAGTTTCAGGAAAGCCTGGGTGTCAGTGTTGTATGAGAAGATCGGGTCAGAAGAAATGAAGTGCATAGTTGGTAGAGAATACAGATAATCAGAGGGACTTAGGTCTTGGGAAGGAACCAGGGAACGGGACTGGGAGGCTTCGTGGGCTTATGTGACCCCAAGGGTTCCACCTCCAGTCACCTGGGAAGGACCTGGGTCTCCAGAGGAGCCTGGTGACTCCTACCAGCAGCCTCCTGTGACTGAGGGGGCACGAACGAGCTTATGGGCTCTAAGATGAAAATAACATTCATGGGCAATTAGTACTTCCACATCCTTCAGAGCACCTTGTGCTTTGCCTGGTCCCTACAAGGTATGTAGGAAATGGATAATGAGTGAACAAAAATGTGGCTTCCCATTGAATTAGTTTGCTAGGGCTGCCATAACAAAGTACCCCAAACTGGGTGGCCTGAACAATAGAAAGTTATTGTCTCACATTTCTGGAGGCTGGACATCTGGGGTCAAGGTGTTGGAGGATTGGTTCCTTCTGAGGGCTGTAAGGGAGACACCGTTCCCTGCCTCGCTGCTTAGCTTCTGCTTGGTGGCTGTCACTTTGTGTTTGCTGGCTTGTAGGCACATCACTCCGCTCTCTGCCTTTGTGTTCAATGCATTCTCTCTGTGTCTCCATCTTCACAAGGTCTCCTTAAAAGTTCTCCCACCATATTTGATTAGGAGCCCATCCTGCTCCTGTGAGACCTCATCTTAACAAATTACGTCTGCCATGACCCTGTCTGATGGGTCATATTCTGAGGAAGTGAGGGTGAGGACTTCAGCACCTGAGTTTTTGCGGGGATACAGTTTAACCTGTGACACTTGTCTCCAGCTCCTCTTCTGCTGTATGGTCTGAGCATCATCATTTGAACTACTGATATCATGTATGGAGTTAGTTTCACACTTCTCATGTGTAGAAATGTAGCTTTTTAAGTTTTCCTTTAGCTTTACTAGATTTCTACTGCTAGTCACTATGGTAACTGGTACAGGAAGCCCAATCTAGTCATGCCCAGGTCAACTCAGTCCAATTCAGTAATTTCTTAGTCTATTTGTTAAGCTCAGTCACATTCAGGTATTTCTAACTCCCTCCCACTCCTTGGTGGGACAAGACTGTTCTTCCCTTTGTGGGGATGTTGCAATGCAGTGGCACTGAGGAAGTGCTTGGGTTTATGGTCATTTGAGCTGACATTCATGTTCTGTGTGCTGTCTGGTCTTGATCATCGGCTTCTGGTGAAGACCCCCCACCAGCATTTGCTGAAGCAGGTTGGGCCCACATCTTGAGACCACGCTGCCATCCATAGCTGCATCTCACTCTTACGTCCATAAGACTCCATCAAGCTCTTTCCCTGGAGCATGGGAGGATTTGGTTGCTCTCCCCACAACTGCTGGGATGTACAGGATCCTGGAAAGCTGCTCTCTGGCCCAGTGTTCTGGACTCTTCAAATGGCAATTGATCCTCTGTGGGTTTATCTGCAGGGCTTTCCAATGTCCCAGAGCTCCAGGTAGAAAGTCACCATCTGCCTCTTTTATTCCTGGATTTCCTGAAACATACTTGAGGGTTCAGCTGTCTGTTTTCACAGGATTCATTGTTTATGGACTATTATTTCTTAGTCTGCCTTTAGTGAGCTGTAAGCCTCCTGTTCACCTTTGCGTCGCCTGTACCCAGCACAGTGTCTGACACATTGAAAATGTTTAGTAAAAATCTGTTGAATGAATGATGCTGGAAAGCTACCTTCTGGAGAGAATATGTGACATCTGCGATGGATGCTATGTCTTAGACATTACAATGCAGTGGATAAATCATGGGCCCTGGAAGCAGAGTGGATCCTCATTCAGATGCCAGCCCTGCCATCTGCTAGCTGCACCACCTTGGGCAAGTGACTTGAGCTCTCTAAGCCTTAGCTTTCTCATAGATGGGAAACGACTTCATAGGTTGGGATTGGGTGTAAATTAGATAATATATATAAAGTACTTAGCATGCTTTCTGCTGCTTAAGTAAGCACACTGTAAAAGGGTGCTTTTATTATTACATGACAGTGTTTTCTTTAGCTTCTGGGAACTCCTCAGAGCTTACAGATAAAATGGTTACTGTGAGCTCCAATGAGAGACCAATGTTGCTTTGTCTTAAATCCATGCTTGGCTAGTAGTTGAGTTGGGTTGATCAAGCTGAGCTCTTGCAGACTCTGGAAAGGAGGAGGTGAGAGCAGCCATGGCTGACACCTCCTTGTTGGGTCCCCCGAGAGCCATGGCCATCTTGGGTTTGACGCTTGCAGGTCAGCCTAAAGGATGCATGATCCCGGCAGCTGCTCATGTGTTCAGAGAGAGGGAGAACAAAGTTGCTATGGTTGAAAAACAAAACCACTTTTTTTTTTCTAGAAGGTATCAGAAGATGGATCTGGACTTCAAGTTCCAGAAGCATCAGAGATAGCCTGGAAGATTCTAGGCTGTTGGGGAGGAAAAAGATGTATTTTCCTGGCAGGAGTTCCTTTTAGGATTTAGGGTATAAACTACTCTATGGTGGTCATATGCTCTTATCACTGTAATGAAACAGTGGAATCTCCTTCTGTTCTGTCCATTTTTCTTTTCTTCGCCAACTATGTACAGAAAGGCCTGGGTGAGGTGGGGGAGCGATGACATCACTCTTTTCTGTCTCTAGGTTGAGCAGAAGCCAAGTTGAAGGCTGGCTCCTATTTTCCACAATTAGGTCTCACTTTGTTGGGGAAATTTTCCAATGTGCAATTCTATTCTGAGCACCACACTTTTATTTTTATGGAGGAAACTGAAAGGTGTCTATCATGTCTGAAGGGGTAGGTGAGTTGTCATAGAATACTGACCTCCTTGTTGCTAAAATGCACAAGGGGAAAATAAAGTCATTCACAACTGGTACCAACACACCAAAAATCAATCTTACGTTCACAGTGGAGTTTAATGGAATAAGCAGACTTCTGCAGCCAACTCCTGCAACAACTTGCTGCCTTGGTTTTCTTGATTGTAAAATGGGGACAAGAATAACAATCCCAATTAAATTACTGTTAGTTATTTCAACTCCTAATAGCAATAACTGATAGCATTTTTTCGAGTGTGATGTGCCGGGCGCTGTCCTTCACAACCACCCTCAGAGGCAGGCTTTATTATTTCCATTTTACAGGTAGAAGAAACTGAAACAAAGGGAAGTTAACTAACCTAAGTTTGCATAGCCAGGAAGGGCGGGACCAGGACTTGGATGGAGTCAGGCAGTCTGACCCAGGTCACCCAGTCCCTAATCATACTTTCATTTGGGCTCAATAATAAAGACTTGCAAATGCTGCTTGCTGGCGAGTAGTACGAGGTCATCTTCTGTAGAAGTGAAGTGAAGTGAAGTGATACAGGAAAAGTGAATTTTCCTGATAAGGGAAGCTTTATTCTGTAGGAATCTAAGTTTAATATTAGCCATTTGACAACATTTTTTCATGAACATCTCTCTTTTCCTCTATTCTTAAACAGAATGTGCAAAAAGTGACATAGCCATTTATACCCTGACGTACGTAACCTGTCCTGTGAACCATGTGCCAAACCTGTTCTGATGCCTTGCTGGCACCCCCAGGCACCTCCATCTCCTACTAACCAATGTTAAAGGGAAAAAAAAAACTCTCGGCAAGTTAAGTTTAGCAGAGTTTAATTGAGAAAAAACCAATTTGCAAATTGGGCAGCTTTCAAAACCAGAACAGGTTCTAAGAACTCTGGCCAGCAACACGGTCAGGCAGTATTTATGGATAGAAAACGGAAGTGAGGTGTACAGCTTAATTGGTTACAGCTTGTGCTTGCCTTATTTGAATCCGTTGGTTGCCTGTGAATGACTGAAGCTCAGCTGCTGTAATGGGCTGAGACTCAGCTGTTTGTTACAAAAGTATATTCCTAAATTAGGCTTTCAGTTAGTTTCCACACTAAGCCAGGCTGCAGTTCCTTGCTCTTTATGAAGGACCCAATTGCAGAGGCAAGCTCAGGCTAAATTTAGATCAATTTAACACCAAGGAGAAAAGCATTGATATTGACCCATTTTCCTGTTTATATAACTGAGGCACAGAGAGGTTAAACAACTGGCTCTGGGTCACAGAGCCTGGATTGAGCCTGGACTTTAACTTAAGCATTTTGGCTCCAGGGCCGTGTGCTCTTCCTGACCGACATTCTGAATTATGACACGGTGGAGTCTCCATAGCCTTCTAGTGGCAATGACCACCTTTGCTGTTTATTGATCCTTGGCTCTGTGTCAAATACTGTGCTAGAAATGCTAGAATGAGCTTGTCCATCCTGCAGCCTGTGGGCTGCATGCAGCCCAGGATGGCTTTGAATGTGGACCAACACAAATTCGTAAACTTTCTCAAAACATTATGAGATTTTTTTTCTTTTTAGGTCATCAGCTATAATTAGTGTTAGTTTATTTTATGTGTGGCCCAAGATAATTCTTCTTCCAACGTGGCCCAGAGAAGCCAAAAGATTGGACATCCCTGTGCTAGAAGCTTGATGTGCTGCATCTCACTCAACCCACTCCACAATTCCTCTGAATTAGGTACTGCTGTAATCCTGTTTTAGAGCTCAGGGAACAAAGACTTAGAGAAGTTAACTAACTTGCCCAACAACACGTAGCTAATAAGTGGCAGAGTTAAGGTTCAAGTTAATAGGTACAGGACCAAAACTTGTATTCTTTCAACTATGCAACTCTGCTTTTCCATACGGGCCTCAATAAAACAGATGTTCACGGTTGCTGGTGATTCACAAGAGGTTTGCCCTCCCGGGGGTCTGGGCATAAGCTCCTTTGCTGCCTTCTTTCTGCTCAGCTGCTTCTACCTTCCCCAGAGTTCCAAGTCTTGGTCTCTCTCGCTCAGCAGTTCCCTGGTCTGGTGGGATGCATAGAAACTGAGCCATGCCAGTCAGTGCTGGTTATATCCAGTTCACCCTCAGGCTGAGTCTGTCATTCAGTAATTTTGCAAGATGACCTAAGAACTGGTCCCCATCCCCATCTCTGTTCTTTCATTGGGGCAGCAATTTAGTATTTTAAAAAAATCTGTTAGGAGCCATTATTAGATAGTGCAATTCACAGATACACAGGGACCCTGAGGGTAGTCACGTGCTCCTTTGCGCAGTAGCACTAGGGTTATTGTTTCTACGAGCAACAGGGTCAAAGTCATGCTAACAGAGGGATATGCCTTCTTCATATGGAATCAGACAATGTTGTCTTCAGAGAAAAATTAGTCCTCATGCAGCAGGCATAAACCTTTAAGTTTGAATTAGGGTGTTCAGGAATGCAGGCTCATTTGGTCCTGGGAGCCCACCCAGGTCGGGTTTGTTGTGAACACGGTCATCCTTTTTCCCATGGTCCTTAGATGTGGTGATTCTCTGCTGCCTCTGGGCTGTGCTTGACACATAGACAACTTTGGCTTTGATTCTAGTCCAACTCGCCATGATGCACTATGCAGTCATTTTTCTCCGGAGTCTTTTTTCTTTTCCATTGTGGCTGCCAGGACTTGGCTCATTTTTGCTTTTATAATTATACCACAGAACAATTTATCTCTATTCCTTCCTTTTCTTCTTTCTTTGTCCCTCCTTCTCTCCCTCCCTTTCACCCTTTTCTTCCTTCTCTCTTTCTTTCCCTTCCACTCTTCAACACAAACCTGAAGGAAAATATCTAAAAATAAGGAGATTCTAATCCCTTTACATTTTTTTTTTGTAGAAACCCTATTTATATTTACCAAATATCACTTCTCTATGGGCTTAGGCTTTTAAGACAAAAGGCAGACATATTTGCAGGCCACTTCTGTTTTCCACTCTGCCACATGTTTCCTACTGACCACAGATGTACTTCGGAGATATTGCAGATTTGGTTCCAGACTGCTGCAATAAAGAAAATATCTCAATACAGGGAGTCACACAATTTTTTTTGCTTTTCCAGTGCATGTAAGTTATGTTTACACTATACTGTAGTCTATTAAATGTGCAAGAGCATTATGTTTAAAAAACAATGTACATACCTGGATTAAAACATATTTTGTTGCTAAAAAATACTAACAATCATCTGAACATTGAGCGAATCACAATCATTTTGCTGGTGGTGGGTTTTGCCTGGTTATTGATGGCTGCTAACTGATTGGGGTGGTGGTTGCTGAAGGTTGGGTGGCTATGGAAAGTCCTTAAAATAAGACAGTAATGAGTTCTGTCATGTTGATTGACTCTCTTTCACAAAAGATTTCTCTGTAGCTTGTGATGCGTTTAATAGCGTTTTACCCATATAGTCGAACTTCTTTTAAAATTGCAGTCAGTCCTCTCAAATCCTGCCACTGCTTTATCAATTATGTTTAAGTAATATTTGAAATTTTTAATTGTCATTTCAGCAATGTTCACAGCATCTTCAGGAATAGATTTCATCTCAAGAAGCCACTTTCTTTGTTCATCCATAAAAAGCAACTCCTCATCCTTTCAAGTTTGATCATAAGATTGCAATTCATCTTATGGGTCTAATTCTAGTTCTTTTGCTATTTCTACCACATCTTCAGTTACTTCCTCCACTGAGGTTCTGAACCCCTCCAAGTAATCCATGAGGGTTAGAATCAACTTCTTCCAAACTCCTGTTAATGTTGATATTTTGACCTGTTTTTGTGAATCACAAATGTTCTTTATGGCATGTAGGATGGTGAATCCTTTTCAGAAGGTTTTCAATATACTTTACTCAGATCCACAAGAGGAATCACTATGGCAGCTATGGCCTTACAAAATTTATTTCTTAAATAATAAAACTTGAAAGTCAAAATTACTTCTTGATCCATGGGCTATAGAATGGATGTTATGTTGGCAGGCAAGAAAACAACATTAATCTCCTTGTACATCTCCATCAGAGCCCTTGCGTGACCAGGTGCATTGTCAATGAGAAGAAATATTTTGAAAGGAATCTTTCTATTCTGAGAAATAGGTCTCAACCAGGGGCTTAAAATAGTAAGCCATGCTGTCATCCAGGCCTTGTTTTTCCATTTATAGGGCACAGGCAAAGTAGATTCAGCATAATTCTTAAGGTCCTCAGGATTTTCAGAATGGTAAATGAGTCTTGGCTTCAACTTGAAGTCACCAGTTGCATAGCCCCTAACAAGAGAGTCAGCTTGTTCTTTGAAGCTTTGAAGCCAAACATTGACTTCACCTCTCTAACTAGGCAAGTCCTAGATGGCATCTTCTTCCAATGTAAGGCTGCTTCATCTACATGAAAGATCTGTTGTTTAGGGTAACTACCATCATCAATAATCTCAGCTAGACCTTCTGGACAACTCTCTGCAGTTTCTTCTCGGCACTTGCTGCCTCACCTTGCACTTTTATGTTATGGAGATAGCTTCTTTTCTTAAACCTCGTGAATCAATCTCTGTTAGCTTCACACTTTTCTTTTGTAGCTTCCTCACTTCTCTCAGCCTTCATAGAATTGAAGAGTGTTAGGGCCTTGCTCTGGGCTAGGCTTTGGTTTAAGGCAGTGTTGTGGCTGGTTTGATCTATCTAGACCACTTAAACTTTTCCATCTCAGCAGTAAGGCTGTTTTGCCTTGTTATCATTTATGTTTTCACTGGAGTCACACTTTTAATTTCCTTCAAGAACTTTTCCTTTGCATTAAAAACTTGGCTGTTTGGCCCAAGATGCCTAGCTTTTTGCTCATCTTGGCTTTCAACATGCCTCCCTCAAGAAGCTTAATCATTTCTAATTTTTGATTTAAAGTGAGATGTGTCCAGGCCTGGTACAGTGGCTCATGCCTGTAATCCCAGCACTTTGGGAGGCCAAGGAGAATGGATCGCTTGAGGTCAGGAGTTCAAGACCAACCTGTCCAACATGGGGAAACTCCGTTTCTACCAAAATACAAAAATTAGTCAGGTGTGGTGGTGCATGCCTATGGTCCCAGCTACTTGTGAGGCTGAGGTACGAGAATCACTTGAATCCAGGAGGTGAAGGTTGCAGTGAGCTGAGATCACACCACTGCACTCCAGCCTGGGCGAGAGAGTGAGACTCTGTTTCAAAAAATAAATAAAAAGAAGAATAAATAAAGTGAGATATGTGCAACTCTTCCTTTTTCTTGAACAATTAGAAGCCATTATAGGATTATTAACTGGCTTAATTTCAGTGTTGTTGTGTCTCAGGGAATAGGGAAGCCAGAGGAGAGGGGAGAGATGGGGGAATTGCCAGTCGGTGGAACAGTCAGAACACAGACAACATTTACTGAGTAAGTTCACCATCTTATATGAGTACAGTTTGTGATGCCCCAAAATAAAGATAATAGTAACATCAAAGATCGCTGCTTGCAGATTACCATTGTGGGAGGGGAAGAAGGTGACAGCGTCCCAGTCACTTCATGAGATTCAGCCAAGACAGTTAGAAGGACCCTGGTTATCTTGGGATGCCAGCAGATGTGGAGGGAATCTATGGACCAGCTATGGCCAAGAGGATTTCTCATCCCTTCAGACCTCATTAGCACTGAGGTCACTGACTTACCTCCCTCCCATAGGTGGGCAAATAGCCTAAACGACAGGAGACAGGGTGTTCCACATTTATTTATCCAGCAAGTTATATCAAATAAGCCTATGTGGCAGCCAAGAAATGTTTTTCATTTTCCTTTTATGCAAAAATGAATGAGTTAGTTCTTGCCCTTGAGAAGCTCAAAGTCCAGCATAAGAAACAGAATTTTATGCAGAAAATGATAGTCCCTAGGGCTGTGCACGTGTGTACGTGTGTGTGTGTGTGTGGACTATTTTCTTACATTTCTGTCTCTGCCCCAGCCTTCTCGAGGATATTGGAAATATTCTGCCTTGCCTGCCACCTCTCACCTCCTCTTTCCTGGAGCAGGAGGAGTGACTTACCTGTTTGCTGGGAAGGGGAGAAATTAACACCCACTGCTCCATATGGGAAAGAAGGATGTGTTAAGTTAAAGGTCCCCATTCTCAAATGGCCCTTTTCCTTTCTCTTTGAAAACAGCTTCCTCTTAGCAGGTATGCACGCATGCATTCTCCTCTGTGTGACAAGAGATTTACTCTGTCACGGGAGGCCTGAAGTGCTCCAGCAGCTCCGGGTGAGCAGGTGAATAAGTCAGGACAAACACAGGGGGTGTGTGGCATATTAGGAAGCTCATTTGGCTGCAGGTGCATCGCTTTCCCGTGTCCAGCTTCATCTGTTAAGTAATGAAGCTGATATTGTGAGCTCCATCTCTCAGACTCATGTGCATTTCTCAATTGATTCCAAAAGCATAGGGGAGGGGTGGCATTTGTAGTTTCCCTTAAATCCTATCACAGGACGAGCACCATACAGAAATATGAACAGAGGGCTATGGGGTCAAAGAGGAGGGAGTACTAGTCAAGAAAGCCTTCACAGAAAAGGTGACAATTGAGCTGGGACTTGAATGGAAGGCATTAGCTAGATGTGACCCAGGAGCTTGACAGCCTATCTGATTGTTTTTTGTCCCCACCTCAGCCTTAGCGCAGAGCAGGGGACCCAGCAGGGGCTTCATAGCTGTCTGTGGAATAGAGAGATGACAACCCCTGGAGAACATTCTCTGACAGGGATGGAGGAGTCCTGGGAAACATGGGAGGGCCACCGTTCTATCACACATAACCTACCACCTTTGATGGCCTAAGGGCCACATGAATGATGCACAGCAAGAAGCACAGGGCTCTGCCTCATGACTGATCTCACAGGAGGATAGCATGCAAAGCTCTGGGTGGAAGAAACTCAGAAAGCAGAGACAGCGGGGTGGAGTGTCAGGAAAATCTAGGGCTGAAAGTTCACAAGTCAAGAAAATGCAGTAGCTACATATGTATACATGTGCTATGTTGGTGTGCTTGTACCCTAAAACTTAAAGTATAATAATAATAATAATAATAATAAAAGAAAATGCAGGAGCTTAATGTGAAGGGCTTTGAAAGAAATTGTGTGCTTGGGAGAGAACCAAGGAGAGCAATTCAGGTGACATGGAGTCAAGAATTTTCTTGATACAGAATGCCAACTTTGTTAGAGGATTTCTCCTTGGAATTGGTGGTGGGTAAAACATTAAAGGACTCAAGGAAAACCCACTGCACAGGCAGACAACCAACTTTCGTGGAAAACCAAGGACTAGAAAATTATTATTGAAAATTTGTTTTCTTGTGGTTAATCATTGCACGTTTGAGAGCTGGTGGTTTTTCATTGATGTAATTAGTGATTACATTTTCTAGAGGACATTTTTCATGTCAAGCAGACAGTGACTTCAAAGACGAGGAAGGATGGAGCTTCATGGAGAGAAAAAGAAGTGCCATGCTGACACAGTGAACGGGTGAAACTGGATTTGACAAAAGCACCCTCTTGCGTCATCAGCTACCTTTAAGAATCAGTAAACATGAGCTAATTTTTGAAATATAGTTGCAATTCTATGATAACACACTCTTTGGGATCTCCAAATGACTTGGCTGTGTGGAACTTTGCTCGTTCAGTCCAAGTTCACCTAATCTCTGTCTCTCCTCCAGTATATACTGGTATTAAAAATAGTCTCTATCCTAACAGGGGAAGAGGACGATGACAATACAGCGTGGCAAGTGTATAGATAGATAGAATAGGATGCTATTCTTACCCCTAAGGGGACCTAACCAAGCCCAGAGGAAGGTCACTGAAGGCTTTCAAAGAGGCCACAATGTCTGAGATGAGCTACAAGAGGAGTTACTGTGATTTATTACTTGGTGGTGGCTGTTAGTTTTCCTTGGAGCTAATGCTTTGAATCTGCCCTTCTCTTTATGTCACTCCTAGCTCTTGACTTTTGACCACCTGCCTTGCGCATCTGTTTGGGGCTATTAATATCATCAGTATCAGCAGTGTCCCAGCTCCTCTGTACCCACTTCTTCACCCTTGATTGTCTCAGTTGGCCCTCGTGATGCCTGTGTGACAACTGACCATGGGTACCTGGTATGACCCAAGGGCCTTGTTCCGTTTAGGCCCCTGTGTATTAATTAGGCTCTCCCAGACTTGAGGACCAAAGCCATGCTCCAGGATCGGAAGGCTATGTGAAGGTCCCTGGAATTAAGGGAACAGCAGATGTCTCAGCAGCTGTGCAGTCAAGACTCCTGGAGATCTGGGACATGGTTCTGGAGTGATCAGCCTGGCATTTCCTTATAATAGAGGCTCTGGCTCCTGGCTCCAGTGACTCTCTTGTGCTTGATGGTTAGCCTGTCAGTCTCTGAGCTGTCACTGACTCTGCCGCTGCTGTTTTCCCCTGCTCCTCTTGCATTTGAGCATCCTCAAGGAATTGCTTCCCCAAATTCTGGGTCTGGTTGGTATTGCTTGGGTAGCAGCTTTTCTTTTCTTCTTTTGTTATATTATTTTACCAACGTCTATATTAAAGACACAGAGTAGCAGCTTTTCTTGATACAAATATGACAATGTATGTGCTGGGAGCCACCCCATGTCTGCTTTGCCCAGAAGGGGACCCGGGGTATGCCAGCAACCTAGGTCTCCACCTAGGACTGCCTGGTCCTGGGGAGGAGTTTCCATTCCTGACCACATCCTTGGTGCCACAATGTCCAAGTATTCTGATCACAGCTCACAGAGTTTAGCCTGTACTAGGATTTTGACAGAATTCTCTACCTTGCATCCCCAGTCTTGATTTCACCCTCACTGTGACATCATAGTTCACTGCCATTAACATTTTATTAGGTTGGTACAAAAGTAATTGTGGTTTTTGCCATTAAAGGTAAAACCTAATACCTTCTCAAGCTATTATTCTTCTAAAACAACACAATCATGCCTTAGGATGGACCATGAGAGCTACTTTTTTCTAGGCTTGGTGATTGACTGGCCCTACCTCAAAAGCTCTCAGCCTGCCAATCCATGGCTCAGCTTTGACTCCTCACATGCTCTGGGCACTTACTCGCTGGGCTTTCTTTCATCTCAGCAGACTTCATCTTACACCTATCACTCTACTTGTTATAGTTCTAGGTTATATTTCTTTTAAAAAAATCTGCATCATATCACCAATTTTCATCTTTTTCTTTTTAAATTTTATAAATATTTTACTTTATTTATAGAGACAGAGTCTCACTATGTTGCCCAGGCTGATCTCAAACTCCTGTACGCACATGATCGTCCTGCTTTGGCCTCCCAAAGTGTTGGTATTATAGGCATGAACCACTGCACCCGGACAGTTTCATATTTTAAAACGGGAAATAGAAAGTCCCAAGCTAGGGGTGCAGCCCAGGTGGTATCCCAGGCACGGACGAGGTAGGCCAACTCCATAGAGACCAGATCCCCCATACGATCCATACGATCTTCCGCCTGTTCCTGGAAAGCCTTCTAGGTTGCAAAGCCAGCCATGTGGGACAGCCACACCACATGACACTCTTTTGGAAACTCTGCAGAGATGAAGAAGAAAGATTCCATCTAGAGGACAATAAGTCCAGCCTCAAAAGTAACTCAGTAGAGCTACTGGATGTGGCTGAGTTATTAAAGGCCATTCAGGGTATATGCTAAGGTGATTTTTGACCATCATAGGAGGTCTCCAACTTTCTGCTATTGGCCAGGTCTGCAAGCAGCCTATATTATGAACTTAAGGGGATATGGGTAGTGTTTCTCTAATTTCAGTCTTTCATACGTTCATCTTCATCATTTTGACTTTACATCGCCTAGACTATGATTTATATTTATTATTATGCTATTATTATTAACTTGTTTAAATCTACTGAAACTATAACATAATATTCACTTTTATTATAATAAGTAGTATCTGTAAAATCATATTTTTGATATATTACTTATATTTTCCTAATTAATATTAAATAAATTCAGAACAATTATAATAAAATATTCGCTTGTGTATACATTAAGCATTAAGTCCTCTTGTATACCTACATGGGGACACATACCACACTTTGTAAAACACAGCCATAGAGGACCTTTAAGTGACTGGAATGGAACACTTTTTATGTCAGCAGACTCCATTCTATTCAATTGATTCATCTCCACTTGAGAGGACTTCCAGAGGATTCTCCTTGATGCAGCTATTCCTGATGCTTCGTCATTGTGGAAACCGAGGTCTCTTTCACCAGGAACTTTAGTTCCTTACGTGTGACAGACTTCAAACTGTCTCAGCTCAACAAATATTTGCTTGCTCACTATATGCAAGGTACCATGCGAGGTGCTATGGATGGGGCACTCACTCATGGCCCTACTTCTAAGCAGCTCCCTTCCTCTGTGACGTTACGAGGAAAGCATATTTCCAGAGGACGATGGCAAAGAAAAGTTACTATGATATGATGCTGTGCCAGAAACCCCACTGAGGAAGTCTGTGGCTTAGGCTGGAGGTCTAAAGGGAACCTTTCCCTCCCCTAAAACCCAAGCCTTCTGACCACTCTTCAACCCATCAAAGGATAGAAAATGAAACAGGGAGCATGGGAGAGAAGAGGAGAGAGAGATAGATGGCTAGACCTCCTCAGGTCCATTTACATCTGCCACAAGGTCTAGTCATGTCCTAGAATTTCCAGTTCAGAGCCTCCCACCACCATCCCTGCATGGGGAGCAAAAAGAAGGGATAACGGAGAAGCCTATCTGGAGAAAGTGCCATTGAGGCAGATCCCTGAAGGGGGTAATGTTTCCAAATTCATAAGTGGATTTAAAGCCCCCTTTAAGGACAGAAATGTTAGTTCTTTCTGCCATTACCTCTCTGGTCAGCCTCCATTCATCTGGTATCTAAGTAGAAATTAAGTCCATAAATATCCACAACAGAAAATTATTATGGTAGGGATCCCTGGAACAATCTTCCCTATGGTCTGGGTAGCTCTATGAAAATGCCACTGTGCAATGAGACTTCCTGTCTTTGGTCACCAATCTGTCTTGTAGAGTAGGAAAAGTATGTAGCCTTAGATATGAGCCTGGTTAATGCACTGTTGGAATACTGAAGTTTGATTTTGTGCCAATGCCATGATAAGCACATGATAGGAGACAGCATGATTGTCTCCTAGCTGTGTGTGTATGTTTTGTAAGCCTGTATTTGAAAGTGTTACTCAGCAACAGTCAGGACCATACTCAGGTGGTCTCATTTGAGGAGAAGCCCAATGCCCATCTCTTGGGGTCAGCTTAAGCCAACAGGACCTGTGTTGGGTCCTGGCCACTGCTGTTCCACCTGCTGGGACTCCATGAAATGTTAAGATGGTATCACCTGTCCCCTTCTGCCATCAACGTGAGCATAACTCTGCCTAGGTGGTAAGAAATTATAACCCTGAACTCCTAACTTCATCTGGGGACACTTCCTTTTCCTCTCCACTGGGTCTGGGGAGAATAGGAAGTAGAATGAAAGCTTAATTGGCTTTTTGCCTGCACTGTGAGTCTGGCTCTTTTTGTAAACTCCCATTAGAAGAAAAAGAATCCACTTTATTTCTGCCACAGGAATGAGCAAATTAGTCCTTAAGCAGATGAATGCAACATCAACTCTGTCACCAGCTCACCAGCTGTCTAAAGAGAATGGATGACTCTTTAGACAACAACAACAAACACAGCACTTCATACACTTGTGAGAGACTCAACTGGAAGTTGTCTGCAACCTAGCAATTGCTAAAGGCTACTCGAGACATCTGTCACTTGAAAGAGATAGTCTAAGGGACACGCTCCACATCACTTTCACTGAATCCTCTAAGTACCATTTGTATATTAATTCAGGAAGCAGCAAGTGAATGCTTTTGAGGTCCTTAAAGAAAAGTCTAGCAGGAGTTAAGACTGAATATTATGCTTTTGAAAATCTTTTTTTTTTCTTTTTATTATTATTATTATTATTATTATTATACTTTAGGCTCTATGGTACATATGCTCAACGTGCAGGTAAGTTACATATGTATACGTGTGCCATGCTGGTGCACTGCACCCACCAACTCGTCATCTAGCATTAGGTATATCTCCCAATGCTATCCCTCCCCACTCCCCCCACCCCACAACAGTCCCTGAAGTGTGATGTTCCCCTTCCTGTGTCCATGTGTTCTCATTGTTCAATTCCCACCTATGAGTGAGAATATGCGGTGTTTGGTTTTTTGTTCTTGCGATAGTTGACTGAGAATGATGATTTCCAATTTCATCCATGTCCCTACAAAGGACGTGAACTCATCATTTTTTATGGCTGCATAGTATTCCATGGTGTATATGTGCCACATTTTCTTAATCCAGTCTATCATTGTTGGACATTTGGGTTGGTTCCAAGTCTTTGCTATTGTGAATAATGCCGCAATAAACATACATGTGCATGTGTCTTTATAGCAGCATGATTTATAGTCCTTTGGGTATATACCCAATAATGGGATGGCTGGGTCAAATGGAATTTCTAGTTCTAGATCCCTGAGGAATCGCCACACTGACTTCCACAAGGGTTGAACTAGTTTACAGTCCCACCAACAGTGTAAAAGTGTTCCTATTTCTCCACATCCTCTCCAGCACCTGTTGTTTCCTGACTTTTTAATGATTGCCATTCTAACTGGTGTGAGATGGTATCTCATTGTGGTTTTGATTTGCATTTCTCTGATGGCCAGTGATGGTGAGCATTTTTTCATGTGTTTTTTGGCTGCATAAATGTCTTCTTTTGAGAAGTGTCTGTTCATGTCCTTTGCCCACTTTTTGATGGAGTTGTTTGTTTTTTTCTTGTAAATTTGTTGGAGTTCATTGTCAATTCTGGATATTAGCCCTTTGTCAGTTGAGTAGGTTGCAAAAATTTTCTCCCATTTTGTAGGTTGCCTATTCACTCTGATGGTAGTTTCCTTTGCTGTGCGGAAGCTCTTTAGTTTAATTAGATCCCATTTATCAATTTTGGCTTTTGTTGCCATTGCTTTTGGTGTTTTAGACATGAAGTCCTTGCCCATGCCTATGTCCTGAATGGTATTGCCTAGGTTTTCTTCTAGGGTTTTTATGGTTTTAGGTCTAACATTTAAGTCTTTAATCCATCTTGAATTGATTTTTGTATAAGGTGTAAGGAAGGGATCCAGTTTCAGCTTTCTACATATGGCTAGCCAGTTTTCCCAGTACCTTTTATTAAATAGGGAATCCTTTCCCCTTTTCTTGTTTTTGTCAGGTTTGTCAAAGATCAGATAGTTGTAGATATGTGGCATTATTTCTGACGGCTCTGTTCTGTTCCATTGATCTATATCTCTGTTTTGGTACCAGTACCATGCTGTTTTGGTTACTGTAGCCTTGTAGTATAGTTTGAAGTCAGGTAGCGTGATGCCTCCAGCTTTGTTCTTTTGGCTTAGGATTGACTTGGCGATGCGGGCTCTTTTTTGGTTCCATATGAACTTTAAAGTAGTTTTTTCCAATTCTGTGAAGAAAGTCATTGGTAGCTTGATGGGGATGGCATTGAATCTGTAAATTACCTTGGGAAGGATGGCCATTTTCATGATATTGATTCTTCCTACCCATGAGCATGGAATGTTCTTCCATTTGTTTGTATCCTCTTTTATTTCCTTGAGCAGTGGTTTGTAGTTCTCCTTGAAGAGGTCCTTCACATCCCTTGTAAGTTGGATTCCTAGGTATTTTATTCTCTTTGAAGCAATTGTGAATGGGAGTTCACTCATGATTTGGCTCTCTGTTTGTCTGTTATTGATGTATAAGAATGCTTGTGATTTTTGTACATTGATTTTGTATCCTGAGACTTTGCTGAAGTTGCTTATCAGCTTAAGGAGATTTTGGGCTGAGACAATGGGGTTTTCTAGATATACTATCATGTCATCTGCAAACAGGGACAATTTGACTTCCTGTTTTCCTAATTGAATACCCTTGATTTCCTTCTCTTGCCTAATTGCCCTGGCCAGAACTTCCAACACTATGTTGAATAGAAGTGGTGAGAGAGGGCATCCCTGTCTTGTGCCAGTTTTCAAAGGGAATGCTTCCAGTTTTTGCCCATTCAGTATGATATTGGCTGTGGATTTGTCATAAATAGCTCTTATTATTTTGAGATATGACCCATCAATACCTAATTTATTGAGAGTTTTTAGCATGAAGGGTTGTTGAATTTTGTCAAAGGCCTTTTCTGCATCTATTGAGATAATCATGTGGTTTTTGACTTTGGTTCTGTTCATATGCTGGATTACATTTATTGATTTGCGTATATTGAACCAGCCTTGCATCCCAGGGATGAAGCCCACTTGATCATGGTGGATAAGCTTTTTGATGTGCTGCTGGATTCTGTTTGCCAGTATTTTATTGAGGATTTTTGCATCAATGTTCATCAAGGATATTGGTCTAAAATTCTCTTTTTTGGTTGTGTCTCTGCCTGGCTTTGGTATCAGGATGATGCTGGCCTCATAAAATGAGTTAGGGAGGATTCCCTCTTTTTCTATTGATTGGAATAGTTTCAGAAGGAATGGTACCAGTTCCTCCTTGTACCTCTGGTAGAATTCGGCTGTGAACCCATCTGGTCCTGGACTTTTTTTGGTTGGTAAGCTATTGATTATTGCCACAATTTCAGCTCCTGTTATTGGTCTATTCAGAGATTCAACTTCTTCCTGGTTTAGTCTTGGGAGGGTGTATGTGTTGAGGAATTTATCCATTTCTTCTAGATTTTCTAGTTTATTTGCACAGAGGTGTTTGTAATATTCTCTGATGGTAGTTTGTATTTCTGTGGGATCGGTGGTGATATCCTCTTTATCATTTTTTGTTGCATCTATTTGATTCTTCTCTCTTTTTTTCTTTATTAATCTTGCTAGCAGTCTGTCAATTTTGTTGATCCTTTCAAAAAACCAGCTCCTGGATTCATTAATTTTTTGAAGGGTTTTTTGTGTCTCTATTTCCTTCAGTTCTGCTCTGATTTTAGTTATTTCTTGCCTTCTGCTAGCTTTTGAATGTGTTTGCTCTTGCTTTTCTAGTTCTTTTAATTGTGATGTTAGGGTGTCAATTTTGGATCTTTCCTGCTTTCTCTTGTGGGCATTTAGTGCTATAAATTTCCCTCTACACACTGCTTTGAATGCATCCCAGAGATTCTGGTATGTTGTGTCTTGGTTCTCGTTGGTTTCAAAGAACATCTTTATTTCTGCCTTCATTTCGTTATGTACCCAGTAGTCATTCAGGAGCAGGTTGTTCAGTTTCCACGTAGTTGAGCGGTTTTGAGTGAGATTCTTAATCCTGAGTTCTAGCTTGATTGCACTGTGATCTGAGAGATAGTTTGTTATAATTTCTGTTCTTTTACATTTATTGAGGAGAGCTTTACTTCCAAGTATATGGTCAATTTTGGAATAGGTGTGGTGTGGTGCTGAAAAAAATGTATATTCTGTTGATTTGGGGTGGAGAGTTCTGTAGATGTCTATTAGGTCTGCTTGGTGCAGAGCTGAATTCAATTCCTGGGTATCCTTGTTGATTTTCTGTTTCGTTGATCTGTCTAATGTTGACAGTGGGGTGTTAAAGTCTCCCATTATTAATGTGTGGGAGTCTAAGTCTCTTTGTAGGTCACTCAGGACTTACTTTATGAATCTGGGTGCTCCTGTATTGGGTGCATATATATTTAGGATAGTTAGCTCTTCTTGTTGAATTAATCCCTTTACCATTATGTAATGGCCTTCTTTGTCTCTTTTGATCTTTGTTGGTTTAAAGTCTGTTTTATCAGAGACTAGAATTGCAACCCCTGCCTTTTTTTGTTTTCCATTTGCTTGGTAGATCTTCCTCCATCCTTTTATTTTGAGCCTATGTGTGTCTCTGCACATGAGATGGGTTTCCTGAATACAGCACACTGATGGGTGTTGAGTCTTTATCCAATTTGCCAGTCTGTGTCTTTTAATTGGAGCATTTAGTCCATTTACATTTAAAGTTAATATTGTTATGTGTGAATCTGATCCTGTCATTATGATGTTAGCTGGTTATTTTGCTCATTAGTTGATGCAGTCTCTTCCTAGTCTCGATGGTCTTTACGTTTCGGTATGATTTTGCAGTGGCTGGTACCGGTTGTGCCTTTCCATGTTTAGCGCTTCCTTCAGGAGCTCTTTTAGAGCAGGCGTGGTGGTGACAAAATCTCTCAGCATTTGCTTGTCTGTAAAGTATTTTATTTCTCCTTCACTTATGAAGCTTAGTTTGGCAGGATATGAAATTCTGGGTTGAAAATTCTTTTCTTTAAGAATGTTGAATATTGGTCCCCACTCTCTTCTGGCTTGTAGGGTTTCTGCCGAGAGATCCGCTGTTAGTCTGATGGGCTTCCCTTTGATGGTAACCCGACTTTTCTCTCTGACTGCCCTTAACATTTTTTCCTTCATTTCAACTTTGGTGAATCTGACAATTATGTGTCTTGGAGTTGCTCTTCTCGAGGAGTATCTTTGTGGCATTCTCTGTATTTCCTGAATCTGAATGTTGGCCTGCCTTGCTAGATTGGGGAAGTTCTCCTGGATAATAACCTGCAGAGTGTTTTCCAACTTGTTTCCATTCTCCCTGTCACTTTCAGGTACACCAATCAGACGTAGATTTGGTCTTTTCACATAGTCCCACATTTCTTGGAGGCTTTGCTGGTTTCTTTTTATTCTTTTTTCTCTAAACTTCCCTTCTCACTTCATTTCATTCATTTCATCTTCCAGGGCTGATACCCTTTCTTCCATTTGATCGCATCGGCTCCTGAGGCTTCTGCATTCTTCACGTAGTTCTCGAGCCTTGGTTTTCAGCTCCATCAGCTCCTTTAAGTACTTCTCTGTATTGGTTATTCTAGTTATACATTCTTCTAGTTTTTTTTCAAAGTTTTCAACTTCTTTGCCTTTGGTTTGAATATCCTCCGGTAGCTCAGAGTAATTTGATCGTCTGAAGCCTTCTTCTCTCAGCTCGTCAAAGTCATTCTCCGTCCAGCTTTGTTCCGTTGCTGGTGAGGAACTGCGTTCCTTTGGAGGAGGAGAGGTACTCTGCTTTTTAGAGTTTCCAGTTTTTCTGCTCTGTTTTTTCCCCATCTTTGTGGTTTTATCTACTTTTGGTCTTTGATGATGGTGATGTACAGATGGGTTTTTGGTGTGGATGTCCTTTCTGTTAGTTTTCCTTCTAACAGACAGGACCCTCAGCTGCAGGTCTGTTGGAGTACCTGGCTGGCCGTGTGAGGTGTCAGTCTGCCCCTGCTGGGGGGTGCCTCCCAGTTAGGCTGCTCGGGGGTCAGGGGTCAGGGACCCACTTGAGGAGGCAGTCTGCCCGTTCTCAGATCTCCAGTTGCGTGCTGGGAGAACCACGGCTCTCCTCAAAGCTCTGATGGAAATGCAGAAATCACCCGTCTTCTGCGTCACTCGCACTGGGAGCTGTAGACCGGAGCTGTTCCTATTCGGCCATCTTGGCTCCTCCCCTCGCTTTTGAAAATCTTGAGAGTTGATGGAACAAAGGTCATTTGGCAAGTGTCTTTGTATTTTTTGTATGTTTATTTTTGAAAGTGTTACTGGTTGTATGAGCCATGTTACATTTCCTAAAATTCACTGATAGGGAATAAAAAATCTTTGACCAGATTAATGTATTTATTCTCCCAACAAACCTTTATAGAATGTTTTTTTTTGCACCAGGCTGTGGGCTAGGTATTGGAAAATGGATGAAAAATTATGTTTTCTTTTGTCTGAAATAAGCTCTGGGTAGCCCAAGCTGCATTCGTTTTTGCTATATCTGGCAGGAGCACCAAAGTAAATTTAGTGTTCAAGTACATTAACTACTACTTCCCACGCACAACTATTTTATTTTTGTTATTAATAAAATGACCTCTTCTTATTTTTCTTATTGAAAAAACTATATTGTAAAGAGTTATTTCTCATTGTAAAATTTTCATATAGTATAGAAAAGTCTGTCAGCTCTCTCTTCTTTATACATCCTCTAATTGTACTCCTTAGTGACACCATTAATTGGGTGTTATCCATGAGTCCAGCTGTGAAATACACATACAGATTCACTCTCACACACACTTGTGTTTTATGCCAGATGTTTCACACACACACATACACACATACACACACACCCTGGGAGCAAGGAGATTGGAATGGAGTACCCCAGGTGCAGGCAATAAGGAGGTGCATTGTTATAAGAGAATTGTAAAATATAACACAACCTTCTAAAAGTAAATATGCTTTTTTTTTTTTTTTCTGTTGCCCAGTCTGGAGTGCAGTGGTGCAATCTTGGCTCACTGCAACCTCCACCTCCCTGGTTCAAGCGATTCTCCTGCCTCAGCCTCCTGAGTAGCTGGGACTACAGGCACCTGCCACCATGCCCAGCTAATTTTTGTATTTTTAGGAGAGATGGGGTTTCACCATGTTGGTCTGGCTGGTCTCGAACTCCTGACCTTGTGATCCACCCACCTCAGCCTCCCAAAGTGCTGGGATTACAGGTGTGAGCCATTGCGCCCAGCTGTAAATATGCTTTTTATTAGCGCCATGCACCACTAATTCTAAACAATGTCAGGGATAAAATAATACTCCTTATGAGGTAAACTTCTGTCCCCAGTCCCCCTCCCCTGCTGCTAAACTTCTGAACATACACACATTTATACATAGGCAAACACATTTATATAGGCAAATGTATAAAATTATATGTGCACAACATATATCTTTTGTAAAATACAATTGGGATAATATGTATTATTCTTGAAATATTTTTCTATTAATTTATATTGGACTTCTTTCTACATCATTTCTTATATATCAAATTCTTTCTTAATGACTGTCATATATTCTATCATATGAATGTACCATAAATTTTCTAAGTCCCCTATGTATATATATATTTACTATTACCATGAAAGATACATGAGTTTTGTTAATCCAGACTGATAGTCTTTTACTTTTAGTGGGTAAGTTTACCTCATTTATATATTTTTAAATAACAGATATATGGGTTACATCTAATTTTGTCACACTATTTATTTGGTCACAGTATGTTTATATTTTTTGTTTATATTGTTTCCTTACTTTTTTTTTTGCTATTTGTTCTGTGCTTTCTTTTTCCTTGTCTTCTAATAATAATATTTGAAATTTTGATATAGTTAAACTTCTAATTTTTGTTTTATCAATCTTGGACAGTTTTTATACTACATCATAAAGGAAGAGGAAAAGTTATATTTCATACTTTCTTCCAGCTCCTTCCCCTCGTCTTACTTTTTGTTATTTTTTTATACTACCGAGATTTATAAAGTATACCAAGCTGAGCTCTGGGAGCGTTATTATACACTCAGTGGTCACCAACACTTCTTTCCTCCATGACTTTCCCATTCATGACATGACTTTAAACACTTTTTACTTATCTTTGGATTGGGTTGGCTAGATTTTGTCATCAAGTGTCTTTTTTTTTTTTTTTTTTTAAGGATTCATGTATGTGCTATGTTATTAGAATTTTACATTATTAAAATTATTTTTCTGCTACTTTTAAACATAAAACATGTGTTTCTTGGGCCACGCATTTTTTTCCCCATCAGAATTCTGTAGAAATTGTTTCACCAACTTTTTGCACTGAATGTTGCCATTGAGAGGACTGAGGTCAGGGATTTTCTCTTTTTGGGGAACATGCTTTTAATTTTTGAATGCCTGTAGGACTCTTTCTTTATTCTTAATTTCAGGGTCCCCACTAAGACAGGGTTTAAACTTGAGACTGTATTTTTCCTTGAACAAAAATTGTGTGTTCTACACATTGTAGTCAGTAGATTTTTATATTTTTCCGTATTTCAGGTTTGCTTTTTTATGTCTTTGAATATTTGTTTGTTTCTCCACATTAGGAAGATCATAGACATGAAGAACATCCTTACAATGACTATATTTTCAGTATCATCTATTTTTCTGGCTACTTCTAATGCAAGTATCTTCTCTATAATCTCTTTTATCATCTATTATTTTCTATTTAATTTTGTATGAATTTCTTGAGCTATACCTCCATATTCCTGTATTCAGTATTATATTTTCTTCTTGCTACCTGTAATGTGACTGATTTTTATTCCTATGTTTGTATTATTTTAAATTTCTTCCAATACTTCTTCAGTTCATTTTAAAATTTCTTTTTATTCTTTCATCCTCTAATCTTTGATTCTATGGTTTTTTTTTTCTTTACTTTCTCCAAAGAACCTAAGTTCTGTTTCTTTATAAATAGAGTAAAAGAATATACAATTTCTTATCTTTTCTGAAATGATTCTTTTTTGGAATAGGTTTTTTTTTAAAAAAAAAATCTGCTTTTTTTGGGTAGGTTTGTTTCTTACTTTTTAGGTACTCTCTTTACATTTTGCATCCTTTGTGCTAATATGTGAAGAGGACAAGTCTTTACAGGAGGATGTGATCAGGGAAAGCCATGGATGTTAACCTGGGAAATGTCTTATCAGAACTCTTTTTAGATTTCTCTTTCTCTACCTGGAGGACACATCTCTCCCCAGTTTTCTGATCTTCCGTGGTCGGGGAGAGCAGATTATCCAGATAGGAGGTCATTGCTGCTCTCAATGCAGCCTCCAACTTACAACTGATTGCTTAAACCTTCTTTATAATAAAAATTCAAAAGTACCAAATGATATAGGTTGAAAAACAAGTCTACCCCTACACTTAGCCCCTTCCCCTGAGGTAACCACTCTTGCTAGTTTTGTGTGTATTCTTCTGGACAAAGAGTCTATAGATGTACAACTCTATAGATGTTCAAATAGTAGTGCTGTATATATATGGTTGAGTTTTCTCACTTAACAGTGTATGCTAGCAATTGTTCCATATTAGCATACATGTTATCTGTCCAGTCTTGTTAATGCCACAGGGTGTTCTTTTGGACTCACTCTCAGGGCTTACTGTTCAAGTTCAGGTATTCTCGGCCAGCAGAAGGTTTCCAAATGTTGAGGAGGAAATATCTTCATTCATTTTAACTTTTTCCATGTATTCTTCCACCTCATGAGTGGCTGGAGTTGCCAGGACCCCCTGGAGGCCTAGTGAGGGCCAAGGTACAGAGCCAGCCATCCTCTTGTTTGTAGAAGATAAAAGGACAATCAGTAATCCCTGCTCATAACTACGCTCGTCCAAGCTTAAAATGCTAGACTAGGAGAAACTTGACTGTGATAGCTTGATGAAACAGGTATTAAATGCGAAAGAAGATTACGTAAGTAAATAAGGTACTCTAGAGAGCTTTGTTTTCTCTCTAGTTCCCTTTCCTACAAGAGGGGATGAAAACCTCTAGCTACCAAAATGTGTTTTGTTTTAGCATGTCAGAAGCTTGGCTTATACAGCTGGCTTCACTCTGTACCTAAAATATTTTTCATGAAAACAATATAGTTATATCTGAAACTGGGACAAAAACAAGTTAACAATATCAGATTGATTAAACAAATAGATTTAAGAAGGGCTGAGATAAGCCATCTGAAGTTTTAACCTCTATAGGAGAGGTTTTTTTTTTTTTTTTTTGGACAGAGTCCCGCTCTGTCACCCAGGCTATAGTATAGTGGCGTGAACTCTGCTCACTGCAACTTCCGACTCCTGAGTTCAAGCGATTCTCTTGCCTCAGCCTCCCGAATAGCTGGGATTGCAGGCACGCGCCACCATGCCCGGCTAATTTTTTTTGTATTTTTAGTAGAGATGGGGTTTCACCATGTTGGCCAGGCTGGTCTTGAACTCCGGACCTCAGGTGATCTGCCCATCTCTGCCATCCAAAGTGCTGGGATTACAGGTGTGAGCCACTGCGCCCAGCCGGGAGAGATTTTTAAAGCAAATCTTGGGTCTGATTTCCCAATTTACATCCATTCATGAGGATAGATAGAAATTTCTCCAGGGGGCTATTTGGAATGCGTTTCCTGGTGAGGTAGAACTCTTCCCTGTGGTGCTTTCAGCTGCAGGAGAATTCAGTGTATTGTCTCCACACAAACCTTCTACACAGCCGTTGGTAACTCTTGTTGATCTGTTGGTTGTTGTGAGAATGGAGATATGGTTGGACATTCTTATTTAAAAGGATCTTTTGGCTAGGCATGGTGGCTCACACCTGTAATCCCAGCAGTTTGGGAGGCTGAGACTGGCGGATCACTTGAGATCAGAAATTCGAGACCAGCCTGGCCAACATGGTGAAACGTCTCTACTAAAATGCAAAAATTAGCTGGGCACGGTGGCAGCTGCCTGTAATCCCAGCTACTTGGGAGGCTGAGGCAGGAGAATTGCTTGAACCCAGGAGGTGGAGGTTGCAGTGAGCCGAGATTGCGCCACTGCACTCCAGCCTGGGCGACAGAGCAAGAATATCTCAAAAAAATAAATAAATAAATAAAATAAAAAAGGATCTTTTATTACATGTATAATATGTGCTTATTATATTCCTGGCATTGTGCTAAGCATTTTATATGCATTATCTCATTTAACTTTCACAAACAACATGATTAGATAGAGTCAGACACCTGGGATCAAGTTTTGACTCTGCCAGCCCTAATGCTTGGCAAGACTGTTTAACTTCTCTGAGTTGCTTTTCACCTGTATAAGGTGGGGCTAGTGATAGCAGTCACCTGGACAGTTGGGAAAATTAAATGAGGTAATGCATGAAAAGCTCCGAGCAGAGTGCCTGGCGCCTAGTCAGCACTCATAAATGTCTTTTTATATTTGTATTATTACTCTTATTACTCCCATTTTATAAATGAAGAAACTGGGGGCCACGCAAAGGGTGTCGTTTGCCATGTCACTGAGCCAGTAAAGTGGATCTAGGACCCAGACACTGGTCTGGCTGATGGTAGAGACTGACCTTTTACAGATGATACTGCCTGTCTTCTTCCACATATCCAGCATCACCTCTCTGGGGCTCAAAGCTTTTTGGGGATACCCTGTGCCCTAACAAGACAACATGCATTTGAATCTCCTCATACAATAGATGCATTCTCAAAGACTGTATTCATGTTGAGTCCTGTTTTTCCTTGGCCTTCATTATATGAATAATTTTATGATTGTGCCTTTCTTTCTTGTTCAATATTTTCATTCAAAGACTCATGAACACATTTGAATCCTAGTTTACTCTCTGGAATCTTAATTATTCTTTCAGAGTTTTTATCCATTTACTGCAGAATGTGCCTTAGCTAGAGTTACTCATAGGAGGAGCTCAGGAGCCATTCAATAAATATTGAATGTGACTAAGGGTCTCACTAACATGTGTCCCTCCACCAATTAGTTATTGCATTCCTAAAATGTTTTGCTTAGAACAAAAGATTGTTTTATGTAAGACCAAGTGGGTATTTACATGAGAGAGTTGTTTTTGTTTTGATTTCTTTGAAGTATGCAACTAATTATATCTGGAGACAAGAAGACAGCTTTTGTTATTTTAATGTCCTTTTTAGCAGATAACTCTCAAAATAAATGAAAGTATAGCTGATACTCATTATTCATGGGAATTCTGTCCTACAAAGTCATGATGAACACCAAATTAGTGAGTACTAAACAAGGGGAAATACGGTGTTAAATTCCTGAGCATCTCTGGTCATAACATTTTTGTCAATCAATCAGTACATAACTTTGTTTTAGGTGTATGTCTACTTAAAGATATCTTATTTAATATATAGTTGATGCATTAACATTGAACTCATGGCCAGTAGCACTAATTCATGCCTGAAGGAAGCACATCACAGGCTTGCTACACTCAGGAACAACAGCACTACATTTGAGGACCATTTTAAACAGAGAAATCACCAATACACAGCACAAAAATGCAAAAAATGTTTTTTTCCAGGATGACAAATAGGAAGCAGTGCCAGCATGCCTCTCCCACTTTGAAGGACAGAACAGTGTGTGAAGACTCTCACTGTGAACTTTCGTTCCAAGAATCACCATAGGAACTTACCATGAAAACCAAAATAATAAACAGATCCTTTGAAATAAGTGGCAAACTCCATGAGACAGGTAAAAAACTTTGAGTTCCCAGAGTGGGGGAGGGGGACAGCCTACCTGTGAGCAAATATCCCCACTGGGGAAATCTAAAAATCTAGATCACGGGAGAAGGTTTTAACCTTACTTAGAGCTAGAACAGATTTGGGGAGCAGCATGAAATATAAAAGCAGAAGGAGCAGCAGGAAGAGCCTAGTAAGCACTCCCAGTCTCCAGCTTGAGCCCAGGGAAGCCATCCCTGACTGTATCTCACAAGGGTCCATGGGAAAGGCAGCCATGAACTCAGGGAGGGGTTGCAGGTGAAAGAAGCTTCCAACTGAATTTTGTGACATAATTTTGAGTGGGCACAAACTCCCTTGAGCAGAATCAGGGACAAGTGGGAAGTGCTGCAGATATGCCTGTAAGAGCTGACCACCCAGCATTGCAGGCAGAAAGAGAGGGGCAGGCCTGAAAGCCATGTGCTTGCTTTCTCAGTGGGGTAGCTTATGGCCTGGGGTAAGGTGTGAGTTCCATGTGCACAGTCTGCCTGGATCTAAATTTGGTGCCATTAGCAAGGCACTGCAAGAGTGAGACCAGACTCACCGACTGCATGGGAGCTGAGTGAGGCCTAGAGCTACCGGCTATTCCCCACTCTCCTTGAAAACTCTATTGCACAGCAGAGGCAGCCATACTCCCCTCTGGGACATAATTCCATTGGCCTGAGAACCACCCCTTCATCCCCCAGAGTGGCTGTGGCAAGCCCCACCCAAGGAGAGTCTGAGCTCAGACTAATCCTGCCCCCACCTGATGCTATTTCTCTACCTGCCCTGGTAGGTGAACACAAAAGACATAAAGTCATGGGAGCTTTATGGCCCCACTCACTGCCTGAGAAACCAGAAGACCTCCCCTGGCCAACTTAGGGAAAGCTCAAATTCTGCTATACTACTGCATCTGGTGCTCTCTTGCAAGTGCCACCTCCCTGGCTGGAGGCAAACCAACTAGGCCGTTACAGCAACTCATGACAGAGTAGCCCTGCTCCCAGAAAGGAGAAAACAACAGCTAACACCACTGCCTGCAACACCCTGGCTAACCAGAAGTCCTGAGTCTGTTAGCATTCAAGAAAGCCAGCACATTAAGCCAATCTACAACCGAGGACTCTCACAGAGTCTACATCACTCTCCTGCCGCCTCTGTCAGAACAGGTGCTGGTATCCATGGCTAGGAGACCTGAAGATGGATCACATCAATGGACTCTTTGCATACATTGCCTAGCACCAGCTTGGAGCCTAGTAGCCCTGCTGGGTGGCTCAACCCAGAAGAGCAATAACAATCATTGCAGTCAAGCTCTCAGGAAGTCCCATTCCTAGGGGAAGGGACAGAGCACCACATCAAGGGATCACCCCATGGGACAAAAGACTCTGAACAGCAGGCCTTGAGTCCAGATCTTTCCATTGGTGAGAAGTTTCTCACAACAGAGACACAATGGGAGTGCTGGGCATAGCAGGGGAAAGTCTGCACCTCTACCCCAACAGGCAGGCAGCCTCTGTAATCATGAAGGGACTTGGAAAAGGAGTCTTTGTTCCCCACTGGCACTCCACTGCAGACACAGCTGGGCTCCCCCGACAGGAATGCAGCATGGATGCACCTGTAGACAGCCCTCCTGGAACAATCCAGGGTGAGCACAGCCCCACAGGAGGAGAACCCCACAGATTCAGGCCTGCATGAGCAGCAGAGTCATAATTCCTCCCTACTTGGAAGGTCAACATTCCTATAGATGAAAAAAGCTCCCTGTCCGATCTGAATAGCCAAAACACTGGAACAGGAGTAAAGTTGTGAGGTGAATAGCTTTACTGTTTGCCTGGCAGGAGAGCTGAGGTAGCCCCCACTCTTCACCCTGATAAAACCTCAGCACATCTAATTGAGAGCTCCTCCAGCCACCCTCATCAAGTCTGGGACCTCAGCCCACCATTGGGTATTATATCTACTTACCTACCTTAGCAATAACCGGTGCCTCCCCAGCGTTACCTCTCCTACTGGCCTGAAGTCTGAATCATCAACTCAGTAAATAAAGTACTGGGGTAAAATTAAATAAACGAAGTGTACACCATGAGAACAAGATAAGTTTCAAGACATCCCTGCCATTCCAACTCCATAGGCGACAATGAACTTGCCCACACACCAAGAATATAAATACAACAACCAGCATTGGGGAAAGCCAGTGCACTGAGACGCTCTATAACTAAGGAACCCATACAAAGTCTTCACCTCTACAATCACCAAGAAATAAATTAGGCTAAAATAAACACTAAAGTCTGATCCTCAAGAAGGAAACATAAGAAATAAAAAAACCACACATTCCAATCAAAAATAAATTCAAAAACAACTTGAAGAAATAGTCTACCCAAATGAGAAGGAACCAGACAAGTAATTCTGGTAATTTGGAAAAAAGGTTCTATAACACCCCCAAAATGTCACCCTAGCTCCCTAGCAATGGATTCAAATAAAGAAGAAATCTGACTTGCCAAATAAAAAATTCAGAAGGTTGATGATTAAGCTAATCAAGGAGATACCAGAGAAAGGTGAAAACCAGCTTAAAGAAATTAAAAAATAATACAGGATATGGTTGAAAGATTTTCCAGAGAAATAAATATCACAAAGAAAAAATAATCACTATTTTTGGAAATGAAAGACACACTTAGGGAAATACAAACCACAGTGGAAAGTTTCAACAATAGACTAGAATGAGTGGAAGAAAGAAATTCAGAGTTTGAAGACAAGGCTTTTGAATTAACACAAACAGACAAAGACAAATAAAAAAGAAGTTAAAAAATTAACAGTCTCCAAGAAATATGGCATTATGGTAAATGGCCAAACCTAAGAATAATTGGTGTTCCTGAGGAAGAAGAGAAATCTAAAAGTTTGGAAAACCTATTTGAGGGGATAATTGAGGAAAATTTCCTGGCCTTGCTAGAGATCTACACATCCAAATACAAGAAGGTAAAAGAATTCCTAGGAAATTCATCACAAAAAGATAATCACCAAAGCACATAGTCATCAGGTTATCTAAATTCAAGATGAAGGAAAGAATCTTAAGAGGTGTGAGGCAAAAGCATTGGGTAACCTATAAAGAAAAACCTATCAGATCAACAGCAGATTTTGATTGGGGTCCTATCTTTAAACAAAATAATTGTCAGCCAACTATTTTGTATCCAGCAAAATGAAGCTTCATAAATGAAGAAGAGACAAAGTCTTTTTCAGACAAACAAATGCTGAGAGAATATGCCATTACCAAACCAGCACTGTAAGAAATGCTAAAAGGAGTTCTAAATCTTGAAATAAAACCTTGGAATACACCAAAATAGAACCTCCTTAAAGCATAAATCTCACAGGGCTTATAAAACAGTAGCACAATAGAAAACCAAGGTATTTAGGCAACAAGTAACATGATGAATAGAACAGTACGTCACATCTCAATACTGATGTTGAATGTAAATGGTGTAAATGCTCCACTTAAAATATACAGAATGGCAAAATGAATAAAAATCTACAAACAAATATCTGCTGTCTTCAAGAGATTCACCTAACACATAAGGACTCACATAAACTTAAGGTAGAGGGGTGGAAAAAGATATTCCATGCAAACTGAAACCAAAAGCAAGCAGAAGTAGCTATTCTTATAGCAGACAAAACAGACTTTAAAACCACAATGGTAAAAAAAAAAAAAAAAAGACAAAGAAGGACATTATATAATGATAAAAGGATTAGTCCAACAGGAAGATATTACAATCCTAAATATATATGCACCTAACACTGGAGGTTCCAAATTTATAAAATGATTACTACTAGACCTAAGACAGGAGACAGCAACACAATAATAGTGGGAGACTTCAATACTCCACTGACAGCACTTGACAGATCATCAAGACAGAAAGTCAACAAAGATACAATGGACTTAAACTATACCCTAGAATAAATGAACCTAACAGATATTTATAGAAAATTCTACCCGACAACTGTGGAATATACATTCTTTTCATCAGTACATGGAACATTCTCCAAGATAGACCATATGATGGGTCACAAAACAAGTCTCAATAAATTTAAGAAAATCAAAATCATATTAAGTATCTTCTCAAACCACAGTGGAATAAAACTGGAAATTAACTCCAAATGGATCCCTCAAAGTTACACAAGTATATGGAAATTAAATAATCTACTCTTGAATGATCTTTGGATTAACAATGAAATCAAGGTGGAAATTTAAAAATTCTTGAACTAAAGGATGATAGTGACACAACTTATCAAAACCTCTAGGATACAGCAAAAGCAGTGCTAAGAGGAAAGTTCATATCATTAAATGCCTACATTAAAAAGTCTGAAAAAGCACAAATAGACAACCTAATGTCACACCTTGAGGAACTAGAGAAACAAGAACAAACTAAACCCAACACCAACAGAAGAAAAAAATAACAGATTGGAGCAGAACTTAATAAAATTTAAACAAAAAAATGCAAAAGATAAATGAAACAAAAAGTTGCTTCTTTGAAAAGATAAATAAAATTGATAGACCATTAGTGAGATTAACCAAGAAAAGAAAAGAGGAGATCCAAATAAGCTCAATTAGAAGGGAAACAGGAGCTATTACAATCAATAATACAGAAATACCAAAGATCATTCAAGGCTACTATGAATACCTTTACACACACAAACTAGAAAATCTACAGGAGATGGATAAATTCCTGGAAATATGCAACCTTCCTAGATTAAATCAGGAAAAAATAGAAACTCTGAACAGAACAGTAACAAGTAGTAAGATTGAGTCAGTAATAAAAAAAATTTACCAACAAAAAAAGTTGAGGACCAGATAGATCCACAGCTGAATTCTATCAGACATTCAAAGAAGAATTGGTACCAGTCCTATTGAAACTATTCCAGAAGACAGAGAAAGAGGGAATCCTCCCTAAATCATTCTATGAAGCCAGCATCATCCTAATACCAAAACCAGAAAAGGACATAACAAAAAAGGAAAACTATAGACCAATATCCCCGAGGAACATAGATGCAAAAATCTTCCACAAAATACTAGCTAACTGAATCCAACAGCATATCCAAAAGATAAGACATCATGATCAACTGGGTATCATACCAGGGAAGCAGGGCTGGTTTAACATACATAAATCAATAAATGTGACACATTGCATAAACAAAGTTAAAAACAAAAATCATATGATCATTTCAATAGCAGAAAAATCATTTGACAAAATCCAGTATCCCTTTATGATAAAAACTCTCAACAAAATTGGCATAGAAGACATACCTCAAAGTAATAAAAGCCATCTATGACAAGCCCACAGCTAACATTATGTTGAATGGAGAAAAGGTGAAAGCATTCCCCCGAGACCTGGAACAAGACATGGATGCCCACTTTCACCATTCTGTTCAATATAATTCTGAAAGTTCTAGCCAGAGCAATCAGACAAGACAAATAAATAAAGGGCATCCAAATTGGAAAGGAGGAAGCCAAACTATTGCTGTTTGCTGATATGATTGTACACCTAGAAAATCCTAAAGACTTATCTGAAAGGCTCCTAGATATGACAAATGAATTCAGTAAAATCTAAGGATACAAAATCAATGTACATAATAAATGAGTAGCACTGCTATACACCCAACAATGCCCAAGCCAAGAATCAAATCAAGAACTCAATCTTTTTTACAACAGCTGCAAACAAACAAAACCAACTTAGGAATGTACTTCACCAAGTAGATGAAAGATCTCTGCAAGGAAAGCTACAAAACACTGCTGAAAGAAATCATAGATGACACAAATGGAAACACATCTTATGTTCATAAATGGGTAGAATCAATATTGTGAAAATGACTATACTGTCAAAAGCAATCTACAGATTCAATGAAACTCCCATGAAAACACTGTCATCATTCTTCACAGAACTAGAAAAAACAATCCTAAAATGTGTATGGAACAAAAGAGAGCCCACATAGCCAATACTAAGTAAAAAGAACAAATCAGGAGGCATCATATTACTTGACTTCAAATTATACTACAAGCCTGTAGTTACCAAAACAGCATTGTACTGGTATAAAAATAGGCATGTAGACCAATGGAACAGAATAGGGAACCCAGAAATAAAGCCAAATACTTACAGCCAACTGATCTTCGACAAAGCAAACAAAAACATAAAGTGGGGAAAGGACACTCTATTCAATAAGTGATGCTACTATAACTGGCACTCCACACGTAGAAGAATGAAACTGGATCCTCATCTCTCACCTTATACAAAAATCAACTCAAGATAGATCAAAGACTTAAATCTAAGACCTGAAAAAATTCTAGAAGATAATAGAAAAACTCTTCTAGACATTGGCTTAAGCAAAGAATTCATGACTAAGAACCCAAAAGCAAATGCAACAAAACAAAAATAAATACACGGGACCTAATTAAACTAAAAAACTTCAGCACAGCAAAAAGGACAGTCAGCAGAGTAAACAGACAACCCATAGAGTGGGAGAAAATATTCACAAACTATGCATCCGACAAAGGACTAATATTCAGAATCTATAAGGAACTCAAACGGATCAGCAAGAAAAAAAATAATCCCATTAAAAAGTGGGCTAAGGACATGAATAGGCAATTCTCAAAAGAAGATATACAAACAGCCAACAAACATATGAAAAAATGCTCAACATCACTAATTATCAGGGAAATGCAAATTAACATCACAATGAGATACCACCTTACTTCTGCAAGAATGGCCATAATTTAAAAATTCAAAAAATTATAAAATTTCCTTCAGTTCTGCTCTGATTTTAGTTATTTCTTGCCTTCTGCTAGCTTTTGAATGTGTTTGCTCTTGCTTTTCTAGTTCTTTTAATTGTGATGTTAGGGTGTCAATTTTGGATCTTTCCTGCTTTCTCTTGTGGGCATTTAGTGCTATAAATTTCCCTCTACACGCTGCTTTGAATGTGCCCCAGAGATCCTACTACGTTGTATCTTTGTTCTCGTTGGTTTCAAAGAACATCTTTATTTCTGCCTTCATTTCATTATGTACCCAGTAGTCATTCAGGAGCAGGTTATTCAGTTTCCATGTAGTTGAGCAGTTTTGAGTGAGTTTCTTAATCCTGAGTTCTAGTTTGATTGCACTGTGGTCTGAGAGACAGTTTGTTATAATTTCTGTTCTTTTACATTTGCTGAGGAGAGCTTTACTTCCAAGTATGTGGTCAATTTTGGAATAGGTGTGGTGTGGTGCTGGAAAGAATGTATATTCTGTTGATTTGGGGTGGAGAGTTCTGTAGATGTCTATTAGGTCTGCTTGGTGCAGAGCTGAGTTCAATTCCTGGGTATCCTTGTTAACTTTCTGTCTTGTTGATCTGTCTAATGATGACACTGGGGTGTTAAAGTCTCCCATTATTATTGTGTGGGAGTCTAAGTCTCTTTGTAGGTCACTCAGGACTTGCTTTATGAATCTGGGTGCTCCTGTATTGGGTGCATATATATTTAGGATAGTTAGCTCTTCTTGTTGAATTGATCCCTTTACCATTATGTAATGGCCTTCTTTGTCTCTTTTGATCTTTGTTGGTTTAAAGTCTGTTTTATCAGAGACTAGGATTGCAACCCCTGCCTTTTTTTGTTTTCCATTTGCTTGGTAGATCTTCCTCCATCCTTTTATTTTGAGCCTATGTGTGTCTCTGCACATGAGATGGGTTTCCTGAATACAGCACACTGGTGGGTCTTGAGTCTTTATCCCATTTGCCAGTCTGTGTCTTTTAATTGGAGCACTTAGTCCATTTACATTTAAAGTTAATATTGTTATGTGTGAACTTGATCCTGTCATTATGATGTTAGCTGGTTATTTTGCTCATTAGTTGATGCAGTTTCTTCCTAGTCTCAATGGTCTTTACATTTTGGCATGATTTTGCAGCGGCTGGTATGGGTTGTTCCTTTCTATGTTTAGTGCTTCATTCAGGAGGTCTTTTAGGGCAGGCCTGGTGGTGACAAAATCTGTCAGCATTTGCTTGTCTGTAAAGTATTTTATTTCTCCTTCACTTATGAAGCTTAGTTTGGCTGGATATGAAATTCTGGGTTGAAAATTCTTTTCTTTAAGAATGTTGAATATTGGCCCCCACTCTCTTCTGGCTTGTAGAGTTTCTGCCAAGAGATCCGCTGTTAGTCTGATGGGCTTCCCTTTGTGGGTAACCCGACCTTTCTCTCTGGCTGCCTTTAACATTTTTTAAAAACCCTTCAAAAAATTAATGAATCCAGGAGCTGGTTTTTTGAAAGGATCAACAAAATTGATAGACTACTAGCAAGACTAATAAAGAAAAAAGAGAGAAGAATCAAATAGATGCAATAAAAAATGATAAAGGGGATATCACCACCGATCCCACAGAAATACAAACTACCATCAGAGAATACTACAAACATCTCTATGCAAATAAACTAGAAAATCTAGAAGAAATGGATAAATTCCTCAACACATACACTCTCCCAGGACTAAACCAGGAAGAAGTTGAATCTCTGAATAGACCAATAACAGGATCTGAAATTGTGGCAATAATCAATAGCTTACCAACCAAAAAGAGTCCAGGACCAGATGGGTTCACAGCTGAATTCTACCAGAGGTACAAGGAGGAACTGGTACCATTCCTTCTGAAACTATTCCAATCAATAGAAAAAGAGGGAATCCTCCCTAACTCATTTTATGAGGCCAGCATCATCCTGATAGCAAAGCCGGGCAGAGACACAACCAAAAAAGAGAATTTTAGACCAATATCCTTGATGAACATTGATGCAAAAATCCTCAATAAAATACTGGCAAACCGAATCCAGCAGCACATCAAAAAGCTTATCCACCATGACCAAGTGGGCTTCATCCCTGGGATGCAAGGCTGGTTCAATATACGGAAATCAATAAATGTAATCCAGCATATAAAGAGAACCAAAGACAAAAACCACATGATTATCTCAATAGATGCAGAAAAGGCCTTTGACAAAATTCAACAACCCTTCATGCTAAAAACTCTCAATAAATTAGGTATTGATGGGACATATCTCAAAATAATAAGAGCTATCTATGACAAACCCACAGCCAGTATCATACTGAATGGGCAAAAACTGGAAGCATTCTCTTTGAAAACTGGCACAAGACAGGGATGCCCTCTCTCACCACTCCTATTCAACATAGTGTTGGAAGTTCTGGCCAGGGCAATTAGGCAGGAGAAGGAAATAAAGGGTATTCAATTAGGAAAACAGGAAGTCAAATTGTCCCTGTTTGCAGATGACATGATTGTATATCTAGAAAACCCCATTGTCGCAGCCCAAAATCTCCTTAAGCTGATAAGCAACTTCAGCAAAGTCTCAGGATACAAAATCAATGTACAAAAATCACAAGCATTCTTATACACCAATAACAGACAAACAGAGAGCCAAATCATGAGTGAACTCCATTCACAATTGCTTCAAAGAGAATAAAATACCTAGGAATCCAACTTACAAGGGACATGAAGGACCTATTCAAGGAGAACTATAAACCACTGCTCTATGAAATGAAAGAGGATACAAACAAATGGAAGAACATTCCATGCTCATGGGTAGGAAGAATCAATATCACGAAAATGGCCATACTGCTCAAGGTCATTTATAGATTCAATGCCATCCCCATCAAGCTACCAATGACTTTCTTCACAGAATTGGAAAAAACTACTTTAAAGTTCATATGGAACCAAAAAAGAGCCTGCATCACCAAGTCAATCCTAAGCCAAAAGAACAAAGCTGGAGGCATCATGCTACCTGACTTCAAACTATACTACAAGGCTACAGTAACCAAAACAGCATGGTACTGGTACCAAAACAGAGATATAGATCAATGGAACAGAACAGAGCCCTCAGAAATAACACCGCATATCTGCTACTATCTGATCTTTGACAAACCTGAGAAAAACAAGCAATGGGGAAAGGATTCCCTATTTAATAAATGGTGCTGGGAAAACTGGCTAGCCATATGTAGAAAGCTGAAACTGGATCCCTTCCTTACACCCTATACAAAAATTAATTCAAGATGGATTAAAGACTTAAACATTAGACCTAAAACCATAAAAACCCTAGAAAAAAACCTAGGCATTACCATTCAGGACATAGGCATGGGCAAGGACTTCATGTCTAAAACACCAAAAGCAATGGCAACAAAAGCCAAAATTGACATATGGGATCTAATTAAACTAAAGAGCTTCTGCACAGCAAAAGAAACTACCATCAGAGTGAACAGGCAACCTACAAAATGGGAGAAAATTTTCGCAACCTGCTCATCTGACAAAGGGCTAATATCCAGAATCTACAATGAACTCCTACAAATTTACAAGAAAAAAACAAACAACCCCATCAAAAAGTGGGTGAAGGATATGAAGAGACACTTCTCAAAAGAAGACATTTATGCAGGCAAAAGACACATGAAAAAATGCTCATCATCACTGGCCATCAGACAAATGCAAATCAAAACCGCAATGAGATACCATCTCACACCAGTTAGAATGGCAATCATTCAAAAGTCAGGAAACAACAGGTGCTGGAGAGGATGTGGAGAAATAGGAACACTTTTACACTGTTGGTGGGACTGTAAACTAGTTCAACCATTGTGGAAGTCAGTGTGGCAATTCCTCAGGGATCTAGAACTAGAAATACCATTTGACCCAGCCATCCCATTACTGGGTATATACCCAAAGGACTATAAATCATGCTGCTATAAAGACACATGCACGCGTATGTTTATTGCGGCACTATTCACAATAGCAAAGACTTGGAACCAACCCAAATGTCCAACAATGATAGACTGGATTAAGAAAATGTGGCACATATACACCACAGAATACTATGCAGCCATAAAAAATGATGAGTTCATGTCCTTTGTAGGGACATGGATGAAATTGGAAATCATCATTCTCAGTAAACTATCGCAAGGACAAAAAACCAAACACTGCATGTTCTCACTCATAGATGGGAATTGAACAATGAGAACACATGGACACAGGAAGGGGAACATCACACTCTGGGGACTGTTGTGTGGTGGGGGGAGTGGGGAGGGATAGCATTAGGAGATATACCTAAGGCTAAATGGCAAGTTAATGGGTGCAGCACACCAACATGGCACATGTATACATATATAACTAACCTGCATATTGTGTACATGTACCCTAAAACTTAAAGTATAATAATAATAATAATAATAATAATAATAATAATAATAAAAGAAAATGTAATAAAATGTCTTACAAAAAGGTAAAAAAAAAATTATAAAATTGATGTGGATGTGGTGAAAAGGCAACTCTTCTACACTGCTGGTGGGAATGCGAACTAGTACAACCATAATGTAAACAGTATGGAGATTCCTTAAAGAACTAAGAGTAGAACTAGTATTTGATTCAGCAACCCCACTACTGGGTATCTACCCAGAGGAAAAGAAGTCATTATATGAAAAAGACACATGCACATGCGTGTTTCTAGCAGCACAATTCGCAATTGCAAAAATATGGAACCAACCTTAATGCTCATCAACCAAGTGGATAAAGAAAATGTGATATATATATATATCACATTTATATATATATGGTGTATATATATACCATATCACATTTATATATCACATATATATACCATATCACATTTATATATATGGTATATATATATGGTATATAAATATATAAAGATATATGGTATATAAATATATACATACATATATACACACCATGGAATACTACACAGCCATAAAACGGAATGAAATAATGGCTGTTGCAGCATATTGGATGGAGTTGGAGGCCATTATTCTGAAGTAACTCAGAAATGGAAAACCAAATATTTTATGTCCTCACTTATAAGTGGGAGCTAAGGTATAAGGATGCAAAGGCATCAGAATTATATAATAAACTTTGGGGACTTTGGGGAAGAGTGGGAGGGCGGTGAGGGATAAAAGACTATATATTGGGTACAATGTACACTTCTCGGGTGATGGATGCACCAAAATCTCAGAAATCGCCACTAAAGAACTTATTCATGTAACCAAACACCACCTGTTCCCCCCAAAACTATTTAAATAAAATTTAAAAGTTGTAAAAAAAATGCAAAAAAATGTGGTACCAAATATACTGCAAAAAGAACACTTGTCTACAGTGTGAAAGGAAAATAAAAACTTGAGACCCCAAACTCATGTTGCCAAAGGGAAAAGTTAAGCTCAGAAACTGAGTCACACAAAAAGACTGCCTTTTTTTATTGTTCCTAAACAGACGGCTGTAAGATAGAAGGCCACACATTTCCCCAGGCAGCCTCCCTCACTCTGACAATGTAAATTAACAGCACATCTTCACAGGTACAGGACAAAGACAAGACTAGAAATTGTTCCTCTGCCTACCCAGGAGACAAATGCATATTTGACTTCTTCCACTACCCTATGTTTATCTTACCTTATGTAAAATGCACATTCATGAGAATGTGACCACTCACCTCACTACATACCCTTTCTCTTCTTTTTCTTTTCTCTTTTCCCTCCTGCCCATTTTTCCCCCTTTAAATATTGAAGCCTTCAAAACCCTCTTTAGAAAAAGTGGGGGCCACAGATCCTACTGTGACTTGTGTCTCTTTTTCCTGGGTGCATCTTCAACCTTGGCAAAATAAACCTCTACATTGATTGAGATCTATCTCAGACACTTTTCTGGTTTACAACATTATGAGAGTTGAGACAGGAAGGCCTTGTGGACCTCAACGTGGGACCTGCGTATTGGGCAGCTCAAATTTTTCACTGTTCTGCACGTGCCCATGAATGACTGTGAAGGCCCCCAACCTTGATTCTGAGATCACAAGCAGATTTTAGTAAGTAAGCAAATTTGCAAATTTGGAATCCATCAATGATGAGGGTCAATTGTATTTTGCTTTTGAAATATCGCTTTTTGCCCAGCTTTAAGTTTTAACTTGTGGACTTTGGTAGATTGATCTCACTGATGGCCTTCATATTGGTCTCCCACTGTCAGACCCCACCCTGCAACTCTTGGTTCCCTCCCACTTTGATTCCGGGCTTGGATTAACAAACCTGATATGAGCAGAAGCTTGAAAAGCACATGTGCATTTTCTCTTTCTCTTTTGGACCTCAGCCATCACCATGAGAACATGCCGGGCTCACCTGAAACAAGGGTAAGAGAGACAAATGGAAAGCAGAGTAGTCCCATACGAGACCATTCTAGACCAGACAACCCTGAGTAGCCCACTGGTTGCCCACAGAAGAATGAGAGAGCCCAGTTGAGATCACCCCAGCCCCGTTCTGGATCCAGAGACCACGAGAAATAATCAGTCATTTTTGGTTTAAGTCACTATGTCTTGGATGGTTTGTTGTCCATCTGTAACGAACTGATACGGGACTTGAGCATCTGTAGTTTCAATGTAGGGATGTTAGCATTCAAGATCTTCTGGAAGAGCACCAGGCAGCTATTGATACTACAGCTACAGATCAATGTCTCTGTCTTTCCATCACGTGGAAGGTGGAAAAGGAGCTCAATCATTTCAACATAGAACAGGGCTTGAGAAGAACTGAGAGTATGGTTTTTCACATCTGGTTTTCCCAGGCCTTGATGAGTAGGTGCTCGTTCCTTTTTTTCTTTTTCTTTTTTTTTTTTGAGATGTGGTCTCACTCTGTCGCCCAGGCTAAAGTACAGTGGTGTGACCTCGGCTCACTGCAACCCTTGGCTGACTGTAATCTCCACCTCCTGGGTTCAAGCAATTCTCCTGCCTCAGCCTCCTGAGTAGTTGGGACTACAGGTGAGCACCACCACGCTCAGCTTATTTTTGTATTTTTAGTAGAGATGGGGTTTCACCATATTGGTCAGGCTGGTCTGGAACTCCTGACCTCAGGTGATCCACCCACCTCGGCCTCCCAAAGTGCTGGGATTACAGGTGTGAGCCACCACATGCTGCTGGTGCTCATTCTTTTAATTGAGCTTTAGCTTGATTAAAACACAACAAGTTATTTTTTAAAATTCCACTGATAATGGTAGTTATTTTATTAATTTTGCACTGAAAGAAAAAAATCAGGCAGGAAAAAGGAGGGGTAGAGGTGGAAAAAAGGAAGGGAAATAATTTCTCATGTTCCAGCCTCAGAACATGAAGGGAAATTCACAAGGGGTACAATACATCAATAACTACAGTATATTTCTCTAGAAAAGCTGCCGGCCCCAAGGCATAATAAAAGTTACACTTAAGAAGACCATAAGCCTTTTAAAAGTCACATTTTGAATCAAAATAATTTTCTTATAAAATATTAATTCTCAAAATGCGTTGTAAAATATGAACACAAAATGGCTTAGGCTATTTTTATTTCAGGCAATAAAGCTAAAAATTCTTAGAGAAAATGACAGCTACTAGAATGTAATTCTCAGAGTCAATGAGTGAAAATGTGAGTCTGAAATTCACTCAGATTTGATTGAATCTTGGAGTGCACATTTAGTGAGCAGCAGCAGGCTCTGTGCTAGGCACTGTAGGGCTCACCCATCCAGGCTGTCAGAGAAACCTCAAAATACAGCTGGAACTCAAAATGCAATTTCAGTGAAACTCATCATTGTTTGGTTGCTCTGAATTTATTTTCTGGACACTGAATTTTAAAAATGAAAAGGTAGATATGAACTAAAGACACAAACTAGAGGTAATTATTTAAAAACAGAAAAAAACCCAAACTCACTTATTAAAGAACAGCTCTCAGTGGAACTGAAAATTCTTTAATTAACTGAAAATTACCTTATGAAAATTTATGCGAATATGATACTTTTCAGTTACTGCCAAAAGGATCAGTTGCCAGTCTTATGAATTTTACTATTGAGGTTTTGGGTACAACAAATATTCATTTTATGATGCAGTCCTATAACAGTATGAGTCCCTGAAGTCAGACTCTCTGGGCTCAAATCTTAACTTTACCATTTATAAAATATAGATTTTAGGTAAGTTTCTTAACTGCTCTGGGCATCAATTTCCTAATATGTTAAATGGAGGTATTAATATCACCTGCTTCATATCTTTGCAATGTGCATTAAATGAGATGATATTTGTAAGTGTTCATTCTATGTTAACTATTAGTAAGTATACATTAGCCGCAGCCAAGAACAAGGCCTTTCTCTGACATTTTCCAAATCCATTCTCTGACCCATCCCTAGTGTTGGTTCCAGTTCCATCCATGTTAATGCTTTCCTCTTCTTTTCCCCAGTAGTAAACGGATTTCAGGTATTACTATGAGAATCGCACCAGGTACACTTCCCTCCCTAGAACATGTGAAATCAAATACTAGTCCTTCCAGATTTGGCTGACTACACCTAAATCAGCTTCTTTGAGTGGGAGACTAGAGGAAATGCGGACCAATGGTCTCAAGACTGTTCAAAGAACCTGTTCCTGGGCTGCTGCTGAACCCTATAATGCCACTCTCCTCTCCTCCCAAACTTTGCCCATCTCTTCCTGCCTCAACTTTCCTGCTTATCTGCTGCAACCTAGAAATCCCCCCTGGTTGTTGGATCTGCAAATTCTCTGCCCAGGGATGGGCCCTATTGATGACAGAGTAAACTGAATGTACATCCTTATTCTCCTCCTAACACTTTCAAATCTATTTAAGTGCAATTCCAGTCCAGAGCCTCTGGCAACTCCCTATTGGACTTGCTGAGCCAACCTCCTGATTGACTATCAATAGATCAATTCTCATCTTGCCTTATTTAACGTATATGCTCTCTTGAGCTCTTGTTACATAAGCAACATAAAGTGTTGGGGGGTCACGAGGGGTAAGAAGTAATTTAGAGTTGTAGGATGAGGTCCAATTTGGAAAGGCTTGACTTCAGCTGACCCAGCCTCTGGCCATAATTCCATGTCGCCGTCCACACTGACTGTCATCAATCTTTCCTCTTCCAATTAGCCCCCTTCCCTAAAGAACAGTGACTCACCCACAGTTACATGACATCCAGTACCAAAGCTAATTAGAAGTTAGGTCTCCAAGCAGTTCCTTTCCTTAGCAAAAATTCCTTGTGTTTTCAGAAACTGGGGTTTAAAACAAAGAGAAACAAAAAAATGCTGTGATAGAGGATAATGATGCCCCTTTGTGAAATGGAATCTGCATTTACATGCCAGCATGTTTGTTTGGGATTAATAAAAAATAAAGGAAGACTGAGGCAGCTGTAATATTATTTAAATCATCATAATAACAGTAATGGCTAACATTTATTCAGCATGTACAATAAGCCACACATTGTGGCAAGAGCTTTCCATATTTTATCTCAGTTTGACTGCCACCACCCTCACAACAACCCTATTTTTCATTTAAAAGACCTATAGTAGTGCTAACCATGCACTCGATAAATAAAGAATAATACAGATGTGACAGGGATAATATTTTCCAAATATTAAGCCAGTGCATTGGAATTTTTATCCTCTATAGTCCCTGGTAGCCATTTTCTCCCTTATTTTGTCCCTGGGAAAGGGGCAGGATTGTTTGATGTGACGTAGGAAGGTCAAGGATAGAAAGAAAGAGGAAGAGGAAATCCTTTTCCCTCCATCCCCAGGGGCTGTGGGAGGAAGAAGGGGATCATATGGGGGAACAAAGTGATAGAAACATGAGGCCTCTGACTGCTTCCTCTGGCTGGAGTCCAGGGGGCTGTGTGAATGTGTCTTTGTGGTGGGACGAAGGAACACTGTTAGTTGAGGTAAAAGTTGAAATCAGAGGAGATCCTGGTGAGACATCCTGTTTGGGACTCAGGGTGAAAACTGCCTTGCTGAATGAATGACAACCTGAGCAGCCAGGCTGTAAGGCGGAGAGAATGCCTGGACCCTGAATGGCAAGAAGCAGGTCAGCAGTGATGACTGAATAGCTCCCTACTGTTCATGCCGTTGGTCTTCTTAAGTAACAGAATCCCAATTTGGAGGTTATCATTGACTCAGTTAAAAGACTACTTTTCCCAGTCACCATTGCAGCTGGAGTGGCCATAGAACTAAGTTATGGACAATGGAATGTAAGCAAAATTGGAGTGGAACTTCTGGGAAGGCCTCTTAAAGGAAGCCAGCCTAGTAGGGAGATCCTTCCCATCCTTATTTCTATTATGTCCTATAAATTTCTATTGCATTATGCCCAGAAAACCGGACATAATGGCTGGAGCGACAGCTGCCATCTTGTCCCACAAGTTGATCTTGAGGACAGAAACATGTGCAACAAAGCAAACAGAGAGATAGCCTGGCTCCATGATGGCTTCATGGAACCACCACACAAACCCTGGATTATCTCCCTCTAGATTTTTTAAAGTAATAGACTTAAGCCTCATGCTCTAACCCTTCACTATTTTAGTTTTTTGTTAGCTAGAGCTGAGTGTGATACTAAGAGATAGAGCCTACTTTGTGTTAGGCTGAAGAGATCGTGGAGCAGGTGAGCATGAGGAAGTAAGTTCACAGTGATTGAGGTGAAGTGAAACTGCAGCTAAGGGCTGAGAGGCTGGCTGCTTAATCTGGGATTGAATGGGAGCCACAGCAGATTCCAGTAATTCACAGTTCCAGCAAGGGCCCAACTGAGGCCGAGTCAGCAGAGAAGGTTCACCAGGCTCTGCTTTAGCCAAGGGAATGGACAACATGAGAGACAGACACTGCCATTGGATAGCAATGGCCACCCTGCACCCAGGTGAAGAAGGGGGATCAGACGAGTCAGTAGACAGCACAAGGGTAAGCCCAGGTGGATCAGATTTCCCCAGAAAGCTCCCCAAAGGCCAGCTGTTACCATGAGAAGGAGAAACGGGAGGGAGAGAAATGGTGAAAGATTTGGTGTTAATCTGAGAGAGACTGAATTAACTAAAGAAACTTATAAATGTTGGACTGGGCTTATTCTCACTGGATTGGACTAAAGTTGTTTTCTTCCCCTACTATCTAGTTGGCAGTGAAAGGTATGAAAAAGATCAGTTCAGACACAGAAAAAACAGGTACTAGATACATTTGTTTTGTGGCAGTGAAAGGTATGAAAAGGATCAGTTCAGACACAGAAAAAACAGATACTAGATACATTTGTTTTACAGATCTGAGTATGGTGCCTAAATTGGCTTCACCATAACAAAGATATTTTTACCTCCATTTCACAGACGAGGAAACAAACTTGGAGTTCAGTAAATTTAAAGTCACATAGCTATTAATCATGCCCATACTTAGTATTTCTATGTCTAACAAATTTTAGATATGGGGATCCAACCTGCTTCAGTACAAGAGAAGAAGGATTGGGTAGTTTGCACAGCCAGAGTTTACTTGCTTTGTGTGTTCAGTGTTGGGTAGTGGATTGAATTAGAATTTATTTTCAGAGCCTCTCCAAATTCTAAACTCCTTTCTGCTAGATTATGCAGTATTTAGGAACTCAGTGATCTTGATCTCACTCCAAAATATATCAGCATATGGATATAAACCTATCATTCTTGTCCACTAAGATTGTCAACATATACCTGATTTTTTAAATGAAAGTCAAAAGCCTATAGATTGGCTCCATACATAAAGTGGCAAAACTGAGTCTAATAGATTTAAGGGATACTGATTTATCAGGGTATAGCTAAAAGGAAGTGAGAAAGGCAAATCCTAAAACACTGGCCTTGGATCCTTGAGCAAGTCCCCATAGCTATGTTTTTCATTTTTCATGCACTTATTCATTCATCAAATTTTTTTTTTTTTTTTTGCCTCCAATAAGCCAGGCACAGATTGAGTAGGGAAGAAAATAACTAGGAATAGCGGGTAGAGGCTGATCTCTCCATGCCCTATTATCTCTTTGTCATTTCTGCAACCTTTCCTACCTCAAATATGCCAATTATTCCAGAAAATTCTATTCAAGCCCTCAAAATAGAGAACATCTAAAATACAAACATCTTGTAAATTAAATGTCTAGGGTAAGAGAAAAAGTGAGAGAAATGAATACATAACACCTCCCAAAGGAAGGATTGCTCTCACTTAAATTCTAGACTTCAGTTCTACAAGTTATCAGTAATATCTGTATTTATGATTTATATACTTGATTTATGTATTTATAATTATGATTTATGTATATTTATCTATAAAATGTTAAATTATTAATTTGACTTCCTCTTTTCCTAATTGCATACGCTTTACTTCTTTCTCTTGCCTGATTGCCCTGGGCAGAACTTCCAATACTATGTTGAATAGGAATGGTGAAAAAAACCACGATTATCTCAATAGATGCAAAAAAGGCCTTCGACGAAATTCAATCCTAGGAATTTTTTATTTTTTTTAGATGGAGTCTTGCTCTGTTGCCCAGGCTGGAATGCAGTGGCATGATCTCGGCTCATTGCAACCTCTGCCTCCCAGGTTCAAGTGATTCTCCTGCCTCAGCACCCCAAGTAGCTGGGATTACAGGATTGTGCCACCACACTCTGCTAATTTTTGTACTTTTATTGGAGATGGGGTTTCATGATGTTGGTCAGGCTGTTGCTGGTCTCGAGCTCCTGACCTTGTGATCCACCTGCCTCGGCCTCCCAAAGTGCTGGGATTACAGGAGGAATTTATCTTTTATTATTATTATTATTATACTTTAAGTTCTGGGGTACATGTGCAGAACGTGCAGGTTTGTTACATAGCTATACATGTGCCATGGTGGTTTGCTGCACCCATCAACCTGTCATTTACATTAGGTCTTTCTCCTAATGCTATCCCTCCCCTAGCCCCTAACCAGTGACAGGCCCTGGTGTGTGATGTTCCCCACCCTGTGTTCATGTGTTCTCATTGCTCAACTCCCACTTATGAGTGAGAACATGCAGTGTTTGGTTTTCTGTTCTTGTGTTAGTTTGCTGAGAATGATGGTTTCCAGCTTCATCCATGTCCCTGCAAAGGACATGAACTCATCCTTTTTATGGCTACATAGTATTCCATGGTGTATATGTGCCACATTTTATTTATCCAATCTATCATTGACGGGCATTTGGGTTGGTTCCAAGTCTTTGCTATTGTGAACAGTGCCACAGTAAACATATGTGTGCATGTGTCTTTATAGTAGAATGATCTATAATCCTTTGGGTATATACTCTGTAATGGGATCACTGGGTCAAATGGTATTTCTAGTTCTAGATCCTTGAGGAATTGCCACACTGTCTTCCACAATGGTTGAACTAATTTACACTCCCACGAACAGTGTAAAAGCATTCCTATTTCTCCACATCCTCTCCAACATCTGTTGTTACCTGACTTTTTAATGATCAACATTCTAACTGGCATGAGACGGTATCTCATTGTGGTTTTGATTTGCATTTCTCTAATGACCAGTAATGATGAGCGTTTTTTCATGTGTCTGTTGGCTGCATAAATGTCTTCTTTTGAGAAGTGTCTGTTCATATCCTTCATCCATTTTTTGATGGGGTTTTTTCTTGTAAATTTATTTAAGTTCTTTGTAGATTCTGGATATTAGCCCTTTGTCAGATGGATAGATTGCAAAAATTTTCTCCCATTCTGTAGGTTGCCTGTTCACTCTGTTGATAGTTTCTTTTGCGTGCAGAAGCTCTTTAGTTTAATTAGATCCCATTTGTCAATTTTGGCTTTGTTGCCATTGCTTTTGGTGTTTTAGTCATGAAGTCTTTGCCCATGCCTATGTCTTGAATGGTATTGCCTAGGTTTTCTTCTAGGGTTTTTATGGTTTTACATCTTACATTTAAGTTTTTAATCCATCTTGAGTTGATTTTTGTATAAGGTGTAAGGAAGGGATCCAGTTTCAGCTTTCTGCATATGGCTAGCCAGTTTTCACAACACCATTTATTAAATAAGGGAATCCTTTCCCCATTTCTTGTTTTTGTCAGGTTTGTCAAAGATCAGATGGTTTTAGATGTGTGGTGTTATTTCTGAGGCCTCTGTTCTGTTCCATTGGTCTATATATATGTTTCGGTACCAGTACCATGCTATTTTTGTTACTGTAGCCTTGTAGTATAGTTTGAAGTCAGGTAGTGTGATGCCTCCAGCTTTGTTCTTTTTCTTACGGTTGTCTTGCCTATACAGGCTCTTTTTTGGTTCCATATGAAATTTAAAGTAATGTTTTCCAATTCTGTGAGGAAAGTCAGTGGTTGCTTGATGGGGATAGCATTGAATCTATAAATTACTTTGGGCAGTATGGCCATTTTCACAATATTGATTCTTCCTATCCATGAGCATGGAATGGTTTTCCATTTGTTTGTGTCCTCTCTTATTTCCTTGAGCAGTGGTTTGTAGTTCTCTTTAAAGAGGTCCTTTGCGTTGTTGTATTCCTAGGTATTTTATTCTCTTTGTAGCAATTGTGAATGGGAGTTCACTCATGATTTGGCTTCCTGTTTGTCTCTTATTGGTGTATAGGAATGCTTGTGATTTTTGCACATGGATTTTGTATCCTGAGAATTTGCTGAAGTTGCTTATCAGCTTAAGGAGATTTTGGGCTGAGATGATGGGGTTTTCTAAATATACAGTTATGTCATCTGCAAACAGAGACAATTTGATTCCTCTTTTCCTAATTGAATACCCTTTACTTCTTTCTCTTGCCTGATTGCCCTGGCCAGAACTTCCAATACTCTGTTGAATAGGAATGGTGAAAGAGGGCATACTTGTCTTGTGCCAGTTTTCAAAGGGAATGCTTCCAGTTTTTGCCCATTCAGTATGATATTGGCTGTGGGTTTGTCATAAATAGCTCTTATTATTTTGAGATACGTTCCATCAACACCTAGTTTATTGAGAGTTTTTAGCATGAAGTGCTGTTGAATTTCGTTGAAGGCCTTTTCTGCATCTATTGAGATAATCGTGGTTTCTGTCATTGGTTCTGTTTATGTGATGGATTACATTTACTGATTTGCATATATTGAACCAGCCTTGCATCCCAGGGATGAAGCCGACTTGATCATGGTGGATAAGCTTTTTGATGTGCTGCTGGATTTGGTTTGCCAGTATTTTATTGAGGATTTTCGCATTGATGTTCATCAGGGATATTGACCTGAAATTTTGTTTTTTTGTTGTGTCTCTGCCAGGTTTTGGTATTACGATAATGCTGGCCTCATAAAATGAGTTCGGGAGGATTCCCTCTTTTTCTATTGTTTGGAATAATTTCAGAAGGAATGGTACCAGCTCCTCTTTGTACCTCTGGTAGAATTCAGCTATGAATTCATGTGGTCCTGGGCTTTTTTTTGGTTGGTAGGCTATTAATTGCTGCCTCAATTTCAGAACTTGTTATTGGTCTATTCAGGGGTTTGAGTTCTTCCTACTTTAGTCTTGGGAGGGCATATGTGTCCAGGAGTATATCCATTTCTTCTAGATTTTCTAGTTTATTTGTGTAGAGGTGTTTATAGTATTCTCTGATGGTAGTTTGTATTTCTGTAGTATTGGTGGTGATATCCACTTTATCATTTTTTTATTGCATCTATTTGATTCTTCTCTCTTTTCTTCTTTATTAGTGTTGCTAGTGGTCTATCTGTTTTGATCTTTTCAAAAAAAACAGCTCCTAGAATCATAGATTTTTTGGAGGGTTTTTCGTGTCCCTGTCTCCTTCAGTTCTGCTCTGATCTTAGTTATTTCTTGTCTTCTACTAGCTTTTGAATTTGTTTGTTCTTGCTTCTCTAGTTCTTTTAATTGTGATGTTAGGGTGTTGATTTTAGATCTTTCCTGCTTTCTCTTCTGGGCATTTAGTGCCATAAATTTCCCTTTACACACTGCTTTAAATGTGTCCCAGAGATTCTGGTACATTGCGTCTTTGTTCTCATTATTTCCAAAGAACATCTTTATTTCTGCCTTAATTTTGTTATCTACCCAGTAGTCATTCAGGAGCAGGTTGTTCAGTTTCCATGTAGTTGTGTGGTTTTGAGTGAGTTTCCTTTTTTTTTTTTAATATTATTATTATACTTTAGGTTTTATGGTACATGTGCGCAATGTGCAGGTAAGTTACATATGTATACATGTGCCATGCTGGTGCGCTGCACCCACCAACTCGTCATCTAGCATTAGGTATATCTTCCAATGCTATCCCTCCCCCATCCCCCCACCCCACAACAGTCCCCAAAGTGTGATGTTCCCCTTCCTGTGTCCATGTGTTCTCATTGTTCAATTCCCACCTATGAGTGAGAATATGCGGTGTTTGGTTTTTTGTTCTTGCGATAGTTTACTGAGAATGATAATTTCCAATTTCATCCATGTCCCTACAAAGGACGTGAACTCATCATTTTTTATGGCTGCATAGTATTCCATGGTGTATATGTGCCACATTTTCTTAATCCAGTCTATCATGGTGGGACATTTGGGTTGGTTCCAAGTCTTTGCTATTGTGAATAATGCCGCAATAAACATATGTGTGCATGTGTCTTTATAGCAGCATGATTTATAGTCCTTTGGGTATATACCCAGTAATGGGATGGCTGGGTCGAATGGAATTTCTAGTTCTAGATCCCTGAGGAATTGCCACACTGACTTCCACAAGGGTTGAACTAGTTTACAGTCCCACCAACAGTGTAAAAGTGTTCCTATTTCTCCACATCCTCTCCAGCACCTGTTGTTTCCTGACTTTTTAATGATTGCCATTCTAACTGGTGTGAGATGGTATCTCATTGTGGTTTTGATTTGCATTTCTCTGATGGCCAGTGATGGTGAGCATTTTTTCATGTGTCTTTTGGCTGCATAAATGTCTTCTTTTGAGAAGTGTCTGTTCATATCCTTTGCCCACTTTTTGATGGGGTTGTTTGTTTTCTTCTTGTAAATTTGTTGCAGTTCACTGTCGATTCTGGATATTAGCCCTTTGTCAGTTGAGTAGGTTGCGAAAATTTTCTCCCGTTCTGTAGGTTGCCTGTTCACTCTGATGGTAGTTTCTTTTGCTGTGCAGAAGCTCTTTAGTTTAATTAGATCCCATTTGTCAATTTTGGCTTTTGTTGCCATTGCTTTTGGTGTTTTAGACATGAAGTCCTTGCCCATGCCTATGTCCTGAATGGTAATACCTAGGTTTTCTTCTAGGGTTTTTATGGTTTTAGGTCTAACGTTTAAGTCTTTAATCCATCTTGAATTGATTTTTGTATACGGTGTAAGGAAGGGATCCAGTTTCAGCTTTCTCCATATGGCTAGCCAGTTTTCCCAGCACCATTTATTAAATAGGGAATCCTTTCCCCATTTCTTGTTTTTTGCAGGTTTCTCAAAGATCAGATAGTTGTAGATATGTGGCATTATTTCTGATGGCTCTGTTCTGTTCCATTGATCTATATCTCTGTTTTGGTACCAGTACCATGCTGTTTTGGTTACTGTAGCCTTGTAGTATAGTTTGAAGTCAGGTAGTGTGATGCCTCCACCTTTGTTCTTTTGGCTTAGGATTGACTTGGTGATGCAGGCTCTTTTTTGGTTCCATATGAACTTTAAAGTAGTTTTTTCCAATTCTGTGAAGAAAGTCATTGGTAGCTTGATGGGGATGGCATTGAATCTGTCAATTACCTTGGGAAGTATGGCCATTTTCACGATATTGATTCTTCCTACCCATGAGCATGGAATGTTCTTCCATTTGTTTGTATCCTCTTTTATTTCCTTGAGCAGTGGTTTGTAGTTCTCCTTGAAGAGGTCCTTCACGTCCGTTGTAAGTTGGATTCCTAGGTATTTTATTCTCTTTGAAGCAATTGTGAATGGGAGTTCACTCATGATTTGGCTCTCTGTTTGTCTGTTATTGGTGTATAAGAATGCTTGTGATTTTTGTACATTGATTTTGTATCCTGAGACTTTGCTGAAGTTGCTTATCAGCTTAAGGAGATTTTGGGCTGAGACGATGGGGTTTTCTAGATATACAATCATGTCGTCTGCAAACAGGGACAATTTGATTTCCTCTTTTCCTAATTGAATACCTTTTATTTCCTTCTCCTGCCTAATTGCCCTGGCCAGAACTTCCAACACTATGTTGAATAGGAGTGGTGAGAGAGGGCATCCCTGTCTTGTGCCCGTTTTCAAAGGGAATGCTTCCAGTTTTTGCCCATTCAGTATGATATTGGCTGTGGGTTTGTCATAGATAGCTCTTATTATTTTGAGATACGTCCCATCAATACCTAATTTATTGAGAGTTTTTAGCATGAAGCGTTGTTGAATTTTGTCAAAGACCTTTTCTGCATCTATTGAGATAATCATGTGGTTTTTGTCTTTGGTTCTGTTTATATGCTGGATTACATTTATTGATTTGCGTATATTGAACCAGCCTTGCATCCCAGGGATGAAGCCCACTTGATCATGGTGGATAAGCTTTTTGATGTGCTGCTGGATTCTGTTTGCCAGTATTTTATTGAGGATTTTTGCATCAATGTTCATCAAGGATATTGGTCTAAAATTCTCTTTTTTGGTTGTGTCTCTGCCTGGCTTTGGTATCAGGATGATGCTGGCCTCACAAAATGAGTTAGGGAGGATTCCCTCTTTTTCTACTGATTGGAATAGTTTCAGAAGGAATGGTACCAGCTCCTCCTTGTATCTCTGGTAGAATTCGGCTGTGAACCCATCTGGTCCTGGACTTTTTTTGGTTGGTAAGCTATTGATTATTGCCACAATTTCAGATCCTGTTATTGGTCTATTCAGAGATTCAACTTCTTCCTGGTTTAGTCCTGGGAGAGTGTATGTGTTGAGGAATTTATCCATTTCTTCTAGATTTTCTAGTTTATTTGCGTAGAGGTGTTTGTAGTATTCTCGGATGGTAGTTTGTATTTCTGTGGGATCGGTGGTGATATCCCCTATATCATTTTTATTGCATCTATTTGATTCTTCTCTCTTTTTTTCTTTGTTAATCTTGCTAGTGGTCTATCAATTTTGTTGATCCTTTCAGAAAACCAGATCCTGGATTCATTAATTTTTTGAAGGGTTTTTTGTGTCTCTATTTCCTTCAGTTCTGCCCTGATTTTAGTTATTTCTTGCCTTCTGCTAGCTTTTGAATGTGTTTGCTCTTGCTTTTCTAGTTCTTTCAATTGTGATGTTAGGGTGTCAATTTTGGATTTTTCCTGCTTTCTCTTAAGGGCATTTAGTGCTATAAATTTCCTTCTACACACTGCTTTGAATGTGTCCCAGAGATTCTGGTATGTTGTGTCTTGGTTTTCTTTGGTTTCAAAGAACATCTTTATTTCTGCCTTCATTTCGTTATGTACCCAGTAGTCATTCAGGAGCAGGTTGTTCAGTTTCCATGTAGTTGAGTGGTTTTGAGTGAGATTCTTAATCCTGAGTTCTAGCTTGATTGCACTGTGATCTGAGAGACAGTTTGTTATAATTTCTGTTCTTTTACATTTATTGAGGAGAGCTTTACTTCCAAGTATGTGGTCAATTTTGGAATAGGTGTGGTGTGGTGCTGAAAAAAATGTATATTCTGTTGATTTGGGGTGGAGAGTTCTGTAGATGTCTATTAGGTCTGCTTGGTGCAGAGCTGAGTTCAATTCCTGGGTATCCTTGTTGACTTTCTGTCTCATTGATCTGTCTAATGTTGACAGTGGGGTGTTAAAGTCTCCCATTATTAATGTGTGGGAGTCTAAGTCTCTTTGTAGGTCACTCAGGACTTGCTTTATGAATCTGGGTGCTCCTGTATTGGGTGCATATATATTTAGGATAGTTAGCTCTTCTTGTTGAATTAATCCCTTTACCATTATGTAATGGCCTTCTTTGTCTCTTTTGATCTTTGTTGGTTTAAAGTCTGTTTTATCAGAGACTAGGATTGCAACCCCTGCCTTTTTATGCTTTCCATTTGCTTGGTAGATCTTCCTCCATCCTTTTATTTTGAGCCTATGTGTGTCTCTGCACGTGAGATGGGTTTCCTGAATACAGCACACTGATGGGTCTTGACTCTTTATCCAATTTGCCAGTCTGTGTCTTTTAATTGGAGCATTTAGTCCATTTACATTTAAAGTTAATATTGTTATATGTGAATTTGATCCTGTCATTATGATGTTAACTGGTTATTTTGCTCATTAGTTGATGCAGTCTCTTCCTAGTCTCGATGGTCTTTACATTTTGGCATGATTTTGCAGTGGCTGGTACCGGTTGTGCCTTTCCATGTTTAGCGCTTCCTTCAGGAGCTCTTTTAGGGCAGGCCTGGTGGTGACAAAATCTCTCAGCATTTGCTTGTCTGTAAAGTATTTTATTTCTCCTTCAGTTATGAAGCTTAGTTTGGCTGGATATGAAATTCTGGGTTGAAAATTCTTTTCTTTAAGAATGTTGAATATTGGCCCCCACTCTCTTCTGGCTTGTAGGGTTTCTGCCGAGAGATCCGCTGTTAGTCTGATGGGCTTCCCTTTGATGGTAACCCGACCTTTCTCTCTGACTGCCCTTAACATTTTTTCCTTCATTTCAACCTTGGTGAATCTGACAATTATGTGTCTTGGAGTTGCTCTTCTCGAGGAGTATCTTTGTGGCATTCTCTGTATTTCCTGAATCTGATTGTTGGCCTGCCTTGCTAGATTGGGGAAGTTCTCCTGGATAATATCCTGCAGAGTGTTTTCCAACTTGTTTCCATTCTCCCCGTCACTTTCAGGTACACCAATCAGACGTAGATTTGGTCTTTTCACATAGTCCCACATTTCTTGGAGGCTTTGCTCGTTTCTTTTTATTCTTTTTTCTCTAAACTTCCCTTCTCGCTTCATTTCATTCATTTCATCTTCCAGGGCTGATACCCTTTCTTCCATTTGATTGCATCAGCTCCTGAGGCTTCTGCATTCTTCACGTAGTTCTCGAGCCTTGGTTTTCAGCTCCATCAGCTCCTTTAAGCACTTCTCTGTATTGGTTATTCTAGTTATACATTCTAAATTTTTTTCAAAGTTTTCAACTGCTTTGCCTTTGGTTTGAATATCCTCCCGTAGCTCAGAGAATTTGATCATCTGAAGCCTTCTTCTCTCAGCTCGTCAAAGTCATTCTCCATCCAGCTTTGTTCCGTTGCTGGTGAGGAACTGCGTTCCTTTGGAGGAGGAGAGGTACTCTGCTTTGTAGAGTTTCCAGTTTTTCTGCTCTGTTTTTTCCCCATCTTTGTGGTTTTATCTACTTTTGGTTTTTGATGATGGTGATGTACAGATGGGTTTTTGGTGTGGATGTCCTTTCTGTTAGTTTTCCTTCTAACAGACAGGACCCTCAGCTGCAGGTCTGTTGGAGTACCTGGCCGGCCGTGTGAGGTGTCAGTCTGCCCCTGCTGGGGGGTGCCTCCCTGTTAGGCTGCTCGGGGGTCAGGGGTCAGGGACCCACTTGAGGAGGCAGTCTGCCTGTTCTCAGATCTCCAGCTGCGTGCTGGGAGAACCATTGCTCTCCTCAAAGCTGTCAGACAGGGACATTTAAGTCTGCAGAGGTTACTGCTGTCTTTTTGTTTGTCTGTGCCCTGCCCCCAGAGGTGGAGCCTACAGAGGCAGGCAGGCCTCCTTGAGCTGTGGTGGGCTCCACCCAGTTCAAGCTTCCCAGCTGCTTTGTTTACCTAAGCGAGCCTGGGCAATGGTGGGCGCCCCTCCCCCAACCTCTCTGCTGACTTGCTGTTTGATCTCAGACTGCTGTGCTAGCAATCAGTGAGACTCCGTGGGCGTAGGACCCTCTGAGCCAGGTGCGGGCTATAATCTCCTGAGGCACCGTTTCCTAAGCCCGTCGGAAAAGCACAGTATTCGGGTGGGAGTGGCCCGATTTTCCAGGTGCTGTCTGTCACCCCTGGAAAGGGAACTCCCTGACCCCTTGCGCTTCCCTAGTGAGGCAATGCCTTGCTCCTGCTTCGGCTCACGCACGGTGCAGTCACCCACTGACCTGCACCCACTGTCTGGCACTCCCTGGTGAGATGAATACAGTACCTCAGATGGAAATGCAGAAATCACCCGTCTTCTGCGTCACTCACGCTGGGAGCTGTAGACCGGAGCTCTTCCTATTTGGCCATCTTGGCTCCTCCCTTCTTGAGTGAGTTTCTTAATTCTGACTTCTAATTTGATTGCACTGTGGTCTGAGAGACTGTTTATTTTGATTTCCATTCTTTTGCATTTGCTGAGGAGTGTTTTGCTTCCAATTATGTGGTCAATTTTAGTGCGATGTGGTGCTGAGAAGAATGTATATTCTGTTGATTTGGGGTGGAGTGTTCTGTAGATGTCTATTAGGTCTGCTTGGTCTAGAGCTGAGTTCAAGTCCTAGATATTCTTGTTAATTTTCTGTCTCATTGATCTGTCTAATACTGACAGTGGAGTGTTAAAGTCTCCCACTGTTATTGTGTGGGAGTCTAAATCTCTTTTTAGGTCTCTAAGAACTTGCTTTATGAATCTGGGTGCTTCTGTATTGGGTGCATATATATTTAGGATAGTTAGCCCTTCTTGTTGCATTGATCCCTTTACCATTATGTAATGGCCTTCTTTGTCTCTTTTGATCTTTGTTGGTTTAAAGTCTGCTTTATCAGAGACTAGGATTGTATAGGATTGCAGCCCCTGCTTTTTTTTTTTTTTTTTTTTTTCTTTCTATTTGCTTGGTAAATCTTCCTTTATCCCTTTATTTTGAGCCTATGTGTGTCTTTGTACATAAGATGGATCTCCTGAATACAGCACACCAATAGGTCTTGACTCTTTATCCAATTTGCCAGTCTGTGTCCTTTAATTGGGGTATTTAGCCCACTTGCATTTAAGGTTAATATTGTTATGTGTGAATCTGATCCTGTCATTATGATGTTAGCTGGTTATTTTGCCCATTAGTTGATGCAATTTCTTATAGTATTAATGGCCTTTATAATTTGGTATGTTTTTGCAGTGGCTGGTACCAGTTGTTCCTGTCCCTGTTTGGTGCTTCCTTCAGGATCTCTTGTAAGGCTGGCCTGGTGGTGACAAAATCTCTCAGCATTTGCTTGTCTGTAAAGGATTTTTTTTCTCCTTTGCTTATGAAGCTTAGTTTGGCTGGATATGAAATGCTGGGTTGAAAATTCTCTTCTTTAAGAATGTTGAATATTGGCCCCCACTCTCTTCTGACTTGTAGGGTTTCTGCTGAGAGATCCACTGTTTGTCTGATGGGCTTCCCTTTGTGGGTAACACAACCTTTCTCTCTGGCTGCCCTTAACATTTTTTCCTTCATTTCAACCTTGGTGAATCTGATGATTATATGTCTTGGGGTTGCTCTTCTCGAGGAGTATCTTTGTGGTGTTCTCTGTATTTCCTGAATTTGAATGTTGGCCTGCCTTGCTAGATTGGGGAAGTGCTCCTGGATAATATAGTGAAGAGTATTTTCCAGCTTGGTTCCATTCTCCCTGTCACTTTCAGGTACACCAATCAAACGTAGATTTGGTCTTTTTACATAGTCCCATATTTCCTGGATGCTTTGTTCATTTCTTTTCACTCTTTTTTCTCTAGTCTTGTCTTCTCACTTTATTTCATTGGGTTGATCTTCAATCTCTGATACCCTTTCTTCTGCTTGATTGATTCGGCTACTGATACTTGTGTATGTTTCACGAAGTTCTTGTGCTGTATTTTTCAGCTCCATCAGTTCATTTATGTTCTTCTCTAAACTGGTTATTCTAGTTAGCAATTCCTCTAACCTTTTTTCAAGGTTCTCAGCTTCCTTGCATTGGGTTAGAACGTGCTCCTTTAGCTGGGAGGAGTTTGTCATTACCCATCTTGTGAAGCCTACTTCTGTCAATTTGTCAAACTCATTCTCCATCTAGTTTTGTTCCCTTGCTGGCAAGGAGTTGTGATCCTTTGGAGGAGGAGAGGCATTCTAGTTTTGGGAATTTTCAGCCTTTTTGTGCTGGTTTCTCCCCATCTTCGTGGATTTATCTGCCTTTGGTCTTTGATGTTGGTGACCTTCAGATGGGGTCTCTGAGTGGGTGTTCTTTTTGTTGATGTTGATACTATTCCTTTCTCTTTATTAGTTTTTCTTGTAACAGTCAGGCCCCTCTGCCGCAGGTCTGCTAGAGTTTGCTGGAGGGCCACTCCAGACCCTGTTTGCCTGGATATTGCCAGTGGAGGCTGCAGAACAGCAAAGATTGCTGCCTGTTCCTTCCTCTGGAAGCTTCGTCCCAGAGGGACACCCGCCAGATGCCAGCGAGAGCTCTCCTGTATGAGGTGTCTGTCTGACCCTAATGGGAGGTGTCTCCCAGTCAGGATATATGGGAGTCAGGGACCCACTTGAGGAGGCAGCCTGTCACTTATCAGAGCTTGAATGCTGTGCTGGGAGGTCTGCTGCTCTCTTCAGAGCTGTCAGGCCGGGTCATTTAAGTCTGCTGAAGCTGCACCCACAGCTGCATCTTCCTCCAGGTACTCTGTCCCAGGGAGATGGGGGTTTTATCTATAAGTCCCTTACTGGGGCTGCTGCCTTTTTCTCAGAGATGCCCTGCCCAGAGAGAAGGAATCTAGAGAGGCAGTCTGCCTTGCTGAGCTGCGGTGGGCTCCGCCCAGTTTGAACTTCCCATTGGTTTTGTTTACACTGTGAGGGTAAAACCACCTACTCAAGCCTCAGCAATGGCGGACGCCTCACCCCTCACCAAGCTGGAGCATCCCAGGTCGACCTCAGACTGCTGTGCTGGCAGTGAGAATTTCAAGCCAGTGGATCTTAGCTTGCTGGGCTCTGTGGGGTGGAACCCACCGAGCCAGACACCAGAGGGAATCTCCTGATCTGCTGGTTGTGAATACCATGGGAAAAGCACAGTATCTGGGCCAGAGTGTACTGTTCCTCCCAGTACAGTCTCTCACAGCTTCCCTTGGCTAGGAAAGGGAAATCTCCTGACCCCTTGCCCTTCCGGGTAAGGCAATGCCCCACCCTGCTTTGGCTCACTTTGTGTGGGCTGCACCCACTGTCCAACCAGTCCCAATGAGATGAACCAGGTACCTCAGTTGGAAACGCAGAAATCACCCACCTTCTGTGTCAGTCTTGGTGGGAGCTGCAGACTGGAGCTGTTCCTATTTGGCCATCTTGCCAGCTCTCCCTTTTTCTTTTTTTTTTTTTTTTTGAAACAGAGTCTCACTCTGTTGCACAGGCTGGAGTGCAGTGGCATCATCTTGGCTCACTGCAACCTCCACCCCTGGATTCAAGTGATTCTCCTGCCTCAGCCTCCTGAGTAGCTGGGATTACAGGTATGAGCCACGACACCTGGCCAATTTTTGTATTTTTAGTAGAGACAGGGTTTCACCATGTTGGTCAGGCTGGTCTTGAACTCCTGACCTCAGGTGATCCATCCACCTTGGCCTCCCAAAGTGCTGGGATTACAGGTATAAGCCACTGCACCCAGACAAAATTTATCTTTATAGATATATTTGAACATGTGCCAAAAGGTATTTGCTATAGCATTGTGTAAAATAAAAGAAGTCAGAAATAATCTAAGTGTCCATGAATATGGAACTGATGAAATAAATTAAAGTATATTTCTATAGTGGAATACTCTGCAGCCATCAATAAGACTGAAGTAGAACTAGAGATCAAGTTTTACAGATCTTACATGGGACTATTTTAGCACTTTGTTAAGTGAGAAAATTCAAGGGTCTTCCATATGTCAACATGATGTTATTATTTGATAATAGCCTGTGAGGTGGGAAAATTTATAAAGGAAACAAAAAAAGAAAGAAATGTTTCTTTCTCGTTATTGAAAAGCACTTGCTAGATGAAAAACCCTGAATTTGTGCGTTATGCCCTGAATGTGAGTCTAAAAAGCAAACTGGTTCCTTATATTAATATAGATCTCTACAGTCAGCTAAACATTTTAATGCTTATGATGTGGCTGAGATAAGCAGGAGCATCAATCAGGAGTCAGACTGCCTGTGGGTTCCCACCAGGTACTGTCCTTGCTTTTTTTCTGGGTGAAGCAGGAAGGAGTGTGAGGAAAGCAGAAGAGAGTTCAGAAGAATCTGGTGGAAACAAAATGGGGAAGGAGCAGTAGAAAGCGTGAGACAAGGGCACTACACGCCTTTGTCTCTCCATCGATCTCTCTCTGGTGTCTCTATCTGATCTTCTGTCAGCAGGAACACCTCCTAGTCTGGAGATGCTGCCCCATGGCCCATATTTGGAGCTGATGTGCCGAAGGATAGAGAGGAAGAGAAAGCTGTAGTTCCTCACCAGAGCCAAGCAGGCCCCCTGAGAGGGCGAGTCAACCAGGCATCCCTACAGCCTGTCCCGGCAACTTTATGTGCCTGGCATTTAGGGTTCATTAATCATTCAGTGGGACAGATTCATTGTAGCCAAACAGCTCTGTGTCACCATTTCCCTTGTGAATAGAATGTGAACATAATTAAATATTTGCAAAAGGTGGGCGACAGATGGGCTGTTTAGAACAGCCTCATTTATGGTCATTAAATTGGACTTTTTGAGAAAGAGCACCTGGAATGGTGATGGTCTCCTTCTGGGAAGGAATTGTAAACCCCACACTATCTGGTGTCCAGTTCCATGAGCTTTCCCAGAATCCCAAGCGACTTTCCCCACAGTCCCCCGCCCAGGTCCCCAGGTCTCCCCTCCCTAACCCAGATGCCACTATAGATCCTGCTTTCTTTCTCTCCCTGTCTCAGTACACAGGGACTCATCCAATACCGCTCAGGTCCTTCACTGCAGAGGAGCAGTTTTCAGCTCTTGGAGAGCAGACAGTGGGGGGATATGGGCCCTTACCTCTGGTGGCATGACGCACAGTCACCTCTGCTTTAGCTTGGCCCATTCCTGAATCTTCTTCCTTTCTTAATTGTGCTTGGGAGTGAGGTACTAAACTACAAATATTGTTATACAGCTTGTTTGTGGAAGTAATAAACAGCTCTCATGAGAAGGCTGACGCGCATTAGGCTCTGCGGGCATGGAGATGTCCCAGAGTCCTGGAATCTGCATGTCTGAACTGCAAGGGATGATGGAGGCCTAACTCCTCCTTTGGCATGTTTGGGTCCCAAGTTCAAGAGTTGTGAAGTGCTGTCTAAGGATGCACAGCTGGTCCTCAACACAGCTGCACTGGAAGCCAGTTTGTTCAATTTCAGAGGTGTGCTTAGACACAGTGATTTGATATGTGGGTGGGGTGGGAGGAGGTTAGTTTTCCAAGGAAAAGGGAGAGGCTCTACTTTGTGGTTTCTTTTATTCTGTGGCAACATTAGAGCCCTGCAGGAGTCAGACCCAAGGACATTAAATGCCTACATTAAACTCTGAGGGCTCATGCATTCCTTCACACTCTCATCCTAAGGCACCCAGTCTCCTCTAGAGCTTCAGCCACAAATGATCCCATGCCACCCTCCCTGCCTCCCTCATGCATCCAGTCATCCCTCCTGAAGGCCTAGGGCCTCCTTCTCTCTGAAATCCTCCCAGCAGCCCCCGACAGCCTCCACCACTCCTGAGGAGCTTTTTTTCTTTTAGGTGGAGTCCTGCTGTGTTGCCCAGGCTAGAGTGCAGTGGTGCAATCTCGGCTCACTGCAACCTCCGCTTCCTGGGATCAAGTGATTCTCCTGCCTCAGCCTCCCAGGTAGCTGGGATGTAAGCGTGTGCCACCACGCTGAGCTAATTTTTGTATTTTTAGTTGAGACAGGGTTTCGCCATGTTGGCCAGGCTGGTTTCGCACTCCTGACCTCAGGTGGTCTGTCTGCCTTGGCCTCCCAAAGTGCTGGGATTACAGGCATGAGCCACTGAGGAGCATTTTATACTCTGATGGAAGTGTTGGTAGATTCTGCGTGTCTGTCCTGTCTTCTCAACCTGCTTTAAGGAACTTGCGAGCCATGTTTGAAAAGGACAATGAAGGCTGGTGAAGCACAAGTGCCACGAGCTTCATAGGGGCCTCATGGGCCCCTTGCAAATTTGACCTCCTGCTCCATGGCACCTGCTTTTCCTCGGGCTCCAGCAGAGGAAAAGTCACGTGGGTTGGGCCCTGAAGCAGGCGGCTCAGGGAAAGCTTGAGTGGAAACAGGCTGGCTCGTGTTCCTGTTCTCTTGCTTGATTTGCTTCTTTTCTTCATTGTCCATCTCTGACTTGCAGCCTTTAGCTCCAAGCTGGTTTCTGCTGCACCATCTAGGAGTGTGGCATTAGAGGAGATGGGCTACTGGGAGGTCTAAAGTTCCTACTTCTGCCACTATCAACTATAGGCCAAAATATTGAGGGAAAAGACAGAATAAGATGAGAGATTTCAGTGAGATGTGGGAAAGAACTTTTCAATCATTCTGGTACCTACAGCCATCAGCACACTCAGAATTTTTGAAACTCTACCCAGAAAGCCTTAAGGATGGCACAGGAGGAATCTTAGGTGTGATTCTGTTCTGAGGTGGAAGGATATATTAGAGCTGTGTTTTCCAAACATGGTATTGGATGCATCCAGTGAATCATATATATATTAGTCCATTCTCACACTGCTGATAAATACAAACCCAAGACTGGGTAATTTACAAAGAAAAAGAGGTTTAATGGACTCACAGTTCCATGTGGCTGGGGAGGCCTCACAATCATGGTGGAAGGCAAAAGGCATGGCTTACATGGCGGCAGGTGAGAGAGAGTGAGAGCCAAGTGAACGGGGAAACCCCTTCTAAAACCATCAGATCTCGTGAGACTTAATCACTACCATGAGAACAGTATGGGGGGAATTGTCCCCATGATGCAATTATCTCTCACCTGGCCCCTCCCACAACACATGGGAATTATGGGAGCTACAGTTTAAGATGAGATATGGGTGGGGACACAGCCAAACCATATCAATATACAAAACGTTAGATGATATATGGATCAACATTGCTTATTTTAGCATTAAATATCCTAATTTTAATTAATCAAATAAATATCCTAATTTTAATATGCATTAGAAAAAAGTATAACTAGCACAATTAAATTCTAATTTTATGGTTATTATAGCCTAGCATGAGGCTAAATAAAGGTGAATCAATGTATAGTTGATTTAGGAAAAAATATTAAATGAATAGAATTATAGGCATGATGCAGGAATGGCAAAAACCACAGAGGTGGCACACAGAGGGCAGAAGCCAGGGAAATGGTGGACTCTGTGACAGAGCTCCCACCCTGGTTTCTCACTCCCACAACCTTTGTAAAAGTCTCAGCATCATTTAGATATCGAAGGTCTCCTTTCACCCACTGTCAGTGTTAAAGGCATGGTGACAGGAGAGATTTCGCTTGGCTAATGTGAATTTTAGGTGTTTGGTGAGGAGGCCCCTCAGCCCGACCTGGGTAATGAAGAGCTCTTCTCCCTGGCAGCGGAGGCTGCTCATCATCCGCCATGCAGCATTGGGTGCACAGCCACTGATGAAGATAGAATGACCAGGCCTGCAGCATTATTAATGCCAGCGTCGGATCTTTGAGCATCTGTAAGTGAAACAGTGACATGCCCTTCATTTAAGCCCAGGAGGACAATGAAAGCTTGTGTGCAGCTTGGATGGAAGCCAGGATCAGGCCTGTTGTCAGAGTAAAGAAATTCATTAAAGAAGATCTCATAGCAAGGGCTGAAGAGAGGAAAAAAAGAGGAGGTGGGTGCTGATGGAGAGGCAGCACATTAAAACTTTGTCCCTTGTGACAGGATGCAAAAATGTCCCTGCTGCTTGAGGAGATTTATGACACGGAGGCCTGGGAGGGTTTTGTGAATGCTGCTGATTACCTAGTCACACATCTGTCAACCCTCCTACTCCCAAGTCATAGGCCCATTTGCCTTCTAGAATCAGAAAAAGGGCTATCATGACATTTCTGTACAGACAGTAAGATGGTCGAATTCCCATCAGGAGGGTGTGCACCCAACAGAGAATGAAGGCATCTGAAGTCCAGTACAGATAGTAAAATGATAGTTTGGGATCCAGACATTAGTATGCCTGGTACAAGTCTGCAAACTTAAAGGGGCAAGGCAAGTCACATAACTTGAAGTGTGCCAGGAGTAAAAGTGATGGGAAGCACCAGAGATCATGCCGCCCACCTGGAGGGCTCCGTGCCCCGTTTAAAGGGGCAGCCACTGCTTAGGACCAGCTAATTGTTTCAATAATGGAATTCAGGCCATTGTTCCTAGACCTCCTAAGGTCTCAGGAAAAGCTAGACATAGATATTTTTAAAATATATAAAATCTTCCCATTTGAAAACATTTAATTTACAATTAAAAAATTTTTTTTTGAATTCTTAAACAAAAAAAAAAAAGAGAAAATACTAGGTGGATCAAACAAACCACATCCGTGGACTGAATCTGGCCTGCGGGCCTCTGTGGTAGGCAGAATAATGGTCACCCAAAGATGGCCATGTCCTAATCCCCAGGACCTGTGGATAGGTTATGTCACATGGCAAAGGAAAATTAAGGTTATAGATGGAATTCAGTTGCTAGCAAGCTGACCTTGAGATGGAGAATTCCCTGGATCACACAGGTGGGCCCCATGTAATCACAAGGATCCTTAAAAGTGGATGAGAGAGACAGAAGAGTCAGAGACAAAGTGATTTGATGTGAAGAAGATGCAGTGCAACATTGCAGGCTTTGAAGATGGAAGGGGCCATGAGCCAAGGAATGCAGAAAGAACTGGAAGCTGGCAAGGGCAGGGAAACAGATTCTCCCCTCCAGCCTCCAGAGAAGAACACAGCCCTGTTGACGTGTTGATTTTAGCCCGGGAAAACCTGTTTTGGACTTCTGCACTACAGAACTATAAGGTGATGAGTTTGTGTTGTTTAAGTCACCAAATTTGTGTGAATTTGTTATGGCAGCAATAGAAAACTAGTACAGTCTCTATTTGCAAACTCTGATATAGAGACTGAGAGGGGGAATGGTAAATACAGTGAAAATAGAGGAATACTGTAAAACTCTATTTGTCTTTTCTAATAATGAGGGATAAATGGAGAGGATAAATGCTAGGCTTGGCTTCTTAACTTCCTTAGTGGCCATTTTGATTAAAAAATACCTGCCCAGTTAAGCAGATGCATCTGAACTTTTAACTATGAGACACCAAGGCCAATACCAGGGGCAGTTTTTGGATCAATGGCTCAGGGGATCTCTAAGGCAATGGTACCCAGTTTACAGTGGCAGAGATCCTTAGTGTTTACCACTATCTGTGGGATCTGCTGTATTTCTCTGCCTCCCTTGTGGTTGGATTGGGGCCATATGGCCAAAGGGGTGTGGGCAAAAGTGACATAGGCTACTTTGAGGCCTGGTCCTTCAATAATCCCATATGATTTCCTCACTCTTTCCCCACTGTGGTCACCCTGGAGGCCTTATATTCCAGATGATTAAGCTATAAGATAGAGAAGGGCTGTTCCACCTGTGCCATGAGCAAGAAATATACTTTTGTTTTGTTGAACCACTAAGATTCTGGGACTGTCTGTGGCAACATTATTTACTCATTAGTTACTGAGTCTACAAAATGAATAAAACAAGATGGCAGAGTGGATGTGGAGAGACAAGTGAGTTGAAAACCCAGGAGAGATGTGTGCAATGGTTCAGAGTAGGACCATGTTTTGCCAAGTGTGATCTGTAAACCTCTAATGAAGACTGAACACAGGTAGGTGGCAAACAGAACATTAAAAAAAAGTTCATAGGCATACATTTATTTGACTATGTATTAGAAAATATTTTATCCAGCCTATATATCTACCCTGTAATTTCATAGATATTTTTTGCCTGGGAGTCAACTAGGAGTTTTATATTTTAGATATAAAAATTATTAAATAAAAATATACAAGTGGTATATAGGTATGGAAGAAAAATGTGAAGGTGGCATTTGAATAACTGAAATTTGGGGACAATGGAAGTAGGCATAGGAAAATAAAGGTGGGTTGCAGTATATCACTGGAAAGAAAAGACAGCCACCATGGCTTTTGCTATAGGTAAGACACATTTTTTAGCTCTAAAATTCTAGGATTTAAAGGAGACCTCAAACTACCAGCTCCTTGTTTCCTGTAAAATCATGTACAACTTCTTATGCCTGGCATTAAAGACATTCTAGATATCTGAAATCTAACAATAGCTTAACCTGCCAGTTTAATTTCTATTGACCTGTGTACATGGTTCTACCATTGAATTCCACCCAACTTGTAAGGCACAGCTCAAATCCCATTTCCTCCATGAAGCTTTATGGTATTGCCCCCAGATAAAAGTGATTTCACCCTCTTTAAAAGTCTTAGGGCACCTATTCCTGGTACCACCCAGACATTTGGTCTTTAAGTAGAGTTCCTTGTGTAAGCGTCTTGCCTTCCCATTTAAATTGTAAGCTCCGATACCAAAGCCTCGCAGAGACACAACAAAAAAAGAGAATTTTAGACCAATATCCTTGATGAACATTGATGCAAAAATCCTCAATAAAATACTGGGAAACCGAATCCAGCAACACATCAAAAAGCTTATCCACCATGATCAAATGGGCTTCATCCCTGGGGTGCAAGGCTGGTTCAACATACGCAAATCAATAAATGTAATCCAGCATATAAACAGAACCAAAGACAAAAACCACATGATTATCTCAACAGATGCAGAAAAGGCCTTTGACAAAATTCAACAGCCCTTCATGTTGAAAACTCTCAATAAATTAGGTATTGATGGGATGTATCTCAAAATAATAAAAGCTATCTATGACAAACCCACAGCCAATATCATACTGAATGGACAAAAACTGGAAGCATTCCCTTTGAAAACTGGCACAAGACAGGGATGCCCTCTCTCACCACTCCTATTCAACATAGTGTTGGAATTTCTGGCCAGGGCAATCAGGCAGGAGAAGGAAATAAAGGGCATTCAATTAGGAAAAGAGGAAGTCAAATTGTCCCTGTTTGCAGATGACATGATTGTATGTCTAGAAAACCCCATCGTCTCAGCCCAAAATCTCCTTAAGCTGATAAGCAACTTCAGCAAAGTCTCAGGATACAAAATCAATGTGCAAAAATCACAAGCATTCTTATACACCAATAACAGACAGAGAGCCAAATCATGAGTGAAATCCCATTCACAATTGCTTCAAAGAGAATAAAATACCTAGGAATCCAACTTACCAGGGATATGAAGGACCTCTTCAAGGAGAACTACAAACCACTGCTCAATGAAATAAAAGAGGATACAAACAAATGGAAGAACATTCCATGCTCATGGGTAGGAAGAATCAATATCGTGAAAATGGCCATACTGCCTAAGGTCATTTATAAATTCAATGCCATCCCCATCAAGCTACCAATGACTTTCTTCACAGAATTGGAAAAAACTACTTTAAAGTTCATATGGAACCAAAAAAGAGCCCACATCGCCAAGTCAATCCTAAGCCAAAAGAACAAAGCTGGAGGCATCACACTACCTGACTTCAAACTATACTACAAGGCTACAGTAACCAAAGCAGCATGGTACTGGTACCAAAACAGAGATATAGACCAATGGAACAGAACAGAGCCGTCAGAAATAATGCCACCTATCTACAACCATCTGATCTTTGACAAACCTGAGAAAAACAAGCAATGGGGAAAGGATTCCCTATTTAATAAATGGTGCTGGGAAAACTGGCTAGCCATACGTAGAAAGCTGAAACTGGATCCCTTCCTTACACCTTATACAAAAATGAATTCAAGATGGATTAAAGACTTAAATGTTAGACCTAAAACCATAAAAACCCTAGAAGAAAACCTAGGCAATACCATTCAGCACATAGGCATGGGCAAGGACTTCATGTCTAAAACACCAAAAGCAATGGCAACAAAAGCCAAAATTGACAAATGGGATCTAATTAAACTAAAGAGCTTCTGCACAGCAAAAGAAACTACCATCAGAGTGAACAGGCAACCTACAGAATGGGAGAACATTTTTGCAACCTACTCATCTGACAAAGGGCTAATATCCAGAATCTACAATGAACTCCAACAAATTTACAAGAAAAAAACAAACAACCCCATCAAAAAGTGGGTGAAGGATATGAACAGACACTTCTCAAAAGAAGACATTTATGCAGCCAAAAAACACATGAAAAAATGCTCATCATCACTGGCCATCAGAGAAATGCAAATCAAAACCACAGTGAGATACCATCTCACACCAGTTAGAATGGCGATCATTAAAAAGTCAGGAAACAACGGGTGCTGCAGAGGATGTGGAGAAATAGGAACACTTTTACACTGTTGGTGGGACTGTAAACTAGTTCAACCCTTGTGGAAGTCAGTGTGGCGATTCCTCAGGGATCTAGAACTAGAAATACCATTTGACCCAGCCATCCCATTAGTGATTATATACCCAAAGGATTATAAATCATGCTGTTATAAAGACACATGCACACGTATGTTTATTGCAGCACTATTCACAATAGCAAAGACTTGGAACCAACCCAAATGTCCATCAGTGATAGACTGGATTAAGAAAATGTGGCACATATACACCACGGAATACTATGCAGCCATAAAAAATGATGAGTTCATGTCCTTTGTAGGGACATGGATAAAGCTGGAAACCATCATTCTCAGCAAACTATTGCAAGGACAAAAAACCAAACACCGCATGTTCTCACTCATAGGTGGGAATTGAACAATGAGAACACATGGACACAGGAAGGGGAACATCACACACCGGGTACTGTTGTGGGGTGGGGGAAAGGGGGGAGGGATAGCATTAGGAGGTATACCTAATGCTAAATGACACGTTAATGGGTGCAGCACACCAACATGGCACATGCATACATATGTAACAAACCTGCACGTTGTGCACATGTACCCTGAAACTTAAAGTATAATAATAATAAAAAAATACATTGTAAGCTCCTGAACAAGATTAATTTCATTAAATTTTTCATACTTCCTGACAATTTTCAGGAACATACAATCAACATATTCATTGTTACTTTTTGTTGTTAAACATCTGTTTCTCATGCTTCAGAGCTTTTCAAAACACAAGCCAAGAACTGCTAGATATAGTAGAACTGAGCTCTCCTATGACATGAGGGTAATTTATTAAGCTTTATGTTTGAAGAAATTTCTAGGCTTTAATGAAGATGGCTGTTCGGAATGTCACGAGGTTTGCTATTCTGTAGTTTATTAAAATGGTCAGACTGTTGGTGAAATGTTTTCAGGCAGGATGTTCAAATAATAGCAACTGCTTAAGCAAATAGACCTCATATTTAAATAATAGAATTTTATTTCTCACTTATCTAATAGTCAAAGCAAGTCAACTTTCCTTGACTGACTGGAATGTGGTCGTCTAGGAACCAAGCTTCCTTCTGTCCCATGGAAGAGAATGCCTTAGCCATTCTCTAAGACCTTGTCATGTGTATCCAGCTGGCAAAGATAAAACAGAATGTCAGGCAATGACAACAGGATTGCAACTCACAGCCCATGGGTGAAAACTAGTTACATGGCCACAGCTAGATGTTATAGGGATAGGAAATGTAATCCCTAGGTGCTTTCCATCACAACTCTTAATTGTGCATGCTCTTTAGTCCATAGTTAAGAATTAGGACAGCCCACCAGCTGTCTTCCAGGTTTACCCAGCACTTAATTTGACTTACAAAGAGATGTGGAGGGGTTTGGGAAATAATTGGAACAACAAAGGAAAACACGAGGGAATAAAATGACCTGAGAAACAGGTGAAACATAAACAAAGCCCATCTGGAACCTTAAATTGCTCTCTTAATATTTTTAGGAGATGAAGAAAGCTCAGGTACTGGAGTGCAGGTATGCTGAGTTCTGGAATAGGAGAAGCATGGAGGGAGTGTGGCTCCTTTAGTCTGTGTGTTTCTAAGAAGATTTATTTTGGGATTCCCATCAAGTGGAGGAGTAGAGTTGCCATGCACTTCCATCTGGATAGCTGGCCAGGATATGCTGCTTCTGTGATTGTAACTACTGGATATGGGAGAGAAGAGCAAATAGCACTGGCACTCAGGTAGAACACTATTTTCTTTCATTGCATTTTCACCTGTTCTTTTATTTGAACTTTAAAATAATTTGGTGTAATAGGGAATGTTACCATTTAACAGATTAGAAAAGTGAGACATGGAAATGACCCAAGACCTCTCATTAATGTCTGAGTCAGGACTAGACCCTAAATTTCCCAACTCTACATTCAAGGCCAATTCTATTACAACACAATCTACTTTCTGGGAAATAGTTGGTTTTAGGCAAACATGAGAAATAGGTCAATTCTGTTCTCCAATCTTTCAGATTTTCTCTTCTATATGCTTTTGCCATCTCAAAGATCAGTTCCCTAGTTTCAGACAACACTTGCTCTTATTCCCTTGGTTGTGTTAACTTGTCCCTCTCCTACGGCCATTGACTTTTTTTCCTAGGCTAAATCTAAAGAGATGTGGCTCTATGAGTGGGCATCCTATGGGAGGATCTTGGGAGCATGAGGGCCTGTTCCAGCACCTATGAAATGTAATTAGACAATCACATGCTTCATAAAGCCAGTTCTGCCTTCGGCCAGCATTGTCAGAACCATCACTTCTTGCCAAAGTATAAATCACACAAGTCAAATTTTATAGCTGTGAAGAATTTTAGAAATCAGCCAATCTAGCTATTTATGTTTTGGCAATAAATATATGAGTACTTGAAAAGACATTCATTTCCACTAGTGATCAGAACAATGCAGTTAAAATGAGAAGATAGTTTTTCCCTGTCAGATTGGCAAAACCAAAAATTTATCCAGTGTTAGAAGGGGTTTGGGAAAATTGGCTCTCTTTTTATGTTGTATGTGTAGATTAGTAGATTTTTTTTGGTGGGTGGTACTTTGGCACATTTCAAAGCAAAAATTTAAATAGTGGTGGACATAGCAATTTTACATCCAAGAATTCCTATACCTACGGAGGTGCATAAAGTTATTCATGTTCATAAATAATTGTGATAAATTATAATGAAAAAATAGAGAAAACCTAAATGTATTTCAATAGAGGAAGGGTTAAATTAATTATGGAACATTTATATTGCCATATTGTGAAATTTTGTGAAATTATTAAAAAGAATGAGTTAAAAATGTAAAATGGTACAATTGCTTTGAAAACACTTGGTGGTTCCTCAAAAAGTTAAACAAAGAGTTACCATATGACTCAGCAGAATATACCCAAGAGTACTGAAAACATATGCCAACATAAAAACTTGTGCATGAATATTCACACAGCATTATTCATAATAGCCAACAAATAGAAACAACCCAAATGTCCATCAGTTGATGAATGAATAAGCAAAATGTGGTATATTCATAAAAAGAAATATTATTTAGCCATAAGAATAAGTATTGATATATGCTACAGTGCGGATCAGCCTTGAAAATATTAAACTAAGTGAAAGAAACCAGGCACAAAAGGCCACATATTGTATGATTCTGTTTATTTGAAATGTCTGGAAGAGGCAAATCCATAGAGACAAAACATAGATTGATAGGTTCCAGGGACTGGGGAGAGGAAGAGAATGAGGAGTGACTGCTAATTGGTATAGGGTTTCTTTTGATGATGATTAAAATATTCTGGAATTAGATAGTGGTAATGGTTGCACAACTTTGTGAATAATATACTAAAAACTAATGAACTATACACTTTAAAAGGGCAAATTTTATGGTATTTGAATTATATAATATCTCAATAAAAAAGAATGAATTAGATTTAGTTGTCTGAAATTAAGAGATGTCTCTGGTCCATTGTAGGGTTAAAGAACAAGTTGTAGAACAGTATATAGCCTATTCTTACAACATAACAAAACAAACTATATCAGTCATGGTCCAACCAGAAAAATAGAAAGCCCTCTAAATATTTAAAACAGAGGAAATTTAATTCAGGGAATTGATTGAAAACGTAAAAGGTACCCTACAAACTTAGGAGATAATATTATCACAGCCCAGATGCTGAGGCTGCTTATTGTGAGCAGGAACCACAGAGGGTCTTTCCAATGGGAGCTGAAGCCATAGAAAAATTGTAGCTACCACCAGAGATGTCAAAACAACCAGGGTGATGGGAAGAAAGGCTTTTGGCTTCTGTCTTCCTCCCACCCTCCAGTCTTACCCTATCACCTCGCCCCCGCCTCCCTGCCACACACACACACACACACACACACACATTGGTCATATCTACTTGGAAGCCAGAGGGAAAGAGAACCTGAGAAAGCAGTTCCCAGAATAGAGAAAATGTGGACCAAAGCATGGATATAAAAACAAACAGGCAGTTGCCCTACATGATCAACCCCTTTTGCAAACTGGCATTTATTCTTATTTGCCTAGCGAGGCATTTGTCATACAAATCAAAATGTTCTACTCTCTCCCAACAAGGGGAGACCCAAGGTCTCACTAGTTATCATATCCATTTCAAGTGCATGATTTCCAACTGAAATTATCCTTCCCAAAGGTCTGGATGCTGCTTCTCCTAGTCTAGATGCCTATTGACTTAGTTGAAAAGTTAAATATCACCAACAATCATCATTTTAAAAAAAGGGAAAAGGAAAGTAAAAGGAAATAATTGAATAATATAAACCTAACAAAAATATTTATAGCTGCTAGGGTCCTCATTTCTGTCATTGGTCATGAGACAACAGTTAATTTTTATAACTTCCTCTTTCTATCACCCATTCTCTGTCACCTTGCCCTTACTCAGCACTCCACCTGGTTGGGGTCCTTGACCTGGTAGGGCGACTGAAAACACAATTCCTAAAGTCTCTGAGTCTTTAGTGGCCATGCCTTTGCTGGATTGTTTTAGTCTTCTGTTGATCTTTACTTGGAAGTAATAAGAGGCATCTCAGCATATCTTCTGGCTCCAATGATGGCCTCTTTACCTCCATTGTGTAGTAGCAACCCAATTTCCCCCTTGTTAATTTAAATCGATTTCATTTTCTGTGTTTTGGTGCAGTGACATGAGGAAATCCAAATAGCTAGATGGCAATTTCCCCTTCTACTTCCTGTCAAAGCAGTCCTCACCTGGAGACAACTCCAAGATTGTAGGAACAGGAAGCAAATCTCTAAGAATAGGTATAATAGTTAATGGAGTTGATCCTTATTCCTTCGTTCCCAGACTCATGTGTTCTGGCTACAGAAGAAAGAGCACCAACTGTTTGTTGCAGTTAAAAGCATATATTGCATTCTATAGCCTAGTACCAAACCTCACAGGGTGTTGTCTTTCATCTCGCACTGTAAGTGAGTCTGCAATGAGCCATTCCATCAGGCCAGCTGCTTCTGGGCAATTGAGGAATATGGTAAGGCTGGTAAATTCCATTAGTGTGAAGCCATTGCTGTACTTCCTTCAGTATAAAATGCATTACTTGCCCAGAATGTTATGTGAGATACCATGATGATAAATGAAGAACTCTTTAAGACAGTTCCCTAAGAACTCCATGGACAGTGGTGCTGACAGAAGAATGCAGAGCTCATTATACCAGGGAAGTTTTGGCATCCTGATATAATTGAATGTAGGCAGTTGAATCCAAGTTTCAGTCAACCAATCAAGAAAACTGTAGAAACTGTTTCCAGCTGCATGAGCTAGAACATTGTCTGGAATCTTGAGTAAGTGAATCCTTATTGATAAATTCAGCCTCATCTCATGTTATTTTCTATTCTTGGACTCTCATCCTTACAATTTACTTGCACAGCTGTTCTCCAGGTTCCTGCTCACACGAATTAGCATGATCTTACATTTCCTTTGGTGCATAAAATATTTTTTCCCAGAACGGATGTTATTGTTCTTCCCTGAGAGTACAGTGGTATCTAATTCTATTTATGCATCCAGAGCAATGAGAACTCATAGAAGTAGGTCTGGAGGAGAATAGTATCACATTGCAGGAAGCTGCCTGAGATATGATCATTACATTAGAGATTTTAAGTAAGGGAAGGCTAGCTTTCACAGACAGGAGAAGCTGGTCTGGCTCCACAGAAAGGGGGCCCAGAGGGATTTGTCAGTTCAAGCTTCTAAGCATTGGCAAACTACCCAAATGTCCTCTCAAGACTTGGGATCCCATGTCTTCTCAACTAATGTCCTAACATTAGCCTGTGAGATGTGGCTAAGTTTTGTGTTAGTTTACATTGTGACTTGCAATGTGCACAATCAGATTTTGGGCCAAATCTTCAGCTGTCCACTCAGTGGTTACTGGAAATAGATTATTTTAAGGATGCTAAAGAAACCCATTGGTTCTGTACCTGTGCCTGAGCTGATAGTTTCTTTTCTGTAAATGTTCGGCACCTTTAGAAGCAGGAGCCACCCAATAGCTTATACCTATTGAGTGAACGAGTTACAGTTGTTATTTAATGACAAAGACATACTCTGAGAAATGCATCCTTAGGTGTACTTTCACAAACTTAGGTGGTACGGCCAACTGCTCCAACCACCATGGTATATGAGGTCTGTTGTTGACGGAAACATTGTTATGTGGCACATGACTGTATTTGATCTTCCAAAGCCCTCTCTTAACTGGCACATTATCCCGAGCAACCTTTAGGTGACAATTTAAGTAAATGTGTTGCCACTGCCTGCCACATTTTACTTCCATTTGCAAGGATAATCACAATATTTATGCTCTACCAGGTGAGCAACCCAAACCAGAATTTGTCTCTTCCTCCACCTTCCCCTCCTTCCTCCCTCCTCTCTCCTCCTCCTCCTTCTTCCTCCTCCTCCTCTTCCTCTTCTCTTTCTTCGTCTTCCTCCTCTTCTTTCAATAGTTTTTGGGGGAACAGGTGGTGTTTGGTTACATGGATAAGTTCTTTAGGTGTGATTTCTGAGACTTTGGTGCACCCATCACTCAAGCAGTGTACACTGCACCCTGTGTATTATTTTATGCCCCACCCCCTCCCACCCTTCCTCCCAAGTCTCCAGAGTCCATTGTATCATTCTTATGCCTTTGCATCCTCATAGCTTATGAGAATATACAATGTTTGCTTTTCCATTCCTCAGTTACTGCACTTAGGATAATGGTCTCCAACTCCACCCAGGTTGATGTGGATGCCATTATTTCATTTCTTTTTATGTCTGAGTAGTATCCCACGGTGTGTGTGTGTGTGTGTGTGTGTGTGTATATATATATATATATATATATATATATATATATATATACATACACCACGTTTTCTTTATCCACTCGTTGTTTGATGAGCATTTGGGCTGGTTCCGTATTTTTGCAATTGTGAATTGTGCTGCTATAAGCATGCATGTACAAGTATTTTTTTCATATAATGACTTATTTTCCTCTGGATAGATACCCAGTAGTGTGATTGCTGGATCAAATGGTATAAATAGTTCTAGTTTTAGTTCTTTAAGGAATCTCCATACTATTTTCCATTGTGGTTGTACTGGTTTACATTCCCACCAGCAGTGTAAGAATGTTCCCTTTTCACCACATCCACACCAACATCTATTTTTTTTTAATTTTTAAATTATGGCCATTCTTGCAGGAGTAAGGTGGTGTCACATTGTAGTTTTGATTTGCATTTCCCTGATAATTAGTGAGGTTGACTATTTTTTCATATGTTTGCTGGCCATTTATATATCTTCTTTTGAAAGTTGTTTATTCATGTCCTTAGCCCACTTTTTGATGGGATTATTTGTTTTTTTTCTTGCTGATTTGTTTGAGTTCCTTGTAGATTCTGGACCTTAGTCCTTTGTTGGATGTATAGATTGCAAAGATTTTCTCCCACTTCCTGGGTTGCCTGTTTACTCTGCTGATTATTTCTTTTGCTGTGTAGAAGCTTTTTGGTTAAATTAAGTCCCATCTATTTATCTTTGTTTTTGTTGCATTTGTTTTTGAGTTCTTAGTCATGAACTCTTTGCCTAGGCCAATGTCTACAAGAGTTTTTCCAATGCTATCTTCTATAATAGAATTCTTATGGTTTCAGGTCTTAGATTTAAGTCTTTGATTTTTGTATAAGGTGAGAGATGAGGATCCAGTTTCTTTCTTCTACATGTGGTGTGCCAATTATCCCAGCACCATTTGTTGAATAGGGTGTCCTTTCCCCACTTTATGTTTTTGTTTGCTTTGGTTGGAGATCAGTTGGCTGTATTTGGCTTTATTTCTGTGTTCTCTATTCTGTTCCATTGGTCTATGTGCATGTTTTTATACCAGTTCCACGCTGTTTTGCTAACTATAGGCTTGTAATATAGTTTGAGGTTAGGTAATGTGATGTCTCCAGATTTGCTCTTTTTGCTTAGTCTTGCTTTGGCTATGAGGGCTCTTTTTTTGTTCCATATAAATTTTAGAATTTTTTTTTTTTTAGTTCTGTGAAAAATCATGGTGGTATTTTGATGAGAATTGCATTAAATGTATAGATTGCTTTTGATAGTACGGTCATTTTCACAATATTGATTCTACCTATCCGTGAGCATAAGATGTGTTTCCGTTTGTTTGTGTCATCTATGATTTCTTTCAGCATTTTTTTGTAGATTTGCTTGTAGGGATCTTTCACCTTTTTGGTTAGGTATGTTCCTATTTTATTTTATTTTTTTGCAGTTGTTGTAAAAGAGGTTGAGTTCTTGATTTGATTCTCAGCCTGATTGCTGTTGGTGTATAGCAGTGCTACTGATTTGTGTATATTGATTTTGTATCCTGAAACTTTACTGAAGAATTTGTTTCTTAATTCAGAATCTGGTTCTTAAAACTTGTGCAAGAACTATATCATCCAGCAAAATAGAAATTTTCTGGTGTTTAAAACAAAATGAATCTGCAACAAGGTGAATACACTTAACACTACTGAACTGTACACTTAGAAATGGTGAAGATGGTAAATTTTATGTGATGTGTTTTTTAACCACAATTTAAAAAAACTAGTGTGAGTCTAGTGTAGAGAATTGGTTTCATTCATGAGTAGGAAGTGAAAGAAGTAAATAGGAGAGAAGTCATCCAGTGATCAGCAGGAAGCCACTCCTGCCCCTCTGCTGGAGGGACAGAGGGAGGGGATAATGTTTCTGGACCTTCAAATCAAGGTCATCCTCTGGGAGTTGGAACCTAGTGGGCCTGTCATATGGGTTCCGAAGCTGAGGAGGAGGTGCCAGACAAAGCAGAGAGAGGCTCTTCCTCCCTCCTACCCTCCAATCTTGTGTCAGTGCCTTCCATTGGCAGAGGTGGCCAAGAGCCCATACAAAAGCAGAGCAGGAGAAGTGCAACCAGTCACTTGACCTGTGTGTTAATCTCTTTGTAGAGAGATGTAAATGCACAGAAATAGTCTCCAACAACAGACTTATAAAAAATAATACACATAGTATTCACTAACAATAGTATATTACTAGCCACTGCAGAGACAACCTATAGTCCCTGCCCACAAGAAAATTATCATCTGGGTTCAGGGTTGAAGGAGGAAACGGAGTTATGAAAAAATATAACACAAATAGGTTTTTGAGGTATATACAATACTGAAAGAGCACAGTGAAGAGAACTGTGCTTTCTTGGGGGCTAGGGGTCATCAGTGAACACATCATGGAGTGAGTAAATTCTGACTGGGCTTTAAGGCCTGAGTAAGAAGTTTCCAGGCAGAAAAGGGGAGGAGATATATTCCAGGCAAAGGAATCATCGTGTACGACCAAACAGTTGTACAAAGATTGATTTGAGTTATTATTGACTATTTATTCTAAGTATGAGGTTCTATCTTTGATTAAATACATTGTATTAATTTGATCAGATTTCTTTTTTGATTTTGGGATTATCTTTTGTTGTCAAGTCTCAGACATTTTCAGAGGTCCATAAAAATCCAATGGACCATAGCACTATGCCTGTGGTGTCTAATGTTTAAAACAGTCCTATCTGGCCCCAAAGAGAAGAAGCTATAACCATGTCAACAGGCTGTTCCATTCTTCTGTGCCAGGACATGTGGCAGCTCAGTACCTAAGAGGGCATACAAAAGGCCATCTTCCTGCCTCTGCTGATCTCCCACAGACTCCTCTGTAGCACATCTCAGGCCCTTTTCAGGTGGCACACATAGAGCAGAAGCCCCAGGAACTATGCCTTTTATTTTGGAAGAGAGGATGGTCAGTAACCAAAAATGACAGCTAAGCAGTCAACTGATCCCATGAGTGACCCACTTCACTTCTCCACCTGCACATTGGAAAGCTCCAGGCAACTGCTGGTGATATCAAGGGTAAAGTGGGGAGTAAAGGGTCCTAGCCCTTCCATTCACAAGTTAACACATGCACACACTCCCAAATAATGTTTTATCCAATTTGTGTGTTATGGACTGAATCATGTCACCTCCAAATTTATATTCGAAGTCTTAACCTATAACGTGACTATATTTGAAGATAGGGCCTATAAGGAATTAATAAGGTTAAGTCATAATGGTGGGTCCTTAATGTGATAAACGGGTTCCTTACAAGAAGGGGAAGAGACACCAGATCGCTAAACCTCTTCCCCATACCAGCATAAAGAAGGCGCCATATGAGGGCACAGTGAGAAGGTGGCTGACTACAAGCCAAGAAGCAAGCCCTTGCCAGAAATCAACCCTGACAGCAGCACTGCCCAGTCAGTGGTGGTTGTTATGGCAGCCTGAGCTGACTAATACACTGTTCTTTAGATTTAAGTGATGTATTCCAAATTACATATAAAGTCCAAAGGGTGTTAGGGAATTGGAAGTTGGGTCTTTAGTAAGCCTTGCAACCTATTATAGTCTCTCTAGTTTCTAGGGGTGATCATGAGACAGAAAATATAAAAAATATAACAAAACAAAAAAGACAAACAATTGTAAATGAAAATCACAAAACTCATAGGAATCAAATGCTAAAAAAAGAGTACAGTGAACAATTAGGAAAAAATTCACCTAAAAAATTAATTTTATAAAACAATCTTACAAAGTATTTATAATAATGCTTAAAATATTCAAAGAGCTAAATTTAAAAAGAATCCATAATAAAACGTAAAACTTTGAAACAGCATTAACAAAGGAGAAGTGAAACAATAAGTGAATATGGAAAAGATTAAATTAGAATATTGGAAATAAAAAAATGTGATAATTGAAAATTTAAAAACCCAATAGATACGATAAAACTTTAGGCTGGTCACAATCAAACATGGAATTAATGGATTTGAACGTAGTATTGAAGAATTCATCAGGATGCAACATAGAGACTGAAGAGAATTTTTTTTAAAACTTGAAAGCACATTTGGGGGACAAAATAGATAAATAAGAAACCATAACAGATATCTAAATAGGGTTTCCAGAAGAAGAAGGGAATAACGAAGAGCAATCTTTGAAAATATAATAGCTGAGGATATTCTTGAATTGAAGAAAGACATGGTTTCTATTGAAAGTGCACCTGAGAAACAAATAGGATAAATAAAAGTAAGCCAACACTGAGACACATTATGGTGAAACTAAAAAATACCAAGGATAAAGCCAAAAATGCTCTTACAAGTGATCAGAAAGAAAAGACACTTTATCTACAAAGAGAAACCAGTAAGACTGACAGCAGACTTCTCATCAGCAACAATATATGCCAGAAGATAGTAGATTAATTTCCTGAATGCATGGGGAGGAATTAACAGTCAACATAATATTTTACAGTCATTTAAACTATTATTCAAGAGTGAGATAAAAATAATAAAACTGTTAGAGATACTGCCTCTAAAAGAGTTGACCATTCTCAGAAATAAATCATTACTTTTCTTTTTTGAGACATGATCTCACTGTCATTCAGGCTAGAGTGCAGTGGCATGATCTATAACTCACTGTAGCCCTGATCTCCCAGGCTCAAGTGATCCTCCCCCATCAGCCTCCCCAGTAGCTGGGACTACAGGCACGTACCACCAGGCCTAGCTAATTTTTCTGATTTTTTAGTAGAGATGAGGTCTTGCTATATTGCCCAGGTTGGTCTTGAACTCTCGAGCTCAAGCAATCCTACCTCCTCAGCTTCCCAAAGTGCTGGGATTACAGGCATGAGCCAAGGTAACCTCCTTAAAAAAAATCTTCTTTAAGATGAAAGCAAGCCCAGAGAAAAGGCTGAATTACAGTAAACAATTTTGTGCATACAAATAAATAAGTCTATTTTAGAAAATTGTTTCTTAAAAAAAATTTGTTTTTTTATTTCAATAAGTTTTTGGGGGAACAGGTGGTATTTGGTTACATTAATAAGTTATTTAGTGGTGATTTCTGAGATGTTGGTGCACCCATCACCCAAGCAGTGTACACAGTACCCAATATGTAGTCTTTTATCCCTTGCCAACCCCCACCCTTTCCCCCGAGTCTCCGAAGTCCAAAGCATATGCATCATTCTTTGCCTTTGTGTCTCAAAGCTTAGCTCCCACACATGAGTGAGAACATACTATGTTTGGTTTTCCATTCCTGAGTTATTTCACCTAGAATAATAGCCTCCAATTGCATCCAAGTTGCTGTGAATGTCATTATTTCATTCCTTTTTATGGCTGAGTAGTATTCCATGGTAATATATATACCACATTTTCTTTATCCACTGGGCATTTGGGCTGGTTCCATATTTTTGCAATGGCAAATTTGTATGTGCACAATTGTTTCTTGTAGCTATTTATTTATTTTTATGCACACAATTTATTACCAAGATGGTTCTTTCATAAAAACATGGTTCTTTCTTTAAAAAAGTTGGTAAATTTAACAATTTGTTTAAAAATAATTAAATTTTTTTGTGTGTGTTGAAAATTTGAGGGTTAAAAAAGCATAAATAACCAGGTGGGGAAAGGGGGTGGCCATTGTTTAGTTAAAATGTTGCTAAGTCCTTTTCATGTTCTAGAGGAGGATAGAAATAATGAACAAATTTAGACTTTGTGAGAAAATTTATGGCTAAATGTTTATGTTAAAAATTTAAAGATAACTGCCAAAGAAGATAAACACAGTTTATAGATTGCAAGTCAGCAGAGGCAGGGAAAGCAGAAATATAGAAAAATGTTATCAATCCAACAGAAGGCAGTAAAAGGGATAGGAAATAAAGATAAAGGATGGTAAGCAGAAACACAAAATGTAGTGGCAAAAATAACTCCAACTCTATCAGTGACCAGAATAAATGTAAGGAGATGAAATTCACCTATTAAAAGATAGATTATCTGACTGGATTTTTAAAAGAGAAAGACAAGTTATATGCTGCACACAATAGCTGCACTTAAAGGCTGAAAAGAAAGCATGGGAAAAGATATGGCAGGCAGAAACTATGCAGAAGAAAGCTGAGATTTCAAAGTAACTTGAATTTAAAGTGGAAAGCAGATGATTCTAAAATCTCAGATCTTCTCTTTCATTTTTCTTGAGGATTCCACAATGACCTACTGCATATCTATTCAGGGTCTCACAGTTATCTGCAAGTGTGAGATGTGCCAAACTGACATCATTTTCCTTTCTAGGCTGTCTCTGAAGCAGTTACTGGCCCTACTCTCCACACAGCTGCCCAGTTACCTTTTGTCTTCAGGCCTGTCACTTTTCTCATTTGGTCTTGCATTGAGTATTAGGGCAACCAAAACATAGACTGTATTTCTCACCAGGGCCCAGAGGCTTCCTGGAAAAGGCATGAACTCATACCTTTGAGGAGAGTGCCCCACTGGAGTGCCAAGAGCAGAGGCAGGCTCCCTGCAGGCAGACACAGTCAGCAGCAAAGAAATTGGGACTGAACTTTCCTGTCAAAATTGGGTCCTGTCACCCCTGTCTTGTTTCTCTGATCCAGCTCTACCCAAGAAGGAGCAGAGTGGAGCAGCAATGCTGGCAAAGCCAACAGCAGAAAAGAAAGCTCTGCTGAGTGGTGAGAAGTGGCTTCAGGGGGACAGAGGCTGGGAGAACAGTGAGTGCTGTAAGGGTAGTGGGTGGGTGGTAGGGAAGGAAACTGCCGGATACAGACCCACCACTGTCAGTGTGTCAAATCCTAGCCCATCTGCACGCCTGCTTCAGAGAAGACAGGAAGGGGGAAGCGGGGGCAGGAAGTGTGGAAGCCTCAGAATATTTTGGCCCTGCTTGTATTTGACTATGTCAGTTCCAAAATGTTCACCTCAATCTGGCAGACGACAGTGCCTTTTACAGCAACACAAATCAAATATTCTATTGGGTCGATGCAGAACAGTCATTAAGCGACCCACCTCGGGGAATTGGATGCTTCATTGTCGTCAAACTGGTACTTTGCTGTCAAGCAGGCACACGTCCGACCGCTAAGGCATGGTTATTTCATGACCCAGACTCGACCACGGGGACAGTAGCTGCAGCACCCTTGTAAACCCCAGCCTTCGTTCTGCACAGATCAGCACTCTGCCTTAATTGAATTATGTAAATATTTATTTTTTAAAATGCAACAATGAGGCAATTGCTTAAACAGAATACATGCATTTTTGGTGGCTCTTTCTCTTCTGTACTTAAGGGGTCAAAGACAAGGCAACCCTCAAATAGTTTGCAATTCTGGGAGTGGCCAGAACATAGAAAAGTGTCTGAAGAGCAGGAAGGAAGCCCCTCGCTTTGACAGGCCTATGGGATTCCCCCAGGGGCTTAATTACTCTGCTGTCATGATCCTCTGTTGCTGGCCAGAGACTGAGGCATGGAGAGACGCTTGCACAGTTCGAACACACGCCTTCCCATCCTGGCTCTCGTTTGAAGGGGAAGCAGCCAGGGCCCTGAGCCCTAGGAAGACCCGAGGAGGTAAGGGCCCCACCTCCTCCAAGCCCCCAGTGGTGGGCCACTGAGGCCTGTCCATCTGCCACACTGCCTTGGTTTTAATGAAAACTGTCCATGTGCTGCTACCCACTCCTAATTATCTGTGCTCTGGCCTGGCTGGCTGACGTGTTTATTTTGTGGCTGCCAGACTGGTGGAGATGGTTCTTTCATAAAGAATCACACCGCTTTCAAGTTGAGTTTTCTTTTTGCCCATCATTTGTTTTTGCAAACATTTCAGGATTAATTGAACACTGTTCCCCCTTCCAACCAAAACACATGCTCGCCTTCCCTGCACAATATGGCGATCTTGGCATTTGATCATCTCTGCACACTTTCATTTCTGAGTCCCCAGTGCTGACAAAGACCAGTCTCAAGTAACCCCAGGCCGCTGTGTGGGAGAAAATTGAGTTTCATTTCAGATTAGCCTCTTCAGTTTCTGTCTCTGAAAAGCTCATTTTCTATAAATCTAAGTTTGGATATCTTCAGGTTCACCTTGAGCATGCAGCTGCATATCTTTTGCTCGTCTTTTTAATTATCACTATGGGTTTGGAAGTTTCTACAATATGTCATGTTTTGAGTAAGGGAAGAAGGAAGAAAAGAGTTAGCTCTGGGCAGACATTAGAAAGTGTCAAATAAAAATTGTTCTTCTCTAACATAATTTGACTATTAAGGCGCCACTGAAAAAAAGTAGCCAGGGATTAAAATGACTGTCTCCTTTATTTCTACTATTGCACACCTCATTTTGTAAAACAAAACAAAACCAAAAAACTTTCTATCAACCCCATTATCACCCCCTCTCTGTTTCTAGTGTTGCTTAATCCCAGTTGCACAGAAGAAACACTTGGGTGTTTTAAAATGTACCAATGTGTGGCAGGCAGAATAATGGCCTTCCAAAGATGTTCCCATCCTGACCTCCAGGATCTGCTGCCTTCCATGTGATTAAGTTAAAGATCTTAGGTGGGAAGACTATCCCGGATTATCCAGGTGGGCTCCAAAAGTAATCACAAGTATTCTTAAAAATAGAAAAAGGAGGCAGAAGAAGAGTGTCAGAGTGAGATGTTACCATGGAAAAAATGCACAGAGAGATGCAACTTTGTTGCCTTTGAAGATGGAAGAAGGAGGTCTTTGGAGGTTTGAAAGGGCAAAGAGGCCAGGCACAGTGGCTCATGCCTGTAATCCCAGCACTTTGGGAGACAGAGGTGGGAGGCTCACTTGAGGCCAGGAGTTCGAGACCAGCCTGGGCCACATACTGAGACCCCATCTCTACAAAAAATAAAAACATTACTTGGGTGTGGTGGCGTGCACCTGTAGTCACAGCTACTTGGGAGGCTGAGGTGGGAGGATAGGAGGATTGCTTAAGGGTAGGAGATTGAGGCTGCAGTGAGCCGTGATCATGTTACTACACTCCACCAGCTTGGGTGATGGAATGAGACCGTGTCTAAAAAACAAAAAAGGCAAGGAAACAGATTCTTAGAGTCTCTGGAAGGGTCTGTAGCTCTTCTGACACACTGAATTTAGCCCAATGAGACCTGTGTTGAACTTGTGACCTATAGAATTAGCAGATAATAAAATTGCATTGTTCTAAGCCGCTAAGTTTGTGGTAATTCATTTGCAGCAACCATAGGAAACTGATACATCATGTACATTTTCTCTAGACTACCTAAACCCAAATTCTGTGAGGTGGAGCTGAGGCATTAATAAGGGTTCAAAGCTCTGCAGGTGATTCTCTTGTGCAGCAGGACTGGCATCACTGGGTTGCACTGTTTCCAGGTCCTCACTCCTCCCTGCTCCTCAGCCCCTTACGATCTGCTGCTGGGCTCCCAAACGCCTCCGAAGCTCTTCTCACACACCAGTTGCCTCCTTGCTGACAAATCCCCTGGACACTTCTCCCTTCTTACTTTACTTAACACTGGACACTAGACCATTTCCCCATCCTGAAGCAGTCCCCTGCTTCAGCTTCCCAGACATCACGCATCTACTGTTTCCTTTGCCTCTCCCGTCATCCTTGTGACTCTCTGGCTGCTGCTTTTCCTTGGACCAATCCTTAAGTGTCGATGCTGGGAAGGCTGCATGTTAGGGTCTGTTCTCTTCTCACTCTCTATACTCTTCCCAGGATGTTTCATCTATCCCTTTGGCTTCTATGTAGTGATGGATACCTACCCTAAATCTTTTGCTCTGATCTCTTTCCTGCCTTTCACAGCCATATATTCAACCATCTATCTCAAGCCCACTATGTCTAATGCTGAACCCATTTTCTCTACCATAATTTCCTTCCTCTGTCTATGATGTTGTTATCCGTGTGGCAACTCAAGCCAGAAACCTGGAAAGCATCCTGTCTCCTTCCACTCCCTTGCCTGTTCCTCACTCAAATCTGATGAATCACTTCTCTCCATCCATTCACTACCATCTTGGTTCAGGCTACCTTCATCTCTACCTGAATTATTGCAAGAGCCAAAGCCATCACTCAAAGACAAAAATGCCATGACTCTGTGTAAAATACTTTACACGGTATTTTATAGTGTGTAATTTATAATTGTATTTTATAATGTGTATTTATAATGTGTATTTTATAATTTTATATATGGCAAAAATGCCATGACTCTGTGTAAAATACTCTGTGTAAAATACTTTAACATCTCTCTCATTCTAAGGAATGAACTCCAGCTTTTCACTTGTCTTCAAGACATAGTGGCACTTTGCTCCTATTTTCATGTCCAGTGGCACCTCCTCCCGTGCTGGCCTCTATCCTCACCCCACCCTCTCTCCAAACTCTATGTCCAGGCCATTATGAACCACCGTACTTTAGTCATCTGAATTCACTATGCTTACTCTTACCTCAGGCTTTGTACATGCCAGTCTCTCTTCCTAAACATATTCTTGTCCCACTCTGGGACTAGCTAAGTCATCCCAGGCATTGATCACAACCTAGCTGCTGCCATGGACTTTTGTCATTTTTTTAGCTGCTTAGCATCCATTCATCCTTCCTTCAGTATCCTGATTTCCTTCTGGAGAATTAACCCTTTTTTCCTTTGTGTCCCCTTGGTTGGATGGTAAATCTATGTGTCAGGCCCCTGTTGCAGAAGCTAAAGGGTGTAAACTCATTTCTCTCATGGCCCTGGTACAAGGAGGTAGATGAGCTGTGACCTAAGCTGGTCAATTAGATGCTTTCTTCCAGGACTTTGAATCTTGTACAAATAGCGCAAGGATGAATGAAATTGAAATCCCTCCATATTAGTGGCAGGGCTCTGACCAGAGTGTTCTGGCTCGGAGATACTCCCTGGGTTCCTGCTTCCTAACCCTTCAAAGCTGCTTTTCTTTCTGCCCTTTATAAGCCTGTTTCCCAGATTTTCTGTTTGTACTCAGTACCCTTCCATTAAATTCTTTTATATTTAAGTTAGAAAAACTTGGGTTTCTCTTAGCTCTTTAACTATATTTTCTTTGGTTTTGTAGCCTGGATTAAAAGCCTCTCCTATGGGCTTATCCTTCTCATGGTAGTTATTTTTTTTTATTTTTATTTTTTACAGAGACAGAGTCTCGCTGTGTCACCCAGGCTGGAGTGCAATGGTGCAGTCTCAGCTCACTGCAACCTCCGCCTCCTGGGTTCAAGCAATTCTCCTACCTCAGCCTCCCCAGTAGCTGGGACTATAGGCACACGCTGCCATGCCTGGCTAATTTTTTGTATTTTAGTAGAGACAGGGTTTCACCATGTTGCCCAGGCTGGTCTCAAACTCCTGAGCTCAGGCAATCCACCTGCCTCAGCCTCCCAAAGTGCTAGTATTACAGGCATGAGCCACCACACCCGGCCCTCATGGTAGATATTACAGTGTATTAAAATGGCACTTTACTTCTCTTTCTCTCCTACTAGACATAAGCTTTTTGAGAGCATGCACAATACCTTGTTTATTATTGTATACCCAATGCCAAGGACTGTGGCTGAGATATAGTAAGCATTCAATAAGCCTTTGAGAACAGTGTGAATGCAGTTTCATCCTTTGATGTGAACAGAATAAATGTGGAAAAAGCTTATAGTCTATTGATCCCAATTTTTCCAAACAAGTTATTGCCAGCTTATTTAAATGATTGCCAAAATTTTTCATTAAGGCTTCCTCTGCCTATGGGCAAAGCATGTAGACAATTGTGCAAAGTGTAAAGCAAACCAAATCAAACCCAAACTGAAAATATCAAAATAGAGACTTCCACTTCCAGGAAAATGAGTAGACATACTTTCCCCTATTCCATCCCCTAAATGCAGCAAGACTTCCTGGACAATATATATAAAACAAACATAAGAAGATTCTGAAAGATGGAGAGAAGAAGGCAGACCAATGAGGGACCTCAGAACTCATGCAGTGATGTGGTGATGAGTTCCCTGAGTTTCCTTTTTGCTTCATATGTCTCAGACTCAGAGCTGAAGAAGCTAGCAACCTGGAAACACTAATGTACACTAATGTATAGACAGAAAGAACTCCAGCAAAAACCTGTTCTGTCTAGGCAAAGGACCAAAAAAGGGATAGCCTAGCAATACCAACACTAGAGAAGGATGAGTGGGGAGCCTAGGATGTCAAGAGGTACCCAACTTCACTCCTGCTGGGGTGCTGTCAGAGAAGGCTGAGTGGGGAGCCAGGACTTTCATCCCCAATGGGTGGTAACGAGCACCTTCTTTTCTCCACATGGTATTAGTGGGAACCACCCAGGGAGGCTGGACTTTCACCTCCACATGGCAATAACAAGGTGTGTATTTCCCCTTCCAGCTGGGGAGGATTTGTGGCGGCCTACTGGGAATGCAGAACTCCCATCCCACCTAACAATAGTGAGTAGCTCCTTTCTCCAACCAAATGGAGCCTGTATGGAGAACACAGACTTAAACGCCCACTTGAAATTAATAAGTGATGCCCTTGTGTACCCTGCCAGAGTGGTGTCAGAGCAAGCCAACTAAAACAAGGTTTAAATAAGATCCCAAACCATAGTACATATTGTCTAAACTATCTAGGTTATTTGTTTGTTTGTTTGTTTGACACGGAGTTTTGCTATTGTTACCCAGGCTAAAGTGCAAAGGTGTGATCTCGGCTCACTGCAGCCTCCGCTGCCGGGTTCAAGTGATTCTCCTGCCTCAGCCTCCCAAGTAGCTGGGATTATAGGCATGCACCACCCCATGCGGCTAATTTTGTATTTTTAGTAGAGATGGGGTTTCTCCATGTTAGTCAGGCTGGTCTTGAACTCCTGACCTCAGGTGATCCGCCCGCCTCAGCCTCCCAAAGTGCTGGGATTACAAGCGTGAGCCACCGCACACAGCCAAAATATCTAGGTTTTAATAGAAAAAAAAATAGATTTTTTTAAAATAGAAATTTTATTGAATTTATTAAAAATAGATTTTTAATAGATTCATTATCACAAGAACCAGTGAGATCTAAAATAAAGAAACACAATCATCAAGATGACACAGTTGTTAGAATTATATGACATAGATTTTAAAGGAGATATCATAAAAATGTCTCAACTATCAATTACAAATGCACATGAAACAAATGAAAAAACAAAACATCTCATCAAAGAAATATAAAACCTCAGCAAAGAAAGAGAAGCTATAAAGAAGAACTAAATGGAAATTTTAGAAGTGAAAAATATAATAACCAAATGAAAAGCTCAGTTGACGGACTAAACAACAAAATAAAGACGAGAGAGGAAAGAGTCAGTGATCTGACAATAATAGGAGTATCCAGTTTTTGAGAATTGTGCAAAATAGATGTTCATAGTTTCAGGGTACAAGTGATGATGTGATACACTCATATAATTTGTAAAGATAGAATCAGCGCACTTACGATATCCATCTCCTTAAGTATTTGTCTTTTCTTTATACTAGAACCATTTAAATTTTTCTCTTGTAGCTATTTTGAAATATACAATAGACTAGTGTAAACTATAGTCATCCTCTTTAGGACAGACCTAAAGAAGCAAAGTAAAGACTTTGCTTTAGAAACTGAACTAATAATTACCATCCAAAGAAGGTGTATTAGCTCATTTTCACACTGCTATAAAGAACTACCCGAGACTGGGTAACTTCTGAAGAAAAGAGGTTTGATTGACTCACAGTTCTGCAGGCTGCATAGGAAGCATGGCTGAGAGGCCTCAGGAAGCTTACAATCATGGAGGAAGATGAAGGGGAAGCAAGCACATCTTACTATGGTGGGGCAGGAGAGAGAGAGCTAAGGGGGAAGTACCCCACACTTATAAATCAGCAGATTTCATGAGAACTTACTCACTATCATGAGAACAGTAAGGGGGAAATCTGCCCCCATGATCCAATCACCTCTCACCAGATCCCTCCCCCAACATTGGGAATTACAAGATTTGGGTGGGGACACAGAGCCAAACCACATCAGAAAGTGAGACAGTATTTGCAGTCTGAACCTAACCAGATTGATGACCTGCTAAAATAACAACAGCAGCAGCAAAATCATCACGCTACAAATGATTTTAACTGGAATGAAAGTCTACACAACAAAACATCACGTTGTCAGGATGCAATCCCGAATTACTCAATAAACAAAGAACCCAGAAATGTGACCAATTCTTAAGGGAAAAAACAGTCAATAAATGCCAACCCATGTAAACCGGACATTCGATTTATCGGACAAAGACTTTGAAGTATGAGTATGCTCTAATGAGGGAACATAAGCATACCTGAAATGAGAGGAAAGATAGACATCCTCAGCAGAGAAAGAGAAACTATAAAAAGAGCAAAATTGGACATTTTCAAACTGAAAAATACAATATCTGAAATTTAAAATGCACTGGATTGGCTCAGTAATAAAATGGAGAGGATAGAAAAGTCAGTTAGTGGGAAGCTAAATCTGCAGAAATTAACCAATTAAATGACAGAGGAAAAAGATTGTTCTTTTCAGTTCATTAAAATGTGTATGACTATTGAAAGGAAAAACTATAACATTGTTCAGTGGGATTTTCAACATATGCATATATAATACATATGTATATAATACATATGACAACTATGACATAAAGGTCAGCGATGGAGGCTAAAAGGATCTGTGTGGTTTTAAGACACCTACATTTTACTTGATGTAAAATATTAATTCAAAATAGAGTGTGACAAGTCAGGCAGGTATGTTGTAATTCCCAGAGAAACCACTAAAAAAATAAGAATTCTGAGATATATCCAAAATGCCAATAAATGAATTAAAGTGAAATTTAAACTAAAACATTTAAATTAAACTAAACTCAAGTAACCCCAAAGAAGGAAGGAATGAAGAAAAAGAGGAGCAAAAACAGATGACCTATACAGAAAACAAATAATAAAATGAAGACCTAATCAACCATATCAAAAATTAAATAAAGCATAAATTTAAGCACACCGAGAAATTCACTTTAAGTATAAAGGCATAAACTAAGAAGATAGTAAAAGATGCATCAAACAATAATAGAAGGCTGGAGTGGCTATATTAATGTTAGACAAAGCAGACTTGAAAACAGGGAATATTACCAGCAGTAAAGGGGGGCATTAAATAATGAAAAAGATATATAAGGAGATCTAACACTTCTAAATATATATTCAGGAATTGTTGTATTAACAGTTTGATAAAAAAAAAAGTTGATTATAATTTTTTTTTTTTTTAAGACAGAGTCTCATTCTCTTGCCCAGGCTGGACTGCAATGGCATGAACTTGGCTCACTGCAACATCCACCTCTCAGATCCAAGACACTCTTCTGCCTCAGTCTTCCAAATAGCCGGGACTACAGGTGCTCACCACTACACCTGGCTAATTTTTGTATTTTTAGTAGAGACAGGGTTTCACCATGTTGGCTAGGCTGGTCTCGAACTCTTGACCTCAAGTGATCTGCCTGCCTGGACCTCCCAAAGTGTTACAGGTGTGAGCCACTGAGCCCAGCCTGATTAGAATTTTTAACAGCTTATCTTGGCAATGTAGGCAGAGTCTAAAAAGAATAAGTGTAGTCTTTATTGGAAATTTAAAAATAGTAATTATGGTATCCCGTCAGTTGTTTCCCAGTCTGTGAAACATCCCTTGGAATTGCTTGTTCTGCCATCAAACAGGGTAGGAATCTTGAGCCAATGTGGCAAATGGTTTCCAACAGGCTGACCCCTCATTTCTCACCCTAACAGGTGTGACTGTTTGACACTATAACTTTGACCTGGCATGAGTAATCATAAATGATCCTACATGCTAACAACAATATTCTACTTATTGCCCTCAGTCCTAGTTTGCAGAATGCTTTCTGCCTACCAACTTACTGAAAGAGATACTGCTGGAAACCAAAGCCATGGCCTTGGAGAGTCTCTCATCTCCCAGCTTGCATGGCCCCCTCCTTCTTGACTGCAGGAGACCCCGATGGGTGTGTTTGACCTGGCATGCCACTAGCAGGTGTTTCTTGAGTGTTCTTCTTTCCTGGGGTGGAGAGTCATGATCTGATTCTGATTCTTTTTATATTTTCTCACAAGGTAAGGGAGAAATTATGGGCCAGCCTATCTACTGGCTTTTGACCCATTTGCTAACTGTTCTACAAGTCGCAGTATAGAATCTACAAAGGGAAGTCAGGAATCAAAAAGATGTTGGTGGATTGCTGCAATTAAATAAAACCATGAGGGAATTATAAGAAATAAACATCAAGTCCAGGTTTATGTTTATTCTTTTCGTATCTTTTTTTCTTCCACCCCAAAGATATTGCAGGCTTATGTTTAAAAGATCAATTTCATTAAAATCAGCATATAGCAGGCCACTGTAAGAAGCCCTGAGAATATTGGTAGCAAGGTCACTAAGAGTGAAACAAGGAAAAATCAACTTTAAATGGATGAGGACAAAAAGCACACACATACCCACACGCACACATAAACCTATGGACTATTCTCAGTCATGACGATCATTGCCACAACCCTCAATAAAATGTGTGCAAACAGATAGCATATTAAAAGATTAATATTACATGACCAAAGGAATTTATTCCATGAATGTAAGGGTGTTTCAATATTTGTATGTTTATTAATATATTTCACATTAATGGATTCAAATATTATAGAAAGAGTTCCATCAATTTTTTGGGAAAATTCAACATCTATTCCTGATTTTTAAAAAAAGTTTTAATAAAATAGGATTTAATAGATATTACTCTGTTATGCAAAACCCAGTATTAAGCCTATCAGGAAAAGAGTAGAAGCATTCCTATTAAAATCAGGAACAAGGAAAGAACACAGCATCACTAGTGTAATTTATCATGGCCTAGTGGAGTTTTTCAGCACAATTAGAGAAGAGAAAGAAATGGATGGTTCAAAAGTTGGGATACAGGACATAAAGTTATAATTATTAGCAGATTTATTTGCCTCAAAAAATCGAAGAGACAATAAGTTGAAATACTGTTATAGTCAGCGAATGTAGCAAGGTAACTAAATAAAGGTAGTATATGGAAATCAATAGCCTTCATATATGCAAATTATAATCAATAAGAACAAGAGGCCCCCAAGGGCAAATACAAAATACGTGAAATACTTAAGAATAAACTTAAGAAATGTACAACATTTATAGGATGAAAACTTTAAATACTAATGAGGATCACAAAAGGACACTTGAACAAATAAACAATATACTAAACTGATAGAAAATTATATCATTATAAAGATATTAATTCTCCTTAGGTAAACTAAATGTATAACATATTGTCAATAAAATGCAAACTGCAGTTTTTTTTGGAACTAGACAAGCTAATTCTAAAACTTATATGGCCCTGATTGCTTAACAGATAAGGCTTTGGCCTCCTAAAATTTATATGGAAAAAATAAACAATCCAGGAAAGCTAGGTAAGTTATGAAAAAAAATGAGGGAACTGTTTCTACTAGATATAAAAACATAATATTCAAAACAATGTGACACTGAATGTTAAGTAGATGAATAAACTAATGGAAAAAAATTAGTCTAGGAATAGATCCTCAAACGTTGAGGAATTTATTTTGTGATTTTTCAAAGCAGAGGGTGAGCCGATTATATGTTGCCATTTACCCCCATTCCGAACCTTCCATGCTCCCCTCTGCCACAAATATGCTGGCTGGAAGCCAGAGTGCCACATTTCTGGATTTTCTTGTCAGCTGCCTATGGTAAGGTTCTGCAACTGAGGGGCACTCACTGGTTGGAACTGAGGAACAAGAGGTGAGAAGGAGCCATTTTTCTGCTTCTGGTGCCTCTTCTGGCCGCAGGGTAGCATCAACAGCAGGTAACTTGGGCTCCACCAGCATTAGTAAGAATGGCGGTAGTTTGAGCAGAATCCTTAGAATGTAAGTTCCTGGGTTCCTGCTCAATGTCTACAGGAATGTTCCAAGAAAGCAGTGGCCCTGCAGGCAGCACCTCAGCAGTGAAAATAAACTGTTGGTTTCCAGCCCAGGGGTACTAGCAGCATCATGATCACAGACTAATATCCCTTTCCCCTATTGCTTCTTTAGCCCTTCCAATTCTTTGTCACAAACTGTTTCATTAATTTATTCTCTGCTGGAAATATCTAGAGTACTTCCACATTTCCTAACAGGACACTAGCTGATCAAAGGAGAACATAGCAATTATTCAACAAATGATATTGGTGAAACTAGGTACAGTAACTCCTCACTTAACATTGTCTATAGCAGGGGTCCCCAACCCCTGCTATCAGTTTGTGGCCTGTTAGGAACCAGGCCGCACAGCCCGAGATGAGTGGCAGGTGAGCATTATGGCCTAAGCTCCACCTCCTGTCAGATCAGCTGCAGCATTAGATTCTCACAGGAGCATGAACCCCATTGTGAACTGCACATGCGAGGGATCTAGGTTGCACACTCCTTATGAGAATCTAATGCCTGATAATCTGAGGTTGAACAGTTTCATCTTTAAACCATCCTCTGCCACCCTGGCCCATGGAAAAATTGTCTTTCATGAAACTGGTCCCTGGTGCCAAAAAAATTTGGGGACTGTTGGTCTATAGGTAACTGGAAACTGGACACATAATGAAACTAATTTTACCATAGGCTAATTGGGAGAAACAAGAACTAAGTTCCTATGGCATATTTCTGGCACAAAAAAAATCACCAAACTTCTAAATAATTATCCCCAACAGTTCTAATCTTAAACATTGAAATAAGTATGAGCTATACAAACATTTAAGAAAGATTAATAAGAATCAGTAAATGACTAGTCAATTTGTGGTAAGTCAGTGAGTAATGGCAGGTGTAGTGGTGGTGGTTTAAATGAAGGAATAAATGTTTGCAAAGTGAAAATTGTGAGGAGCATCTCTTGCCACTATGCAGTTCCAAAACAGTCGTCAATGTGGCAGGTTTGCTGAGTGCTTTTGTACCTCATCGTTTATTGTTGTGCATTTGCATGATTATTGAATACTTTATGAATTTTTACTTTACAATAATTTGTATTCATTCATTCCTTTTCCAGCCGGCTTATTTCAGTTCAGGGTTGTGGTGGCCAGAGCCTATCTTGGCATCTCAGGGCATAAGAGGGGAACCAACTTTGGATAGGATGTCATCCCACCACAGGGCACACTCCCACGCACTCACTCTTGCTCACACTGGGACAATTTAGACACGCCAATAAACCTAAGGTGCATATCTCTGGGATGTTGGTAGAAACTAAAGTACCTGGAGAAAGCCCATGCGGATGTGGGGAGAATGTACAAATTCCACATAGAGAGTGGCTCTGGCTGGAAAGCAATTTATTTTTCTCGTCAATGTTATGAAGAAATGGTGAACTAAACAATGTTATTCAAGGATCTGCAGTCAACTTCTGGAACTAAAAAAAAGATTTGATTCCTTACCTCACAGCTTATACCAAAATATATGTTAGGTGAATCAAAGATTTGAATATAGAAGAAAATACACCACAAAAATATAGAAGAAAACAGACCAGGCACAGCAGTTCATGCCTGTAATCCCAGGACTTTGGGAGGCCAAGAAGGGAGGATCATTTGAGCCCAAGAGTTTGAGGCCACTCTGGGCAACACAGTGAGACCTGTCTCCACAAAAATTAAAAAATTAGCTGAGCGTGGTGATATGCAACTGTAGTCCCAGCTACTCAGGAGGCTGATGTGGGAGGATTGCTTCAGTCTCAGCTACTCAGGAGGCTGAAGTGGGAGGATTGCAGTGAGCCATGATCATGCCACTGCACTGCAGTCTGGGTGACAAAGCAAGACCTTGTTCCTCCACCAAAAAAGAACACACACACACACACACACACACACACACACACGTATGTGTATATATATGAACACATGGCAGATTGTTAACCATATGCTCAGAGAGCTGAAGGTCTTTCTTTCTTTCTTTTTTTGAGATGGAGTTTTGCTCTTGTTGCCCAAGCTGGAATGCAATGACACAATCTTGGCTCACTGCAACCTCTGCGTCCCGGGATCAAGCGATTCTCCTGCCTCTGTCTCCCCAGTAGCTGGGATTACAGTCATGCGCCATCACATCCAGCTAATATTGTATTTTCAGTAGAGATGGGGTTTCGCCATGTTGGTCAGGCTGGTCTTGAACTCCTGACCTCAGGTGATCTGCCCGCCTCGGCCTCCCAAAATGCTGGGATTACAGGTGTGAGCCACCGCACCTGGCCCTAAAGGTCTTTCTAAGATGCTCCAAATAATAGAAACATTTGAAAATTTAATTTCATAAGAAAGTTGGCATGAAAAAAAAATCCCACCACAGAGGAAGTTAACAGACAAACAGGGAAAATATTTGCAATTCATGTCCTCAGACAAACATCAAAACCCCAACAGAAAAATCAACAAAGGTAATGGACAGACAGTTTATAGAAAGGAAATATGAATGGTTTTCTTTTTCTAAAAAAAAAAAATCAGAATTCATGAATGAAGCCATCTGGTCCTGAGCTTTTCTTTCTTGGGAATTTTTGAATTAATGATTCAATCTCCTTACTCATTATTGATCTGTTCAGATTTTCTATTTATTCGTGATTCAGTCTTGGTAGGTTGTATGTAACTAGAAATTTATCTGCTTCTTCCAGGTTATCCAATTTGTTGTGATATCATTTTCCATACTACTCTCTTATGATCCTTTTAATTTCTGTGACATCAGCGCAAGGTCTCCTCTTTCGTTTCTGATTTCATTAACTTGAGTTGTCTCCCTCTTTTTCTTAATCTAGCTAAAGATTAGTCAATTTTGTTTATCTTGTAAGGTGTTGGATGTCTATTACCTTGATTGTGGTGATGAGATCATGGGTGTTTGCATGTGTTCTAACTCATCAAATTGTACACATTAAATATGTGCAGTTTTTATATATCAATTGTACCTCAATAAAGCTGTTAAAAAACTCACAATAAGGAAATTGCACATTAAAATCACAATAGATACCATTTCCACCTATCATATTGGCAAAGATAAAAGCAAGTTTGATAACTCACTGTGGCAGTTTTAAAATATATCCACAAATTCTTGGATACTCCTTTCCTTTAAGAGGTAGAGCTTAATTTGCCTCCCTGTGAATGTGGTTGGACTCAGCGACTCACTTCTAATGAATAAAACATAGCAGACATGGTGGTTTGTGGCTTCTGAGACTGTCATGAAAGGCGTGGCTATATCCTACTTGCTCTCTCTCTTGGATCACTCTCTCTGGGAAAGGCCAGTTGCTGTCAGGAGGACACTCAAGAAGTCCTGCAGAGAAGTCCACATTGCAAGGAACTGAGGCTTTCTGCCAATAGTCATATGAGATGTTTTGGAAGTGGATCCTCCCACCCTCGATGACTGCAGCGTTGTCCAACCTCAGAAGAGTCAGCGAGGCAGAACCACCCAACTAAGTTCCTTTAAATTCCTGACTCACAGAAACTGAGAGATGAGATAATATATGCTATTTTAAGCTATTTAGCATTGTGGTAATTTTTTTTTTCTCTGTGGCCCAGGCTGGAGTACAGTGATCTCGGCTCACTGCCACCTCCACCTCCTGGGTTCAAGCAATCCTTCCCCTTCAGCCTCCCACGTAGCTGGGACCACAGGCACAAGCCACTACATCCAGCTGATTTTTTGTGTTTTTGTAGAGATGGCGGTTTCACCATGTTGCCCAAGCTGATCTCAAACGCCTGGGCTCAAGCGATCCGCCCATCTTGGCCTCCCAAAGTGCAGGGATTATAGGCAGAGCCAGAGTGCACAGCCTACTGTTACTTTTTACACAGCAATAGATAACTAATGAACTCTTTCTGTAGTGAGGTGTGTGGGAATAGGCACCCTCATAAATTGCTAGTAAAAATATAAATCAGATCAACGTTATGGAGACATATTAGACAATATCTATTACAGTAAAAATGTAATTCCACATTTAGGAATTATTTAATTAATATTTCACACCTGTGCAAGTGTATCATCCAAAAATACACTTGCGCAGGTGTGAAATATTAACTAAACAATGTTATTTATTGTAGCAGTCTTTGTAATGACCAAGGACTGAAAACAATCTAAATGTGTGTCATTACTAGGACTAGTTAAATAAAGATGGTACATCTATATAATGAAATTCTACACAGCTATTACAGAGAATAATGTAATTCTATAAACAAAGAACAAAACCATGTGCACAGTATACTACCATTATATTATACAAAAGAAAAGAATGTGTATAGTTTATCTTTGGATAGATACACAACAGACTGGTAGTGGAAAACATGGGACGCAGGAGTGGGAGAGAACTTTTCACTGTATGTCTTTTTTTGATACTTTTTGAAAGACAATTATTTTATTATGTGTGTATATTAACTATTCCAAAAATGAAAGTATTAGAAAACTAAAATAGATGAAAGGTCATTCATGTTAAGAGAGTGTTTATAAAGTGTTGCTGAAATAAAAGCCTGGAAAGCATTCTACTAAAATCATGATAGCTAGGAGAATATCTTCATGCATGGAATATAACTTAAAGTTATGACCTAAGCCATTGTATTTCCCTCTGTCTAGAGGAAGAATCGATTTATAGGAGGTGGATGGTCTGCTTAGAGTCTAGATAAAGAGAAATCTAATAGGAAGGATTTGTTGGTTTTTACACAGACCACGAGAGAAAGGCAGTATTTAGCAGACATAAGTACTTTAATATTAGGGCAGTATACTTTATGTGATTCAAGAACATTCTGGTTTTTTTGTTTTTTATTTAGGTTCCATGCTCAGTAGACTTTTAATTACTAATTGTTTCCCTAGGGTTTTACAAGCTATCTGCTTAATATTAGACACAAGCATCAGTCACTGCAAAAATATAGATCTCATTAGAAATTTTTAAAAGGTATTTTCCTTTATACATCAATCTTTTTGGAGTTGGATTTGTGTGAATCAGGCCAAAGAGCCAGAACAGCAATGACTGCTCTAATATGATGGAGTTTCTAGACACATAAAACTGAGGAGGAGAATCCACTTAGATTCCATCAGCCTCTGAGGCCTAGTAGAGTAGCCAGCCAATCTCTCTAGGAGAGTTTATTCTCAACTTCTAAAATGCAATAAGCATAATAGAGCAAAAAGGAGAGCATGTTGAATAGCAGTTCATCTGAAAAATCCCCATGTGGTTTGATGATGTGATCCAGCTAAGAAGGCTGATGAAAGCTCAGGACCCATCATTACATAGGGACCATATAATTGAAAATCATCACCTCCCCGGGTTCTTTTTCTATTTGGAAAATCTTTGACCTTTATAATTTGAAAGAGGTGTGACCTAAGATCCTGACAAATTTCCAGATTTTCTGGCACCATTATAGGATATCATTGGCACTATGAAATACATGCATAATAAAAGTCAAATTAAGATTTGGATATGGGGAAGTCAGCTAGGCTCACTCACTAGCTGGATGATTTAAATGACTTAACTGTTACACTAACCTGGTAGCATCAGTTCCATTTTGTTTTGTTTGTTTCTTCCATAACCATAAATGACTACATTGGATAGGCCTTTAGAGTCACTCACAAATAACTGAAACTGCAAATGTTAACTTGGTGATTGTCAAAAGCCAACTCTACTGACCCTAGCTCTGGGCACCTCACTTAAAGGAATCATTGACTAACTTGAGAGGTTGAGCAGGGGAATATTTGTTTACCTATACATTATCCATCCATTCACTTACTCATTTGTTTAACTTATATTTATTGAACATCTCTTTGCCAAGAGCTATAGTATGTTTTTGGTAATCTGCTACTAGAAACAGTAGAGGGAACTTCAGATGCACCACCAAAAAGAAGATTTAAAGGGGACATGACAGCTGTTTTCAATCATGTGAAGAGGGAGAAGGCTTATCTATGTTTTTCCAGAGGGCACAATTAGGGAAAGTGATAGTGATAAGAGGAGTCAGACTTGGGCATAAATTACAGAAGATCTTTGCCTTTGTGAGCTGACCAACAATGGAATCCACTGCATTGCAAAACCATCTTCTGGCAGGTCAAGAAAACTGCCAAAGCACAGATAAGGAAGATGGGGCCCAGAAAGATTTAGTGACCTGGACAAGGGCACATGGCCAGTGAATGGAGGGCCTGGCTTGGAACCCAGAATGCAAGGTAGTCCAGGTCATTCAACCCTTGGCCAGTAATGATTTTAATTTTTGCTTTTTCAACCACAAAGCTTCATGATGGATTGTAATTTTGATGGAGTACATGCTCCAAGGCGAATGTGTGGGAGTGAGTCCCTGAGCTAGCAAGTAAATACCCATATCTCAAACAGACTTTGAAGTTCCATGCATGTGGAATACACAATAATTCTTGTGATGTATAATAATTTCCTTTTGCTTCATTATGAAAAGCAGTTAATGCTTATGGTAATGAACAAAAAGTAAAGAAAACCAAGAAAGTGAAGGTTCCTATCAGAAATATGAAGGTTTGCATTAATTAGAGTGGCATGTTAAATTCAATGATGATATGCATCTGTGAGGTGCAATTGTTTCATTGAATGTTCCATAGTTTTGGCTGTCTGCCACAGGAGCATTTGAAATGTTTAAGGAAATGATCAAGAAGAACAAGTATTCTGTACTCATTCCATTGTTTTCCACAAGTTCCCTTGTTCTTTTGCTCTAAATAATTTGAACACTAGTTGTGGGGATAAAGAAAAGATCCCTAATCAATTCTTACAAAGTGTGGGGAGGTATTGCACACAGGTGTCTCTTGACACGTGGCTTCCCTGCAGGTCCACACAGCCCATGAAAGTCCCTGGCTCCTCTGACTTGTCAGATGTTCCGGGTTGGTGTGACTCCAAATACAGTCTCAAGGACAGACACCAAGTCTGAGATGTTTCTGCCTTTCCCTTTAAGGAATAGGCCTATTTTTGTCAGCTCTAGGCCTGAAGGCATTGTTTCAGAGTCAATCACTTTAAACATTTCCCCCAGGACAGCAGAGGCAATTCAAGCTTAAACAGTGAAGCCATAGCAAGACTTTTCTGGAACTTCCCAGCCCTCCATGTTTCCCTAACATAGTATTCTCAGAGAGCAGGCTGCAGATCACCAGCAGCAGCAGCAGCATTAGGGAACTTGTTAGAAATGCAAATTTTCAATCCCCACCCCCGAGGCACTGCATCATAAACTCTAGGGGAGGCCTCAATGAGCTGTGTTTTAGCAAGCCCTCCTAGTGATACTGATGCAAGCTGGAATTGGAGAGCTGTTAGAAGGCCTTCAGGAGCAGAAAGAGTGACTTGGGTTTAATGGTTGGTTTGATGTCCAATCTTGGCCAGCCAGCTTTTTCTCCCCCAAAGGAGTGCTCATGGAAGCCAAAAATGATCTGAACATCTCTGTGTGCATCAAGAATCTACAGGGTTTGTCTGGGATTTCCTGGAGCACAGGGCAGTAAGTAGAAAATGCTGTTAGATGCCCTCTGTTTGGCTCCCTGTGGTCTTGCTAAGGTTTAAGTGGCACCCAGATTTTTCATGAATGGAAACAGAGATGTCAGCACACCCATGATGAACCATGAACAGTGATCCAGCTCGTATAAGCTGTGCCGAGACCCCCAGACCAGCTGCTTTTTGTATATTTCTACCTACAAAGCTGTCAATGCAGCAATTTTGCCAGCTCCAATTTTACAAGAGAAAGCCAAAACCCAACCATTTATATGATTCATATCTTTTATTACTAGAACTTTACCAAATTAAATGTTCAATAACTAAAATAACAAATTCTCTGCCTCTCTGTATGTTGTTCACCTAGTAAATACTTCAGTCTCCGTTGTTTGCCTCCTCCCTTCCTCACTTGGTTCTTGTTTTTCTTCTTTATGGCAGGCTGCGTTTATGTGACAGCTGTTTTACATTGATATAAACATGCACCCCACTCCAACCGAATAAATGTCAAGAGAACAGCGGGAAGCTTATTTCTTCCTGTTACATCCTATCCCTGCTATCAATGTGTGCGCCCACTAATGACAAGCAACATTTGCAGAGGCCACACCTGGAAGGTTGTCCACATTCCAAGAGAGACCAGGGATAAGAGAGGTCTGAGTTATAAACCCAGAGTGGACTTTCCTCAGCAATAGTTGGTCACACCTGCTCCCCGTTTATATTGTCAGCATGTTTACTGAGGCCAGGGTAAAAAACCAGAGACTGCTAAGAGGGGAAGAGGTGCGGAGGAATAGGGTGGTGGAAGGGGAAGACCTGAACTCACATCAGCAACCCTGAAACAATGTCTCCATAATGCAGTGGTTTGTGATTTGGAGAGAGACCAGCAACACTTCCGGATTTTTTAAACAAAAAACATGATATTGGTCTGAAGTGTCATATTTCCAGGTGGTGCTCTGTGAGCAGAGGGTTAACTGTTTAATAAAGTCTTTCTCTTTTCATTGAAGGCAGTTGATTTCAGACTTTAACCCTGAAATCTCTGCTTTTTTCCCTGTGATCTGGAGGAAAGAAAGAGGGAAGGAAGGGGGGAAAATACCATAATTTAGATACTCATAAATTCTAGAGAGAGTCTTGAATACATGTTCTCACTGAAAAATTAACACTAAAACCTTGAGGTGTGGTTCCCTCCAGCTGGAAAGGGCTCGGGAGGCTCTCCTGTGCATTTTCCCTCAATTCCTGGCTGGAGGGCTTGGGGCCAAATAAGGAACCAGTCCTTGTTCCACTGCTTAAGTGATGCCTGTTGACAGCCTGTGTGAAGTAAACTTTGGGTTTGTGGATGAAAGTGGGCCTCTTCCTATAAACCTCTCCCTGGCAGTTAAAGAAAACACAATCTGTTATGAATAGACCAATCTGGGTTGGCCTTTACCTGGATGGCAGAATTCATTCTCTAGTTAATTGGTTTTTTTGTTTGTTTTTGGTTTTTTGTTTGTTTGTTTGTTTGTTTTTAACCAAACTCCATGTGCTAAATAAAGGTCAGTGGAACAGTAGGCAGCCTGTTTCATTCTATTATGTCTCTGTCTTGCTACAAACCAGTTTAGCCTCCAAATCTTCCTGACAATACAAGGCTTTGAGGGTGGTGCTGCCACAGAGCTCTGCATGGCAGGGCTGTCCTGCTGTTCTATTAAGAGTCAAGATCCTGAACAGCATCAGGATCCCTTGGAAGCTGGGGTGAGTGAGATTGTAGCTAAACTGTGGGGCAGGGTCTGACTCAAGCTCTTGGAGGGTCTTGTGCCCCCACTGGCATCCCCAACATGGAAACTTCCCCCCTAAACAAAATTCTGGGGCTGGGGGTTGTGGGTTGGCAGGGGGTTGTTTGGGAGAAAAGATCCAGTACATGGTTAATGTAAAGACAGTACATGGGTTATGAAATGGAGGGCATTCCTAAAGAAATGGGGGCCCCAGAGCATATCAGTTTATTTCCCCATATAGTTTACCATGTAACAATTAATTACATTAGAGTGAATTACAGTAGGAGCCCTGAAGGTAACATATATAGAGCGCATGCTATGTGCCTAGGCATTGTTCATAATACACATGCGAATTGTCTCTCCTGTCCTTAATACTATGGATTCTCTCATTTGATCCTCTTAATAATCCTCTCATGCAGACACTCTTATTGTCCCCAATTTCACAGATGGGTGAATGAAGTTTAAGTAATGTGCCTGGGGTCACATGAGTAATTTAAGTGGAAAACCAGGGGATTCTAAATCAGGTGCTGTAAACCTAGCCTTTAAGCTTGACCACTATCAAGAATGAATCTCAAACTTTAATAGGCAACGAATCATCTTTAATAGGCAAACTTTAATAGGCAACGAATAGCAGAAATGGATTCTGCTATTAACAGGTCTGAGATAGGACCTGGGATTCTGCATTTCTATCAGGCTCTCAGGAGCTGCTGGTGCTGCTGAGCTGCTCCAGGCTTCTGGCCACCTCTGGGTAAGAGGAAAACAATTGGCCCAAGGGCCCCGGGTCTGGCCTCCTCTCTCTGAGCAGTGTGTTTCCCATTGCACCATCTCTCCTCCCCTCCCTGAAACCCAGGAAGGAGACAGGGAAAGGAACATCTGAAATTTTCGCTGTGACACTTACTCCTAGACTTTGGAGGAGGCCTCTGCATCCATGGCTATGCATCCCACCCTCTTCCTGTCTTCATGACCCTAGGGGCCAGAGTGTCCAGCAGCAGGAACATCAAAGCTGTACCGCACAAGGCTGTTGATTTCCCAGCCCCAACCCCTACCCTTGTCTCTGTTCTGATAATTTAAACTACATCTTACAGCCACAAGAAAACATTTTTGTGCATTTCTCATCTGTACTACTAGTGTAATGGAAACCACCCTGGATTAGAAGGCAGGGGCTTGAGTTCCATCCCTAGTTCGCATCTTTTTTTTGCTCAGAGGCTAGAAGCTTAACGTTTCTAGGCCTTCATTTTTTCTATTTTTAAATGGAGCTAGTAAAACTCATATGGCTTGGATCTGTGGCCTCACCCAAATCTCATGTCAAATTGTAATCCCCAGTGTTGGAGATGGGGCCTGGTGGGAAGTGATTGAATCATGGGGGTGGATTACCCTTTTGGCACTGTTCTCATAATAGAGAGTGAGTTATTGTGAGATCTGATTGTTTAAAAGTGTGTAGCACCTCCCCCCTCTCTCTCTTCCTCCTGCTCTGGCCATGTAAAGACATTCATTCAGCTTCCTCTTTACCTTCTGCCATGATTGTAAGTTTCCTGAGGCCTCCTCAGCCATGCTTCCTGTATAGCCGGCAGAACCATGAGCCAATTAAACCTCTTTTCTTTATAAATTACCCAGTTTCAGGTAGTTCTTTATAACAGTGTGAGAATGGACTAATACAAAAACTAATCCCCAGTGTGTGGCCTAGGGATACTCTAAGGACTAAGAAACTTGCATTTATGAAACAATTTGAGCTTCCTTGGAAATAAGGGCTCATTATGGAAATGTGTACATAATAATATAGGTATTGCCAAAGTCTGTGAATGCCTTCTGTGGCATTCAGCAACTTATTAGGCTTAATGAACAGTTCTCCTTCTGTTTGGTTTTAAAAACCTTACTCATTACAGCATTTCCCTGAAGTAGTCAAAGGAAGTGGCTTGCTTGAAATTCATATTTGATTTCATCATCAGTCAAATCCCACTCCAGCGCCAAGAAACTGCATTTCTAGAGACCGAATTCCCTATGGCCAACTCAAGCTGTAGTATCAGTGAGTGGCCAGGTTTCTATACATAAACAGGCAAAAACGGGACAATTCCATTGGCTGTACTAGAGGCAGACACCCTGAAATGGAACCCAAACTGCTTCTTTGTTTCCCTAAAAATAGCCAGTCATTTGGTGATTTCCAGACAGGTTCATATTCCCATCGCCAGTCTGGGGGAGGCGGGGCTGGATTCGTTAGAACAGCAAGAAAAGATTTTCCCAGCATTCTGGGAAGGAATGTAGGCTGAAGAATGTGTGTGACAGGCACTTTCAATTTCTATCCAAAGTGCCACTTTGCACTTCCTCTACAATGTGCTGAAAAATTGTTTTTTTGTCTAAGGGCATGATTGCTTTATTCAGAAAAGGAGACATTCGCCTGGAGCATTGTCTGCCTGGGAGTCGGGCAATCACGTTGTTGAGACGGTGATTTCTCTTGTACATGGAATGTCTTAACAATGTTTCTATGACTTCATTACAAAGTTATGTTTTTACTTCCTCTGTCTCTTGGCATACAGCGTGGAGTTCTCCTGCCTTTTCCCGTTTAATTTTCATTTGTTCCCCAGCTGAATGCTTTGCAAAGTGAAGGGTTCACATTGCTGGTGATAAGGCGGTGGAATCAGAAATCATTGATAAGCATGGGGCAGGGCTGCACGAATCTAAATGCACTAAGAGACCTGAAGCGTTGGTTGGTTTGTTTCCTGCCACACAGATTATCTTTCAATTTCATGTAAAGAGATGAAATGGTATGTGGGGTTTGCAATTCACCAAATGTCCCTCAATCTAATCAGTCACCCCTCACACAGACCATCCCCTAAAGGCTGGTATATCTGGCTGCTCTGGTCTGCTTCTCTCATTTGTTGCCCACCTTTTCTAGGTTCCTCTATTTCCTCTTCCCTCCACTTCCTCTCTTTTCCCTCTTTTAAGTCTTTACTTTGTGTCTGGGACAGCCTCCCACTTTCCTCCCCACCTCACTTGAGACTGAAGTCAAGATGTTCTCCTCTAGTAAATCTGACTACTAGTCAGATTTATATCTAGATGAAACCCACTATGCAATCCCAGCATGCCCACCTCAATTTTCCTTTCCCCTCTAGTTTCCAAATATCTTTAAAAAAAAGTCAGAATTGGCTATTACCTCTCTTGATAGGTGTGAATCCAATATAGTGTTCCAAATATGAAAATGTACCTCTTTTCTATAATCCCAGCACTCTGAGAGACTAAGGCAGGTGGATTCCTTTGGCCTAGGAGTTCAAGACCAGCCTGGGCAATACAGTGAGACCCTGTCTCTACAAAAAATACCAAAATTAGCTGGGCATGGTAGTGTGTGCCTGTGGTCCCAACTACTTGGGAGGCTAAGGTGGAATGAGCTGTGATTTTTGCCCATGCACTCCAGCCTGGGTGACCTGTCTTGAAAAACAAGCGTGGGGGGATGGAGAAAGAAAATATGCTTCCAGTTGTTCTGAAAACAAAACCAATTCCTTATAATGTACACAAGTATTCCCTGCACCCAGGTTGTGTTTTGAGTCTGTCTAAATTGACCACTGTTGTCTTCTACCCAGTTCCCTTTTTGCCCTCTCCAGAGAGCAACACACTTAAGGGCTCAGGGAGGACTGGTTTATTTCAAAGTTCAAGATGCCCCATTCTTCAGAATTGGACTCCTTCTGCTGTAGCTTTCTCAAGTTGCTGGCCACTGCAGGGAAGCATGGGTCTCACCACCCGCTTCTTGATGGCTGTTTGACCTTGACCTTGCAAAAGAGGAATGATAGTATATACCATGTGGGATTGTTGTTAAGGCTAAGACAAAATAATTTATGTAAAATATGTAGCATGGAGTCTGGCGTATATTAATGGAAATGAAAATTTGTTAATTCTTTCATTTGTCAAATACCTACAAAGCATGGAAAGAAGTTCCATTTATGACATGAAAATGCCTTTGCCCACTCTCCCCCACCATGCACAGCCACTCCTCACTCCATAGGGAATGATTTCGATTCACAAATCAATTCTCCCTTCTCCACTCTCAACTTTTATTTTTGGCCCTGGAGGCTGATACGTTCCAGCATCCTAGCTAGCTGATACGTTCCAGCATCATAGCTAGAGCTGGCTATGACTCTATACCAGTGAAGAACCATAATAATCATTGTTGTTATGAGATGGACAAAAGTCCCCTCCTGACTTTTGGGGAAGACTTTGTCTATATGGCTTTGGAATTCTCTGTTTTTACATTTCTTTCTTTTTTTTATTATTATACTTTAAGTTTTAGGGTACATGTGCACAACGTGCAGGTTAGTTACGTATGTATACATGTGCCATGTTGGTGTGCTGCACCCAGCAACTCGTCATTTAACATTAGGTATATCTCCAAATGCTATCCCTTTCCCCTCCCCCTACCCCACAACAGGCCCCAGTGTGTGATGTTCCCCTTCCTGTGTCCATGTGTTCTCATTGTTCTACCCACAAAGAGTTGGTTGACATAAAGCATACAAAATAGTTTGCATTTCCTTTACATTAAGAGATCTTCTCTCACTTATCCAACTCAGTGCATTTGGTAAGGTATATTTTTAAGAAAACTTTTCCAACAGTGGAGGCAGCTGCTGGAAAGTTTTTTTTTTTTTTTTTCATCCTAATAAAAACACTCAGGACACTGCCCTGGTCTCTCATGAATGTATTCTTGCTGGTAATATACTTTGGAGGCACTGTTTTACTTTCATTTTAAGTGCTTTGGACTTTAGGGAATTGAGTCTTGTTTTATTTTGATTTGTTTTAGTTTAGATGTGTGTGTGTATTTGGCAGGGGGTGGAGGGGTGTTTCATTGCCTGCCAGCCAGCCTGTCCTCTTCCCACTTTCTCACCTTTACTCTTTTCTATCTATCTTTTCTTAAGGCTTCTTTTCCCAAAGGAATGAACAATATCTATATACCTCTCAAACACTCAGTAAGATTCAGCCCCTATCAAACTCTAGAACATCCTTCTTGGTAATTTAAAATAAGGATGCAGAGAGTATGGTCTCACATAATGAGCCCTGTCCAAGTTCTAAATCAGTTAATTCAATGGTCAATATACTGACCACATGCAGGTCAATTGCTCCATAATCACTAGCCCTTGATGTGATTTGATTTACCTAGATTGACCATTTTGGCTTGACAACTTAACTGTTCTGCAATTTAATATGTTGTTTTTCTATTATTAATTATGACTGTGGAAATAGCCAATTAGAGAAGAAAACTATTCAATAGGGATACTAGGAGGACACTTCTAAATCTCTCTGTCAAAATCACTTTCAGCTGGAACAAATGTACACTAAGGCTCTGAACAAAATTCCTGGGCTGATCACTTTTGATTGATTTGGCTGCTTAATTTAGTCAAAGTACCTACCAATTTGATCAGGTGGCCAATCTGACTGATAATGTATATCTAACACTGCATGTACCCAACAGTGCATTCAAAATGGTCTCTATAGCAACTGTTTTCATTTATTCATTTACTCATTAATCCAACATATATTTATTGAGCATCCTACTGCGTTCTAGGGGTTCTGAAAACTGGAGCTACAATAAGAAACAAAATAGTCCTTGCCATCATGGAGTTATGTTCTGTGGGGAAATAGACCATAATCAGGAGAGCAAATAATCCATATAGTAATTTCATTTTTTATTTTTAATTAATTAATTATTTATTTTTGACTCAGGGTCTTGCTTTTTTGCCCAGGCTTGAGTGCAGTGGCACCATCACAGCTCAGTGCAGCCCCAACTTCCTGGGCTCCAGCAATCCTCCCCCCTCAGCATCCCAAGTAGCTGGGAGTGAAGGTACAGGCCACCTGGCTAATTTTTACATTTTTTGTAGAGACAGGGTCTCACTATGTTGTCCAGGCTGGTCGCAAACTCCTGGGCTCAAGCGAGCGAGTCTCCTGCCTCAACCTCCCAAAGTGCTCGTATTACAGGTGTGAGTCACCACACTCAGCCTGTATAGTAATTTTAACAGAGAGAGGTGCTCTAAAGAAAAAGAAGGCAAAGGGTTGGAGAACAATAAAGAAGATCATTTTATATTAAGTGATGACAGTGAGCCAGTCTGCAAACGTGACATTTGAGTCAGTATGGCAAACCCACTATGTTGATCTCTTCCTGTCTGTCTACCCATTCTCTTCTGGGAGAAATCCTGGAAAATTTTAGTTTTAAATCAATTTCCCTAATATCTACACAAATTACTTCTAAACTGGCACACACCATGGCTGTTTCTAGAGCTTTCATTTCTTCAGGTTTTATCAATTGTAGAAGATAGTGTAGATGAGCAGATTTTTTTGAAAGCCACAGTTTATGATCTCTTCTTTGTCCGTTCAAACAGGTCTTCTCTAATTTTTGCTTTCATTTGTGATTTAAGAGCCTTTATCTTCCCACAAAATAACATATATTTAAATAGAGCTTAAGCAAGTGCTCAGGCAAAAGTCCATTTCAGAATGTAGAGATGAAACAATTATACCACAAATAAAGTGTCTCTTCCTTCCCAATCCTACTTCTTAAATAACATTTTAGTCAAATCTCCCAAAGCTTATTCCAAAAAAGAAAATGTCTTTGAAATTCCTGTAGTTCCAACCATGAAATGTGTCTGTTGTGAGTTTTTAGTTTCCTGTCAAAGGTTTTTTCTTCCTTACCAAAATCATCTAAATAAAGTATCTGAAGCAATTGGGATTTGCCCACAGTTTGTTTAGTTGAACTGAGAGGCTAATTGGATTTAGGAGTTTTTCCAAGGGGAGACCATGGTTGCATGAATGAGTCATTGCCTACCCGTGTGGATTCAACATGTATAAAAGAGAAACATGCAGTTCTGTGCGTATATGGAAGCAGATTCCCTCAGGGCCATTCTTCAGAAATAATAATAACTAGCATTTATTAGTGCTCTCCAAGTGCCAGGTATTGTTCTAAAACTTTTTAAAACTTATTTTTCAAACTCTGTGATTATCTTCCTTTTATAGATAAGGAAACTGAGATGCAGAGAAGTTTAGTAACCATTCCAAGATCACACAGCTAGAATGGGCAGAACCAGGAATAGAACCTAAGTTGACCAGATCTGGAACTCACCCTCTTTGCCTCTCTTTATACAACCTCTCTCAGTGGCAATCACTGGGAGTTGCATATGCAGCCAGTGTGTACAAGTGTGACATCATGAGTTGCTTATGTCCTGGCATCCTTCCTGGTTAGTTGGTGGCCCATTCTGATTGGTAGGTGCCCGTGCCATACTGATTGCTAAAAATTTTGATTCTATGACAGCTTTAATCCACTTACCACATCTCCAAGCTCTGGCTCTATGTCCTATATCTCATTGCTGCAGAGGCTAACAGGGTGTCAATTTTGCTGCTCAATTGTAGCAGAAATACAGTACAGAAACTGAAAATGTTCTTTGTATTCTTTAAACTGTAATTCTTTAAACTTTGTATTCTTTAAACTCATTCTTTAAACGAGTAAGCTGCTTCCACTTACTCATTTGATACATGAGGAAACTGGGGCTCAAAAGTGAGAAGATGTCCCCAGATGCACTCAGCTCTGTCCTTGGTCTAGAACCCAGGTTTCCTAATCACTGGGCATCCTACTGTATACACCTTCTTCCTCCCCTCAACTTCTTCCATGAACTGTGGCCTCAGAAAAGCTCAGAGTGTAGACAGAGATTAGGGAGGGGGTTTGAGAAGGGTAAAGAAAGGTGGAGAAGGAGAGTAACATATTTGCGACATGGTATCCCATCAAAGCATTTTGAGATATTGCCAAAATGATTGATTTCCATGAAACTGCTCTACCTGGTCCTACTGATCACTCCTCTCTGGTCTCCTGTGTGGCTTCATTACCCCTCCCCCAATATATAATATTGATGCTCTCCAGGGGTCTCTTTCAAAGAATACATTCAAGCCTGTTCTCCTGGCCAAATTTAACTGACATCACTTTACTTACCAATGACACATCAATGATTTATATCTATTTCTAGGCTCCTCTCAAGATATTTCAAGCTGTCTATGGCCTCAATGGCTCCAGCTCAACATATCAAAAAATAAAACCCATTACTTCCTCCCCAAATCTAATCTTCCTCCAATATCCCTCCTCCATGACCCCGGTCTTGGTTACCACCAACACCATGAACCTGGCATTTGAAACACTATTGCCCTCTAACTCACCTTCTATTAATTGTCAAGACCTATTGATTATACTGATGAAATCTCTCAAATCTATCTTCTTCCACCATACATTAATGCAGGCCTCCTTATCTTTCTCCTGCATTGAAAAACAATGTTAATTAAGTCTAATATACATATACATTTAGTATACAAATAATTGTACACCTGAACATACCCATATGACCAACACCCAGAATCAAGAAGCATAGTATTACCTGAACTACATCGAAGTCCTACCTTCTCAAAGACTGGTGGCTGAAATTTCACTGCTGATGTTTGTTCATTTTCAGGCCCCAATAGTTACCAAAATTCAGATATCCAAGGTAGAGTAGTATTTCCAGCTATCATCAGTTAATGTATAGCTAAGTGTGTGAATGATTTAAGAGCACAGTTAATAAATACAGGGAGAAAGAGCATGGGCCACTGGGGAATTGAGAGACAGAAATTTACTCAAGGGTTGGAGGATTGTGAGAGAAGTGGTTGGAGTTGCTGATCTACACTGCCACAGATAAACCACCTGCCTGACTGTTTCACTGAGGACAGGCTCCTGTGGTAATGAAATAGGGTAATGATATCCCCTTGCTCCCAAGTGTTCTGCTCATTATTTGGATTCAGTGATTTGTTGTAGAACTTGAAGGAGTCAGAAATAATAATAACAAAAATAAACGTGAGGGTGAAACTCCTGAGGCCTTTGAAGTTACAGTAGGTGAGACCTGAGACCTTCAAAGTCAGAGTAGGTAAGACCAAAGAATTGAAAATCCATTTATGAGAGTTTACCGAACTCATGTTATATGAAGTTCATTCTCTGCCTCAAGATAGATCAAAGTAAAATTCTCTGTGTTGAACTGCATTTCAGGGAAGATCTTAAATAGTGCATTATCCGTAATTTAGTCCACGGGAAGGAGCACCTTGCAGCAAGGCTTGTATAGATAGCTTTCTTTTTCCTTTTCTGCAGGGGCCTCTTTCTCTAACCTTAAGATTGAAATTTTACCTCCAACTATATTTATGCTTTTGGCTACTACTGCCACAATCCTACCTATTTAAATAGCTATTTGTGTAGAAAAACTCTCTAGTTTTCTTTATAGCCATTAGAGAACACTCAGATTTATTTTTGATGACTTGAATATCGATTAATATTACTGGTTAAAGATTTTGAAAAAAGGGTCTGCTTTAGGCTGGCTCTCATGCCAAGAAGAATTGATACATGCCATGGAGTTATGTCAGAATAATTTTTAAGCCCAATTGAATAGTGAGAAAAAATTTTCAAACGCAATTGAGTTGCTCCCAACTCTATCAGACACTATTCAATTGCCCTTGAAGATATAAACAGGCAACTCAATTCCATTTGATTTCTTCAGAAACAACAGGATGGCTGCTGAGTAACTCAACTGATTCTCACCTTCTCAGGCAGAGCTCAGTTATATTAAAAAAAATGAAGGACATATGATTAAAGGAATACTTAGTGGATGTCAGTTAGCAATTAATCAGATGCCTCTTTGCCCTGCAAAAGTTGGGGTATAATGATGAAAGGAAATATTTAGGATACAGTAGCACTCACATACCACACATTTATTCCTTCATTAAGCAGTCTATGCAATGCCAGGCAGTGTGCTAGGTGCTAAGGCTATAGAGATCAGGTAGAAAGACTACAGTCATTTATCTCCCCAGCTCTATTCTCCTTTTTCTGGTGACAGTCCCTGATTTGGGGATGGGGAATCCACCCTCCATGCTGAATCTGTGCAATCTAAAGACTTTTATCCCAAAATTTAGGGGTAGAACGTGTGATCTTGGCTTAAGCCAATTACTGCATTACATTCTTCTGGCCACAATAATTGATTTAAGAGATGCCACGAAGCCTAAACTGGTCTAATCAGAGTGAACCTCAGACTTTTAAGAGAGCTTTCCACAACGAATCTTGCTCTTTCTGCTACCTGAAAGAATGCTTGATCTTTTTTCCACCTGAAAGTTGTTGGCCAATAAGTTCATTTCACCAGCACAAAGAGAGAGCTCAAAGAAGTTAGGGCTCATGATGGAGCTTAAGCATTAAGCCACCGCAGCAGAAGGCTCAGCCAAGGGATGGTGAAGAGTGGTTACAGTGAATTATTTAAGCTCAGAATCTAATTGTAGTGGAAGCTAATTCTAAACCCCTGTACCTTATAGCCCCATATCCAACTTTTTGGGTAAGAGATTAGCATGAATTGCTCAGTGGATCTAGACAGAAAAAGAAAAAACCTGAGCTGAGTCTGTCTTCAATCTGTATTAACTTAGGATCAAGAAAACTGAGGTTGGTAGAAAGAGAGCAGTAGAAATATAATAATATTTATGGGGGGAAAAGGAGTGGTTGGATTCTTTCCTTCCCTTTATATGCTCTTCATCTTCAGGATGATACTGACTCAACTGAATGAAAAGTGAAAAAAACAGTTAAAATTTCTAAATATGTGACCCTAAGTAACCAGTACAGTCCCCCGGCTTTTTAGGGAATTGATTTGCTGTCTGAGTGACCTGGCCAAGTCAGGGACAAACAGCCTTAGTATAAGCCTTTAGAGTGTAAAATACATAGAAAGTAACCAACAACTCTGAAAGATCTTAATGTGACACTATGGAGTGAAGTGGAGAACCCCCTAGTTCACTCAAAATGCATGGTCTTCTGTGAAGTACAAATTGAAGCAGAAGAGTGGAGGGCTTGGTTACTGAGAACAGCCTGGAGAGACAGTGGGTAGTGGCTGACTCTGAGATGCAATTTGAGGGACACAAAGAAAGTCGCTTTTCTGACCTCATGATTTTGTTAGGAATTTGGGTCCATTTAATATAACAGGAGAAATGTACTGCCTAATAACAATCTAAGAGGAGGCATGAAATCACGTAGCCACGTCATATGGCTTCAAATGCTGCTAGATCATGTGTGTGGCAATGACAGCTGCTATCCCATGTATATAAATTTTAACATTGTCATCATCACTTTCATCATGATGGCAAATATGAGAAAAATGGGGCATGGGCACTCAACTTCTAGCTCTCTATCTGGTGTGCTTTCCTATTCTTCAGAGGCTGGAGAGCTAAAAGAAGCATTTGCTAAACACCCTTACAGCTAGAGTTCTTGATGACATTAGGTTTCTTTAACTAGATCCACCCAAAGGAGATTTGAAAGGAAAAAGTGAGGCATTGGACATCTTTCTACTGTTTTTGCAATATTTTTCTGGCAAGCACACTTGTGAAGGTGCTCCACAGCACCTTCTGTGGAGGATTTTCTGTAGCAGGATTCCGGTGTCCAGTCACTGGCTTCATGGGCATCAAGAGGTGAGGTGTGGAGCACTTTTTTTTTTTTGAATTTTTTGCCAGTGCACATCTACACATCTAGCAGGCATGGGTGTAATCTTGGAGCTTCCAGTTGCAGCATCAGTAATGTCCTGATCCCTGGATCACAGCAAAGATACCATTGGGAAGTCAGAAATTCTAGCGGGAATCTTATGAGTATCTACTTTCCTGCCTGAGGCCAAGGTAGCAGTTCCCCCTGATGACCAGTTGCATAGGGTTGTTCTTGGAGGCCCAATCTAGCTCCCTATTCTAGCCTTTCTTATGAATTTGCAAGTACCTGTGACTCTCTACTAAATCTGCTTTCACTCAAGGTAGCTAGAGTGCTTTGTATTTTCTGCCAGTGAATGCTGATTGACACAATCACCATGATCCAAAAGACACACATTGAAAAGGTAGAAAATAGTGGGCAGGGGGTGGGAGGAAGAGAATACACAAAGTGACTGAGTTTTGTGCCCAAACTTAGTAGAGTGAGGAGAAATAATTAAAATCAGGAAATCTTCAAGCAAAAAAGAAAAACGAAGTTAGATCCTAACCTTACAGCATACACAGAAATTAACTCAAAATCTATCAAAAACATTAATGTAAGACTAAAACTATAAAACTGTTAGAGGAAAACAGAGGGGTAAAGTGTCACAATATTGAATTTGGCAATGATTTTTTCTTGGATATGACACCAGAGAAAGGCAATAATAGAAAAACTAGGTAAGTTGGACTTCATCAAAATTTAAAACTTGTGCATCAAAGGACAATGCCAACAGACTGAAAAGGCAACCCAGAGGCTGGGAGAAAATATCTTTAAGTCATATATGTGATAGGGTTTAATATCTATAATATGTATTTTTAAAACTCATACAGTTCAACAACAACAAAAAAATAAACAACCTGATTCAGAAATGGGTAAGGAACTTGAATAGACATTTCTTCAAAGAAGATATACAAATGTCCAATAAGCACATGAAAAGATGCTCCATGTCACTAGTTCATTGAGGAAATGCAATTTAAACCATAAGGAAATATCACTTCACACACATTATGATGACTATTATAAAAAGCCACCATAATCAGAATAAATGTGATTATTTGAAATCAAATAATCAGAAAATTACAAGTGTTGGTGAGGCTATGGAGAAATTGGAACACTTGTGTACTATTGGTGAGAATGTGAAGTGGTTCAGCCCCTGTGGAAAATGATATGGTGGTTCCTCAAAAAATTAAAAATAGAAATCACAATATGACCCAGCAATTCCACTTCTGGGTATATATCCAAAAGAAATGAAAGCAGGGTCTTGAACACATATTTGTATGCCCATGTTCATTGCAACATTATTCAAAATAGCTAAACGGTGGAAGCAATTCAAGGATTCTTCAGGGGATAAATGTATAAACAAACTGTGATATATACATGCTCTGGAATATTACTCAGCCTTAAAAAGAAAGGAAATTCTGGCCGGGTGTGGTGGCTCATGCCTGTAATCCCAGCACTTTGGGGAGGCCGAGGTGGGTGGATCATGAGGTCAGAAGATTGAGACCATCCTGGCCAACATGGTGAAACCCCATCTCTACTAAAAATACAAAAATTAGCTGGGCGTGGTGGCACACACCTGTAGTCCCAGCTACTTGGGAGACTGAGGCAGACTGAGAATCACTTGAACCCAGGAGGCAGAGGTTACAGTGAGCCAAGATCACGCCACTGCACTCCAGCCTGGGGACAGAGTGAGACTCCATCTCAAAACAAAAAAAAAAGAAGGGAAATTCTAACTTGTGCTACAATATGGACGAATCTTAAAGACATTATACTAGGTGAAATAAGCCAGGATAAATTACATGCTTCCACTTTTATGAGATATCTGGAGAAGTCAAATTCATAGAGGCAGAAAGTAGAATGGAGTGTGAACCCCGAATATCTGAGACAGGTCTCAGTTAATTTAGAAAGTTTATTTTCCCAAGGTTGAGGACGCACTCCCATGACATAGCCTTAGGAGGAGGTCTTGACGACACATGCCCAAGGTAGTCAGAGCACAGTGGTTTTATACATTTTAAAGAGACATGAGACATCAATCAACATATGTAAGATGAACATTGGTTTGGTCCAGGAAGGCGGGACCACTGGAAGAAAAGGTGGGAAAACTTGAAGCAGGGAGGAGGCTTCTAGGTCATAGGTAGATAAGAGATGAATGCTTGCATTCTTTTGAGTTTCTGATTAGCCTCTCCAAAGAAGGCAATCAGGTATGCATTTATCTCAGTGAGCAAGGGGTGACTGAATACAATGCGAGGCAGGTTTGCCCTGAGCAGTTCCCAGCTTGACTTTTCCCTTTAGCTTGATGATTTTTGGGGCCCCAAGATTTATTTTCCTTGCACATTTCCCCCCGTTTTCTTTTTAAAAATCTTTTGGAGAAAGCATTTCAGAAGAAAATGAGTCTCTGGTCCCAGGTTTAGTCTGATCTCTCTTGGCTAGAATGGTTTATTCCTAAACAGTAGGTCCTGAGTTATAACGAAACTTCATTTTTAGCAGGTTGTGAGGTCTCATGTCCTATGAAGAGAAAATAGGGGGAGGAAGGGAGAAGAAGAAGAACAACAGACAAAAGAACAATCCTGGAAAATCAATAGGCTACATTACTCTGAAATCCATACATCAGCAGGAAGGTATGAAAATTGCAGTTGTTTTTATTTATTTATTTTTTTGAGACAGAGTCTCACTCTGTCACCCAGGCTGGAGTGTAATGGCACGATCTCGGCTCACTGCAACCTCTGCTTCCCAGGTTCAAGTGATTCTCCTGCCTCAGCCTCCTGAGTAGCTGGGATTACAGGCACGCACCACCACACCTGGCTAATTTTTGTATTTTTAGTAGAGATGGAGTTTCACCATGTTGGTCAGACTGGTCTCAAACTCCTGACCTTGTGATCTGCCTGCCTCAGCCATCCAAAGTGCTGGGATTACAGGCATGAGCCACCTCACCCAGACAGGTTCCTGTTATTTTCTTCTGAAATTTGAGTTGTCTAGCTTCAGTTCCCAGAGCTTTACAAAAGCACAGCTTAGTTTTCAGTGACTCCAAATTAGGAAAAATGGAGGAAAAAGAAGGAAAAAAATTGAAAACATTATTTTGAAGTCTTGTAGCAAAAAAATTAGAATTTGGTCCAAACTGTAGAAAATAATAAAAATGGAAAAACATTAAGCAAGACTAGAATCTAATTTTTCTTTCTCCAGTTTACCATTTTTATTAAAAACAAATCATGGTAGGACCGATTTGCTTTATTATACTTGGTCTGCTTATTTATATATGGTGTAGAAAGAATAATTATTTTTTACATAGGCTTTTAAATTGGCTTTGATGGAACTTTGTTCCATAGAAGGAATCTCAGACAAGACTTTTTTAAAGCTGAGCCCAGCCATGGATTTTTACCATCAAATATCTGTGAGTTGGGTGAATTCCTCTCCTCTTGAGGTTCCAAGATAAACATGGGGGCTCCCGGGCCTGTCAGAAAGTGTCATTCTTTACTTACCACAGGTCAGGAACCCTGTACAGGGACTGTATAGACAAGGTATGAGGCCAGTTTTCCCAAGGGGCTTTTATTGGCTCCATAAATCAAGTTTGATTCCTTAAAGGAAAGCACACCATTCCAGTCAAAGCCTTGGTAAAATAACCAGTTTCTCCAATTGTGCCCTATTATAAAGGAAAACAGATTCTTACTGCACTTACGCAAATAACTGTATTGCCATAAATTAAGAATAGTCACTAATAGTTTCCAAATTCTAGAGAAATCAGGTACAAAGGAACAAATATGTTCTAAATTTTGTTCATAGTATACTGAATTGTTAAAAGCTGTTAATAGCTCAAAAGAAAAGATTCCCTGACTCTGAAAAAACAAAACAGAGGATCAGCAACGTTTTAAGCAAAAAGTCAAAAAGATTACTTCAGTCTTCTACTAGTTCAGTCCATGTAGTTAATTCCTGTTCTGCTTGATAATCATGAATATTTTAGTTCTCCATGAGCCCTGAAAGTTTTTCTTTTGTTCTGATGTCATAATCTACAAAATTATCAAAAACTTGTATTCAAGAGCACCTGTTAAAGAGTTTTACAGCTGATTATAAAACGACCTTCTAAAGAGGACCAAAACAAGATAACAATTGTCTGTGAATGACAAAAACTGTTAGGGCAGCCATAATCAAAGACACAATTGAGAAGTAAATTTGTTACCTCAGTGGCACACAATAATTTAACATAACAATTATAATTATTACCGATAATGTACATGAAGTCATATCAGAATTATAGGAGTTTGCCATAATTTCAGAATGCATACAAATAACATATTTATATAAATACAGCTCAAAGAAAACAAACACCACTTCATATTTGACAATGTTCTTGTATAATTTTTATACCAAATAAGCCAAATTATATCATTTTTGGACTCTAGGAAAACTAATATCTTAAAGGATTAAGTCTGTCAGAAAAAGGCAGAATTTAAAATTTGATTTTGGAAAGTTTGTCAAATATCAAAGGTTTAGAACACTTGATATCACAGGACATTGTAAAATAAGTCATTCATTTGAACAAAGTAATAATGCAAGGATTTCAGAAAAAGGGCAAAAACCTTAATTGTTTGAGAGAGGAGACTTAATTTTCCAAACAATAAGCCCTAATAAAACAGCATGAATCCAAATTAAATTTGTTTTTCAAAAATTTATAGACAATGTATAAAATTTTAATCTTGATCATAAGATATAACTTCCATAAGCCTTTTATAAGCATTATACACTTGATTAAGGAGTTGGTTAATGCTTCAAGAAAACCTTGTTAATCTGACACAGGGATCCATGTGCTGGTCTTGCATCAGTGTGCCTTTGATATTAATGATTAATTTATAGAGAAACAGAACTTATTTTATCTCTCAAAATTGGCCCTTGCAATTGCACATGCCCACCTCTTCCATGATAGTCATTGGGCCTTGAGGAGTTAATAGCTTTAATTTCTGGCCCTGTGTCTTAGGAATGCAGTTTATTTTGATTGGCATCTTCTACCAGGCCTGAAGATGAGGCTTTAATTGCTGTCAGTGTTTAAAATTTAGCAGGACTTGGTGTCCTTTTTAGACCCAGGAGTCAAAACCCTGTAACTCAATGTCAAAAGTACTTTAAAAGCACATACAGAAAGATACACAGATGTAATAACCTTAACTAAAAAAAATTTTTTTAATCTCAGTTTTTTTCCTAAGCAAACCAAACTTAATAATAATGGCATAGGAATTGTATTGATAAACCATAAAATCTGTCAGTTACCAAAAGGCAAAAGAAAAGATCTTCTGGACTGCACAGAATATTATTTTGGAAGAAAACACTTCCTTTAGACCTTTAAGAAAACATTGTTAGCATTAGGTCACTACAAACAGAACTCGAGGACAGAACTTACATGAACTGAAAGTGAGTTGAAGGAGAGCATTACTATTTCATACCCTTTAAAAGGAGAGAAAAGCCAGATATGGTGGCTCATGCCTGTAATCCAAGCACTTTGGGAGGTCGAGGCAGGTGTATCACTTGAGGTCAGGAGTTTGAGACCAGCCTGGCCAATGTGGCAAAACCCCATCTCTACTAAAAATACAAAAATTAGCCTGGCATGGTGGTGCACACCTGTAGTCTCAGCTACTTGGGAGGCTGAGGCAGGAGAATCGCTTGAACCTGGGAGGCAGAGATTGCAGTGAGCCGAGATCATGCTACTGCCCTCCAGCCTGGGTGAAAGAACTAGAGATGGTCTCAAAAAAAAGAGAGAAAGAAAACCAAAATAGTTTAACTTTAGGTTAAAAAATTAAAATCTCATATAATTTATTAAGAATAAGTCAATCCCTTGAGAAAATTTCATTGTTCTAACCAATTATTTAGTGTTTAAGTGTTTTTTTACATCAAGCCCAATCTCTAGAAAGACCATTGTAATTTCCCTTTAATTATAGACAACATGATCTTGTAAAAGTTTTTAAAATAAATCTTCTTATTGTGACTTACACAGGCCATACATGATATGCTTGGACTTTCTAGTTTGTCCTGAACATCCGTCTTCCTTAAACAACCAGTCATTTTATTCTAGGACTAAATTTACCATACAAGATTCTTTCTCCATAAAGTTATTTCTCTTAAGCTTTCTTACGAAAAAAAAAAAAAAAAAAAAACCTTTATTTTTATAACTTTCTTTACATCTGTCTTATTTCCTGGTTCCTTTTACCTCATTTTATACATAACCTTTAAATAAGCTTTGAATTAGATAAAAATTGTTCACCTTTTTAAAAAGGAAGCACATTTTTTGAAAGAATGTTTTCCTACAAATACATTTGTATTGGAAAATGCCCAAATAATGAAATATCTATTATTATTACTATTTTTTTTGAGACTGAGTGTTGCTCTGTTACCCAGGTTGGAGTGCAGTGGCACAGTCTCAGCTCACTGCAACCTCCGCCTCCTGGGTTCAAGTGATTCTCCTGCCTCAGCCTTCAGAGTAGCTGGAATTACAGGCATGCACAACCATGTCCCACTAATTTTTGTATTTTTTGTAAAGGAGGGGTTTTGCCATGTTGGCCAGGCTGGTCTTGAATGCCTGACCTCAGGTGATCCACCCGCCTTGGCCTCCCACAATGTTGGGATTACAGGCGTGAGCCACTGCATCCAACCTGAAATATCTATTATTTAATTTAATATAAGTTCAGATTCTAAATTATGATGAGTTTGTCTACAAGTATTTATCCAGTTACATTTACCCAATTATTTTATTTTGATCATTTACGTAGATTATTTATGAAAACTGTGATTGTTATTATATAAAGTTATGGAACCACCACTGCAAAATTATAACTGAGACAATGAAAAAGATCTGACCTAACTGACTCCATCTTGCTTTTAACCTCCGAACTGTCCTTGTTCATTCCTGCGTGTAGGCTGAACTAACTTTGGGGGGAACTTAGTTTGTACTTTAGCTTTGAAACAAAGACAATAACAGTTCTTTCCCAAAACAAATGTTACTGCCTATGGACTAGACTGCCTAAAGCCACAAGATTAGAAGTTGTGGTGATCTTACTAAATTCAAGATGTAGCTATTTTCATTAAACCAATATCAATGTCTTATTTATTAAAAATTACACAAGCAAAGATCATCCTGTCTTGGGCTTGGTTTATAGTTTTTTAAACCCTATACCAAATTTTGACACCTTATAGTATTTGGCAGGGATAAGTATGAAACTGCTTAAGTAATAAATGCAAACAAGAATATATGCTGGCAATTCTTAAGACATTTCTAATATTATTATACTTTACCAATAAGTTTTAAAATAGCTTATTAAAAATTTTATTTAAGTTACATAAACTTGAAAAAGCATTTGACTACCTTTTCTTTTTTCCTTATAATAATTAGGGCTCTTTTATATATTTTCAGTAGTGAAATATTGGGTACACAACATATAAACACATAGATGTATTAGGTATGCTGATAGAAGTACTTCTTATAGATTCATAAAAACCTTTTTCCCCATCTTATACTTTCAAATTCTTGATAACCTGTTTCAATAGGTAACCTGTATCAATTCTTGATAACCCTAGGCAGTCGTCAGCTAAATAGTTTTAAATTTGCATATTAAAGGAACAACTCAGGTGAAAATAAAATAGTAAAATTTACATCACAAGGTACGGAGAGAAAAAGTCTGGTGTGCTAGAGAGAAATGAAAATGGATTTAATTGCCAATTAAACATAAAATTACATACATTGTAAAGGCCTTTTAAATACACACACACACACACACACACACACACACACACATCCTATAGCTTTTGCTTCAGAACTTTAACCATGAGATAAATACAAATTCACTGGCTTGCAAACAAAAAACCTATTGGGTCCAAACTGTGATTTTTTTTTTTATCATAATAGAAAAATAACAGCAGATTTAAAGCAGGCAGAAAATAAAATAGAGAAAAAGGAGAACTTAGGAACTCTATAGTTTGCAGGTCGACTTTAGGGCTCTTTTTCTTTAATGTAAATGTGCACAAAGATGATATTACTTCCATTTTACATAAACTCTGGCAAGTAGAGGTGCCATAAAACCTACAGAGTGCTTGCAAGAGGGTCATTCTTCTTTTTTTCTCCTCATTCTTAGATTATTTGTTTCACACTTTTTTTTTCTTAAGAGAAGGAACTGAGCTGTAGCCTAGGGTTTTTGTGTGGTGGATTGATGTGTGCTGCTTGTAGACAGGACTCTACAGTGTGTCACCAGTGAGTTGTTTCCGCCCTGTTATGTATCTCAGTTTCTCTCTCCAGAGGTCTATGACCTCTGAGAGGGCTCCAAACACTGGGTGATCAGCCCTTATATGCATTTCCTAAATGAGGCTTTTTTTAAAAATTATTTTTTGTTGGGGATTACCCTTCAGGGATGCTGCATGTTGCAGAGGGTCAACCCCATAGACACTCCCATGAGGACCCTGATCACCCAGGGATGCCTTTCAGCTGGGAAGAGGAAAATGCCCTTTCTCTTCAGAGCTGAGAAAACTCAGTCTCTCATTTACCTATGGAAACAACAGTTCAGTACCTCATGCAAATGTGCACAGATGAACTGAACTGAGATTAATTTTGGGACAAAAAGCAAATAGAGAAGACCCTTTAGAATGCATCTTCAAACTAGAATTAGGATCTTTAAACAATAACTTTGTAGGAGGAAAAAAAACAACAGCCAAGACTACTTCCTTTAAACTGTGCTCAGCCACCCCTACTTTGTAGCTCTCATTCACCATTACACACGCCAAGGTCAAATCCTCTCACAGTACAAAGTAATCTCTGGTATCCCCAAAGCCAAAGAGGTCAGGTCATGCAATACAGGAAAACAGAGCTTTAGACCTAAGAAGAGTCTGCCCATGACTCTTGAAACTCCACAAAGGAAATGGAACACCCCAAAAGGGGTGAGTGGCACCTTTGTTCTGAACTCTTTAAAGAAGTTCAAGTCATTAGAAGCCTTCTCTAGATTTTTGGTACTGTAGATGCCAAAAGGGGGTGGGAGATATAAGGTGGAAGAAAATAAGTGAAAGAACTTTTTTTTGAAGACAGGAAGGCAAACGCAGAAACCAAGTGCATGTTTTTTGGGTCTTCCTGCTTTGCAGCTGGGAGGAATTTTAGCCAAATCAGAGAGGCTTTGTTAAACCGTAATTTGGAATTCTCACTTGGATTTGACCAAGTCAGGTAGAGTTGGTCAAATCTGTTGAGAGAAAGACCAGAACAAACAACAACACAACCCCCCAACAATATGATCACTGAGCGCTCTAATGGTAAGGAGAAATTAAGACAAGTTGGTTGTTAAACTTTAGCCAAGATAAAACCCCAATTCTGCTACTTACCTAAGGATGGGTCTCAGGCTGAAGACTGCCCTCTACCATCCTAGAAGCAGGAAAAAAACTCAAACTTGTCCTCTCTACTGGGAGTGAGCTCAAACTCCGTAAAGAAGTTACCTGCCTTCCATCGTCATGGAAACCAGAAATCTTGCCTTCCTTGTTGGAAGCAAGTAAAACTAAAAAAAAAAAAAAAAAAAAAAATGGGGTTGGGGGAGTTGTACAGCAAAATAAACTTTGGATCTTGACCAAAATTTGGGAGATCAGGGATTCTCTGGAGAGTGTGCTCCCAGATCTCAGCAAATTGTCCATAAAGTTAGCTCATGCTGATACCAAACACCAATAGAAGATTTGTCAGAATCCCTTCATGGTTACCAAAAATGTGAACCCTGAGTATCTGAGACAGGTCTCAGTAAATTTAGAAGTTTATTTTGCCAAGGTTGAGGACACATGCCTGTGACACAGCCTCAGGAAGTCCTGATGACATGTGCCTAAGATGGTCAGAGCACAGTTTGGTTTTATACATTTTGGGGAGACATGAGACATCAATCAACATATGTAAGATGAACATTGGTTTGGTCCAGAAAGGCAGGACCACTCAAAGCTAAGGCAGGATGATTTGAAGCAGGTAGAGGACTTCCAGGTCATAGGCAGATAGGATAAGATGGTTGCATTCTTTTGAGTTTCTGATTAGCCTCTCCAAAGGAGGCAATCAGATATGCATTTTGTTTTCTTTTGAGATGGAGTCGTGCTCTGCCGCCCAGGCTGGAGTGCAGTGGCACAAAATCTTGGCTCACTGCAACCTCCGCCTTCCAGGTTCAAACAGTTCTCCTGCCTCAGCCTCCCAAGTAGCTGGGATTACAGGCACCCACCACCATGCCTGGCTAATTTTTGTAGTTTTTTGTTTGTTTGTTTGTTTTTTGTTTTTTTTTTAGTAGAGATGGGGTTTCACCATGTTGGTTAGGCTGGTCTCGAACTCCTGACCTCGTGATCCACCCACCTCAGCCTCCCAAAGTGGTGGGATTACAGGCGTATCTCAGTTGAGCAAGGGGTGACTTTGAATAGAGTGAGAGGCAGGTTTGCCCTGAACAGTTCCCAGCTTGACTTTTCCCTTTAGCTTAGTGATTTTGGGGCCCCAAGATTGATTTTCCTTTCACAGGTGGTTGCTGAGTGGGGAGCAGATGGGAAGTAATTGTTTAATAGGTACAAAGTTTTAGTTGGAGAAGATGAAAAAGTTTTGGAGATGAATGGTGGTGATGGTTTCATGACAATGTGAATGTACTGAATGTCACAGAACTGTTCCCTTAAATGGTTAAAATGGTAAATTATAGTTATGTATATTTTACCATCATTTCAAAAAAATGAGGAAAAATCTAGGCGACAGGTTTTCATCAGGAAATACTAAAAGAGACCTTGGTATGATGTGGAGAAAGAAAGACTTAAGAGGCAAAATACAAAATCATGGGAGAGAAGTTCTTGGGTAGCTTGGAGAACAGATTTCATTATTTGAGAGTCACCTATCTCTAAACTTTTAGAAGAGCAATACATAAATATATTTCAGTTAGTATTATTATATTTTCAATGAGAAGTAATATACATTTGTATAATGTTGATGTGTGTTACACTCAAGACAGAATTTCATGGATCCCATATGTCCATGTTTAGATCTCAGACTTAATGCCCCAGTAGGACATTTTAATCTATTTACAATGTAAAATAATAATGATAATAATATAATTTGAGAATTGGCATGGAGTAATTGTCCAGGTTAACTTGTAATAGTACACCATGTATTTGCTGTAACTCTTCTGTGTGACATCATAGTGAAGATTTGATTCAATTATGGAAGATAATCTGTTGGGAAGAAGTGCCAATGATGTTTTTAAAAGAACCTGTGAGTCCTGGAATACTTTGATTTCAAAGTAATTAATTCCAAGGGGAAACTTTCTGAGATGAAATAGTGAGGTTATTTGGCTATGAGAGCTTTCGTAGTCATGAGGAAAAAGGGAAGCACAATTCTTTTGTTAAATTAGCATTGCATCACAAAAAAAGAGCTAAAAAATGATTGATTGCAAGTATAATGTAGGGAATAGAAGCATCTGGTTCAGGCATAAATAACGTGGCTCTTCAACATATGGCACTAATTTGCGTTTAAGCCTCTGTAATCTCACCTTTTCAAATTGCTATGACTTTCTCAAGATGGGCTACTCTGGGTATCAATGTGGAGCAGACAGCACAGGGGGAGAGCAAGTGTCTCCCTGGCCTGTCTCTGAGGAAGAAGTGTTCAGTATTAAGAAAGGGCTTGTGGCAAGTGTGTGTCTCTGGCTCCAATTCAGCCACAATCACAGCTGAAACCCGAGAATGAAATGGCATTAAGTCCAGTCAGAAGGCTTTAAAGGTTTAAATTCTCCCTATTTCTAATGCAAAACTGAAAACCTAGCTTTGGCAAAGCACAAAAAGATAACTTGTTTTTTTTTTTAAGTCCTGCATCTCCATACCAAAGAGAGTTAGACTATATTTAGAGTCTAACTTTAACAAAACCAGAGAGGACTAAACAGCCCCTTCAAAGTTGGTGACATTGAATGGATCTTCCTTTTCTTGTCTCTTGAAGAAGAGTTGCAGCAACATTCCCTCCGACTGTGGTGTGTCTGCCTTCAGGCTTTCTTAACCTCCAGGCAGCCACGCAAACCCTGGACACTGGGCTTCTGCACTCTGCTTCTAACAACTCACAGAATAAGAAAGTGGGAAAAAATACATTTGCAGAGAGGGCTGTAGATGCCCAGTATTTCTGAGATCATATAGGGTAATGTTTCCTTTGGATTTAACTATTGAGAAAAATGTCTCTTTGGGAGACATTTCTCCTCGGGTAATGCCACATTTAGGCCTAGCTTTCCTCGATTTTCGGAGGAAAGGGTTCTAACCCATGGCAGGATCCAGCCTGCTTCACTCTCAACCTGACCCTGACTCAAGGCAGCTCAGTTACTCAGCCAGCTGCAGCCATGATCTTTGGCATCATAATGCAGATTATGTCCTTTTTCTAATCTTTGGGAACAAGTTCTGTTCTTATAAACAGCCATCCTGTCTTCTCATGGGAGAAACTGTGCAACTTTTCATGACCCTTTCTCATAAATCTAATTTTTAAATTGATTTTTTGGTAAAATAAAACAATAAAAAAAAAGTTGTTCTCTGAACTGACTGGTTGCCTGTCTCCCTCTGGTCCGCCCCCTACCACTCCTGAGCAGGAGTCTCACACAAAGTCCCAAGTGCCCAGGGCTAAAAATGAAGCTTTACCAGCTCTAAACCTTTTCATATAGATTATCTCTAATGGTTAAGATAAATATTTGTCTTTTCATTTTTTTACTTCATTGCCGACACACTTGAATTTTCCTGACAGTAGAATTGCTGAGTCTTATCTCTTATCTCTTTGTTGGGGTAGTAGCTTTTATTTCATGTTCTGCTCCAGGGAAACACAAGCAACTGATTTTGTAGAATTTTTCTCCCTCAGAAATGACTCATGTAATTGAGGGTTTTGAGGCCATGTAGACGTAGCATATGCTTTCTCCACTTTTCTAATACTTGAAAAACCTCATATTGGCGTCTGATACATTTTTAATTACTGATTTTAGCTCAGATTTTCAAACTATAAAGCTCTTGTTAGATTCTAAAGTTATCTCTCAAAGATTTATAATCTTTGCTGGGTGTGGTGGTTCATGTCTGTAGTCCCAGCACTTTGGAAGGCTGAGGTGGGCGGATCACCTGAGGTCAGGAGTTCAAGACCAGCCTGGCCAACATGGTGAAACCCTGTCTCTACTAAAAATACAGAAAAATTAGCTGGGTATGGTGGTGGGCTCCTGTAATCCCAGCTACTCCAGACCTCAGGCACGAGAATTGCTTGAACCTGCGAGGTGGAGGTTACAGTGAGCCAAGATCGCACCACTGTACTCCAGCCTGGGTGACAGCAAGACTCCGTCTCAAAAAAAAAAAAAAGGTTTATAATCTCCATGAAAGTCTATCAACTGAATAGTAGATGAAAACCTAAGTTTGGATCCATAATAATTCCCTGCTGCAGTAAATACAAACGACCAACTGAAATACAAACAAACAACACCTTCTTGTCCAATTTATTTTTTCCTGTATATGTGATGGCTGCTAAACATGTTCATTTCCCCAGTAAACTGCTCTTCTTAAAGAGCATATCCCAATAGACTGGGGGAGGGGATAATTTAGGGGACACAAGATGAATGAAGGTGTATCTGTGTTAAACTCCATGTGACTACCCCTATTGTGGAAACTGAATTATATTTGCCCAGATTACAAAAATTGATTATTTGCATACATTTCCGGCAAAACTTTGGAAATGCCGAATTATACCAGTTAGGACTTTCAGATTATAGGTTGAAAGCATGGTCAAATGTATTTGGTAAACATAACAGTTACTTGTTGTCTGTGTGGCAGCAAAAGCTCTGGAAAAATCTGCAGCCAGGAAGGCGATGAAAGGTTCTGGGCACTTGGTGCTTTCTAGAATGGAGTTGTGGCTCTGTACAGCACTTTAGAAAGCCAGAAGCAGCTGTCAGCTTGGGCAGGCTGGGAAAGTGCATGATATCAGATCAGTTTGAGCTTCTCTCATTATTATGCTTGAAAACTAAGCTCTGATTTTTTCTTATCTTGCCCAAATTCCTATCTAAGGGGTCTGGGGATTCATGAACTACAAATCATAAATTCTCATCAGATGGGTTTTATTTAACCCTATATATTGTGACTTACTTTCCAATCTGACTCTGGCATAATATTATGTGACAAAGAAGAAAATCAAAATATTTTACCCCAAAACATGTTTCTTTGCCATACTTTGAAATGACCCTGCAAAACCGTCCTTTGTGGGGAAAAGTTTGCATCTGTAAAGAACCTCTATTAAGATAGCTAGATCTTTTTTCTTCCAGGCCCTCCCAATCCTGAAGAGATTAACTGAGAGTCTAGCACCTTTTAAAGATCTGAATAGGAAACATGTGTCATCTATTGTCTCTCAGGGCAGCCACTATGAGACTTCAAAAGAACCTTGGTCTCCACAGTCTTTTATCTCACCCAGAACATTTCCTTTCTATTGATCCCAGGTCTTTTTTTTTTTTTTTTTTTTTTTTTTGAGATGGAGTCTCACTCTGTTGCCCAGGCTGGAGTACAGTGGGGTGATCTCCACTCACTGCAACCTCTGCCTCCCGGGTTCTAGCGATTCTCATGCCTCAGCCTCCCGAGTAGCTGGGATTACAGCTACTGCACCATCACACCCGACTTTTTTTTTTTATTTTTAATTTTTTTATTTTTAGTAGAGACGAGGTCTCACCATGTTGGCTAGCCTGGTCTTGAACCCCCGACCTCAGGTGATCCACCCGCCGCAGCCTCCCAAAGTGCTGGGATTATAGGCGTGAGCCACCCTGCCCTGCCGATCCCAGGTCTTTAGACAAATTCAACCAATTGTCAATCAGTCAACCAGAAAATGTTTACATTTACCTATAGCCTGGAAGCCCTGCCTCTCTGGACCAAACTAATGTATTTCTTAAATGTATTTGATTGATGTCCATGCCACCCTAAAATGTATAAAACCAAGCTGCACCCCAGCCACCGTGGGCACATGTTCTCAGGATCTCCTAAGGGCTATGTCATGGGCCATAGTCACTCATATTTGGCTCAGAATAAATCTCTTTAATTATTTTACAGCATTTGACTCTTCATCGACGTGCTTCATCTAGGTGCTAAATCTGATTAAATCTAATGAAACTTTAAAAAACAACCTCTATGTTTTCACAGGAGTTATAAAAATTATCCATAGCAAAAAGAGTTATTCATGTAAAAATTTGGGGGACTTTGCATGTTTACTAGAAGATTGAGAAAGTGACTCTACTTTTGCAAGCTATTTAATTCTTTTTCTATTTATTTTCTTCTTCACTTTATTATTACAAAGAAGAGGCACTGTGCCAGAAGTTAGCTAATGTGAGCAATATCTAGGCATAATTTGTATATGGGAAATATAGGTAATTAAATGAAAACATTACTTTTATAAATACTCAGTAACAAATGAACCCCATGGGAAGCTTCTGCTTTGTTTGTTCCCTTCTAAATTCACCTTTTGCTTTCCTGCCCCTTTTCCATTTGTCCCAGCTTGTACCTTCTCCCTGTCTCTACCTGTTAATATTACATGATATTATTACAGCACAAAACACGATCCTTTATGAGGCAAGATATGATCTCCACCTTTGACCTTCATACAACTTAATTTCTGTGCCAGGCACTTGACACTTATTCTGAGAAATGGCTTGTATTAGAGTTAACACAACAAAGGTCCTGATTTGACTGGGGCAGTCCAGATTTACCTCAGTTCCTGGCATCCCTTCTTATTTACCATTTGCCCTCATTTTTTTTTTTTTTTAACAAAGACTTACTAATAATGTCATTGAAATGAGCCAGGATGGGTTTCATAGATCTCCACTTTGCATTTCCACTTTATGCCACAATGTCATCTAGCAGTTTGGGGGATTTCACACACTGAACAGAGTTCTCACTTGAACATATAGTTAATTATAGAGATGACTAGTGGTAGTCTCTCTCTTTCCCTGATTTTTTTTTTTATTATACTTTAAGTTCTAGGGTACATGTGCACAACATACAGATTTGTTACATATATGCTTGTGGTGTGTACATATGTATACACGTGCCATGTTGGTTTGCTGCACCCATTAACTCTTCATTTACTTTAGGTATTTCTTCTAATGCTATCCCTCCCCCATCCCCTACCCCACAACAGGCCCCGGTGTGTGACGTTCCCCGCCTTGTGTCCAAGTGTTCTCATTGTTCATTTCCCACCTATAAGCAAGAACATGCAGTGTCTGGTTTTCTGTCCTGGCGATAGTTTGCTCAGAATGATGGTTTCCAGCTTCATCCATGTCCCTACAAAGGACATGAACGCACCCTTTTTTATGGCTGCATAGTATTCCATGGTGTATATGTGCCACATTTTCTTAATCCAGTCTATCACTGATGGACATTTGGGTTGGTTCGAAGTCTTTGCTATTGTGAAGCATGCCGCATAAACATACGTGTGCATATGTCTTTATAGTAGCATGATTTATAATCCTTTGGGTATATACCCAGTAATGGGATCACTAGGTCAAATGGTATTTCTAGTTCTAAATCCTTGAGGAATCGCCACACTGTCTTCCACAATGGTTGAACTAGTTTACACTCATAAACAGTGTAAAAGTGTTTCTATTTCTCCACATCCTCTCCAGCACCTGTTGTTTCCTGACTTTTTAATGATCGCCATTCTAACTGGTGTGAGATGGTATCTCACTGTGGTTTTGATTTGCATTTCTCTGATGGCCAGTGATGATGAGCATTTTTTCATGTGTTTTTTGGCTGCATAAATGTCTTCTTCTGAGAAGTGTCTGTTCATATCCTTTGCCCACTTTTTGATGGGGTTGTTTGTTTTTTTCTTGTAAATTTGTTTGAGTTCTTTGTAGATTCTGGATATTAGCCCTTTGTCAGATGAGTAGATTGCAAAAATTTTCTCCCATTCTGTAGGTTGCCTGTTCACTCTGATGGTAGTTTCTTTTGCTGCGCAGAAGCTCTTTAGTTTAATTAGATCCCATTTGTCTATTTTGGCTTTTGTTGCCATTGCTTTTGGTGTTTTAGTCATGAAGTCTTTGCCCATGCCTATCTCCTGAATGGTATTGCCTAGGTTTTCTTCTAGAGTTTTTATGGTTTTAGGTCTAACATTTAAGTCTTTAATCCCTCTTGAATTAATGTTTGTATAAGATGTAAGGCAGGGATCTAGTTTCAGCTTTCTACATATGGCTAGCCAGTTTTCCCAGCACCATTTATTAAATAGGGAATCCTTTCCTCATTTCTTGTTTTTCTCAGGTTTGCCAAAGATCAGATGGTTGTAGATGTGTGGTGTAATTTCTGAGGCTTCTGTTGTGTTCCATTGGTCTATATATCTGTTTTGGTACCAGTATCATGCTGTTTTGGTACCAGTACCATGCTGTTTTTGTTACTGTAGCCTTGTAGTATAGTTTGAAGTCAGGTAGTGTGAAGCCTCCAGCTTTGTTCTTTTGGCTTAGGATTGACTTGGCAATGCGGGCTCTTTTTTGGTTCCATATGAACTTTAAAGTAGTTTTTTCCAGTTCTGTGAAGAAAGTCATTGGTAGCTTGATGGGGATGGCATTGAATCTGTAAATTACCTTGGGCAGTATGGCCATTTTCACGATATTTATTCTTCCTATCCATGAGCATGGAATGTTCTTCCATTTGTTTGTGTCCTCTTTTATTTCATTGAGCAGTGGTTTGTAGTTCTCCTTGAAGAGGTCCTTTACATCCCTTGTAAGTTGGATTCCTAGGTATTTTATTCTCTTTGTAGCAATTGTGAATGTGAGTTCACTCCTGATTTGGCTCTCTGTTTGTCTGTTATTGGTGTATAAGAATGCTTCTGATTTTTGCACATTGATTTTGTATCCTGAGACCAAGATGGCCAAATAGGAATAGCTCTGGTCTGCAGCTCCCAGTGTGATCGACACAGTAGATGGGTGATTTCTGCATTTCCAACTGAGGTACCTGGTTCATCTCACTGGGACTGGTTGGACAGTGGATGCAGCCTGCGGAGGGCAAGCCGAAAGAGGGCAGGGCATCGCCTCACCCAGGAAGCTCAAGGGGTCGGGGGATTTCCCTTTCTTAGCCAAGGGAAGCCATGACAGACTGTACTGGGAAAATTGGGACACTGCCACGTAAGTACTGTGCTTTTCCAATGGTCTTAGCAAATGGCATACTAGGAGATTATTTCCCTGACATTTTTAAGATGTAGTGTCAACTAACATTTTCCTTTCAAGGACAGCTGGCAGGACACTCACTGATAAAAGCAAGTGCTTGAGATGCAGGCAGTGGAGGACAGCCTGCTCCTGCCAGCCTCAGGTGGTGGTGGGAGGGATTGACACTGTCACTCCAGCTGGACACTGGGGTGCTCCAGCTGAACAGTCCTGACATCCATTGTGCACAGAGAGAAGGTTGTTGAAATGCTCTTATGCAGCAGTTCTCTCCTTTATCATATGGTGCACACAAATGTTGATTTATTTTATTGTTTGGTAACACTTTTTTATTTCACAAAAAATCCTATCATCAGCTCATCAGCATGAGCTTTATTATTATTATTAAGATAAAACCCACAAACAAAGAAACCCCACTATTTTAACCAGTTTGAAATGTAAAACTCAGTAGTTTTTTAGGATACCTGCAATTTTATGTAACCACCACCGTCTAATTTCACATTTTCATCATGCAAAAAAAAAAAAAAAAAAAGCCTTGTACCTGTTAACAGTCACTCTCCACCTCCCTCTCCACCTGTTCTCTAGCAATCACCAGTCTATTTTCTGTCTTCAGGGACTTGACTATTCTGGATATTCCATAGAAATAGAATAGCAGAATATGTAGCCTTTTGTGTCTGGCTTCTTTCACTTAGCACAATGTTTTCCAGGTTCGTCCATGTCATAGCATATACCAGTACTTCATACCTTATTATGGTTGAATAATATTCTCCCGTATGGATAAATTACATTTTATTTATCCATTCATCAATGAGTGAACATTTATGTTATTTCCACTCTTTTACTATTATGGATAATGCATCTATGAACATTTGTGTATACAACATGTTTTCCATTCTCTTGAGTAGATATCTAGGAATGGAATTATTGAATCATAGGGTAACTATGTCTAACTTTTTGAGATACTGCAGAAGTGTTTTCCAAAGTGGCTATACTATTTTACATTCCCACCAGGAATGGAATGTATGAGGGTTCCAATGTCTGCACATCCATGCCAACACTTGTTAATGTCTGCCTATTTGATTATAGCCATCCTAGTGGGTGTGAAGTGATATCTCATTTGGCTTTGATTTAAATTTACTTAATGACTAATGATGCTAAAAGTCTTTTCATGTGCATGTTGGACATTTGTGTGTCTTCTATGGAGAAATGTGCATCCAAATCCCTTGCCCATTTTTTAACTTAGGTGGCTTGTCTTTTTATTATTGAATTGTAAGACTTCATTATATGTTTGGATCTTAGACGCTTATCAGATATATGATTTGCAAATACTTTCTCCCACCAGTGGGCTGTATTCATTCTCTTGATAGTTTTTTTGAAGTAAAAATGCTCTTAATTTTGATGAAGTCCAATTTACCTATTTTCTCTTTTGTTGCTCATGATTTTGGTGTCATATTTCAGAAACCATTGCCTAATTCAAGGTCATTAAGACTTATACCCATGTTTTTTTCTAAGGGTCTTATAGTTTTATCTTTTACATTTAGTTTTTGTTTTTTTTTTTTTTTTGTCCCTTTTGAGTTAATGTCTCTATATGGTATCAGGTAAGTGTCCAAATGTATTCTTTTCTTACGGATATTCAGTTGTTCCAGCAACATTTGTTGAAAAGACTATTCTTCCTCCAGTGAATGGTCTTGACATCCATAGTTATAGGATATTGCTGGACTCTCAATTCTATTCCATTGATCTATATATCTGTCTATCTTTATGCCAGTAGTACACTCTTTTGAATACTGTAACTTTGTAGTAAGTTTTGAAATCAGGAAGTATGAATCCTCTGATTTTGCTCTTCTTTTTCATAATTGTTTTTGGGTATTCAAGGTCCCTACTTTGCCTTAGCTTAATGTTCACTTGGTGATTAAATAAATATTGCTTTCAATGCCTGGAACCAAAAAAAAAATTCCCAGTCTTTCCAGAGGGGCTCTGTTTGTGTATCAGGTTTGCCTTCAACACAGCCAGGATGTTTACTCCCCTGCTTTAGTCTGTATTTCCCACTTCTACAGAGGTCTTTCCTGAGCATGGACATAGCTCTGGGCATACATGTAACCTGCTAGTTTCCTAGGACAATGTCAGAGCTTTTCAAAGACCTTATTCCCTAAAGCATCTCACACCCAACATTTTTCTCTGAAATATTTTGGTTCATCTATTATTTGCCCCAGCTGTTATTAATATGTATTGCATCAGCAGGGACTGAAACATTTGCCCATAAATGTTTTTGATAAAAGTTTTCTGCTCCCGTATCAGCTTTATCACAAAGGGAGACTACCAGTCAGATGACATCAAGGTAAGCCATTTGCGCAGGTCTTCCAGGGAGCCAACAGACAGATCAACTAAGGACAATTTACATATGATGTGTTTTCTGCACTCTCCTCTCCTGGTAAGGTACAGGGAATGTAAGCTATTACTATTAAGGCTACCATTGAGATGGAGAATGGAGGATTGGACTAGGGTAGGTTAAGATGCCACAAAGCTCATTGTTACTGAGATCCAGCTCATTTTTCTTGAATAAGTGCTCTCTGTGTTGCTGCAAGCTTTTAGTTAGTTTTCAAAGTTCTAAAAAATTTGTGATCATTTTTGCCATTTTTTTCATTGCTTTTATGGAGGAATGGGTTTTGGGAGTTCCTTATCTATCATCAATTTTCTCTCAGCAACGAGCTTTTTAAGAACACATTTAATAAAAAAATTAAGAACTGAATTTTAGTTTCTCAAGAAAATCAATGGTAGATGTATAATCTTGGCAAAAAACAATTCATTTTTACCATTCACCAAAGAGGTAGTGATGATTTTCCTGACCACTTGAATGCAGGAGATACAAATTTGCTGAAGAATTATCAAGATCTACTTTAGAAGTAGTTATTCTATGAAGACTGTATCTGAGACAATTTCACATGTGTAGCTGCAGAAGTTTATTTACATAGTACAATCTGAAATATGACTTTTTAAAAATAGAATGATTGCTATTCTAAATAGATTTCTCTCATTTTGACTCCTAAGTTCTCTTGTGTATGTACAAAAAATAGAATGATAACTGTCAATGTGTTGGGTCCATTAGCGAAAGAAGAAACTTACAAACATAACTGAGGACTGTTTAATATTTGTGATATCAGATGCTTCAGAGAGAAAAATCAGTCAAATTGATACAAATGGTGGTTCATTTTTTTCATCAAATTCATGGAGTCAAAGTATATCTTTTGAAAGTTCATTGCATTGAATTTGAAATATTTGACATCAATGTAGATTTTATTGTAAATACAGTTCAAAAGTTTAACATTGAAAATAAAATAATTTGTTTTTATACTGTTAATATAAATACAAACTTTGGTAGAACACAGCATTACAGCAATAGCAATGTTCTTAGTAAATTAGGAAACAGAGTAGAAATGTATTTGAAACTGGTTGTGTGCAAACACAATTGATAATTGTGTGTTCAAACAAGCTGCAGTATTCTACCAATCAAAATAGAAGTTTTAGTTATCAGGATTTACAAATATTTTTATACATGCACAGAGTAACAGAACTATGAAATTTTCTGACAAAGCTGATGCTGAATACAGAAAAATGGTTCAATTTGGCTGTAAAATATTTTCTCTCTTCATTGTCCTTCATCAGTTGGAATTTAGAAAATGCTGTGCCTTTGGAGAACTACTTTGTAAATGTGCCTAAGCAACCTAACATGGTAGTATGTTATTTTGTAAACAAGTCTTTCAAATTTTGACTGCATTTTGTTCAAAAGCTAGCATTTACTAATACACAGAAGCAACATCCTTGACAAATTTTATCGTATAAAATTAATTGCCAAAGAAAATTAGTCTGAATAGAGACAGAAAGGCAGTGCTTATGAAAATATTGAACTCAAATATTTATGCATTTTAATTTTTAAAGGTAGAATTGATGCTATCCTCCATTTAGTAGAATTTACTTTGAGCTTCCTGTATACCTCAGCTCCTGTAAGAGTGTATTTTCTAATCTAAAATATTATAGCCGGGCCAGGTGTGGTGGCTCATGCCTATAATCCCAGCACTTTGGGAGAACAAGGTGGGTGGATTGCTTGAGCCCAGGAGTTCAAGACCAGTCTGGGCAACATGACAAAACCCTGTCTTTACTAAAAATACAAAAATTAGCTGAGCACGGTGGCATATGCCTGTAGTCCCAGCTACTTGGGAGGCTGAGGCGGGAGGATCACTTAAGACTGGGAGGTTGAGGCTACAGTGAATTGTGATCGTGCCACTGCACTCCAGACTCCAGACTGGGTGACAGAGAGTGATCCTGTCTAAAAAAAAAGAAAAAGAAAAAATATATATGTAGTCTACCAAGAGAATTCTGTTTAAGATATCAACAATATCAAATTTAGTAATTATAAATGCAACTTTGAAAATATTAGAATAAATTTTATGAAAAATAAGGAAAAATTATACAAAATATACTTTAAAAAGTATATGGGTCAGAAAAATAACAATTATATACCATTAGAAAACAGATATAAATTTGAAAATTAATTAAAATACATGAATATGTTCCAGGAATCATTATTCTGTTGTTTAATGTTCAAATAATCAATATAAGAAATTTTTGAAAATTTCACTTTAACATACATGGACATGTAATTTTGTTTGTGAATATGTTCATTTAAATTTTCTATAATTTAAATTATAGAAAGTTTATATTTGAAAAGTTTTTATATTTGAAAATAGTTTGAACAGAACAGTTTTGTTGATCCAGTTATATCATGATACCAATTTGTTAGTTAATAAGAAAAAGTCTGTAAAAATTATGTAACTGTGGTTATTCTTAGTGCCTTTTTACTCTCAATGATATCCTGGTTTGGATGATAAATTATATTACCCTAGTTATAATTATTCGTCATGTACTCAGAATGCCTGGACTTCTGGGTAATAACAATAAATTTATATTAAGTTCTCTCTCCTATAAAGCCCACCAAAATGGCTTAAGAGAATAAAATGCTTTAAGTCCATAAAGCCAAAGAGTAGAGGCATGGAAACAAAGAATGCAAAATGGCAAAAATTGCTGTAAGATTTAAGGCAGATGGATGGGGGTAACTTATTAAACAGAGCCAAGAGGCTTCAACCCACCTTTGTGCCTACAGAGGGGCAAGCCCATCACTCCGAAAACCCCAACAGCTTCAGGACATGTAGAAAAGCATGGGTGAGGCATGAGGGTGAAAACCAGGGGTGTTACTGAGAGAGCCTGGGTAATGTAATGATTACCAGCCTTTCTCAACTGGGGATTCTGCAGAGGATTAAACCCTGCAGAAAGTGGTTTGAGCTACTAATCTCTCAATTCTCCCAAGGATGGCACAAACTTACTGCCTCTCTCCATGCATGGGAGAGAAGTTTATTCATTCCCCATAATGGATGCCTTAGCACATCAGAGCTGAAGCCTCTTGCAGCACCCCAGCTTAGAAGGACCAGCTGGAACCTTCAGGGCTGCCTGCCACTCTGAGTAGATACTGTCGAAAACACTGAATTTTGAAGCCCTTGGGCCCCTTCCTCCACCTTGCTTCCTGAATGCCAGCAACAGGATTTATACTCTGCTGAGGCAGATTAAAAGATTCTTCCCTGGGGAGATTGAAGAACTACAGAGAAAAGACCTACAAATACTGATAGTGAAACCCTCCAGTTGACAAGCCCTGCCCAGACACCAAGTTTTCAATCAACATTTTAGAGTCTCCCTCTTACATATGAGTGTCAACAGATTGCCAGAGGTTTGAAGGAGCCATGGGTGTGAAAGACAAAGGCCAATATCAGCAAATAGAAGAAAATAAATTCCGAGGCAGCAGAGACAATGAGAAATTGCAAGCTTTAAAGTAACTGTTAACTAAAAGCCTCAGAGATACATTGCATCCATGAAACAAAAAGAGTCAGAAATGTGTTGGATATAAACGTTTCTGAAGAACATTTTGAAGATAAAGTTGAGGAAATCTGCTAGAAAACAATAGGAAAAAAAAGGAAAATAGGAGGAAAAAGTGAAGAAAATTAGAGAATGAATTGAGAATCTAAAAAGAATTTTAGAGCTAAAACATAAAACGGAGAGGAAATCATTAAGGAAAGTATATAAGATTCCCTAGACTGAAGGACTCACATCTCTAGACATAGAAGGTTCTATCAAATTCCCTGCACAAATAATAATTTCAAAATTATCCATATTAATGCATGTTAAAGAGGGAATAAAGCAGGTCACATGCAAAGGACGAGGAATCAGCCAGGCATATGGCTAATACCTGTACTCCCAGCATTTTGGGAGGCCACGGTGGAAGGATTGCTTGAGCCCAGGAGTTTGAGACCACCCTGTGCAACATGGCAAGACCCCATCTCTATAAAAAATTTAAAAATTAGTTGGGCATGGTAACATGTGCCTGTGGTACCAGCTACTTGAGAGGCTGAGGTGGGAGGATCACTTGAGCCTGAGAGGTTGAAGCTGCAGTGAGCTATGATTGCCACACTGCCCTCCAGCCTGGGCAATAGAGTGAGAGGCTATCTCAAAAAAAAAAAAGGGAATCAAAGTGACAACAGGTATCTCATTGGCACCACAGAAAGCTTGAAGGCAATGGAGCAAGGCCTACAAAGTCTGAGAAAAAGAATCCATGTTTAGTTTGTATAGTGGAGCCAAACATACTGTTATTCTAAGCTCCTTGGCTATTGTTTTAAGCTACTATTAACCTCTTGCTCATCAAGTTGCTTATTTACTTCTCAGAGCTAGCAGGTATCTGGAGTTTCCCTTGAAAGAACCCAAGATTTTCCCTTATTTCCATGCTTGGGTGGCCTGCAGGCCCCTAAGAGGCATCCCTACTCCCAACCTAAAATTCTTAACCCAGATAAATTATCAATCAAATATGAGGGAAGAATAAAAACATTTTCAGACACTTACCTCCCATGCATCCTTAAAGAGTAACTAGAAGATGTTATTTAGGAAAACAAAATGAGATGAAATAGTTCCCTTGACCCCTTTGCGGGACTCATGAAGGGATGGCTCACTTACTTAGCTCACAGTGCTCAAGCCCCTTGCAGGAAGGGGAGCACGCAGGTAAGCGGGTGCAGGAGCTGGGGTGAGTGCCTTTGGGAACTAGCAGGGACAAGCCCTGTACTGGCCTGTGGCAGTGTCTAGGGGTTGCCTGTGACCTCTAAAGCCCCAGAGGGCAGGTGTTACAGTGTGCTCTTTTAGCTTTGCTGTCCAAGGATGGCTTACATGTTAAACAGCTCAGTGGAGAGTCAGTGTGACAGCCTCTTGCACCCGGACTTGGGTCCTTATCCAGTGCCCAAGAAGAAAGAGATCACATGGACTTGAAGGATGAGGAATGTGGAGATTTTATTGAGCAGGGGAAGTGGCTTTCAGTGGATGGGGAGCTGGAAAGGGGATGGAGTGGGAAGGCGGTCTTCTCCTGACGGTAGTCTTTGACCATACTACTTCCCCAATCATAGTTTCTGATGTCCAGCTGCTTCTTCTCTCAATGGTCAGACACTTCTCTTTTCTGTGTGTATGTCCTTCTCTGCCACACTGCTCTGCTCCTCTGCCAGTGGAGCATATGGTTTTTATGGGCACAGCTTAGGGTTTTTATGGCCAGGCCAAAAGGCAACATTTGGGTGGGAAAACAGAAACGTGAAGTTCTCATTTAGGGCTGTGAGTTCAGGCTTGAGGGCAGAGCCCTTGCCAGGGATCCTGCCCTCTTCTACTTCTTCTACTCAGTATTTCCCTGCCTCCTGTCTGTATCAGAGGGACTAAATCAAGAAAAGAGGAGTGAAGAGATCCAGAAATGAAAATCCAAAAGCAGTGAAGAGAAGTCCCAGGATACCTGTGTGCAGCAGCCTGGGTATCAATCAGCTCCCAATGGGACAGAAGGACCAGGGATGCCAGGAGGGAGGTCTCCAGGAATGAATTGTGACCAATAGATGTTGTAATAAGTCTGACTAATGAAAAATAGTGTCAAGAGCAGTTTTATAGAGCTGTTGGAACTGTAGGAAGAATCAGCAAAAGGCACACTGAAAATTGAGCAAATGGGAAAACAATAAGATCAAATAAAGAAAATCATAAACATTACTTGGCTTAGCAATACACAACATTCATTCAACCATAATTGTACACACCTTAGTATTAAGTAAACAAAAAATTGTGATTTAATCACTTTGGGAGATTGACAGTAGAGGAAAGGAACCAAAGTCGTAAATGAATCTGTTTGTAAAAAACACTTTCAACAAAACTTTACCAGGCTCCTGTTGTGTGTCCAGCTTTGTGCTAGGCTGAGAGAGCAAGGTGATGAAGATGTGTCTGTAAGGATTGCACAGTCTGATGGGAGAGATTGCAAATTAATTTGTGTTAATAAGCTGTTTCCAGCAAATTCCCTGAGGCCTTGGTTACAGGTGTGCCCATTCCTTTCTGAAAGCTCGAATCCTTTAAATGGATGGCAATTTACACTTTAAAAAGGATTCTTAAGTTAGCAATATTTTCACTGCAGGGACCTTTTCATTGTGAGCTTTTGGTACATTTACTATTTATTTACACACAGTTCAGTGTTGTATAAAGTTAGAGACAGGCTGCAATCCTGAATTTCCCTTCCCAACCAGGTAGAGTGTTATATCCTTGGATCTTAAATATACTCAAGGAATTGCTTAACTTTCTCCTCACTACTCTATATTTATCTCTTGGCAGGCGACTAAGCTCCACTAGGCTTGCCCATTTCCTTGGGCCTCTATGAGTACTATAGTTCCGCTAGGATTCATTATATTTATGGAACACTTACATGATTCACTTGATTCAGAAACAGGATGATTGTCCTGCTTTAACATACCATTGGGAGGAGGTCTGGCAAGATCTGAAGGTGAACAACCTCTTTGACAAGAAAGGAGGGCATTTCCTGGTAGGAAAATGTGATTTAAAAAAAAATTAAGCCATTGGACCTCTCCATCAGAAAATGAAATCTTGAATCTTTGAAATTTCTATCCAATAGAGTATTCTGTGATATGAGAATGTTCTGTGCTGTCTAATACCTTAGCCCCTATGGAATTGGATTTGTGTGACTATATAGCACATTGGACTATGAGGCTATTTAGTTTTTAACATGTGGTTGGTGAGAACAAGAAACAGAAGTTTTAATTTCATTTAACTTTAATTCATTTAAGTTTATAATTAAATGGCCACATGTGGCTAGTAGCTACCATGTGGGACAATGCAGGTCTAGAGAGAAGCTGTGTTATCTGGTTCAATAAGTCACTAGATAATTTTTTAGGATTTTCTGAACCTCTTATTTTCTCTTATTTAGGAACTAATAATAAGAACCTAGAACTATAAGGGCCTGATTGATTATTTTAGAGAGAATGTAAAAAGGGAGAAGTAGAGATAGGCTTAGGAAATAAAATAATCCAAGGTGGAGGCTGAGGTAGCAGCTAGACATGAGAAAGACAAAAGTAGTGTCTTTGAAAGATGAGAGTGATGGGGTGGGGGAGGGAAGGAAAGGGAGGGAGGTTGAGGGGGAGAGAGGAGGGAGAAAGGGAAAAAGGAAAGAAGAAAAGAAGGAAAGAAAGGAAAGGAAGGAAAGGAAGGAAAGGAAGGAAGGAAGGAAGGTAGGAAGGAAGGAAGGAAGGAAGGAGGGGCCCAGTGGGCTTTCCTTGCCTGCTGCCTAGACAGAGACAATTTATCAAGACGGGAATTGCAGTAGAGAAAGAATTTAATTTATGCAGAGCTGACTGTAGGGGAGACCATGGTTTTATTATTACCCACTCAAATCAGTCTCTCCAAGAATTCAGGAATCAGGGGTTTTAAGGACAATTTGGTGAGTAGGGGCCAGTGAGTCAGGAGTGCTGATTGGTTGAGTTGGAGATGAAGTCATAGGGAGTTGAAGCTGTCTCCTTGCACTGAGTCAGTTCCTGAGTGAGGGCCCACAAGACCAGATGAGCCAGTTTATCCATCTGGGTGGTGTCAACTGATCCACTGGGCCTGCAAAGTATCTAAGCACTCATCTTAGATTTTTCAATAGCGATGTTATCCCCAGGAGCCTCCAGCTACATGACTCCTAAACTATAACTTCTAATCTTGTAGCTAATTTGTTAGACCTACAAAGGCAGTCTAGTCCCCAGGCAGGAAGGGGGTTTGTTTTGGGAAAGGGCTGTTACCATCTTTGTTTCAAAGTTAAAGTTTAATCTAAAATCCTCCCAAAGTTAGTTTGGCCTATGCACACGAATGAACAAGGACAGCATGGAGATTAGAAGCAAGATGGAGTCGGTTAGGTCAGATCTCTTTCACTGTAATAATTTTCTCAGTTATAATTTTTGCAAAGGCAGTTTCAGAATGAAGGAAGGAACCAAGGAAGAAAACTTAGAAAACACATCAGTGATGAATGACTGAGCCTGGGGGCTACAGGCTGCTAGGAGAACCCAGCCTACTGACAGATCACACTACAAGTAGTGTGAACTCAATTCTTTTATTCATCTTATCAAATTAACCACTCATTTATCTGAGTAATATCTTCCAGTTTAAACATTTACATTGCCATGAATAAATGAAAATGTATTTCACCTTGGTAAGCATAATCAAAGCTATAGTTTTCTTTAAAATTAATAGATGAAGTCTAATATATACATTTACTAATTAGCTATTTGAACACCATGTGCACAATGGTACATGTACACAAACACACACTGATAATCTTACCTTACCTCATTTCCATAAATTACCTAAATCTTCCCTTAATTTATTGACTGAAGAAATATGAGCAAAGAGCCCAAGGAATTTCCTGTCATTTCTCTAGAATGCATTATGTCTTCCCCTCAGCTTGGCAGTAAGGGGCCTTAACCTGAAATGTACAACTTGAAAATTTTTCACACACACACACACACACACACACACACACGTGTGCTGCTTAGTTTTTTAAATAAGTCTTTGGGTAAATGAATAGATGACCAAAATCATCTCGTAGCTTACTTTCTATCAGAAGAAATAGCAAGTTTCTTTGGTCTAGATTTGGTCAAATGCCTTTTGTCTTCAGAAAAGTATTAAAATTTATCCTAAATTATCATAGATCTGTAAATCTAGGCTCCAAAAGATACTCCCTTTGGAAAGTAAAATGTAATAAAATTTTAAATAATTCAAGTTTGACTCACAACATTACCAGGGCTCATTGCCTCAGAGAAACCATTACTACATCAAAGGGGACTGTAGGAATAATTAGTTAAAACTCTGTAGGTTGATGAACAAGAATTGATTCAATGGTGTTTATTTATAATGAACACAAATATCTATAGCAATACTTGGAGTAATATGCTTAATTATATTTAGAACTTTATGCTGGGTTCTGAAACACTTGTTGACTTCTTTCAAAAGTCAAGACTCGCTCAACAAGTCTTTATTTAAAGTGCTTAAGAGATTGGCAGGTTAGCAAATTTCAGCAGATTAGTGGGAAAAAAACAGCACCATTCAGGAAAAGAAAAAACAGACATTTTGGATAAAATATTCTTCACAGGGGCTGAAATTTTAGCACCTTTTCTTTCTCAGCTTCTTCAGTTCTTGTACTAGAAAATTATAAGGGTACAGATACATTTACAGTGACATATATTTGTCAGTCAGTGACATTTATTGGGTCTGCCCTCTGCAGAAACGTGAACTGACATAGTGTGAGGGATTCAAAAGAACTGCAAGACCAGATCTTCCTCTCAAGAAATTGCACCTGAAAATAAATGAAAAGCATATTCATAGAATAACACAGCAAGAGCATATGAATAGAGTAAAATCTCTAGGTACATAATTAATGAAGGCTCATTGAGTAGAGGAATTAAGAGAACTGGGTCAAGTTAATCAGGAAAAGTTCTCAAGGAGTGACTTTAAAGCCAGATTTGAAAGGTGAGAAAGAGTTTAATGGAATGGGGTGAGAGGATACATCCCTCATTGCTTGCCTATCCCTGCTTACAGATGAGTGTAATTTGGGGCTTGTGCAGCCAATGTCATTCTTCATATTGGTTAATGGTGTGACTGAAGCAAGGCAGTGTTACACTGAAAATGCTGCTCAAGTGCCATGTTACAGGGCAGGCAGGGGACAGGTTGGTATTCTATGATCCTCCTCTCTGAATGGCAACTTCCAAGCTAACCTCAGATCAAAAGAAATAACAAGAGTACAGAGGCTTCTTAAGAAGAGGCAACTGAGGTCAGGAAAACATGCTGTCCATCTGGAAACAAAACAGTTGCTAAGCAGAGCTGACTGGAGGCACCATGAAAGAAGGAGGGCCCATAGGGGAATGCGCCCCCTCTGGACCACGGGGGTGGCAATGGAGCGAAAGGAAGCCCAGGTGTTCCCTACAAGGTAGGGAGGAAGTGTGTTGCTACCTACCAGGTGCCAAATACCTGCTTCTGCTCAGGTAAGGTGATTGCCCTCTCAAGGAGCAGGGATGGCCTGGGGGCGGTGGGTGGCAGGAAAGGCTATGAGTTCAGGCGATTATGATACGGTGTAGCAAATGTTATCCTGTAGGTGAGTGAGAACACAGTGAGGACCCAGGGACATGTGTTGCCTGGGAGATGTCTGAAGACCACAGAGCTTGTGAGTGACATTTGACTTTTGAATCAGGCCGTGAAGACTCAGTAGTCATTTTCTAGATAAAGAAGGTTGGGAGGTCATTTCAGGCGGCGGGATAAGCCAGTAAGAAAATATAGAAGCATGAAAGGGATGTTTGATGTTTAAATTATACATTTATTTTGTGAGATTTTTCTGTGTCTAAAAAGGCGCAATCTGCACCTTAGAGGAAAGACCCCTACCTTCTGGGCAAGGGAGAGAGAAGGAAGAAATGTTGGTCAGCATACTTGTGTAAAGTAAAGCAGTCTCATGAATCCAGCTGCTCATTTGTAGGAAATCCCAAGGTCAGAAGAACGTGTTGGACTGCACCATCAGGGAGCTGTCAGCAAAATCCGGACTGTGGCAACTCAACCGGCCCCACTTGCACTGTAAGGCAAAGAAAAGGACTGTGGAGGCGTCTGTAGGTCAAAAGAAATTTAAAACACATTAGTGAAAACCTGGACCAGACAGAACTATAGTTTTTGTCACTTGGTGAAAAGGAAAAATATAAAGGAACACAAGAAAGAGACTTCTATGGGAATTTGGGACCAGGGCACATGATGGGATTTTTGCAGTCACTGGAAAGTTCTTTTCTTGCTCTGAATGGTGGGTATAAGGGTGTTTGCTTTAATTGTTCATTAAGCTTAACATTTATTTTGTGAGGTTTTCTGTAGAAAAAAATTTTAAATAAAATTGTAAGTAAAGCTTTTCCAAGGGTGAACTGAGTTCCATGCAGAGATGAGTCTCACTTGTAGACAGAGGTCTTGCTGGAGCCAAACCCAGGACCACCTTAACTGAGCCAGAGAGAGTCTGACAGGAAAGATTGAGCCTGCTAAAGGCAGCAGAGATCAGCTCTGCCTTACTCTGGCTGTGAGAGCACCGATGCTGGAGGCACACTGACCCGCCTGGTGAGCCATCCGCTTCCACACCTGCCTTTCCCAAGACAGCAGTCTGTATCAAAAAACAGCCAAATAACAAACTATATGCATTATCCTAGGTTCTCCTTGCTAGAATGCAGCAGATATTTGATTCCTCCAATTACTAGGTAACTTTTAATTTTAGGTAAGTTGGCTGAAAGTGTATTCATTAACTCTTCAGTTTGCCTTTTAAGATGGAGATCAATGTGGGTCTAGGGCAGAAAAACAGAAAAAAAAAAAATAAAAGCATGTGCAATTCTCTCCTACCAATAATCTATGCATTGTGCAGGCTTGGTGTTGACTTTCAGATCACATCTCCCAGTTCCTGAGACAGTCGCACATGTTTGTTTTGTACTAAGGAGTTAAACATCTCAAATGGTAGGTGTCAGCATTCAGTGTACACGAGTGCAGCCAGACATTAAGCAGGATCTAATAAAGCAATAAGTAATATGGTTAAACAAATACATTCCCAATTGCCCTTGTCTTCTTCAAACATCTAATGCAGATGTTTCCGTCCTTATTAGTTCAGTGCTTTGGTCTCTCTCTGCTTTTCCCCTGGCATGGTGGAAGCAGTGTGTCTCGAAGAGAGCTTTCACATAGAGAAGGCTGTCAGCCTCTCTTAAATATAAGCAAGTAAAAGTAACTAAGGACTGTTTGTGTGTGTGATGTTTTTGATACTGGTCCCTGTAGTCATTCTGGCTTGCTCGTTTTAATGAGTAAGGTTTGGTCCTTGCTGTCTTCATATGTATTATTAACTCCACACACACAGGTAGGGAGGATATGTAGGAATAACAAATCAAGGATCAGGTGCTTCAGGTCAACAGGATGTTCACAAACATACACTTTTCAATGTCATGACCAAGGTCAATTGAAACTGTAACACCACTTGGCAGACGGAGAAGAGACATAGGAAGAGCTTTCAAAGTTTAGAGGAATGAACCAGCAAAAGTTAGCCAGCATGTATTAGTTATTCATATAAGAGAGAGCTCACTTTAAATATTAGTTTTCATGCTGATCTTTTGTACAGAATTTGTGGGAGGCTAAAACCTCAGCTTCCTGGTATCCTTTTGAAATGAGTTATTCCGGATAGCTGAGCATAATGAATAGCCGAAAATTCATCTAATTAAGCACAAAATATTTTTAAAAGCTTATTGGGTGGAACTTTCTGGAAAATGTTTTATGTACTCTTCTGAGTGGCCAATAGAAAGAGTACAGACTTTATGTTCTCATTGTTCAATTCCCACCTATGAGTGAGAACATGCAGTGTTTGGTTTTCTGTCCTTGCAATAGTTTGCTCAGAATGATGGTTTCCAGCTTCATCCATGTCCCTACAAAGGACATGAACTCATCCTTTTTTATGGCTGCATAGTATTCCATGGTGTATATGTGCCACATTTTCTTAATCCAGTCTATCATTGATGGACATTTGGGTTGGTTCCAAGTCTTTGCTATTGTGAATAGTGCCGCAATAAACATACATGTGCATGTGTCTTTACAGCAGCATGATGGTGCCTGTCATGGGGTGGGGGGAGAGGAGAGGGATAGCATTAGGAGATATACCTAATGTAAATGACGAGTTAATGGATGCAGCACACCAACATGGCACATGTACACATATGTAACAAACCTGCATGTTGTGCACATGTACCCTAGAACTTAAAGTATAAAATATTATAATAATAATAATTAAAAAAAAAGAAAAGAAAGAGTGCAGACTTTAAAAACCAAGAAAGCTGGAATACTCACAGCCCTATTTACTAATTCAATGTCCTTTGGTAAATTAATTATCTTACTGAGCTTCTGTTTCTTAACCCTGTAAAATGGGCACAATTGCATTATATAGTTGAGTATCAAGTAAATATTGGTTAATTGTGAGAACTCTTCATTACTGACCTCTCTTAGGCTACCAGCCTGGCTCCAGTCTTTCACATTTTAGAAAGACATTGTCAGCAGGGCACAGTGGCTGATGCCTCTAACCCCAACACTTTGAGAGGCCAAGGCAGGAGGATCACCTGAGGTCAGGAGTTCAAGACTAGCCTAGCCAACATGGCAAAACACTGTGTCTTCTAAAAATACAAAAATTAGCTGGGCGTGGTGGCAAGTGCCTGTAATCCCAGCTACTCGGGAGGCTGAGGCAGGAGAATCACTTGAACCCGGGAGGTGGAGGCTGCAGTGAACTGGCTGAGATCACACCCCTGCACTCCAGCCTGGGAGACAGATGGAGACCCTTTCTCCAAAACAAACAAACAAAAACAAAAAACAAAAAAAGAAAGACATTGTCTGGAAAAATGCTGATGTCTCACCTGGAAGGCCACAGAAAGGGCGGAAGGATACACTTGACGAAGTTGGAAGAATCCACGGTCTGAGGGGTTCTAGAAGGAACTGGGATGTTTGTGTAGAGCTGGTTCTTAGAGCTGAGTATGCAGCATCTGTGTGATATGGTTGAGAACTGAAAGTTTCCCCTGCCATCTACCTACCATCATAGGATGCCCTTTTGGGGTAAGACATTAGTCCTCTAGAACTTTTTTATTACACGGGGTCTTAGAAGGTGTGTGACAGACATGGCAAGACAACACACAGATCCCTCTTCAAGGAAGGACATGCTGCCCAACTGCAAGGCGTGTGCTTAGCCACAGCTTCTAGCTGTTAATTCAGGATCAGCCTCAGCTTACTGGCCAAGATCACACTCCTTTTGGAACATCTGCCAGCCAGTGTCTGAGCAAGGGGATGATAGCTGAGGGCACTGAGAGCATGCTTTTTTCTTCATGGCTTTCAGCCAATGACTTTGGAAGACAGTAGTGCTAGGCCCTGGCCATTTTGGCCCAACTTTGGAGCCCTCTGCTGGGCAGTAGCTCCCATTGGAATAGCAGAGACTGTCATATCTGTATCACCATCTGGGGTTCTTCCTGGCCGATCTTGTTTCCTCTTCTTTCCTTTCATAGTGTTATTCCCTAGTAAACCTTTTGTACACCTAACCCTGTCTCAGCATCTGTCTGCTTCCTGGAACAGAATGGGTCTCACGTCAGCTAGGGCGGGGAGGAAGCATTAGCACAGTTTAGACCAATGAGTCAGGGACCAAGAATGGGGCAGACCTCTGCACAGTTTAAAGAGTATGAGAAAAGTTGTGAGGGCACATTAGGGGAGACTCCAGGCAGCCAGGAGACAGCTGCAAGAGTTGGGGTTAGGGAAGAGGGCAATGCTGTCTTCTTCACCATGAGCTGAGGACCGGACATAGAGGGGATCCACTCAGGGTCACGACAGTCAACCAGGAACGGGGACAGACACAAGGCAGGCAAGGAAGCTGCTGAACTGTGCTTTACATAGGTGATCTTCAACCTCACAATAACTCTGCTAAGTTCGATACAAATAAGAAAAAATGAGACCCAGACAGGTTTGATATTCGTTTGAGCTGGAAATGGTGAGAGTCAGCCTGTAGCTCCCTTGAGCTGAGACGCCTCTGGAAAGAAGGAGATGAATATTTCATACTTTTTTGGGTCCACACAGCATCGTTTGCCTTTGGCAATGGGTGGTATTCATGCAGCCCTGCCTTTCTCATGGTGAAGGGTGGGGGGCAGGGAGTGGCAGAACGCAGGCTGACCAATCAGATTACTCAAAACCCCTGGATTTAAGGAATGATCTGGGGAGAGCATGTGACCCAAAGGGGCCAATCAATGTATTACCCTGCCTAGGAAATGATTTGCTAGTGCAGTACTGCTAGGTCTAGGGTGTTTTGAAATGTTCTGAAGGGATTTTTGGTGACTTCCTTAAAACGAAGATGTCAACTTAAGTTTAACTACTATAGTCAGCAGATACTCTATAATCTTAGAAATGGGAGGTATAAGGACAAGTTTTAATTGTTCAATACATAATACTTAAAAAGGAAGGGCGGGAGCAGTGGCTCAGGTCTATAATCCCAGCTACTCTGGAGGCTGAGGTGGGAGGATCACTTGAACCTGTAGGAGTTTGAGGCCAGCCTGGGCAACATAGCAAGACCTCCATCTTAAGAAAACAAAATAACTTAAAGGGAGGGTTGTTAAGTATTATTCTAGACTTGTACATGGAAAATAGATACTGTCTAGGCCTGAAATCCCAGACTCCAATGGCTGGTTTTATACCTGTCCCATCGTCAGGCTCCACTGAGCTGCTGTTTCGTGTCTCATTGGTTTTATGAAACACTTGCATTAGCTGGGGGTTATGGTAGTTCTACCCTCAAGGAAAGTGCTGCTGCTTCTTCTCTGGTTCTAAGATGATATATCTGACAGAGTCCTTGAAAGTACCTCTAGCACTCCTTGTTTCAAAGATTGTGAGCTGTATTGTACACAGTTACTCCTACGCCAACTCTACCCCCAGGGTTTGGTTTGAGAGATGCATTCAGTGTTCAGCCCATCACCCTCGATTGCTGACTTGCTGGCTTCCCCAGCTCTCTATTTCACTGTCTCCCACCCTCCACCACATCATAGTATTCAACAGCTCATTAGTATATGTAGTAATTAATTATACATTAATTATTATATGTAATAATAAACAGAGCAAATAGACTTGGCCTTGTTTTAGGTATTGAGGATAGAATAGTGCACAAGACAGACAAGTAATTGCCTCCTTAGGGTTTCTATTCTTGGGATAACTCACAATTAAATGCAAGTTGACATTCAATTAACTGGCCCACCTTATTCCATAAACACACTTCTCTGTGTCCACATACATCCTTCCCCATGTCTTGGGGGAGAAACTGTCCCTCTACCTACCACTTTGTTACCTGGGATATTTCCTATCCCCTCTTGATTCCTCATGGAAATTTCTCAGTAAATCAATTCCTCACTTGGTTTGCTAGTTTCTTCATTTGATTGGCTAATTCCCTCTGCATGTAAATATGAGCCAGTAAAGTGAAGGGCTCATATAGCCCAGTCTTTGGGTGGTACTAAGAAAACAAATGTGGCAATACAGGTAGAGATTGCATGAAAAGCAAATACCCTGTACACACATTAATGCATTTTATCCTTTAGTGTGTGTCATTAGTCAGATTTCTAGAACCCTTTTTGAATGAAAAAAAATTAAACTCTTGACAAATAGTGGTCTCACAAAGATGCTACCAACTGGTAAAGTCTTTCTGAAATAATTAGCTCTTTCCATTTTCTGATAATTCTGTCTAAATGTGCTTTATATATATTGAGACTATTTGGTTAGATGCACACAAATCCAAAATTGTTTTTTAAAAAAATTTTTGGTTAATTTCTTCCAATTATCAGAGCATGAAGTCCTGTTTTATGCCTAGTTATTACCTTAAAGTTTATTTTTTCTGGCAATATTGTCACAAATCTCTTTTATTATTCCCTTATTATATCACTGCTATCTCCTTATGTTTAAACATTCTGTGTTGCTAAGTTTCAGACATGACTCTTTTAAATAGCTTATAATTTGATTTAGTCTAGTTTAAAAAAAACACAAAACTAAACACGAGAGCCCCCGTCTTTTAAAGAAGTTGAATTCATCTACATTTGATGCAATTTCTGAGGTATTTGAATTTATTCTGCCTTTTATGTTGTGTTTTCCATGTATCATTGTTTGTATTTCCCTTTTGTTTCCTTTTCTGACTTCTATTGGGTTTAAACTTTTTAAAAAATCAACTTTTTTTTTTTTTACTAGTTTGGAAGCTACACATTTCATTTCTATTTTTGTGAGTTTTTCTTTAAAATTTTAACATGCACAGCTAACAACAAAATCTAAATTATTGTTGCTTAGTATTTTAGTTCCATCTTATTTTCAAAACTTTCAACATTAGAAATTATTATTAAAGCATATTGAATTTACCCACAGAAAAGAGGCCTCTTTACTCAACATTGCACAAAACTTCTTCCATCTGGGTTCAATTTACTTTTTTTTTCTGAATTATGCTTTATACTAGTTCTTTCCGTTGAGGCTATGTGGGTTGTAAACTCAGTATTTGTCTCGAAACGTCTTTATTTTGGCCTTACTCTTGAAGAATAACTTTGCAGGCCGTAAAATTGTAAGTTGCCTTCTATTTTCTGTGAAGATTTGATTCTATTTTTTTTTTAATTCTATTTGTTGCTGATGAGAAATTTACTCTTAGCCATCCCTCTATAGACACTCTGTCTTCTCTGATTGTTTATAAAAAGTTTTTCTCTTGATCCTTGCATGCCGAAGTTTTGCTACAATATGACTCAGTGTGGATTTATTTATATTTACCTTGCTTGGGGCTCGGTATCAACCTAACGATCAAGCATGTAAAAATTCAGGAAAATTCCATACCATTTTTTCAAATATTGCTTGTCACTCATTTTCTTTGGACCAACGGTCAGCAAACTATGACTCATTGGCCAAACCTGTCCATTGCTTGTTTTTGCAAATAAAATTTTCCTGGAACCTAGCCACACACATTTATTTATATAATGTTTATGGCTGCGTTTGTACTACAACTGCAGACTTGAGTAGTTGTGACAGATTGTATGGCCTATGAAGTCTAAAATATTTACTGCTTATTTCTTTACAGAAAAAGTTTGACAACCTCTGCTCTAGACCCGCATTCTGAAACTTCTATTAGACATAAGTGGGCTTCATTCTCTACTTTGTGTCTTTAACTCCTAGTTTTCGTTTTTTATAATTTTATCTCTCTGTGCTGCATTCTGGGTAATTTTCTCTGGAACATGTTTTAGTTAATACATTCCTTTAAAATTATGTGTAATCTAATATTTAGTCCATCAATAGAATTATTTATTCAGTGATTATTTTTCATTGCTGGAAACATGTTAATTAAATTTTAAAATCTGTTTGTTCTTTGCTCATTATGGCATCTATTCTCCACCTCTATTGCCCATTTTTAATGTTTTTAAATTGATTTATCGCCTTGAGTTTTTATGGTAGTTAACCTTCTGTTTGTATCTGCTGGCTCTTATTATGGCGCATCATGTCCTTTAGTGGCATGTTATTTTTGTTTGTGAGCTCATCTTCAGTGAAGATTTGATTTTTCTTCCTGTAGTATTTTAGTGTGTCCCTGGGTTTTGGACATATTGAGAGGTGACAGCGTGCTGGCAGCCCTTGCAGCCCTCATTCTCGGCGCCTCCTCGGCCTTGGTGCCCACTCTGGCCGTGCTTGAGGAGCCCTTCAGCCCACCGCTGCACTGTGGGAGCCCCTTTCTGGGCTGGCCAAGGCCGGAGCCGGCTCCCTCAGCTTGCAGGGAGGTGTGGAGGGAGAGGCGTGGGCGGGAACCGGGGCTGTGCACAGCGCTTGCAGGCCAGCACGAGTTCCGGGTGGGCATGGGCTCAGCGGCCCGGCACTCGGAGCGGCCAGCCGCCCCGGGCAGTGAGGGGCTTAGCACCTGGGCCAGCAGCTGCTGTGCTCGACTTCTCACTGGGCCTTAGCTGCCTCCCGGTGAGGCAGGGCTCGGGACCTGCAGCCTGCCATGCCTGAGTGCCCCCCCCCCCAGACCCTCGCCACCGTGGGCTCCTGCGCGGCCCAAGCCTCCCCTACCAGCGCTGCCCCCTGCTTCACTGCTCCAGGGTGCCCAGTCCCATCGACCACCCAAGGGCTGAGGAGTGCGGGTGCATGGTGTGGGACTGGCAGGCAGTTCCACCTGCGGCACCGGTGCAGGATCCACTGGGTGAAGCCAGCTGGGCTTCTGAGTCTGGGGGGTACTTGGAGAACCTTTATGTCTAGCTAAGGGAATGTAAATACACCAATCCACACTCTGTATCTAGCTACTCTGGTGGGGACTTGGAGAACCTTTACATCTAGCTAAAGGATTATAAATACACCAATCGGCACTCTGTATCTAGATCAAGGTTTGTAAACACACCAATCAGCACCCTGTGTCTAGCTCAGGGTTTGTGAATGCACCAATGGACACTCTGTATCTAGCTAATCTAGTGGGGAGGTGGGGAACTTTTGTGTCTAGCTCAGGGATTGTAAACATACCAATCAGCACCCTGTCAAAACAGACCAATCAGCGCTCTGTAAAATGGACCAATCAGCTCTCTGTAAAATGGACCAATCAGCAGGATGTGGGTGGGGCCAGATAAAAGAATAAAAGCAGGCTGCCCCAGCTGGCAGTAGCAACCTGCTGCGGTCCCCTTCCGGGATGTGGAGGCTTTGTTCTTTTGCTCTTTGCAATAAATCTTGCTGCTGCTCACTCTTTGGGTCCACACCGCCTTTATGAGCTGTAACAGTCACTGCAAAGGTCTGCAGCTTCACTCCTGAAGCCAGCGAGACCACGAACCCACCGGAAGGAACAAACAACTCCAGACGTGCCCTCTTAAGAGCTGTAATACTCACCGTGAAGGTCTGCAGCTTCACTCCTGAGCCAGCGAGACCACGAACCCACCAGAAGGAAGAAACTCCGAACACATCCGAACATCAGAAGGAACAAACGCCAGACACGTCGCCTTTAAGAACAGTAACACTCACCGCGAGGGTCCGCGGCTTCGTTCTTGAAGTCAGTGAGACCAAGAACACACCAATTCCAGACACAATATCTTACTAGAGAAGTTTTAATTTTGCTTTTTTTCAGATATCTCAGAGATTCACTGCTCTGGAATCAATGTTTACATTAATTTCTTGGTTTAATAACTCCTGCACGTGTGAACAATGAAAATTTGCACTGCTTGTTGGTACATAGTATATAGGCTTGGGATTTGGATTTTTTTTTAACCGTAGACGTTTATCTCTCTACTCAGACCCCGTAATAGAGATAAACATCCTGTGCCTTACCATTTACTTTTTCTGAGCCTGTGGCAAGAAGTTTGAAGTTTGTTGGGATACCTTTTCAGCAAGGAGGCAACTCTTCCAGGGTTCCAATTTTGGCTGGAATCTTGTTTTCATGATTTTACCTTGAGGAGCACAAGGACACATTTTCTGTTCTCTATTCTGACCTCTAGCTTGGGATAGTGCCCTAACCAGGTTTGATTCCTGGATTCTATCTTCTACCATGTCCACTCACAAGTGTAGCACTCTGGCTTCTGTTCCTCATCATTTCCTTAAAAAAAACAAACCCTGAACATATAGTAAAGTTGGCATTTTTGAGGTTAGAGTTATATGAATTTTAATACATGCAAATTTGGGTAATTAGGATAGAGAACATTTCCATCATGGCAAATTTCCTCATCATTTCTTGCAGCTAGAGATTTATTTTAAGTTCAGCATTGTATTCACTTTTTATGTTGTCATTTATGTATCATTTCTATGTATGTGTTTTAGGAATGGGAGCCGGTTAACTCAGTTTGCCATGTTTTCAGGACCACAAGTCAGCCCGTGCCCATTCTAACCAAAACGCTCATGGTAGTCATCAACAAATAATCCAATCATCTCATGTGTTAGGGTTCTCCAGAGAAACAGGCCTGTAGGATGTGTGAATGAATGTATACAAAGAGGTTTTATTTAAGAAATTGGCTCATACGATTACAGAGGCTGGTAAGTCCAAAATCTGTAAAGTAGGCTGTCAGGTTGGAGACCCAGTAAAGAGCTGATGTTGCAGTTCAAGTCTGAAGGCCATCTGTTTCAGAAGTCTCTTTCCTCAGGGAGGTCGGGCTTTTGTTCTATTCAGGTCTAGAACTGATGGGATGAGGCCCATCCACATAAGGCAGGGCAATCTGCTTTACTCAAAGTTATCTAATTTAAATGTTAATCTCACCTCAATACACTCTCGCCCAAACATCCAGAATAATGTTTGATCACATATCTAGGCACCAAGGCACAGTCAAGTTGACAGATTAAAATTAAGCATCACAAGTCTGTCCCTTGTCAACTTGGCACCCGTATGCATCTTCTTAAACCATACTTAATCATAAAAATAAAGACAATAACGGGGTCACATTTCCACCCAACATGATACAACTATCTCTTTTTTTGTTTATTTTTTGAGATGGAGTCTCATTCTGTTGCCCAGGCTGGAGTGCACTGGTGTGATCTCAGCTCACTGCAACCTCCACCACCTGGTTGAAGTGCTTCTCCTGCCTCAGCCTCCCAAGTAGCTGGGATTACAGGTACCCACCACCATGCCTGGCTAATTTTTTTGGTATTTTTAGTAGAGGCAGAGTTTCACCATGTTAGCCAGGCTGGTCTTGAACTCCTGACCTCAGGTAATCCTCCCACCTTGGCCTCCCAAAGTGCTGGGATTACAGGCGTGAGATACAACTATCTTACATATAAGTGAAAATGTACTACTACTTTCCCCAGAAGAGGATTCAAAGTCCCTGAGTGTTGCCTACTCTTCTCCTTGATATCTCAGAACTTAAATACTTTGATAAAGACAAGCTAAATATTATGATATATATCTTATGTTAGGTGATAAAGGGATAAGAGTAGGAAGAAAACAAAGATGTTCGATACACAGATACACATATAACAAAATAAGGAAGAAATGCTCATGTGAATGACAGTCCTTATTTCTGTAACGGGTCATGTGGCTGTAGCTGGTATTTATAACTGCCTTCTTTCACTACCTATTCCATGTTCCCTTTGTTCTCATCAAGCATCTTAGCTTGTTATAGTTATTTATAGTTCTTTACTTGAAAATGGGGGTGGGGATGACATCCAAATCCTTCATTCCTGAAGAGTCTGGGCCATTTGTAGCCCAGCCCAGATTGGATTATTGTAGTTTTCCATTGACTTTAATCACAGGACACTGTAATAACAAGAGATGCCTTAAGGGAACTCCTATATTCCCGATGTAGTCTTCATTACCTCCATTGTGGGATAGCAGTCTTATTTCTCCCTGGTAGTCAGAATCAACCACGTTAGCTAGTATAGCAACACCCTTCATTGTCTGTTGATTTAAAGGCATAAGGATCCCAAAATGGCTGCATGGCAGAATCATTACTGTGATCCTGGTTGAACTAAAACCTCTAGGCTAGCAGAGCATAAGGTCACAGGGACAGAAAACATTTTGCTAGTGAGTCAGTAGGAGTAATAATGATGCCACTCCATTACCATCCCTTGATTCCTGGACCCACGAATCTTGGCTGTGAGTACTATACATCCAATAGTACTACATATTGGATACTGATTTAAAGTGTATACAGCCTTACAGAGAACCTTGCCCCAGCCCTGCAAGATGTTGCCACCTAGATGGCATGAAACTGTAAGGCCTACCTGTAACAGAGTCTTCAAAAGGCCATACCAGTGGTCCATCAAGCCAGCTTCTTAAGAATGATGGGGGACATGGTAAGACCAGTGAATTCCCTGAGCATGGGCCCATTGCCACACTTGATTTGCTGTGAAGTAATTTCCTGGATCAGAAGCAATGCTGTGTGGAATACCATGATGGTGGATAAGGCATTCTGTAAGTTCACAGATGGTAGTTTTGGCAGAAGCATTACGTACAGGGAAAGCAAATCTATATCCATAGCAGAGTCTTTTTATTTCTCCTAGCACATAATGTTCTGGGTCAATCCTCCTTTCTAAAACAGTATACAAACATAAACACAGCTTATTGACTTGTTGCAGGTACCATAAAAAAAAAAAAAACTGGCAATGTGGAAAGCCCATGAAAGAATTAATGGTATTTAAAAACCAGAACAAATTTAATAACCCTTTATATAAATTTGCTGCATCCATGAAAGTATGGAAACATTCACATTCCAGAAATCAACCTCAGTTACAGAAGTTAAAACCTCTCCAAATACATACCCAATTTTCCCTGGTACTAAACACAGTCATCTTCTAGAAAGAAACACCAGTGACCCATATTTTAAACTAAAGCACACACTGCTTTTCGTAAAAAAGCAAAGTCATTTAAAGCAGCTAATTAAAATACCATTTAAGCAATTACAATGGGTAACAGGATCATAAAATCATTAGTAAAGTAGAAGTTTGTCACTGAAGATTCCACATGATCTTATAGACTAGAAGTAGACTGGTCAGGCTTCGTAGACATCAGCTAAGTGAAGGCACCAAACTCCATTAAGTCCTCAAATTTCAGTGTCTTTGTTTTTTCTGAGCATCACTAGAACAAGAAAGAAAAAGCAATGGTAAGAGAAATATTCCATGACCTATGATAGGGATTAGTTTGAAATTTTAGCCATAAAAGCTTAGTGTTGTTTATATATATATATAAGTCATCTAGGTCAAATACTTACTGAATACTTATATATGCTTGTGCTTTGCTGGCCATTCTGGGGAAGGATAAAAGAGGTATTCAATGCTATGAGACGCTTCAGCCTAACTGAAAAGACTTGGACAATTAAAGCTCAGGGCAGTGAGTATGACAGAGTACCAATTAGACGTGAGAGGTAGTGACTGCAGCAGATCTCAGGGAACTGTGAGATGCTGACCAACAGCACCCCACCCTTAGCAGCTATTCACAGCAAGGATGAATTCACGACCACAAATAAATTAGGTATTGTTTGGTTCTAATTTGGATAAAATATTTTTATAACTTAAACTACCCAGTCATCTGTGTTGCCTGGAACAAGAACTTCCTAGGAGGCCTAGGGATTCTGCCCTGCTTCAATTATAAATTCTATGCCCCACGGAGTTCTTATTCTTAAACCTGTAAGGCCTGGCCTAGACACTCCCAGGCAGGTGGTGAACAGTGTGAAAGGACAAGCTAGCAGAGAGCCTCTGCCCTGGGAGCAGCACATATCTTGGTGCAGCCTTCTTGCCAGTGCTATTCTCCCTAACTTTGAGCTTCCAAAGTCCCTCTGCCTAGGTGTTCCAGCTATCCTTGATCCTTTTACATTTCCTGTTCTCTGGATGGTACTTGCCTGACTGATGGGGTTGGCCTCCTGTTTCCAGTTCCATCTACTTCCGTCCATGTCCTTCACGGCTTCTCTGACCTGTCATGCCAACAGATTGCTCATGTTGGTAGAGCTCTGAATCCTAAACAGCCTCTCTGAAGCCCAAATTCACTCTATTCTGGATGATTTCACTCTTTTGATCTGGAAAAGGAAGAAAAGTCTTTAAGTGATTGTCCTCAGAGGTACCGTGTTGGTGTTCTGCTCCACTTATGCTTTCAGTGTGGCTGTGCCTCAGGCTCCTGGCTGCAGCCCATTTCTTTTCTCACCTCCACTCTCTCTCCCTGGACAATCTCATTCCCCTATGCCTGTAAGCTTCATCTTTCCTCTGATGAATCCCCAGCCCCTCCTCCAGGTTTTAGAGTATCTGAGCTGGCCAGGGACCTAAGCTGCAAGACACAGAGGCTAACTCAAGCACTAAAGTAAATTATCAAAGAGATATTGTGTAGCTCCCAGAGTTGTTCGAAAAACTGGAGAACAAGACAGGGAAAATAGGCTGGAAGAAAGGGAGGCAGAGCTAAGCCACAGCATTTGTCCAAGGAGGTCCCTACTGCCCCAAACACTGGACACTGCAGTTTGTTCTGCCAGTGTTACTCCTTGGGAAATGGGTGTTGTTGCCACCTCCAGAATGAATTCTCCACTGACCTTGCTTCTTTGAGCAACTTGCTCCTAATTCAGACTCTCAGATGGGTACATCTGATTGGCCAAACCTAGATCATGTGTACATATCCTAGCTGCAAGGGGGCCAGGAAAACAAAAATCTGGCCTTTTAAGATTTTATATTGGGATATGGGCTGTCCCTCATCAGGATGCATTCAGTGGGGAATTTTCCATCTATCCAAAGCAGATGACATTGGACAATAGAAATAAGTGAGAGAGAAAGGGAAAGCAAAGAATGGAAAGGAAAGAAAAAAACACAGAGACATGTTTTCAATTGCCCACTGTACAGCTTTACTAGATCTACAAATACCTCAAACTATGTGTCCAAAAGTGAACCCTCCATCATTTATCCCCAATGTATTCCTCCTCCTCTCTTTTTTTTCTTGGTATCTGATTGTTTCCTCATTCATCCAGTCACTCAAGCCCCTAAACTCGGTTATTCTCCCTCCCTTCTAATGACTCTTGTCATCAAATGCTTTGGATTACATATACTTTATGTTTCTAAAATACATCTCTTTTTCTGAAAGGTCACTGCCATTCCTTCAGGTCCAACACTCATCAGCTTTTGTCCAGATGAGCACAGGAGCTCCCTATTATTCTCCCAGCCTCTAACATTGCTCCATGGCACTTGTCACAGTTGCCATTGCATTTGTTATGGGATTATTTGATTGTCTGCTCCCCATCATCCTCTTGTTCTACTTAATTCTGCCCTCCTAATGCCAACTCTTCGGTTATCTAACAGTAGAACAGTGAGAGAACCATCTCTAAATAAATGGAATTAGGCTTTTTTATTAGAATCTCAGATGACTACCTTCTGCCTTTTCTCACCCTGAGAATTGTGACTATGGAGTCACAATGTTCCCCTGTAAACCTGACTCCTAGAAAAAAAGTAAACTGAAAGGAAACAAATGAGAGGCTAAGTACATCAAATTTCTTCTCAGGTCATCCTGAGTTCACTAGACCTGGAATGGAGCATGGTGCTTATTCTCACTGTTGAGTTAGAAGTATAATAACTAGTCTGTTAGATGGTGTCCAGTGGGCCACCTGTCTTAGTATGTATCCTTTTCTCTTCTCTCCTGCACTGAACCTGGACTGGACCTGTGACTCTCTTTAACCAATAGAACTTGGCAGAATCTAGTGCTGGTCCTGGAACTAAGTCTTGAGAAGACCTGGAGGCTTCCACTTCTGTGCTTTTGGAAATTCTGAGCTTCTGTGTTAGAAGAGTAGCTACCCTTCTGGAGACACTACATGGAAAGACCTCATGAAGAGGCCGTATGGAAAGGGAGAAGCCTTGTCCAACCATCTCCACCAAGGCCCCAGGCATATGAGGGAGCCAACTTGGACAATCTGGTCCTGTTGAGCCCCCAGATGCCCACAGTCTCAGTTGACAACATATGGAGCAGAAGAACTGCCCAGATGAGCCCAGTCAACCCAGTGAATCATGAGAATAAGGAAATGGTTTTTGCTTAAAGCTTTTGTTTTGAAGTGGTTCCTTATGCAGCAGTAGATATCTGAAACAGGGGGCATTGATTAGGTGTTTAGTCTTCTTTAATTATTCATTTAACTGAACTCCACTTCCAGGCATTTAGTATGTTCTTCTGTGGGTTGATATTAGCTATTGAATGCAAAACCCCTGTAGTTCACAATCAGCACAAGTCTTTGATTTTTTTTTAAAGGTGAACTCATTTGATGGCCCTTATCAATATTTGAAGCCCAGAAAAGCACATACATAACAAAACCAGGGCTTCAGGCTGTAAATGGAATTGGCTCGATTCTTCTTACTCTCTTCTGCATCAGCCTTAGCATGGCACCATTACTGTGGTCCATGAGATAGCTGTTTAGGGCCCTGAAATAGATTGATCTGAAGTTCCCTTGGCAAGGAATAAAGACAATAATAGGTAGAAGGATGAAGAAGTTTTAATTTAGAGAAATTTTATGAAGTAAGAAGGAAAATAAAAGTAAGCCAAACTGAATAATGTCCATCGTGTTTACAGATGCTAATTCAACCCACTGGCACCAGGGAATGAACCTTATCTTGTGTTGACATTCCTCCTCACATAAGTAGATTTGTCACTGGGAAGCAGCTGTCTGGCCAGGAACTGTGTCTCCCAGCACCCTCTGCATCTAGATGTGGCCACATGACTAGTACTTACCAACGGAATGTCAGTGGAAGTGACGTGTCACAATGAGCCATGGCTTTTAAGAAGTCATTATTTCTTTTCCATGTTCCCTTTCCCATTATGCTGGCTGGATATAAGTGACATCAAGGCCCTAGGGGATGGCAGAACTCCCAGATGGAAGAAAGCTGGATGTCTGAGTCGTGGCAAGGAGAGCCATTCACCAACTAGGAAACCACCTAGAAATATTCCACAGGAGAAATAAACTTTTGTTGTATTTGAGCATTTCAAAACTTGAGGTTTATTTGTTGTAGCAGCTAGCATTTCCCTAATGAATATAGTTGTTCACTTATTTGAAAATTCACATAGATTTTTCATAGAGGAGATCATTACTAGTTCTCAAATTATGGGGGAAGTTCATTCATTTTCCTTCACCTCTATTCTTACATCTATAAAATGGGGCTAATGCTCTGCATCTCCAAGGATTGTTCTCATACCAAATGAGACACTATGGTATCTCATTTATTGAACGTTACCATAAACCAGGCCCCATACAAAGCACTTTACGTACCTTATCTCATTGAATCATCCCAATAACCCTATGAAGTCATTTCAGTTAGCCTCCATATTTCACACATGAGAAAACAGAAGCTTAGAGAAGTTAAGTACTTGTCCCATGTTACACAGCTAGTCATGGCAAAGCTAGTAACTGAACATAGGCAGCCTGACTTCAGAGGCCACATGCCCAGCACCAGGCCTCTCTGCCTAGGACAATATAGAGCACCCAGCATGGAGCCTGATAAATAATAAATGAACAATAAACACAAATTTTATTTTCCCTCCACTTTAAAGAAAGAGACAATACAAAACCTAAGTGTAAACATATACATTTTTGGTTAAGTGCACAAAATACACACATACACAAATTTACACAACCTTCACTTTATTCACAGATATTCAGCTAGTATGTTTAAACTAGAAGTAAAACTAGAATTTCCTGGAGTTCATGGACAGCACTGCTGTACAACATACATACGTCATCTCAACCAAGAAGGTTATTTTGTACTCATAGCCCAGCTGTAGCTGCATGCTTCAAAGAAGCAGCAAGAACACTGAAGAAATGAATCCCAACATGACTAATGCATTTGAAAGTTGCTTGTGAAACATTCATGTTATCGATCTGCTGCAGGAAAACTGACAGAAAACCTAGCTCAGGGATGGACATTACTGCAGGAAGTGCAGAAACGCTGGGTCCCTAAAGTCTTTCTCATTTCATTTAATATACCACATATTTCTTGAAGCAAACTAGTTTAAACACCTAGTCTGAAGTATATCTTAGAAATAGAGTGAACTTGATAGTTTTGGTCATGCAGCACTTTGTATACCTGAAGTACTTTTTAAAAAATTACAAAACCATAATGGGAATGCTAGTGCTTTCTCTAAAGTCCTATCAACTATTATTAGACTGTCTATAGAACCCAAGCTCAGAGTGCTTTTTCAAAGAAGGTGCAGCAATTTTCCCCATTCTAATTGCCATACCGAGAGTAATCTGTCTTCTGGGCTTTGGAGCTGCTGAACCACTTTATTCTTTTGCCTGAAGTTTCATCAAGGCAATATGCTTAATCAATGTTTGCTGATGTTTATGGTCTAATGCCTACTGACAGCAGGTGCAAAAAGAAAAAAAACACAAAATGAATCCCCATTTGCATAAAAACCTTCCTTAAATTCACCAGCATGCTGTTTTGCTGTAATTTTAGTAGACAGGTGATTTTTCATGGCACCTTCATGAGTTGCTTTCTCCCCTGTCGCTGGCTCCATTTCTCTACCTGCTGTCCCCAGAAGCTGTGGTCTTATTTATGCCACATGTGGTAGCCCCTTTCAGACTATCTACTCCGCTCGTTGATCAACTCTCCTTAGTGCTTGATTTTCATATTCTGGCCCAGGAAACAGACTCTATCCCTGAGTAACTTAGAAGCTGTTGCTAACTTATGTGTCAAGCCATGCCAAAGGTGGGCTATGGGAGATAGGCGTGTTTGGTTCCAGACCACCACAAAAAAGTGAGTCACATGAATTTTTTTTGTTTCCCAGCGCATATAAAAATTATGTTTACATTACATTATAGTTTATTAAGTGTGCAGTAGCATTATGTCCAAAAATATATATTTACACCTTAATTTAAAATACTTTATTGGTTAAAAATTGCTAACAATCTGAGCCTTCAGTGAGTCATAATCTTTTTGCCAGTGAGGGGTCTTGTCTCCATGTTGATGGCTGCTGACTGATCAGGGTGGTGTTGCTGAAGATTGGCGTAGCTGTGCCAATTTCTTAAAATAAGAAAACAGGAAAGTTTGCCACACCAGTTGGCTCTTCTTTTAATGAAATATTTCTCTGTAGTATGTGATGCTGTTTGATAACATTTTACCCACAATAGAATTTTTTCAAAACTGGAGTCAGTCTCGTCAAACCCTGCCACTGCTTTTTCAACTAAGTTTAGATAATATTCTGAATCTTTTGTTGTCATCTCAACAATGTGCACAGAATCTTCACCAGGAGTAGATTCCATCTCAAGACACCATTTTCTTTGCTCATCCATAAGAGGTAACTCCTCATCTATTGAAGTTTGGTCATGAGATTGCAGCAATTCAGTCACATCTTTAGGCTCCACTTCTCATTCTTGTTCTCTTGCTATTTCCACTGCATCTGCAGTTACTTCTTCTACTGGTCTTGGGCTCCTCACAGTCATCCACAAGGATAGAAATCAACTTCTTCCAAGCTCCTGTTAGTGTTGATATTTTGACCTCCTCGCATGAATCATGCATGTTCTTAATGACATCTAGAATTGTGAATCCTTTCCAAAAGGTTTTCAATGTACTTTGCTAAGATTCATCAGTGGGGTCACTACTTGTGGCAGTTATAACCTTACAAAATGTATTTCTTAAGTAATAAGACTTGAAAGTTGAAATTTCTCCTTTCAACTGGGCTACAGAATGGTTGCTATGTTGGCAGGCTTGAAAAAAACATTAGTCGCTTTGTACATCTCTATCAGGGCTCTTGGGTGACCAGGTGCATTGTCAATGAGAAGTAATATTTTGAAAGAAATCTTTTTTTCTGAGCACTAGGCTCAACATGGACTTAAAATAGTCAGTAAACCATGCTGTAAACAGATGTGCTGTCATCCAGGCCCTGTTGTTCCATTTATAGGGCACAGGCAGAGTAGATTCAGCATAATTCTTAAGGGCCCTACGATTTTCAGAATGGATTTTCAGAATGGTAAATTGGCTTCAGCTTAATGTCACCAGCTGCATTACTCTCTTAACGGGAGAGTAAGCCTGTCCTTTGAAGCCAAGCACTTATTTCTCTCTAGCTATGAAAATTTTAGATGGCATCTTCTTCCATTAAAAGGTTATTTCATTTACACTGAAAATGTGTTTAGCGGTAGCCACCTTCATCAATGATCTCAGCTAGATCTTCTGGATAACTCGTTGCACCTTCTACGTCAGCCCTTGTTGCTTTACCTTGCGCTTTTATGTTGTGGCGACAGCTTCTTTCCTTAAACCTCATGAACCAAGCTCTGCTAGCTTCCAACTTTTCTTCTGCAGTTTCCTCACCTCTCTCAGCCTACATTGAACTGAAGAGTGTTAGGGCCTTGCTTGGGTTAGGCTTTGGCTTAATGGAATGTTGTGGCTGGTTTAATCAGGTTTCCGGAGTAGTCAAACTTTCTCCATCTTAGCAATAAGCCTGTTTCACTTTCTTATATCGCATGTGTTCACTGGAGTGGCACTTTTAACTTCCTTCACGAACTTTTCCTTTGCATTCACAACTTGGCTAACTGGCACAGAGACCTAGTTTTTGGCCTAGCCCAGCTTGCTACATGCCTTCCTCATCAAGCTTCATTGTTTCTAGCTTTTGATTTAAAGTGACAGATATACGACTCTTCCTTTCACTTGAACACTTAGAGACCATTGTAGGGTTATTAACTGTCCTAATTTTAATATTGTATCTCAGGGAATAGGGAGGCCTGAAGAAAGGGGGAGAGATGGGGAAACAGGAGACAGACAGGGAAGCGTACACAGCATTTATCAACTAAGTTAATTCACTATCTTTTGCGCTTGGTTTAAGGCACTCCAAAAATATTACAACAGTAAAATCAAAGGTCCCTGATCATAGATCACCATAATACATATAATAACAATGAAAAAATGTGAAATATGCCAAGAATTACCAAAATGTGACACAGACACGAAGTGAGCACATGCTGTTGGAAAAACGGTGCCAACAACTAGATGCAAGGTTGCCACAAACCTTCAATTTGTAAAAAAAAAAAAAAAAAAAAAAAGCGATATCTGCAAAGCACAATAAAATAAAAATGAAGCACAATCAAACAAGGTATGCCTGTATCTTTTCAGAGACCTCAGAATAGCTTCACTGACCCAAACAAATCTATTTCCAATGGTATACGATGGAAGGGAACTTAACCTAGGGAAGTCCATTAACCTTAATGATAGTCACTTAGCTAATTACCCTTCAATGTGCATCTAACTATAGCCTTGTCCTCATTATTATTTATTTATTTATTTGCTGAAGCGAGGGAGATGAGTGGCTCACCTTTCTGCTCCCCATTAGGGAATGGTAGCTGATAAACTGAAGACAGTGTACAGTGCTTCAGGCAGGCATTTTTTCACTTTGGCTTCTTTATTTCAGTTGACCTTAGATTCTTTTAGGCTAAGGTGACAGTTTATTGTCCATTTCTGTTAAAGGGGGAAAAAGGAGAAGAGCTTGGCCTCTTAGAAAAACTCTTATTGATTCTCTGGGTTATTAGTGTTTCCGTGTCTACTCCTGTCCTGCCAATATGCAGGGTTGCATTGAAGATCATGCAAACTCGAATGTCGGTTTTAAACATTAAAGTACTATTCAAAGTTAAAGCATTACTTTATCATGCAGAACTCTTAAAATTTTGGTAGCACCATGCATTGACAGCAGACTGCTTTGAATCTCAGGGAGCTACAATTAAGGCTGCAAAATAGAACCACAACACTAAATGACTGTTTAGTTTGCTCTTTCTTGAGGCGGGGAAAAACACACCAACTGCCTTAAACAGAAGCACTTCACAGACTCCCTGAGGACATGATACACATTTGAAAACAACTGAGCTGTGAATGTACCACTGCTTCTCCACCTGTGTGGCTTCTCCCTCTACCACACATTATTTCTAAAACACTATAGGAAGATCTTGCTACATCAGCTTTAAAAAATAATTTATAAAAAAGAAAAAGAGATGGGGGTGGAAACCAAGTCCTTCAAGGGGTTCAAAGGCTAGGCACAGAACAACAAGGAAAGAGAATTAAACAAAGCCATGCGAGAGAAATCTCAAAACAAGATGCTTCAGAACCAATAGAAATGCAAGATCAATTGTGTCAGCAGATCAAAGACAAGACCCAGCATAGTGAAGAGTATTAACTATCACCAGGAGAGATGCATCCTACTTACTAGAGTGAAACAGACACTTTGTTCCTCTAAGGTGATAAGGCTGGCTTTTAAGTAAAGATCAACCAAACTGAGCAAAGCAGTTACATTTTCCCAGAAGACTGTGGTTAGGAACTGAAGAAAAGGTAAATTCGCTTTATAAAAAGCATTCTAGACAGCTTAGTTACCAGAAAATTTAGAGGCAAGAGTTCAGCCTCCCTGTTAGAGGAGCTATTGTATCTAAACAGGGTCTACATCCCCTTGGCAGGTATTTTGTAGGAAGATTTCCTCTGACTGTGCTTTAGTGAGTGACCCTTGCTGTTTATCTGGCAGGTACGCAAAAAACTTGTTCCTCAATTTTAATTTAGCAGACTTAAATAAATGTATTGTTGGCTAAGAATCAGGAGCATGGCATGATGGTAACAGTCAAGGTAGAAAGACTTGGCAGGAACTACTGGACAGATTTGTCCAGACTCTATTTAGAGACCTGCAGGAGATGGAGAGTGATAGCCTGCCAGTGCTCTGTCAAGCTACCAGGAGTCTGTATTCATCCCAGTACTGGAATACTTAAGACAATGCTTGAAATGAACCATACTGTTCATGCAGTGCCAATGATATGCATACCTAGAAAAGTAAAAAGGTAACCAAGTATAACTAAAACTGAAGTCTTCTGAATGTCTATCTTTTTGGTTAAGATAAGAAAGAGTGCTCTTTTACCAAGATATGATAAGTACCCATATTCCTGATGGCCCATAGTCAATAGTAAAATAATTCTCAATTCTAAGGAGCAGAGGGTGTAAACAGAGATAAAGTATCATGAATGGCAAGTGTGATTAAGCAAATGATTCAAAATGCAATGGAACTGTCATATAGTGGTTATCGATGTTGATATTCACTATATAGCAATTCCATTGTATTTTCTAATAGATGAAGACAGAAAAATGGGACAATTTGGCTATTAATTGAATATTTGTGTGGGCTGGGAAATTATTGTATTGTAAAGTAAATTATCATTGCCATGGGGTACATGAGAAAACGGAACCACGGAGGAGTAAGTTCAGCCGATTTGTTCTAAGGAATGGGTAGGTGTGTGTGGAATGATAATCCAGCTTCGGATTTGTTGATTACCTCATTGTAACATAGTGCCTACCACTGCTAAGTCCATGTCAGGAATGTTTATCACAGACACAGTCTCATAAGTTCATAAATAGGTTGATTTGGAAAATTATCTCTATGAGATTCCAGACAGCTTGTCCTTCCTGGTCCCCTCCCCAAATCTCTCACTTGATAGAGTTTAGGCAGAGGTTGGATGAAAAACCTTAAGATTTCTGATTAAACTTGGCATTTACATTAATTTCTTTGGCTTGAATTATCACTTGGAACAATTTCTTTGATAGATTTTGTATTCTACTCAGAGCAAAGTGTCTAGCATACTTCTTACCTGTTGAATGAAGATGCCAAAGACATTAAATGAACTGATAAGCTAATTTACTTACTCTCAATGTATTTTTAAATCTCCCAGTTGGATTGTGGATGCATCCACTGCTTCTTGAAGTGCTTTACATTTTTGCTCAATATTCTGAGACTATATTATTATATGTGAACAAATTGAGTGAGCCTACGCCTCTAGACTGTGAACTTCACAAGTGCTTCTCAGTGCCCGCTGTGGGACAGGACAGCTAAAGCAGGCTGGAGTTAGGCATTTCTCTTCCCCCAGGTTAACTTCTGATAAAACCCCAGCAGGTTAGAGTCTGGTTAGAGTTTCTCCTGAGAGCAGGCCTTGTTAAGAACAGAGTGCTTCTGGCATATTTCCAAAGCATTCCTTTTCTCCTCCCATTACCGGAAGCATGAGGGGGATTTTCCTTTGATATTTACTATGAGAACCTGGTCAAGCCCCGGGAGATAAAACTCTCAAAAGTATGAGAACTTCTCTATGACTGGGCTTCTCTGGAATTTTATTTAACTCTCAGACTTGTCCACACATAGCCTCCAGCAATTTGACAATTACAGTTCAGGATTTCCTACCCAAGGACTGGTTTCCAAGGCAGTTGCCACCAAGTCTTTGGTAAGTCTTGAGTACGCACACACATTTAAAATAATTTTTTCTTTCTGGTGAATAGAATATTTTATCTTTATAAAGTATCCCTCTTCATCTCTAATAATGCTTTTGCCTTAAATTTTACCTTTCTAATGTAGTCACAGTATTTTTATTTTGGTTACTGTTTGGATGTTATATTTTTTTCCATTGTTTTGCTTTCAGTCTTTCTATATGCTGATTTTTTAATGTTATCTCTTATAATCATATTTTTTTTTGTAAATTCTAGCTGCTGACCTTTGTCTTTTAATGGAAACATTCAGTTCATTTGATTGTTGCTGTGTTAGGAATTAAATCTACCATTTTATTTTATTCTTGTTATTTCCATCTTTCTTGCCATCTTTTAGATTGATTAGAGTAGTTTTTATTATTCCATTTCTCACCCTGCCCCTGGCATGGTGGCTGTTCTGATTATCTGTTGTTACATAACAAACCAACCCCAAACTTAATGATTTAGAACAACCATTTTAGTTTGGTCATAATTTTGTAAGTTGGGAACTCAAGGAAGGATTTGGTTGGGCAGGTGATTTCTGACCCACATGGCATGGCTGTGGAATGAACTTCTAAGATGGCTTCTTTACTCATATATCCAGGCCATGGTGCTCTTTGGCCAGTCTCTCACTCCCTACCTTCCACTCACTCCATATTGTGACTCATCTTGTAGAGTTTCCCCACGTGGCTTGTTCTTCTCACTGCACAGTTATTTAAAATACAGTCATCCCTTGGTAGCTATTGGGGATTGTTTCTAGGACCCTCTGCATATAGCAAAATCCAAAGATGCCTAAGTCCCTTTTATAAAATGACATAGTAGTATATGCATATATTAAGCACATCCTATCATACACTTTAAATCATCTCTAGATTATTTATAATACCTAATACAATGTAAATGCTGTGTAAATAGTTGTTATACTGTATTGGGAATAATGACCAAAAAAAGTTTTTACATGTTCAGTACAGGAGCAACAATTTAGATTTTTTTCAAATATTTCTGATTTGCAGTTTGTTGAATCCATGGATATGGAACCCACAGATACAGAGGGCTGACTGTAGTCACATTTACATGAAGGCTGGCTTCCATGAGGCAGAAGTAGGAGCTGTTAGACTAGTTTATGAATTTCTTGGAATTGACACAGCATCACTTTTGTCATACTCTTTGTCATATACTTTGTCACAAAGAAGTGACAGAGCCCACCCAAATTCAGGACAGTAGAGAAATAGTCCATCTCTTTTTAGGAGAGAGGCAGTATCACATTGCCAAAAAACACATGGGAAGATAGATATTGCTGTGGCCATACATCTGCCACTGATTATACATATACAAAATTATATATTTTTAAACTGTTTTTGTTTTGTTTTGCTGCTTGCCTAGGGGTGGAAACATATGTACTGACTTATTATGGTTTAGTATACATTAATACTTTTACCTCTTACTGGCCAATGAAAAGATCTTAGAACACTTTAAATATCTCCATTCCCACATTTATGCCATTGTTTTTATGTATTTTAATTCTGCATTTAATTAGAATCACACCAGAAATTATTACCACTGTTTTATACATCAATATTCATTTAGCTTTTTCCACATATTTGCCCTTTGGTTGCTTTTCATTCTTTCCTGTATCTTTGAGCTTCCAACTGGAATCATTTTCATTGTATGTCCTTTAGTGTTTCTTATAATGTGTGTCTATCAGTCACAAATTAAGTTTGTATCTTCTTTTTTGTATATTTCACTTTCGTTTTTGAAATTCTTTTTACTGATTACAGATTTATAGTTTGCAGGTATTTTGAGGATATCATTCTATCATTCTATTGTCTATTGACTTTCATTGTCTCTGTAGAGAAGTGTGATGTTAATCTAACTGTTGCTTTGAAACTCCTTTGGCTGCTTTTAAGATTTTTCTTCTTTCTTTTCCTTCCTTCCTGATTGTTTGTTTGCTTGCTTGCTTTTAGTAATTTTGTCATTATATGTCTTGTGATTTTATATTGAATTATTCTGCTTGACATTTTTGGAGCTTCTTGAAAAGGAGGCTTCATGATTTTCACTATTTTTTGGAAAATTATCAGCCATTATCTCTTTAAATATGGTTTATGTCCTTTTCCCTTTATCTTATTCTTCTGGTACTTCCAGTACATGTATTTTAGATCTTTTTCACTGAACTCCTGTCTTTTATACTCTTTCTTATATTTTCTATCCTTTTTTGTTTCTGTGTTTCATTCTGGATATCTTCTTCTTCCAGTTCATGGATTCCCTCTTCAACTCTATCTAGTGTAAAATTAAGCATGTAATGAGTTTTTAATTTTAATTATTGTATTTTCCCAGTTCTAGATTTTACATTTTATTCTTTTAAAATATAGTATCCAGATCCAACATGGGACTATTTATAATGTCTATTATTTCTCTTGGTTTTAAATTGAATGTTCTTGTTGGTTCATGTGCCTGATTATTTTTTGCCATCTACTGGTGATTATATATTTTAAGATATAGAAATAACTTGAACCATAAGAGGATTTACCTTTATTCTTGGAAGGCAACAAGGGACATGGCTATTCCTTAATCTTAATGTAGGGATTGATATTATTTAAAGCTAGTCTTTAATCCCAGTGAGGGCCAGATTATTCTAGTTCACCTTTGTTTCTAAGTTACAGCTTCTAGGGGTTCTAACAAAAATCATGAAAGTTTATTTGGGACTTTCCTCTTTCATGGTTTCTGGATTCCAATTTTTATTTACTTGATGAGGCTAACAAAAATCTCTGCTTGGCTGGGCATGGTGGCTCACACCTGTAATCCCAGCACTTTGGGAGGCTGAGGCCGGTGGATCACCTGAGGTCAGGAGTTCAAGACCAGCCTGGCAAACATGGTGAAAACCCGTCTCTACTAAAAATACAAAAATTAGCCAGGCATGGTGGTACACGCCTGTAATCCCAGCTACTTGGGAGGCTGGGGCAGGAGAATCACTTGAACCTAGGAGGTGGAGGTTGCGGTGAGCCAAGATTGTGCCACTGCACTCCAGCCTGGGCAACAGAGTGAGACTCCATTAAAAGAACTATATGTATATTTTTAGTGTTTATATATATATATTTATATATTTATATATTTTATATATATATAATCTATAAAATATATATAAAATATATATTTAATATATATAATATATTAAATATATATATTTTATATATTTTTATATGTTTTTATATATTTTTTATATAAAATATAAATATATATATATACTTCTCAGTTTCTCAGATGACTTATTAAATTGTCAATGCTCCCAGGAGATAAGCAGATTTAAGTGCTGAGCTTACTTCTCTGGTGTTTCTTTCTTCTGTATCTTTACCTCATAATTTTTCATTGTTTTACTAGTTCCCCTGTGTTTTCAATTTTCCTTATTAGATGGATGTTCCACATTACCCAGTCCAATATTGACAGAAACAGGAAGCCTAGTCTCAAATAATTTAATTATAAAACAAGTTTTGAATTTTACCTCATCCTCAATAGAACTGGGATTGAGTCAGAAAATAATGCAAATATTGAAATATATTCTAGTTTCCAGTTATTTTTTAAACACAATAGAATGTGTGAGGCTTAACTTTTCACAAAAGTCAAAGCAATCATAAACTGTTAAATAACAAATTGCCCCGTTTTAAGTTCTTATACCATTCTCACCCACCCATGTTAAACCTTCCAATTTACATGACAAAATCAGCCTCTATTTCAAAATGAACTTTTATGCTTGCAGAGAGAAGCAGAAAATCACTTTCACAATCCAGAAAAGGTCAATTCGGCACCACAAATGGAAAGGACAATAATTGATAACTGCTTATAATGCTCACAGCTCAAGTGAAAAGCAGTATCTAAAGAACACATTTTATGTAATTTTAAAACATCTATTGAGCAATTCCTGGCTATAAGAGAGTATGCTAAGTTCTACAGTTGATTCACAAAGATGAATGAATCATAGTCTTTCCTACAGACAATTAAAAGTTTTTCAGAAATTTATAATTATCTATTATTCAAAGCAGAGTCCTACCTGATATTAAGATATGTATTATAAAGGGAGAGTACAATACAAAAGTGTGTTGCTTGTCAGGAACAGGCAGATGACCCAATGAAACAAAAAAGAAAGCCCATTAAAAGACTCATAAGTACCTGAAAACTTGGTATATAATGAGGTGACATCCCAAATCAATCTAGAAAGAAGGGGTTAGTCAATAAATTATCCTGAGACAAATGGCTTTCCACCTGAAAAACTGAAATTGATCTTGCACATCGAGTAGAATATATAAACCAAATGTAAAAAGTAAAATCACAAAGTTAATGAAAAAAATGAGAGAATGCCTTTATGACCTAAATTAAGAATCTCTTAAATAAGACTTAAGAAAGCATAAACCCCCCCAAAAATTAATGGGTTTGTATCAATATTAAAGATTTCTGAATAACAACAGGAACCATCAATAGAGTTAACAGATGAGTAACCTTCTTGTTTTTTTTTTTTTTTTTGAGGTGGAGTCTTGCTCCGTCGTCCAGGCTAGAGTGCAGTGGCATAATCTTGGCTCACTGCAACCTCCGCCTCCCGGGTTCAAGTGATTCTCCTGTCTCAGCCTCCTGAGTAGCTGGGACTACAGGCGCGTGCCACCACGCCCGACTAATTTTTATATTTTTAGTAGAGACGGGGTTTCACCATGTTGGCCAGGATGGTCTTGATCTCCTGACCTCGTGATCCGCCTGCCTCTGCGTCCCAAAGTGCTAGGATTACAGGCGTGAGCTGCTGTGCCCAGCCTACAGATGAGTAACCTTCTGTGAAAAGATATTTATGGCATCTAAAATGGACAAATGGTTAATAAACAGCATATACAAGTAATCCCTTATTCAGGTCTCTACCCAAATATTACCACCTCAGAGAAGACTTCCTTGAGTTTCTGAACACCACTGCCTCCTTACTGTCTATTCCTTTAACTTACTTTATTTTTCTTCATAACACCTATCAAACCCCAACATCATATTATATGATTATTTGTTCATTGTTCTTTCCCTTCCCTAATAAATTCTAAGCTCTATGAGGTAAAGGGTTTTTATCTGTTTTGCTGAATTTATTATCTTAGCACCTAGAACAATGCCTGACACACAGTACATGCTCAATAAAAATTTGTTAAAAATGAGTGAACAAACTTCTGAAAATGGACAATCCCACAGAAAAGCATCAAAAGACAAGTATAGGGAATTCCAGGAGGGGGAAATCTAAATGGCAAATATATGAGGAGATGGTTAGTCTGACATCAAAAAATGTGAATGAAAAGAAGCTTGAGAAAGCATTCTATGTCCACCAGATGGGCAAAAATTCAAAAGTCAGAAAATAAAAAGGGAAGTGGGCAAATGGAACCTCCTAAACACTGCTAGTAGGAATGTAAATTGGTACAGCCATTCTGGAAAGTCATCTGAAAACATTCAATAAAACTGAGTGTGTACATATCCTACAACCCTAATTACCCCACTCCTGGATGTATAACCAGAATAACTCTCACACTGATCCAAGAGGGGTAATGTATGCAGATGTCTATGGAAGCATTGTTTGAGGTAGCAAAACACAGGAAACACTCTACATGTACTTTAGTAAAAGACTGAAACAATATAATATGGCAAGTGTATTCAATGGAATATTATGCATCAGTCAGATGTAACCAACTAAATTTACACATAACACCATGGAAAGAGATTTTCATTCCTTTTTCCTAATTAAAATAAAGTAATAGAATATTTTAAATACAATGGATTATCTAAAAGCAGGTAGACAAAATAAATGGCTCTCTGATGATTACATAATTTTTCTGAGTTTGTGGCTCTTGGTAGGAAAAAGATTCCTTATTTCTCATAAATACTTTTTTTTTTTTTTAGCAATTTTGGGAGCCTAACATCTACTCATCCTAATCAGTTTGTTTGTATTCAGGAGACTCATTTTCATCTGCAAATTCTGGTCAGTTTTAGAATCTGTTTAATATCTACCTTGGGGAATGAAGGGCTATCCAGTGCTGTTTCTGGATCTTAATTCACATCATAGCTTTGAAATTGAACAAAATTTACTAATTCAAGGTCTCTCCAACTGGGAATGTTGTTAAAATGCAAATATGGATTCATTAGATCTGGAAGGACCTGAGATTCCACATTTCTGAAAAGCTCTAAAGTATGGCTAATGCCATGGATTCTCAGACCACACTTTATGGAAGGGGTTGTTCTTAGGGAATCTGAGATCTCACCCAGGGTCCAGGACAATCCCTAGATTTATGTACATTTAGCAGAAGACTGCTGAAGGGGCATCTGGGGAACTGTAATGTACAGCTTGCTCCCCAAAGTCAGAGTGGAGAAAGATGAACATGTTACTCTAAAGAGCTCCTGTGTAGGAGGTGCTGATGCTGGCTCACACCTGAGCCAACTGCATGCATCTCATCCTAACTCCATGTTTAGTGACATCCCATTGGTATTAATAGCTTGAATCAATATTATTAATATTAATAGCTTGAAATCAGTCTTGGGGTCAGTATTTACACTATGAAAATTGGCAAATGCTACAATTTAGGGCTCTCTCCCCAACTCTGCAGAGAGCCAGTCTACCAGTACACCACTCTGACCAGTATTCAGTAGGAAGACCACTACAGATGACCTTGGTGTGGACCCTGAACAGCACAAGTGGGAACTATAATTTCCCACCATGGTTTCTGGTTGTGATAAGAATCCAATTTTAGAAGAATCAAATAATAACCACCTCTGACAGAGAAACAGAGAAAGTTACATGGGAAAATAGAAAATAGGGCTTTAAAAAGAAAGTTCATTTCCCTACATCCATGTTCCTCACTCCAAGCATGTGTAGGCCAACAGTAAAGGAACATTACGCTTGCAGAAGGGGTCTGCAGCAGGGGCTGATGAACTTTTAAAAACAAATTTATCATTTTAAGTATTCATACATATTAAAGTCAGGGAGGGAAAAATAGAGAAAATATATTATTTAGAACAGGAACACTTTCATTAAAGAATTAGTAAGTCTTTAGTGTTAGCTAAGAGCACAGAGGAATCAGTGCAGTAACTGAGTAGTTGAGTTCCTACTAAGAAATTCCTACTAAGAAATTGCTTCAACTTACATTTAATGGATTTAGACAAATTCTGTGCATTTTGGGGGGCCATATTTTCCTAGCTTGTAAAGTAAGACTAAAAATAGCTTTTGCCCATTTCACCTCCTCACAAGTTCCATAGCATGTTGGGATAATAAATTAGGTTGAAATGAAAGTTAGGAAATATCTGAAAATGATTTTGATTTAGAAATAAATGCCTATGTACTAGTTATTATTACCTGCAGTCAGAGGCTCATGTCTTCCTTGGGTAGATTCAGTCCTAATAAAGCCCAATTGGAAAGTATAGTAAGCATGTAAAAGAAGTAAAGGCTATGGAAAATCTCAGTGAGTGACCGCAGGAATGAGCAAAGAGACTGACTAACATTCCTCATCCCAATGATGTGTTGTCATCATTGTTACTCTCCTATATTACACAAAAAAGTCCTATATTATAGCCACTAGCTGTGTAATTAATGTCTGTTCAGTGGCCAACTCAGGGCTTTCATTCCTTCTTCTAGGCATTTATTAAATTAATATTTGCAAACATTTTAGGAGGTTGAACTTTGACATGCCTTTTCAAGGAACCAGTCTTGTCACATATAATTTATATTCAGATTCAAAATTGTAGAAAAATGGCAGTTACAAGAGGTATAAAATATAATCAAGTTTGCTAAAAGTAAAAGTAAATGGTAATCATATGTGCCTTTAAAAATATGGGAGACTATTTAACAAATTATTTCTATGGCTCTCTCAGGATGCTGGGATTATGGATGATACTGATTTTCTTTTATATATTTTGCTTCTCTTTCTAAATTTAAAAAAATAAAGATTTATTATCAGAACAAAAACCCACACTCTTTTTTGGGGGGGTCAGTTTTCCATGTTTAAATCTGACACTTTCAACAACATTTCATAAGACCTCAGATTTATAAGGCAACACCTTCAGAAAGAGTTAGGGCATGTAATTTGATTGTTCTTCTGTACTGCCAGAGAATTTTATATCTGGGATATATTTTGAAGCATCAACTAAAGCTTGTAGAGCCTCATAGCTCTACAAGAAGCTTTTGCTTAGATGATGAGTTGACATTTTAGAATAAGCTGATTTGTCAAGTCACAGCTGAAAGTGAAGATTTTCTATCTCACTCTCCAGCACTTCGTCTTCTGGTTCATTCTGCTTCTTTCTGTTCCTAAAATCCTATAACTTGCACAGGCACAGCTTGCCAGCTGGAACTAGAGTTATGGCAAACTAAGCATTGACATCATCTGGCCAAACACAGAGCCAAGGAAATGAACATGCCTGATATATGTGTATCCTGATTTACTTTGGAACACTATTCTATGGCTCAGAGAAAGTCAGTTGTACTTTTCCACATTACATCCCAAAACCCACATACCACTGGCCAAAGATAAGAGTGTTACAAATGGCAAGGAAAGACAGGAAAATCCACCATATCATATGTACTCTGAACTGTCTGATTAGGGAAAGATCGTGTCTTTGGTATTATGTTTAGAATATTTTAATTCCAGAATTTCCATTCTAGGCTATGTGACTTCACCTGCTTGTAATTTGCATTTTACGAAAAGAATCTGTAGCCCCTTAGGAGACATTACTTCTTCAATCCTCCCTATGGTCCTCTGGGAGAGATGGGGTCAGGCATGTTAGGGAAGAGAAAGCAGAAATTAGGCTTTCTCTTAGGAAATCTATTTAGAGGCTTGGACCCCAGTTCAGAAAGGAATGTGAGCTCCTGAGTCCATTGCTGGGGTTCCTGCACCGGGGAACCCCTCAGGGAAGTAGCTCCTTTACTTCAGCACACCCTGTCTCTGATCCATACAGTGAATTTAAGGGACCTTCTGGTAGAAGCTCCACTCTTCATCAGTCTCTTTCCCCACAATTTCTTTAACTCCCCAGTGTATTCTCAAATCTCTTTTGAATTTAGCTCAAACATATAAATTATTTTGTTTGGTCCCCTAGTGTTGACTTGTGGTTTTCAGGGTCTTTATTCAAATTGAAAAAAAATTGTTTAACACAGGGATAGTATTTTATGATTTTTGCCACTATTCACAGCACCTGCCTAGCACAGCATAATGTACACCATATCCTGCACCTGTCTCATCCTTCACCTTCTCATAACTCCACCTATCTCATCCTTCACCTTCTCATACCTCCACCTATCTCATCTTCTACCTCTCATACCTCCACCTATCTCATCCTCCACCTTCTCATACCTCCACCTATCTCATCCTCCACCTTCTCATACCTCCACCTATCTCATCCTTCTCTTCTCCTTCACCCAGCATTATTTTCTGATTTGTACTTATTGCCTATTGTGTGTCTTCCCCCCACTAAAATGTAACTTCCTTGAGGCAGGGGCTTTCTCTGTTTGGTTCATTTCTGAATCCCCAATGCCTAGCCTAGAACAGGGCCTGGTACTGTGGAGGTCCTGAATAAATATTCACTGAAGGAAAGAACTAATGCTTAAAGGAGGTGTTCAGTAAATGCAGTATGTAGGATGTATATTTTTGTGATAACTGATTGTTGGGAGCTGGTTCTCCAGTTAGTCTGCTCAGATGTCTTTTTTTTTTTTTTTTTTTTTTTTTTTTTTTTATCTTGCTTGCAGAGTAACCAAGCAAAAGATCACAATTGATAGCTTTGGGGTTTACAGAGATGATGAGCCCATTTTTAATGGAGACTAGATGAAGGAGGGCAGAGGAAAGTCAGTTGAATTTCGTATTTAGAGGAGACACGTTTCCTGGCATTGAAGAAAGCTGTCAGCCCAAACAATTCAGAAAAATGTACCACCTAATAGAGGGGCCAGAGGGAGGTGCCACTGAGATGCAAATAGGGAATCAAGCACTTTGCATTTCCTCAGGTTTAAAGAACTTTAGCACAGGCTGCACCTGCAGGATACTTGAGATGAAGAAACTGGAGTGCAGGGAGATGAATTTACTCAATGTTGCCCAGTGACATAACATCGGAGCTGACTTCCAGTCAATGCAGTATACAAAATACTCTCTAAGAAGTATTAATTTAAAAATAAATCTATTGGTATCCCACACCTAGAAAACTTCTGTGGTTTCTCTTAATCCAAAAAGTATCTTAGTTTTACAGAGTCACTGATCATGTAGAATTGAGTGCAGCATTTTGTACAAGCTTCTGGTTGCAATCAGCTCAAACTAGGTTATACCTTGGTTTAGGTAAGTGAAGCAAACCTTATAGGAAGACAAAAGTTCCTAATCTCACAGAACACTTAAGTAGAAATCAATTTGTTCCAGCAGATACTTAAATTGCCTATAGCCAGTGAGTACAGGAATAATCATCATGTAGGAGTGCTCTTCAGGGCCCCAGCTTTGAGCCTCTCTCTCAAAAAGCTGAGCAGGGGTTGACTCTGTCACTTCCTACCAGGCTGACAGCTTGAGGGCTGCTTATTGACAAGGAGCAGGGCAGAAATGCTGTGCAGATGACCCGCACAGGCCTTGAAGTCCTAGAAGTCAAGATATCAGCAGGGCTGAGCTCTTTCTGGAGACTCTGTTTCCTTGCTATATTAGTCTATTCTCACATTGCTATAAAGAAATAGCTGAGACTGGGCAATTTATAAAGAAATGAGGTTTAATTGCCTCATGATTCTGCAGGCCGTACAGAAAGCATGATGCTGGCATCTGCTCGGTTTCTGGGGACACCTCAAGAAACTTACAACCATGACAGAAGGTGAACGTGGGGCCAGCACTTCACATGGCCAGAGTGGAGGAAAAGAAGATGGGGGACGTGGTACAGACTTTTAAACAAAAAAATCTCCTGAGAACTCACCATCACGAGAACAGCACAAAGGGGATGGTGCTAAATCATTCCTGAAGGATCCACCTACCATGATCCAATCAACTCCTGCCAGTCCCCATCTCCAGTGCTGGTGATTACAATTCAACAAAAGATTTGGGTGGGGACAACATCCAAACCATATCACTTACCTTTTTCAGCTTCTGGTGGCCATCAGCATTCCTGGCTCATAGTCCCTTCATTCATGTTAAAAGTCAGTGATGCAGCATCTTCAAACCTCTTCTCTCTCTGGCCTCTGCTTCCATCATCACATCTCCTCTGACTCTGACCCTCCTGTTTCCTTATAGAGACTGCTGTGATTACATTGGGCCCACCCAGGTAATCCCGGAAATCTCCTCATCTCAATTCCTTACCTTAATTACATGGGAAAAATCCCTTTTGCCATGCCACATGGACATTTTTAGGAGCCATTATTCTTGGGTTTGTTTGTTTGTTTGTTTGTTTTTTTGAGATGGAGTCTCGCTCTGTCACCCAGGCTGGAATGCAGTGGCACGATCTCTGCTCACTGCAACTTCCGCCTCCTGATTTCAAGGGATTCTCCTACCTCAGCCTCCTGAGTAACTATGATTACAGGCACCCGCCACCACAACCAGCTAATTTTTGTATTTTTAGTAGAAATGGGGTTTCACCGTGTTGGCCAAGCTGGTCTCCAACTCCTGATCTCAAGTGATCCACCCGCCTTGGCCTCCCAAAGTGCTGGGATTACAGGTGTGAACCACTGCGCCTAGCCCATTATTCTTTTTACCACAGTGATCCCAGAAGCAAGTCACTGGCTTGAACATTCTCATTCAAAGAACAATCAGCCTTAGGTCCTCTTGTGAGAATGAGCTTAGTTTCCCAGAACAGAACTAATAAATACACGGGCACGGTCTTGCTTCTGGGTGAATCGTAGTCTAAAAATGATTTGGTTTGGAGAAAGTTGGAGCAGTGGCATGGTCAAGCAGAGCTTTAGCATACACCAGACTCAGGGTTTAAAGCCCAGCTTCACACTTGCTATAGGACCTTGGGTATGTTTGTTTAATTATAAGCAAACGTTTATTTTCTTAATTATAAGATGGGATTAATAACTCTTCCCTCATAGGGTTATAGGATTAAATAAAATTATATATATAAGAATACTTAGTATGATGCCTGGTCCATAGATAATGCTTCATAAGAGTTACTTCTTTTAACTCCTTCCTTAGTGATTAGACTGAAGGTCAAGAACGTAATTACAGTATGACCAAAAGTAATTAGGTTGAGAGTAATAAAATAGACGTTGAGCAATGATATTTTAAAGTAAACTCAGAGAACACACCCACACAATCTAATGGGGACTGACAAAATCTATTTCTTCTCGTCTGGCTTTAGTCTAATTACATTTTATGTGTCTAAATTGAATGAGGCTGTGCAAAGGAAAACCTGACCTGTCTCATGCTTATGCTTGAAGAATCGTAGAAACCAATTGGAATTTCTGCCATTCCCAAATTTGATTGAAACATATGATCTCAGGATTCAATCAGTCTTTAGGTATCATCCAGAACAATCTTCCAACAATGCCAGCATTCTTTGCTTGTCTTTGCTCAAGCATTTTCCACAACGAGAATTTCTCTGCCTTTTGAAGTAGTTCATTGCATTGTTGGCCAGTTCTCACTAGAAAGTTTCTCCTTATTTTTAGCCAAAAAACTAATTTCCTAAAGTTTCTATATTTTGATTCTAATTCTGCCCTCTAAATTTATAAAAACTTAATACAATTTTCATATAACAATTTACCCACTCTGACTCTTTTCCTCTCTAAGTTAAAATTCCAAACTTTCTTCAACCATTTGTTATTTACTATTGTTTTCAGATCTTTCTAAATCTCCTAGTTGCACTTCTCTTATTGTTCTCTGATTTATCAATGTCCCTCCCAAATTGGGTCACCCAGAGCTAAACAGAGTATTCGAGATGTGATTATATTCATGCACAATATGTGAAACATTTATTTTTGTTGGATCTGGATCATATGTCGATTGATGAATTCTGATTGCATAAGTTTTGTTCAAAGTAGTCACATAAGACTGTCATTTGGCTAATTACAAGCTTGTAGTCAATCATATCCCCAGGTTCTTCGTAAATAAGCATTTGTTTCCCCCATCCTTATCTGTTCAATTGATCTATTATAATGTTTGTTGTACAAACAGTGTTCCAAAATGATAGATAACAAGGAAATAAGTGACCCAGAATCTTACTAACATGACATCAGCAATTTTCAGTTGTTCATGTTCTCACACATATGCTTATATAAGTTTTATATAGTTTTCATCATAACCTAGATAACATTTCATACCCTGACTTTAAAGTATAATATATTAACATTTTCCCAAACTACTACACTATCTTTTATAATTGTATCTACCCAGGCTGGAGTGCAGTGGCATGACCATAGCTCATTGCAGCCTTGAACTCCTGGGTTCAGGCAATCCTCCTGCTTCAGCCTCCTGGTAGCATGCCACCATGCCCAGCTAATTTTTTAATTTTTTGAGGAGACAGGGTTTCACTATGTTGCTCAAGCTGGTCTCAAACTCCTGGCCTCAGGCAATCCTCCTGCCTTGGTCTCCCAAAGCACTGAGATTACAGATGTGAGCCATTGCATCTGGCCCTGTAATTATATATTAAAATAGCTGCATTAAATTCCATAGTAAGATGTATCATATTTATCCAACCATTCCCTGTCTTGGACAGGGAATTGAGGTTGTTCTATTATTTTACATAAAATTTTTTCCTTTGGGGGATTTTAATATGGTCCTTGAAATTAAATTACTCCTTCGGCCAAAAATCATAATTTTATATTATTCTGTTTTAAATTTCCTCCTTTTTAGTTTTATTCCTAGTCCAGATTTCTGTGAGATGGCTTTTCTAATCCCCTTCCTCCTTTTCACCTAACATCATCTTTCAATTCAGAACAAATATAACAGAGAGTAAGTAAGACAAGAACCTGAGACTTTAAGCTTTAATATCCACTTTAATTCCTTCAGGGAGCTCATGACTATCTCATACTCATGTAACAATCTCTATCAGTGCCAGCCTAAGAGCTCCTATTTCAGGGGCAGATAGGAAAACCATCCCTATCGCAAATATTCCTTTCATACTGGCCAGCTGATACCTGCAATTAGTGGAGGCCAAATTTTGTAAGTTAGTTGGAGGCAGGCTCTGTGTCACTTTCACGTAGTACTGTGTTCCCAATTAGTCATTGGAGGATCTCAGTGAATATTTGTTAGTAGAAGGAATGAAAGAATACAGTATAATTAAAGATAAGACTTAACAATTTAAATCAGCCTGGGGGAGATACCACTTCATTTACACTAATGAGTAAATTGCTGGTATTAGTTATTTCCCTGAGAACAGGTTTTACTATAAGGAAGAAAGTGTAGGAAGCACTCCGGTTCTGTTTGAGAGAAGAAAGTGATGGGCTTGGGACACCTAAGAAAAAAAAATACATTATAATTTTGCCTATGGCCAGCCTTGTACTTTATAAACCTATCTATTAGTGCTATTACTAACCATAGAGACTTGTAACTTGTAGGGCCTGTAGATTCTGCATTATAAAATGTGTGTGAGATGCGTTTGTAGCCTTCTGTGTATGATTTCTGACTGGCCTGTTTGACTTGGGCTGATGCTATTAAGTAACTGAACCTGCCTTTGATGTTACTACAGAAATGTCTGGGGGCGGAGGTAAGACAATGGGTAAAAGTAAAGACTTGATAGTGTGTATGTGTATAAAGCTCTACTACTACTTGCTAAAGATCCAGCAGGGTGTAGATGGTAGATTTGTATCCTTTCCTGACATTCTTCACTCAAGTCAGGATCTGACCTAGGTAGGAAGGAATATTAGGGTGACCAGTTGTCTGAATTTGCCCAGGATTCTCCAAGTTTTAATACTGAAAGTTCCATGTCCAGGAGCCCCTCAGTCCTGGGATAATGGAGACGATTACCCAGTCCAGGGGCTGTCAGCAGTTTGATTCTCTGAGAATTAAGTTGAAAAGGGGCAAAATATCCCCAGATTTTTAGATTGTATGGCCATGCCCTTTGGCGTGGTCTATGGAGGGACCGTGCTACTGCAGATTAACTCATTTGTATTTTCATTCATATTTGCATGAGTATGTTCACCAAACCATCACTTAGAACTGTGTTCTGAAGTTAGAGGACAGCTGATAGGAATATTCTGATGGGCCCAGGGAAGTGAGTATATGTCTGGGAGTGATGCTGTAGTGGGTACCTCAGTGGCACTTTCTGTCCAACCAGAGCAGTAAGAGACAATAGCTCCCTTGAAAAAGAATGGAAAGGCACCAGTTATTTATAATTCAGCTTATGATTTGTGTTGATTCATCTTTAGGTTCCAGAATAGAGACACTCTCCAAGTTACTAACTTAGACTTTCAACATTCATATAATTAGTAGGACGCTGCTTTTCCTCTTGCCTCAGAACAGCCACACTGCCCCAGCATTTGGGTCTCATTTATTAGAGCATCACAAGCTGTGCTGGGTTGGAAACATCTCCTGGTGGTGGATTCATGTCTTTATCCTCTTTTTTTGTTCTCTTTTGTTTTTTGATTTCCACAGATTAACTCATTACCTCTTCTATACACACATGTTGTTTTTAACTTCCCCTCTTCCCCTAATTTTCTAGTCATCTCAGAAAAAAATTTCTTTTGCCATGTTATCCTCTTTTTCCCATCCTGTTTGCCTTTTACAAGTATCTACGTTCATATGTGTGTGTTTATATGTACGAATATGTGTGTGTACACACACAGATATCTATATCCTCATAGCCTGCTTAGATACACCTGTTTCAAATAAAAACGAGGGGCAGAGATTTGAGTTAAATGTATTATAGTAAAAGACCGGGCGTGGTGGCTCATGCCTGTAATCTCAGTACTTTGGGAGGCCAAGACAGGCAGATCACCTGACGTCAGGAGTTCAAGACCAGCCTAGCCAACATGGTGAAACTCCATCTCTAGTAAAAATACAAAAAATTAGCTGGGCATGGTGGTGCTCACCTGTAATCCCAGCTACTCAGGAGGCTGAGGCAGGAGAATTGCTTGAGCCCAGGAAGTGGAGGTCGCAGTGAGCTGAAATCGTGCCACTGCACTCCAGCATGGGCGACAGAGCAAGACTCTGTCTCAAAAAACAAAAAACAAAACAAAACAAAACCAAAAAACTGTATTATAGTAAAAGCTCAGGACCTTCCATTTCTAGAGCACTTGGAAGTGCTTGAAAGATTTCCTTCAAAATTTTTACAAAAATTTTACCAAAAAAATATTATGCATCTGCTCCTTTGCTTTCTACTAATTTAACCATCCCTTTCTCAAACATGGTATTCAAAATAATAGAAGAAATAATTTCCTACTCATATTTTCTTGTTTTCTTTTTAGAAAATGATAGGTAGCATTGTAGTAGCACTATTTTCTATTTTTTGTTCTAAATCTAAGGCATATGCATCAATATTAGATGTTAAGGCTTTATGCAGTATATGAAAATGTAAGCACTATTTTGTCAGGAATCATTAGAAACAGAGGGAAAACAGGTGTTGGGGTGGTCTATGGAATGCTTCTAGATGTTTAGGGTAATAACAGGTTCAAGCACGTCAGGATTTTGTGCTGTGGGCCTTTATTTGTTATGGGAGAGGCCTCAGAAGTCTTTAAAAAAAGACCTGCAACCTCAGATGTGCTTGGAAATACAGCAGAGAGTCCCAGCATATTCTAGCAAGTTTTGTTATACTCCAGTGAGTTCCGGCCTGAGACCATCACTGAGGGTGCTACTAAGAGGATATCAGTCCTGCGTGAGCAAGAAGTGATCAGAATTGTGGATCTGTCCTGCAAGCGCAACGTCTCCCAGCCCATAAGTAAGGAAGGGGCATTTGTCTTGCCCTTGCAGCTGAATCTGCTTTCCCGGCTGTTGGAATGAGGAGGGCAGTTCTAGGCCATCGGAGTTCCAAACAAAGACTTAAATTACATTTGTATGCCAGAGACTTCTTGTGTTTTATGAAGGTCTTTTCATTAAATCCCATAGCAAACCTGTAAAACACAGCTATTATCACTATTTTATAGATGCTAAATAATTTACCCAAATTAATAGTATATTTGACTTCTCTCCCTCAGCTCCAAAGAATCAAAGCCCTGTTGATTTTTCCTTCAATATGCTATGCATGCTCATTGCTCCCCTGTCATTGTCACACCATCAACCCTGTTCCCAACCAGTGTCACTTCATGCCTACTCCCTGCAATCACCTCCTAACCACTCTCCTGTCTCCAGCCTGCCTTGGCATCAGGACATCTGAATAGCCAAACATTGCTGCTAGGGTTCAATGTTAGAGTCAATGTCATGAAACTGCTTTAGCTATGTCACTTCCCTATTCAAATTGTTCAATGACACCTCCGCCCCCATCCCTCTACAGGATAACGAACAAACTCTTCAGCTTGACATCCACCGTCTTCCATGATATTTCCTCAGCCTGCTTTTTCAGCTTTAGTTCCTCTCACCCTGTGTGACAGTCAAACTCTTTGTATCTTAAACAATTCTTACTCTCCACGTCCACACTTCTGCTTATCATGTTTCCCCCCACCTGAAATTCCATCTCTCCTTGCAGATATCCTCATGTTTCCCTGAAAAGCCACACTTAGGGTCTATACCACCCCACTGCTATTAATCTGTAGAGCCAGGTGACATCTTTTTCGTTTCTCTTTAATGTTGTTACTTTATTCTTTATGGTTATTAACTTTTCATGAATTTCCTTATTTTTCATGTTTTCTCAGTTATATAGGCAGCTTGGAGGCAAAAACCATGTTTTCAACTATTTTCATGTAGAAAGATAATATTTTGAAATATTAATCTTTGTGCTTTTGTTTTCTTCTTGTCCTTGGAAGTGACTTTCCTCCTTTCAGGCAGAGGCGTCCACACTGCCTCAAGCAGAAAGATGCGAGCAAAAGAAAAGCAAGAGATTGTCAATGTTCTTGGTGTGTTTTTTGTTTTTTAAACTTTTTTAAAAAATTGTTTAAACAGATTGTTTAATCTAACAATTAATTGTTAAAAACAGATTAATTGTTTAATCTAACAATTAATTGTTAAAAACAGATTATGTAATCTAACAATTAATTGTTAAAAACAGATTAATTGTTTAATCTAACAGTTAATTGTTAAAAACAGATTAATTGTTTAATCTAACAATTAATTGTTAAAAACAGATTAATTGTTTAATCTGTTTATACAGATTTTTTTTTAAGAATTAATGGGGAAAGTATGAGGGTTTTACACCATACCCAGAGTTTGTACCATAAAAATGGAATTGGAAAGAGGATGTGGCTTTCTAGAGGCCTGCATATTATTCATGGTGCACTCAGCCAAGGAGGCCTCTGTCTGTCTCAAGATTGTACCGACACCTATTCAAAATGATCCACAAAGACACCTACTGCTAATACCGTGGTCCAAGACATTCATGACAGCACCAACAACCCTCAAAGATGATGAAGGCTTTGATGCCCTGGGGGAGATGGAAACAGGAAGAAAAAGCCCAGCACTAAGACTTGGGCAGGACCTTGTATTCTACTCTCCTTGTGTCTGTGGTGTCCCACCCAGTGGTCACTAGCCATGTGTGGCTATTGGGCACTTGAAATGGGACAAGTGTGACTAAGGAATTGAACTAAATAGCCACGTGTGGCTAGTGGCTACTGTATTGGATAGAGAGGCTTTAGAGAGCCTGACCTAGTCTACCTGATTCTAATGACTATCAGTGTCCAGCATAATTCCTGATACATAGTAGTCACTCAATAAATATGTCTGGAATGAATTGATGATTCACACTGTACAAGTACTAAATACATGTTGACCACTGTTCAAGATGGATGTGAAGCCTGTCAGCTTCAATGTTCTCTATCTACTGATCTTATAGAAGAGACTGCAGCTTCTATGGGGAAAAAAAAAAAAAAACTATAGGAATTGATTTTTCTAGGGTTGCATAATTCCCAAACCATTAACATCAACAGATAGCTAGCTATTGGGCCTGACAATCACTATACTGCTTTGAATCTGAAAGCATTTAAACCAGGTTTGCCAAAGATTTAAATTACTTCCATTGTAACACTGGGAACAGAAGTTAGGTAACATGCTTTCTTACTTCTTCTGGTTAGTTCAGTGTTATTGTATATTATACGTGTAACCTAACTGTCCCAGATGTCTGTGGATAGAGACAGGGTCACATTAATATTGAAATCACAGTGCTGCAGTAGTTCAGCGTCTCTTCATGTCTCTCTGGTATTCTTACCAGTATTTCTGCTGCTGCTGCTTTGTAATAGAACACTCTCCAACTGGACAAAGCCTCCTTGCTCTGGGAGCCTCCCCAAGCCCTCAGATGGCCCAACCTTCAAGAACACCCTTAGCCCAAGGCTGAGCTCCATTTTGCTTCCTAGGCCCTGAAGCAGCTGTCTATGTTCCAAGTCTCATTACAGGTTTTATATTTACTTGTTTCATTTCATTTTGCTTTGCCTTAATAAACAAATAAACCTTTGAGCTTCTGGCTCACCCCAGTCTTTTGAGGCTCAAAAGCAGTTCATCAAGCCAAAAGATAGGCTGAATCAAGTAATCAACAAATACTTGTGGGCTCTACCATGTGTAAAACTTCTATCTTTTTCAACCGGTAGATACTGAATCCATACCATAACACTTAATATCTAGACATCTTGCCATACTCCTACCTTCCATGTCCCATTCCTTCATCTTGAAAACCTGCAACTCCTGTGCATCTCAGTCCATGGAGATACAGACCCATTCAGGATCACCAGTTACACAAGCAGACAGATGCCAAACCAGATTGGGTGCAGCTGGGAATCAGTACAAATCATTCCTTTAATCCAGAGGCTGTCAACCCTTCCTGAGGATCAGAATCACCTGCAGGGCTTGTTAAAACAGAGATTGCAGGGCCCCACTCCCAGAGTTTCTGATTTAGTCTTGGGTGTGACCCATGATGTTGCAGTTCCAACAAGTTCCCAGGTGATACTGGTACTCATCTGAGAAAAACACTTGGAAAACCATTGCCTTAATTATTTGGTGGCCAGCTTTCTGGGGGGGGAAAAAAAAGAAGCATATTTGGATTGGATGTATGATAGTCCTCCAACTTCATCTTAGCTTTCACATGCCCTAAAACATTCCTCAGTAAAGACCTTTCTTGCCTTAATCCAAGAAGACAACAAGTTTGAAATATGAGAATTCTTAATACCTTCATTCTCAGTTCTAAAAAAAAAATCAGCTCGTTTAGGGTTTCTGTAAGCTCTTGGGCAACTTGGTTTGTAGGTGGTAGAAAGCAGTGATTCACTGCTTTCTGTCAAGACATTGTCACTGTCAAGACATTGAGTCATTTAAGTAAATCCTACTGTAAAGACTTGACTAATTAGGTGGAGCTCTATCTGCCATGTGAGCCCATAAGAGTCCACTGTCAGATGGAGAGTGTTCTTCCAATGATATCACATAAATTACTGCAAAACAATGTAAAACAGAAAACAACTCATTTTCTTTTCATCATTTGGATAAAATTTCCCAAAAGCCACGAAACATTTACTTAGTTCAATTAATCCATTAACAAATCCAGTTATAATACAGATGTTTTATCCACAGCTCAGCTGGATGAAATGTTCACTATCACCAGATGTTTTGCTGTCAGGAAGATACAGCGTCACTTGAAATGTTTTAAGAACCTGGATTTTTCTCTATGTTTAATCACTCTTCTGGTCAATAAATTCTACCTTCAGTGTAACCACACTTCAGTATGGCAATTTAAACTCCTTTCTCCTCGTTTCTATCTTGTGTATCGGTAATGAGCAATAGTGTTAATTATCTATCAGTAATTATTCTTAATTTATTTGAAGACAGTCACTCTTTATCTTTTTCATGCAAAATTACTTCCAGCCCCTTTTTAAATTTCCCTCATAGATCCTAATTTCAACTCTTAATTTGTTCATAACTGTTCTCTAGGCTCTGTTTTTTCCAGGCCCTTCTTTGAAAGCTCAGACACAAATTGGGAATCCCTTGCTCCTAACTGACGTGCCCTCATCACATGGGTCCTGAGGTGAGGGCTCCTACTCCAGGCTCTTCAAGGAGCCTCTGGAATTCCTGGATGCCCCAGCCTTGTTCTGCTAAATCTCCCACCCACGACTTGGCAAAACTTTGCATCCGCATCTCCTCAGGTTTGAGGAACATGGTGATGTTGCAGGGTTTTGTTTTTAATAGTTAATTTAAAAAATATCAATGAATTCAAAGAGGCTACTAGTTTTATACAAATTGATTCAGTTCACAGTTAAGTGAAACTAACATTGAGTACAATTAATGAATGCAGCTCTGCTTGGTTCATTTTCATTTGGGGTACACTTTAGTTTAAGATGAGTTTTACATAAATGAAAGTTAAGACAGCTCTCATGGATATGTGATGAAAATCATAACTATCTTTTTAACTGCGAGAAACCTATGGCTCTAGGCTACCCCTAGGGAAGAATCAAGCTATAGATAATGGCAGTGTCCTTCATTCTAATCCTCACCTACCCACTTAGTTACTGAAGCCTGAGGCCCTCCAGCCTCCTTTCTTCCAGCAGATTCTCAAATCTCTGGACAGCAGTTATCATTTTAAAAAAAATGATTCTGCTAGTTATGATAGAAGAGGATGAAGTTCTCTCCTCACAAATCACACTTAGATTGGCAATTATCGACCTTGGCTGCTATGTTAGTTATTGCTGAATAGCAAATTTCCCCACAACGTGGTGGCTTCATTCACCCTTTGTTACCTCACAGGTTTTGTGGGTCAAGAATCTAAGTACAGCTTAGATTGTGGATCCTCTAGCCGTGGGTCTCTCGCAAGGCTACAATCACTGAAGACTCTCCACTTCCCAGTTCACTCACATGATTGTTGCCAGAATTTATTTTCTCATGGGTTGTTGGTCTGAGGTCTCAGTTCCTACTGACCTTTTGGCTGGAGACCCCCCGCTTAGTTCCTTACCAGATGGCCTCTCCATAGAGTACCTTGCGTCATGGGGGCCTGCTTCAAGGGCCAGAAGCAAGAGGGCAGGAGACCAACAGTACCAGTCACATGACTGCTGTAGTCTTTAGTAATGGAATTATAGAAGTGGTATCCCATCACTTTTGCTGTTTTCTGTTTGTTAGAAGCAAGTCACTAGGTCCAGCCCACACTCAAAGAGGGGATTACACAAGAGCAAGAAAAACCAGAGTCAGGGACTATCGGGGTTCTGCCTACCACTACTGCATATTAGAATCACGTGGGGGAGGAGCACTTAAACACCCGTGCCCATCCTGCACCCCAGACCATTTAAATTAGTTTTTATCCATGAATAAGGTATAACTTACATATAGCAACAAAAGTACACAGTTGTTTAATTACCACCACAATCATAATATAGATTATTTCAATAACCCAGATAATTCCCTTGTACCCTTTTATAGTCAATCCACTTCCCTACTCCAGCCCCGGTAACCACTGATCTACTTTCAGTCACCACAGTTTTGCCTTTTCTAGAATTTCATGGAAGTAGAATCATATAGTACATAGTCTTTTGTGGTTTTTACTTAAAAGAACGCTTTTGAGATTCATTGATGTAGTTGCATGTATCAGTAGTTTCTTCCTTTTTTGTTATTGGGTAGTATTTCATTGCATGTATCTATGATCATTTATTTGTCCATTAATTGGTTGATGGACTTTGGATTGGTGTTTGGCTGTCATAAATAATACTGCTATGAACATATGAATATAAGTCTTTGTGCGAACATACATTTTTGTTTTTCTTGAATAAATACCTAAGGGTAATTGTGGGTCACATGGTAAGTGTATGTTTAACTTTACACAAAATTACCAAACTGTTTTCCAAAGTGGCTACTGCATTTTGCATTCTGACCAGTAATGTATGTGAGTTCCAGTTGATCCACACCCTCACCAACACTTGGCAGGCTTTTAAACTTTAGCCATTCTGATGAGTGTGAAGTGATACTTCATTGTGGTTTTAATTTGCATTTCCCTAATGACTAATGATATTAAGCATCTTTTCATGTCCTCTTTTTTTTTTTTTTTGCAAATATTTTGCCCATTCTTAAAAAATTTGGAGTGTTTGTCTTCTTCTTATTGAATTGTAAGTGTTCTCTATATTATCTGGATACAAAGCATTTAACAGATCTATGTTTAACAAACATGTTTTCCAAGTCTGTGTCTTGCCTTTTCATTTGCAGGACAGTGTCTTTTAAAGCAGGAGTCCCCAGACCCCAGGCCCTATTCCTCTCGGGCACCAGGCTGCACAGCAGGAGGTGAGCAGCAGGCAGACAAGGGAAGCTTCATCTGTGTTTATAGCTGCTCCCCGTCACTTGCATTACCGCATTACCACCTGAGCTCCACCTGCTGTCAGATCAGTGTTGGCATTAGATTCTCACAGGAGCACAAACCCTATTGTGAACTGTGCATGCGAGGAATCTAGGTTGCGTGCTCCTTATGAGAATCTAATGCCTGATGATCTGTCACTGTGTCCCATCGTCCCCAGATGGGACCGTCTAGTTTCAGGGAAACAAACTTGGCGCTCCCACTGATTCTACACTATGGCGAGTTGTATAATTATTTCATTATATATTACAGTGTAATAATAGAAATGAAGCACACAATAAATGTACTGCACTTGAATCATCCCGAAACCATCTCCACCATCCCCCCAGCCCCCCGGTCTGTTTGTCTTCCATGAAACTGGCTCCTTGTGCCAAAAAGTTTGGGGATCACTGTTTTAAAGAGCAGTTTTTTTATTTTAATGGAGTCAAGTTTACTTTTTTTTTCCTTTATAGTTTGTGCTTTTTGTGTCTAAGAAATCTTTGCCTAATGTGAGGTCACAAATATTTTTTCCTGTGTTTTCTTTGAGAAGTTTTATAGTTTTAGCTCTTACATTAAGGTGTATGATCCATTTTGAGTTAATTTTTATGGGTGATGTAAGGTAAGGGCAATGTTTCTTTTCTTTCCTTATGAATGTCCAATTGTTCTACATGATTATTTCACTACAGAATTCCTTTGGTACTTTTATTGAAAACCAGTTGACCATACATTAGTGAGTGTATTTATGGACTCTGCTATGATCTATTGATTTAAATGCCTATTCTTACATAAATAGCATATTTTCTTATTGTAGCTTTGTAGTAAGTCTTAAAATCAGTTAGTGTAAGGTGTCCAACTTTGATCTTTCTTTACAAAATGTTTTGTCTGGTACAAGCCACTTGCATTGCCTTATAAATTTTAGAAAGAGCTTGTATATTTCTACAAAAAGACTGCTGAGAGTTTGGGATTGCATTGAATCTATAGAGCAATTTGGAAAGAATTGACATCTTTACAAAATTAAATGTTCTAATGCATAAGCATGGTATACTTCTCCATTTTACATCTTTTTAAGTTCCTTGCTGCAATGTTTTACAATTTTCATTGTACAAATATTGTACATATTTTGTTAAATTAATATGTAAGTCTTTCATATGTTAGTGCTGTTATAAATGCTGTTGGATTTTTTAAGTTTAATTTCCAAATGTTGCTTAATAGTGTTTAGAATTACAGTTGATTTTGTATATTAGCTTTGTATTCTATAACCTTGTAAAAATCACTTATTTGTACTAGTAGCTATCTTTTTACATTTTTTAGGACTTTTTACATAGCCTGTTTCACTGCTTCCTTCCTAACACATATTTTATTTCTTTCTACTGTCCATTGTAATTTTACTGCTTTCTTTCCAATCTATATGCCTTTTATTTCTTTTCTTGCCTTTCTGCATGATTTTAAGCATGATTTTAGCTGTAGAGTTTTTTTGTACATGCCCTTTATCAGGCTAAAGAAGTTCCTTTCTATTTCTAGTTGGCTGTGAGTTATTATTCTTAGATGCTGGATTATGTCAAATCTTTTCCTGACATCTATTGAGATCATCATATGTTTGGTTTTTCATTTTGTTTTTAGTTTGCTAATATTGTGGGTTACATTAATTGATTTTTGAAGTTAAACTAACGTTACATTCTTGGAATTATATCCACGTGGTCATGATATATTATACATTGTATATATAGCTGGGTTTAATTTGCTAAAATCTTATTAAAATTTTATTATTGTTGGACCTTTATTTAAAAGGGATATTAGTTCTGTTGCTTTCCTTTCTTTGATTTTTTTTTTGTTTTGGTATTAAAATTAAAACAATGCTGACTTCTTAAAATGGAAATACTTGAATAGAATTTGTATTATTTCTTTCTTAAGTGTTTTGTAGAGTTCATCAATGAAACAGCCTAGGTTTGACATTTTCTTTGTGAGAAGGTCAAATTACAAATTTGGTTACTTTTCTAGATATGAGACTGTTCAAATGGTCTACCTTTTGGATGAGTTTGATTATTTTTATCTTTCAAGGAATTGATCCTACTAATCTAAGTTGTCAAAATTATTGGTAAAAAATTATTCATAATATTTTCTTATTATCCTTTTAACATTCATAAGATAACTCTTGATATTGGTAATTTGTGTTATATATTTTTAAAGTAATCAGTCTGGCTAGAGCCTTATCAATTTTATTGATCTTTTCAATAACCACATTTTTGTTTCACTGATTTTTCTCCAGTTTTTTTTGTCTCATTTATTTCTGCTCTTGTCTTTTTCTTTTATTCTACTTATTTTAGTTACAATTTGCTCTTATTTTTCTTGTTTATTAAAATGAGAAGCTTAGATAATTAAATTGAGATCTTTTATCTTTTCTAACATAAGCATTTAATGCTATAAATTCCCTTCCAAGGAAATTTTAAACTGCTTCCCACACATTTTGATATTTTTTTGTTTTCATTTTTATTCCATTTAAAATATTTCTCATTTCTCTTATAGTTTCTTCTTTGTCTTCATTTGTTATTTAGAAGTATTGTATAATTTCTAAATATTTGACCATTTCCCAGATATCTTTTTGGTATTTTTCTCTAGTTTCATTCTTTTGTGGTTAGAAAACATATGTCATGTGACTTCAATTGTCTTTTTCTTTTATTCTACTTATTTTAGTTACAATTTGCTCTTATTTTTCTTGTTTATTAAGATGAGAGGCTTAGATAATTAAATTGAGATCTTTTATCTTTTCTAACATAAGCATTTAATGCTATAAATTCCCCTCCAAGGACATTTTAAACTGCATCCCACACATTTTGATATTTTTTTGTTTTCATTTTTATTCCATTTAAAATATTTCTCATTTCTCTTGTAGACTTGTTTTGGCTCAGAATATTATCTATTTTGGTGAATTTCAACGTGTGCTTTAAAAATATGTATTCTGCTATTATTGGATGAACTATTAAACATAGTTTCAAACAGAATCAATTATGTTAATTCGTTGATGGTGTTGATTAAGTCTTCTATACCTTTATTATTTCCTGTTTACTTGTTTTATCAATGACTAAGAATAGAATTTTAAAATCTCCAATATAATTTTGGTTTTATCTATTTCTTCTTTTGTTCTATCAGTTTTATTATACTTCATGTATTTTGAAGGTCTATTATTATATGCATATACCTTTAGGATTTTTATGTCTTTCTGTGAAATATCCTCTCATTACTATGAAATGTATTATTTCTTGCTCTAAAGTAGGACTGTCCAATCTTTTGTCTTCCCTAGACCACACTGGAAGAAGAATTGTCTTGGGCCACATATAAAATACACTAACAGTAACAATGGCTGATAAACTAAAAAAAGAAGTAGCAAAAAAAAAAAAAATCTCATAATGTTTTAAGAAAGTTTACAAACTTGAGCTGCATTCAAAGCCATCCTGGGCTGCATTCAAAGCCATCCTAGGCTGCATGCGGCCCACAGGCCATGATTTAGACAAGCTTGCTGTAAAGTCTACTTTGTCTGATACTAACACAGCTATTCTGGCTTTTTGTACTTAGTGTTTGCATGGTAAATATTTTTCAATTCTTTTACTCTTAACCTATCTTTGTCTGTACATTTAAAGTTAGTTTCTTTTTTTTTTGTAAAGGCATCATACAGTTGGGTCTTGCTCTTATTTTTTCTTAAAATCCCTGCCTTTTAATTAAAGTACTTAGGCTATTTACATTTAATGTAATTATTTCTATGGCTGAGCTTAAATATAATATATGACTATTTGTTTTTATGTTTGTTCTATCTACTCATTTCTTTTCTATTTCCAGTCTTCTTTTAGATTAATACTTTTTAAATGATTTCATTTTATTTCCACTCTTGGCTTATTAGTGACACCTGTTTGTTTTGTTTTTTTTAATGGTTACTCTAATGTTTACAATATACATTCTTATTTTATCTTGACTAATGTCAAATAATATTATACTATTTTACATATGGTTTATGAATCTTGTACCTGTTACTTGCACTTCTGTACTTTCACTGTGTGTAATTGATGCTATCAATTTTACTTCTTCATATGGTTTGTTTTACGTGTTTAGAATATATATTTTTTTACTTTAAACAGTCAATATTTTTTGTATATGATTTTTAAAAAGAGATAAAAGCAATATTTTGTATTTACTCACATACTTACCATTTCTGGCTCTCTTTAGTACTTTATGGATTTCCATCTGGTATCACTGAACTTCCTTTAATTTTGCTTATAATTCATGTTGGTTGGTAATGAATTTTGGTTGTTTAAAATATCTCTAGTTTGCTTTCAAATCTGAAGATATTTTTATGAGTAAAGTTTTTTTATTTTTATTTAAGTTAGTTTATTTTTAATTTTTGTGGCTACATAGTAGGTGTACATATTTATGGGGTACATGAGATGTTTTAATATAGGCCTGCAATGCGTAATAATCACATCATGGAGAATGGGGTATCCATCCCCTCAAACATTTGTTCTTTGTGTTACAAACAATCCAATTACATTATTTTTAGTTATTTTTAAATGTACAATTAAGTTATTATCAACTGTAGTCACCCTGTTGTGGTATTAAATAGTAGGTCTTATTCATTCATTCTAACTATTTTTTTATACTCATTAACCATCCCCACCTCCCCAGGAAAGATTTTTAGATTGATATTTTGTTCTTTTCATATGTTAAAGATGGCTTACCATTGTCTTCTGACTTGCATAGTTTCTTGTAAGAAGCTTGATACTATTTTGTCATTATCCCTTTTTACATATAATATCTTTCTTCTCCAGCTACTTTAAAAAATTTTTTCTTTATCAATTGATTTTGGTAATTTAATTATAATGTGGAAAAGTACATTTTATTTCATTCTGCTTGAATTAATTGCGCTTCTTGAATCTGAAAGTTTATAGGTTTTATTAAATTTGGAAAATTTTGACCATTGTTTAAATATTTTTTGTTCCCTCCCCTCTTTTTTTCTGAGGCTCTAATTACACATATATTGGCCCACTTGATAGTGTCCCACAGGTCACTATTACCCTCTTCTTAGTTTTTCATTTGTTTTTCTGTTTCATTTTGGTTATTTCCATTATTATGCCTTCAAATGTATTGCTCTTTCCTTTCCAGTGTCTATTTACTATTAATTCTATACAGTGTATTTTTTATTTAAGATGCTAGATTTTTTTTCTTCAGTAGTTTATTTGGATCTGTTTTATATAATTAATTTTTTTCTCCATGTCATGGTCATGTTTTCCTTTATCTTCTTAAACATACAGAGCATATTTATAATAGCTATTCTAACAATTTTTTTTTCAGATTCTTGTCTGCTAGTTCCACCATCTCTGTCATTTCAGGCTATTTCTGTTAATTGAGTTTTCTCATGCATTTAGTTCTTATTTTCCTACTTTATTGTAAGCCTGTTAATTGGTTATTGGTTGCTAGATGTTGTGAATTTTACATTGTTGATTGCTGGATTTTGTGGTATTTGTTTTAATATTGTTGGATTTTTGTCCTGGTGTACAATTAATTTACTTGGAATCAGTCAAATCTTTTAAAGACTTCATTTTAAGTTTGTTAAATTAAAAGAGTGGCCTTTAGTAGTATGGGGCTAAAGAATATCTGATTCCACCCTACACCTTATAGATTATGAGTACTTTCCACTCTTACTCTGTATAAACTCTGGGAATTGTTCTGCCTAAATATCCTGATGGTTATTTTCCTGGCCTCAGATAGTTTCTGCTCAGACACACACAGATGGGTATGCAGCCAAAGACTCAAGAGGACCCCGCTATAGATCTCGTGAGCTTTTTCTCTGGGCAACTAGTACTTTGACCAACAATATTTTACTGCCTCAGCCTCCCTGAACTCCTCTTCCTGTATTTTTACCTCAAAGAGACTACTGAACTTTGATTTCCTCATCTCTGCACTGCAGTCTGAACTGCCTCCTAAAGCAATAAACTGGTACAATTATTCAGCTGACCTTATTTGTTTACCCTCTGTCAGGAATCACAGTCTCTTGATATCTGCTGTTCAACATCTGTGTAGTAGGCACCTTCTAAGATGGCCCCTAATGCTCCCAGCTGTTATGGTTTGGCTCTGTGTCCCCACCCAAAACTCATCTCAAATTGTAATCCCCACAGGTTAAAGGAGGGACCTGTAATCTCCATGTGTCAAGGAACAGAAGTGATTGGATTATGGGGGTAGTTTCCTGCATGCTGTTCTTGTGATAATGAGTGAATTCTCACAAGAACTGATGGTTTTATAAATAGTAGTTTTTCCTGCACACTCACATTCTCTCCTGCTGCCATGTGAGAAGTTCCAGCTTGCCTCCCCTTCACCTTCCACCATGATTGTAAGTTTCCTGAGGCATCCCCAGCCATGAGGAACTGTGAATCAACTAAACCTCTTTTCTTTATTAAATTACCCAGTCTTGGATATTTCCTTAGAGCAGTGTGAGAACAGACTAATACACCCTCCTACTGGCCTTTGTACTTATATAACCCCCTCCTCTTGAGAGTGGGATGGATCTAGTGACTAACAAATAGAATAAAAGCAAGTGTGATAGGATGTTACTTCTAAGATTAGGTTACAGAAGGCTATGACCTAACTCACAGCAGACTCATGCTGGCTTTTGATGAGGCAAGCTGCCATGTTGTAGAGGACCAGATGGCAAGGAACTGAGGGCAGCCTTTGGCAAACAGCCAGCAAGTAACAGAGGACCTCAGTCCAATGGCCCACAAGGAACTGAATCCTGCCAACCACCACCTGAGTGAGCTTAGAAATGGATCCTTTTCCAGTTGAGCTCTCAGATGAGACCACAGCACTGAATACCTTGGTTGCAGCCTTATGAGAGACCCTGAGCCCAAGGACCCAGTTAAAACATGCCTGGATTCCCGAACCACAAGAATGGTGAGACAAAAAACACATGGACACAGGAAGGGGAACATCACACTCTGGGGACTGTTGTGGGGTGGGGGGAGGGGGGAGGGATAGCATTGGGAGATATACCTAATGCTAGATGACGGGTTGGTGGGTGCAGCGCACCAGCATGGCACATGTATACATATGTAACTTACCTGCACATTGCGCACATGTACCATAAAACCTAAAGTATAATAATAATAATAATAATAATAATAAAAGAAAAAAAAAAAAAAAAAAAAAAAAAAAAAAAAGAAATTGAACTTCTAATACTTTTAGTATGCTAGATTTAAGAAGTATTTTTTACTGCAACTAACTAGGAAATGTTTTAAGAAGTCAAATTTGATTGGGTGCGGTGGCTCACACCCGTAATCCCAGCACTTTGGGAGGCCGAGGCAGGCAGATCATGAGGTCAAGAGATGGAGACCATCCTGGCCAACATGGTGAAACCCCATCTCTTCTAAAAATATAAAAATTAGCCGGGCGTGGTGGTGCGTGCCTGTAATCTCAGCTACTCAGGAGGCTGAGGCAGGAGAATTGCTTGAACCCAGGAGGCAGAGGTTGCGGTGAGCCGAGATTGTGCCACTACACTCCAGCCTGGCTAACGAGCGAAACTATGTCTCAAAAAAAAAACAAACAAACAAACAAAAAAAACCAAGTCAAAGTCACATAATTTAGGTAAGTCTTTGCTAAGCAAGGCTAGTTTAATATTTTTGGTTTAATAAAAAAAACAGCTATCTTCTATGATTTATCAGTGTTAAGTACAATATAAGCATCAATTTTTAATCTACTTGGGTGTATTCTTTCTAAACTTGTACAGGTTTACTGTTCAAATAAGCTAGCACTACTTCTACTTAATAAAGTTATAAAAAATGTATATGTATTTAAAAAAAAAAAAAAAAAATTGTGTGTTGTTTTAAGCTGCTAAGTTTTGGAGTAACTTTTTACTCAGCAATGGATAACTAATTTCATCTGAAAATCATTATTTTATATATTCTGTCTGTTTTTGTCCTGTCATTTAAGATATAAGGATAAATGAGGTCTTTGTTACTCTATCTAGGTCAGAAAAAAGTCCCAAACCATTCAAATTAATATCTCTAAAGACAAGACCAAGATATTAATAGTTTGTAAAGCTTTTCAGATGATATCAATATACAGTCAACTACAAAAGCCACTGTCTTAAATCAGTGATTCATAACCTTTAATATTTGTGTGAATCACCTGGGAATCTTGTTAAAATAAAAATCCTGTAATCCCAGCACTTTGGGAGGCCGAGGTGGGCGGATCACCTGAGGTCAGGAATTTGAGACCAGCCTGACCAACATGGTGAAACCCCGTCTCTACTAAAAATACAAAATTAACCAGGCATTGTGGCAGGCACCTGTAATCCCAACGACTTAGGAGGCTGAGGCAGGAGAATTGCTTGAACCTGGGAGACAGAGGTTGCAGTGAGCCAAGATCACGCCATTGCACTCTAGCCTGGGCAACAAGAGCGAAACTACTTCTCAAAAAAAAAAAAAAAAAAAAAAAATCCTGATTCAGTAGGTCTGTAATAGGACCTGGGATTTTGCATTTGCAACAAACTCCCAGATCATGCTGATGCTGCTGGTTTGTGGACCACATCTTGAAGAACAAGGATTTAGATTATTGAGTGCCTTCTGTTTATTTCATCTGTTGAGAAACTTTAAGTTTCTTAACATCTGTACCAAAAGATATTTGAGTAGCTTTATTCTCTAATTCAAAAACACAACTCTCCATTATTGAGTGTCTCATTAAGTTATTAATTCAGCAAATATATTTTTTATATTTCTTGTATGACAACCTCTTTGCTAGATGAATGAGACACGGCCCCCTATCCCTTGTAATCTGCAGCCATTCTCAGTTTAATGGAGAAAGCAGACATGTAAGGAAGTACTTTATAATGCAGGCAGATAAGTGCAAAACTAGAAGCACAAACTAATTATGAACTCTCTATTAGGGTGCAATGATCAGGGAGTCTTTTGAAGAGGTGATATTTAAGTTAGGTTTGGAGATATGAATGGCCTTCCCAATGTGTGAGTTGGAGAGCGATGTTCGAAGAGAGTAAATACTAGGACTTCCAGCTCTGCTTCCTCTCACTGGTGGAGAGCCTTAATCTTAGTGTCTCAGGTCTGGATTTTGAGGCCTCAGGCCCAGATAACTGTTTGTTGTCATGCAAATTGCATTCTTGGTGGTCTTCACTGAAGTCTTATAACCTGGAGATAGGTATGCAGATTACACCTCACTGTCTTCACCCTCTGTGTTTAAGCAAACAAATTTAAGAGATATTATCTTACTTTTAGTCTCAAATTGGTTTTATTATTAAAAAGTTTCAACTGTCAAAAATTAACATTTTTATCTCTACTCATTTTATCAGAGTGGAGTGTAGGGGCGGGGAGTGGAACAGATAGACAACGCATGCTTCACATTTATTTTATACTTATCAGTGTTCCTGACTGTTCCTATCAGGAGAAATACCTGTTGTGAAACTTCTTTCAACGCCCTTCCAAATATTTCAGATTAACAAATGAAAGTAATAGATGACCCTAACTATGCAGAAAGCAAAGCACAAAAGTTTAAGCTTTTCTCTACTGGGACCGTAGGTAAGAGACTGTTAGCTTCCTTTGTGCAATGTAGGCTTATGAACTGAGGATAACCTAGAGTTTTTCCCCTTGAGGTGGAAAAATCAGTCCCTCTGTATCTCTCCACAATTTCTCAATAAATATTGGAGAGAAGAACAGTACTAGGTCCTCCCCACAGTTAGAACCTGAGGCCTCTTTGCTGTTGCTACACTGAGCCTAAACTCAGTGCGGCTAAGGGAATAAAATGTATACTTTCTAAGTATTCTGTGAGGTTTGTGGGCACTTTCCATCTAGACTAGCTTAGCTGAGTCCAGATGATTTGCATTGGCATCACTTATACACGTCAGGATTATTTAGGAATGGCTGGGACAGAGCTTCTATCTGATAGGTCTTTCATCCTCCAAAAGGCTAGCCCAGGCTTATTCACACAGTGGTGGAAGAATTCCCAGAGAGCAGCAGGAGACAGAAAATGCCAATGTGCAAGCAGTTTTCAAGCTTCTGCTTGCATCACATTTGCTAATGACCCACTTGCTAAAGCTAGTTACGTGATTGCAGATCCGAGTGATGAAATTTACTCCACCTCTTGATGAGAAGGCAGCAAAGTCACGTCGAAAAGGATATGCATATAAAGAATTGCAGTCCACCATAGGCAGCCACATCTTGCTTCTATTCTCAACACTCAGGTTAAATCATCCCGCACATCAGTTGTTCCTAGCCAGTCAAGTAAGTACAGGCTGGTCACTAATGGTAACTTTCAGAATTACTTGTTTGTTCATCTGCAAGCTTGACCCACTTGTTATTCATCTCCCACCACACAGCCACTTAAGTGGCTGCTCCTTTGAACTCTTGTCTCTTGTCTTGTTCACTCTCACTTGCTCACTCTTTTACCCCAAACACCTAACAATTCTGGCCTCTGCACATGTAGTTTCTTCAGGCTGGAAGGCCCTTCTACAGTTTATTCCTCTAATGAATGCCAATGCGTATTCTAATCCATAACTCATATATCTCTGCCATTCAATCCTCTCATGACCTCCTCAGCTGGATCTAGATAAGCTCTTACACCTATGCTCTCAGGTCACCTCATGTATAACACTAGGGTTGCACTGTAACATCACATCAAAATCCTTTATCACTCCCACTGGCCTATAAATCTCCAAGGTCAAAGAAAGCTTTTGGTCTTCTTCATCTTTCTGTTCCTGGTGCCTAGCCCGGGGTCTGGCTTGCAGTAGATGCCCAGTAATTGTTGATTGAGTACATATGGTGCATAGTAAATAAGACATAAGTAACGCCATACGCAGGTAGGTTACGTGGTCTGGTTGGAAAGACAATATATTTGCCTGTGAAACATCTGAAGAACAATATAAATTATTTGCTGCAAGAAATAAGAGAAGGAAAAAATATTTCCTAATTCAGTTTCCGGCGTCTTATCTACCTTAAGTTCTTCCCTTTCCATCATATCTTTTTGTCTCTCTCCACCACCACATCTAGTCTGTCATCATTTTTCTGCAGCTCCAGTAACAGGCTCTTTGGGTTCCAATCCTGCTCACTTTCTGACCTCATACAAGTTACAGGTTATCCTCTGAAAATCTCCTTTTCTTCGTCTGTTTTCTTAGGATCTGTGAGGATTAAATAAATCAAGACATCTAAAAGCACTTGGCCTAGTTCTTGATTCACAGGAGTGCTCAGTAAATATTAGTGTTTCTTAAGGTGCACAACATCACTGTTACGTTTCCAGGTCACTTCTACTGCTTTTGTTCTGTCCCTAGTAATTCCTTTCCTGAGTCATTACGATCACATTCTGGAGACTCTTTCCCCTAACCCATCCTGCAACTTTTACCTGTTTGCTTTTTCTAAAAGAAATCTGACCACATATTTTGCATGCTTCAAAACCTTCCTTGTTTTCCATTGCCTGCAGAATTCAATTGGAATTCTGGCTAAGGAGGCCAGAACCTGAAGGGGATGGGTTCCTAGAGCCAGAGCCGCTGGGAGGAGGTACTCATCCAACTATCACATCCCTGCTCCAGTGAAAGAGGACTGCCACTCAAGAGGGCTCATTTCTGGAGTGTTTACTCTATGCCAGGACTATACTGAATACTGTACCTGCCTGTACCTCCTTTAATCCTCTCAATACCCCTATGATGGCAATGCTATTGCTATCCTCGTGTTATAAATGAGGAAACAGGCTTACAGGGCTTAAGTAATTTGCCCAAAGTTGCAGGTAGGAAAATAAAAGGTGCTAGGGTATTTTAAACCCTTGAACTCCACCAGCACTTCTCTTAAATCATCTAAAACCATTTTAGGGTCTATTTATTTTAAGACATTATTAACAAAATATGCCTAAAGTAATATTTAGTGCTTAAAGACATCACAAATTCTGCCAAAGTGGCAGAGAGGCTTCATTCACTCTTGTTAGCTCATTTAGCACCAAGATTTGCTTAGTTTTATCTTTTGTTCCCATGCCAAACCACAGTTAAATCTTGGTGTTTGGTGGAGGCTTTTCCTGAGCACCACGTTGCTTATAATTTAAATCTATGTAGAACTGTTTGTGTTCCTGTAGGGAGATCCCTTTACCTGGAGTTTTCTGTAGTTGGCTCTGGGAATGCTGAGAGTGCACGCTTCATCCTAAGTATGTGCATGCACTGCTTCTCTCTGGCCAAATTGTGCTTACCCATAGCTATGTTGTACCTGGTTTCATTTCCCCAAGTATGTGGTTTTCTGCCCTTGTCAAAGCCAAGGATGAGTGGAGCAGTGAGTCACGTGTGATTGTCACTGTTTTCTCTACATTTTACAAGAGAACCCACAGAGACTTAACATGTTTCCATTCTTTTACCTGCTCCTTCTTAGATATAATAAGAGATCAGAGAAAAGTGCTGTGAATCACTTGGCAATGATGAACAATTGCCTACGGCAGAGAAATGAATATGTCAGGCGTGTGGTTTTTCCAAACCTAAAATATTTGCTTTCAATGCACTTAGCAGAGTTTTAATTACAGGGTGTTAAACCCTTGGAGGTGTCATGGTTACTCAGCACTCAATTTGATGATCATATGTAAAATAATAATAGCTTTATTGAGATGCAGTTTACATATATTCACAAAGTTGTGTGACCATCACCACTATCTAATTTCAGAACATTCTCATACTCCAGTAGCAAGCTCTGTATTCATCAGCTATCATTTTTATTATGCTCCTCCTCCAGCTCCTGGCAACCACTAGTCTACTTTTTGTCTCTATGAATTTGCCCATTCTGGACATTTTATAGAAATAAAATCATACAGCATGTGGTCTTTTGTGATTGGATTCTTTCACTTAGCATAATGAGTTCAAGGTCCACTCATTTTGTAGTATGTATCTGTACTACATTCCTTTTTATTGACAAATAATATTCCATTGTATGGATATACCACATTTAGTTTATCCTCTCATCAGTTAATGGATATCTGGGTTCTTTTCACTTTTGGGATGTTATGAGTAATGCGACAATGAACACTCATGTACAGTTTTCTGTGTGAACATATGCTTTCTGCTGTCTTAGATATAGACCTAGGAGTGGAACTGCTGGGTCATATGACAAATCTGTTTAGCTGTTTGAGAAACTGCCAGACTATTTTCCTAAGTGGCTGCATCATTTTACATTCCCACAAACGGTGTATGGGGGTTCCAATTTCTCCACATTCTTGCTGACATTTATAATTTGTTATTTTGATTATAGCGGCTATGAAGTAGCATATCTTTCTGGTTTTTAATTTTTACTTTTTGCAATGGACTGAATGTTTGTCTCTTCCCCATCTTTCTCCTCCACCTGCCATGTGAGGAAATCAGGAAGAGGGCTCTCACCAGAACCTCACCATGCTGGCCCCTGATCTCAGACCTCCCAGCCTCCAGAACTGTGAGAAATAAATGTCTGTTGCTTAAACCACTCAGTCTATGTTATTCTTGTGATAGCAGCCCAAACTGACTAAGACATCATGGTAAAATAGACATAAGATAAAGTTTATCATTTAACCATTTATAGGGTACAATTCAATGGTATTAACTGCATTTACAATGTTGTGCAACCATCACCACTATCTATTTCCAGAACTGTTGCTGTTTCCCAAACAGAAACTCTATAATCAATGAACAATAAATTTCCCATGTCCTTTCCCCATTGAGGTTTGACTTGTGTTTTGCTAATGGCTAATGATATTAAACATCTTTTCATGTGCTTATTGGCCATTTATATATAAATATATATATATATATATATATCTTCTTTGGAAATATGTCTGTTATGTCTGTTCAAATCTCAGCTCACTGCAACCTCCGCCTCCCAGGTTCAAGCAATTCTCCTGCTTCAGCCTCCTGAGTAGCGAGTTTTACAGGCACACGCCACCACCCCCAGCTAATTTTTGTATTTTTAGTAGAGATGGGGTTCCATCATGTTGGCCAGGCTGGTCTTGAACTCCTGACCTCAAGTGATCTGCCCACCTCAGCCTCCCAAAGTGCTGGGATTATAGGTGTGAGCCACTGAGCCTGGCCCCTTTGACCATTTTTAAATTGGGTCGTTTCTCCTTTTATTGTTGAGTTATATATTCTGACTACAAGCTTACTATCAGGTATATTATTTACAAATATTTTCCCTGATTCCATGGTTTCACTTTCTTGGGGAAGAAAGCACAAGTTAGTAATTTTGATAAAGTTCCATTTACCTATTTTTGTTGTTGTTGTTTGCTTGTGCTTTTGGTATCGTATCTGAGAAGCCATTGCCTAATCCAAGGTCACAATAATTTACCCCCGTATTTTCTCTAAGAGTTTTGTAACTTACATTTAGTTCTATGATCCATTTTGAGTTAATTTTTGTATATGGTGTGATGTAGGGATCCAACTTTATTTTTGCATGTGAATGTTTAGTTCTCACAGCACCATTTGTTGGAAAGCCTATTCTTTCCCCCATTGAATTGTCTGGCACCATGACTAAAAATTAATTAACTGCAAATGGACTTTCACATGTATTCCATTCATCATATGTCTTTCTTTGTGCCAGAACGACACTGTCTTGATTACTGCAGTTTGTAGTAAGTTTTAAAACTGGGAAGTATGAGTCCTCCAACTTTATTCTTACCTTTCAAGATTGACTTGGTTCTTTTGGGTCCCTTACATTTCCATATGAATTTCATGATCAGCTTGTCAATTTCTGCAAAAAAGCCAGTTGGGATTTTTATGGAGATTGTATTGAATTTATATATCAGTGTTAGTAGTTTTCCCATCTTAATAATACTATGTCTTTATACCCATGAAGATAATTTTCCATTTATTTAGGTCTTCTTTAGTTGATTTAAATATTGTTTTATAGTTTTCAGCATATAAGTCTTGTGCTACTTTTGTTAAATTTATCCCTATTTTATTGTTTTGATGCTATTACAACTGTAATTATTTTCTTAATTTCATATTTGGGTTGTTTACTGCCAGAAATACAATTGATTTTTGAATATTGACCTTCTATCCTGAAACCTTGCTAAAAGTGTTTATTTATTCTAATAGTGGTTTCTGGTGGATTCTTCAAGATTTTCTAAATATAAGATCATGTCATCTGCCATAGAGATAATTTTACTTCTTCCTGTCCAATTTAAATGCATTTATTTCTTTTATTTTCTTTCTTTCCTTTTCCTTGACTAATTTATTTTATTTTAATTTTTTTAGAGATAGGGGTCTTATTCTGTCGCCCAGACTATAGTGCGGTGGAGCCATCATAGCTCACTGCAGCTTCAAACTTGGGCTCAAGTGATCTTCCCATCTCGGCCTTCTGAGTAGCTGATACTATAGGCATGCACCACCATGCCTGGCTAGTTTTTTCTCATATTTTGTAGAGACAGGGTCTCACTATTGCTCAGGCTGGTCTTGAACTTGGGCGTCAAATGATTCTCCCACTTCGGCTTCCCAAAGTGCTGAGATTATAGGCATGAGCCACTGCAACCAGTCTAGAATTTCTTTAGTCAGAAGAGAAAAAGTCAAGAAGGGCAAGGCCAAGAATGTCTAGGAGCCCAGTATGTTGCAAATAAATCTATTTGTTGATATTCGTATTTTCTCATTCCCTGATTAAGAGATCTCTCTTCTCTGATTCCCCCATTTAGGAAGGAATGTGTAACTTAAGGCAGAGTACTTCTTTTAAAACATGTTGTTGGACGTTACCCAGTGATCCATCAACCAGCATTCAACCAGTTGTCTTTCACCTCCAATCTCCTATCTTATCCTAAACCACCATGTTGGACACAAGGGGTAGAAAATATAAAATTTAAACAATAGAAACCGATGAACTTAGGTTGCTTTTCATTTGTGTACCCCAACCACCAGATTATGGTTATCAGTTTCTTCTTTTTGGCATCCTCACCCTAGCTTGTGATATCTGATATATATTTTTTTTCTGTATACCCATCTATGTCGGTGTTGGGAAATAAATGTCCCAACTTCGGAAGCTATGTTTATCATCTGGCCTCTGCTGCATGTGTATTACTTAGCCTTCTTATTACCTGGCCAATATAGAGAATTTAAAGTGTCTTCATAAATCTAATTTTAATTTTCTCTCAATAAGAACTGGAAAATATGTCTAATTATAAGGATGCTATAGACTACAATAGAAGAATATTCAATTCCTACTAATAACCCTGAGAAGTCTGAAATAATGTGTTATTTTTGGAATTACTATATTACAGTTTAGGCTGGCACAGCTATTTTTCAGGGAAGCAGCTGTAAAATAATAGAAAGAACAGTATGTTATGAGTGCAGTCCTGGGTTCTTGTTCTTCTGCAATTAGCTTGGTGTGTGGCCTTGGCTAAGTTATCACTTGAGCTCTCTGGGCCGGAAATGAAATGTTTGAACTAAAGAATCCCTCAAGCACTGATATTCCATGATCCTGTGATATGAATGAGAGGTGCTGTATGTAAGCCTAGTAAAGTGGGTCTGTATGCAAGCCAGTGCAAGAAGGCCGTAACTTTCAGGAAGCACACTGCAGAAATGATGTCACCATAGCTACCAGGGCAGCAGAGTCTCTTGAAGAAGGACTTGCATGAGAGTTTCAATTTTACATCCCAGCACACTAGCTTGCATTGTCTTTCCCTCCAAAGACCACAAAGCAGGAGGGGAAGCATATGACAACATATGGTACTGGAGCATGTATTCTGGATGAGATAATTCTTAAGAACAGAGTTCATCTAAGCAGAAGGCAATACAAATTCACAATCTCCTGAAGATCGTGAGTGTACAGCCTAGGGAGTTTCCTCTTTGATGTTCCTCCCACTCTAGCCTAATGGCCATCCTGAAGTAGGGTCAGAGGAAGGCCCAGAAAAGGTCCCCTAGCTATATGCTTGGAGCCATTGCTCACCAATATGTGGCATGTCCCAGTTTGACCAAGGCAGAATCACTTGTTATATTAGTTCATTCTCACACTGCTATAAATACCTGAGACTGGATAATTTATAAAGAAAAGAGGTTTAATTGGCTCACGGTTCTGCAGGCTATACAGGAAGCATAGTGGCTTCTGCTTCTGGGGAGGCCTCAGGAAGCTTTCAATCACAGCAGAAGGCAAAGCAGGAATGAGGTGTTTCACATAACAGAAGCAGTGCAAGGGGGTGTGGGAGGTGCCACACACTTTTAAACAACCAGAACTCACTATCACAAGGACAGCACCAAGTGGGGGATGGCGCTAAACCATTCATGAGAACTCCACCCCCATGATCCGGTCACCTCCCACCAGGCCCATCCTCCAACACTGGGGACTATAATTCGATATGCGATTTGGTGGGGACACAGATCCCAACCATATCACCTACTATCTCAGATTATTATTATTATTATTTTTATCATTTTGAGATGGTGTCTCGCTCTGTCACCCAGGCTGGAGTGCAGTGGCATGATCTCAGCTCACTGCAACCTCTGCCTCCTGGGTTCAAGCAATTCTCCTGCCTCAGCCTCCCGAGTAGCTGGGATTACAGGTAACTGCCACCGCACCTGGCTAAGTTTTATATTTTTAGTAGACATGGGATTTCACCATGTTGGCCAGGCTAGTCTCTAACTCCTGACCTCAGGTGATCCGCCCACCTCGGCCTCCCAAAGTGCTGGGATTACAGGCATGAGCCACTGTGCCCAGCCTCAGATAATTATTAATAGGACCCTTCTCCTCTTTAAAGTCTCCTGGCTTAGACAATAGATTATATGATCACCATAAGAGCATGCTTATTCCTAGGTCCACCCATTTGTTTTTTTAAGTAATAAAATAAAATGTTGTTCAATTAAATCCCTTCACTTACTTCATTTTCTAACAGTATCAGCTTCCATCTATTGTGTACCCACTTGCAGCATGCTCTGGGCCAAGGTTTTAGACGTGAAATCTTATTCACAGTGCCTTAGAGGGTATCATTAGTCCCCTTTAGATATGAGGAAACTGGGGCTCTGAGAGGAGAAAAATAGCAGATCCAGAATTTGAACCTAGGTCTGTTGGCATCAGAAGCCTTTTGTCATTATGCTGCTCTGTGTTAAAAATAAATAAATAAATAAATAAATAAATAAATAAATAAATAAAAGAAAAAAGAACAGAACAAAATATTTTTAACCTTCAGGAAACGTATATTATCTCATTTGTATTTTTAGATTTAGAATGCTGATTAGTGAAGCACTTCAGATCCTGGCATCGACACCCATTGTGTCTTCTCTCTGTTCCTCAGTTTCCTCTTTGGGAAAATGGGACTAATAGTAGTTTCTACCTCATGGCAGGGTTGTAAGGATTAAGAACTAACATACATAGAGTGCTTAGAACAGTGCCTGGTGCACTGCAATCTCTTCTTAACTGTTAGTGTTATTGTCATCATCACCACCACCATCATCACGTGATCAATTATACTTGAACGAAGCGCCCCCACTACGCATGCTTCACTAATAAAGCTCCTGCTCTCCAGCACCCTCGGCTCTTTCCAACCGCTGCACCTCAGCCCGCCTGCCAGTTTCCACTTACCTTGCCATCTGTCTCTGGTTGTATAATTTCTCATTAACATCCTTTTGTTGTTATAATTTCAATGAGTACAAAATATGTAAGAATTTTATGTTTTTACTGCAGAAACATAGTTTTTCTCCTTCTATCTACCACCTGATTCATCCAGCTTTGAAAAGCTGCAGGGCTCTGCAGCAATACTTGAAACATTATAACTTGAAGAGGGAGAAAACTGGGGTCTGTGTGACCATTTCTCAATTTTGCAATAATTCACAGTATCACTTCACCCTCTAGTCTCTTTAGCTCTGAAATGGAAAGAACAACATTTAGTTTCGAGATTCTTATACAGAAGTTATAGTCTTAAGGTAAAGAATTGGTAGATAACTATTGACTTAGGCATCATAATGGTTGAGGAACTTAAAATGTTGAGAATCACATAGAAAACATACATTTAAAGTTAAATATAATCTTTTTCTTATTACTCAAAAGAATAAAATGTTCATTGTTATATCTTATTTTCATATATGTGTATTTCTAAATTGTGTGTATATATATAAACAAAAATGAGATCAAACTGAAGTACTGTTTTGCAGTCTGCTTTTTTCCTGTTACAAAGTACTGTAAACATCTTTCTATTCCAATAATATTCAGTTCTTTTTCAACTATTTTTGGCAGCAGAACTAATTTTCTGAAAGGAACCACCCTACATAAGACAGATAAAATTAAAGCTTTTGAGGTTGAACAAGGAATGTGAGAGCCAGGGCATCATCCACTCTGTCTCCCACTGGTTTTCTTCTTCCCCACCCTCCAGTTGTTGCCCCTGCTATGGTTTGGATATGGGTTGTTTGTCCTCACCAAAGCTCGTGTTGAAATTTGATCCCTGGTGTGATGGTGTCGGGAGGTGGGGCATAGTAGGGGATGTGTAAGTCAAGAAGGCAGAGCCCTCATTAATGGGGCTATTTTCGTAGTGAATGTGTTCACATTCTAGAGAGACTGGCTTAGTTCAGGGGAATGGATGAGTTGTTATAAAGCCAGGAGGCCCTATGTTTCTCTCTTAACATGTGTCTTCTTCCCCTTGAGCTTCTCCGCCATGTTGTAACACAGCATGAAATCCCTGCCAGAAGCCAGGGCCATGACCCTGAACTTCTCAGCCTGCAGAACTCTGAGCCAAATAAACCTCTTTACTTTATAAATTACCCAGTTTCAGGTGTTCTTTTGTTGCAACACAGAATGAACTACGGCATCTGAGGCACCACCAAAGAACCCTGTGGATCCAAGGATCATTACAGCATGCCATTATATATTTAACGAGCATCTCTTCATTTAGATTATTTCCAATTTTTTTCTTTCATAAACAACACTGCAGTGAACATCCTTATAGCTAATCTTGGCATGTGTTATTTATTTATTTATTTCCTCAGAACACCTTTTTAGAAGCAGAATTTCTGAGTTATAGTATAAATTTTTTAAAAAATCAATATTGCAAAAAATGTCTTTTTAGAAAGTCTGTACAAATTAACCTACTAACCTTGGGTATTTTCATTACAAAAAAATCTTGGCCAAATGTTTTGGTTCATGGCAAAACCAGAAAATTTAGAGGAAACACCAGATACCATTAAATAGAGGAAGAGAGACGAGAATCTCTCACCTCACCCTCTCTTTCCCCCCGATACTCCCTCCTTCCCTCAGTCTTCATTTCCCTCCCAAAGGAATTTTGTTCTTTAATGTTTGCAGAGATCTTGAAAGCAAAGGCCCTACCCTCTAAGAGTTTGCATTTTAAGGTTAAAAGATAATAAAATGTGAAGAAAAGTTTGCTCATTCCTAAGAACTGGGCTTAGGACAAGTTCTAACATAGAAAACACTCTTGAAGTAGGAATTCAAGAGTCAAATGACCCTAAGAAAGTAGGCACTTTGGAAGAACATGGCTGGTAAGGGCAGATAGATACAACCTGGCCATATAATGTAGGCTTACCCACCATGATAATCATTCATTTGGCCCACTGGGCACTGGACCTATGACTTTAGTGTTCCCAGTTTAATGGGAAGTCCTTGAAAAAGCCATCTAGGAGACCCTTCACGAAATCACTTCCAGCTACCTGAGGGGAAAGTGCTGTTTCCAGTCATCTGCCACATCACCTACAACTCTGAGATATCATGGTGTGAATAAAATCACACTGGGTTGGGGGAGCAGCCGTGGGTAACCAAACTGTGAAATATCATCTCCTTCAAGTTGGGTAGAATTTTTTTCCCTTTTTCCTCTTAAATAAGAAATTGGCTTAATTTTCCCAGGAGATTCTTATGTGCTTTGCATTGAATATCTTTTGAATTCAGGGAGATCTCTACAGATTTCTCTGTGGAGGGAAAAGAACTTGAGGAGAGAGTTGGTAGTGGTAACCTTGGGTACACAGCAATGCTTTACTTTTTTATTTGATTTCTCCTATTTTAGTAGGTCTCTGAAGGTCTTTAAGCTAGCATTGTACGTGCACTTCAAAGAACTTCTAAATTAAACTTAAAAGTCTTTCCACAACAATTTCCTAAGATATAAATCATCTGTTATACCACAGGTTACCAGAGACCCCCAACTCCAGACTCAATACTGCACCAGGGCAGTTGTACAGAACTCACTGCCTTTTTGAAAACCTGAAGCACACCTCATCTACTCGACTCTACTTTCCTAAAGATTCTCAATGCTGGCTGCACATACATTGGCACCACTTGGAGGACTTTAGCAAGAGATGCCTGAGCCAGCCCCTGATATTTGGACACAATTGGCCTGGGGTGGGGCTGGACATCAGACTGTTTTAGGAGTTCCCCAGATGATTCTGTCAGATTCCTTTGAACCAGAGCAACTCCATCTTAAATAGGAGCTAGGTAAATGAAGCTGAGACCCACTGGGCTGCAATCCTAGACGGTTAAGGCATTCTAAGTCACAGGGTGAGAGATAGGAGGTCCGCACAAGATACAGGTCATAAAGACCTTGCTGATAAAAAAGATTGCAGTAAAGAAGCCAGCCAAAACCCACTGAAACCAAGATGGCCACAAGAGTAACCTCTGGTCATCCTCACTGATACCCTCCCACCAGCGCATTTACAAGTGCCATGGCAACGTAAGGAAGTTATCCTATATGGTCTAAAAAGGGAAGGCATGAATAATCCACCCCTTGTTTAGCATATAATCCAGAAATAACCATAAAAATGGGCAACCAGTAGCCCTTAGGACTGCTCTGTCTATGGAGTAGCCGTTCTCTTATTTCTTTACTTTCCTAATAAACTTGCTTTCACTTTACTGTATGGACTCGCCCTGAATTCTTTCTTGCATGAGATCCAAGAACCCTCTCTTGGGGTCTGGATGGGGATCCCTTTCCTGTAACAATTTCGATTAAGAATCTTGAACTTTACCAAGTACTTCTCTAATTTCATCTTTTTGTCTAAGAATTTGGTTGAATTTAAAGTAGTCACTTTAAGGAAATTAAGAAAAATAAAGAAAAAGATTAGAAGAGAAAAATTTCTCCATTTTAACAATGCATTTCACTCTCCTAAAATAAAGCATAAATATTAGGGCAAGGTCATTAACTTACCTGGAGGAGGGCCGAGCACTGGGGCAAGGACATGGGCAGTGTGGGAGGAGACAATATGACATTAAGATTGGTTTAACATATGAAACACCTTCTTACAGTGTCACTACTAAATAGTTGGAATGGTTAAGAGCAATCATTCCAAGCCAAGTTCTTGGTGCTTCAGAAGGCTGCCATACTTTTTCCTCTGGATCAGGCGCTTAATTACTTCATTTGTCTGAGATCTCATCGTGGAACTCATTACTAAATCCATCAGGACCTAGAGGGTGTCAGGATGATGTAGCAGTCTTATAAATTTCTTTATATTATCTAGTAATTCTTATTGCACATTAAATGCTTCAGAATGACAGAAAGATGTAACTTATCATTGTGACTGGGAATGACTTTGAAAACATCTTTTTCTCCTTTTAAGAGGAGAAAAGAACAATGGAAAGAGTCTTTTAAATCTCCAAATTAGTATTTAACTAAGTTAGCACGAAACCTGTTCTCTTTCAAGCCTTTGATTGCTTTATTAGAAGTAATTGCTTATCTCGGTTTAAGAAAATTGGTTGAGACAGGTTACTTGCTTTCATGTCTCATTCATATCCACTTTATATTAAGTATTTTGAATGTATTTTTAACCCTTAATGTTTTGCAGACTAGACAGGAACCTACAGAAAGAAGAGATATGTTCTTTTAACATCAATATATTACTCTTATTAAAAATATCATTCTCACTAATGTCAAATGGTCTTTTGGTACCTAATGATTTGACAAGAACAAATACAACCATGTGGATTTGGAATCAGGAGAGAATAGGGTCATTTATCTGTGGTGCTGTGGGAGAGACATTTTCTTTTTCAATTTTCTTCTCCATTTTCTTATTACAATTACCGTTTGGGTTCATTATGACAACTCCCATCATTATGTTCCAGCCCACAAGCTGGAGAAAGATTGATGGTAGAAGAAAATACAGTCTTTGGCATCAAAGCTACATCTAGCTGTTAATATAACAGAGTAGAAATACATGAAATCCATTTATAAGATTTATGCTTATGATGGAGACAGTAGTACAAGGTATAAAATATTAAGATGTAGAACCTGAAATGTTGGCAGGTAGCATGTGAATTTCAATCATTTATTCATTCTTATTCATTCTCTCATTCTTTCAACAAATCTTGAGCATTAATTATGTGTGCATCTTGTACACTGAGCTTGAAATGAACTCTAATAAGACCCAGCCTGATAAGGGATGTGGGATGAGAAATATGCACACCGTGGCAGTTGGGGATAGAGGGCTTACTTATCTGGTTTTGACCATTGTGAAGGCTTGAGTTTTGATTCTGATTATCTGGTGGGAAACTCTAGGTCTAGGTGTCCATTATAATGATAACTAGTTTGTTCATTTGTTTGTTTTTAACACAAAGCTTTGTTGTGAATAACCAAATCTACAAATGAAAACCGTATATTTACTAATTCATTCTGTAGTACAGAAACAATAAAAGCTCCACAGTGAGTCAATACAAGCCTCTAATTTCTCCTCACCTAAGAAATTGGTAATTCTTCTTTAACTGTTGTAACAATGAGAAAAGTTTGGTGCAGGCTGGGTTACTTTCTTCCAACATAGTAGTGTATCCATGTAGTTGCCTCCTTTGATGTTTTTAGAGATGCTTTCCTTGTTGCAGGTCCCTTGTAACTAACTTCAGAGAGTTAGACTTTGTTTTTTTAACCTTGGGAAGGTCTGCTGTAGGTCTTGTTTATGAGAGCACTCCAAATGTTCCCTCTGTGGGATTTTCTTTCTCAGCTCTATAGCTTTGGGTGGGGTGTTCTAAAAACCTTTGAAGCAGAAGAGTCATTTCCTGTTTGGAGGCCTAAGAGTAAAGAAAGCCCTTTGTCATTGCTCAGAAATGGGGAGTCCATGACAATTGTTGTGCAAGAGCATTCAACACTCACCAGGTAGAAATGGGTAGATGGAGATGTTGCCCTTTAATCACTTCTTCCTCAACATCATGTAGGTTATAATCAGCACCGTTCTAGGCACTGGAGATGCAACAAAAGGCAGTGTTCCTAGCCCCAAGGAGCTTATAGTCTGGTGAGGGAGTCAGACAATTATGGAACCATGTGACTAGTGCTATGATAGAGGTATGCAGGCAGGGGATGGGTGCTATGGGATCATAGAGAAAGGTTACTTAATCCAGAAAAGTTAAAAGCATTTAAAGTTTTGTTAAGTAGCATAACTTTTTGAAAGTTGATTACTCCAAAACAATCTGGGAACTTTCTCTAAGATATTTTGTAGTTCTATACTAAAATATATACGTAAATATATTTATAAAATAATGAATAATTTTTGTGCTATGTTTGTTAAGGTAGCATTTTATTATTATTCAATTTCTTTAACCTTTAAAATGTGAGATCTATCAGGAGGCTGTCAGGGAAGTTTTCCTACGAAGATCTTACCAAACCTGAGACCTACAGAACAAGTGTCAGTAAGCCAGAGAAAGCCAAGAAGGGGAGAGGGTGTGTTCTGTGTTCTGTAAAGGGAAACAGCACATACAAAGGCTGGGAGAGGTAGGGTGTGATGGCTCATGCCTGTAATCCCAGCACTTTGGGAGGCCAAGGTGGGTGCATCACCTGAGGTCAGGAGCTTGAGACCAGCTTGGCCAACATCGTGAAACCCCGTCTCTACTAAAAATACAAAAATTAGCTGGCGTGGTGGTGCATGCCTGTAATTCCAGCTACTGGGGAGGCAGAGGCGGGAGAATTACTTGAACCTGGGAGGCAGAGGTTGCAGTGAGCTGAGATGGTACCATTGCACTCTAACCTGGGTGACAGAGCAAGGCTCCGTCTCAAAAAAAAAAAGGCTGGGAGACAAGAAGCAATGGGTTGGGAAAGTTGGGTTACTGCTTCCCATCCTGCATTGAAGAGGGAAGCCTAGAAGTAGGATGGAAGGGGGTGGAAGAGTAAGCAGGGGTATGACAGTGGAGAACCTTATATGTTCAACAAGGAGTCCAGGCTTTATCCTGAAGCCAATGGAAGAAGAGGGGATAATAAAGGCCTTTGAACAGGACTGAGACAAGATTAGATTTTTGGAGGATGAACTGGAAGAAAAAGACCGGAGGCAGGAAGACCAAGGGGACGCTGATGTAATAAACCAGGGAAGAGAAGATGGCAGTGTGAACTTAGGCAAGGGTCATGGAGAATTGAAAAAGATGATGGACTAGACAGTTACTTGGACTGGATTTGGTGACTGGCCAATGTGGGGATGAGAAAGAGGGGAGAATCCGATTCCACCTTGGCCACAGCCTGTGGGTCCAGGATGTTTTGTAGGTAGAAATGAGTTTTAGATATATGAGTCTAATTATACATATTTTAGGTAAATTTGCTGTAGAGACCAAGATAGCTTTTCCTTTCAAATCTCTATTGCATGAAATCACCTTCTAGCTTAGACATCTTAAAATGCAAATCTCAGGAGGTTTACTTCCCCAGGGAGGTACATCTGTTCTTTCTACCAATTGGCGTGGGTTTTGGACCTTGTTATTTTTGAATCAGTTACAGTCTCCCTGCCAGCTGAGGGCACATAACTTTTCATTACTGGCAATACTGGAGTCAAGGAGCCCTGCCTATCCTAACTCTAGGTCTGGAGTTAGAGCCCGTTGAGTCTGTGGTAGTTCCTTTTGCTTTTGGTATTTAGTTAGTAGGAAAACTGAGAGGATATTGAATTTCATTAACACTTCCTTAGAAGCACATTTCCTTAGAAGCGTGAATATTGCCTGAATTCTGAACACTCTGAATCTTCACCAAGAGAAGAAACAAAATGCCGTGGCAAAAGGGTAGGAGTTATCTTTGGTTCTCCTTTAGCTCTAGTCCATTTCTTGACATAAGCTCCCTCCATCCTTGCAGACCTACCCCCCATTTTGTATCTATTGACCTTCATTATGCCCTAACCTGCCTTCCCCTCCCCTTTTCTTGAGAATTTTACATATTTTGCCTTTCCATGTTGAACTATGTGTATCCCCTTCCTCCTCGGCCCTCCCCACCATAACTGTGCTGTTGTATTTCATCCATAAGATAGGCACTCTGCCCTATTCCAGCTCTTAAACCCTAGTGTGCTTCAGAATCACTGGAGATGCTTATTCAACTCCTGGGCCACTCGTCCTGTGTTTCTGAATCAGGAGAGCTGGGCCAGGGCCTAGGAATCTGCATTTTAACAGAAGGTACCCTCCCCTGCTCCAGGTGGTTCTGACTTGGTAAGACCACTCTTTGAGCAACCCCATACTCTGCTGTAGCAGAACAGCCCTGTTTTTTGGTCAGGAGACCTGGGTTTAGTTCCAGTGATGCCCTCCACCAGTCCTGTGGCTTTGGGGGAGTCACTTCAACTCCCTGAGCTTCTATTTCCTCATCTAAATCCTGGAGAAGCAGGGAGATACATTACACTGGAGACCTAAACTCCCTTGCCCCATGGCCTTCCCTTCTTTCCTGGCTGGAAAACCCCAAATCTGGATGGCTCTACTCTCTGCCTTCTCTTCCCTGCACCCAGGCTACTGAATGTGCTGAGAGAAAGTCATGGGCCCAGGCCAATGGTGCTGCCCAGACTAGCTTTCAACACCATGCAAAGGATCATGGCCCTCCTCCTGTCAGCAACCTCTCTCCTGCCTTACCAAATGCTCTTCTTTCTCCTCAAATGTCAGGCCCAGCCGTTCATCCTGCATCTTAACATGTGAACTTACCTTTCAACCTACAGAGAAAGTAGAAGCCACGACAGGAAATCCCTTAACTTCCTACCACCACACCTGCAAATGCACCGGCTTCCATACCTGTCCTTTCCTGCTATTGCATTGTCTCTCCTCTGGGATATATCATTTTTATCTCGGATGCTCTGGATCTTGCTCTTTCAGGTTCCTCTGTCTCTCCTGTATCTTCCACCTCTTCCCCTCTTCAATTATATTCCTACCACCCAGAGATTTGTGCTGTTAACATATTGATATAATCCTTTCAGGTTTTTAAAAAATATGTGTAAGAGTACATTTTATTATACCTCATTGGAATTTTTATCAATTAAATTTCAAAATGGAGTTAGGGGGAGCAGAGTTACTATGTTATGGGACCTATAGGAATTGGGCCTTACAATTGTGGGAGGAGAGAAATGAAGGCCCGAGATGAGAAAATTGGAGAAAGACAGCAGTCATTTGTCAGTCATCTGAGAAGCCAAGCGTTTCCTCCTGGATTATCCAAGTAGGTCCAGTGTGACAACAAGCGTCCTTATAAGAGGGAGGCAGAAGGATGTGACTACAGTAGTAGGAAATGTGATGACAACTGGAGCCATGCGAGGGTGGGGACCTGAGGCAACACATGCAGGTGGCCTCCACAACTTAGAAAAAGCAAGGGAATGAATTCGCCCTTAGAGCCTCCAGAAGATACCAGCCCTGCTGACACCTTGCCATTAGCCCAGAGAAACTGATTTCAGACATCTGGACTCCAGAACTGTAAGAAAATAAGTTTGCATTGTTTTAAGCCACCAAGTTTGTGGTAATTTGTTGTAAGAGCCCTAGGAAACAAATGCACATATCCAGCCACAAAGGGAGACCACCAAGGGAGCATCTCTGGAGAAGTCTGTAGAAAGCTGCTGCCTCTGTAGTTATGTGCTCTAGAGATCTGCAGGCAGCTGGTGCTGGGCCTGGGACCACTGTTGGTTGGTCAGCAGGGCTAGAAACAAGAGGACCTGGACATAAGAGTAGAGGAGAACTGGACCCCACTAGACACTCCTTTGTCTGTCCTTACTACATCTGACCGAAAATACCTGCAGAAAGCAATGGCCATTTTGTCACCTCTAAATTTCATACAAGCTCCTCTTGAGCCAGGTTTAGCCCATATAGGGAACAGAACTCTGGGACCCATAGTTTCCACCTTAACCAAGTTGACACAGCACATTCCAATATAGGATCATATGGTTTTATTGGTTTCCCACCATACTGAACATTATGGCAAGAGCAGTTTACTATATCGCGGGATATTCTTCCAAACTAATTTAGAAGAAACTGTGATGAACCATTATTTATTTAACTTTCCTTCTATTATTGTTAACTTAGGATGTTTTCCATTTTTCTCTATCAGAAACAGTGCTGCAGCAACTCTCTGTGCATACAAATATTCGTCAGTATCTCTGACATTTCGCGGGAATGGATTCCTAGAAAGGAGATTACTAAATTAAAGGAAGTGAATTTCTACGGAGCTTGATGATTCCTGCCAGACTGCTTTCCAGAAGTGATGTATCAGTTTTCATTCCTATTAACATTGGGCTCAGGCCAGCATTGAATATTATATTTTAAATCTTTTCAAAGAGACATTTCTTGACTATCTCTGATACTGGTGATCATTATTGGCTCAGGAATTGGATGTAAAGTGAGCTAGCTGGACTGGTGACACCTTCCCTTTACCTCCGGTGGGTTCCTACACCTTCAGAAGCTGCACCCTTGATGAAAGGGGACAACCTGTTCTGGTGAGGAATCTAGCATCTTTCAGTCAAGAACTTGGGGGAAGTATGTTGCTTAAAAATTAAATACATCCTCAGTAAACACGTTACGCACAAGAAAAACTGATGTTCCTATATCAGAAATACAGAAACGGAAATAGAAAGCAAGTGACTTTCCCAGGTATAGCTAGCAAGTCCCTAGCAGGGTCACACTTAGCATTTACTTTCCGAAAATTTTCCATCATGATTTAAGACATTTCAAAGCATCTATATTGTGCCAAAAATTAGATTCTGCATCACATATAGGAAAGCACAATTTTTGGCTTATTGCTTAAATACTAAGTCACATTAATTGGCTGTTTCCCATTGCAAATATTTGATTTAATAAGGATCTTTTCATCACACATAATTTTAAATGATCTTTTTGATTTTCAGCTTTGCTGCAACACAGATGAAACTAAAACAAAATTGTATAATGCTGAAGTGACCCAAGGAGAAAACCTCTCACACAGATAATTTTGTGCAGAGAGTGAGTAAGCAGTCTATGCCACATCTTCCCCAAATTTATATTTTAGCTGAAATGTAATGGTTAGACAGATAGTCAGTAATTGGTACAGTGAGAAGAGAAATTAGTTCTGACTTATCTTCTCTCCAAACTGCAAAGTGTATTTTTATATACAATTTCAGAATTATAATAAAATGATCTAGTTTCCATTCATCAAAATGAGCGATGCTGAATGTCTGATGACTGGCTTGCTTTCTGAAATCTTATTTTAGAGTTATCAGACTGTCTGAGATCCTTGGGAAACTTCTGCATTAAGTGAGCCAATTGGCAAATAAACATCTACTTAACATGTACAAAACTATACAAGGCTGAGATACAGAGGATGTGGCAGAGATGATCAGTGGTTATCTCAGAATGGTCTCTGAACCAGCAGCATCAGCAGCACCTTGGAACTGATCAGAAATGCTTACCTTACACATAATGGATCAGAAACTCTATGGAGAGGCTGGGCAGTTGTGTTTTAACAAGCCCCATGATGTACGCTAAAGTTATCTAAGAACTCTGATCCCAAGAAACAACTTAAAACACGCACACACACAGGAGTCAGCTCTGGAAAAGAGGAAATATTGTGTCATTAGCATATCAGAAAATTTGAAGAAGCCCTGAAAGAGCAAAGCTGATGTGTTCACATTCGCAGAGGAAACCATAGCCCAAATAATGTAGAAAAAAATATATTAGTAAGGGAATGAGAATGTTTTAGGAGGAACTCCAGAATAGGAGAATACTAAAAATGGCAGGGGCAAAAAAAAAAAAAAAATCGAAGAAATAATATAAGAAAAATTCCCAGCAGAAGCCGCAGCGGCCAGGAGCCCTGTACTCTCAGCCATGGTGAATCCCACCGTGTTCTTCCACATTCCAGTGGACAGCGAGCCCTTGGGCCGTGTCTCCTTCGAGCTGTTTGCAGATAAGTTTCCAAAGACAGCAGAAAACTTTCGTGCTCTGAGCACTGGAGAGAAAGGATTTGGTTATAAGGGTTCTTGCTTTCACAGAACTATTCCAGGGTTTATGTGTCAGAGTGATGACTTCACACGCCATAATGGCACTGGTGGCAAGTCCATCTACGGGGAGAAATTTGATGATGAGAACTTCATTCTAAAGCATACAGGTCCTGGCATCTTGTCCATGGCAAATGCTGGACCCAACACAAACGGTTCCCAGTTTTTCATCTGCACTGCCAAGACTGAGTGGTTGGATGACATGCCTGTGGTCTTTGGCAAGGCGAAAGAAAGCATGAATATTGTGGAGGCCATGGAGCGCTTTGGGTCCAGGAATGGCAAGACCAGCAAGAAGATCACGAGTGGACAACTCTAATAAATTAGAGGGGACAACTCTAATAAATTTGACTTGTGTTTTATCTTAACCACCAGACCATTCCTTCTGTAGCTCAGGAGAGCAGCCGTCCACCCCATTTGCTCGCAGTATCCTAGAATCTTTGTGCTCTCGCTGCAATTCCCTTTGGGTTCCATGTTTTCCTTGTTCCCTTCCATGACTAGCTGGATTGCAGCATTGAATTAAGTTTATGATTATGAAATAAAAACTAAATAACAAAAAGAAAAGAAAAATTCCCAGAGCTGAACAATGACACGTTTTCAGATTAAAAGTACCCACAAAATGCTAAGCAGGTTGGAATAGACACATCTTGGTGAAATTTCAAGACACTAAGGATGAAGAGCAAGTTTCTAGAGAGAGAGGAGAAAAAACAGATTACTTAAACAGGAGAATCAGTTTGGCATCAGAATTCTCATCAGAAACGCTGAAGACTAACAGGCACTAAGGAATCACTTCAAAAATTTATGAAAAATATTTTGAACAAAGTATTGGGTTCCTGGAAAAACTAACATTCAAGTTAGAGGGCAACAAGAAAATGACAATTTTAAGCGCAAGAAGTCTTGTTGCATTAAAGAATTTACGAAGGGGTTAAAGTTTAAAAATATTGAGCCATTTGGGAAACTGTATTTTAGTTTGAGAGAAAGAAATATTTGGATTACTGTCAGAATAATTCCCAAGAGAACATTTAACAAGATTACACATTTTTAAAAACAAAAGCAAGAATAAAAGAGAGAGAGAGAAAGAGGAAGAGGAAGGAAGGAGGGAAAGGGAGGGAGGGAGGAAGGAAGGAAGGAAAGGGAATGAAAGGGAAGGAAAGGAGGAAGGGAAGGAGGAAGGGAGGAAGGAAGGAGGGAGGAGAGGAAGGAGGGAGGGAGGGAGGAAGGAAAGGAGGGAGGGAGGGAGGAAGGAAAGGAGGAAAGGGAAGGAAAGAAGGAAGGGAAGGAAGGAGGGGGAGAGGGGCAGGAGGGAGGGAGGGAGGAGAAAAGGGAGGGAGCAGAAAAGGGAGGGAGCAGAAAAGGGAGGGAGGGAGGAAGGAAGGAAGGAAGGAAGGAAAATTTAGGAACAAGTTCAGATTTAGCAGCTTAGTTAAGTGGCAGAGAAAAGCTATTACCCTCTGATATCCATTTAGTGGCTTATGTAAAATGAACCGGTTTTGAAGTCCAGTTTCTTCCACTTGGAATTTTGGGTTTTACATGCACAGCAAGTGTGGCTAGTACTGCATCCTTGTCCTCCCTTCCACGGCAAGGGCAAAGGGCAAAAAACAGATGGACTTCCCTAAAGATTCATCATTGTCACCAGAAGAATAGCTGAGTTTCCTATAAGAGACTAGATGCCGTCTTCCTTCATTTATGCAACTGGGGGACAGGAAAGGTATTGTTTGTCCTGTGCATCAGTAGAGCACTGGTTTCCTCACATACCCATATAGAGCAGCTGGTTGTACTCACTTTGTCTCCCTTATTCCGGCATACAGAGAGTGTACAACTCAGCCATTCAGTGACAGTAGTTTTTTGACCCTGAAATATGTAAACAGAAGGATGGTCCAAAGAAATCACGAAGTAATCCTCTCATAAAAGTAGTAATAGCTAGCTTTGTGTACAGACAGATTTCACATAATTCTGATGCAAGCTTCACAAACAGTCCCATGAGGTGAGAAAGAAATATAATCATTATTTTTTTTTACAGAAGAATAATTTTAGGCTCAGAGGATTAAATAAAACATTCAAGAACATGCAGCAAGTTAGTCAGTCTGTCTCACTTAGTGAGGACTTTCTGTGTGTCAGAACTTGCTGTTCTGAACACGTCTTTTAAAAAGGGAGGTAAGTCCCTCAATGGGGAATTTATTGGCTAGCAGAGGCAGATGGGTGGTAAACATGTAAGGATATAGCCATAAAGATAACTTTAGGTACGGGAGATTGCCATGAAGAGGATAAAATAAGTCAAGTCACAGGGGATGACTTGAGCTACAGTGGGAGAGGAGCTGCTGCTTCAGAGTGGGTGGAGTTGGGGAAATTCTCTGGATTGAGACCTGAATGTTGAGAGGAAGGCATAAGAGGATTGGGGAAAGAGCAACCCTTGCAGAGGAACAAGCCCCTTGAGACAGCAATGAACTTGGCATGTACAAGGGGTACAAAAACAGACCAGTGTAGCTGAAACGCAGTGAACAAAGACAAGGCTGGTAGGAGACAGGGTCCAAGAGGTAGGAAGAAGCCAGTCATGTAGAACTTTGTGAGCCATGATAAGGCGTTTCGGTTCGGGTTTTATTCTAAGTGTAACGAGAAGTTTTGTTTATTTGTTTTCTTAAACATCTTTACTAAGGTATATTTTATATATCATAAAATTCAACTGTTTTGAGTGTGCAACTCAATGATTTTTATAATTGAATTAATTAATTTATAATTATAATTATATATTAATTAATTATAATTCAGGAGAGCAACCATCAACATAAATCAGTTTTAGAACATTCTTATTCTTCCGATAAGATCCCTCAGCCCACTGAAAGTTATTCCTTTTTCCATGCAGCTGCTAATCTACATTCTGCCTCTCTAAATTTGTCTTTTCTGGGCATTTCTATAAATAGAATCATACAATATATGGACTCTGGTGCCTGTCTTCTTTCACCAGGCATAATGTTTTTGAGGTTAGGTAGGATATGTCAGTAGTCTGCTGTTTTTTAATTGCTGAACAGTGTTCCATTGTATGGATATGCCACAATTTGTTTATCCATTTATCTGTTGATGAACAGGTAGGTTGTTTCCAGTTTTTGACTATTGTGAATAATGAATGCTGCTATGAACAGTTGTGTACAAGTTTTTATGTGGACATGTTTTCTTTCATTCCTCTTGAATACATACCTATAAATGGAATTGCTGGGCTATATAGGAATTTCAGACATTGCCAAACTGTTTTCCAAAGTGACTGCACCATTTTATATTCTCACCAGGAATGTATGAAGCTTCTCATTTTTCAACTCACCAACATTTTTTGTTGTCTGTCTTATTTATGGTAACCATTCTAGTGGGTATGAAACTATACCTCATTGTGGACTGAATTTGCATTTCCTTAATAGTCGACTAATGATGTTGATCGTCTTTTCATGTCCTCCATTACCAATGGAAGAGTTGTAAGCAAGGGAAAAGATATGACATGATTTGTGCTTTGAAGACCAATCTGGTTACTAAATGGCAAGTAGATTATGGGCATTTGGCCAGTTAGGAGATGATTGCTATAATCCAGAGGGAGATAATAGTGTCTTAGACTTGGGTTATAATAATGGAGGTGAAGAGAAGGAGTTTGAATAGAGATACATTATGAAGGTAGAGACAGTGGAAGTGGCTGATGGATTGGATATGGGATGTGGGGAAGAGAGGTATTTAGGCAAACAACTGGGTAGGTAGTGGTGCCATTTTTTTGCCAAGGGGAAGCCTGATGGTGGTGATACTGGGGGGTTGGTCCTAAACAATACCTATTTTGATCACACTGCATTTTTGGCATCTATTAGACATCCAAGAGGAAATGTTGAATATGTAATCAGGAGCTCAGGGGAGAGTTCTGAGCAAGAGATAGAAATTTGAGTCATCAGCATATAGAGGGAATTTAAAGCTTTAGGACCCAGGGAGAGAGTGTAGATAAAAGAGAATGGAGTGGAGAATAAAACCCCAGAGGCATTTTGAAAAAGTTGCTTATGGAGATCAGAGGGTAAGGAGGAAAATTTGAAAATTAGGATTGAGGTAAAGTTACGCTAAGGGAAGCATCAAGAAATATGTTCATTGACTGTACTGTCCATGATGTAGCCACTAACCCATGTGGTTCAGTGAGCATTTGAAATGTGGCTTGTTGAATTGAGATGTAAGTACAAAATACATACTGAATTTTGAATATTTAGACAAAAACAGAAGAGTGAAGTCTCAGTAGTAATTGTCGAAATGATATTTTAGATATACTGGGTTTGATAAACTGTTATTAAAATTAATTTCACCTATTTGTGCTTTTAAAAACGTGGACACTAGAACATTTAAAATTGCATATGTGGCTCATATTATATATATTTTTTTGGGAGGCAGTACTAGTCTATAATGTTCTACCCACAGTCTCATCCTGGTTTTCCAGAAATGTTACTGTGGCACTTTAAGGCCTGTGTAGGAACTTGAATTTATATAAGAATTCTGTATTTCCCCCCTTCTCACTACTGCACTTGACTATTAAAAATTTTTTTAAAAATAGTTCTGTAGATATTTGCTACAAAGCTTTCTTAAGGTGCTACTAGGCATAGATGACATCAACAACCTAAAAGAAGAGTGTCACTGTCTTGAGTATTTTGAGTATGTGTTTACATTGTGCAGACAGACCAATATTTTAGCAAAGACAAAGCCACATGGATCATTTGATCTTTGTTGAGCTGGGAAACTGCAGTTAAAATGGAGATACTGGCCGGGTGTGGTGGTTCATACCTGTAATCCCAGCACCTTGGGAGGGCGAGGTGGGCGGATCACCTGAGGTCAGGAGTTCAACACCAGCCTGGCCAACATGGTGAATCCCCATCTCTACTAAAAATACAAAAATTAGCTGGGCGTGGTGGTACGTACCTGTAATCCCAGCTACTCGGGAGGCTGAGGCATGAGAATCACTTGAACCTGGGAGGTGGAGGTTGCAGTTAGCCGAGATTGCACCACTGCATTCCAGCCTGGGCAAAAAGAGTGAAACTCCGTCTCAAAAAAAAAAAAAAAAAAAATGGAGATACCATATCCTTGATAGTTGTGAGACTAACATGTCCTTGCTGGCTACAAAAAAGTTCAATCAAATAAATTCCTTCTTCCATCTGGTTAAATACAACTTGATTACATGAAGAGAAACTTAATTGTTTAATAAGGTCACCATATGAATTAGAAATGACTTGATTTTTTTTCTTTTCTTTATCATCTTTGAGATTCTTTACATACAATAAAAATCAGTTTTTCATCAAGTTCTTGTCCTATTGCTATTATGGCAAGAGTTTCCCTTTAGAAATAAGAAGAATTCCCTTTGGCTGGAAATCATAGAGGCAAATTGTGCAGATACAAGGTGGTGAGACTTCTTCACTCTTTTCCCTCACCCCAGTGAATGAGGTCATTTGAACAAAGTAATTCCCTCAAAGGGGTAGAGTTACACTGTTTTTATGTTTTACACGACAGATGATTGGGCAGATTTCATACATAACCCCGTGGGAGATTTTGCAGTCTCAATATAGAAATTTCCCTAGTGCTTCTGATTAAAATACAGAATCAAGAGCTATAGTAACAGCTCATCCATTCAGTTCAATGGAGGATTGGAGGCTGAGTTTTTTATAGGTTGTTAGAAAATGGGAGCTAGGGCAGGGCACAGTGGCTCACACCTATAATCTCAGCACTTTGGGAGGCCAAGGCAGAAGGATTGCTTGAGCCCAGAAGTTCAAGACCAGACTGGGCAACATAGTGAGACCCTGTTTCTACAAAAAACATTTAAAAATTAGCTGGTTATGGTGGCACACACCTGTAGTCTCAGCTACATGGGAGGCCGAAGCAGGAAGCTCACCTGAGCCCAGGAGGTCAAGGCTGCAGTAATCTGTGATCGCACCATTGCACTCCAGCCTCGGTGACAGAGTGAGACCCTGTCTCAAAAAAAAAAAAAAAAAAAAAAGAAAAGAAAAAAGAAAGAAAAAGAAAAAGAGAAAAAAAATGAGTGTTAGAAAATATTATTAATCGGTCATATTGATCCAGGTTTCCAGGTGGTCATTTCTATAAGGCTAGATCCTGCCTGTCCTACATGTGGAAGTTCTCTGAGATTTTACAGTACCTTCCTCAGACAAACTTTTGGAAGAAGTATGACTTTTCTGGATGTAGAATACAAAAATTGTTCATTTACTGCTTTGGTTCCATGTATGACGATTTTAGTTTGCTGTAGCCCTTTTAGAGTTCTACTTTCTGTTAATATTTGTAACTGCTCTTAATATTCTATTATTTTGTGTGTTATACAAACACAGTTAACATAAGGAGGAGAGGGTTCAAATTTCTATCACTTAATTTTTGAAGATCTTGAAAAGAGATGGTTCTTTTATTTAGTTCAGGACTGAAGGTAGGGGGTTTTTGAAAACATGCTGCTGGGCTTCTGAGAGTAAACCTTATGTCAGCAACCCCTTTATATGTTAGATACATTTTAAGGGAAAGAGAGATCATTAAAGAGAGAAAGTGGTCATGCTCTTCAACTCTGTAGTCCTGGGAACCAGCCACAGGAATAATAGTGTTCCAGCCAGAGTAATCAGAGCAGATATGGCTAATAGATTTCAACCTGAGTTGAAATAATAAATGATTGATAGGAGCTGCCTGCAGCACAGCTGTGTTAGAAAGGATTTTGAGGCCACATCTGGGTTCATAGGACAAAGTGTGATTAATGATGTCTGCCATGGTTGTGAGAGGAGGTAGTGGTGGTAGCCATGCCATGTATTTTTAATCCCCGAATGATAATCTTCTGATGAACAGAACTATTCATCCATGAGGTTTCCAGATTGCAGTCGGAAGATTATGGGCATATTCGGACAGCATGGAGATAAGATGCTAATTCTATTTGGGCTGAGTTTATTCAACTTGTAGTCAGAATGATTTTCTGACTTGCCAGAGCCAGTAAATTGGAGAATAAAGTATGTAATATCTGTATTCCCACTGCTTGGCTTAAACGTAAACACAGGACCATAATGCATCCCAATATAGGCGCAAATAGGATGTTACACAGAAAATGGGATATTAGGCTGTTTGAATTATCATTTTAATAAAAATCTTGTGTTCTAGAAGGTAGGGATGGATTCCTTTTTACTTGCCTTATTTTATGCTTTGTTTAGTCAACACATGGAAATGTAAAGAAGAGAGTAATATTTACCCATAATGCCTCTGCCAGAGATAAATATTGCTAATATTTTGGTGTGGAACCTTCTAGAGTCTTTGCTATGTATATGTTTAAATCTGTTGGGATTATATCATAGATCCTGTTTATAGCCTAAAGTTTTCATTTAACAGAATTTAGACTTCCTTCTAAGTTAATAAATATGACTGCATTATAGTATTTAATGGATCAATAATACCATCTCTTTGATGAATACCCTTGTATATAAATATTGTGCACTAATTACTTCCTTAGCATAATTTTCTAGAAAAGCATTTGCTAGGTCATATTTATAAATGTTTGTTTTTATTTTAAGGGCTTTGATACTGTCTTCCAAAAAAGTATTAGCAATATACTTGATAATTCTTGAAGAGTATGACATAAAAAGCCCAATGCATTTGCTAAGATTGCTACTCTGAGAGGACAAGACAGCCCGAGCTGCCCCATCCACACACCCACACAGTCTCTTTCTCTACTCGATGATATTATATATCTCGATTGTAGAGACCGTAATAATTCAAAACCGCAGCAACCAATTCAGAAGCAGGTATGTGCACTTGGAGCCTATGGAGTGGAATTGGATAAGATCACAGCGGGTTGCTCGATTCTACAGACTAAGCATAGTTCCAGCTGTCCCAAGACTGCTGAGCTCTCCCAAGGAACCAAGCAATTCTGCCTTGTACTTCCTAGGACTTGCTGGGCTCATGCAGACAGATTATGCAGATCCCCTGCTTCCTTCTATTGATTAATCTTTGAGGTTACCTGCAAGCCTGTGGAGTTTGAGAGGCTGGAGAATGGAGAGCTGAAGTCTAGAGGAAGACTGGGATTCAATTTCCTGGGAGCGCTTCCCCTCAGAATGAACATTCTAAGGAGGGTGGAGTTAGTGACCTCCTTCAAGGAAGGCTCCCACTGTCAGTGGGTCAGTTTTATTTTATCCAAATGTCTTTTCTTTTCTTTCTTTCTTTTTTATTTGTATAAATGTAAAGGGTACAAATACAGTTTATTCCTCCTGAGACGTATCTATCTTTATCCCATTACATCATTTTATTTTGCCTTTGTCATTTGTGGCATCTGAACAAGTGTTCAGTGTTGCGTATAAATATAAAAATAAATGACTCATACATCATAGTTAACAGTATCTATAAAAAGTAGGAAATTAAACCTTAAATAATCTATGCCTATACAATTTAGGGGAAAAAGTTGTTACTGTTTCATTTTCAAATAATAGAATCAGTATTTTGTGATTCTAACTTCAGAGATTTCATTCTCCCTATAAATTGTTGTGTTGGTACCTTTTTAAAACTAGTAACCAGAGCAACTAGAGCTACCTCTGCACATTGGAATGAAGAGTGAGCTAGAAGGCATGATAGAAGACTGTGAGCTCACGATTTGCAGGGCGAGTTTCCAAACACACCCAGCCTGGAATGAACAGTCATTATCAGTGGTAACGGAGTTTAATTTCTGACCTAGAAAATCCATTGTGGAAACACACACACACACACACATACACACACACACACCCTTCCCAAGATACTAGATAAAGAGAGCAAATTTTCAAATTCCATTTGTTTTCTTTTGTCTTTCTTTTCTTTTTTTTTGAGACAGTCTTGCTCTGTCACCCAGGCTGGAGTGCAGTGGTGCTTTCTTGGCTCACTGAAAACTTCCCCTCCTGGGTTCAAGTGATTCTCATGCCTCAGCTTCCCAAGTACTGGGATTACAGGTGCCTGCCACCATACCTGGCTAATTTTTGTATTTTTAGTAGAGATAGGGTTTTACCATGTTGACCAGGCTGGTCTCAAACTCCTGACCTCAAGTGATCCACCTGCCTCAGCCTCCTAAAGTGGTGGGATTACAGGCATAAGCCACCGTGCCTGGCCCCATTTGTTTTCTAAAAACAAATTTAAAAACTTTTAATTTCTTATTATCAGGCTATAAATAGATTTGATGCCTTTCCTAATATGTGGACTATGCTATATTGTTTGGAATTGTGCCATTTAACTTGACTTCTTTTTACAAACATTTTTAGTTTCACTAAATATTTTTTAAAAATATGACTTTTAATGACTGCATAGTTTTCCACAAAATAGATATCAGATTAATTTGACCAATTTCCAAATTATTTCTTTTTTATTATAATAAATTATATAATAAACATCTGTATACATAAATCTTTCTATGCATTTCTGATTCTTTTCTTAGGATAAAAATTAGAATTGAGCCAGTCTGAAGAATTTTATCCCATTTATATTTTAACTTATTTTTAAAAATTGAGATTATATTGTATATATAGACTGTCACTCAGATTTTTCGCTTGGCAAGCTGTGGGCATTGTTCCATGTCATTAAGTATTTATTGAAAACATGATGGTCTGTTTTAGGGGCCACATGATAATGTACCTTTTGAATATACTGTTATTGATCCTTTTTAAAAGCCATTTTCCTACTATTGAATTATCCAGTTGTTTCTACTTTTTTGATGTTATAAATATTGCCATTGTGGACATCCTTGCACATATACTTTATTTCATTAAGAAAACATTCTATCACCGAGCTTCTTAATTTTTTAAGAAATTAAAAGTTTTTAAATTTGTTTTTAGAAAACAAATGGGGCCAGGCACGGTGGCTTTTGCCTATAACTTCCAAATCTCCGTTTCCCAGTGGATTATTTTGAAGAAAATAGCCCAGGACATTTTTGTTTCATAAAGTACAATAGGAAAGTGATCATTTGGGGGCAGATAACAGCATTACAGGGTCTTTTTGTTGGACATATCTGAAGTTTTTAACTCGGCAATTTCTCAGAAAAGTCTTAAAGATTCACAAGAAGTAGAAAACAACATTGTTAAAAAATGTGATTTTCAAGCAAACACACTGTTCTTAATTTTATATTAGTAAATTTTAGGTTTTGCCCGATTGTCTGAAAACAAAGGAGTCATCATTAGGATATTCTGGCCAAAGACTGAGATAGAGAAAGTAATTGCTGCCCTTCCTAAATAAGCAAATGTTACCTTCTGAATATCCATAAATGGTAAAAAGAGAAAATGCTAAATATAACTAGAAGACATATTTACTTTATAAATTGTGTAAAATGTTCTGTAATTTCACTTAATGCTTTTAGTGCTGCATGTAGGAAGAAAGAGAGGAAATGTGTGGTTCATAGGAGGAGAAAAACTGTTCATTATGAATTCTCTAGAAATGCAGTAACAGGCTTTTTAGAGTGTGATGTATCATGTACCCACCCACTCTGAGCTGTGTGAGGGAAACTAAAACTATAAACACATCCCTAAAATATTTAAGTACGTCAGAGATCAGGTATCAGTAACAGACACTCCCCATCCTTAGAATCCAGCCATATTATCGCTGCACAGAAAATTGTCAGCCTCTTTCTCACCCACACTCGCCAGCTTCCTCACAGAAGCTCCTTTCCTAGTTAGTCAACAAATATGTATTCATTACTCACAGATGATCCAACAAGATGTTAGGTCTTGCTGTTAAATCTTTCCATTCACAATACTATTAGATCAAAATTATTATTTCCAAACATACGACCAATATTTCCTTAGTTCCATTTTTGAAACCATCTGTCTGCTTCCTCTTTTCTTCCCTCACTAACTTTAAGCCCTTTGGTCTCTCTTTGAAGCAGTCATATTCAGCCTTCTTTTCTTCTCTTGTTTTCTTTAGTAGCATGTTGTTTTCTTATTTATCCCACCATTTTTTTTTATTTTCAGCATTATTTTCCCAACTTTGTTCTATTTTCAGGCTGCCACCTAAGATTTGATTGAGTCTTACCTTATCAACCGCTCTCCCTTTACATCCTGGTAAAAAAAAAAAACAAAAACAAAGCAAAATAAAAACAATAAAAACTACTGTCAAGGCCAAACATTCACCCCTAAAATTATTGCCTTGCTTTTCTGCTAGTGGAAAGTTAGCCCTACTAAGGTAAACTTATTTTATATATACCTTTATTAAAAATCATAAGTTCTAACTAGAAAAGGTAACTTTGGAAAAGCTTTGCTTTGTAACCCCAGACCATTTGGAAAGCAATTTTACATACAAAATCGTGATTCAGGATTGACTGCTCAAAACAGAATCAGAGACTTGAAGAGATGGTAAGAACTTCTAGTTTGGGGAAGAGAATGTCCTAGGATACTCATGCTGTAATTGCAGAGGAAATATCAATTTCCACTAATATTTGTAGAAATTTGGAAAGTGGGTGGGGAGGGAGAGGAACAAGGATGTGTTCTAAAAAGAAGAGAGCTACAGGAGAATTGCTTTATCAATAGTCTAGAAAAATAAGTGGTTTCAGGAATGTTCCATAATCAGAAATAGACAGAGATGTACTAATAAAGGAAAGTGATCCAGAAATTTAAGATTTGATTCTTAGGAGGATAAAGGGTAAGTTAATCCTATTTAAACTCAGGATAAACCCAGGATTAAATTAAGCAGTGATTAATAACAAGGATTATGAGAAAGGAAGATGCAATTGTATCAAGTATCTGACATTTCTTTAAATAATATCCTAATTATATGTCCTATTTAAACAGAGCAATTAGTAATACTAATAAATATTTGTGCTTGTCTGTTTTAATAAAAAATTTTACTTTCATGGACAGAAGCACAATTACAGGGGAAAACATACTGATCTTTCTCACTTAATAATGCTTATGGGACATCATTTCTGGGAGCAACAAAACCATAACCACCACTAACAATATGGCAGCTAACACTATTTATAGTTTAAACGTTTATAGTCCAAGTCCTAGTGATGGAATAGAGTTCTTTAAGAATTGACCTTAGAAACCCAAATTTACCAAATGATAGCAAATGCGAGGCCAACTAAGAAATAAGTAAGTTGCCTTTTTCCTAACAATCATCAGCAAACATTTTAAATTATATAATTTGATCACTTATTATGTGCCTAACCAATGTACGTGTATAATACCTTTGAAATATTATCTAATGTATTTTTTGGTTCCTGTAAAGTCTTAGTTGCCCTGTTTCCTCCCCATTGTATCAAAGGTATTTATTGTCTAAGAAATGTTGTATACTGTAGAATAAAGCAAGTTTTACATTCAAGAAAGTTTTCAAAGTCCAAAGCAAAGAAAATAGGACGGGGAGTTCAGGAAGAGAATGTGTGGAGTGTTCTAATTATTATTATTGCATAACAAATCACCCCCAAACTTAGTAACTTAAAACAACCATTCAGTTTGCTTATGATTTGGGAGTCAGGAATTTGGGAAGGGCTTGCTGGAGGGATCCTGAGATACTGATGAGGGCTCCAGTCGTCAGAAGGCCTGACTCAGCTGAATGTCCAGGGCATCTTCCTCCTTGAAAAGCAATTATACTAGAGCTCACCTGGGCTCACCAGAGTGTCTACATGTGGTCTCTCCAGCATGGTAGTCTCAGGGTGTTTGGAATTCTTCTAGCTTCCCTAGAGCAACATTCCAAGAAAAACAGGTGGAAGCTACATGGCCACTTATGACAGGACCTTCCAACTTATGCAGCAATCCTTCTTTTGGTTAAGAGCATTCCATTAACTAATAGAGCATTCTATTGGTTAAGAGCAAATCCCTAACGTCAACCCATATTTAAGCAGAGAGGACCTAAATCCCACCTTTCAGTGGGAGGAATATCAAATAATTGGAGGACATGTTTAAACTGCCCCCCAAGGGACTGGATCTTAGTTCAGTTTTGTCAGATCTATAGACTTCGAGTAGTTGTCAAATTGTTATGGTGGAGAGAAAGGCTGAACAGGATTCTAAGTATATAGACACTTATGGGAGAGAGACTGGAATAGAGTCCAGTGAATAATCTAGTTGGCAAGAGTGCAAGGTTTGTGGAGAAAGGTCGAGAAAGTGTACCTGAAAAGATTGTGGGAATTTGCATGCTAGGCTAAGAATTTTGGTATTTACCTTATTATCAGTGGGTAGCCCTTGACACACAGGAGAGTGGCATGATCAAGGCAGTATTTCCAAAAGATTGATCTGGCATGGAGGTACAAGATCATTGGAAGGGCCAGACTATAAGAAGGGAAGTCATTTATAAGGCTGTTGGAGTAATCTTAGAGTGATGGGGCTTACTTGAGTCAAGGAAATGGAATTTGACATGAGAAAGAAAGGATGATTGGAGATTATGGTAAGGAAAAGTCAACAGACTTGATGACTGATTGGTTATGGAGAAAATCTTGCCAACTGGAGAGTTAGTTGCATCCTATGGAGGCAACACAATGTAGCTCAGGTTTCCTGTGTGGGCAGCAATGTGAAGAATTCTTCAACTCTTGAGGAGGTAGCTCCTGTTCCTACACTAGACATCTAATTGTAATTAAATAAGTACAATTAATCTTCATCCAAGCAATATAATATGTAAGATCATGGTTTTAAATTAGGAACTGCAATAGGTCAACATAATTGTGAATTTCTTCATATTTTTATTTATAAAAAGCACTCAAGAAAACATAATAATAACATTGAGAACAATAGCAACCAACAATTGAACTTCATACTATCTGGAATTTTACCCTACTCAAGAAGAGCTCTTGGCTTCCCCTGTTGGTAATCCATATTTCCATTGGTATGAACAGGCTAAGAATGGATACAACTCACTGTTTTTATTTATGGTCCATTCTACAGCTTTGAAATTAAGTTGATATTGTGTGTTAGCAGATATTCATTACCTTTCTAAAATGCCACTTAAAAAACTGATTGCTTGGGGAGTAGGTGGCAAAGGAGAAATCTCATACTCAGATGGTTGATCCCATTCATAAAAGGCTACATTTAGAAATTCTCCTGTATTTATGGTATATACTGTTACTTCTACTAGTGGGCCAGGCTGACTCTCCTGGGCTTCTTTGCATCTTTTCTGTTTTAAAATAATCTTTATCTTGTTTCTGGAGTAAAGCTTTTGTGTTCTGTAAAATATTATGCATGTTGACAGCAAGATATAAATAATGAACCATCTAAAGCAACATTCCAGCTAGCTAACACAATTTGAGAGGCTGATTTATACTGGAATTTTCAAAAAAAGCACAACAAATGAAAAGGAGGGAAGAAACAACCACTAGAAATGAAAAAAATAAGATATAAACAAATCTTTCTTCACAAAGAACATCCCACGTGTGGATGCCTGTGAGACTCAGAAATTACTCAGTCCTAGAAGTTGTGAGCCAAGTCTTCTCTGAGGTGCTTTTCTTTCCCCCCAAAGAAGTCATAACAGGTGTATATAGAGAGATCTATAATGCCCTTCTGTTGGGGAAATGAAAGTACTTTCAAAACAATCTCATAACATTGTGACGGAGGAAATGATGGCAGGTTTTATATTACCCCATCATACAGGTGATGGAGGCCCTGATAAATGGAGTCAGTGGCAAAGTCACAAATAGCAGCCAGGCTTTCTGATGTACAGCTAAGACTTCAGTAGTTAAATGAAAAATATGTTCCTGGTTTGCTCAGCCCTTTCTCATCTTTCAGACAGAAACTTTCTCATTGGTTTTAACCTTTGTTCATTCCAGCACAGACATGCATTCCCCCCACTTCCAAGAGAGAGGGCTCTGGACTCTAATTTTAAATTTGAATCTTATATGACAAAATTATACCACAAGTAATAAATGCTAAGATCAAACATCAAAAATACAGTTGGAGAGTCAAACTCTTAAAAGCAGAAAGTAAAATGTTGGTTGCCTGGGGCTAAGGGGAGGGGAGATGGGAAGTTGCTGTTCAATGTGTATTGTTTCAGTTATATGAAAGAGTTCTAGATATCTGCTGTAAAACATTGTGCCTGTAGATAATGATAATGTTCTGTAAACAAAAATTTGTTGAGGCTGATTTCATGTCATGTGAGTTTTTTAACCCCAATTAAAAAAATATAATTGGAATATACCCCTGCCCCAACAATAATAGCTTTATGACCATATGACCATAAACTGACCTACTACAACTTTGGGGAGTACAGTGATACTTTACCATTTGGGGAGTTATACACCCCTTTTGAATCTGATAAAAGCTGTGCATGATCTCCCCAGAAAGATACACATCCACAATTACACAGGCTCCTGAAGCCACTTCCATGGTTCCATGAAAATCTTGGTTAAGAACCCAATATAGAAGGGAGAGCATGGACTTGAGAGAGACCTTGGATTAAATCTTTGCCCCATCTTACTGTGTGACTTTGAGAAAAACTATTTAATTTCTCAGCACTCATTTTTCTACTTGTAAAATGGGAATTATGCCCTTGAAGTGGGGTTATTGAGATTAAATACATAATGCACATAAAGCATTTAGTACAGTGTCTAGCATATAGAATGTGTTTAGTACATGATAATTCTCTTCCCTGATGAGATATTTAGTGGAGAAATGACTCTAATGTTTGGAGCAGGCATGCTGAAGCTGATGCTCAGGCCCACATCTACCCGATGGCTGAAAACATTATGCTAGGGGCAGATTGGTACAATTAATCAAGGGTTGGAGCCTTTTAAAGTCAAATCATTTTGGTTTACCCTGTTAGCCAAATCTTTTAATACTCCTTCTACATTATGATGGTTCCCTGTGGTGTGAATCCCATCTTCCCAAGATAGCATGCAAAGCTCCCACATTTCTCAGTTTCTTTGCCGCCAGGGTGCAGTCATGTGACTTGGGTTCTGCTAATCAGATGCACATACAGAGATGCAGATACAGAAGTGATGCATATGAGGAAGCAGGTGGGGTACAGGACATCAATTCTGCAGGCACAGATGGTGGGAAAGCCAACATGGTTTTGGAATCATGAGGAACAGCCATTTCCTTCCCTGCCAGTTCTGCATTGACGTTCTGCAGACTGTGGAAGCTCACTCCAGAGCCTGTTTCTTCACTTCTTCCAAAGACTCAGTGAGCGTTCTAATGTCTTTTAATAATCCACTTCCTATTTAAACCAAATAGAATAGATTCCATGATTGGCAATTAAGAACCCTGACTTTCATAATGCTGATGTCCCACCATTTCATTTTATCTTTCTCCTGCCACAATTCCCTTGTTAATTCTGCAACAAGAATACGTGTAATAAGGGATCCTGATATTCTTACATGAGTGAAATTTACATAAGAATAGGGCTTTCCATAAACAAGGGGCATAGACTCTTCCCACCTTGATTAGTGTCCTGAGTGATGTCTTTGGGATGCCTGCAAGAAGAATTTTGCAGCTTTAGTCTCGAGAGCTCCTTAAGTGTTCCTTCCACCCTATTCACCATATTCATGCAAGCATTGCTTATTAATTTGGATGTTTTAGGAAGGCAAATAGTTGCAAAGAAACTACTATGAGCATTACAGAATAATAGTGGTTTGAATGGAAGCGTTCTATGCAATTGTTTTTTTATTAAAATGAAGTACTATTCAGGAACGAGGCCACTTTACTAAACAGATGCTTTTTTCCTCCTAAAATATTTTGGGTTCATTTGATCAGCCTATACAATCTTAAACTTTTTTTTCTGATAAACACAGACTTTTAATAAAGCTGGTTTAAAGTTGCATGGTGGCAATGTTCTCAATTCATTCAATAAGTATTTATCATGAACTACCATATGCCAGATACTGTGCTAGGTGCTAGCGCAAATAAGATGCCGAATCAGTAAGATGTAGTAAGCTCTCTTGCCCTCAAGACTCTTATAACCTAGTAGGAAGACAGACAGACAACTCCAACATAGCGTGGTGCTAGGATCTGCTTCTTCCAGAACTGGAAACGGTCTTCTTTTCTGCCAGGGCACTCTTTTTTTTTTTTTTTTTAAGTAGTTTAACCTCCAGTAAGAGGGATTTCTTCTTATACCTGAAACGTTAATAAGATTGCTAAAATTTGGTGGAAACAGCACTCTTATCAAGGTCAGGAATACATCATTAAGTTTAGTATCATTAATAGCTTTTGGATTGCATTCAAAAATCCAGGTGGATTGCATTCCACCTGGACTGGGTGGAAATACAGGTCAGCACACCTGTATTTCTTAGGGTTCCTTGGTGGCAAGCAACTGCTGACTTTAGCTAATTCAATCAGAAGGAAGTTTAACGGTAGTTCAGAAAATGAAAGGAAAAGCTGGAGAATAAGACTTGGAAAAGTACTGGAACCATAGCTGCTCTGGATCTGGTTAATGGGAACTAATTGATAGTCTTGTCCAGATACCACTGATCTTGTGTTATTCTTCTCAAGATTCAAAGTCCAAAGATAGCCCACTCCTGGGTTGACAAGGTTGAGACTGCTCAGAAGGAAATATGTAATTCCTTAAAAATAAACTGGGATGTTCTCACCAAAAGAAAGCAGAATGGATATAGGCAGCCAGATTCCAAATATGTCTACCATTATGTTTATGCTTTGAGTATGAGATTCTCATGATGCTATCCATGGACATTTTCCTGGGTGGATATTGGCTTTGAACAGTGATGTTGCTACTTACAATGTTGTTCTCGACCCAAGCTTGGCCACTTGGTTAAGGCAAGATAGGAAAAAAAATTATTTTCCTTGTGTAAGGAGAAAGGAGGAAGGGAGGAATGGGGTCACTGAGGGCTGAAGTGGTAGTTCTTAATCTTGGCTACAATCAGCATTACCGAGGGACTTTTGCATTTTAATTATTTATTTTAAACTAATTTTAGACTTTAGAAAAGTTGTAAAAAAAAACAAAAACAAAACCGAAGGAGTTCCCTAGTACCCTTTACCCTGCTTCTCCTAGTAACATAATTATAATAACAATATAATTATCAAGAACAGGCAATTAGCATTGGTACAATATTATGTAGTAAACTACGGATTTTTCACCATTTTTTTTCCTCATGTACTTTTTTTTTTTATTCCAGGATCTTACCCAAGATCCCAAATTGTATTTAGGTGTTACTTTTTAGTTCCTGAAATGGTTCATCACACTTTAATTATCTTTCACAACCCTGATACTTCTGAAGAGTAAGAATAGTCATTCTGTACGATGCCCCTCAATTTGGGTTGGCTGTGTTTTCTCATGATTGAAGTTATGCATTTTTGTCAAGAATACCACAAAGGTGAGGTTGTGCATTATAGCAAGGGGCTCAGGATGTTGATATGTATTAATAGTGATGTTTCTATGGTTAAGTTGCTGTTTCCTAAGGTTTTCATTGTAAAGTGACTATCTTTGTACCGGTAAGTATGTTAGGGGAAGGATTTTAAGTCTATGCAAATCCTTTTCTTCTCAGACTTTTGCCCACAAATTTTGATGTACATTTTTGGGTCCTGTCAACCCAAAACAATGATTGCTGTGGTGTTCTAATGGTGGTTCTCTATCTCCCTCTTTTCTATGTTTATTAATTGGACTTCTATTGTGAGGAAGAGCTGTCTCTGCTCCTCTGCTTACTTTTAAATTTATTTCATTACTTATTTATGTGAGTGTGGACTCATGGATATTTATTTTAGTCTATGACTTAAAACCCAATGCTATCATTATTTGTTATTATAATTTGAATTTATTATTCAAACTGCTCCAGCTTTGGCCATTGAGAGCTCCCTTAGACTGGCATCTGCTTTCTTTCAGTAAGATCCCATCTTTTGTTGAGCATTTCCTTAATTTGTGCACCATGAATTATTCAAGGCTTATCTTGTATTTTACCTGCTTCAGCCCTAAAATCAACCACTTCCCACCTGGGGAAGTCGTTAAATCCTAGTGTCCATACCCCAGTCCAAGCCAACCAAATCAGAAGAGCTTAGGGGTGGGACCCAGGTGTAGGTAGTTTTAAAAGTTCCACAGGTGATTCTAATGTGCAGCTGAGTTTAAAAATCACTGGACTAGAGTGGTACTCTGCTAACGTTAATGTGTCTATGAAGCCCCTGGGAATCTTATTAAGACTGATTGAGTAGGTCTGGGGCAGGGACCAAGCGTCTGCATTTCTAACAAGCTCCCACATCTGCTCATTGGCAGATTGCACACTAAGAAAAAAGGGGCTAGAAGATAGTATTTCTTCAAGTACCCAAAGCCTTAAAAAGTATTCCCAGGGTTGCAAAGTGGCTTGTGGCTGCAGAGAAACTCACTATTTGCTAGCTAACTATTCAGCATTATTTTATTTTCTAATTAGTTGGCATTAGTGGTAGAAAGAACTACTTGCCATATAGCATAGATAGTCAAGGAGATTGCTCTAAGAATTGAAAATAGAAAATGACTCAGAAAGCAAACCTTCTTAATGAATAAAAGCTAGTAAATGTATTTGCCTGTCTTCTATTTCCTCAACAGGCAAAGAGTACTGAATACATCTTTTGGAAAAATGAAAAGTGATAAAAGAACATTTCATGCTGAAAGCATAGCAAGAAAATCCCAGATGTGAGTATCCATTTTGGAAAGACAAATGCAAAAGATTGGAGTCTTCTGTGGGAAATAGGTCACCATTTTGTATTTTGTTTAAACAGAATCCTCAAGGGAACATCATCCTCAGTTCTTTTTGTGTATTAGCTCAGATTTTCCAGCTGTTTTTAGAGCATGCATATTCCTGTCCAGCTGCTAAGCTGTCTTTGTCTCCTCAAGGTTGTTGGTCTCTAGGAGAATAAGAAACAGGTCCAAAGAGACACAAGGTGCAGTCAAGATCATTCCAACCACCTTCTTTCTATAGAGCCAGGCACATTTGTCCCATAAAATGTCTCTTTGATCTCCAAATTAGGCTCATCTTCAGTAATACTCAAGGCTCAGAATACTCGATACTTCTTTGGGGTAGTCCTTTAAAAATACAGATTCCCAGATCTTTGGGTGGGGCCAGGAAGTCAGCATCTCCCACTCCCCTGGTCATCTGATGCAAGTGTTCCACATATAACACATTCAGAAACTTTGATCAGGGAGATCAGATCAGCAGCATACTCCTCTTTGGTCTATCACAGGCTTGTTTTAATTCACTAACTTAGCTTACTTTCCCATCCTTCTCAACACCTAGGTCAGAGAACCCAACAGCGGCAATTCACATTATTCCTCTTCCTCCGCTGTTCTTTTTGACCATCATTTAAAAATTCTTTGACTTATCTTCTGGAGCTTTGTATAGTAACACTCGTTCCTTTCCTTAGATACAAACAAAAGCTTGAGAGGCTCCAGGGGCTATTCCTCCTGGCTGGATGATCAGAAACTTCCATGGTCTGTATCATGCTACATCCTCGGGTATAAATCAGAAACCCCAATCTAGTGCACCTCAACAGCCACCTTTTGATAGATGCTTACTTTGTCTTGAAATTTTACTTTATTAGTCATAGGGGAGTAGGCAAATCCATCATTAATAATGATAATAAAAATAGTCTACCAAAGTTGGATAATATAATCATCTTCATAATTCAAAGATAATCTGATATTTAGGATTTTTAGTGCATTAAATAGAAACATATTTACTTGTGATTTTGCAAAAATGTTCGTCTGAGTTCATGATGTTCTAATTTCATCTATGTAAGAAAGAAGGACAACTGACCTTCCTCCCAACCTAATGTTTGGGAGAAAGGTCATGACACTGGGAGTAGACTTAAGGGTATGGTGACTTTGCTGGAACATCGTTCATCTGGCAGAGACAGCTTGACATTCACAATAGGCCCCACCTACACAGCAGAGACTGGCAGAGACAACAGAGACTTCCAGAGGAAATGTCTCCCATCACTTCTGAGAAAAACATAGAAACCGGAGGGAGGCATTCAATCACAAAACACAATGAATACTTACTGGATTCCCAGGGGTGCTGTCCTTGAATCAAATACTTTGGGAGCATGTCTCACAGAACACATGGAAACTGATTACCTTGGAGTACGCTGACCTTGTTTCTCCTCGCCTTAGGCTAGTCTGGTTCTGTCATGTGACACTACATTATTGGCTTTTCAGGAGTTGTGATGATGTTGTTTTTATTTTTCCGGCTCCTGCCTATGGTGACACTGCAGAGAAAAAGCTGTGCTTTCACACTCACCTCTGGTCCCACAGTCTCCAACACTAGACACATTTATAAAAAGGTCTCTTGGAGGGGGCACATTCCTGACCACTGAGGAAAATATTTATTATTTAATTAACAAGATAGGAAAGTTGAACTTCAGGATTTAGATAAATCAAAACTGATTTTGGTCCAGTGGTTTGGCCATACCCCAGGAAATTTATCCATGGGTTTAACTAGGATACTTTTGGGGAACTATCCTGACTCTCTAGTCATGTTCTATTTATAGTTATCCTTTGAGTTGGCCCAGTTCTGGTCTGGATACTCTTAGCCTGAACTACAGTTTATTTCCCTCGCAGGTGGGTGTGGAGATGAACAAGTACACTTCTAAACTGCAAGTTTTGAAGTAGAGTTTGAAATCTATTTAGTGGACTACAACTAGCATCTTTATTTTTAATAAAATATAAATTTCAGGGTGCATTGCTTAAAGGATGGGTAAGTATTGTCTCATGACATTTTATTTGTATTTGTACATATGCATATGTGTCATGAGTTCCAGTGTGAAATATATTTCTTATTTGAGGTTCAGGTTTAAAAAGTTCAAGAAATACTGATCTAGTACTTGACTTTGATCTGTAGAGGTTAAGAGCACAAATGCTCGGACCAAATGTTCAAATCTGAATCCTGAGTCCATCATTTGCTAGCTGTGTGACTTTAGCTGAATTACTTAACTTCTCTGTCATAGTTTTCACATATTTCACAAATATGATATGAGAATAGTAATAGTAGCTACCTCATTGGGCTGATATGAGAATTGAGTACATTAACATTTTAAAGTGCTTAAAATCCTGCCTGGCACAGAGTAAGTGCCTTAAAAATGTTTGTGGGAAAAACAAATATGTTCCTCAAGTATTTTCTTTTACATATTGAATCAATACAGCAAAGTGTCTTCCCTATTGATATTTATAATATGGTATATACATATATATTTGAAAAAGCTGTCTGTTTTGAGTGGCATTGTATTAATACTAGAATGCCTAGGAAAGAGAGCCTTGGAATCAGATTGCTGGGTTCCAAACCACAGCTCCACTGCTTACTTGCTGTGTGACCTTTGCAGATCCTCAGTTTCTTAATCAATAAAGTGGGACTAATAGAATCTGTTTCACAAGGTTGTTGCCAGGATTAAATGAGACCATCCAGAGAAGACGCAGAGGACTCAGGCGATAATAACTATTGTCATTCTTGCTGTCAGTTATTCAGACCATGACCTTGCTCCTTATTTCCCTATGTACTGAAAAGCAACTCCTCCTCTTCTTTTATGTGCATGGCTGAAATTGTCATTTCAGTTCAGCTCTGGTGAATCAACCATGTAGGGGCTCAGATAAAGACCAGAACTCCTAAATAGGAAAGTAATTGTGAGGCCCGGGTTAAATTCGGACTGCCCCACTGTGCTCTCTCTTTAGCCTTGCTCTCACAACTTAGCTGCCACTAGACTTGACCTTTTGCCTCAGCAGGTCTTCATATCCCTGTGAATAATTCAGAAGCGTCACAATGAAAGCCTGACAACTGGAGTCCATTTTGCAGTATGGCTGTCTGAAGCAAGATAGACACATCGTATTTCCTTCCCCTTCATCTTGAGGGGAGGAAACTGATCAGGACAAAGGTTGCTGTCCAATATGATGAAGCCCTCTGTGTGATGTATCACTTGTAAATACCATGATAGCATGAAAGGCTCATTAGCTGAAGAGGCTTTCAATTAGGGTCCTCCAGTTCTTAAAGGACCTTTGGCAAGGCTGCTCTGACAAAGAGAAATCTAAGATGCTCAAGGACCTGCTACTGTTTTTCTGTAACTCTTTCCTCTTCTCCCTCGCACATTTTTCCTGTATCACTTATCACAGCTTCTAAAATGGATAAGGGAGCTATATTATGCAGTATCAATCTCTCGCTTGACCATAAGCTGCTCAAGGGCAGGGGACCTGACTTATTAATCTTTGTATCCCCTGCACCTGGCACACATCTCAATCAACGTACATGGAACTGAGGCGGTTGAATTTATATCTCAGGTCACTGTGCCAGAGCTCAGAATGGGACTAGAGCTGAAGGCAAGAGAGGAATCATTTATTTCCCACTGCTGAGCTGAGTGCTGGCTTCCAAGGAAATTCCAGTCACCGGACAGGCAGCATCCTCCAGCCCCAGGGAAGGCCTTAAGGGTATTCTATTGGTACCTTTAGTGAAAGTTCTTTCTCCTAGTTCTTAGATGTAAGGAAAATGAAGCAACCTGTCCTGTATCCTGTTGGTTTACAACCCTGGGCTAGGAGAATGTACATTGGAAAGTGAATCCTTTTCATCCTCTGCTTAGCTGATCATACCGAGACAGACAATTGAGTAGGACCACAGAGCTTGGTCCTAATTAAATACAAAGACATACTTTGTTATCTTCCTCCCTATCAAAAGGTTCAAGTCTCAGACTTAACTTTTTAGTTTACAAACAGAAATAAAGACAGGAAATAGTCTTTTAAAAATGCTACGTGTATCCAAGCCTGGCACTTTGCTGATGCATTATATATATTTGCTCTAAGCCTGCCAAGACCAGTAGTAATGTAGCCATTTACAGTTGAGGAAACTGAGGCCCAAAGAGCTTAAACGGAAAAGCAGAGATTAGAGGTCACCCCCCTTTGGGTCCGCTCACTATACCACGAAGTTTCTGCCCTTTTCCTCCAACACGTTGGTGAGTCCGTGTGCGTGGGTGACTGTGTGTGTGTGGTTCCTTTTTTCCCTATAGAGCCCTCCTTCTTCTGGTCCGTTTTCTTGATTCCACTTTTTGGAGACAAGGCCCAGTTCTTCTCCAAGGTCTCACCATCCGCTCGCCGTCTCCCTCTGACGTCCCAAGGACGGTCAGCCACTCCCCCGCTAAGTTCGGAGTCTCAGCCCTTGGCTCCGATTCTGGGCTCCGCCCCCACCCTCCGGGGACCTCCGCCTGGTCCCTGTCCCCCGCGCCCAGGCGCTCCAGCGGGACCACGGCCCGCGCCTGGGCCCCGCCTCCCCTACCTGAGGCCCGCATGGCCGGGGGCGTCGCAGCCTCCGCCCACCAGCGCGCCTGCCCTGCCATTGGCTCTGCGGGCTGCCCGTCTCCTCGCTCCGTCCCGGAGGCAGGTTTTGCAAGGAGAAGCCGCAGTCCCGGCGGCTCGGGTGCAGCGCGGGAGCACAGTGGAGCGCAGATCGCGGACCCGAGCGGGCATGTCCCCGCGCGCGGGAGCCTCCGTTTGCCGCCGGGCCCGGGCGGCTGTGAACTTAGCAGCGGGCTCCTGCGGCCCCGTCACTGCCATGTAGTCGCCGGCGGGGCTCCCTGCAACCCGGGAGCGGCAGTGCCAGTGAGCCTGAGCCCAGGATCCCGCATCTTCCCCGGGAGGCGCTGAGTGCGCGCCGCTCCCCCGCCGCTCGGGAGGCACTTTGGGCCAGACAGGGAAATGGGGGAGAAAGTTTCGGAGGCGCCAGAGCCGGTGCCCCGCGGCTGCAGTGGCCACGGCAGCCGGACTCCAGCCTCTGCGCTGGTCGCCGCGTCCTCTGCGGGTGCTTCCTCGGCCGAGTCCTCCTCGGGCTCAGAAACTCTGTCGGAGGAAGGGGAGCCCGGCGGCTTCTCCAGAGAGCAGCAGCAGCCGCCGCCGCCGCCGTCGGGAGGCGCCCTGGGCGCCCGGCCGCCCGCCGCGTGGGCTCCGGCAATCGTGCTGCTCGAGCGCGGAGTCCTTGCGCTGCCGCCGCCGCCCCCCGGAGGAGCTGTGCCGCCCGCGCCCCGGGGCAGCAGCGCGTCCCAGGAGGAGCAGGACGAGGAGGTGGGCCTTTCCCCAGCTTGCCCACTCTGGGTTTCGGCAGCCGGGCGACCCCAGCTTCCCATCCTGCGCACAGGCAGTGGGCAGGAGAGCTCTGTGGCTTGGAGATAGGGAGGGACCACAAGCCCTCTGCCCCGAGCATGGGACAACGATAGTTAGGAGCCCCCCTATGGGTTATTGACTTCCCTGTGGTTGTTACCCCCGTGTGTATGTCTCCGTGTGCTGCCTGATGGTGTGTTTTTAAAATGTCAGAGAAGCAAACTCCTTCGTGTCTGTATCTGACTTGGTCGATCTGTGAGTGGATGCAATCTGGACGTCTGGCGTGTCCCCACAACTCAGCTCTGATTCTCCAAAGTGGGCGTTGTTTCCCACCGAAGCGCTTGGGCCGAGGGGCAGGGAGTTGAGGGGGAGAAATGGTGCCTTGGGAGTAGGAGGCAGGGGTGGGCTGGGGGGCAGCGGTAGCCGCGGAGTTGCCCGCGGGGGTTTCAGTGGCGCCAGCCCCCTAGGATCTCCCGCGGGTGGTTTTGGCGCGTCCCCGCAGCGTCAGTCCTCTGGGAGAAGAGGACTCCCCGCGCTCCCTCGGTGGCGCGGGCGTGCGCGCCTGCAGCTCCCGTTCAGACTTGTTTCCAGCGTGTCCAGATGAACGCTTGTCACCAAACCGAGTACGGATCGTTTTACCTTTTGCGGGGCGGAGCGGGGTGGGGGATCTGTATCTGCCCAGTTTCCTGGAAGGATGTTCCTCCAGAACTTGTGGGTCGCTTCCTGACACACTGAGCATAGGACTCTGGTGTCCTCCTGGCTGCTCTGTCCGGCTTATTTTCTGCTTTTGGAGGATAGTTAAAGAAGTGTACAATTCTTCACGTCTCAGAGCCAGACTCAGTTTAAAAAAAAAAAAAAAAGATTGTTTGCTTTGGACGTTTCTTGTGGGGAAGTCATCTTGATCAGGCAGGGCCACAAATAAAACATCAGCTTAACATAGACTTATTGTGAAATTAATTCCTGAGTGCCAGTGTTGTATTTTCCTCATCTTGGATGGGGTTAACTTTAGTAAATAATTGCTTTTGTCCCTTAGAGTAAGTAATCAGAGGCCCCCAGCCTGGAAGCAAAAACTGGATGTGGCACAACGTTGAGAGGAGGCGAGTCCTAGCCTGGCAAAGATGCAATAAGCCTTAGCTGCTTAGCTGGTTCTTGGCCAAGCCACTTGCAGTAACCATGACCCATTCCCTAATTCCCCTAAGCCCCCATTGCAAGGATCCTGGATAAGTGTCTGGAGGCCTGCTTTCTAAAACTGCCTCTGCTCCTGAGTGGTAAGACCTTGGGTATATCATTTCACTCCTCTGAGGTTCAGTTCTATAATCTGTAAAAGGAGGAGCTTCAAGGTAAAGTTCATTTTCACTCTCATACTCCTGTTTCGAATCAGGAATTTCAGATGAATCCATAGCTCCAAATCGATCCTAGTGGCGGGATGTCAGGAGTTTGCCGAGTGCCTCACCCACCGCAGAGCTACATCCTAGCAGAGATGGTCAAACCCTGTACTGCCCCAGCGTTCCTCGCTGATTACATCTCCCTTTCAAGGTGCGGGGCATGTGCCACGTGTTTGCCTCTTAACTTCTGCCTCCACTTCTGGAGATGAGCACACTGGCACTGGGAAGCTGGGGGTGTACCCTAACTTAATGATTCATCAATAGATCCTAATTTAGTATTGCCGCTGGTGGAGAGTAGTTAGTTGCTTTATGTTCTCTATTTAGCTAGGAGGGTGCTCCATGGTAAGTGACATGGTCTTGCAGGTGGCGGGGAGGGATGTTGTTGGGGAACTTCTGATCCCCATTCTGTCGCTGATTTATTGCCTGGCCTCAGGGTGACAGTGCTTTGCTTTGTTGGAAGTGGATATAATGATAATTTATTTCACAGGCAGTGCAGTGAGAACTGGTTGATTGATTGAAACACATTTTGGAAAGTGGAATGATTAAATAACATGGGTCACTATTTGTGAAATCTCAGAATTGCGTGTAAACTGATACAGTATTGCAATTTGTTATGTAACTTAACCTGTGGCATGGGATGCTGGAAATTGCCCAGGAGCAAAATCTTGACTTGCTCTGAGAATTTTAAAGTGAAACGAAAACCAAACCGTGTAGTTTTGAGGAGTGATAGTCTTTGTGAAAGGGGTTGAAGTCCAGTGTGCATTTTCTGATTCTTACACTGGTGATGGTATGGGGCAGGCGACTCTTCACCTTCACTGTTTGTGGGGTTGTGGACCTCTTTAAGGAGCAAATGAAAACTCTTTTGCCCCTCTCCTCAAAAAGCACACCAGAGGATTCGGGAATGCCGGGTGATAAGCACTCAGTTTAGTGGAAAGACGTGGGTTTGATTTCTAGCTCTGCCACCTTGACCAGTTGTGGGATTGTGGACCATTCAACTTCTGCAAATCTCAGCTTTCCTACCTTTAATGGGAATAATAGCAATAGAGTTAGGCATTTTACACATGCTATCTGATTTAATCCTAGCACAGTAGCTAACATATAGCATCAAATGCCAAGTAAGTGTAAGTAAATATTAATTTTTTAAGGTCACTTTTGATGACATTTTGCAAAATAGGAATACAAAGTTGGGTTGTCCTGTTATTTTATTGCTGCATAACTTATATGCTACGTACTGTCAGAATTGGAGGCTATGTCTGCTTAGCTTATACTCATAAAACGGGAATAAACTGGGAAACAGTTTTTATTTGTCTCCAGTTATTTTGTGACAAGGCTATGTGAGTGTAATGTTATACTGTAGAAAGGCACTGAGTATAAAGCATTAAAAGACTTGTGTGCAACTCAAAAAATGGAAAGAGGTTCATTTAAAATTGTTATGTCTAGCTTGGGAAATTGATTATTTCTAAAGGGGTGTGTGTGTGTGTGTGTGTGTGTGTGTGTTTACAGTAACTTACTGTATCAAATTTTGAAGAGCAGCAAAATTCAAGTTTCTAGTATATTACAGCAGTGCTAATTTCTTTGGCAACCTTGTTAAACCTGTTTTGAATGTATTTAGTAATGTCAACAGAGTTTGACCTGTTTTTTACTTTATCTTACTGTCAATAATTATATAAACTTACAAAGTTTCACACACTTCAGTCTGTCCTTTAAGCTTTTGGTGTCTTAAAAACAGTAGTTTAATGTGACGGTAATGGTAGTTTTTATGTCAAACACATGACAGCTAGACATACAGCATGACTTTTGTTTAAGGAAACTGTATCTGACTTCTGCTCTTTCCCCAAACCTTTGAATTTGGGGTCTGTGTGTGTTGAGGAGGTAGCACACTTCATTTCTGGGAGTGAACACTGTCTAGATTGAAGGACTGTTCGCCTGATAACATCTCTGAGATTTGCCTTTAGGCATTCTGCCTTGTGCTTTTCCAAAACACCCTGTGATGACTTTAAGAAAGTACTTGGGTGCTGTTTGGTAACTGTCTCAGCAAACTGGCCCAGGGCAGGAATTTTGTCTTTGTATGCCTAGCACGGTACAGTTAATATATTAGTAGGGGCTCAGTAAATATATGCTGAATGAGTGAGAAAAAATGGCATCTATGAAAATAGTTGCACATTTGATTGAAGGGTGCCTGTGTGTATTCATTTATTTTGTCTTTTGTGAATTATGATATGCAAACCTCTAGATCTCTTATCAAGAGAAACATTGTGGATCACAGTGAGAAACGTACAATTTTTCCAGGTAAATTTTGAAGAAAGTCAAATCACTGAGGTTCCACTCAGAATGCTTTTGAAGAGACTTGTATATTAACTGTTACTGACTCCTTTTCACTGTGTTTATTAGAACTTGAAATGTGCAGGGATCCTTAGAATGGCAGAAAAGGGCTTAGTAATTAAAAGGATTTCCAACTCAACAAGAGACAACCCATGTATACTCTGCTACACTAAGGGACTTATTTTGTTGATATAAGTTAGGAAATGGTTTCTCTTATTAACAGTAGGCTTACAGTGATAGGATGACTTTAAATTGTTCTATTAAGTGGTATATGAGCATGACGACTGCTTTTAATATTTTGGATGTGTGTATGGAGTGGGGGGTTTCCCACGTGGTACTAATGCAGTAGATGAGTTTCTGGTGTTTGTTGGTTAAGACATTAATAGCAAAAAGCAAGCAAGAATTCAGCAAAGCTTTTCATTGAATTTGTATTTTATTAATCACAGAAGCTACATAATTCTAAAAGAGAAGTAGTGCATAAATCTTGGCATATTTATTATTTAGTCTACTTTTGGACTCTACCAAATTCAGTAAGAGCTACAAGATCAGAAAATCAGTCAACCAAAATGTATTGAGTCTGACTCTGAGACATTGTCCTGGGTGCAGAGATGGTTTTGACCCCAGGAAGCTTCAACTCTAGTTGGGGAGATAGTCACTAAATACATGATTATGAATTCATAGGTTTCAAAAAGTGGCAAATGGGGAACAGGCTGTGAGGCAGCATGTGGCTGCACTTGTAACTCACTGAGTCTGGTGTTAAGGACTGAGTCACTGAGGAAGTGATCTGTGAGCTGAGACCCCCAGGATGAGCAGGAGTTAGGTGAGGGAGGGACAGGTGTCATCCAGGTAGCAGGAGGCCTTGAAGCAGGAGAGAGCATGGGTCCATGGTTCTGAGAGGATTCTGAGTTGTTAGGTGTGGAGGAGAGAAGAGCATGACATCTCATGACATTTGATAGAGAAGCAGCAGCTGGGTCATACAGAGCTGTCTGGACTTTATTCTAAAGGCAATGGGAGCCATTGAAGGATTTGAAGCAAGGAAGTGACATGATCAGATTTGTATTTTGGGAGGGTCAGGAAGTATGAAGCCCACCTGCTGGGAACTGTTGGTATAGCCTGATTGTTCCAGAGTTGGAATTGATAACCTGAGAAGATGTTCCTTTAGTAAATTGTGGGGGGGTGAGATGGGATTGTCCCTAGTAGCTTAGGTACTCCAGGTATATACATATACCTATGAAATACATACATATGAAATACATATGAAATACAATATGAAAATACATACATATGAAATACTTTTGATCTGTTGAAGAGAACATCTTAGTGTTAATGCTACTTTTCACTGCTGTACCATTGTAACTCTAGTATTGAAGGAAAAACTTTATTGCCATGACGGGAGAGTGAGGAGAGGGCCTTGTGAATGCTCATTTCCAGAGTAAATTTCAGGGACAGAGTTACCTGGGGTGAGCATGAGGGGAGATGGTCTGAGGTTGTGCCTCTCTGTTACAGGAAGTGTGGTGTTTGGGTACTAACACGCATTACCAGAGTCTTTCTTGGATTTTCCTAAAGAGGAAAGGGTGAATACCAAAGAACGAAGGCTTTTACCCTTTCCACCTCTGGTCTGAGGTACTCCAGGGAATGTCAAATACTTAACATTTTGCCAGTGTTTTAGAGCCTGTAACAAAGGCTATCCACTCAGACCTAGTGGATACAGTGCAGGAATCCAGGTGGATTTTTTTTTTTCTAGTTTGGCTTTGTAAGGAAGGGCATGGAAGTGGGGTATAAAGCTGATAAACTGGAAAAAGAATCCTCGTAGGACGTGTCCCACAGTGAGAAGGGTCCATGACCTGGTGGCTTGGCCTTAGGGAAAGCTGAGTGGGGGCTAGGGGGTGTGCATCTTAGAAGAGATGATTGTATGTTTTAGATGAAAACCATCCTGTGTGTTTTCTGATTATGTTCTTACATTCTATAGTGTTGCCAGAAAGGGCTTGCGTTCTTTTCCTTCATCCGTTTGGAGCTAGCAGCCAGTGTTTCCCTGCTCTGAGGTCAGAGTCCGTAGTGACTAAGGGGACAGACTTTGGCTAGGTTCTTATTGCTGAGGCTGTTTCCTCATCTGTGAAATGGGCATGTAGTTTTTATTCCTGAGGGTCATTATGAGGATTAATGAGATGTTTTATGTAGAGTACCCAGCATGGTGCGTGGTGCATCGTAAGCACTCCATAATGGTATTTGCTACTATTACTGAGTGTGGAAAAGCTGGTTTATGCAGAGTATTGGTACCATCAGCATCATAGGCAGGTACATAATAAGCAAGAAACCTACAAGTCCCTTCCCTGATGGATTATGCTTCTAGCATATTTTGTTGGTAGTCCTGGTAGGCTCTTTCATTCATGAGTAGGTAGATATGTAACAGTTATCCCTTTTAATTTCATGGGCAGAGCATTCCTTATGAGGTACTAAGAGCAAAGCTTTATGGTACATGATTCATTAACACTTCTATTAAGACACCGTTTCTCTTTTGCTTATGGAACCTGTTCTTAGTGATCATTATTAAATAATATCCTGCAAGACTTTATGAACATGTAAATTACTAGCTGCACCCAGAGATTTAGTCAGAAGGCAGTGTGTCAGCGGTGTGCTGGGGCTAGTGACATGACTGTGTACTTCATTTCAGCTTCCTAGAATAATGATTTGGGGGATGAGAAGGAGTAGGAAGGAAATCAGGTGATTATCTGGAAGTCAACCTTGATTCATATAAGCATGAAAGATGGGGCAAGGCATGGTATGCAGCCATCCCAACTTCTCAGAGGGGAAATCTGTTAGGAATGCAATAGAACTTTCAAAAATACAAGAACTCCTGTATGCAGATTACCCAACACAAATTCTGTTTTGTCCCCTTGGAACAGTATAAACATTTTGGTTTTTAAGACAAAAATGCAAATAACCTAGTAGCCGTTTTGATATAACTCAAGCTGGTGCAGTGATTGCAGTTCACTTCTGTTCCAAACAACTAGTGTTCTGCTCTGTGCACTTGTTCAGGCTGACATTTACACAACTTTGCATCATTTAATTCGGAGGATCTTGTTCTCTTTTATGTGTCCAGTATTTTGTCTGGCTTCTTATTTGATGATGTTATTTTAGGTTAAAGTATACCAAAATACAAAATTAAGCAGAAGTTGGTTTCACCAACAGCTGCTGCGCATTTGTGTTTCTCCCTTTCTTCACCCTTCTCTCATCGCCCTCTCACCTGGTTCAGAATTCCTACGAGGGATTGGATAATAGTCACCTGTGCTTCCAGAGTTAGGAAAGAAAGCTATGCCCTAAATGTAAAATGCTGGTTCAGGACTGTGGTCCTTGGTACAGACACATACTCTGAAGTCACATTTAAGTTTATGGAACTTGTGTGAAATTCCTGGTGGCTATTCCAGCCTCCCTTAATGAAAAGCAGTCACTGCTTATTTAATGATTTGAATTCATAACTAGACACGTGTCTGTGAGACAGCTTATAAATTTGTATCCTAGGCCTGTACTCTTGCCAGCCCATCAATTCCCCTCTCAGACACAGTCGATATAATTTTGATTATGATACTTACCTCCACTGAACCTTTCAGTCCAAATGCTTTGTGATGATACTGGGGAAGGGGGAATGATGGTAGGTGGGAGGGAAGATGGAATACTGACAAATCGAACTTCTTTTCTTAACTAATTTTATAGGCTATCATGTGGAAAATGAAAATTTAATTTTAATGTTCTTAGTTTGTGCTTTTGCAGTGTTTTCAGTGGGCAGCAAGATCACAAGTGCACCCAATTTAGTGTGGGTAGATGACTGTCTGTTAAACTCACATCAGATGTGGGTCTTTTGGCCTCTGCCTTAGAACTTGGCTAGCTCCTTTTTTTAATAAGCTGAGAAGTTAGGTGTGTTCCTTTCTGGCTGGTGATTTTGTGTCTCTTTGTGTTTGTCTAACAAAAATAATCTCAGGCTTCCTTCTTAACATTTTTGTTTTCAGGCATTTCTTCATACAGAGATAGATGTATCTGCTGCAATGCAGGAAGGGCCTCAGGGCCTCATCAGTGATAGGGAAACTAAGTCAAATTGGGTTAAAGTTGGAGGTTAAACTATTATGTCAGTGTACACAGTCACTGAGACTGACGTTCACAAAATCCTCACATTTGAAATTACTTCTTAGGGCAGTCATAGCCAGTGAAATTGCATTATGGTATTGAAATGGATTGAAGTTGTGATGAAATCTATTTTGTGTATAAAAGTTCAACGACTAATTTCACAAATTAGTTTATGAAATAAATTAGTTCCCTATAAGCATATCTAGCTCCTACACAAGACAAACTCACAAAATTTGCTTTTTACTCACATACTTTTAGCTGGAGTGGCTTGATTGAAATAACCTGAGCCCTCATCTAGGCTTCATTTTAAGAGTGGCTCTGAGGATACTTAGATGCAGCCGAGGAGAGGAGGATTGCTCTAGAGGAAAACTCAGCCCCAGAGAAAGAAATACAGAAAGGTTTTACTTCAAGAGGAGAGTTTCAGACATCCTAAATGAGCAGAATATATGCCTGCAAAACCCAAGAAAATGTTGACTTTCCTGTCCTCATGGCTCTTAGCAGACTAGTAAGTAGAAGCGCCCTGTTAAGTCTGTGCAACCTGAGTTTGAAAATTGAGGGTGCCTGAGGAGAGTGAATGAGAGGAAAATTACTTGTCAAGTAAGACTGTCCCTTTGCCTTACATTTTGGTACTTTACTGTTCAAAATACTACATTAGTAAATTTTAATTCACATACTTTTTTCTTTCCTTGGAATTACTTGGTTATTTGTTCTACAGTCATTGACCAAGTTTCCCTAATTGGATACCCTGGTTTATTGTTGCTTGGGGAGTGGGACAGTCCCCAAAGAGCTTGTAAGACCCCTGAGGGTCAGCTTTAATCCACGGTGATTGTTGGGTTCTCACCACAATGCAGATTCCCTTTTCGGAGGACAAGGGATTAACGGGAAATTACAACTTTGAACTCTCTTGATTTTTCTCCTTAGAAACCTCAATATCATTTTTGTTTTCAATTTCCACTTTTGACATTAAAACATTTCTACCTAGAGAAGGCTTAGCCTAAGTGTGTGAGCAGCCTGAGGGCAACCGTTTTAGAATTATCAGGTAAGACTTGTTGGGAAGAGTTATGCTAGTAGAGTAACAACAATGACAATTTTGTAACCTGCTAAAATCATACCGTTTTATATTCTTTTAAAGTTATTTCTGAATCACCAGTTTCTGTGTATCAGGTTACCTGTCATTCCTTGTTTTTATTCTTGCTTCTTTTTTTCTTCTTCTCTATCTATAGTTTTATCATCAGACCTTTAAAAAGAACACAACAAATGCTTTAGCTAGAAGATGGCAGAAAAGCCTCTTGTTAAACAGAATGTTTGGGGGCAAAGCCTTTTTTGGTTACTGAATTTTATGATTCATAAACGATTAATTTGAAAGTTCTTTTTGTTCTCACCTTGTTGCTTACCTCTTTTTCTAGAATGTCATGGTATGTTTTCTTGCCTTATTCTGTGCTGAACAAGCTATTTTTTTTTTTTAATAATTGGACATCTTGTAGTGCTTTAGGGCTCTCTGGCCATCAGTCGTCTTTGAAAGCTATTGAAGATGTGAAGGTAGAAAGTGAGTATAAAATTGTGCTGTTAACAAAAGTAGTTATCTTGATTTCTCTTTTCTCACTTTAAAAGCTGAAGTTAGCAAAATAAGTTCTGTTTTTGGAGGGTTGTGCTGCATTATCTTTGTTCCCGCATTGTGCCAGGTTTTGTGTATATGTTGTTAATATTTGTAGTACTTACAGTTTTCACAGCCTTTTCTCATATTGCCTATTTTCTATAAATTTCTCTTTGTAAATCTCTCCCACTAGTTTGTGAACCCCTCAGGTGGAAACCATGTCTTATCAACTCAAATCTTTCAACAGGGAGGGTGCATGGCATATGGTGGGTAATAATAATAATAATACATTACACAAAATTGCAGTTGAGACATAATGTGTAGCAAAGCAACATTCTGAGAGTGAATTTACTCATTTAAATTAAATATTAAATGAGTATATGAATTTACTCATTTAGTTTTTACACAAGCCTTTTTGAAATTCAATTGATAATTAAATTGGTCTACACTGCCATGTTACGGCTAAGTGACCCATTCAACCTCATACAAGTGAGGAGGAGAATAGTAGGGAGATACTGGGACAAGGGCAGGTTTGAGGAGATCATCAAGCCTCTTGGTCATCTCTGCATCCCAGAGCCTAGCACAGAACCTTGCATAATATGGCACACAATGATCAATTGCTGAATAAATGAGGATGCCATTTAGGGGATAGGTCCCTCTGCACTTAGCATAAAGGTTTAGATTAAGTGTCTGTAGAACTTTTGTTAAGGTTAGTACTAAGACATAAAGCTGCTATAATCCTGGGTTTTAGGACACCAGTTAATGGGATAAGTGAGTTTCTACAAATGAAGGAGTTTGCCTGTGACCCAATTCTTATTTTCCTGTTGGCTTTGGGGAGTTGTATTCTGCCAGGATAATTCTTGGTTACTCATTAAAATCATACTTGTAGCAGTTAAGGCATTTTTGGCCACATGTTAAAAGGAATTATTTTGATTTCTGATGAAGTATTGACAGCTAGCTTTAACATGTTAACAGTAATATTGGGCTGTATTCAGTTCTCAGGGTAATGCTGCTGTGAGTGGAAACGGATTGCAGGAATTTCATCAGTAGTGAAAGTATTGGCCTGGAAATTGGGGAATCTGAACTCCTGCCTTGGCTTCTTGCTAGGCAAGTTATTAGCATCTCTGATCCTCATCTGTGATGAAATCAGAGGTCCTTCTTAGCTACAGTTTTTAATTTGCCTCTTATTACAAAATATTACCTTTAAAACTTAGTTTTCATCACTCTATACTTTTTTAGGAACTGTTGATTGACATTTTCCTTTTGACAGACTTGATAATTGGTGTTTTCTGATTTGTCAATAGGCACCTATTCTTCCTGTCCCACCTAGCTTTATTAAAGTATAATGGACAAAAATGTATATATTTATGGTGTACAACACGATGTTCTGATATGTATACATTGTGAAATGAAATTATTAAATCAAGCAAATTATATCCATCACCTCACATGCTTGCCTTTTTTTTTTTTTTTTTCTTTTTTTTGGAGACAGAGTCTCTGTTGCCCAGGCTGGAGTGCAGTGGCGCTGCTTGGCTCACTGCAGCCTCTGCCTCCCTGATCCAGGTGATTCTCATGCCTCAGCCTCCCGAGTAGCTGGGATTACAGGTGTGCCACCATGTCTGGCTAATTTTTGTATTTTTAATAGAGACAGGGTTTCACCATGTTGGCCAGGCTGGTCTCAAGCTCCTGACCTCAGGTGATCCACCTGCCTTGGTCTCCCAAAGTGCTGGGATTACAGGCATGAACCACTGTGCCCGGCCTTTTTTTTTTTTTTTTTGATGGCAAGAACATTAAGGTCTATGTATACATTCTTGACAGGATTCTCACAAGGATCCTTACTCATGAATTCTGCCTTTCAGATAATGCTTATATAGGAAAATATGGATGACTTATATGTTCTGCTTTAATTCTTTTACACTTATTTGGTATGTCTCTGTCAGTATCCCTAGCAAGTGTTGAGGGTACTGTCTCTCACCTCCCAATCCCTGCGGAGGAGTTTGACTCCAGAGGACATGGTCAGTTCTGTGTTTGTCTTGATGCTGGAGCACTCTGTTGTGTCATCTTACCCATTCAAATGCTCAGGCTTCTGTGTGGCTTTTGAAATACTTAGATTCTTTGAATAGTCATTCTGAGCATGGCACGTCAGTTTTAGAATAAGTCTTGTAATAGATGGCTGGTAGAAGCAGCAGGGGAAAGTGGGGGGCGGGGCGTGGAGAATGTGAGTCTTCTTCTCAGTACAGGGTAACTTTAGAACCTGTGAATTAGGATCTTAACTGGCTGACCTAGGACTGTCCTTTAGAAAATGCTGTGGTGTGGCTATCTGTTGCGTTGTTTTTGAAGTAATCTTAACACTAGAAGATATTGTTCTAGATGGAATCACAAAGGATGGTTTTTGGTGCCAGCCCTTGGAGACTGAGTGTGGAATTGGATCTTTCTCCCTTAGATTTTTTTTTTTTTTTTTTTTTCTCCTGTAAATCCTTGGATCAGTGGCAGAGTCTGCAGGCTCCAAACAGAAAGACTTGGGTTTGGATTTTTCCTGCTGCTTGGGATGATTTTCCTTGGGCTACATGTCACAAGTCTATCACTCCTGTGTCCTAGACCAACTACTTCTGATTTTAAAAAGTTAATCTTTTATTTAAAAAGGTTTGTAGGATCTCCGTTTCCCTAGGCAGCCAGGGCTTTTCTGTATGTTCTGGACATTAGCTGCCCAGCCCTTAAAGTGGACTGAAAGTTTATTTGCACAGTTAAAGTGAAATCTATCAAAACTTGTTTTGTACCAATGCGCTACTTTTTTTTTGTTTTTGAGACCGCTTGGCTCTGTTTCCCAGACTGAAGTGCAGTGGGACCATCTCAGCTCACTGCAGCCTCTGCCTCCCAGGATCAAGCCATCCTCCCACCTTAGCTTCACAAGTACCTGGGGCTACAGGTGCGTACTACCACGGCCAGCTAATTTTTTTTTTTTGAAATACTGGGTTTTGCCATGCTGCCCAGGCTGGTCTTGAACTCCTGGGCTCAAGTGATCCACCCACCCTAGCCTCCCAAAGTGCAGGGATTACAGGAGCAAGCCACCATGCCCAGCCTGGTGTTTTTTTTGTTTTGTTTTGTTTTGTTTTGTTTAAAACAAAGGCAGACAGTTCTCAGTTCTGGACTAAGCTATTGGTGAGTCATTTCATAAGTTTGTTTGAAGGTCAGTTTGGGACTTGGAGTGTATAGTACCATGCACTTCACACCCAAAACTAATGGGTGTGAAGCCAACCAAAAGAAACCACCATCTTGGCATACATCTGTGCTTTAGTTTCCTTTAGCGCCACTACAAAGTACCACACGTTAGGTGACTTAAGCAACAGAAATTTATTGTCTCACAGTTCTGGTGGTTAGAAGTCCAAAATCAAGGTGTTGGCAGGGTATTATTAGGTTGGTGCAAAATTATTTGCAGTTTTTGCCATTAAAGGGCAAAAACTGCAATTACTTTTGCACCACCCTAATGGTAATTGGTTTTAAATCACCATTTAAAGGAACGATCTGTTCCATGCCTCCTTGTCAGCTTCTGGTAGCCTCAGGTGCTCCTTGGTTTGCAGATGGCCACCTTCTTCCAGTGTTCTCACATTTTCTCTCTGTACATGTCTGTCTCTCTCCACATTTCTCCTTTTTATAAGGATACCAGTCATTTTGGATTAGGGCTTACCCTAGAGACCCAGCTTGATTACCTCTGTAATCCTTGTCTACCTCCATATAGTTTTAAATGGTGATTTGGTTTCTAGATCAGCCTACAAAAGCCTAATTAGTCCCAGGATGATAAAGTCCTAGGAATGGGGTAATAGTGCTAGAAATGGTGAAGAAGAAAAGGTGAATTTTGAACCTGAAAAGCCAAAGGCTGTTTTACACCCTGTTTTCCCCAGAGAGGTTGAGTGATACCTGGCCGCGAGCATCGCCAGGGCCCTCCGCCTCTTTGAGCTGCTCCTTCCCCTTGGTGCAGTGCGGCCTCTAGCTTTTTGTTAGAACACGAGTTCCATTGGGGGTGCTGAAGGCAGGTCTGTCTTTGCTATAGTGTTGGGCAATACACCAGCTTCTGAGGTGGATGACTATGCACAGGTAATTCTCAACATCTGCACACCTGGAAGAGCAGGGCTCTACCCTCCTAGGTGTTCTGAGTGAGGGAACAGGTAAGCTGGAAGAAGGAACCCACACATTCAGCCTTCACTCCCAGCCACATTGTGGCCCTGGGGAGCCTCTTGAAGACATGGCCATGACCTTTCTTTGTCTTTAGGACATCTTCATTGGATGCCCAAGACTCCTTCACAAATGGGGGCAAATAATTTTAACACAAAGCTAAATGTCTCCTACTGCTTTTCAGCTCATTTCTAACAGGAGATGACAGTGAAGGCTCAGAATTTTAAGAGACAAAGTGGTCACTTCAGAAAATCCATCAGAATGCCTTTAAAAATAAACCAAGTGCTATTACTAGAAATAGTTACAGCCAAGGGCCCTTTGTCCATAACATTTTTTTTCTTTGTGTAACAGAATTTCTTTCTGCAACATGTTCTCATTTGCATGTTCTGTCTCCTGCTCACCAGCAGACTTTAAGACTTTAAATTCTCTCATGGTTTTTCTTTGAGTTTAAACTCAGATAGTGGGATAGCTCCTGCAGATGAGGCTTTAAATAATTGCTACATGTCCTTGTTCCAGCGGCGACCTTACACTCAAATGTGTGTTTTTAGCAGCCTCTTTGTTTTTGGAACTCAGACCCATAGAGTTTGTGGACGGATGTCTGCATCATTTCAATGTTTTTATTTATTATGCTGCAAGCTGCTGGTTTTCTCTCCTCTTCTCTGCTTCCTCTTTCTGTCCTCCTCTCATGAGAGGGTTAACGCTGCATTGTGGAGTTAGTGCAATTTGTTCTTCTAAGAGATGGCAAAGGCCCCATCAAAGTAGTCTATGGTCAAGTTCTAGCAATGAGAGTGATTCCTTCGGAGCCTTTCTTGATATCTCTTTAGGGATCTTCTGTGGTATTTAAAAGGAAGTTGAAATATGGGTTTTAAAAAATGATAAAGACAGTTTTACCAGTTGATTTCATAATGAGAGGTGTAAGCCATTGCTGGGATACATCGGAAGGTGCTCGCTTGGTACTCTTGAAAAACCTGTAATCAGATGGGCACTGTCTTGAATTTTAAAATACTGTTACCTGCAGTTTTTAGAAATTTATTTTGACATTTAAGGACATCTAAAGATGTATATTTAATTACTACTGCTGCTTTCTTTTCATTTGAATGAAAAGTGGTGGATTATATAACAATTGCCACTAAGACAAGTTTTCTTAAATCTGAGTGTCATGGATGTTCAAAATTTTGTTTCTAAATGTGTAATACAGATTAATAACTTAAACTCTTAGATCTTGGGCAGTCAGAATAATTTGAATTTTGAGGAGTAGCTTTAACAGCTTCCCACTTAGGATGTCCTAGAAAATGAGGGCTTGATTACAGCAGGGTTTTGTGTGTATGGCTTGTTTTAACCCAAATTCACAGGCTGGAGCTATATCTCTGGCAGTGTTTAAAGTACTTGGGAGGTGAGTGGGTTGAGCCAAATCAACTTCTGAGGTTTAGGCTTCTTTTTTGCAGTGTTTCTTTTTCTTTCCCTTGCCTGCTCACTTGAACTTCTGAAGGGCAGAAAAGGAGGAAATATTGTTAGAGTACTGGGTGGGTGAAATGTAGGGTCCTGGAGAGCAAGGGTATTATCTTTGCACTGTTTCACGTAACGAGTGCTGGTGAAGACTCCCTTATTGGTGGTGAGGTTTGGGACTCCCCTGAGTACCCTGGCTGCTGCCAACTCGGCTTGCTCTGGGGGTAGAGCTGGTGTGAAACTGCCAGTTCTTTTTCTTTGTCAAGTCTACAGGTATTGACCCTTGCTACTTGCAAAGGGCTGTAGGAGTTGGTGGGTGGGGAGGGAAGGAAGATGCAAAAGAGCTAATAGATCTGGTCAGGGCCTAAAGCAGCCTGTAGTTGGGTTAGGAGACAGAGCACACACAGTGACTTGACCTGAATGTGCACAGTGCACTATCAAGTGAACAATGTGAGTTAAGCTGAAAGTGCCTACAGGGAGGGAACCAACCTGATGGATTTATCTGTAAGTGGATTTTCCATGTGCCTTGATGATTTTAAGCATTGGAAAGAAGAAAAGGAGGAGGTTGTATCAGATTTAAATTATTTGGCCTATCAGATATCTTTGCTATAAATAGTTACAGTCTTAAGAAAGTCTTCTGCTTTTCTCTTTAAAAGTCATATTTAGGAGGAATATAATTGACATGTTGTGTCTTACATATTTTATGGGTAATTTTGTGTCTAATTAAAAATTACTGAAACAACATACTATGAAGATTGTAATGTTTTCTCTATTACCAGCTTATTTATGGCTTTGTGTCTTATCAAGAGTACTGTTTTTTAAAAAAGATTTGTATCTTGCTAGGTAATTAAACAATGTTTACAATTAATATATTTATATTTAAATAGAGACAGGGTCTTGCTGTGTAGCCCAGGCATTCTTGAACTCCTGGCCTCAAGCAATCTTCCTGCCTTGGCCTCCCAAAGTGCTAGGATTACAGGTGTGAGCCAGTGCGCCCGACCCAATTAATACCATCTAAGTCATTGTCTAAGGAACTTTTCGTTTCTGTTTGTTGTGGGGCCAGACTTTGGGAAGAAAGTATGTTTGATAAGAATTTATCAGATAACCCATTTTTTTTTTTTTTGTAATATCTCTTTGGGATAGCATTTTCTTCCCCTGCTTTGGGATGTCTGTTGGTTACTCATTACTTGAAATTTGCCAAATTTAGGGTGGTGATGATTTTGGCCCAATTAGAATTTCAAACACCACTTCTGTCTCCCCTAAAGTATAGTTGGAAAAACTTCCTCAAGGAAAAACTCTCAGCCCCTGAGTTCTTGGCAGGAATCATGGCCCCCATCACAGTGGAGCTCCCTACATGGGTGAGGTCTTGATATCCTTGTGGCCAGGCTGCCCCAGGCCCCAGGAGCTTTCTGAGATCTGTGAGCTGTGTGGACTTGCTGTTTGGCTGTTCTCAGCAGCCACAGAGTAACTGGTCTTATAAAGCAGAGCCTGTGATTTTATAAGGTAGTTTCTCCAGGCCTCAAACCTGTCAGGGTGGCTAATTCTTGGTGTTTGCAGGTAGAGAGGGAAGTTAACCTATTGAGGAAAAACCTAATCTGTTAAACAAAAACAAACAAAAACAAAAAAAATCTTCTGGATTTTATATGTCTCTGTCAGTATTCTATAAGCATAGGGGAAAAATTCCTTCCTCACAGGGTTAGTGGATGCCAGTCATGGTTTACTGGTATGGGGCCATCTGTGGCAGCGTGGCTGCTCCCAAAATCCATGCAAATTTATAAAGCAAGGCAGCCAAGGGGACTGGTGAAAATGAGTTTATAGCATGAATGGGGAACACTTAAAGGAGAAGGTGCTAAGTATAAACGTCTAAGCCAGGATGGAACAATTAGGGCAGTTCAGCTTTTATAATTAACATTAAACTCCCAAAGGAACTTCTCTTTCACCCTACTTACTTTTCCCTGGCCCAGCACATCTTATCCTTCACCTTTCCCTCAGGAAAAATAACTATGAAAGCAGTCTGTGAGGCCCCGCGTGGGTGTCTGGCCAGTTCCACTACTTCAAAGATTCTCTGTCTCAGTTATTTTTATTATAACCACAGTGTGTACTCTGGATTTTTGAAATTTGTAGCTACAACCATGCTATTAATCTTAACTTTAAAAACTAAATATTCATCTTCTCTACCTGGAGCTCACAGACAACCTAGCACATGCATGAAATGATAGAATAGAAGCTATTCCTGAAGACTTTAGTCTTGGGGTATGTGAAGCCAAGGAGTTTATTGGCCCTTATTGAATTGGTATTTGGAATCTCTAGAATTCTTTGAGTCTTGATGAGGGCCATGAGATCCCAATCTTGGATTAAGTTTTGAGAAGAATTCTATTGGAGATTTTCTGTGTTGCAGAAGAGAAGACCATTTAAGGGACTCTCAATTTTCTCATTCCCTGGAGAGTAAGTTCCCTCTTGTCATTTGAACTGGCAGATTTCTTTTGTGCCAAAAAGACATGGTACTTCCTACACCTCCCAACGTGATGGGGCTGCCAGGATGCAGGTTTGGGGAGAGCAGGGACCTCATGGGACACATGCAGGGAGAGATCTATAGTTCCTTCGTGTTGGGAGGTGGTGGGGTTCTCTTGCTGGAGATGTTTTTGTCTGTAGCAAAAGACAAGGCATCCTTTCTGATGCTTTGTTGGGGGTGGGGCACATGTGGCAAAATAATCTTTTTTGAGCTGTTAAATCTGGGTCTTTCACTTTGTGTCGTCTTTTTCTGGTATTTCACACAGGAACCAGGACCCTTGTAAGGCCTTGCCTTGGGGATATTTGCCTGGCAGGAAACTGAAGCAGTTTGAATTTGAGGCTCCTCTTAGTTGCTTTGTAAAAAGTTTAAACCTACAGAAGAGAGAATGCTGTGTGTCCTGGTGTGGAGGGTGGTTTGTTTGTTTTGAGGGAAGAGAGAGAAAGTGAGCAGATTTCCCTGGGCGAGGAAGGGAGTCAAGATTAGTGGGTCCTGGGTTACAGGGGTTGGGGCCCAGTAAACCTTTTGGTGGCAGCCTGAGGCAACAGAGGACACTGGCTACTTGGTGGGTCTGGGGAGGCTGGACTTTAGACACTGGGTTTCCTGCCTGGCAGAGGTTCAGGTGCCATAGAAGCACAGATATGCTGATTTTACCGGCCTGTGGGTGACCATGAGGATTTTGTCAGCAAGCACAACAGGCTAGAGGCCCTTTTCTTTCTGTGACATCCCAGGAGTAGCTCTGAGGGATCAGTTTCTACCATAGGCCTTGGAATCAGAATGAGTTTGATCTCAAGAGAAAAGTGGCCAGGCATGGTGGCTCACGCCTGTAATCCAAGCACTTTGGGAGGCTGAGGTGGGAGGATCATTTGAGGCCAGGAGTTCAAGACCAGCTGGGCAACATAGTAAGACCCAGTCTCCCTTAAAAAAAAAAAAAAAAAATTAGCTGAGTATGGTGGTGCATGCCTGTAGTCCCAGCTACTTGGAAGGTTGAGACAGAGGATTGAGCCCAGGAATTTGAGGCTGCAGTGGGCTGTGATAGCACCACTGCACTGCAATCTGGGCAACAGAGCGAGATCCTTGACTCAAAGAAAGTAAGTATCGAGATCCAGACAGACTGAAAAGGATCTCTTATCTCAAAGGTCATGTTTTTCCTTCTATCCCTCCCATTTGCCTGCCCTCAGCAAGGTAGTTGCTTCTTGCATTTGGGCATTACCCAAAGGTCTGTTAATGAACTTACCCTTGCCATGTTGTGATGTTTTCTCCCCTTTCCAGTCTGCGAGCTACATGAGAGCAGAGCCCTTGCTTGTCTTATTCATCTTCATAGCCACAGCAGTTGCCTCCCAGTATGCAATAAATCTTTGTTGAACAAAGATTTGCACAGAGGAAAACTTTATTCTGCAGCTTAAGGGAAGTTGAAGCTCTGAAACAAATGCCAGCCACTCAGAGACTGATAGAAGAAGAACTCTAGGAAAGAGGTCCCTCACTTTACCACGTGGATCACAGGCAGGTGTGGTGCATGCACTTTTCACATTCAGTCCGTGTGACCCCCCTACCCCACAACCAGCCCCTATCAAGGTGAGCAGTTCAGAGTTGGATTCAAAGAAGAGATGTTTTAAATTTTTTTCTCTTAAATTTTAAGTATGATATGTTCAAATAATACATAGGAATTAGTTTCTAGACGTCTGGCGTTCTAGCTGGCCAGTTGTCACCCATTAGGCAGAACTGTCTCGAATAAGACCAGCTCAGGCTGGCTGGACATCTGGGACAGGTGTCTCAGGGCTCCTGGTTCTCTTCCCAAGGGCCTTCTCAGAGTGCTGGTTTAGGAGGGTGAAGCCCAGAGCGGGCCTCTTTGGAGGTGAAGGGCTTCTCTTCTGGACTGACAAGTTCTGTAAAACCCCCAAGAAGCCAGGGTTTTGCTTTCTCAAGCTCCTGAACAGCAGGTGGCCGGGGCCTCTGTGTGAACGGACAGCTTAAGAGAGTGCCTGGACACTGCACACTCTATCTTCTGAATAGGCACACATTTCAAAATGTTTGCAAAAGCAAATTCTGGACAAGAAGAGTAAGACTTCCTCGTGTAAATAATAAGTACTGCCCCTTTCTTTCCTTCTACTAATAAGTTTCCCTGACAGCACTGCTTGCTGGCAGCTCTTCTCTACAATTGGTTGCTGAATTGCAATGCTCAATTATCTGTGTAATAACATACTATAAAAACATAGAAAGCCAGGAAAAAATGGTTTTAACTAAAGTGGTTGAGTCTTGAAAAGAGACATCTTGCACATTCACATCTGGACTGAAAGAACATTAAATCTGTCATTAATGATTTAATTGACTGGATTTTTTCTAAAAGGTAAAGGAAAGCATTAAAATGGAGTATGAGGCACTCAAATTACCTTCAAATACAACCAGGAGCAGTATCTCATTAAAATGTTTGAGTTTTCTGATGCCATTAATGAGAAGTGATTCTCTGTGGCTGTGTAGCTTTTGAAAGTGTGGCTAATGCATCGTAGCATGCTGTAGGCCTCCAAGAAGGCCAATGCTGAGCACTGCACAGTTGCTTTATGTGCATTATGGCATTTAATTCCATCCTCAATCTTGCCAGTAAGGTGGGGGATATCGCCATTTCCTGGTTAAGGAAAGTGAAACTTACAGAGGTTAAATTTGCTCATGATTCACGTGATTTCAAAACCAGTGTTCTTTCACACTTTGGGTCAGTAAAAGCAGAGAGGGTTTTTTTTTTTTTCCTTTTAAAAGTTTGTCATGAATGGACGTATCAATTTATTAACAATTACTTTTAAAAATGTAGAAGATTATGTAGAGTGTAATTGCTGAGCTGTGCCTGAATTCCTGGCTCACAAAATTGTGAGTGAAAATGAAACAGTAGTGGTTTTAAGCCTCTAAACTTTGGGACAGTCTGTAGCACCCAGTAGATAACCATACCCTTTGTTCTTTCTGTTCCTCTTGTCCACATGCATGTTCACCCTCTGTCCACAATCCACCCGCTTGAGGAGCTTACCATAGAAGCACAGATTTGGAAAGGCCAGTGACCATTAACAAAGTAAAACATCAACGCATACTAATAAAGGGAGAAAGACAATGCTCAGGAAGGCCAGGAATGCAATAAGCAGAATATTTAGCTTGTGTTCCTGGCAGCTGGGGTTGGATAGGGAACTAGGTGCTGGGGCAGTATTTTTGGTCCCTGCTTTGACTCCATTCGAATCCCCTATGGAGCTTTGACATTGTCTATACTGGGAGACCCTGATTCTGGAAGGAATCGGGGAGGCCCATGACTGTGTGTGTCTGTGCGTGTTAAAAGGCCTGCCAGGTGGTTCTGTGAATGACCAGGGTTGTAAGAGCACTGGCGTCCCACCCGTTGCCTTGTGGAGAAAGAGAATCTTTACTGCCGAGTGCTCTTTCCTGTCCACGGCCTTTTCTGCGCAGGAACTATGCTAGATGTTTGCATGCATCAGCCCTTTGATCCTCACAGCAAGTCTGAGGGTGCAGGGTAGTAGCCCCGTTTTATAGGTGAGAAAATGGGGGTTTCAGAGAACTCAAGTCACTGGGTCTTCCAGTAAGTGACAGGGATAGGATTTGAACCTGTTTGGCTTTCAAGTGTCTGACTTTGTTACTCTGATTTTCCCTGACCACCTCCCTCAGTGTAACAAAGGATTTTGGACACTTGATTCTACTTGCATTGTTCATGACTATTTTTGTAACATGTAGAAGACTCTAGATTTTAGTGTGTATGCTTTTGCTTAAATTTAAATACAAATTTATGTCACCATCCCAGCCTAACCTGTTGGATGAACATTAATGTCTCATTACAGAACTAAACACTTCGCTCTGTATTGAAGGGAGACAGACACGCTGGTTTAAAAGGCTTCAGATTAACTAGATGCGACTTTTGATGTTTACCCTGATCATTTTTGAGTGGATCCTCAAATAGCAAGGCAGCTATTAAAAGTGTTACTCCCATTAGGAATATTGTGCTTTTCATTCCCTTTAGTAGTCTGAGAATCACTAGTGCATGTTTTATAAAAAGAAAAGGATTTTTTTTTTCTGACTTAATTTTGCTGAACTGATGGATATTTGAGTATGTGAAGAGGGAGGAAACAGAGAAGGAAGCCTGCCTCTCTCCCTTTCCAGGGCATCAGTGTCTTTCTGTGGTCTGTAAGCCTGGAAAAGAATGTTTTCCAACAAAAACACCATTTTATAAATATAGTATTCTTTTCTTGGCAACGCACTAAATGCTGGCCTGTTACCCCAAGTCTTGTGGAGGGTAGTAGGGACAGTGGAAATAGAAGAAATTAGCAGGTGAAGAGAATAACACTGGTCTATCTAATACTTTTTGGTCATTTGTTAGTGCTTTGTTCCTCAAATAGAAGAATGGCCATTGTGAGAGAGTAACTTTTCCAGGAGTAATTATAGTAGATGGTTTTGCATTTGGGGACTTGACGGGGTCTTTGCTCCTGAATCTTTGAGCTCAAAAACACATCAGGGGCTTGCTGGGTACCAAATTATGCCTGTGCCACTCTCAGAGTAGGGACTTGGTGAGTGAGAGCCCCAGGGTATATGTATTTCACTCACTTGGAGCTGTCAGGTCTTATCAACCTTCGTTAGGAATATTTTTCTCCCTGAAAACGCATAAAAATTCATGTTGTAATATCAATGCCTGCAGGATCCTGTGGAATTTTGTTGAGCTGCTTATACCCTTTTCTCCTAATAGAAATATAGAGAATGATACATTCTCCTCAAATACACGGGTACAGATATGTGCTTGTGAATCTATACAGGAAGCTCATGTATGTGGCAAAGTAAGTTTGTTGAGGGGAATGAAATAAACTAATTTTCCCTCCACTGAGTCAATATGAATAAGATATTTCTATGCATAGTCTCAGAAGACTGCATTCTGGGGAATATTTTAAATTTTATTAACCTTGTACATATTTTGCCAGATTCCTATTCAGCATACTTCTTTATTTTATTACCATAGTGATGCTTTGTTTACTCATATATCTGGAAAGAAAATAATTTAGATTTAATTTTTTAAAAAAATTTATATCAAGGTCACCGTTTTTGTTGTTTGAAACAATAGATTTGTAAATTCTTACCAACACTGTATATGTCCTTGAGTCCTATAAAGAAAAAAGTGTTTTATATATTGTAAATATATATAAAATATCAGAAAGTAGGATATATATTATACAAGATATATAGAATATATGGGATATATATTATGCCAGAATTTTAGTATTTTAGTATTTTAAATATAGGTCTTAAATGGAATGAAAGACTTAGGTTGCTTTTTTTTGATGGAGTAAGGAAAGGGATAGTCCTTAAAAATAATTGTTACCTGGTGGTTATAGTTCACTGTTAGCAAAATATTCTATAGGACACATCATATCCCATGATGCTGAAGATGAAACCCTGGTATAGTAGAAGGTGGATGTTTGTGTTTTCTCTAGCACTTTCACAACAAAGTGATTATATTGTATTGCATGTAAATATTTGTGAGTGGGGAAAATATATAGAAGTCTACAACACTACTTTCCCTCCACATTAAAACCATATGAAGTTATGCCTACAAATTAAAATGTTGTAAAAGCTCAATACAGTTTTAAATTTTTCAACAAAGTTATGTAGTACTTCTTTATTCATAATAATAAAAAGTATCATTGTATGAAATTAGTATGGGCACATTATCTGTAATACTTGATGTTAATAATGGCACTGAACCCTAAGTGATGGCCTTTAAAAAAAACAACAAAGCATGGCCTTTAGTAAAACAAAACAATATGTAACATTTCTGTAGAAATGCTGTAGTAGAGAAAAATTTAGCTCTGTGAGCAGTAGTCTCATTTATGGGAATGGTAATTATCTGTAAGTTGAGACTTAACATTTTTGTAGATTTTATGAGAAAATGTTTGCTAGTCCTTGTTTTTACATCTTTTTTTCCTCCTGCCTCTGTATCTATCTCTCTTTTCTCCACCTCATATGGGGACAATTCTGTTTTTACAGGTCCTGATTTTTTTTTTTTAATGTCTCACCAAAAGTGATAACTCATTTTGTTGGAATGGTAGGGAGCCCAAAAGTTGAGGATTGTGACTTTAGTTGTGGCTTAATCAGTCCAAGCAGGTGCATTCTAAGTAAAAGAGATACTGTTTTAATGCAAATGTCCCCCGTAATTCAGAGAAAGGGAGACATGTATAGGAAATGACACAGCAGTTAAGTCAGAATTGTTTCTAAATAGATTGTTTTTTTTCCCCTGAATTCTCTGAGCACCAGCAGCAGTGTCTTGTTAAAGTGAAGAGAGATACAAATGAAGAGTTGAGGATGACTGTGTTAATTTTTTGTTCTGAAGGATCAGAAATACTTAAGAAAAATGAAGTCAGAGATTTACATAAATAGGTGGGAGCCTCAGTAGTGTCATGTTCATTTGAGAGTAGAATTTGATTCTGGGGACCTCAAATAACAGAAGATGATTATATTCAAAATGTCCAAGGCACTACTGTAAGGCAACTTTAACTTAAATGGCATGTGCCTTAACAGGGTGGCTTTGTGGTGAGGTTCTGGAATTTTTCTCATTCTTTTGTCTCGCAGTGTGCTATTGTATGAGTAGCAGTGAGAAAATGTTTGGATAGCATGTCTAAGAACCAGAGCATGCAGAGAAAACAGGGCTCTTATTCTACTTTGCATCTTAGTTAATTTGGTTTTTAGAGAAGCATACTATTTTGACTTGAAAGGCATTAGCCATATCTTCTTATTTACTTGAGTGGTGGTTACAAGAGTATTCTGTATTTATTTATTACACGTTGCTTTTATGTTTTTAGGTATTTTTTGCATATTTCACAATAAAAATGGTTAAAAAAAGTCACTAGTGTATTCTAGACCTTTCAAGTCAACCATACCAATTTATTCATTCCTCCGCCTACCCAACAAATACTAATTGAGCACCTACTGTGCATCGGGTACTGTTACTGGCACTGGGAATACAGTAATGAACAAAGCAAGCGAAAGTCCCTGGTCTCATGGGGTTTATATTGCATGGAGGGGAGGCAGATAATATGTTAGGCAATGGGTTAGAGCAGGAGTTGACAATCATCTTCTATAGAGGGCCAAATAGTAAATACTTCAGGCTTTGTGGGCCAGATGGTTTCTGTTGCAGCTACTCAACTCTGCCACTGTAGTGTGAGAGCAGCCATAGCCAATACGTCCATGAAAGGGTATAGCTGTGTTCCAACAACACTGCTATTTTACAGAATCATGCAGTGGGCCAGATTTGACCCACAGTCCTCCATAATTTGCAGACCTCTGTATTAGATGGTAGTGTACCCTAAGGAGAAAAAAAATGGAATATGGAGTGCTGGGGTGTGGGGTGAGGGATATTTATAGTTTTTGACAGCATAGTTGAGGAAGATGTTTCCGAGAAAGTGACTTGTGTAAAGATTTGAACAAGATGATATGTTTGGACATGTGTCTTTCTGGAGAGACGGGGAAACAGCAAGTGCAAAGGCCTGAGATGGAACATATCTGGAGAATTCGAGGAATGGTAAGAAGACCAGAGTGGAGCAGAACGAGTGTGGGAGAGAGTTGTAGGAGATGAGATCAAAGGCTAGGAATGAAGTGTAAGGCCATGTCATGTGACCTTGTAGATCCTTGTAAGGCTTTTTTTTTTTTTTTCTCTCTAGCTTGGAAATCAGTTGCATAGTCACTGGAAGGTTTTAAGTAGAAGGGTGACAAGATCTAATTTTTAACAGGCTCACTGGCTTCTGTATGGATAATAGATTAATGAGGCTTGGAGTGAAAACAGAGAATCAGTTAAGGGTTACTGCAGTAATCAGGTGAGAGGTGATGGTGCTTGGAGCAGGTTGGTGGTAGAGGTGGTAAGAAGCAAACAGGCTCCGGATGTGTATTGAATATAAACTTGACAGGGTTTGTTCACAGAGTGAAAATGGGAGATGATAACTGGAAAAATCAAAGAGGACTTCCAAGTTTTTGGCCAGGTGAACTCAAAGGGTAGAGTGCCATTTATGGAGTGGGGAAGATGTCGGACAACCAGCCTAATGACAACCTCGCTGCACAGAATCCCAGACCCAATAAAGCACCAGACTGAGATGTCAAGCTAACCAAAGTTATGCCATCTTCTGGGTTTGTGTGTGCCCTAATGGCCATAGGTGCCCTGTTCCTAAGGCTGCAGCTTGTGCTGTCCATGGTGGGGTTTGCTCATAGCCTTCAGTCTGTTGCTAAGTTATGGACTTTGTGTTACTATGGGTCCTTGAGAGTTCTGAATTCCTATGGGACAGGTGAAGATGACACAGATCCTTTGGGTGAATCCCTTTTGATCCATAAAGTTATCAGAAGAAACCCTGATATCCAGTGGGTCACCAGGGAAGCCCTCAAACACAGAGATGTGTGGGCTGACATCTGGTAGCTACAAGGGTTATGGCCTTATAAGAACCATGGTTCAAAAAACTAATACCAAGCCCTCTTAAATGCTTTTCAAAAAGTAGGATAGGGAACATTCCCAGACTCATTTTATGAGGCCAGTGTCACCCTGATTCCAAAGCCAGACAAAGACACCACAAGAGAAGAAAACTACAGGCTATAATCCCTGATAAACATAGATGCAAAAATCCTCAATAAAGTACTAGCAAATAACATTCAGTAGCACATTTTAAGGATCATACATCATGACCAAGTGGGATTTATCCCTGGGATGCAAGGATGGTTCAATGTGCATACAATGTGATATGCCACATTCACAGCATAGAAGATAAAAACATCATTTCAGCAGATGCAGAAAAAATATTTGACAAAATTTAACATTATTTTATGATTAAAAACTCTGAACCAAATAGGCATAAGAGGAACTTAGTAAAAGCCATGTATGAAGGACCCACAACTAATGCTATAATCAGTGGGCTAAAACTTAGTTTTTCCTCTAAGATTTGGAGCAAGGCAAGGATGCCATATGTCATCACTTCTCTTCGACATTGTACTGGAAGTCCTAGGCAGAGAAAACAGACAGGAAAAAGAAAAGGCGTTCAAATTGGAAGGGAAGAGGCAAAATTATCTGTTTGCAGATGTCATGATCATATATACATAGAAAATCCTAAAGACTTTACAAAAACTGTTAGAACTGGTCAGTGAATTCAGTAAAGTAAGATATAAAAATCAACATACAAAAACAGTGGCATATCTATACATCAACAATAAACTCTCTGAAAGGAAAATTAAGAGAATCTTATTTACATTAGCAAGAAAAAGAATAACATACTTAGGAATTAAGGAGGTGAGAGACTTGTACATTTAATTATAAAATATTGATGAAGGAAATTTAAAACATAAATGGAAAGATCTCATGTTCACAGATTGGAAGAATTAATATTGTTACAATTTTTTTTTTTTTTTTTTTTTTTTTGAGATGGAGTCTTGCTTTGTCACCCAGGCTGGAGTGCAGTGGCATGATCTCGGCTCACTGCAAGCTCCGCCTCCTGGTTTCATGCCATTCTCCTGCCTCAGCCTCCCCAGCAGCTGGGACTACAGGCGCATGCTGCCACGCCTGGCTAATTTTTTTGTATTTTTAGTAGAGATGGGGTTTCACTGTGTTAGCCAGGATGGTCTCAATCTCCTGACCTCGTGATCTGCCCACCTCGGCCTCCCAAAGTGCTGGGATTATAGGCGTGAGCCACAGCACCAGGCCTGTTTAAATGTTTGTACTACCCCAAACTACAGATTCAAAGTAATTCCTATCAAACTCTCAATGGTATCTTTTACAGAAATAAAAAAATTAACCCTAAAATGTATATGGGACCACAAAAGACCCTGAATAGCCAAAACAATCTTGAGCAAGAAGAACAAAGCTGGAGGCATCCAACTTCCTGACTTCAAATTATATTACAACGCTATAGTAATCCCAACAGCATGGTACTGCTATAAAAGCAGATATATTGGCCAGTGGAAAAGAATAGAGAGCCCAGAAGTAAACCTACATATTTATGGTCAACAATTTCTGTAAGAGTGCCAAGCGTGCAACGGGGAAAGGATAGCCTTTTCAGCAAAAGAATAAAATTGGACCCCTGTCTCCCACTGGTCACAGAAATCAACTCAAAATGGATCAAAGACTTTAACACAAGACTTGCAATTGTAAAACTCCTAGAAGAAAACAGGAAAAACCTTGACCTTGGTCTTGGCAATAATTTTTTGGATATGGCAACAAAAGCAAAAATGGTATTACATAAAACTAAAAAGCTTCGGCATAGCAAAGGAAATAATCAAAATGAAGTGTTATTTTTTTGTACATGCAAAGATCTAGAGCACTACCTAGCATACAAAAAACATTAAATAACTATATTAATTCTCCTAACTCTGGTGGTCTCCCTGAGCTCACTGTGACACTTGGCCTTGTTGTTCCTTTCCTTCGTGTGTGTGTGTGTGTCTTCTCTAGCAAGATTATATTGCATATGGGATTCAGATTGAGATAAATGAAAAGATAACCTACAGAATGGGAGAAAACCTACCTCTCTTGCATTCAGTTTCCTTCTGTGATCTTTAAGCCTGCAGAAGGATGTTTTCCAACAAAAGCACCATTTATAAATACAATATTTCTCATGGCAACACTATAAATGCTGGCCTGTCACCCCCATGACAGGGATATAATCCTTGTTGAGTAAAAATATTAGCAAACTATATCTGATAAGGGATTAACATCCAAAATATATAAAGAGCGAATACAACTCAATACCAAAAATACAAATAATCCAATTAAACGGGCAAAGTACCTAAATAGGTACTTGTCGAAAGAGAAAATTTAAATGGCTAACAGGTATATTTAAAGGTGCTCAACATCTTTCATCATCAGGAAAAAGAGTCAAAACCATAAAAAGACAACAGATAAATGTTGGCAAGGATATGGAGAAATGGGAATCCTAGTACACAGTTGGGAATGTAAATTAGTATAGCCATTATGGAAAACAGTATGGAAATTCCTCAGAAAATTAAAAAAGGAAGCACCATAGGGCCCAGCAATTCTACTTCTGGTTATATATTCAAAGGAACTGAAATCAGGATCATAAAGAGATATTTGCACTCATCTTCTTAGCATTATTCACAGTAACAAAGATGTAGAAATAACCTAAATGTCACTCAACAGTTGAGTAAAGAAAATGTGGTATATATGTGTACAATGGAATATTATTCTGCCTTTAAAAAGAAGGAAATCCTATTTGCAACAACATGGATGGAGCCAGAGGACATTATGCTAAGCAAAATGAGACACAGAAATATTGCATGATATAACTTAACGTAGAATCTAAAATATAATCTAAAATCTAAAACTTATAGAAGCAGAGAGGAGAGTAGTTATGGAATGATGTTAGTCAAAGGGTACAAAGTTTCAGTTATGGTAGATGAAGTTCTGAAGATCTAATGTACAGCATGTTGAAGATAACATTGTATTATATACTTAGAATTTGCTAAAAGGGTAGATCTTAAATCTTCTGATATACACACGTGTACAAATGGTACCTGTAGAGGTAATAGAGATGCATTTCACAATGTGTATGTTTTCCAAAGCATCAAGTTGTACCCCTTAAATACACAATTTTCATGTTCACAATATGTAAATAGAGCTGTTAAAGAAAAATCATGGGTTCCATGCACTACTGATGGTTCTCACTGTATATCTTGGAGAAGGTGCAATACTCTTTTGCTGCACTGTTAGTACATTTAAGTAACATGTAAAATACAGCACCAATAACCAATTTAGGACAGTAATAACTGCTTAAAGTGTTCTGTAAATTCTCAGCTAGAACATTTGCAAGTTGTTTCCCAAATGCATTGCAAATTTGTGACAGTTAAAGTGCAGTAATGATTAAAGACTGTAAGCAGTGTTTCCTGTATCTCATAAGACAAATGCTTTAGTCTTACCTTTATCTTATTAGAGAGTTATATGTCAGTGCTGAAAATGCCATGCTGTAAGGTATAAAAGGTATAAAATCCTTTCAAGGGGTGATGGTTGAGATTTCTGTTAAACACGTAAGTGGAGATGTGAGGAAAAAAGTTGGATAAAAGCCTGGAAGTCAGGAAGGGACACCCAAGCGAGGGATGTTTGGGGAGCCTGCTGGTAGGGAAAGCTGTGGGACCAATGGGATCATTGGGATAGTTAGCAATGCCCAAGGCACTTCATGACTTACAGGTCAGGGAGATACGAAGCAACTAGCAAGGATACTAAGTCAAATGGCCAAGGATAGGAGGTTTGTATTAGTCTGTTCTCATGCTGCTAATAAAGTTGCAAGACTGGGTAATTTATAAAGGAAAGCGGCTTAATTGACTCACAGTTCAGCAGGGCTGGGGAGGCCTTAGGAAACGTACAATTTGGGCGGAAGGGGAAGCAAACATGTCCTTCTTCACATGCAGCAGCAAGAAGTGCCAAGCAAAAGGGGGAAAAGACCCTTATAAAGCCATCAGATCTTGTGAGAACTCACTCACTATCATGAGAAAGGCAGCATGGGGATAACTGCTCCCATTCTTCAATTACTTCCCACCAGGTCCTTCCCATGACACGTGGAGATTATGGGAACTAAAAGATGAGATTTGGGTGGGTTCACACCAAACCATATGAAGGTTTAAAAGGAAAACGGTGGTGTCCTGGAAGGAGCGTAAAATGGTATTTTGAGGAAGAGGATGTGATCAACCATGTTCAATGCTACTGAAAGGAAGGCAAAACTGAGAAGTAAGACTTCACCAGGCTAGCAGTCATAGATGACTTGGTTTAGAATACTGTAGATGGAATGGTGTGTTCGCGTGAGAATTTTTAGATCAATGGCTGCAAATAATTAAACTCGGCATACACAGTTTGGGCATCTGTGACCTGCGTTAATGACGGCCATCTTTCTTCTAACCATTTATCATGGTCATTATCATTTTAGTATTATTAAAGAAAAAACTTCTAGCAAAAACTAGAGTTTATCTGTTAAAAAAAAAAAGCTGAAATAGGGAGCTGTAAAGCTGCTTTTACAACATTTTCATTGGTTTATTCCCAGTTAAGTCATGTGACTGTGGGATCTTGCATATTGTCAACCCAGTTTCATTGGGTTCACACCATGCTCTTTCAAACTTACTGGAAGTTTGAACAGATTAAGTACCTTTCAGCACCTCTGGACAAAATGCCATCTGTGTTCTGCCCCCCAACCCACCCCACCCCCACCAATTGCTATTTTATGTTGCTAAAAACAAAACTTTCTTTGATTTTAAAAATTTTTTAAAATTGGTTTTTAAGTGTTTGTTGTTGTTGTTGTTGTTTCTTGTTTTAGAGACAGAGTTTTGCTCTGTTACCCAGACTATAGTGCAGTGGTGTAATTATAGCTCACTGCAGCCTTGAATCTCCTGAGCTCAAGTGATCCTCCCACTGTAGCCTCCCAAGTAGCTAGGACTATAGGCACACGCCACCACACTGGATAAATATTGTTTATTTTTTGTGGAGGTGGGGTTTCACTATGTTGCCTAGGCTGGTCTCAAACTCCTAGGTTCAAGCATTCCTCCCGCCTTGACCTTCCAAAGTGCTGGAGTGACAAGCATGAGCCACGGTGCCTGGTTTTTTTCTTTTTTTTTTTTGTAAGTAGGCTCCAGAACTGTAAAATAAGGTCATTGTGAGTAGATCAAAGATGTAGGGGGAAAATGCTGCTTATCTATTTAGCTAAAATGACATGTTGATTATTTACAGTGATTTCATCTAACGCACTCAGGTTGAATTCCTTCCTATTGATTATAGAGGGAATTCTACTTGTGCTCAGAGGATAAAATTAATAGATCGGGAAATTGGAGCAAAGGAAAAATTATTATTATTTTTTACCTTCAATCAACTTGCCCCAGCAAAGGGAAAATTAAAGGTAGAGGGGCGGGGGGAAAGTCATGGTGAAGTTAGCATACAAGAATGTATGATAGCAGATCCTATGTATTTGCTGGAAGAGGAGGGCCAAAACCTGCTTCTGGATTTCGTAGCATTATAACAGCCTTGGCAAAGAAGGAAACATGATTATGTGATTCAGTGTTCTGAAAGCAAAAGCAAAGCAGTTAGGAGAAGCAGAGCTTTTCTTGGTATTGAGGTCTGATAAAATTTTCCATAACATAGGAAATGTTGAATAGTGAACATACAGTGTACTCAGCAATGTCCCTGAAATAGATAGTCCAGAGTTACCTAGAATTGTATAATATCTTACATTGAGAGATCACGCTAAAAGCATGATTACATTAGGGACCTAAACAATGTTATCATTTTTTTGGGAGAAAAACCTTCACAGCAGATATTGGTGTTGTCCACTTAAGGTCATCTTCATGTGCTTTGAAAGTTGAGAGGGAGAGTGCAGGCTGAGGTCTTTTGGAAATTGAGCCTGCATTGATAATCACCAGTATCCAGGGACAGACAGCCAAGGAAGGCTGGGCTTTTACTGGAATCCCTTTAGATAAAAGAAACATACTTGGCATATAAAATAAGTTCTCTTTGCACCCAGATTCCTGAAGAAGGCTTGTTGCAAAGTCTGGTTTTGACACTGGTGGTTTTACTGCAAACTAGAAGAGGTGAGCATATTTTCAGGGAGATCTACATTTAATACCTGTGCAGTTAGCTCTGTGATGAGCCTGGCAGACTTGTGCCTTGGCCTCTCCCTTTGGAAGCCTTTTTCTTTCCAATCCCAGCTGTCCTGCTCTGCTCAAGTTTTAGCAAATTACTGAGAGCATTTCATATTTAAGATTTTGAACCATTTCCACCTGGGCCCACACATATCTCTATTTATCTCAGTGAAAGAATTTCAAGTGGAGCTTCAGTGTGTTTTACCACATTTATAGCAGCTGCTGTCTGCCTGTCTCCCATTGCATTGGTATAAATCGAAACGTGGTGGAATACTCTGAGATATTGTCAGACCACAAGGAATCGTCTGTTCATGGCCTCTGGCTGCTGGGAGCTGATGAAAGAATGGGAACTTGTGGACTAATATTAAAACACCTTATTAACAAGTTGTTATAGTGGTCAATAATTTTAACCAGCTGGAAATATGTCTGAGTGGTTAATCACATTTGAATAGGAATATAGTTTTATTATCGCTTCTTGGCCTTTTGGTTAAGATCAAGTGTAGGAATATAGTTTTATTTTGAAACTTTGAAATATTTGCCTTAACTATTAACTTGTAAGTAACAAGGATGGAGTGGTGGGCTTTTTCAGAATGGGGTAAAAGGTTTAATATTAATTTTTAACTTGTTAGGTCAGATCTTTATAGATAAGAAAGGACCATACTAGGGAGTGGTTCTCAACACTGGGTGCATATTAGAATCGTTAGAGGAACTTGGAAAAAAAAATCCTTGGTCCCACTGTCTAGACCAATCAAATCAGACTCCTGGGAATGGGGCCTAGGTATTGCTAAAGTTCCCCAGGTGCTTCTGATGTGCAACCAGGGGTGAAAACCACTGCTCTAGGATGTTACAGACTCTGGCCATCAGAATGCAGTGATATCAAACCATAACTTTTTGGTTATAGACAATTAGTAAAGTCTTTAAAACTTGATCACTTTTGTTCTGCAGCATTATCATGTCAACTCCGCATCCTGTTTTCATCATTTTGGGAAAATTGTGGCTCTTCAAATACGATGGGGAATAGTTATAATTTTGGATTTTGTGATTTGGGGGGAGGTGACTTGGGTGGTATCTAAACTGAAGTTTATCCTTGTTCTATCTTGAAAAGGAGAGTTTGTTATAGGCAGCATAAACAAAGTTGTAAGGGGAGTTTAATATAGGTTATAAAACAAATTTACAAACACTTTAGAGTTTATGTTGAAATTTAAAGTATTCACATATATATTATTTTCTCTAAAGGTTCTATAAGGTTCCACCTGGCAAATCTCATTAACTGGTTTTTATCACAGTATGTATAGTTAGACTTGGACTATTTAGAGCTCTTTGAGAAAACATTATTTCATTATCTCAGTTTTCTCAGATAGCTTATCCCAGCAGAGAACATTAGTACTTAAAAATAAAGAAGTGGTTCCATAGAGTCATCTCTCTGAATCTCTGGTGCCATATACATTTCTAGATAATTAAACTGTTTAACATTGGCTCAGGAATAACATTGCAGACACATGTGCTAGGCCATAAAGGTGTTGCATTCAGGAGCAATTGGGAAGGCTGCTGTTTGTCCTTTTTCTGAGTGCCTTCAGACTACTGAGGTTTGGGTTCTACCTTATTTTTATTTTTATTTTTTAGTTTAAGCCTTGATCTGGCTTATACCTTATTTTTAATAGTTTTTCTACAGTAGCCTCCATGTTTTTTTCTCTTTTAATTTCTTCTAATCTGCCATGGATCTGGAAACCAGGTGATCAAATTAGTATTGTGGGCTAGTTAGAACTGTGGGTTAGTTAGAATTGTGCATCAAAAGGAATGAATAGGTTGTCAGTAAAGGCCTAAGGACTTCAACAAATAAAATCTGTGAGTTGCCATAAGTGGACTGAACTGACTTTTTGTTTGTTGTCTTCTGGTCCTTTACCTGTGTCCTAGAAAGCTGCGCTCGATGGTAATTTCTAAGTAGGGGGTAAGGAGTTGCTATACGTAACGTAGTAAATGAGGTATTAAATTAAAAACATTCTGGAATTTGGAGTTTCTGTGTTTTGTGTGTGCTTTTATTTCAATACTGGGTCTTGAATCTCTTATGTCAATCTGAATCTCTTATTTCAATACTGGGTCTTGCTGAGGAGGTAAGACACATATACACATGAAGGAAAGGAACCACAGTAGGGCTGAGTGTCACAGTGAGCTGTGGGAAAACAGAGTTGAGAGAGTGAATCATTAGGTAATGCCTTTTGTGTGCCAGGTAATACTTCGTGTGTACAATAAGCTCCCCAACAACACCCCCAAATAATGTAACTTTGGACATAAAGCTCTTGGTGATTGTTGGGTGCTTTGGAGCCAGGCTAACAGCAAAAGCTTGCCCTATATATAACCTCACAAGAAGATTATTTTACATTTTGCATGATTTAACATCTTGGACCCTTTATATAGTGTTGTGATGAGATTTTATTGTACGCATTTAATTCTTGAAAGAAACCTGTGAAGTAGATATTGCCATCCCCATTTTACCAAAGGGGAAATTGAACCAAAGAGAATTTAAATAATCTGCCAAGAGTTGTTCAGTTAATAATTGGCAGAGCTGGGATTTGAACTGAACCTAGGCAGTCTGACTTGAGACCCCCATGCTCCTACAAGCCATGCTCTGTCGTGTTGGGAGTTGCTTGAGAGTTCTATTCGTCAGTTGATTTTGAGTTTTTATTACAGTGATATGCTTAACATCATAAAATTTTTCTCCTTTGGATTATTTTCCTGGGAAAAATCCTTAAAATCTAGGTGTCATGGGTTAGATTGTAATTGCCTAAAATTTACATGTTGGAGTCCTAAGCCCCACCACTTCAGAATATGGTGCTATTGATAGTTCTACTGTTGTCAGCTTCTGAAGAAAGCTGTTAGAAGTAATGTAGAATTATTTCCTTAGTGTTTTTCATTTGTTCTTTTGCAAAGTAACTCTACTGGAGTGGTAGACATCTGGGGAGTATTTTTTAAATGCCAGCCCTAATGATGGGATTCATGTTATTAATAGAAATTGAGTAGGGGCTTTAGAGAAGTCATCTGGGCTAAAATCCCAGCTGTGAAATGGGAATGGCAGTGTTTGTCTAATGTGGTGTTTATTTAGTAGGTGGAGGGTATTAGCCATTATTCACCCCTACATTTGTGTACAGTGCACCCCTCTGCACACTGTCTGCAACCTAGAGATCTCGTTTCTAGTTTATCCAGGTAGTTCATTACAAAGTTCTACTGCTTAAGTTATTTTGATAAAGTGAGCTCTCTGTGTGTATGTATATATGTGTGTTTTATGGCTGATGTAGATACTTGGTAATACACAGTATAAAATATTTTCAAGACTAAAAATTATTTTGGCTTCGATATATAGAAGAATTTCTTATGTAATTCAGGAATTGTTGGTAAGTATGAAATGAAGTGTTTTATATATAGATAGGCAAAATACACATATACATATTTGTATAGATAAAACAGACATATAAATAGAATGATAAATCTAAAATAACAGGTAAAATACACAAATACACATAATATACACACTCATGTAAACTTAGTGCAAATGAGTTTGAATTTTTTTTCATTCATTAACCAGTAATTTATGTTAATTTTCCGGTAGTCTATTCAAATATCCTAAATTTAAACAACTACTTACCACTATGAAAAGGATGCTTTAGAAAAATGCACCACCTTTCTTCTGTGGCTTACATATTCACATCACCAGTCATGTACTCCTTGAGGCTCAAATACCCCAGTTTGAGAGTCTGATTCTGGGGCCTTCATTGCCCCTTTGCCCTTGTGTCTGAAAAGACCTTCAAGTTAATTTTTGAAGACAATCTGGTCATGCCTGTAGCTGTTTCTTTGAATGACTTTTCTACAAAGGTGAGAAGCCATCTTTTCAGGAAAAGATTCCTCAGCACTACCACCTCCAGGTTGTATGAGCTGTAAAACATTTGAATTTGTACTTGACAGGCACCCGAAAGATAAACATCGGGTATGTTACAGGGTGTACAACTGGGAATTCATAGACATGCAGTGATCTAACCAGATTGGGAGGGTAAGAGTTATGGAGAGTTGTCTGCAGGTTATACAGTCAATCCAATGTTTTTTAATTAAAAATATTTTATCACCATGCTTTCTTTGCCTGTCATTTGGTCCATTTGTATGGCAATATCAGGGGTTTCCAAAAGTCCCTCTGGCATCCTATTGGATTCTGTTGCTGGGAATGTTAGATTTTTAGTAATTAAAAACTTTAAAGATAGTTTCAAGAATTCAAATACTTTGTCAAAGCATTCATGGGGGGCTAGGTTTGTTTGTTTTCCAACTAGGTTACCTGCCTTTGTTGCTCAATTTATTTTTTTAAATATATGCCTATCATCTTCATTTTTTCGTTGCTGGATCAGTTCAGCCTACCAGACAGCTGATTCCTGAAAACCTAGTTTTAGATTTGGTTCTTCTGAATGGTGTTTTGGTGCAAGACCCTCAGCTTGCACTGTGGCACACTCCTGAGAAAAATCCCTGTGAAACCCTTATTTACCGTGAGGATCATGTTACACAGCTGCCTCATTATGAGGACACAGGGGAGACCTTCCCCTGCTCTCAGTACTGAAAGGAGTTGTGTTGTTCTAGAGTAGCTGGTTTTTTTCTTCTTTTCCACTTATTTATTTATTTAGAGACAGAGTTTCACCCTTGTTGCCTAGGCTACAGTCCAGTGGTGCAATCTCGGCTCACCGCAACCTCCACCTCCTGGGTTCAAGTGATTCTCCTGCCTCAGCCTCCTGAGTAGCTGGGATTACAGGCATATGCCACCACGCCCAGCTAATTTTGTATTTTTAGTAGAGACAGGGTTTCTCCATGTTTGTCAGGCTGGTCTTGAACTCCTGACCTCAGGTGATCTGCCTGCCTTGGCCTCCCATAGTGCTGGGATTACAGATGTGAGCCACTGTACCCAGCCATGGTTTGTTTTTTTCTTAGGGACATTGTTTTTCATGCAACTCATCCTGTTTCTTCTTCACGTTGTCCATGACCACACAGCCACAAGGCCTCGCTATAGTGCCTAGAATTTCACATCATGGATTTTTTTTTGTTTTGATTCTTTAAAAAAATTAAATTCAGTCTTGTGCTCATCTTTTTTAAATTTTAGAAGATTCCTTTTTCCTGCTGATTTCTTCCCTCATAGAAAAAAATGCCCCCCTTTTTGGGGACTGCTGTGGGTGCTTTTTGGGACATGTTAGGGAGCAAATAATCATAATAGGCACTCAGTGAATGTTGAAGCCAATTTCATGTGGTCTTCTCAGCAATGAGCAATGGAAGTTGTTTACACTTTGTTGCAGCTACCTGAACCTTGGGGCTGTGTGAGAATGTTGGGCTGGGCCCAGGGTAGGGCTTGAGTGGTGGAATCAGCTCTATCTACCCCAGTTACTCTGTGCGGCCCAACTGGGCCCAATATTCTGAAGCCCAGTGTGAGCCCTCTGCTTCCTTCTCTTAGGACAGTGCTCTTCAGGGCTCCCTGGTGGTCCTGCCCCATCAGTGCTCCAGATGTGGCCAGATGTGCAGAAAACCCAATCCTGCCTCTGGGATGCAGGTCCTGCCATCCTAGTATTGTCTTTGAAAAGCTTTGGGCCTTCATTCACAAGTGACAGAGGTCTATAGCTTCTCATTGTTGTACATCAGGTACATCATTCTTGTTAGGCTAGGTTATACCTCACACCTAAAGAGCACCAAATCTTTCTGGCTTAAAACAGCATTATGTTGCCTATCACAGGTCCGTAGGAGACTCAGGCTCCCTGAGCAGCCGCCATTTCCAACCTTGCTGGTAACCATGCCAGAGTGAAAGAGCTCTGGGAAGTTTCTATCGGCAGTTAAATGGCCTGGTCTGGAAATGACACGTTAGTTTTGTTTGCAGCTTATTTGCTAGAACTTGATACCTGTTCCAGGCAATTCTGTTATGTTCCTGGAAAAGGAGACAACCAGAAATATTTGGTTCATCACGCTAATGACTAGATTTTGTAATTAGCATTATGTTTTGTTTTATTGTTTATACTTACCTTCCTACTTTTGTTCCAGAAAAATGTTTTCTAGGATATTTGAATTTCAGAAAAACAAGAAAGTTTGGGGCAGAAATTAGTATAGGAATATGAACTGGAATCAGGTGTGCAACTGTTGCAACATGTGCATCAAAACAAACTGTGTTTGTTGAAGGTAGACATTGAAAGCTAAACTTTCCAGCAGGCCATGTGAAAAGGAAACTTGTGAGATAGAAAACTTGACCCATAAGATTGTGGATTTTTTCTTTTCTTTTTTTCTTTTTTTTTTTTTTTGAGACAGAGTTGCCCAGGCTGGAGTGCAATGGCGTGATCTTGGCTCACTGCAACCTCCGCCAAGATTGGGGATTCTTAACATGGAGATAGGGGAGATGTCTCTGAGTTCCCTGAAATTGTATGCAAAGTCTGGCATGTGTACACGGAGAGAGAGGAGTCATAGCTTTAATCAGATTCTCAGGGTTATGTATGACCATACTCCCTACCCAAGGTTAAAGATCACTGCATAAGATAGAGCCTTTATTTTTTTTTCTTTTTTTTCTTTTTTTTTTCTTTTTTTTTGAGACAGAGTCTTGCTCTGTCACCAGGCTAGAGTGCAGTGGCGCAATCTCAGCTCACTGCAACCTCCGCCTCCTGCGTTCAAGCGATTATTCTGCCTCAGCCTCCCAAGTAGCTGGGACTAAAGGCGCACACCACCACGCCCAGCTAATTTTTGTATTTTTAGTAGAGATGGGGTTTCACCGTGTTAGCCAGGATGGTCTTGGTCTCTTGACCTTGTGATCTGCCTGCCTCGGCCTCCCAAAGTGCTGGGATTACAGGCGTGAGCCACCGTGCCTGGCCAAATATAGACCTTTTAATCAGAAGATGCACCCTTGACTTCTGATGCTTAGCCCAAGCAGCAGTTCCTCCCCGGGGTAATTTTAGGAGATGGCAACGTAACAAGTATTTCCCGCACTTACAGTAGACATGATGAATTTCATAGACACGTTTATTACAGTGCTTTGCAATATAAGCTGATGAGATTCCACAGAAGCTAATTCAATAAAAGCAAATATGTGAGGGAGGGGGGAGGGTTGATACTCATTTGTGGTGGTGATTAGAACAATGAGATATGAGGCCAAACTACTTTTCTGCTGATCTGCCTAATCTAGATGCAGATGAGAGAAGAAAAGTTAGATTCCATAATCCTGTAGGCTAGGATCTCTAAACCCAGTTTTTGGTAAGTCATTGGTGGTAATGACATCGAGATTGTAGTTACCAATTGTGCCTGGGGTGTAGCTTTCCCGTGTTGCATGTTTTGTATGGCACAAATGGCCAGGATATACGGTATACTAAAGAGAATGTCATGCTACCTCCACTTGGAGATGAGCTGAAGGTGTGTCTGGAGAAGTGCTGAGATTGTCCTTAGAAATCTTTCTCTTGCTTAAGAGGATGGTTAGCTTCCATCTTTCTCTATGTTCCAGAACATTTTAAACATGCAGATTATATTGTTTGAAAGGTAAATACTTTATTAAAGTAATGTGTCATTATTGTTAAAATCTCAGAAACTTAAAATATAAAAAAAATCATTTGTGAGTAGTAACTGACTTAGATGGAGAAACTAAAACCTAAGCCTGTGAGGGGAAACCCATCAAGGAGCAATGGAGTCATCTGCATAACCTCAACAAGTCTCAGGAAGTGGAGGCACAAGTTATCTTTGAAGTTTTGGGTGCAGGATGAGACTGAAAAGAGTAGAGCTGAGTGAAAGGCTTTCTGAGTAGCAGTTAAACCATCACGTCTTCCATTCCCCATTTTAACCAAGTGATGACCCCTCCTATATTCAGAAAGCAGAGGGAAGGCTCTGGATTTGAGTAGACCCAGTAGGTGGTATAAAGGCAGGGGTGAATTGTCACAGTAAAACCTGGAGGATGGAATGAATGTATCATAATGTGGCCCAGAATATGCAACCCCAAAATATGCCACTTTAGAGTGGGAATTATTTTGAGCTGAAGGCAATTCAAAATCAACAGATGCAGAAAGAGTTATCTCCCCACATCTTATCTACCTAAAAGCAGGGCATATATTTCCCTTTAATGTTGTCCCTTAACGTCCAAAGACTATTTCTTTGTTAAAAGGGTATATAAGGCCCTGGAGTCAAACTGCTTCTTTGCATTTCACTTCTTTTCTGTGAACTTCTGTGCATGTAAATATTAATAAAAATTGTATGCTTTTTCTCCTGTTAAAAAAAAAAAATCATTTGTATATACCAATGATCTAGAGATAATGCCATTGTGGAAATGTTGGTAGCCTTCTAGACTTTACGTACATGCATACACTTTTTATAAAACCAAACTGTGAATAATAAAAGACATATGATTTAGCAATCTAGTTTTTTCCCCCCACTTAAGCATTTTTCCATATTAGAAAAGCTAGACTTGTAAAAAGTAATTTTGTATTGTATAGATATACTAAAATGTAACTAATTTTCTATTCGGCATAGGATTATTTCCATTCTTTTTTTTTTTTTTAATGTTGCAGTTGCAAACCATGCTTTGATTACACTTTCACATAAGTATTCCTGTTTGATCCTCTCCTTAGGATAAATTCCTGGAAGTCAAACTGGTGGGACAAAGAGTAGATACGTTTTTAAAATGTTGGATATGTATTGTCACATCATCCTTTAAAAAAGTAATATAATGTATATTAGTATTTTTTTCATGCTTGTGGGTAGCTTGCTTTTTTTCCTCCAATGTGCTTGTGTCCTTGGACATTTTTCTATTAGGCAATCAGTCTTTCTCTTACTGACTTGTAAGAGGTGCAGATATTTTTAGAGTATTGATGTATTGATCCCTTCCTATCAAAGTTAGAAATTGTTATATTGGGGAAATTTTCCAGTTTTTTTTGTAGCTTGAAAATTTTATTTTTTTATTTTAAAACTTTCTTCTGTTACAGATAGTTTTGATATATCTTCTTTTTCTTTCTTTTTTTCTTTTGAGACAGGGTCTCACTCTGCCTCCCAGGCTGGAGTGCAGTGGCGTGCTCACAGCTGACTTTAACTTTGATTTCCTAGGTTCAAACTATCTGAACCTCCCACCTCAGCTTCCCTGGTAGCTGGTACCACAGGCACGTGCCACCACACTCAGCTAACTTTTGTATTTTTTGTAGAGGCGGGGTCTCACCATGTTACCCAGGCTGGTCTCAAGTTCAAGTGATCTGCCTGCCTTGGCCTCCCAAAGAACTGGGTTTACAGACGTGAGCCACCATGCCCAGCCTTTTGATATATCTTCTTCAGTTGTAATTTATTCCTCAGTTTTCTTAATTAAATTTTTATTGTTTTTGTTTCTGTATCAAATACTTCACATTAAATTAGCTGCCTAATCACTGTTAGGAACCTTCAAGAGCTCCTTACTCTTACACTTGTGGCAGCTCTACTCAGGGGTTCCTACCCTTCTTTGTGTCCTGAATTCCTTTGGCAGTCTGGGCAGGTCTTTGGCAGTGGTGTTCCCAGCCAGGAATGGTGGGAGTGATCCCTCCTGTTTGTAGGCAAAATGCAGATGCATGGTCTGGAGAGAATTTAAGGACAATATTAAAACTGACAAACAGCTGGCTTCTTTTTCTGTGCTGGCAATCTAAGTAAGTCAACAATAGAATGCCTCTCTCACTCTGGGTCACTCCTGCCTCTCTCCCCTCATTATACCTCTGTAGGGTAAGTATCCCTTATCTGAAATTCTTGGGACCAGCAGTGTTTTAGATTTTTAAAAAAGATTTTCGAATATTTCTATATACATAATGAGATATCTTAGAAATAGGACCCAAGTCTAAGCAGAAAATTCATTTATGTTTCTTATATACCTTATACACATAGCCTGAAAGTAATTTATACCATACTTTAAATAATTTTGGGTAGCAAACAAAATTTCTGGACACTGAACTATTGGAAAGCAAAGGTATCACTCTCCCAGCCATCTCTGTGGACAATCGCATCACCATCATTCCTGACTCTGAATCTATATGCCTACTGATAAGCAGTTATTTTCTTACACTTGTACTGTGACCTGTCTTGTGAGGTTAGGTGTAGGATTTTCTGCTTGGGATGTCCTGTCGGTGCTCAAAAGTTTCAAGGATGATGCTTGGGTTTTTGGTGTAATTGGGTGCCATTTACTAAGATGGGGAAACGAAGAACACTTTTGGGGGAAAAGCAGTAGTTAAGGGTTCTGTTTTGTACATGTTAAGTTTGGGATAGTTATTAGATCACTAAGTACCAAAGTTTAGTGGATGATTGGGTACTTGAGTTGGAAGCTCAGATAGCATGTAGATGATATTTAATGGCATAGGAATTGATGAATTGCATAGAGAGAAGAGAATGGGTCTTGGCTTAATCCTGAGGAGCTCTAATAGGTAGGGGTTTGGAAGAAGGGAACAATTAGGAGAGTAAGAAGGAAAAGCCAGGGAACTGAGGAAAAACCTAGATGGAATGATGTCATGGGAACCAAGAGAGGAGAGTATTTCAAGCAGGAAATGGTCAGTGTGTTGATTAGTACTGAGAGTCAGCTTGTGTGTGTGTGTGTGTGTGTTTTAAGAAACAGAAAACTGGACAACAACAAAAAATTAGTTGGAGAAGGAAACAGAAGAGGAAACACACACCGTGTTTTGTACATTTGATTTTTGGAATTAAGTGTTTTACATAATTGTAAAGCAAAATTAAGACTTAATCCTTCAAAAGCAACATGTAACAAATGCACATAATTATATTGAGAAAGTAGTGTAACTATGTTCGGTGAAACTGTATCAAATGACTTTAAGCATGGTGTTTTAGTATATGCCTAAGGACAAAAAACAGCCCCAAAATGTTTCAAATGCTTTTAATAATCATATTGTTGATAATAGTGTTAGTTTCACTATTCTGAGACTGTTATATGTGTATGTGGGATAAAACAAATGAACTATTTTGGTGGTGTTCAGAACTGGGATTTTTGATGTGTTTATGAAAGGAGATAAAAATGTAAGATTAAAGCTAAGTAAGAACCTTGTAATCTTGAATTTAAATCAGTATTATCAGTATGAATTCATGATTTATTTTTATTTTAAAATTTTTGTTGTATATATTTAAAGCACATGACATGTTTTTATATTCATAGTGAAATGATTTGTACAGTGAAGCCAATTGATGTATCTATCATCTTACATGGTTACCTTTTTTGTGTGTGGTAAGAGCATCTAAACACTATTCTCAACAAATTTCCAATATATAATACAATATGATTATAGTCCCCATGCTGTACATTTGATCTTTAGACTAATTCATCCTACAAAACTGCAACTTTGTATCCTTTGACCTACATCTCCCCATTCCCCCTACCTCTATTCTGCTTCCTTTTTCTGTGTATACAACAACTATTTTTAGATTCCACATATGAGATAATGCAGTATTTTTCATCCTGTGTCTGGCTTTCTTCATTTAGCATAATGTCCTCCTGGTTTATCCATATTGTCACAAATGGCAGAATCTCTTTCTTGAGGGCCAGTATTCCACTATTTGTGTAGATAGATGGATATCTCACAATTTCTTTCTTTCTTTTTTTTTTTTTTTTTGAGATGGAGTCTCGCTCTGTTGCCCAGGCTGCAGTGCAGTGACACAATCTCGGCTCACTGCAAGCTCTGCCTCCTGGGTTCATGCCATTCTCCTGCCTCAGCCTCCCAAGTAGCTGGGACTACAGGCACCTGCCACCATGCCCGGCTAATTTTTTTGTATTTTTAGTAGAGACAGGGTTTCACTGTGTTAGCCAGGATGGTCTCGATCTCCTGACCTTGTGATCCTCCCACCTCAGCCTCCCAAAGTGCTGGGATTACAGGCGTGAGCCACCGCGCCCGGCCCACAATTTCTTTATCCAGTTGTCTGTTGATGAACACTCAGATTATTTCCATATCTTGGCTATTGTGACTAATGCTGCCATGAACGTGGGATTGACAGTGTCTCTATGAGGTGCTGATTTCATTTCCTTTGGGCATGTACCTAGAAAGGAGATTGCTGGACCGTATGGTGGTTCTATGTTTAATTTTTTGAGGAACTCTCATACTGTTTTTCATAATGGCTGTACTTTACAGTCCATTAGCAATGTACCAGGGTTCCCTTTTCCCTACACCCTCTCCAGCACTGTTGTCTCTTGGTGTTTTTGATAATAGCCATCCTAACATGTGTAAGATGATATCTCACTGTGGTTTTGATTTACATTTTCCTGATTATTAGAGAGTTTGAGCACCTGTTAGCCATTTGAATTTCCTCTTTTGAGACATGTCTCTTTAGGTCCTTCGCCCATTGTTAAATTGGATTATTCAGTTCTTTTGGCATTGAGTTGCCTGAGTTTTTCATATATTGAGTCAATGGACTGAATTTTGGATGTTCACCTCTTACCAGATATATGGTGTGCTCATTATTTATTTTTTATTTTTTGAAACAGGGTCTCACTCTGTCACCCAGGCTGAAATGCGGTGGTATGATCTTGGCTTATTGCAACCTTTGCCTCCTGGGTACAAGCAATTCTTCTGCCTCAGCCTCCTGAGTAGCTGTGACTATAGGCATGTGCTACCATGCCCGGCTAATTTTTCATATTTTATTTTTAGTAGAGACAGGATTTTGCTATGTTGGCTAGCTGGTCTTGAACTCCTGGCCTCAAATGATCTGCCTGCCTCAGCCTCCCAAAGTGCTGGGATTACAGGTGTGAGCCACTGCACCTGGTCTCATGATATATTTTAAAAATATATTTTCTTGTTCCTCCACTAAAAAGGCTTAGAAATAATGTTTAGTCCAGTGGCAGTGAGCATCCATAGTGCTCAGATTGCGGGTCTCTAAATATTACTTCCCAGCAAGAGGAACTAGGCTTTCTGGGAGAAATGGCTGATTCCAGGTCTGGTGTGGAAAATATAAATGATGAATCAGAAACAGCTTGTCAAACCAGAAAACAAGGAAGTTGTCAAAGACTAGTGAGGTTGTATTCAAAAGGATTCAGGAATCTCTCATTAGCTATAAATGTGACAGTTTGGAGATCAGTAAAAATAACAACTATAGAGGGTTGAAACACATTCAATATATTAAAATCTATAACTTCAAAATTATACAAAAAAACCTAATTAGTCACCTTTGAAGGATTGGCTTGTTACTTTGAAAATGATAAATAGGAAAAAATAACCAGTCTGCCTTTCCAATCAGAATTGCACCTCAGGATGATGAATAATTAATAATTTTCTCTTTATAGAAATATTTTAGCTAATAAATGAAGAATTGATACGTTTAGAATATTACTGTTTTGCACACCCTAATAAAATAATGGATTCAGGCAATGATCATTAATAACTCCTAATATCACACAGAGACAACTAGATGTTATGTATTTCCTGATGGAAGTAGACAGCACCACCTAGGATATATTCTTGAAAATAAGAATATAATTCTGTTCAAGTCTCTGGATCTAACTGCCAATTTATAAGAAATATAGTGGAAAGGGGAACATGTTTAATGATACCTTGTGGATGCAGTCAGAAAAATCTGAACCAGGGGAAACTGTGGATAGGACAAATTATAGAGTTTCTTCAGATAAATCACAAGTGATGAGAACATGGAAGGAGGAACCTCAACATTATAAAAAACTTAAGTGTATCAATTATAATGTATGAACATTATTTTCGTCTTGGTTCAGACGGACCAACATCTTCGGACAATTAGGGAAATTGGACAATGACTGCATATTTGATATTAAGGAATTACTATTCATTTTTTTAGGTGTGATAATGAGATTGTGGTTATGTTTAAAAAGAGTTATCTTTTAGAGAGATGTACAGAAACTTGATGATATGATGTCTGGGGAAGTGGGCAAGGACAGAGGAAACAAGAATGACTGCAGATTTATAATGGAAGCTGGATTTCTCTACTTGAAGTTGTTTCTTTTAAAAGTGACTGTTATTCTCACCCCCATCAAGAATAGCTAGATATAATTATGATGTTATTACTCATGATTATACACACTGAGAATACTCAGTTCTGAGACTATTCAAACAAAATTGGTGGCTGAGCATTTTGTCAAATATTGGTTCTGAATTGTGTATTGCACTCTCTTACAACACCTGATGTTTTTCCTCTGGGAGTTTAGGATGGGTGTGACGTTAATAATACCTTGGAGTGTTATTTGCTGTGGTTTCTATGTTGTTGTTTCTTATATCGCTGGAAAGCTGGGAAGAAGGGGTGCCATGCCATGAGTGTAAATTGAGCCATACCTTTTGAACATAAACTATCATGTAAATATGAATTTCAGAACATGGGCCATTTAATTTCTCTTTCAATGGACTGAATGATTGTTTAAAAAATATATATGGCTGACACGCTCAGATCTGTATTCTAGGGTAGAAATGTTTTTTGCTTGTCAGTTATCTGACATTATAGAATTAAACATAAAAACTACTTGCAGGATAGACTTAGAAAAAATCCACTTGGTATGTTTGTGTTTGCTTCCCATAAAATGTCAGGAACCATATTTTCTCAGAAGAAGGGACTATTTGGACTTCCAGGAGTGCTGACTTTAGGAAATCTGTGTGGAGCTTCCCTTATTACTGAATTGAAGCTCAGTAATATCTGTTGAAGCTATTAATGTGTTCCTGTGATATGAAAGAGACTATATATTACAATGCCCACATTTGTCTTCTATTTAAAAAAATTTGTTTTTCAGCGTTACTGTCACATGTAAGTTCAAGGTAGCAAAAAGAATTAAAAAGAGCCACAGTTGAAAACTGAAAGTAAACAAAATGGATATTTGAGAGGATTTTAGTGAGAGTGGTTTTCAGTAATTTATTGTTGTGCAGAGGACAGATACCCCATATTGCATCACCTTCAGACCAGGCCTCAGGTTGTATGTTTACATTTCTCTTTGGTTTCAGCTGTTTTTTTCTATGCCAGATTTTCCCTTTTGACATGATTTTGTTTTGCTGGTCAAAGTGAGTTTTTTTTTTAAACATCATACTCCTCTTGGTTCAATCTACCTCTGAAAAATTAAACTGTATTCATTCTGTTTAAGTCATGATTAAGTTTAAATGCAAATGGAAAATCCATTTGCTTTCCTAAATTGTTGCTGATGTTTCTGATTCTAAGGGATTTACTGAGCAGGAAAGAAGAGCAATAGCTTGTTTTTTTTTTTTTTTCCCTTTAAATTACATTTGGGTGACCCAAATAGCCTTCAGAAGCATAAAATGAATTTTGACCAAGAGTTATATTAGTCATTATTGGCTATATGAGTTAATAATGTGTCCTATATTCTAGAGTCCTCTTATAAATAAAAGCGTTCATCTGTAAGCTTTAAAAAAAAATCTGTGTTCTTAGATTGTTAGTACCTACTGTATTTTAGTAGTCAGTAAACTGTTGGAGAAAAGTCCAGTTTGACTTGTTTTTTTTTTTTCAGATTTAGAAGGAAAATTAAGATCCTAGATGTATGTATGAACAATATCCATAGCTTGTCAAATCTTAAATTCTTGGAATAGTAGCAAACAGCTTTATATAATAGGGATTTACTTACCAGACCTTCATTTCTCTGGGGATTATATTCAAGGGATATTTAGGAGATTATTGGCTTTATGGCCAGTTTGCATTTAGGCAGAGGAAAGGATGAAAATGCTGATTACAAAAGCTTACTGTGCCAATCAAAGTCTATGCTTTAGGTAACTTTTGTTCATACATTCCCACCATTTTTCTCTAGTTGCTTTGTTTCTTCATTCAACTTACTGAGAGAGAAATCTCTTTGGCTCAGCTTAGTTTAGAGATTGAATTTCCCTGAGACAGGTACCTACACTTTGTGGAATTATTATTGTTCCAGAATGGTAGTATCCCATCTGGTATGGTTGGCCTCCAAAGGATACAAGTAGGAATGGTCAAGCCTAAGGAAGCTGGAATCCAAACTGACACTATACAGTCTCCCAAATAGGGTTCTGGAAGAGATGACCATGAGGGCACAGTTCTGATGAGTTATGATTCTTTGTTTTGGACAGCTACATTTGAAGTAGTAGTTTTTTTTTTTTTTTTTTTTTTTGGTAAATGGAAATTAGATAAGATGTCATGTATAGGATATTCTTAGGTCTTTGAAATGTACTTGTCCATTGTCATTGCCAAACTCTGACTGTGGTGGGTATGGCCCAGTCTTTTAATTTTGGGAGGTAATTTATCAAGGGATAATACCCTGATGACAGTGTCAGAGTATCAGAACTAAGTGGAACCTTATGAATATTCCACTAGAAGGATTAGAGGTGGGGTCAGTGGATGAGCTTCTTGGGGGTGGGGGCTTGGAGGTTGGGGGAACTGGTCTATGTGCCCAGAGTCAAATAGAAAGTGTTGAGCGTGTGTCTGTTTCTTTTTGAAGGTGGGATGGGGAGGGGAGACACTGGGTCTTTAATCCAAATGATGGCACCTATGCCCAGGAAAGATTAGAACCACTCTAAACCAAACACTTTCATTTTGCAGATGATAAAACTAAGGCCCAGAGGGATGAAGAGCTGTACTTCAAGTCATTTTTCTGAGTCATTGGACAACTCTAGATTATGATCTAAGTTTCTATTACTCTGTCTGTTGTTTGTATAGGCACACTGATTCTTATAGACAGTTATCTAAAATGTGGCGTTATAAATTTCGTTCTTGAAGACTGTGAAGTGGATGGGGAAAAAGTTATTCCAGTTATTTCTCAGAATGAAGTGCAAAGACGATGCCTAGACCAATGTTATTTTAATAATATGATTAAAAATTCAGCTGGGGCTTTGGGGAAGTAGTAGTGGTGTTAGAAAGTTGAAAGTTGTGGAATATTTCTTTCACTTTTATTTTCAAGTACATATGTTGACCATTCTCAACCAGTGGAACATAGAGAAGGTATTTTATGCTTTAATTAATTTAGCAAATGTCTACATATAGAGGGACTTTAACACATTTTTTTCTCCCAACCACTCAAATATCTTGAAATCACACATAGTATTTGTTTAACAGCCCTTTTATTATTAAAAAAGTAAAGGTAAATTAGGTTCAAAGTTATGTGCTTTTATTATAAAAAAGTTTGAACTGCAGCGTTTACAATTTTACTTTTCACTTTTCAAATGCTGAAAACTTTTTGTCCTTCAAATTCTAGTCCATTCCACCTTTCTTTCCTTTTCCTCCTTTTCTCATATATGGAACATTCTTCGCAGATTTGAAATTTTTTCCATCTTTGGTTTTAAAACATTTTAGACAGAAATATTTTCTTCACATAAGACTTAAAATAGTTGTCTTTTGTTCTATATTGCTAATGTTCTGATTTTGCTATAACAGGTTAAAATGTTCTGGAATTGAGATTGAGAGGATAGGAAATTATAGGGCATTTGCCAATAATTGAAACAATGAGATTTTTTTGTAGTCGAATTCCCCCCCCCCCATTTTATAGTCATCTACGCTACAACATGCAGTAGGTAAATGTTATAAACACTTTTTGCCATTCAACCAGATATTAGGATTAGAGAATATTTTGGTCATTAATCATTATTAATGGATATATTTTTAAAAATGTTTTATGATAAATCATTTTTATTGTTTTTAGAGCCCAGCATTTATAAGGGATGCCATTGATTATAGGCAGACATCAGAAATTGAACTGTGACAACAACGTAGCAACATATATCTTAAATACCAATTATAGGCCCTGATTTTAACCCTTCTTACGGAAGCCTTGAGCTTCTCTAAGTGCTAAAAATTCTCTTCAATTGGTAGGCTTAAAAAAGTGACATTCTGTCCCTACTTGTCATTTCGGTTTATGTAGGAATAACAAAAACACGGTGATAAAGCATAAACCTAATATAATTTTTCCAGGAAGCTAGGATTGTAAGGAAGAATATAGCATTTATTACCAATATTCATAGAGATATTTTTTAATTCTGTTTTAACACCATGTATAAGAAAATCATTGTACCCTCTACTTCCTACTTAACTCTAATTCATGTTTCACTTATTTCTCAGCTTCAGTGGATGATGTCAGATGTGTCAAGAGCACTTTATGAAACCATTTATCATGACTGTGTAAGAATAGGGCAAATAACTCCAGAGTGCTGTAGCCCCAAGCAGCTCCGCTTGCTGACAGAAGCAAATGTCAGATTCAAGATAGACATCAGGTTTCTCTGTAATGCTGGGCTATATAACTTTAAAAGCTTATTGTTATCAATGTGATTGAAAATTTAAATGACTTAAAATAACCTTTAAATAAGGTGTCTTTCTTAGCTGTTTGTCTAAGTCATTCCTGTTGATTTCCTTTTTGGAGATATGCCCTCTGCTTCCAAATGTAATATAACATCCATTGGTTTTCCTAGCACACTTAACTGGCCATAATATTATAGGATTAAGATTTGGGGTTACGAATGTTAGTGCTTTGTATACTGAATTTCTGGCCAAGTCAACTGCCTCTTCGTAGCCTGTGTCCCCATTCTCTCCTAAACACTTGGGATATTTTTCTAAAGTTTGGCTCCAGGATCACTGATTGGGACATCATTTAAATATTTTATACTTCTTAAACAAATCTTCAAATGTTTAAAGAAATGGTGAGGTAGGAGAGCCCTCTCTAACACTAGTCATTCTGGCCTCTGATTCACCTCTCCTCCTATTCCCCAGTGACTACCCCATGTCCTTGAGTACAACATCAAAACGTTTTTTTTTGTTTTCGTTGCAAAATATCTAAGAAGTTGTTTTTACCAAGTGACAGTGGGTATTGAATAAAAAATCAATAATGTATACAGGAGGTTCAAAGTTATTACCCAATGTTTTATATAAATAAACCAAATCTAAAAAATTTTATCTAGAATTATCTGCATTATTTCAAATAAGGAAAAAAAAGAAGTTAAAATATCCTAAATAATCTAACTGTGGTGTAAGTGGTTTGTAGTTTGATTGAAGACTTAGTATTGGTATAATCAAACAAAATTCCTGTGGTGTGGGAGTGATGTGGGGTTCCTGGCTCCTGAACGTAGCACAGGAAGTAAATGCTCAATTATATACTCACACCTGGCCAGCTCCTGCCTCTTTTGCCATTGGCAGGCCATAAATGCTTCTTGAGAATTTACTACACCATTCACTTTTCATGCCTCTACTCTTATTGCCTTAAACATAAAGGAAAATATCTGGGTTTTTTAGTTGAACTTTAGAAATGTAGAGGGAAAGGTGGGAATTAAACCTAATTATAACTATCTGTACTTTAATTACTTCTGATAAGTCATTTACATTATTGATGCTCTACAACTTGAGGGAAATTCCTGACTTCATTTGAGTGGTTAATGTAGGCCTGTGTGTGTTAGGTAATGTGTGTGTGTGTGTGTGTGTGTGTGTGTGTGTCTGTGTGTGAGAGAGAGAGAGATTTAGTATTTCCTCTTTATTTTCAGGCTTTGTGGCAATGTGGTAATTTAGGCCATAATATAAAAAAAATCACAATTCTGAAGCTGCTTTTTGCTATAGATACCAGTCATTTTAGGGAAGCTTTACTCAGTTATTTTTACTGGAGTTTTCTGTGCTATGATTAGAACAAGAAGATTTGGGAAAGTTTAACTTGGCATGGCAAAGAAGGAGCTGAGCAGAAAAATATTTGGTGAAAAAAGAATCAAATGAACAGGATGCTCAAGAGTGAAGTTTGACAGAAGCAGGAAAATAAAACAGGGCGCCTGTGTTACGTCTCTTCCGTAATTTATATTTTGGTTTTTATACTGGAAATGCCTTAGGTGTATATTTAACGGTAGCAGAGAAAGACAGTAATGGCTTGGTGACTTTTTTTTTTTTCTTAAATGAAATTATTCTGTTTTGTCTTTGGCATTCCTATTGAGTTTTTTACCCAAGACTCCAAAGAAAATGGCCTTATTAATTTTAATATTTCATTGCAGACTAACAATCTCAAAAGAATAGATTGGTGCTCGACTGAACTGTTTCCTGAGATGTTTCTAAATGAAAGCCTTGTCAAATATTTTATTTTTCTTCTGTGTTTCAATATTTGAATTGTCATCTGGTAGAATGACTTTAGTATGCTTGATTTACCAATGCTGCCAAAATGAAGTCGGTTTTTACATTATTTGTAGGGTAGTCATACTTGTAGAATTAGTTCTTGAAGTAAAAATCTTAATAGTAAGACTTGATGTTTTATGTTTATGACCATTCAGTATGAATTGGGGCTGTTTAAATTAAAAATATTTAAATTTTAAAAACCTTTAAATTTCATTTTTCTACTTAGAGTTGCTTAACTGGGTGTCTGGACATACCTTCAGAAGTATAAGTAATAGGTGTATGCTTTAGATTTCAAAAAGTATATAAAGAATGTGGTGGTCTCCAAATGCCTGTGTTCTCTCCTTTGGTTGGGAGTTCAGAGTATTTCCACTTTTGTGATTCATGGAATGTGTTTTGTGATTCATAGAATGTGTTTCATGGAAGCCATTGCCCTAACACTGAATCAATCAACTTGGTTGTCTTGCCACTTGTAGAGAGTACTTGTGTATAAATCCTCTTATTTAATATGGGCCAAATTGTAGCTGTTGAGTTTTGTTACTCTGACATACTCAGGGTTGTCTGTCAGGTCAACGGATAAAGCATCAAATGAGAGGTGAGAACAATTGTATAATCAGTGCCTGAGCACGTGTTGGGCCAGGTTCTGTGCATGTCTCTCTGGTAAGTAGATGCACAGGAGTCTTCTATGAGTGGCCTCCACTTGATGTAGAGGAGCAGAAGTGGGCTATACCCTCACCCTTTTGGTGTTCACAGCCATCTGTGATGCCTTTGATCGAATCATCTGTCAAGTCCAGCCCATGTCTTATCTCTTCATTATAGTAGCTCTTCATGTTTTAGCCTTTAGTTATTTTAATTGAACTATTGGAGCATTCTCTGCTCAGAGATCATTTCTACTGGGAGGACTTCCCTGGTCCCATGAACTGGGTCACATCCTCTCCTGTGTGCTTCTGTAACACCCTGCCTTTGTTCTTTCTGCTTCCTCTTAGCACTCTGGACCATAGTGGCCTCTGTAATGACTGTTTCTCACTCCTCTGTAAGGACCTTGACTATAAGCACTCCCTGTTTCACTCTGAATCCACAGTGTCTGCTATAATCCCAGCACTTTGGGAGTCTGAGGTGGGTGGATTGCAGGAGCGCTGGAGTTCGAGATCAGTCAGTCAATACTGCCATCTCATACACTGCTATTTGGGGCATGATATTTTATCAATTTCTCAGTGATTGCCCATTGGCTTCTCACTTTCAGGGCCTATACCAATTCACCTTTTTTTTTTTTTTTTTCAAATGGCAGTCTAACCACTTCTTATAGGCTAATTGACCGTGCTCCAACTTGGACCATGTATTTCAGTCAACCATTGCCACAATAATGTTGAATAACACTGTCCCCTAAGTCAGCCTATTCAATAAACATTTATTCTCAGACTCCTGGTCTTGCTAGTTGGATATGGACTGACAGATCTAGGCTCAGCTTGGCTGGTGGCTCTGCTTCAAGCTGTGGTCTGGCCAAACTTGTCTCCTTGCTCTGGCTTGGGCTCATATCTGCTTCATATATGATCCTTCTTGGGTGCCCCAGGATGAAAGAGCAGAGACTACTAGGAAGCATTTCTCATGGTGATAGAAGCCTACCTGGCTCTATGGAAGAAAAGATACAGCCTGATCTGTAGCATTTGCCCATTTCTGTGGAGTAAATACTCCTACCACAGCCAATTTCAAGCCACCGATATGACATCACTGGAAAGAACAGCACAGTAGCATATCATTGTATAATATTTTTCATCATACAGCTAAAACAGACAACCTCAAAAGCATAAGTAATAGTAAAATGTAAAATAAGTTATGAATTTTGAGTATCATTGTTTTGCTATAATTTAATTCTAAGCTACTGTAATTTTTATTAGTATCTTTAGCCAACTGCCGTGTAAGTTCCTGAAAATTTAATCAGCATCATGAGCTGGTGCAAACTGGCTCCAGTATATCACTTAGCCCAAATACACACATGGAATACTCTAATACAGCAGTACTCCAGAACATCACTGGGTTAACACAAATACATAACATGGAATACTCCACTTTAATACATCAGTATTCTAATACATCACTGGGTTAACCCAAATACATGCGGTAAAACCTAGGCTCCAAACTGGCACATTGTCACTTCTGTTCATATCCCGTTGATCAAAACAAGTCTCATGGCAGAGCTCGAAGTAATTGGATGGGCAAGCACGCTCTGACTCTAGGAGGAGAAACTGCAGTCACATGGCAAAGGGTGTGGCTACATGGAGTGTGAAGAATTGGGGCCAGTGATTCAGTGAATCACTCCTGTTACATACTTGCCGTGTCACATAGTAGAGCAAAATCTATATTATGTTAACTGCACTTAATCCCATCTTTGAAGTGTTTAAATCATACTGCTGTGGGAGTACCCATGGCTATAAGTTCTGTTAGCAGATTTGATTGAGAATCTTTTTTTTTTTTTTTTTGAAAAAAGTATATCTCATACAGTGTAATAGCTGCTATTCAGGAAAGATTTAGGGGTAAAAAATGAAGTCTGAATTTTTACTCTCCATGTTGTGAGGCTTTCTCAGGAATTATAGATGCAGATTGTCATTTCCTAGTGGATTGCTACTTTATCATTTGATGTTTTTATACTTTTTCCCCTGAGGACCTTTGTCTGATATTATATACTCAGTCTTTGTCTCCCATGTTTTAACTTTGTGTGTCTTAAGTAGCATTGATATCTTCATAAAATTTGTCAAAATTCCTTTTTTGATAGTTTTTAATTCACTTCTAATTTGGGACAGCAACCAATAGTGATTGTTACCATTGGCAACTTAATTAGATAAATTTCAGATATACTAGATGACAATGGATAAAAGATAGATTACTTTATTGCTGTGTGACAAATTCCTCCAAAATGTAGCAGCTTTAAACAGCATCATCTGCTGGTTTCTGGTGATCAGGAATCTGGATGTGGCTTAGCTGGGTGCCTTGGCCTCAACTCTTTCACAGCACTACACTGTAGGTGTCAAGCCAGGCCTGCAGTCTCATCTGAAAGCTCAGCTGGGGGAAGACCTACTTCCTAACTCACTCATGTACTTATTGCTAAGATTCACTTCCTCACTGCTATGGGACTGAGGGCCTCTCCTCACTGGCTGTTGGCCAGAGAACTCCCTCAGTTCTGTGCTATGTGGACCTCTCTCCATGGAGTGAGCAAAACAAGTCACAGTTTCTTTGTATGTCTGTAATGTTGGAAGTGATAATCTATAATTTTGCCATGTTCTGGTCATCTGAAGCAAGTCACTAGGTCCAGCCCACATTTAAGGGGAGGGGATTGCCTAGGGACATCAATCTGAGGAGGTGGTGATTATTGAGGGCCATTTTAGTTGTTGCCTACCATAATTATGTTGTTGTATACTGGGTAAAATTGTTTCCCTTTTACAGATTAGGAAGTGAGGGAGCAAAGAAGTTAAATTATTTGTTTCAAGCCCTGGGCACTAGCACACAATATAACTGGTTTTTCAGCTTGGATCTTCTTCATCCAAGAAGACTATCTGAAACTTTGAGGTCAAAGCAAATGCTAGAATGTAAGCTGCATAAAGGAGATGTTCATTGTAATCATATCACACTGCATAGTGCCAGGAATGTAATAAGTATTTCATAAGTGCTTGTACTGAATGAATGATTAAATGTCAATGAGAGTATGACTTTCTTAGCTGTTCCTGTTCTCGTTTTCTTTGTGTTTATTTCCTTGACAACAGAAAAAGAGATGGTACAAACTAATGAACATTTAAATTAAAAAAGTTCATTAGCTTGGCTTATTTATATTATTGCAACTTGTTTAAAAATGGTTGCTCTGTTTTCCTAAGACTCAAGACTAAAGTAATATAACAAATTTGACAAAGTAGTTGTAATTAAAATTTGTTCTTTATTTCTAAAAAAGATGTAAAAAACAATTTATCTATCTACCTAAATATCCATGTTGCCTAAGAAATAGAATTCAATCTTTAATGCAAGCTGACAGAGAATAACATCGTTTTCCTAATTTATTTTTGTTGCCAGTTCTTAGCTCATAGTAGGTCTTAGGAATTCAGTTGCCTAAACGTTGTATGTCTGTTTATTTCCTTTTAACAATATGCCTGGCTTTGAGAATTGTCTTTGGAGTTTGGGCATAAATAATATTACATTTAGCTTTCTTTAGGTTCCTTTTTTTATTTGAGGGAAAAAAATTTGTTTGCTCTCTTTGAGGCAAGCGCTCTCATTGCTTCTCCCCACTGAGTACCAACCTTGAACATTTGAATCACTGTGCTCTTGATCTTTACCTTGTAATGTGTATGTCAATGCCTTTGTCAGGCCACGTGGCTCTGTCTGTAGGGAGCAGGTCATATCATAGCCTATGATGTCATAACTTTTCAAAAGGGCAGAGCTGTGCTAGATCCATAATAGATTTTCAGTAGTTTATTCTTGCCGTCAATCTCATTTTGCTAGTCTTAAGTGTTACCAGTTGGTATAAGGACTTAAATATTCATCATTAATAGCGCTATGTTGTCTCATCTACCAGGGAATGGTAGTGTACATTCGTCTGATGCAAATGATGCATGTTAATTCTTACTCCCACTAAAATCACATCATTTCTTCCCTTCTGCTTTTATCCCCTTTTACTGACCAAGAGGTGGCAGTTGTGGGAACTTGCATAGTCTTCAGTGTTTGTTACTTCTCTCTTTCCCTTGTCAGTACCTTAGCGACCGTTCCACCTTTGTTGGTCCACTGGCCTCCAGTCTTTTCTTACTTGGTGGATCCTGTAACTGCTGGGCCAGCCCCCTCACAGTGCCAGCATGACATTTCCTACTCAACCTGTGGAGGTTTCCTTTTGGTGATGTCAGATGTCAATACTTCAGTGTTGCATTCAAGGCTCTTTTTAATCTGGCCCTTCATAATCTGTTGCCATGCTGCCCAGCTTGCTCTCTGTTCAGCAGCATGAGTCTCACATGTGTCATTTCCAGATGGGCCAGGGTGGTTCACATCTCCTTCCTTGGCATCTGCTTTGCCGGCCTCCTCTCACTGTGCAAGGCCATCTAACTCTTCTCCAGCCCTAATTTAATTCCTCCACCAAAGCCCAGCATAAGTCTGGCTTTCTCCATGTATCCTCTGATGGCTACGGTCATTCATTTGTCTCTTTCTTCCTAGGTGCTTGCACACTTCCTAGGTGCTTGCACACTTTTGACAGTGTGCATTTTTATCTAGCTAGTGTGTCTTGTTTCTTCAATAAAGGTGTAAGTTCTGTAAAGGAGGAGCATACCTATTACTTTTTTCCTTAGAGCCTGGCATAGTGCTGAACCACATATGTGTCCCAGAATTCATTGTTCAACAATTATATATTGAATACTTGTGTTTTAAGAAACACTGTACCAGACATTCAGCCTCCATTGTTAAATGAATCAGATAAAGTCCTTGCCCTCATGGGGCTTACAGACTAGGGAAGGAAGCAGACATTAAATAAACACATGCTGTGATAAGTGCTGTCAAGGAATTGGTGTGCTGCGATAAAGAATAGGGGCTACAGATGGGATGGCCAGGGGAGACTCCTCTGAGGAGTAATGTTTAATAATGTCCTGATGCTAAAGTTTAGTGTCTGGGACATAGAAGTGATACAGAATAATCCTCCTTTAAGCAGTCAGAAGGGAGAGTGGTATCCATCAAACATCCTTCACCCCAGTCGTTTTTATGAGGCAACCAAAAGTGGTTTGGTTCTAAAGGACTGTGGTTGCTGTGGAGTAAGTAGATCTCTCCAGTAGCTTCATAAAAGGACTGGGAGCCCAGAGGTAGAGATGGAGTGGTCAGAGAAGAGACTGGGAGCTTGAAGATGAGGACAGAGCTACAGAAGGTGCTGTTTTGCAATTCTTGATTCAGAGGAGAAATGAGATAAGGGAAATGTTCAGGTGCACAGAGGAGATAAGAGAAAATTAAAGATTTAACTGTTGAAGTTTCTTTTGAATACAAATTAATTATCAAATACAAATTAAGAAATGAAGTTTAGAGGAAAGAATAATTTGCTACATCAATAAAACCATTTTAATAGAACAAATAACTTTTCATTTTATTGGTAGGTGGCTTTATTCAGAATTATGTTAAGATTGTTTTTAAGCAGGAAGCAAACAAGATTCAGCTCAAAGATGAGAGAATCACACAAAATTAAATATGGAAATTCTAGGTTGCTGGGATATGCTTTCTGTGATTATGTTTGGTTAGTGGCCAACAAGTGAATGCATCATTTCTTTTTTTTTTTTAGGGAATTTATGAATAGACTGAGTTCTGTCAACTTATTTACATTGAAATTGTAGGTTTTAATGAAAATCTAGGGACCTAGGTTCAGTTATATTTGTTTCAATATTATAAATAATAATACTAGTAGTATTTGTTGAGTGCTTTACTAAACGCCCAACATTGAGCTAAGTGTTTTGCATTCATTCCTTGGTTTTACCTTCACCACAGCAGCAACATTGTGAAGTAGGCACTGATTTTAGCTCCTGTGATCAGCTCAGACATGTTGCATTGTGATGGGAGTCTTAGAACTTTGGTGTTAAGTGCTTCATAACTGTCTTTAGGGTGTTGATGCTTTCATGTTAGAAGATTGCTGCTCATTAAAATAAAAAAAATTGGGGTTCATGGGATTTTCATAGATGAATAAGTTTAAGCATATTGTAGTTGAAGGAGTCGAAAGAAATGGAAGTGGTTTACCCAAGTTAGTGTAGCTGGATAGTAGCAGAGCTGGAACCAGAACCCAGATATTTGGTTCCTGGTCAGTAATAAAAGATGACAAAGAGCCAGTTTTAGAAACTGAGAGTTACTAGGAAGAACAGTAATCTGGATGTTGAGATTTCAGTTCTAGGAGTGAATTTGCCAGAGACCAATGATCTCAATGCAACGCAACCTTTTGTCCCAAGTTTCTTTTGCAGGAAACCAGTCTCAGGGTGGGTCCAGCCTGATTTGCCAGCAAATACGTAAACCTAGGGCTCCCTGAGGAGAGAATACAAAGATAGCTCTTTGCTACAAAGAAAGCACCTAGAGTAATTTCTCTCTCAAGTTTACACCCCAATTTTGGAAACAAGATGCATCACTTTGTAATTATTCTACACTTACTCATGCATCATAATGTGGTATCAAGTGCATGTGTGTTAACATTCATACTGTGGAAATTGCCTTATTAGTAAACAGGCCAACCTAGCTGAAACATGGTAGCTAGTATCTATTGTGAGGGCAAAAAATGGCCTGATGCAGAACTTTTAATATATTTAAAAAATTGCAGTCCACAAACTATTAGCAGTATTTCCCCCTATATTTATTTTTTTAACTTAGAAAATATTTATTGAAAATGTAAGCCCTTAGAAATTTAATGGCTTTGAAAGTTCAATAGTAGTGTATAAAAGCTGGGAATGGCATCTTGAAGGAGATAAACCAAGAATCTGGGAATGAAGAAAGCAGGGCATGTGACTTCCTAGAGGATTTGAGAAAGGCAGGCTTGGTGCAGGCAGCCACAGGTGGGCCAGAGGCACGAGAGGGCCTGGTGCAGCAGAGGGGCTGGAAGACCTTTCTGCTCTGTACTTGTCTTAATAATGGACTGACCACTGCATATCAAATATTGCTCTGGGTTAGAGTTTACTTAATTTTTTTACAGCCCTGAAATAATATAAATGTTGTCTCCACATTATCTTTCATAAGATTTGCCTTCTCTAGCATGTGTTCCTCAGAAATTGCCTGTTTGCTTGCTGATGAGGTTGGGAACGTTGTTAAATGCTGTTTCATTAAATTCTACATTTAACCCTTTTCCATTTAGACAGTAATTGCAATAGCTTCCCTGGGTATATTAACTCCATTTAACAGGGAAAAATAAGCTTGTATGTCTCACCCAGCAGTCACAGGGTTATCTGGTCTTTTGTAATTGGGCAAGAGGAAGCATTGAGGAATATTGATGAGAAGACTGTGGGGGTGGGACTCTAGATTCGATTAAAAAAACTCTGATATCCTCTCTTGATTAGGTTCACTGGTTTTTCCATGCAATGCAGAGACAATTCTAAGGTAGCTCACTTTATTGGCTAAAAGAATGCTTTTTGCATTGCAAGCGCACCTGCTTTCTGCTGTGTCTTGACTTTGTGAAGTAAGAATACCTCCTAGTTTTAAAGTACTCTAAAGTGTTAGGCCCACATATATTTTATAAATTACTAAGTGAAATGTTTTTCTTCTCTAGTGCCTTGGAAAGGAAAAACACCTTTGTTTATACCTGTGAGACATAATTCTTGGGTATGTAATGCATGTAAGTTCAGATATTAGGTGTAGTGGTTTCATTTTTCCCAAGCAGAATTGTATTTTGAGAGTTCGTATGTCTTACTTTGCCCAGTAGTATCAAATCTCTCTCTCCTTTATCTATTTATTTTTGCAGTTACTGAGTAAATATTATTCACCCTGTTTCTAAGAAGATTCAGTAAAGGTAGAAAACTTAAAAATGTTCATTCCAGAGGTTTTATGAATTATTTCTACTTCATGGATTGATTGCTGATCAGCTGAATAAATCATCGTCTTTGCCTTCTTTTAATGACTGAATCTAGTCACCATTCATTGTTGTTTGGGTGTTTGCATGTCCAGCCTAAATCAATAGCCTATCTAGTTTACTGAGAGACAAGTGTAGATAAAGATTATCATTGTTTTAACAGAGGACACTGTCTTATCACCAAGGAGATTATCTTCAGAGTCTCTAATAGTTTAGCAATCTGCAAACTGATTACAATTGGACAATACCCAGAGACCCCTTAACATTCTAATTGTATCCTCATGGAATAAATTTATTTCTATGCTAATATTGCTTAGAAAAGAAATTGCATATTCTGTGTTAATGTGCTGATATTCTATCCACCTCCCCCATTCAGTAGTAATATTTTTTTTCAGCATTTTACAAATGAAGGTAAAATAGGTATTTGTAGTATAATTTCCTGTATACATTTCCAGTTAATTGAATTTGCTTCTGTAAATGTATGGCTCTGAATGAAAGATAACATGTGTGAGTAATATCAGCAAGGAAAGTTTAATATCCATTCAGCTTGAGTTCTGTTTATTTCTATGTGTTCTTTCTTCTTACTTTGCTGCCTGTCATTTCCCTTATTCATGAAGATGACTGTAGAATGTGCCGTGGTTACTGATGGTTGTACAGGTTCCTTCATTCTAATGGAATGTGAGAAAACACAGAAATGGTTAAATGGACCCCACCCATACAGGTTGGGAGACGGCAAAGCAGAAAATAAATGAGGAAAGTAAAAAGTTGAAACATACTTCTTAAAATCCTCCATAGTGCTTTTATGTGGGGGAATATGTTTGTGTTAAACTATACGAAGAATAATTATATACAAGTTTAGTGTATGCATGTATATATTTATGTTATGGATACTAGTGAACTTTGGATGATCAGTTTGCATTTTCCAGTCCAAGGTAACCTGGTGCTGCCACTTCAGGACCTGCTGGTCACGCTGAAGAGAAGCATTAATTGGAATATATCCAGCGTATAAAGAGAGCTGAGGAATAGGAATAATTGAATACAGGCAATGTTTTTCTGCTTTTTAAAATCTGCATCACAAAAATATATAGGTTACATAGTTGGCTTTTAGGCATAATTGTGGACATACCTTTGATTCTTCAGCTAAACATTTTAGGTTGGCCTGTCCGGACTAAAAAGGAATGCAGTTCCATTCTTGAGAAAAACGAAGTGTTACAAAGACGGGCCTATTTCCAACCAAGTTTTATGTGAGCTTAAATGTGTTAATTGTAGAACTGTTATGGGTTTTTTTCCCTTCTTTCCTTTTAAATCAATATCAAATTAAACCTAAGTAAGTGGAATTGTCAAGGCAACAACTAGCATATAGTTTTTCAAGGAAAACACTTTACTGAGAAAAGAACAACCAGTATTGTTAAAATGAATTTGCAGAAAAGCAGCATTTTGTAAAATAAGCATTATGAGCTTGCAGGGTGTGGTGGGAAAAAAGCCTAGTCTTTGAGTTCAAACACTGTCTCTTTAATGGTTCCTTCATTAGTGACATTTGCATGTCCCCTGGGTGCCAGACACTATACTCTGGTTTAGGGATGCAGCAACAAATACTTTTAGCTGGTGGGATGGCTCACGCTTGTAATCCCAGCAGTTTAGGAGGCCAAGGTGGGAGGATCACTTTAGCCCAGGAGTTCCAGACTAGCCTGAGCAACATAGCGAGACCTAGTCTCTACAAAAAATTAAAGAATTAGCTGGGCATGGTGTTGCCCGCCTGTAGTCCCAGCTACTTGAAAGGCAGAGGCAGGAGGATTGCTTGAGTCCAGGAGTTCAAGGCTGCAGTGAGCTATGATTGTACCACTGCACTCCAGCCTGAGTGACAGAGCAAGACTCTGTTAAAAAAAAATAAATAATTAAAAATTCTCACAACAGCTTGCAAGGTAGGTGGGGAAGCTACCTTGCAAGTAGCCTGGATGCCATGGATGGCATGTTGATGGTGGCGGGAGGCAGACAGGTTCCTGGGTGGGAAGGGGTGGGTCCCTGGTAAAACCCTTCCTTCAAGCCAGGAACAGCCTGAAGCCTGGGGACTGGGCTGCCAGTTCTGGGGGAATTCCACAGCCTGGAGTGAGAACTTCCTTGATGACTATTCGGCCATTCAGACGGTGGGAAGTATAGCTTCCTTGTTTGATAGCTGGGAAGTAGCAAGGCTGGGACTTGAACATGGTTCATCCGATTTCGACTCTGTTTTCACTGATGTATCACATTGCCGTATGTATCCATCTCAATTGGATGCTGTAGGCAATGAGACAATGGATTTGTAAACACATGTTAAAGTGTTTTCAATCTAAAAGCTGGTCTTAATATCTAGAGTTTTAAAAGATTTGTAGGCCAAATGGTGAGCTAAGCAACCCTGCATTTTCCTTTAAAGATTCTGTTTAAAGTCAGTTTAGGTTTATGTAGATCCTATAAGTCATAACTTAAATTCTGATGCATTTTTTGTCATCACGTATTTATTGAATCATTCATTTTGTCATTTGGCCAACATTGATTGATATTTTTCCATGTCTTTCATAGACTCTAGAGATGCAAAGATGAAGAAAGCATAGTCTTCATAAGCAGCTTACAGCCAAACAAGAGATCCATAAATAAGTAATGATAATGCTGTGTAGCACATGTGCCAGCAGAGGTGTGAATAACATACTGTGGGGATGACCTCACAAAGAGGACAAGACATTTGTTCTGGGTATCTTAGGATGAGTAGGAGTTTGCTGGGTGGGAAAGTGAAAGAGTGGCACTTGAAAGTGCCACATGCTTGTGAAGACATAGAGATGTGGTTGCTTGTGAAGACATAGAGATGTGGTTCACTGCTATATGTTATCCACAGATGGGTATTTGTTCTGGGTATCTTAGGATGAGTAGGAGTTTGCTGTGTGGGAAAGTGAAAGAGTGGCACATGAAAGTGCTACATGCGTGGCTGGGTGCGGTGGCTCACGCCTGTAATCCCAGCACTTTGGGTGGCCGAGGCGGGTGGATCGCCTGAGATCAGGAGTTCAAGACCAGCCTGACCAACATGGAGAAACCCCGTCTCTACTGAAATACAAAATTAGCCGGGCATGCTGGTGCATGCCTGTAATCCCAGCTACTCAGGAGGTTGAGGCACGAGAATCGCTTGAACCCAGGAGGCAGAGGTTGCAGTCAGCCAAGATCGCGCCATAGCACTCCAGCCTGGACAAGAGTGAAACTCTGTCTCAAAAATGGCATATGCTTGTGAAGACATAGAGATGTGGTTCACTGCTATACATTATCCACAGGTGGGTATTTAGCCTCTCTATTCTCGAAAACCAGGGGATATGGGATTATAAAAGTCAAGCTTCACATCATCTGCAGCCTGATCATAACCGGGACTTACTTAGAGAACATCTGTAAATATTTAGTAAAACTTCACTTCATGTTTGCAGTATCTTGAAATTTGTGGTAAATACAATAAAGCTGGCATGACTTGCCTGACCACGGTCTAGGAAACATTGTCTTCATTTACAAGTCAGTAGTTTTTGTAAGCCTTGGGAAGGATTTTAATTTGGGGGATAAAATTATTTTTTTGATGGTTGCAAATATTTTAGAAACATATACAAATAATTATATTGCTAATTACTAAAATAAAAGTAATATAATTAAATTCTGTAATTCAGACTTGTCAGTAATGGTGATTGGATTTCCCAACTCCTGTGTGAATTTCTAAAGTTAATTTCATTTAATAAAAAATGTGTCTTCTTGAAAACTTAATTTCTCTTAGCACCAGACTATTGCAGTCAGGCTTTCAATATTACTGCTTTGCTAAAATGTGAAAAATCACATGTTAGCATGTAGCATTTTTTTATTGCAGTAAATATGCTGAGTTTAATAAGTTTTGGGAGAGTAGTATTTCCTCATCCTCTAGTCATCCCTAATGTCTATATCAGTCAGGATTAGATTCAGTGGAAAGAAATGCAACGTGAGCATAGTGACTTTACCCTAACTAGAGGTTCTCTATATTCTCATTGAAGGAAACATGAGGTGGGCAGTCCACAGCTGGTACAGTGACTCCGATGTTCCTTTGGGAAATCCAGGCCCTTCTCTCCTGACATTCAGTCATCATTGGCATGTGTGTGTTCCCTCCTGGTCTTCAGATGATTGCTCCAGTTCTAGTAATTGCATCTGCCTTCCATGCGGGATGAAGGGGGAAGGGAAAAGACATGCTCCCACTGTCTGCTTGGCTAGAAGCCCCTCTGGCCACCGTTTAAATTCCTGTCACTGGCCAGAACTGTTTTGTGGCTACTCATAGTTACAAAGGAGTTCAGGGAATGTAGATTTATTTTTTTTTCCTTTAGTTTTTGCCAGGCAAGTTGCTCTTCTGAAATAACTCTGAACTTGGCTAATGAGAAAGAAAAGGAGGATATTTGGTGACTGCCTATAGTATTTGTTGCACTACCTGCCCCATCTAAGGGTTTTCAGATCTGCCTGTTCAGAGCCTGGGTCTTTCATGCACTTACCACATCACCTTTGGAGATGGAATTAATATTTCATCTGGCAAGAGAAAGACCAAAAAAGAAAACTCAAAGCCAAAGGAGACACCTGTATTTGCCCTTCATAAGTTAGGAAATGAAATGTGGTACAAAAAAGAATTTAATATTTTTAACCAAAGGGTACACTCTGAAGTATTTAGCAGTGATTGAGTTCCAAGAGCTGTGGTCAATTTTATTAATAGGTCCACCTAAGTTTTTATTTTGAAAGAAACAGCGGGGTGTCATAATATTCTCTGTTATAAGCTAATATACTTTTTGGATGCAAACCAAACCAGAAGAGAGTCATGCATTATAGGTGATACTTCTTTAGTGGTGATAATCAAAACAAGTAGGTTTGCCCTATACTGTGCCCAGTATTCAGTGTACTAGTTAATCCCTTTTTTTTTTTTTTTTTAATGAGCACTTATATCAGCCACTATTCTAGGCTCTGGGGATATAACAGTGAAGAAAACAGACATCTCTGCCTTCATAGAGCTTGAAATATAGAGTGTTGAGTGAATTCTATATTATCTGATAATTGGGGCTATTTAAAAAAAACACACAACATTCTTTGGACTATTCTTATTGCCCTTCCATTTTGCTTTCCTATCTTTCAGAGTTTTGTTGGCTATATGTGAGACATACTGGTTAATTAAGTTATAGTCTTCCATTTCAGAGAGGCAATCAAAAGTTGCGAGAGAAAGAGTTGTCTTTAGAGTCTGTCAAATCATTTAATTTTAAGCTCTTCTTTTCACATTTCCATCATTTAAAGTACCTTAATTACAGAATCTTTTTTATTTTCTAATTAAATATTGTAATATAGTCAAGGATTTTAGTTCTGTAGACACTTCGTAATATGCTTAAGAGCACTTAATATTTTGAACTTTGGGCAATCCACAAACACAGTTTGTTTTAAAGATAAAGGGACAGTAGTATTTTAAAAGCTATAGTTTGGTAATTAGAATGGGAAGCATGCCGGATGTCTTTTATTGCTTCCATCTGTTTAAAGATAATGAAAATAAGAAATTGGAAAAAAAAATCTTCCAGGAGACTGTAGATTATTAGCCACAGAATATTCCCTTCTTTTGAAAAAATTGGGTAATCCCTTAAAGATATTTAGTGATAGTCCCTAGAGATATAAAGATATTTAGTGAAGTCTTTGATAATTTTTTGTTTTGTTTTGTTTTGAGACAGAGTCTCTGTTACCCAGGCTGGAGTGCAGTGGCTCAATCTTGGCTCACTGCAACCTCAGCCTCCCAGGTTCAAGTGATTCTCCTGCCTCAACCTCCCAAGTAGCTGGGATTACAGGCACCCACCATCACACCCAGTTAATTTTTGTATTTTTAGTAGAGACGGGGTTTCACCATGTTGGTAAGGCTGGTCTTGAACTCCTGACCTCAGGTGATCCACCCGCCTTGGCTTCCCACAGTGCTGGGAGCCACCACACCTGACCTCTTTGGTAATTGTGGTCTTTGCTTGCTGGGCCCTCAGGATTGTATATTTGTGCTTATGCTGTATGCCACCCACCTCAGTGCATGTGTGTATACATGGATTGTTTTAGTATCTTAATCACCAGCTCCTTTTTAGGAATGGTCTCCTTTGTGATACATTTATTTTTTAGGAGTGGTCTTCATCTATTGCTGATTTCTTAGCAGTGAACAAAACAGACAAAATTCCTGCCTTCATGGAGTTTCAATGTAGAAAGGAGACAATTAAACTTAACTTAAAAAATCGATGTCAAATGGAGAAAAATAAAGCAGGTTAAGGGAGATAGGGAGTGATGAGAAGAGTTGCTGTCTTTTACTGGTCAGTTATGGGAAGTATCCTTGAGATGATAGCATTTGAATAAAGAGCTGGAGGAAGTGAGGGGTGATTCACATGGATGTCAGGTGAAAGGGTGTTCAAGGCAGAGGCAAGAGAAGGTGCACAGCCCTGAAAGGAGCATGTCTGACTTCTGACTTGTTCAAGGAACAGTAGTGGAAGCCACTGTGGCTGGAATAGAGTGGGCAAGGGACATTATCAGAGAGAGAATGGGGCAGATTGTATAGGACCTGTGGGCCATTTTTAGAACTTTGCTTTTTATACTGGTTAAGAAAAAAAGTCAGTGGAAGGTTTTGAGCAAAGGAATGAAAGACATTTCTTAAGTCTTAAAACCAAGATCGCTCTGGCTGCCATGTTGAGGATAGATTGTGGGAGGCCAAGGTGGAAGGAGGAGACCATCTGGAGTTACTGCAGTGATACCCAGGAGTGGGGATGGTGCTGGGGCCAGGGTGGTGGTGGAGGTGGTGAGAAGTAACCAGAGTTGCATCCCATATGCATTTTGAAGATGAATTCAAAGATTCACTGATGGACTGGACGTGTAGGGTGTAAGAAAGAGAGGAGGTAACAAGAGTTTCTGGTGTGAGAATAGAATTGGCATTTACTGAGCTGTGGAAGATTGCTAGAAGAGAAGGTGCTGAAAATCAGGAGTTTGAGGCTGGGTGCGGTGGCTCATGCCTGTAATCCCAGCACTCTGGGAGGCCAAGGCAGGTGAATCACCTGAGAGGTCAGGAGTTCAAGACCAGCCTGGCCAACATGGTGAAATCCTGTCTCTAATAAAAATACAAAATTAGCTGGACGTGGTGATGGGCACTGGCAATCCCAACTATTCGTGAGGCTGAGGTAGATTCGCTTGAACCCGGGAGACGGAGGTTGCAGTGAGCTGAGATGGCACCATTGCACTCCAGCCTGGGCAACAATAGTGAAACTCCATTTCAAAAAAAAGAAAATAGAAAATCAGGAGTTTAGTTTTGGCCATATTAACTTTGATGATGGGCTTACAAGACAGCCAAGTGTAGCTATCTAGTAGGCAGAGGGATCTAAGAATCTGAAGTTAAGGGGAAAGAGCTAGAAATAGTACTTTGGGAATTATTATCATAAAGAAGTTATTTAAAGCCACAAGACTGGATGAGGCCGTGAACTTGTAGTGTAGATAGAGAAGAACAAGGAGAGGATAAGACTTGCTCAAAAACCAAGAGAAGAAAACACCCAGAATAGAAACATACAATTCAGAAAATGGGCACAGATTTTAAAATAAACTATCAGTATGTTCAAGGAATTAAAAGATGAGACTGTGAATTTTGTTAGGAGAACTGGAAATTTAAAAACAGATGGAAACATTACAACCAGAAAGTGAAATAGTCAAAATAAAGAACTTAATGGAAGATTAGACTCACCTGAAAAGAGAGTTAACTGGAAGGCAACTCAGATGGACATCTTCAGGCTGAAGCACAGATAAGAGCTGATGAGGTATGTGAAATGTGGGTGGAAAGTCTAATACATGTCAGTGGAGTCTGAAAGAGGAGGAAAGGTGGAATAGAACAGAGCACTATTAGAAGAGGCAGTGGGTGAGAATTCCTCAAAACCAATTAAAGAGGAATGGGAGGAGAACTTGATATAGTGCATATAGAGAATATTTTCGAAGAGTTTTGTGTAAAAGAAATGAGGTAATAGCTATTGGGACATGGGGACAAGCAAGTTTTTCATTGTTTGTTTCTTTTTAGGTATTAGAGCATGCTTATATGCTAATAGGAATGATCCAGGAGGGAGACCAGTGGAACAAGAGAGAGTGGGGACAGTTGCACTCCATGTGCTATGTCTTTTAATGGCTAACAATGGCTGGGATCCAGTGGCAAGAGCAAGATGAACATTTCTTCATGACCATCTCCAAATCCCTATTTGCCTTTAAATTAATTAATGATGAAAGTAGATCTGCTGTAACAATACTGTTTCTTAGCAGAGAAGCATTTTAAATGGTATGATTCTTACTATCTTTTATTTGCTCTAGTTTTAATAACATATTTAATAGCAACATCTCTCTCGTGCCCTCACTCTGGTGATCACCTAACCCCCAACCCCGACAGACTTCTTCAGTATGAAGGCACTTAAGGACATCTCGGGATGTCTTTAGTGGTAGTATTTGAACTACAGAGTCGTTAAGACAGTCAACTTGGGAGACTGATAGCTGAGATTTGAATCACATTTTCTTCACTTATTGGGTGTGGAATTTTGGGCAGATTATGTAATCCTTCTGAGTCTCAGTTTCCTCATTGGTAAATGTGGTGGGACGGTATATTAGTATCTATTCTATGGGGTTATTGTGAGTATTGAATGAGACAATAAATATATATTCCTAGAGCAGTGCCTAGCACATAGAAAATAGTCCATAAATGCTTCTTGCAGCAATCTCTGGTTCTGGAAAAACCTATTGGAAGTAGAAGAGTAGTTCTTACATTGAATGTACGTTAGAGCCCCATTGGGGCTTTTCAAAAATGCCAATACATGGGTACTTTCCTTTGAAATTCTAGTTTAATTGGTTTAGGTCAGATCCGAACACTTCAGTTTTTCTAATTTGCAACCAGGGTTGCAGTGGTCCAGGAAGGTTATTCATTTAGTTATTCAGTATATTCCTGCCCCCAAGAATCTTTGTATTAGTCTTACATTTGCCAAGACCACATTTACAAAGGTACTTTTGATTGAGCCTTTAAACCTTGGCTCATATTTTTATTCTGGATGACTTGGAAATGTCTGTGATGGTAATGATGTTTTTCTCTTCAGACCGCTCTCTGATGGTAATGATGTTTATTCCTCCAGACTTCCAGTCAGCTAGAAGTGTACCATTCTTGCTTCCCATGTCATATCTGGTCATCTGTATTCTGCTGTATGATTCTCTTTCATGGAACTTGTAGTCTAATAAAAATTGCACAAATCACACCAAATGAATTGTGTGGTATGCCCCAAATAAAATGGAGTATTCATTGTTGCACATTTGCTTTTTTCATTTGACTTAAAATATACAGCCTTTGGGACAGTTGTTATCACATTAGCTCTACTATGGCAAGGAAAGCTAATTTAGTAGAGAAATTGGCTGGAGTGTCTCATCTAGTAGAAATAAGCATGAAACCACTTTGGTGTCTCTTCTTTTCAAGGACTGCTGTTTTTCCATAAAATGTATAAGCCAACAGTTTGATACTGAAGCCCCTATAATTCATGCAGCTGTGACTTTATCATTTTAAATATTACTTTCCTATAAATTAATAGTCCTGAGAAATGTGAGGCCATTTAAAAATCACAGCATGCAAATGAAATTTTGGAATAAACTTTTGGCATAGCTAGTAAAGGGGCCAGGTGAGTAAACAGGTTGCCTATAATGAAGTGTCGCCAATGCTAGGGTAAGAATAAGGGTTGGTTTGTATGCAACCAAGTAGCAGGGCAGTCACTGGGACTTGACTGGCAGCCTGCCAGAAAGAGGCAGTGTCTACAGTGAGAGCTGCAGGATGAAGAGGCGTAGCCAGATGCAAAGGGAAGGAAAGAGGCGAACATCATGCTTTGGGCTAAGGGGAAGAGCATATGGGGGTCAGAAAACAGTGTGGTCAAAGGGAAGTTTGACCATACCTGTGTATGCCTGTCTTGCATAATTATGAATAGCCCCTTTTCACTCAGAGAAATGAAATGCTTTAGACCATGAGTTAGGTATCTAGTCTCTCTACTCATAGTTGAAATGGAAACTTGTACAAAGGAATGATAACAAGAAAATGTATGGACGTTTGATGCATTAGTTGCTCTTCTTTCAGATGGCCCCTCATTCACACCTAGGTAATTTCTCCATTTAGAAATAGTAGGTTATACTTAATACACTACTGTGCTATAACTGCTAGTATCTTGTTCCTCTGGGAGAAACCTTCTTTGTCTTGTTTTTCTTTTTTCATGAGATTCAGTCACATTTTAGGATATGTGATGATGTTTGCTGCTTATTACATTTCTCTCATCTTTTTATGTGGCCAGAACTAGGTCCCTAAATGCTGCTGGCAGAATTATAGAATGCAGTGATATCCACTTAGCAACCCCAGAGTCACAGTTTGTCGCCAATTCTCACCTAGTTAATTCTCTGTCCTTGTTGATGCCGAGTTCCTACTCCACCACTTATGGTCAGTGAATTTTAATCTGTTCTTCATTTTACTGCAGACAGACTGAAATCTTAGGAACACTACCTATTTGCTTAATACGTTAGTCTATGGAATGTGGCTGCTGCTGCTAATAGCATCTCCAACAAATTATAATTGATTTTTTTCTGTTCTTCAGCAAGTGGTGAAGAAATCTGGTATTCACCTTGTCAAAATGCAATCCATTTTCATGTATTCATTGTAAATTAAAAATATTAAGGGCCAGGTCTAGTATTTATCAATAGTGAGCCTAGCTTTTAAAAGAATCGCATTTTGAAGTTTGCCTTATTTATTGAATCATTTCCTATTCACTATATGGTAAGGAAAATCTTCCATTTGAATTTAAATGAGGAAGTAATTCCATGGGATCAGTGAGTTGGTTCATGGCTTTGTACCAAATGCCAGATCACTCAGAGTACAATGAAAGCTGTGCTAATTTGGAACAGTTTTATTTTATGATAACAACTGGAAATGTAAAGAAAGAATTAGAGTTATACTTTCTATCTTTGGCTTAATATTCTGTAATTAGATTTCAATACCTATGGTCACGAGGCCTAATGTAGGGAACTCTAATTTCTGAGTGGATTTTATACAGAATTTTTTATCCTGAGAGTCTTGTTTACAGCCTTTCTGAGTGTTAGTATCTCCTTTGCTTAATTACTTGCTTTGACTTTTAGTCTCCTTGCTTGTAGCAGATATGCAAGATGTTTGAAACTTAATCTCCAGGCTTTTTGCTGACTTTATAGAAAGGGTTTGAAAGATCGCTTTCCTGCCTCAGTTGGTAATTTGTATCCATTTAAGAAGGGAGTATAGAGTAGGTTGTGGAGAGATGCTGAATTGGGGGTATGTTAGAGGGAACTAAGCAGATTTGCCACGTGTCCTAGTTAGATTTCCCCAAGGGGAAGACGACTCTTCTCTGTAAAATGGGGACAATAGTAGTACTAACCCCACAAGTTGATTGTGAGGTCTAAGTGTTAATTCGTGTAAAGTGTTTAGAATATTGCCTGGTACATAGCAAGTGCTGGAATGTTAATTGTTGGTTTGGTATAATTTTGTTTAAGAGAATCTTCAGGACATCAGACTTTCTCAAGAGAACTGTCCATGTTTGTGAAATATGATTTGTTTAATATTCAGAGGTAGTAGGAGGAAGCCGGAGGTGGGAGGAAACCTGGCTTTGACCAAATTTGATTGACAGCTCCTGGTTGCTGAGAGACTAGCAACAGTGGGACTTAGCAGATCTGCTTTGGCACAGTGGAAGGAGCTAGCGCGGGAGGAATCTCAAAACTACCCTAGACTTGCAGAGGGAAAAAAGCACCCAGGAAGTATCCAGAGCTCTAAAAATAAGGAGCTTACTGGATATAGTGAGACTGCAGCATCCTTAGTACATGTTCCTTTTTTCTAAATCTCAGTCTAGTGCCTGTATAAGAATTCAGTTAGAGGAAAACTGTAGAATCAGCATGAGAATTTCCTTCTCCTCCAGCATCTACCACATCTCAGGCTTAGTTTTCAGGGAAGCTGGTCTTAAAGAGATAGAAGGGTGATCTTCTCAACCTCTAGGTGGATGTGCTCTGGGGCGGGGATGCTGCTTGAAAACTCAACAATCTCGAAATGTGCCATAGCTTCTACAGAGTGGGCGCTCCTGGTGGAGAAGCGGGTATACCCTATGCGTATTTATTTAAAATGAGAAGAGATCAGTGGGTGTAGTGAAAAGTACCAGTTTCCACACAGCTCCTTTTCTTTGCAACACTGCCTGGGTAAAACATGTCTGAGGCTATTTGAGGATGGTTGCTGTGGGAGGAAGCAGGTGAGGATCACATACAAAGGACTGTAGAGTGTTGTAACCCAGTTGACATTCTCCCTCCTGGGCTCAGCAGCAGTGGGAGAGGTAGGGAGCAAATACCAGTAAAGCAGGGTAGAACTAAGGCTGCCTGGCTTTGGGCTGGGGAGTTGGACAGGTGAGGAGGGTCTGAACTTGAAGCTACTGGCTAAAGAAGGTATTTGAAGTGCTGCTTGCAGTGCCTGCATTGGAGAAAAGGAAACTGTTGAGGGCCTGGAGAGCTTGCAAGAGCCAAGAGGCACTGTTTCTGGAATGAGAGAACGAGAAGTACAGTGGGGGTGGGGGTGTGGAGGAAGGAGTTTTGCTTTTGGGTTGGGTTATTGGGTGTCGGCATTTGAAAGGTGACATTTGAGGTAAGCCTTGAATGAAGAATAGGTTTGCCAGGAAAAAATGGGCAAAGGCCAAGTCTGAGGATGAAGCTTATCTCCTTAGTGTGAAGTTGAGTGTCTGTCCGGCATTCAGGTAGTAGGAAGAAATGACAAGAGGTGAGCCTGGGAAGCCAGGTGACTGCTGGGACGTACCGGGTTTTCTAATGCCTTGCTCAAATTTGGTTGTTTACACTGCAGAATTGGGGTGAGTTCCAGCAAAGGTGTGGCAATTAACCTTTTGCACTGCCTGGTTATAATTTTTGTGAGGCCATTATGGAAAGTGACAGTCCTGTGCGTCTTCATCTTATTCAAAGGAAGTATAGGAGCAAATACGCCAAGGTCAAATATAAATGGCTCTTGGAGTTACTGTGATTTTTGGATTAGTCATAGCTCTTGCAGACTCTTCTCCAGTGGTACAAATAACCACTCCTTCATTGTGTATGGGTCTCAGTTTTAAGAAACATATAATTTAAATATTTTAATTTTTAATACAATCATACTAATTTGCAATAGTTTACCAACTCCTAATAGTTGATTTACTTTTCTCTTAGGTGAATTGATTCCTTCCAGAGTTTATTATAAATCAGGATTGTGGAAGCCGTTTAATTATGTTACTTGGTGAACACAAACTATTATATTTTGGATAAAGTATACCACTTGACATGAAAGTTTGGCTGGGGAATTTCTCAGAAAAACTTTTTAATTGAAGGCATAAAGAAAAATATTAAGCAATAAATTTTCTTTTCCTTGAGGATGTCGGGCAGTGTATCTCACTAGAACTATTTTGCACTGACCTCCCTATAAGAACAAACAGAGAGTAAGTTCCCAAGAAGATGAAGGGCTGTGATTAGGCAGTCGACTAGAAAAAGTAAGCATGATTTTTTCTTTTTTTTTTTTTTGCCCTTTTGTAACTCAAAAGGTGAGATAAGGATGTTACCTGAAAGTTTTCAAACAAACTAAAAACATTACTCACATATTACAGTTTGCCTGGGACAATCTCTATTTATACTTACCTCAGCATAATTATTAATAGTGCCCTTTCTCTCTGAAGTGTCCCAATTTGGAAAGAGAAATCATTTTGTCACTATACCCTTCCACAGGCCTACCTCCTTGACACAACCATTTTTACACTGGTGTTGTATTTTAATATTTTACCATGCATTAGTTTTTTCTTATATGGTTGCTGTGATTGTGTGTGTGTGCCATTTCATAGTCTTGTTCACTTGATCTGTTATAAGCATTTTCTACTTTGCACAGTTTTTCTATTTTTTAAATTGCTGCTGTGTCAGTTAAAAATGCATTTAGGTAAAACCCAGCTGATAGTATCTTAACCAATAAGAAGTTTGTCTATTTATATTTCACTTGGCAAGGGCTGCTGCAGTTGCTCTAGGACATTACCAAGGATGGAGACTTCATCTTCCCATTCTTTCGTTCTTTGGAGCCTGTCTTTTATCCTCCTGCTGTGTTTCCAGCATCACATTTGTGTTCCAGTGTGAAGAGGGTACAAGAGTGAAGGGTAAAAGGGAACCTACCAGCTAAGTCTGTCCCTTGGCAGAAATCTTTCCCTAAGACCTATCTAGCAACTTCTCTGAATGTTTTCTTGGTTGGAACTGACTCCCGTGTTTACCCTAAGCTGCAAGAGTATCTGGGAAAATTTCCAATTCTGCATTGGAGGATGACCAGGAGGAAGGGGCTGTTAATGGCTTTTTGGTAGCCAGTCCACAAAGTCTGCTACCGCCATAAAATATGGTTTTGCCTTAATGTGGGAATATGGTTTTGGAGAGAATAATTTTCCTTCAAGAATTAACCACTCCCATACCACTACAAAACTCTATAATATCCATGACTGAGCAAGAGTGATGAGAGGTTAAATTAAGCTCTTTCAAGTGAGGTGCAGTGATCTTACACAAAGTCCAAGTTAATTTTTTTCCTAATGTAATTGTGAAAATAAAACCAACTAATTCACTCACTCTTTAAAGAGTGTGTTTCATTATCCTAGATTGTGGTGAGCCCGATCAACTTTAGAAGATCATTAAAAATGTGAAAAAAATGCTGTTTAATTTTTAAAAGCATCTTGTAATGTCAGTGTCTTACATTGGCAAACTATAATTTCTCCCATTTTTAGCTCAGTTAGAAACCCACCAATGATGTGCATGAATATTTTAACTTGTTCAAATCCTTCTAAGTGTCTTAATTTTGTTTGATTTAAACATGTAGTGTATTTTATTTAATATCTGCTGCTGCTGTGAATCCAAACCATGTTCAGTAAATTTTGGATACAAATAATGAAATATAATGGATTTACACACAGACATATGTAGGTTTTAGCTCACCATGTTTACCCAGATCATGTGTGCATATATGCATAACCTTCCTTGCCCTGAAGAAAAACTGCCCCTAACTATTGACACCTGGGAAACATCATCTTTTCATCAGTTAAAAGCTTTATTAAGTGAAATGTCCTTCCTTTTTCCCTCCCTTTGCTTTTATCCCATAGTCAATTTTTATTCTCTCCCATCCCCCACAGGCAATCATTTTAATGTACATCTTTTTATTTGAATGAGTTATTGCACAACCAGTATTGTTTCATTTGAATGTATTTTTGTTTTCTATCTTATATTGCTTATATTATTTGCATTTTAAAAAGGTATATATCCCCACGGATTTTGGAAGAAATCAGGAGAGAGAAAGGACACATAGTATCTTAAATTATACATTACGTAAATCACCATGTTTCTCAGGCCCCTTTTATATTGGCCTTTGTGCATACAGTTCTTGTCTCTTTCTGCCGCCTGTGATGCATCCACTGCAGTTTACTAACCACTTTCTCGTTGATGGGTTGCTTTTAACTTCTGGCCACCACAAAGAGTGCTCCAGTGAACATTTCTGTCCTCGTTGCCTTCTGGACCCGAGTGAGGAATTCCATGGGATTTATACCCAGGGGCAGGGCTGTTAAGTCATAGAATAATTATATACAGTACATCATTTTATAATACTTAATGCCTGATTGATCTCTCTAGTGGCCTGTCAGGTACATATCCCCCAGCCCTTACATGAGGGGTTCCCTGTCCCCCACATGCCTGTCAGCCCTTGGTATCTTTCAGCTTCCTGATATCTGCTGGTCTGATTGGTATAGAGTAGTAACTTTTTGTTTTAATTAGCGTTTCTCTAATTACCACTGTTTGAGCATGTCATCAAGTGCATATTATTTTGTGTGTGTGAGTGTTTTTCTCTTCAGTACATTGCCTTTCATATCCTTTGGCCATTTTTTTTAACTGGAATTTTTTTTGTTGATCTGTAGGGGTTTCTTGGGTATTGTAAAATTTAATCTTTTGTCAGTTTTATACGTTTAAATTATCTGCTTACACTTTCTCAGCTGCTTATTAATTAACTTTGTCCATAGTGGTCTTCTTTAGATAGAAATTCTAAAGTTTGGTGGTGTTATAGTCATCAGTTTTATTGTTTTTTTGCAGATTCCTAGCCAAATTACCTGTCTCCTTCTTCTTTTGTTGTTAGATGTTCTAAAAGTATTTATTGTATCTTAATTTTGCAGAAACATGATTTTTACTTAGCATCTTATGAGGTTACCATCTCTTTCTGAAACATAAATTGCTATATATTTATCTATTGGAACTACAGTAGGCTAGTGTGTTTTTTTTTGTTTTTTTTTTTTGAGACAGAGTCTTGCTCTGTCACCCAGGCTGGAGTGACGTGGCGTGATCTCAGCTCACTGCAACTTCCACCTCCTGAGTAGCTGGGATTACAGGCATGCGCTGCCACACCCTGCTAATTTTTTGTATTTTTAATAGAGACGAGGTTTCACCATGTTGGCCAGGCTGGTCTCAAACTCCTGACCTCTGCCTGCCTCGGCCTCCCAGAGTGCTGGGATTATAGGCGTGAGCCACTGCACCCTTCCTAGGCTAGATTTTTTTTTGAAAGATCTCTAGATGGAGTAGCTAAAACTTAATAGAAATGGAAAGTTTTAATTTCCTTCATGGCTTTTGAGCCTTCATCTTTCATTAGCATAACAAAGTGGTCATCTACATGAAACTATACCTTGTATTTTTATGTTAGTTAAAAATTTAAAAACAGCATTATATAATGTAAGGCTCTCAGGATTACATAAAGTCTGAAAAAGTAATGAGTTGGAAAAGTCTATTCAACTTTGTTTCTCCAGAAGAGAACTTAGATACATAATGCGAAAGTTAAAACTTGACAAGAATGTGGTTAATCATTGGGTCATACAACCTGATATTCCCTTAAAAACAGGAATGGTTATACTGCCTCGGAATTTTGATAATATAAACTTAGGAAGGATGACTTGGGAATTAAATGCTTTATTGTCCTATGCTGGAATAAAGTGTGATGACTAAGTTTTTTGGGGGAGGAAAAAGGTAGTAAGGCATGAGAGAGTAACTTTCTTTTAAATATATCCAGAGGCCAACCACCTGCTGTTTGCTGTAAGAGTGTTTCTGGACCCTCGTGGGCGAAGACCACTTAGCTATTCAAAGAAAAAAGCACAGGGATACATGACTACTACTTGGAGTTCTGCATCCATTGCGAAGGAAAAATACTACATTTCCTGTTTGTTTTTGTATTCTTGTTAAAGAGACTGATAAGATGATCGGAAACGGTGGGAACAAGCCTTGGTAAGAGAGATTAGAAACATAAGACAAGTGAAAAGATTAGACGAATAGCACCTTTCAGTCTACATGAGTTCAGAGTCTCTCTTTTGGATGAATTGCATCCCAGTATCCTGAGAAAACCTGTAGATGGAATTGCTGAGCTTACAGCTGACCCATCTTTCAGAATTCCTGGGGAGTGAGAACAGTGTCAGAAGTGGAGATAGTCACTTCTCGTTTTCAAAAGGGGTAGGGGTGGATTCTGCTGTGTTGCTATGGACCCTGGGCAGAATTCTAGATTGATTAATCAATAGATTTGTAGGCTGTTGTCAGAGTCCTTGGTTGCAAACAACAGAAACCAAATCTGAATAACTTAAGTACAAACGAATATTTTTAGAAGGATATTGGATAACTTGATGGAAAAACTAGAGAGCCACTCTTAGAAAATGGCAGGCACCAGGAGAGGCCAGGCAGCTAAGAACACAGCCAGCCTGTGCTGAGGGAATGGAGGCATTAGAAGGCTGCCACAGTGCCCCTGCTATAGGATGGTCACTGCTGCTTGCTGGACTCTTGACTCTGCCTGCCGTATGCATTCTGAACTGCCCTCGCCTTCTGTGTCATGCACTCCAAACGCAGTCCTACATAGGCACACCTATTTGCTGAGCCTGGGTAAATTGTGCTCTAGCTGCCTGTGTTCTGTGAGACTATACATGTGTTTAGCTTCCTTTTTACATTCCTTAGTAGAAGGTGGAGTTCCCTCATCCCCACTAGGTCTCTCTCATTGGCAGAACCCTCAAACATAGGAAGGGTGTTCAGAAACTGGACATCCAAAAGGAACGGCAAACCTTCACTGCAGTAGTCCAGAAGAAGGGAAAGAGATTGCCACTGGAAACCAATGTGGTTAATGATGAGCCATTCATATCAGAGGAAATTCATCCTTTTTGATAGGATTTCTCAGGAAATGGTTGTGCTGAATTTTAGAAAGGCCTTTCCTGAACTCCCCCACAAGTCTCATGTCTCAAGTCTCATGTACAAGTCATAACTGATTGAGCATCTGAATCCAAAGAGTGTTGGGTAATGTGAGTGATGCCTGTAGGCATCTCCAGGGAGTGATCCTGGGCTCCTTGATGACTTGGCCAAGAACATCACAGGGAGGCTCATCAAATCTGCTTTTGAAGTTAAGCTGGAAGGGCTAGGGAGTGCATTGGCGAAGAGAATTAGGATCCAAAAAGATCCCTGTGAGCTGGAACAAAGAGCTGAATCTAACAGAATGAAATTTAATAGGGAATAAATATTACATCTTGTTCTGATGTTCAGGAAACCAGCTGCGTCTACGTGATGAATAAAGAAGGAGCCACTTCACAGCATCACATGTGAAAAATGCCTTCAACATTTTAGTTGAATGGAAATATGTGAGTCAAAAGTTTGACATCTTTTTAAAAACAAAAAACTCCTAGGGTGATCTTACAGTGTGTTAGTGGGAATCATGTGTGTCCATCACAAGGTAGAGATTTGCCTGATTTTGTGTGGCTTAGTTGACACATGAAATCTTCATTGATTTTTGGACACACTCAAGAATGCTTTTTTGGGCAGAGAGTGACCAAAATGCAAGTGGATATAAAAGTTTGGCATGTGCAGGGCAAGTAAAACAGTGAGTTGTTACCCTTGAGACCTGGGAGACACATTAGCTATCTACAAATACAGGCAAGTGTCTGGAAGGAAGCACAGGTGGTGTGACCGTGGAGGGGAAGAGCTAGACCAGTGGATGTCAGTTGCAAAGAGGGAGGTTTACAATACTATGTACTGACTGTGCCTTGATGGAAAGTAGTAACTTGCACATCACTTGTGACCACTACTTGGGGCCAACTAGGCTCTTGGGGGATATTCAGATATTTAATGAGCATATTTGCCCATGTTACTTTCACAGGTCTTAAGTCTCCCTGAATGTTGAACTTCCCCAAGACTCTTTTCCTCACAAGGCTATTGAAAATTTTAACATCTTCATGGGGTTAGTGAAAGACTCAGAATAGCTTTCAGACCTGGGAATACGAATTCATCATAAAGCTGGAAAAGAAGGTCTTAATAGAGAGCAACATGAGACGTAAATATTTGATTTGAAAAGATGGGATCATAAACCAATCAGCGGAGCACTTGCTGAGAATGAAGTTTTTTCTTAATTGGCGCCAGGCTGCCATAACACAAGTGGCCGCTCTTTAGGAGCTTGTAGTTTTCACATTAAAGGCATTTTATTTTAAATGTATTTTCATCCTAAGATGTCAGTATGTAGAATTGCCTGACTGATCAAGGAAATTCTAAAGGTAATTGCTATGGGAGTTTAACTTGCCAGAGACCTAGAGAAGTCTCTTTCATACTTTAAAAGATATAAACAAGTTGCAAAATAATGGTTCTGTCAAGAAAATCACACATTGATTCATCATCCAGTATTGGGAGTTGGGCTAAATGTTTATAAAACATCTCCTTTTTGAAGGTCATCTGGTGGAGGGGTGGCTTTAGGATTTTGTAGATTTGCAGCCTGCATGATCGGCTTTCTCAATAGACATTTATTGAGTACCACCTGCAACCATTATTGCAACTGAGGAAAATTTTGGCACAAATACCCGGAATGGAAGTTAAAAGTTTTAAAAGTGGTATTTTCAAGGTTTTTGGCCTTTACAGTGCAAACAAGTACATGTATCTTCTCTAGCAATAGTATTTATTGAGAGAGATTAGCATAAAAGTAGTTAGCTTGCAGCACGATTTGAAAATTATAGCCTTGTAAAGGATCCCCAAGTTACAACGGCAATCACCAGAAACTGCATCGTAAAAGTCTGTGCTGGTGTCTGGACTAATTTCATTCCTTTGGCATTTCTCCTCCCTGTTTTCTAACCTCTCTTTTAGTTTATTGTTCTGGAATAATGAAAAACGTCTGAGGGTAAACACTGCCTGATATCCATTTTGCATTTGCTCAAAGTTTATGCCTTTGTTCGTTTATTCAAAATTTGGTCAGCAACATTTATTGGGTGCCTACTGAGTGTCAGGGTACTAGTGGTGATTTAAAAAAATCCCTCTCTCCTGCATCTCTGAGACTAGTAAGAGAGATAGAAAAGGAAATCTAATGTGTTGTGTCTGCTATGCAAAGGGAGCTTGGGATGCCCAGAACAGAGGTGTGTGTCTGAGGAAGTGTTCCCAAAGAAGTGATGTTTAAACCATGTCTGGAAAAGTGAGTAGAAATGAGCCAGGCACATTTAAATGGCAGGGTGACTCCAGTTGAGAGATTAGAATAGCATCTGCAGAGGTTTGGAGGAGGAGGTGGTGGGCCTGGAGATGGATTTGGAAAGCATGAACTTTAGGGCAGGGTTCTTGTGTTGTAGCTCTCTATCAGAATCGCCCGATGAACTTGTTGAAAATGCAGATTCCCGCATCCAATCCCTCCCCCTCCCCTTAAGATCAGTTTTTCTGGAAGTGGGACCGGGCATATCTGATTGTGAAGTCAGGCAGAGTTTGAGAATCTTCTTCTATAGGAATTGGAAGCATTGAAGAATCTAAAGCTGCAAGTGCTGTGACCAGGTGAGATTTTTAGGAAGATTTTTCTAATCTAATTTGCTGCAACATGGATGAACCTGGAGGACATTATGTTAACTGAAATAAGCCAGGCACAGAAAGACACATACTACATGATTTCGCTTACTCGTGGAATCTAAAAAAGCTGAACTCATAGAAGCAGAGAGTAGAATGGGGGTTGTCGGGGCTGGTGGGGGTGTGTACGGGGGGAATGGGGAGAAGTTGGTCAAAGGGTACAAAGTTAGGAAGGATAAGTTCTGAAGATCTGTTGTACCACAGTGACTACAGTTAATAATTATACTTAAAAATTGCTAAGTAGATCCTAATTGCTGACCAATAAAAATTGCTAAGTAGATCCTCACACACACAAGTGTGTGAGGCAAGTATGTTCATTAGCTTGAGTTAAGCATTTCACAAGGTGTATACATATCAACTACAATTTTTTTTTTTGAGATGGAGTCTTGTTCTGTCGCCAGGCTGGAGTGCAGTGACATGATCTCGGCTCACTGCAACCTCTGCCTCCTGGGTTCAAGCAATTCTCCTGCCTCAACCTGCCAAGTAGTTGGGACTACCGGTGCACGCCACCACACCCAGCTGATTTTTGTATTTTTAGTAGAGACAGGGTTTCACCATGTTGGCCAGGATGGTCTCGATCTCTTGATCTCGTGATCCTCCCGCCTTGGCCTTCCAAAGTGCTGGATTACAGGTGTGAACCACCGCGCCCGGCCCCCCAATTTTTTTTTTTTTTTTTTGAGACAGAGGCTCACTCTGTTGCCCAGGCTAGAGTGCAGTGGCGTGATCTCTGCCCATTACAACCTCCACCTCCTGGGCTTAAGCAGTTCTCCTGCCTCAGCCTCTCAAGTAGCTGGGATTACAGGCATGCACTACCATACCCTGGTAATTTTTGTATTTTTAGTAGAGACAGGGTTTTGCCATGTTGGCCGGGCTGGTCTCAAACTCCTGACCTCAGGTGATCGGCCTGCCTCAGCCTCCTGAAGTCTGGGATTACAGGGGTAAGTCACTGCTGGTAGCCTCAACTACAATTTCTGATTTGTCAATTATACCTTAATAAAGCTGGGGAGGGAGATGGTAAGAAAAGATTACTCTGACATGAAGTCAGGTGAAAATCATGCGAGCCTGGAGGCAGAGGGGATATTGAGATAGTTCAGGGGAGAGGTAAGGGCAGGGATTAAAGCTCTAGTGGGGGTTGGCAAGGAAAGCAACAAGTCTAAATCATGTAGAAGATAGAATTGGCCAGATTTAGTGGTCAATTACATGTGGCTAAGTGGGGACAACTCCTCAGTTTCTGGTAGAAATCAAAGACACCTTGTGCTCAGAGAGACATCGGGAGCACTGTTGTGGGAGCTGCCCTGGTGGCAGGTGTAGGCTGGGAGCAGCTTCTGTGTCAGAGTATTTTGCCCTCATTTCCTGAGAAAAGAAGATGGTATGTGTATAAACTCCACTGAAGAGGAGACCTGGTGAGATTTTTCTCTTCCTCATTTGTATACTCTCACCTCTCTTGCTTCCTCACTAAATATCAGTGTATTTGGCAATTCTGAAGTGAACCTGTTGCATGGAAATCATCCATAGTTACACCATTCCAATGATTCTAAAGAGGTGGAAGCTGTAGGCTTCTCGGTGAGGGTGTGGGGTTGCAGTCTCTCCAGTTGGGGAGGCACTTACCTTTGTATTCTGAGCATATATGCTTTGCATATGTCCTTCACAGCAGGCACGCAGCCTGCCACGTCCACGACTATTATTTGGCTCTAACCTTGACCACTGCCCCTGGGCTGATGGTGGAATTCATCGTCCTTCAAAGCCCATATTCTGAATTACTGAGCTCAATGTACACTTTTTTCTTTATGTTACAGTTAATATTACTTATATTATTTTTCTATTACACATAAACTTACAAACTCTCTGCATGTAAATTGGCTCCTTCCATCCCTTTTGGGTAAAGACTGATCATGAGCAGCTTAAAGAAAAAAGGAGAGCCTTCTATCCTTAGCAGAGAACCCAGTTTTATTTGTTTGGATTGGGCCTCTGGCCTAAATTTGAAAAGATGCACTTAAACTGGAGGCGAGCTGAGGAAAGGCTGAGAATTCACTTTGTTCTGAACTGGGGTCCCTCCTAATTTACTAGTTCCTGGCTCCTTTCATACTGGAAGGATGTGTTAAATTGAAGCAGAGTTCTGTTGACTTTCTTTTTTAGAGGATTCACTCGTTTGTAATCTAATTTATTTGGTTGTCTTAGAAGAAAATAAGGGAAGAGCCACACAGCAGTTGCTAACCCTGTATCTGTGCTGTCATTCATTGTCTTTCCTGACTCCCTTTGTCCTCCAGGGTACTTCCTAAGCTCATTGACAGTCCCCTCCGTGTCTGCTGCCAGTGCCCCTCCTCCCTTAGTAATTAAAGAGGGAATGAGAATGTCAATTCAGCTTCTCACTGAGGGCTGGCGCTAACCACAGGTCTTATTTTAGGGCAAGGCCTTTCCCCTCTAGCTTCTTTAAATCCCCTATTAATTCAGATGCTTTATTTACTGAACAAACAAGCTGTGATTTCACAGAGAACAGTGAACAGGGGCTATACTTCTGGGGGAGAGAAAAATAAAGCTCTTTGTGCCGTTCTGCTCATGCTGAAGCACGGGAGAGGTTTCTCCCCCTTCTTTGTGGTGTCACCCCCCAAAAAAGGCAAACCCGAGGGAGAAAGAGTAAAGAGTGCAGCAGTGTCCTGGTGGTTTTGATAAAAGTTCTTTTTATGGGCAAGATCTTTCAGGAGCCTCTTCCAGAGGAGGAGTCACCTTGACCTGGAGCAAGCGCACCCGAAGACATGCCACTCGGTCTGAATGCCCATGGGCTTGGGCCTCCCTGCCACCTGGGCTGGTCGTTGACACTCTTCTGGGCACAGTCCTCTGACCTCCCAGTCATGGTGGCACATGCCTTTGGCCACAAGGGGGACCAAGGCAGAGTATGTTTCCACTCCAGAAGGTATTAACAATGTGATACCACTCCCAAATCCAGCTTCACATTACCTCTCATACCTGGGCTGTGCATATGCATACCAAAGGTGCTAACTTTGCAAGTTTGTGAAGCAAAAATATATCGGGCTATCAGATTTAGTCTCAAAAGCAGTTTTCACAGTGACAGTGTTTCAGAGCTAGAAGAGATCCTTAGCATTTCCATTCTCCTTATTTAACAGAAAAAGACCCAGAAATATTAAATGATTCGCCTCAGGCCCTGTAACTTCTCAGTACTTATAAGTAACTGAGTCACAAAGTGAATCCAGGTCTCCCAGTACTACTACTAGATTTGCTTCCCCAGCTGCTGGGCAGGGATGACTTGAGTCAGAGTTTGGGCCAGTGTCGTCCAGGCCACCTGCATCAGATCACCTGGGGTCCATTGAGAATGCAGGTTCCTGGGCCCTACTTCAGAGTGACTGAGTCAGTATCCTGGTGGGGGTGACTCAGCAACCTGCATTTGAAACAAACTTCCCAGGTCCCTGTCACCACACTGGTGTTTGAAAATTGTTGTCGGAAGTCCTCAAACTGAACTTGGGCTCTGCCCTTGTTCAGTTGCAGGCTTCTTCCTGAATGTGCTTCTTTGGCCCTAATTCTTTGTGTTTGTGCTTCTCATACAAAAAGGCACAGCTTGACTGATGAGAGGGCATTGCAGGAGGATCTGGGTGTTTTGGAAATGAACTATGGTGGGGATAGTGCAGTTAGTACTTACCCACCTATATCTCTGCTGTCTTCTCTGTCCTCCCAAGCTGCCTCTTCATTAAACAACAAACATTTTTAATTGTCATCGTTTTCCTGCACGTCTTTCCCCTAAGGGGCATTGGGCTTCCCTAGGTAGTTTTAGCATAATAAACTCAAGTTGGGCTTATCTGGGGGGTGGGTGATGATGCCTGGAGCATCAGTTAAGGTGACTGGTTACTCCAGAGAAGGCAGGAGGACTGGACAGCCAGACAGTCTATTGTGTGTGTGTGCTAACTGCTTAAATGTGTACACAGGTGTCCAGGCTTTATTTTACATCATAAACACATGTGCTCCCTGACCTACATGAAGGCATCTAGCTTGGACAGGCCTGCCGCCACTCTCTGGGATGAAGCTTCACATAGAAGTTATAAGGCTGCCCCATAGGTCAAGACCAAGAGCAGTCGTGAGTGGCCTCTCACCCCAGAAATGGATTAGAGTCCACACCTGGCTTTGAGTGGTTGGTGCCTGAACTGCGGAGGCACTGAGGTTAATATCATCAGCATTTTCATGAATACAAATTGGAGTTTCCGTGCCTTCTTTTTCTTATGAATTCTCAAAGAACAATGTGAGGAATCGCCTAGACGTTAAATGTTTTCACACATGAAAGGTGCTGTGTCAGTGCTGCTAACAGTGAATTGCATCAACAGCTGAGCTGAAAATAAAGATGGGTTCAGTTGAATTAGGGCTCTGGAGTCAGATCTGCTTTGAATTCTGGGCCTACTGTGTGCCTAGCATTATAACTGGGAAAAGAGGACGGTAGTAGGGACTATCCTTAGAACTGTTATGTTAGATAATGCATAAAAGCATCTACTATAGTGCCTGGCAAAGAGTAAGGAGAGAAGTGAGCATTAGGTATTGTTGCCTTAGAGAGTGCCGTTGGTAGCAATCTACTTATCTGAAGAGGTGAAGGGGTAGGGAACAAATAACTGCATAAGTAAGCGAAGCAGACCATTTTTTTCCCCCTAAGAAAAAGAGGTCTTGCTATGTTGCCCAGACTGACCTCAAACTCCTGGGCTCATATGATCCTCAGCCTCCTGAGTAGCTGGGACTACTGGCCTATGCCACTGCACCCTGCTTCATCTGGATTTTAATTCCTCAAAGGCCCATCTTTGAGAAGGCTTTTTGTTGTATTGTAGATTGTTCTTTGGCTGTCCTCTTGGCTGGTGGTAATGAAGAACCCTGGATAGAATAAAGGGCAGGCGAAGGGATGGTGGGGCCTTTGGAGGAAAGGAAGACTCACTGGAGCAGTCCTACACCCAGGGCCTCCCTCCATCAGGAACAAGACCCTGAGTTTTAGTGTTGGGTAAGCAGTCCCTTCTGATTCATCAGCATCTGTCTCACTGTCCCAAAGCATAAGCTTCTCTTACTCTGAAGTCTCATCAGCATCATTTTGGCTGCCCCGCAAAAATTAAATTCCTTAAACTTCCAATTCTAAATATGGAAGCTAGCCCTCTGACATCACTTAGGTTGAAGCAAGAATACCATTAAGAGCTAACTCTTGGATGCCCCTTTGGAGTTTACTTACTTTGAGTTTTATTCTGGTCCATTGGACTGTTAAATGCTTTCTGTGGGCTGGCGACCCTTTGTATTTAAAAGGTACATGTAGTGGTGTTTCCCAGATTAACCTAGCATCTGGCACCTGACCTGATGTAGTAAACATCTGTCTCCATAGTGCTGTTCTTACATGTACTGTCCTGTCCTCTCTTAGTTGTCTTGCCTTCAGGCCTTTTCAAGCTAGGATCAAAGTTGATAGTTTACCAAAAGTAACGTAAGATGAAGATCTCAAAGGTAACTTTGTTGTCATGCTGGCATTTCTGGGGCAGATGTCCCTGAGCAGCCGTGCCCACCTGAAAACCACTCTGGATACATGCAGATGACCTGCCTTGGGGTTGTTAAGAATTGTGTGCCCCCAGAGGATTACCTGAGACTGGGATTTGATTTGCCCCAGGATAAGTAAGTTAGACTCCTGGGATCTGTCTTCCAGCTTGCTTTTCTAGCTCTGAAATAACCAGTAGGCCAAAGGTTGAACATTTGTTCCCCTTGGTACTATGAGGCAGGCTGACAGATGCTGCAGACACTGGTATTCCCATCCACCTGGCACCCAAGCATGTTCTTCAGGATGAAAGAAAAGTTGGAGTGGAGGGAAGGGGGTTGTGCTGTGAAAGTAGGCATGATGCCTTAGGAATGACAGTGTCAGATCACATGAGTCGTGTGTTTTTCACTGTAATCTTTTAGATGTTGGAGAACAAGCTTTGCAACATTAAGTACTAATGTGGCCGTCTATTTTAAAAGACGTAGTAGAGTAAGAGGATGTTTAAGGAAGGTCAGTGGGTTGTGTTCCTCACTTCTGATGAAAGCTGGGGCAGTGCTTGCTCTGCAGAGCCTTTTTAAAACATCTTTCCATCCAAATAGGGCACAGATCTAAGTGGCCCTCTCCCTGCATGGCCATCCCGGCTAGCCTACCACAGGACTTAAAGGCTGACAATGAAATTGGAGGAAAGGGAAGGAATCTATTGTACAGTTGTTGGAGGGAAAGTGTAGTTGTTTCTTTTCTTCCAGCTATACCAGGAGCTTTTTTTTTTTCTCTTTCCTTTTTTATGTTCTATTCTCAAAGAGTACTAGTTAATAATTCACATGCAGTTACCAATTAAGTAGAAATTTCATTTGAAGCGACAGTAGGTTCAATTAAATGCGTTTGGAAATCAGGTGCCTAAATTGCTCTGGAAGGAGTCTGAATATTTATGTATATATGCATTGTGAATGTGGGTGTAGGTGCATGTATGTTTTATACATACACATTTGAATAAAAGTCAGGGTTGAAAATCTGCCTAAAGGGCTAATTGCCAGTCACATGTCTAATTAATCACACATGTAAAATGTAACCCTTGCTTTGTGGGCTATAAGCAGAGAGGTTTTCATTTTCATCCCAGTGTTCCTGGAAAGAGTAATGCTAGTAATTTTGGGGGGCTTACAATATAAAAGTTGGGGAAAGAGGAAGAGGGGTCACTGTCTCAGTTTAGAAATGCTGCAGAGAGCCAGCAGTTGATGGTTATTGAGTCAGCACCTGCTGCTCAGCGCTTGTGGGAGGTAAAAGGGCGTGATGCTGACTGCTACAATTCTAGTAAGTTCTTCTGGCATAAGAGCAAGAACAAATGGATATGGGGTTGGGCATGAGTATTTATAAAAAGAATAGCTGGCCAGGTGGGGTGGCTCATGCCTGTAACCCCAGCACTTTGGGAGGCCGAGGCAGGCAGATTGCTTGAGTTCAGGAGTTCAAGACCAGCCTGGGCAACATGGCGAAACCCTGTCTCTACAAAAAATACAAAAATTAGCTAGGTGTGGTGGTACACACTTGTAGTCCCAACTACTTGGGGAGGCTGAGGTGGGAGGATTGCTTGAGACTGGGAGGCAATTGTTGCAGTGAGCTGAGATCATACCACTGCACTCCAGCCTGGGTGACAGAGTAAGACCTTGTCTCAAAAAAAAAAAAACCCCAAAATAACCTCCAAAAAGAATAGCTAAACACACAGTCAAATGAGTTATTCACAGATGATTTGGTGTATTTTAAAGGATCAGAATATAAAAGAGCTGGAAGAAATTCATAGGGATTAACAAAACATTTGCAGAATTGTTTTAATGGAGACAAACACAGTTGACAATTTTGCTTTCTTCCTAGAGAATTTTCTTCTAAAAGAAATCATTGATAAAATAAGGAAAGAAAAAAAATCATTGATCAAACTAGGGAACAAAATTCCCCCACAGAATGGTAGTGATTAAGTAGGTGTTTCATAGAAACAACTAGGTTCACTGTAAGTTTGTCCTTTGAGTCGTCTTGGGGGAACCATGTTTAGGAGAGAGAGCTTATTACCACATCCATTGCTATACAAAGAGATGTGCTTTCTACTAAAGTTTGCTTCAGAAGAAAGGGTAATGCTTGATCCTGTCACTCAACATAGAGGTTAAAAATGTGCACTTTAGAGCAGTGGTCCCCAGTCTTTTTGGTACCAGGAACCAGTTTTGTGGAAGACAGTTTTTCCATAGACTGGGAGGAGGGGTTTGGGGGGATGGTTTCAGGATGAAACTGTTCCACCTCAGATCATTAGGCATTAGTTAGATTCTCAAAGGGAGCACACAACCTATGAGAATTTATTGCCACCACTGATCTGACAGGGGGCGGAGTTCAGACGGTAGTGCTTGCTCACCTGTCGCTCACCTCCTGCTGTGGGGCTCACTTCCTAACAGGCCACGGACTGGTCTGTGGCCTGGGTGTTGCGGACCTCTGCTCTAGAGTCATACCACCCAGATTAAAATCTTGGCCCTGACAATATCTTTGTGACCTTTAGGGTAGTGTTAACCTCTCCAAGCCTCAGTTTCTTTATCGGTAAATGAGGAAAACATTACTCACCTCATAGGTGGCTGTAAGATTAACTGCATTATGTAGAACAGTACCCAGCACAGTAATCTAACAAATGTTAGCCATTAGTAGTTATTACTATTATTATTATTATTGTATCATTATGGCTGTGTACACTTCCAAAAGTAGATGAAAAGTTTACGGAGAAGCCTTTCTGAGTAAGCAAACTAAAGAGTCCTAACAAATTTGCCAATTTTGAGATTTAAAAATGGGATCAAAAAACTGTCATGAAACTAAAGCTATTTTAATAAGACTTAAAGAATTGTTCCTTAACATTACTCAGCCATTCCCCATGAGGACAGGATTTTTCTTCATTAACTCTGCTGCCAGGATGGCATTTAAAAGTAGCACATTTTCTGGTATCAGGATTCCAGTTGGATGCTTCGGATTGGATTGCTTCCTCATTAGCCCATAGCCAGCTCTTCCCCTGTGATTCTTCCCTGCCCTCCAACCTACATTTTATGTTCTTTTAAAAAATTACTTTGTACGTTTCAGTCTCTCCCGGAAGTTGCCCCACCCCACTATCTTGTAAGAGTTTGTGAGCTCAGAGGGTAGGGACTACAGCTTATACATCTTTGGTATCACCAAATACCTAAGTTGGTGCCATGTACATAGAAGACATTTATACAAAATTTAAAAATTAAGAGTATTGCCACTGTATGTCAGTATTATTTAGCTAATTTAAAAAATTCATTTCTAGGGGTTTTCAACTTTTGTCATTTGTAAGACTGAAAGTCAAGTGTGCAAAGAATGTTCTTAATTTTTTTTTCAGTGGATTAGTGGAAATCCTAATTTCAACTAGTTATTTGATTTCGTAGCTTATTTCTAGCAGCTTTTTTTTGTTGTTGTTGTTATTTTAGATTCAGCGGGTATGTGCACAGGTTTGCTACATGGATAAATTTTTTAATGGTGAGGTTTGGGTTTCTAGTGAACCCGTCACCCGAATAGTGAACATTGTACCCAATACGTAGTTTTTAAACCTTCACCCCCTTCTTTTCCCTCATCCTTATGGGGTCCACAGTGTCTGTCATTGCCATCTTTGTCTATGCACACCGATTGTTTAGCTCCCACTTATAAATGAGAACATGCAGTATTTGATTTTCTGTTTCTGAGTTATTTCACTTAGGATAAAGGTCTTTGACTCCATCTATGTTGCTGCAAAGGACATGATTTCATTCATTTTTATGGCTGCATAGTATTCTACAGTATGTATATGTGTGTGTATGTATGTATGTATACATATATATGTGTATGTATGTATGTATACATATATATGTGTATATATGTATACATAGATATGTGTGTGTGTGTGTGTGTATATATATATGCGCCACATTTTCATTATCCAATCAACTGTTGATGGATACTTTGGTTGAATCCATGGCTTTGCTATTGTGAATAGTGCTGTGATAAACATAACAGTGCAGGAATCTTTTTGATAAAACAATTCCTTTTCCTTTGAGTAAATACTCAGTAGTGGGATTTCTAGCAGCAATTTTATTTTTAAGGATGAAGTTTACCTTAAAAAATGACTCGATGTTAAGTTCAACTGATGTTTTTGTTTAAAGATGATGTGGCAGTTTTTTAGGTGCACAGGTGTGGCACACAGTGTTAGCTCATGATAGTCATTGCATAAGTAGTTGGATTCTCCTTATGTCCAAATCTTATATCCATGAAAATTGTTGAGCATGTTCTCCATTGGGTAAACCTTTAGCTTGGTTTGGACATTAATATGGAATGGCCCACTCTCCATCTCTGGTCATGATAGCTTTTAGATTTGGCTTTTTAGCACACTTCCCAGTAGGTTCACGAGTCTCTGTCTTGGAGCATGTTGATGTCAAGTCTACCAAAAGGAATGGCCTATTTTCCAAGACTGCTGTGCCACATTGGTGTCAACTGGGCACATCAGTAAGGATGCCTGCAGTGATTTGACACACCCACTCAAATGGATATGAAGTAACCTTAGGAATGTCCTGGCAGTCATATCTCCTGAAGTGCTGTCTGAATCTGATTCAGTCATATCTCTTGAAGTGCTATCTGGAAGTGCTACAATGGTTTCAGACCAAGTTTGGATGAACTGAGCCTTATCAGGCAGGCTAATTTCCACAGTTGCCATTTTGGAGGGCTGAATTCTGCAGCAGTTGAACTAGAAGGGGTAACTGGGACCTGACCTATGTTGAGAAGAGGTTGCTGTCTCTTTATACCTCTTATTCTGTTTCCTTGGACAAGACAAGTACCAGTCCCTCCAGAGACTCTCTTAGATCATTGGTGAGTAGAGTGCTATCTTTTTTAGTAATTCTGGAATGAGACAGAGGGAAGTATGATTTCTGTATGGTACCAAATTTACTTAGGGAAAAATGATTCCCATTCTAGTTTCAGTGATTTCAGGAGCTGAGAGCTAGTGTGACTTTGTGGACTCTTAGGCAATGGGAGGGGTGGGGAAGAACCTTGCTTATACTAAGACTGGCTGCTAAAGCCAATAGGACAGAGCCTGTGAGGACCTTCCCATGACAGCCCTAATAGTATGTTGGGACTAGGGATGTAGTTAACTGAAGAGGAACATTATGTGAAATTTAGCTGAAAAGCCCTACATTTACAAGTATGTCTCTACCTCTCATCAGAATAGAACCTCAAAAGGGCTTTTTTCCAAGCTTTTCAATGTTTATTCTATCCTTAGGAAAAAGTTGCAAAAGGATCTGAGGGTCTCTTAGTAACAATGTCTTCAGTGTCAGTAACTGTCTTGCTTAAACAGTTCCTTTTTTTTTTTTTTTTTGCAATTTAAGCTTTAGTGAAAATTAAAACAGTGGATTACTTTGATCTTTAGAAAATTTCTTCATATTTGTGAAGACCATTAATTGGCACTTAGTATTCTTGTCTTCAGGCTATCTGACCTGATGTTGCTTTATCATTCTGTCTTCTGAAACATCTTGCGAGCTCTTAGAAGAGAGACCAGGGTGAGGTGCAATCTCTACTGTCCCCTAATCAGAGTTTCTTCAAATCCAGGAAGAGGGGAAGATTTGTCTTCTTGGAGTACTCACTTAAACTGAGCCCTCATCCACAATTTAGTGCTTTTGCCTACTCTTGCCATTCCTGTCTATTGACTTTTATCATTTTTAGGTGAGCTTTTCCCTTCCCAGGTGTTTCTCTTTCTCTTACTTTGCTTTCCTTCCTAAACCTACCAGTGCTCTGTCTTCCCTGTTAAACTTCAGCCCAGTGCCTTATTGTTTATTTGACCCGCCTTGATCTGAAATATCCAGTGGCTTTGAAAGTCATTTGGAGTTCTAAGGCTGCCCTTGTCCCAGGTATGCTGGTTATCTTTTAGAGTTTGTCCGTCCCCAGAGTTGATAAATAACATCTCCAGTGACTATATAACTTTAGCTCAGCATTTCTGATTAAACCATTTACTGTTTACCCCAACAGTCATTAAAATGTACAGTGCCTGGTAGTGTATTGCACAGTGCTGACCATGTGGAAAGCATAAGGAGTGCAAGAAGGTAATGCCATCTCCAATTATATTTTTTGAGTATCCTACTAAGCCTACTGAGTAGTAGTAACTATAGGTCTTTTAGGCTTTTTTCACATGAATTGGGGACACCTAGACTTGGCCTCCTCTATTGGAAAGCTGCAGGTGTATCATAGGTCATGCTGTGGAAACTTTGAACAGCTGGAATCCTTTCAGTTGCATTAATCACCATAAGTAATGATTAATCTGTGTGAGACGATGGAAAAGCTCTGACTTAGGGAAACTCCACTCCTGTTCCCTCACTTACTGGGCATGTGACCTTGGACAAGTCATTAGCTTTTTATATCTCGGTTTTGTCATTCATCAAATAAGAACCACCATACTTGCCTTGTTTGCTGCAGAGAATTGTTAATTTGAGGGTCAAATAAATGACTGTAGAAGCATTTGAAGAACTTTGGAAACTCTTGTCAGGGTAAGATATTCTGTGTTGCTATTTAGTAAGTATTATAGGATTCTGAAATCTGGGAAGGGGATGAATTTATATGCTTCTCTTATTTTAGAAACTCCACAACCCTTAATTGAGGAATTGTTGAAGTTTGTTTTCATTGTCCGGGATTAGAAAGGGCTTGCTGTATTTTTCTTCTAGTTATTGCTTCTCAGCCATGAGCTAAAATTTCAAATGCCACTGGCTAGCAGTTTTTGGAAGATTTTCAACTCCCTTTTCTACAAATACAAGAACGTTCTGAATGACCCTATGTTCCTTTCTCTTCCCTTGATTACAGTCACTTCATCCAAGCAATTTTAGCTTTTCTTCAGATACTTGTTTGTAGTTCTGAGAGAAGAAAACACCGTCATTTAAAGAACTTCTTATCTAGCACTGTTGAAAAATTGAGGAGGTGATTTTTAAGAGAGCCAGAGCAATGGAGGTTTTGGTGAAGGTGTCATCTGTACTTTGATAACCTCATTCCTTTTCTTCCGGAATATGAAGATGTTCACTGGTGGTTCTGCTGATCACGCCTTTACAGGGGTGGCTACTCTTTCTCCAGCAATAGGTGTTCTGTGGGGCATCTTGAAGTAGAATGTTGATAATTGCTTTCAATTTTAGACTGGTAAATAAGAATTGGGCATTTGAATTTCAATATACTCACTGTGCAACTGTTATTGGGTATGCTTTAAGTGACCTATAATACTGCTTCATTTAACTTTATCATCCTAATAACTCTCTTAGAGTGACAATAACTTAGGTTAGCCACTTGCCTAGGGTTCTGAAACCAAGTAAATGGTGGAGGTGGAATTGCTGTTGTTGTCAGTCGTTAGACTAGGTAGGTTTTCTTCTTCCTACAAATTTTATATACTAAAGAATTTTGAAAAAGACATTTTTCTTTGGGAAATTAGGGAATGTCAGATCCCTTTGGAGATGGTTTATTAAGAATTCAGTATCTTTTCAGTACCTATTGGTTATGATAGCTTAATTTTAAATTACTACTTTTTCAAGTGTCTTAACTCCCCTAGGGTTTTTGCCAACTCCAAAGAAATATCTCACATTAATGCCATTTTTTGATGTGCAAAGACTAAATTGAGTAAAAAACTTTTCAGAGTAGATGGATTACAGTAAATAAAATGGCTACATAAAAAATGAACTTGGTGTCTTAGTCCATTCAGGTTCCTATAACAGAATACTGTAGACTGGGTGACTTACAAACAACAGAAAATGTATTTTGCACAATTCTGGAAGTTGGGAAGTTCAAGGTTAAGGTGCCACCAGATTCATTGTCTCGTTAGGGCCCATGTTCCGGTTCATGGATGGCTGACTTCTTGCTGTGTCTTCACTTGGTGGAAGGGCAGACAAGGGACCTCCCTGAGATAGCTTTTATAAGGGCATTAATCCTATTATGAGGGGATCTGCTTTCATGACCCAATCACCCCCTCCACAAAGCCCTGCCTCCTAATACTGTCGCATTGGGAGTTAGGATTTCAATATGAATTTTGACGGAACACAGACATCCAGTCTATTGTTCTTAGTAATGGCCATCTCTTCATTCTCTGTGGTAATGATTGTGAGTGTCCTAGGCTGAGAGTTTATTAAGAATGTACAGTGAATGCTGCACAATTTTATTTTGATTCTCCCCAGGGCAAGAGTTTTACATGGGTAGGTGTAACAATTACAGGAACCCAAGGACATATATAAAATGTCTCTAGTGAAAGTCATCTTTTGTTTTTGTGTAGCCGCAAAAGATGCTACAGGTTACACTGCACTCTCAGGTATATTATATAAGTATGCTTTTTGCGTTTTTGCACTCTCTCTCGCACTCTCGCTCATGTGCTCTGTCTCTCACTCGCTTGCTCTCTCTCTCGAGAGCAATCTCTTAGGTGTTCAATTGCATAGTAAGAGAAACATCCCAAGAGTTATAAGAACATTTAACCTCAGTTCTAACTCCACTGGGCCTGAGACTTGAGCACGCTTATTCTTTTCATTGCTTTTCTGTATCCCCTGTCTCCTTATATAAGCTCTTTTGTGCTCATGTTTTGTTTTTTGTTCAAATCCACTTCTCTTTTTGATTAGTCTCTCCTCTCTTGCTCTCTCTTTTTTTACTTTATTGTAGGGCTGTCCTGAGTCACATAGGCTAGACCCAGCTTGGGGAATAGCCCATGTTCATCTTCCATCCCTGGGAGATGAACCAGGGCTGTTCTGCAAGCTGGGCTTCCATCCTTTGAATATTCGAGGCAATAGGTGTTCCACATCAGAGCACTTAAGCTAGTCTGTTACTTCTGCAGTGGACTCATTAAATCATTTTGCTAGGGGTCCTAATATATAAAACAACCAACTTGTTTGCATATCATCATCGCCTTTTGATTCCCTTACCGTTCTGCAATGATCCCACTGTGAGGGCTCTGGTCAGGGCCTGCTTTCTAGCTCATTGCTGACTTTCTTGCTATGTCCTCACTTGGTGGAAGGGGCAAGGGAGTATATACATACTCAAAGTATATATATACTTCAAAGTATTCCAGTGTGCTTTGAAGTAGGTTGGTGGTAGCTGTCAGCCAGCTAAGAAGAAAAGAGAAGAAGTGTGCTTACACAGTTGTCTGTCCATTGAATCATGAAGTCTATTGCTCATAAAAATATATTTCTCTGATTTTAAAGTTTGTTTGTTTTTTTTTTGTTTTTTGTTTTGTTTTGTTTTGCTTCACTAACATGCTTCCAGGTGAACTGTAACAATGAATATCCACAATACTACAAAGGTTACAAAATTCTACAAGATAGTTTCTAGGGATCAGCAGGTCTCTTGCTCTATTTAATATGTTATTGGGACTGAAAATGTGAAAGTGTGAATTTAGCAGCCAATCCCCCGGGAACACGTTACTAATGTTCCTTGTCATGCTTTGCCTTGCTTTCAACAAGTCATTAAAGATCAGTGTTGTAATCACGTGAATTATAAATGTTTTACAAATGTTGACTGTGTTTGATACAGTTTTACAAGTGTAAGGCATCTAAACAAAAATCTAAGAATAAAATATTCCAAAAAGTGTGGAAGTTTTATAGGTATAACAAAAGCTGCAAAGTAAAGACTTTATTATTTATCTTTGTATTCTTTTAATAAGTTAAGCTCTTTTGGGAAAACCATGATTTGGAAATGAAATTGTTGAACTACCAAGTGTGTGTTTTGTTTTCGCTTCACCACAAGAAAATGAAAGAAATGCATTTGCCACAATTCACTAACAAGATGAGCAAGATGTGATTTTAGGAAGATTTGTTAAATGCCTACTGTTATAAAATGCAGTGCTAGATGCTATCAAATGTCTTAAGATTATAAAACGCAGTGCTAGATGCTATCAAATGTCTTAAGATTATAAAACAAAGTGCTAGATGCTATCAAATCTCTTAAGATTATTAAACAGTGCTAGATGCTATCAAATGTCTTAAGATTATTAAACAGTGCTAGATGCTATCAAATGTTTTAAGATTATAAAACAAAGTGCTAGACGCTATCAAATCTCTGAAGATATGGTCCTCGCTCTCCTAGAATTTTTAATCTAGATGGGGTGCCTTTAGAGAGCAAAAAAACTATAAGTGTACAAATGTGGAAAGAGAAACAAGCTAGCAAGTACTTTGGGAGGAGTAGGAAGTTCTTACCCAAAGTTGTAGTGATCACATAAAAAAAGCTTTATACAAGGGGAGGGATTTGCTCCAACACTGAAGTATGGAAAAGGCTTAGGTAGCTAAGGATAGAATATTTTAGGCAAAGGGAATGGTACATGAACATACTTGAGGGGAAAACTCAAGCTAGATTTAAGTTGGCTAGACTGGAGGCTTACAGAGATTAAGTTCAAATTCATGGTGGCTGGGACTGGTTTTCAAGATGGACTAAGCATCAGAATTATCAGGGAGCGCATTGAAAGAATGAGATACACGGGACCCACCCTGGACATCTTGAATTTGAATTTCTTGGAATAGAGCCTGGAGCTTGGGTGTTTTTTCAAAAGCTCCCCAGCTGAGTCTGAGGTGTGGGGCTGTCTGGGAACCATGACATTGGCATGAGAAGCCAGTAAAAGTGTGCTGAAGTTCCACCCCTTTCAGTGGTTTCTGGCAGCCAACAGTCCCTCTCCCTTAGCTCATATAAGTCAGCTTGGAAGTAGGGAAGGTATTCTCCCTGCTGCTATTGCCACTTCCAAGCTACTGTTCTTTTTCCTTTAAAAATTTGCACTCCTCTAATGATCAGTGATGTTGAGCTTTTTTTTTTCTTTTTTTCCTTTTTTGAGTTGGAATCTCGCTCTGTTGACCAGGCCAGAGTGCAGTGGCACGATCTCGGTTCACTGCAACCTCTGCCTCCCGGGTTCAAGCGATTCTCCTGTCTCAGCCTCCTGAGTAGCTGGGACTACAGGCGTGTGCCACCATGCCCTGCTAATTTTTGTGTTTTTAGTAGAGATGGGTTTTTGCCATGTTGGCCAGGTCTTGAACTCCTGATCTCAGGTGATCTGCCTGCCTTGGCCTTCCAAAGTGGTGGGATTACAGGTGTGAGCCACCACGTCCAGCCAATCTTGAGCTTTTTCTCATGTGTTTTTGGCTGCATAAATGTCTTATATTGAGAAATGTCCATGTCCTTTGCCCATTTTTAATGCCTTTTTTTTCTTGTAAATTTAAGTTCCTTGTAGATTCTGGATATTAGACCTTTGTTAGATGGATAGATTGCAAAAATTTTCTCCTATTCTGTAGCTTGTCTGTTCACTCTGATGATAGTTTCTTTTGCCGTGCAGAAGCTCTTTAGTTTAATTAGGTCCCTTTTTACAATTTTTGCTTTTGTTGTAATTGCTTTTGACGCTTTTGTCATGAAATCTTTGCCTGTGCTTGTGTCCTGAATGGCATTTTCTAGATTTTCTTCTAGTGTTTTTATAGTTTTGCATTTTACATTTAAGTCTTTAATCCATCTTGAGTTAATTGTCTAAGATGTAAGGAAGGGCTTCAGTTTTAACTTTCTGCATATGGCTAGCCAGTTTTCCCAGTACCATTTTTAAATAGGGAATCCTTTCCCCATTGCTTGTTTTTGTCGGGTTTGCCGAAGATTGGATGGTTGTAGATGTGTGGTCTTGTTTCTGAGACCTCTATTCTGTTCCATTGGTCTATGTGTCTGTTTTTGTACCAGTACTATACTGTTTTGGTTACTGTCACCTTGTAGTATAGTTTGAAGTTGGGTAGCATGTTCCCTCTATCTTTGTTCTTTTTGCTTAGGATTGTCTTGGCTATATGGGCTCTTTTTTGGTTCCATATGAATTTTAAAGTAGTTTTTTTCTAATTATGTGAAGAATGTCAATGGTAGTTTAATGTGAATAGCAATGAATCTGTAAATCACTTTGGGCAGTATGGCCATTTTCATGATACTGGTTTTTCCGAACGACAATGAGATACCATCTCATGCTAGTCAGAATGGTGATTTTAAAAAGTGAAGAAACAACAGATGCTGGCAAGGCTGTGGAGAAATAGGAACACTTTTACACTGTTGGTAGGTATCTAAATTAGTTCAACCATTGTGGAAGACAGTGGTAATTCTTCGAAGACCTAGAACCAGAAATATCATTTGACCCAGCAATCCCATTATTGGTTATATACCCAAAGGAATATAAATCATTCTATTATAAAGATACATGCACACGTATGTTGATTGCAGTACTATTCACAATAGCAAAGACATGGAATCAACCCAAATGCCCATCAATGACAGACTGGATAAAGAAAATGTGGTACATATACACCATGGAATACTATGCAGCCATAAAAAGGAATGAGATCATGTTCTTTGTAGGGACATGGATGGAGGTGGAAGCCATTATCCTCTCAAACTAACACAGGAACAGAAAACCAAACACTGCATGTTCTCACTTATAAGTGGGAGCTGAACAATGAGAACACATGGGGATATGGAGGGGAAAAACACACACTGGGGCCTGTTGGGGCGGGGGGTGGGAGGAGGGAGAGCATCAGGATAAATAGCTAAAGCATGCAGGGCTCAATACTTAGGTGATGGATTGATAGGTGCAGCACATCACCATGGCACACATTTGCCTAGGTAATAAACCTACACGTCTTCCACATGTATCCCAGAACTTTAAAAAAAAAAAATCTGTACTCATTGAAGCACTTGTCTTTAGGCTTTAGCACCTCCTATGGGTTTTAGTATCAACCTCCTAGTCACACCCACTCATTCACTGATGCCATTCCTTCCTCCCTCACCTTTCACCCCTTTTCCTGAATACTTCTGTCATTCTCATAACTTCAACATCAACGTGATGGTCAAGTCAACATTCTGACCTCTCTGGTGCTCGGCTTCCTAAGTCCAACTATGTTTTCTTCCCCCAACTTCAGCTGCACACATGCATTCATGGCCATACTCTATTATAGCAATTGGTTCTCAAAGTGTGGTGAGTCACCCACTAGATCCTTTCAAAAATCTGCAAGATTAAAATTGTATTTATAATAATACTGAGACATCATCTGCATTTTTACTGCATTTACATTTGCACTGATTGGCAAAAGCAATGGTGAGTAAAATTGCTAGCACTCTAGTGTCCAACAACAGTACTAGTAGTTATTGTATCCTTCTGTCACTCACTTGCAGTAAATAATGACACTTTCACTTAATATCCTGATGAAGCACTAAAAAAAATTCTTAACTTTATTGTATCTTAACCCTTGAGAGTACTTTAAAAAAATATTCTGCGTGATGAAATGGGAAGTATGCATACAGCATTTCTGCACAATGAAATATGGTTGTCTCAAGGAAAAGCACTTGTGCAATTGGTGGACAGACTATGGTTATCAGATGTAGACATTTGGCAGACATTTTCTTGAATGGAAAGAAGTCAACTTCTCACTTCAAGGAAAACAACTGTACTTGTTGCCAGTGATTTTAAGTCTTCAAGTGAAAATTAGGGTTTTGGAAAACTTATATCTGCTACCCTGAACTTGAGAGCTTCCCAATATTTAAAGACTTTTCTCATGTGTCTGTTTTTGGAACATCTGTATAACTTAAGGAACCACTATTTTCCAAGTGACCGATATACGATGTTTCAAAATTATGCATGGATAAAAGATCCATTCAAAATGCAAGATAGACTAATACATTAATGATAACCATATCAGAAAGTTCATTGATATGGTTTGAAATTTTAATTACAAATAACCTTTAAGAAACTAGTACTTGTTGAGTTTTAGTGTAGTGTTGAAGAATATCCACAATTATCTGAAAGTCTGTTACAATAGTCCTTACTTTTTGCAACCACATGTGTCTGTGCAAGGGCAAATTTTCTTCAGGCAATTGAACCAAAATAAGATACCACAATAGATTGAGTGCAGAAGCAGATATGAGAATGCAGCTGTCTTTTAAGCTGGACACCCAAGAGATTTGCAGAAAGGTAAAAACAATGGCACTCTTTCACCATTATGCTAACATGTAATAGATTTATTTTTAAATGAATTATTATTTTTTATTTTCTTCTCTGGTGCTTGAATCAGGGTGAACTAATATTTTTTAAATGTCTGCTTTAATTTCTAATATGGTAAATATCAACAGATATAATCACAAGGATTTATCATAGATATGACACCTAATAACATTTGTGAGTACAAAGGGGTCCTGAAACCAAAGTCTTCAGGAACTGCTGCTGTCCTAAGCTAAGTCAACACCCATAAGCTACAGCACCTCCTAACTCGATTCCCAACATTCCATGACCTAACCACCGCTTTCTATCCTTCCACTTGTGTGTACTGCATTTCTCCTTGGGAACCTCTGCTTCAGTGGCTCTACCTGTTTCGCTATCCACCACCCATCTCGTGGCCTGGCTTCCCTCCTAACCCACTTTAGAGTATGTAGTCTGGACTCCTGCAAAATCCCTTGCCTCTCCCTCACCTGATGGACTGGGCTTAACACAGCCCTGACTTTGTAAATCCAAGTACCCACACTCTCAGTTCCCGCAGCTGAGTATCTTGGAGACAGCTGAGTAATCAATCTCACTGGTGTAACCTCAGCTCTGCTGTCCCATCTTACTCATTCTCATTCCCTCCTCTCTCTTTGTCTCAACCCTACCCTCAGCTGTCTTACCCACCCCTTTCCACCCATCCCCACTCCTGCCCCCTCCCTTCTTAGGCTACTGCGTCCCTATCTGTTCCTGGCTGTCCTACCCCCTTGCTGGCGGCTGCTTCTCTCTCTTTTACAGGTACCTCTTTCTCTGCCCAGTCTACGGAGGTTGGAGTAGTTTCGGGTTTTATTCTTGGCTCTCTCCTCCATCTAGACATTTGCTTTAAGTGATGCAGCTATCCAGCCCTTAACTCTAAATACTGCCTGTAAGGAGTGTCTCCTGTATCTCTGGCTCCAGCACTGATCTCTCACAGGAACTCCATATTTATGATCCATCTGTCTGCCTGGCATCTCCACTTGGATATCTGCTGGGCATCTTAGTAAGCATAACAGAGCTTTTGCTTCCCCATCTCATAAATGGCACCACCACATACCCTTAGACCCCCAAGATGTGAATTGTTCTTCATTCCCCTAGTGTTCTTCACATCCCCCACACAATTTCTGTGAGTTCTGTGGCCACTGCCTTTAAACTCTCCCTCCATGGCCATAACCCTCTTGTGGGACACCCCTATTCTCACTTGAACTCTTGTACTTCCTTGGTCTGTCTGCTTCCACTTTTACCTCCCTATGGTCCAATCTCTTGTCTGTCAGCTTTTATCTTGTTTAAAGTATAAACCAGTTTATATCATTTCTCTGCTTAAAATCTACTGATAGCATCTTAGTTCAACTAGGATACTAGTTTACCACCTCCAGGCCCTATGTGATCCAGTCCCCATCTTCCACCCTGACCCTGTCTCCAGCACAATCTCCCCCAGCCATGTTAGTCCTCTGTCTTCCTCGCTGGTACCCTGTTCTCTTCTCAGAGTCTTTGGGTTTGCTGTTATTTCTTCCTTAAATGTTCCCTTCCTTAGATCTTATAGTCACACCGTCTTATCATTTAATTCTCAGTCAAATGTTGGCTTTCTCAGAAGTCTGACTGCCCCAGCAGCACACCCTCCCCCAAGCCCTGGAATTCTTTAGCACATTGCCCTATTTTATTTTTTCTTCAGAGAACTGCAGGCCCTAAGGGGTGGAACTGTTTTTGTTGATGTTCATCCATCTCACTTTGAGCAGAAGTTCCAGAGGGATTTTTTTGTTAGTCACCAATCCATTAATTCTCTTTGTCTCATGGAACCAACCCAAATGCCCGTCAATGATAGACTGGATAAAGAAAATATGGTACATATACACCATGGAATACTATGCAGCCATAAAAAGGAGTGAGATCATGTCCTTTGTAGAGTCATGGATGAAGCTGGAAACCATCAGTCTTAGCAGACTAACACAGGAACAGAAAACCAAACACCACATGTTCTCACTCATAAGTGGGAGCTGAACAATGAGAACACATGGACACAGGGAGGGGAACAACACACACCAGGGCCTGTTGGTGGGGTGGGGTGGGGGGGGAAGGGAGGGAGAACATCAGGATAAATAGCTAATGCATGTGGGGCTTAATACCTAGGTGACGGGTTGATGGGTGCAGCAAACCACCGTGGCACATGTTTGCCTGTGTAAGAAACGTGCATGTTCTGCACATATATCCCAGAACTTAAAAAAAAAAAAAACCCAAAACTCTTCGTCTCATAGTAGGTATACAACACATTTTTCTTGCATTAATGAATCAATTATTAACAGTGCAGCTGTGATTGTGAAACTAGATATATGATAGAAGCTGCATGGTTGCTGTTACAGACGTTTTTGGTATTGACTGCAGCCCAGTGTCTTCTGCTCTGTGGCTTTGCCTCTATTTCCCTCCCCTTCTCCCTTGAGACATAATAAGGGTGTTAACGGCCAAAATGGAAACTGATAATTTTGTTTTCGCTATTGGCAGCAAAGAGAATAATTAACTGTAGTTCGAAAAGCAGAATTATATTACCTTTGCATTTCTTAGCAAGATATTTTATAGAAATGATTCTATTATTTCATTATGGAAAATTGTGATGGTTTATCACTCCATTGTAACCCCATACAAATTTTTGTTCTCGCTCTTTTTTTGTATTCAAATTATCTTTAATCTTGATAAAATCCTTTAAGCCTTAAATTTTGATATGATATACTTAAATGTTTTGAATTTTATATTAACCTTGTCAGAATTTGTTAAAATTAGGTAGGCTTTCGGAATTTTGTAAGCTACAAAGTCACACAGAAACAGAAAAACATTGCATATTGGAAGCCTTTATTAATAGTTAAAATATTTGGTACTTTTAAAAAACTTCCCAATGCAATGCTCGTATGGACCATTTAACAGTTTAAACCATTTGAAAGTATGGCTTTCTAGTCAGTTTCTCCCAAAGATTCTCTTGCATGAATGTGTATCTTCTCCAAGTGGCCTTTTGACTGAATATTCACCTGCTACGATGTGATGCAAAACTGACTGTGCCAGGCACGGTGGCTCATGCCTGTAATCCCAGCACTTTGGGAGGCCAAGGTGGGTGGATCACCTGAGGTCAGGAGTTCAAGACCAGCCTGGCCAACATGGCAAAAACCTCACCTCTACTAAAAATATAAAAACTAGCTGGGCTGGTGGTAGTGGGCACCTGTAATCCCAGCTAACTTGGAGGCTGAGGCACGAGAATTGCTTGAACCCAGGAGGCAGAGGTTGCAGTGAGCCGAGATCATGCCATTGCACTCCAGCCTGGGCAACAACAGAGTGAGACTCCGTCTCTCAAACAAAACAAAAAAACACAAAAAAACAACAACTGACTCTGAGCAAGTCCTTTCTGTGTATGGAAATGAGGCTGTGAGATTAAAAAAAAAAAAACTATATATATATATATATATATATATATATAGACACACATCGGTGTATTAGAACTTCTGAATAACATATTCAAGTGTCCTTTTATTTGTATAAAATGGATTGCTTATGGCTTTTTAGAGCTTTTAATATTAATATACTGGGATCATCTTGGGAATTATTTAAAACTGATTTGCAAATATGTCTTTAATCTTTTGTGTTGCATTATAAGTGCTATTTACGTTTCCTAATAATAAAGCACATTAATCATGAATATAATCATTAATGTAATTAAGTAATTACCAAAATAATTATTGGTTATCATTACTATTGAAGTCATTACTAGTGCATTTTTGAACATGTTTCAACAAATCATGATTAACTTAAGGTTTGCATTCTAGCAAGTGACCAAAACTTGGCTGTTTCTTTTTATAGATTGTATGGGCATGCAGTGATTCCCATGACCTTTGAGATAAATCATACAACTTGCTTTTTAATGAATTTACTTTAAATACATTTTGAGAGATTATGGAGCTGCTACTCAATGTCTTATAGTACCCAGCTGTGTTTTCTTTGTTGTTCTGCCTGGTTCTTTACAATTAGTAAGGTGCATCCCTGTGTCTCTCCTCACAGAGAGAGGTCTGTAGCTCTTATGTCTAATTTTCTGTTTCACTTCCTTGCTTATCTGTATTTCAAGCCTAGGTGTGTTTACCTGTCTAGTTTTTGTGGTACATTAGGCCTTGATTTTCTGATGTAGCACATTGAGTTTCTCAAGAGTTCAAAGCCATTGCTATTTGAATTTGGATGCTTCTTTAGTTAAGTCTTTATTTCAAAGATTACTTTTTCTGTTTTCTGAACTTGGTTTTCTGTAAACACAACATAAATCATGGAAAAAGTAGTGCATTTGAAATAAAAAATAAGGTCAGGTCCTGATGCTGGAATTTCACTGCCTTGAGCGAGTTGCTTCAGCTTTTTTAACCTCCATCTATTATTTTATCAAATGGAAATGGTGATCATATCAACCTTATAGGTTGTAGGCTTTTTTTTAATGAAAATTCCCTATGAGAATTAGTTTTCACCTTTTAGAGGACTCTACACTACTTAAAACATGAACTTTGCAAGTTAAAAACTTTAGAAAATTAAATTCATATACAGTTCAAAATATACTAGACTTTTACATTCACTTTTGTCTTTATTCTTGTTACTGAAAAAAATATTTTTCCCTGTGGAAATGTTTTGGGATATGATTGCTTTTGCTCAGATAATTGTGAGTCCTGAGTGAGTGCTACTCCCAGGAGCAGACTTTGAAGTTTCATGATAGAAAAAGTCTCTAATGTTGATTGGCTCCTTGGCCCTTTCCTCTTTCTCCCATCAGGGGATGGGAGCATTGGCTGCTGGACCTGCTGGCCCAGGAGTGGGTAACTGCCTTATGCAGAGCAGAGGATCCTCATCCCAGTGGTCCCTCGACTGCCATGGGGTTCACTCTTGTTTTTATTCACTTACTACCACCAAGTATTTATTTAGAACTTTCTACGGGCAGGCTCCATTCCAGGCTCTGAAGATAGTCTTTCCTCCCATGGAGCTGACATTAGGGTTAGAGGGAATGTGGAGATGGGCAACACAGAAATAGTTACGTTATGTCAGTGGTCCAGTGGCGTGCTAAGATAAAAATAAAGCAGGGAAGGAGGGCCATGGATGGATGCTGTGTGTGTATGTGGGGAGTGATAGTTTAGATAAGTTGGTCAAGGAAGGCCTTTCAGTTAGGGTAACATTTGGGTAGAGGCCAGAATGAAATGAGACAGCCAACTTTTAAGGGAATCTGCAGCAGGAGGCTTCCAGGCAGAGGAGCAGCAAGTGCAAAGACCCTGAGGCAGGACTGTGTTTGAAGATAAAGAGGTGAGTGTGGCTGGAGCAGAACAGGCAAGAAAGGAAGGGCAGGTTGACAGAGGAAATCAGAAAGTTACCAGAGACCTAATGAGGTAGGACCTTGAGGCCACTGTTAAGTCTTGGCCTTGTGTACTGAGTGGATGCAAAGCCACTGGAGGGTTTCAGTGTGAGGAGTAATATAATTCAACTTCACATTCTGAGAGAATCACTCTGGCTGCTGTGTTGAGAATAGACCACAGGAAAGTTGGTGGAAGCAGGGAGATCAGTGAAGATGCCCTTGTAGGAGTTCAGAAGGGGGATGACAGTGGCTTTACAAGGAAGTGGCCAGATGTGACCGGAACCTGGACCTATTTGAAGGGTGGACCTGTCAGGATTCATTATGGATTAAATGCACATCCTTGTGGCTCCCCTCCCCTGACGAGGTGGCTGGCGTAGCACTGCTAGTGCATTCTCCATCCTTCATGAGTGTGTTCCTCATGTGGGGAGGGGAGTAGGGGGTAGGAGGCTCTCAGCTTCTCAAGAATTCCTTTGGCATTTTGAGAAAGGCTTGATTCCCAGCAAACAGATTCAGGAAGAAGATGATGCTGACATGATAAGAGTTCTTAAGTTTTAAGCTTACTTTGTGCAGCATTTATGGCATGAGCAGCCTGAAAAATGATGCCTTTACCAAGTCACGTAAAAACAATAATATTGACCATCTTATATGTATGCCTGGATGATCATTGTCATAAAATCACTTTACATTTTGAGTAATATCTAGGTTTATTAGTTGAATCGGTGGGAGCGTGGGGGTGTAGGGATAGGGAATGGGAGTAGCAAGATCAGCATTTTCTCTCCAGAGCCAGTGACCCAACTTCTGCAGGGTGAACTCTATAGGGATGCAGCAATGGATGCAGCAATGGAGTGTTGTTTTTTAACAGCTTTATTGGGATATACTTTATACACATAAAATGTGCTCATCTTGTGTGTACCATTCAATAATTTTTTAGTAAACATACAGAGTTGTTGCCCTCATGCTCATTTACAGTCACCCCCTGTTCCCTCCAGAAGAGTGGTTTTGTTATTCTTAGGCATGTCCAAGGTTCGGAAATAGTCATTAAGCTAGTATACAGGAGATCAAATCAGGAGGAAAGAAGTATGTTTATCTCTGCTCCAGTTTGATCTCTTTAGGCAATCAGAAAATGTGAGCTGTCTTGGAAACACAAAGATCGTAACATTTTGAGTCACAAACTTTTATAGGAACCTGAAGCATGAACACAACAAACAGCATTACCTTGTCCATTATTTTACATAAAGTACAAGAGCGTTATAGGTGGATGATGATGTTGGTCAGTGTGTTTTTAGTGATTGCCAGGGTAGAGGAAGGCCAAATAGACCAGTTTTCATTAACATTATAATGTTCCTAGGTTAGTATGTTCCAGAGTTTTATGATTAAGAAACACACTTCTTAAGTACCTGAGGTTTTTTTCCTCTGTAACCATTTGTATCTCATTTTATTAGACCACATCTATTTGGAGTGCTCAAATCACCCTTGCAGAAGTACACACAGTTGGGTTGACTCATTTGTTCATCAGAAAAATTAGCTGTAGTGTATCAAGTACGTACTAAGTGCCAAGTGTTCAACATCAGTTTCCTTATCTGTGAAATGGGGATCCTGAGAACTACCCATGGGTTGCATATAAATCAGTTAATAAGTTACTCCTGTCTATGTAACAGGCCTCAGTTTTGAGCTACAGGCTAGACTTTGTTGACCATAGAGCTGCTGTTCCATCCTTCATCTCTGTTGAAAGCTCCTTTCTTCTGCATCCTCCCTGTTGCTTGTTGCTCTGCTCTTCCACTCTTTTTTTTTTTTTTTTGAGGTGGAGTCTCTCTCTGTTGCCCAGGCTAGATGGAGTGGATGGAGTGCAGTGGCACAATCTCGGCTCACTGCAAGTTCTGCCTTCCAGGTTCACGCCATTCTCCCGCCTCAGCCTCCCGAGTAGCTGGGACTACAGGCGCTCGCCACCATGCCTGGCTAATTTTTTGTATTTTTAGTAGAGACAGGGTTTTACCATGTTAGCCAGGATGGTCTCTATCTCCTGACCTCGTGATCTGCCTGCCTCAGCCTCCCAAAGTGCTGGGATTACAGGCGTGTCTTCCACTCTTAAAAGCTTGCTGCTAGTCACTGTTGTTCTTGCTCCTTCACTTTCCTCTTTCTTGTCTTTTGTGTATTCTTTTCATATGTGAGAATCTTGAGCTCGCTTCCTGGGAAGCAGTCAGGGAGAAGTTTCAGCTGTTTTAGAGTGCTAAGCAGTCCTAGAGGTGGGGGTCACTCAACCCAGCATGAGAGTTTTTGTGCTTCCTGGCCTAGGATCAAGCTGTGAATGTTAGGTGCCCACCAAGCCACAGAAATTGTTGCTCCACAGTCATCCATAGTTCCTCTACTGACCTAGTTCTTGGACGGAAATTCATTCCAGAAATGTCCCGTAAGCCATCTCTAGAGAGTGGAAATTGGAGGATCAGGTTTCCTGCTTTTTATTTACATGTGGTAGTTTGGAATTCTGCTTGCACAAATTCACTTGAGATTATCTAAAGACTAAACTTACTGTGGTGCTGTCTGCATTTCCTGTAGCTTCCTTTTTTCTGTTTTTAATGGGTATAGCATGAGCATGTTCAGAATGATAACACCAGAAACCTCACTGTAATTAAATACATGTGCTGCTTCAGTTCTAGAAAACTCCCAGGTGTGTTTCTAATCTCTGCTGTATATAGGGATTTTTTTAAAGATAAAAACAAAAGATATAAATGATAAAAGGAAATATGAGCCAAATATATAATTATACAGATGAATGTTGTGGTGTTATATTGGAGAGCAGAGTCAAATCATGTTTCACAGGAACGGTTTCAGGTTCCCCTGAGTCTACTTTGACACTTCCATTTAAAATGCTGTGAAATGAAAACCTAGTTGACTACAAAACTGCACTTTCAGAATGTATTTTTGTAGCCATATGCCTGGCACTTACCATTAACTATTATTTAAAAACTGAGCACTCAAAGCTTCATGATTTTTTAATCAGAAGATATGTTTTCCTGATTCCCTTACCATATATTCATTTTGCTGTAATAAAGGGTTAATCAGTCATGCAACGAAAATTAATAAATTCAAAACCCTTTTGCATATCATATGAATAGCTAGCACTTTTGAATACTTGCTATATGTTAGGCAGTGTTTGATGGTATGTATGTTATTTTGTGTCATTCTTTAATACTTCTTGGAGGTAGGTACTGTTATTATCCCCAATATTTAGGTAGGGAATCAAGGCTTAGTAAGGTGAAGTAACTTTCCCATGGTTACACATGATGTGCGTAACAGTGCTGGATTCTAAGCCAGTGGCCCTAGCAGGTTCTCTATGCTGCTTTGCATCTTAAAATATACTCAGAAAAAGAATCAATTGTGGAGTTTTAGTACTGTGAAGATTCCTAGGCTCTACTTTAAGTCACAAAATCTAGCCCCCCCGCCCCAGATGATGCTAGTTAAGTTGATCCAGGGATATATCTTTGAGAAATATTGCCATACTATCCCCCAAATATGTTTTATCATCAACAGGACAAAGGATATCAACAGGACAAAGGACATTAGGGAAATGCAGAGACCTTAGATGAGTGAATCCATGCATTTGATAACGGCTGTAATCCACACCAGGGGCAGAGAGGATTCAGTAAGTGTCACAAAATGAGTTGGAGGACAGAGCCAAGCCCCAACCAAACCCACCATTATTCATAATGCCATATGAAATGGGAGGGCAACTTAAAATTTAAAATTAAATTCATGAGAAGAAGAGGCAGTATTTGAGCTTCATAAGACACATTATCCTATATGTTCTTTTAAGGGACATTTAGTAATTATAATGAGTACTGTTCATAACTTCCTTTTGCTGAATGATATTCCACCAAAATGTAGAATTTTCCAAGAAAGTGTGTGTTCTGAGTAATGATGAAAGAAATAGTAAATTTTTTTTTTGTTAAAGTGATCAGGTAAAACCCTCAAACTAATGATTCATAAACATTCTTCATCTTCATTTAGTCCATTTTATTCTCCACACCTGGCTGTTTTGAATAGTTGCCATTATATGAAAAAGAGACTTAGCTCCCTGGTGTTGATCCAAAGGTTTTGACTTCGATTGATACATAGCTGTCTCAGAATTACTCATTGTTTATTAAATATGTTTATTATAAGAAACTTTACTTTTAGGCCTCATTAGAATGTTTAATAATAATAATTTCTTCATACTCTGATGTATGTTAGAGTTCGTAGTCAAGATGTATGTCAGATTTGTAGTCAAGAAACTACGGATGCTGTGCTAGCCTTTCAGAGTTACTGTAATTTCTACTTGGAGTTATAGGAACTTTGAAAGCTTTGTGGTGGTCTTGGACATTCAGAGTGTGGGGCTCTGTCTTCTGTCCCATAACCTGCTTTCCTGCAGAGAGGCCCTCCCCGTGAAGAGAGCCCATTGTCTTAATAAGATTCCAGTAAGAGGCTTCTGAATTCCAGTCCCTCCTTGGGGAGTCCTGTCAACTGGCCAGTGATGCTGAAAGTGCTAGAAGATGTTGCCCTTTTGTGGACTGGAAATACGTCACAAATGGGCTTCCGGCTCACCATTCATTTGTTTCAAGCTCACCACTCATTTCTTTCAAGCCATTGTTTCCAGCCAGGATTCTGACACCAGGTGCTGTGATAGTAGAGCCACAGCTGTGTGTTCCTCATCCCTGGGTCGGGCTGCCATTCAGAGAAGAGATCACTTGGTGGGTATACCAGTTTGCTAAGCCTGCTGTGACAAAGTACCACCAACAAGGGGGCCTTAAAAACAGAAATGAATTTTCTCATAGTTCTGGAGGCTGGAAGTTCAAGATCAAGGTGCCAGCAGGGTTGGTTTCATTATGAATCCTTGCTTCTCAGTTTGTGGTTGGCTCTCTTCTCTTTTTATCTTAACATATCCCTCTTTATCTTCCATACCTGGCTGTCCTAATTTCCTCTTCTTATAAGAACACCTGTCATATTGGATTAGCTACTTAACCTAAATACCTCTCTAAAGACCCTATCTCCAAATACAGTGAATTCTGAAGTTCTGGGGGTTAGGATGTCAACATGATTTTGGGGTATGGTGGTAGGGGGGAGCAGAATGTAATTCAGCTAATAATAGTGGGAAAATGTTAGCTCATAGACTGATGGAAACCAAGGGCAGGGATGTGTGCTGTGGTAATGAATAGTGGCTTCTACACCCTGGAACCCAGGTTGATTTCTTTTGGTAGTATTTGCTCAGGAGTGCTTTATGAAAGACTTACCATGAAGACAGAACCTGTATTACCATTGATGACAGTAACAGCTACCGTTTGAGTACCTGTTTGTACCAGACTCTTTACACATCAACTCTGGTCCCCACAAGGACGAGGATGTTGCTGGTAGGTCCGTTTTAGAGAAGACTGAAATTCAAAATAATTAAATGACTTTTCTGAGTGTGCAACACCAACCTAGATTCAAACACAGCTCTGCAAAGCTAGTCCTAGTTTCACTACACTGTGTGGCCTCTGTGTCTTGCTTATTTTTATTTGCGGAAAGAGTGCAGGACTTGGGGTTGGAAGATGAGGTTCGTGCCTTAGCTTAACCATCGGAGTCTGACTACCTTGGGGCAAATTTAACTCTGTCTGAACTTTAGTTTCTTGACTGGTCACATGGTATTTGTGATAATATCTCTATCACTGGAAGTATAAGCATTACACAAGAGTGTGAACAAACCTCTCATAAGCTTTAGGTCATGTTGAATTTTGTTGTTAAAGGAGCAGTCCATAATTACACAGAGAATCTGGTAGTGGAGCCCATCATACCTAACAGACTTTAGGTGAGCCACTCTGAGCTTTAGTTACCTTTTCTTTAAAAAGGAAAGTAGTACCTGGCATGCGGTAGCCAGTGTAGACTGTTCTGACCTCCTTGTCTTAATTGAGTTTGCTGTTGGTTTCTGTTTTGTCTAAACTTCGCCTTCCATTTTCTGTTATTATGAGCACCAAGCATTCATTTTCCCTGGTGATAGTGAGCTGCATGTTTGGCTATTAAGGCTTTAGATGGGCAGGCTGTTGCAAACCTGTTTAGTAGTCATTAATCATTTAAAACAACAAAAGTACTATCCAGAAAGTGGAGTTTCAGTTTTCCATGCATTACCTTTGACCGTAAGTGAATTTATTTCCTGGGTGGTCGCAGTGTTTCTAAAAATATAAATGATCGGGGAAAAAAGCATTAAATGCTAAAATTCCTTAATAATGGGCAAATGGGATAGAAAATCAGTTGGCAATAAGAATTTTATATTGAGAGATAATTATGTCCTGTGCAGGCGTAATGCATATAACTTTCTTTACTAGTACCACAACTAGTTTTCAAATTTGGTGTTCTCTTTCCTCCATGTCTGTCACTTCTTTATTCCAAAGGCACCTGAAATATTTTTTTGCAGGTGGCTGTATTATAGAAATATTCAGTGACATTAATTTTTCCTTCTGTTGAAATTATGAAATATTACACATTTCCAGGAAAGCACCAAGAATATTGCAGATACCACCTAGATTTTGCTATTGCCGATATTTTGCTTTGTTAGAAATTAAAAAAAAAATTCTGAAGCTTAAAATTTACTGCCCTACTTTACAGGCACCAGGGAATTTGTTATGTTCAGGAATACTGAGGCATCAAAATGAATTTTTGAGACAGGATCTTGCTCTGTTGCCCAGGCTGGAGTGCAGAGGTGCAATCATAGCTTACTGTAACATCAAACTTCAGGGCACAAGCAATCCTCCTGACTCAGCCTCCCAACTAGCTGGGACTACAGGCATGTGCCACTGTGCCTGGCTAATTTTTTTCATTTTTTGTAGAGATGGGGTCTTGCTATGTTGTCCAGGGTGGTCTTGAACTCTGGGCCTCAAGCAGTCCTCCCATCTCAGCCTCCCAAAGTGCTGGGGTTATAAGCATGAGCCACCATATGCAGCCCACAAAATGAATGTTTAAGGCCAAATTGGCATTCTGGCTCTTTGTCTCTGTTTCTTTTTATAATTATTATAAAACATATCAATTATATAAATTCAGGTTATATGTAAAATACTCATTTTGGTCAAATATTATAAAAAATAATCACCAGACTGTTTGAATCCCCACTTTATAACTTAGTAGCTTTGTGATTCCTAACCTCTCTGAGCCTTCTGTGGCACCTGTGGGTATTAAGGAGATTTTAAGCTTTAGAAAATGAAGTATTCCACCCAAATTTGGTGCCATACAGGCAAGTGGGCTGTGAGCCATTTTAGTGTTAGGACTGGCTGACCCCTTTTCCAGCCAGTGTTTTCTAGTGGCCCACCATATAGCTTGATACCCTTGACTCTCACAGTGAAAGGAGAGAGAAGTTCTGGTCTCCACTGCCTCTCTCCTTACTTTACTGAAGTCGGCCCTTGCCATCTGTGGAGTTGGTGTGATCCATTTCTGCTTTGATCCTACTGACAGTGCTGCAAGTTTAGCTGCTTCCATTTCTCTCCTGGATTTAGTAATTTTTAGTTGTAGAAGTGATGTGACTGCATTGAGATTCATCCTGATCTGATTTGCCAGAGGAAGCAAGCAATATTTGGTTTTCCAGATGGAGAAATATTGTGTGTTTTTTTAAACTCTCCCCGCAATAGACAGTGTCTGTTTTATAATATATAGTATACCATGTCAAGGTCAGACTATTTAGACTTTTATTCTTCTATTACTTGATAAGTGGACAAAAGAGAAGGGCACTTTAGTAGCATCTTGACCTTGTTAGGTGGCTGGGATTTTTCTCCCTAATCATTTTCCTTCTCTTTCATCTTTCTTCCTTAGATGTGGGTCTACAGACACACATTACATCTTCCATAGCCCAGGGAATTCCCTGGACTTGCCTACTAAATTCTTATTCTACTTTTGTTATATAAAATAATAGGCTGATTTTTTGGGGGAAAAATCTAGGTTATGGAGTCTTTTTTATTCACAAATAGGTATCTTCCTTCTGTGAAAAGCATTGGTTGGTTGGTTTGCCAGAAATGTAATTCCTTCTCTTGCGGATCCACCGTCTGGATTGTCAGTGGTCTTATCTTTCCCTTACTGTGTGAGAACAGCCAAGCTCCGGCATTGCTCCCAGGAGGTGCTTCCCCAAAAGGGATTTATTCTATGAGTCATTTGAATCTAATAATTAAAACAAAACAAAACAACATGTAGCTTTTTAAAAATTTGTTATTTATGTATCATGTATAGAGAGAACAGTATGCACATCATGTGCCTACAATTTGATGAATTTTCTCAAAGTGAATATGCCCGTGTAACCAGCACCCATGTTAAGAAAGCAGTTATTCCAGAAGCACCCTCACCTCCTTCAAGTCAGTGCCTCTTCCCTGAGATGAGCACTAACCTCTAACACTGTGGATTAGTTTGGCTAGTCTTTGAACTCTATATAAATGTCATCATACAGGATGTTCCATTGTGTCTTGCTTCATCTACCAAACGCTGCGTCCATGAGGATCATCCTTGTTGTGTGTGGCAATAGTTTATTCTTTCTCATTTCTGCACAGTTATGCCATTCTATTATTATTTACCTATTGTGATTGTGACAAATTATGACAAACTTAGTGGCTTAAGGCAGTACAAGTTACTTCTTTTCTGGTTCTAGAGGTCAGAAGTCCAAAATCAGTTTCACCGGGCAAAAATCAAGGTATTGGCAGGGCTCATTCCTTTTGCAGGATCTGGGGGAAGAATCAATTTCCTTGACTTTTCCAGCTTCTGATGGCCACCGAGATTCTTTGGCATGTGGCCCCTTCTTCCATCCTTAAAGCATGTAATTCCAATATCTGTTGCCTTTTCATATCACCTTCTCCTCTTCTGTCATCAAATCTTCCTGCCTCCTCCTTATAAAGACGCTTTTGAGGCCCAGAGCAGTGGCTCATGCTTGTAATCCCAGCAATTTGGGAGGTCAAGGCAGGTGGATCACTTGAGGTCAGGAGTTTGAGAGCAGCCTGGCCAACATGGTGAAACCCCGTCTCCACTAAAAATACAATAATTAGCTGGGCATGGTGTTGGGTGCCTGTAATCCCTGCTACTCAGGAGGCTGACGCAGGAGAATTGCTTGAACCTGGGAGGCGGAGGTTGCAGTGTGCCGAGATCATGCCATTGCACTTTAGCCTGGGTTACAAAGTGAGACTCTGCCCCCCCCCGCCCCACCAAAAAAAGATGCTTTGGATTATATTCAGGGCCTGCCTGGATGATCTTGGATAATCTCCCCATTGCAAGACCCTTAATTTAATGACATCTGTAAAGTCTCTTGGCACGTAGAATAACGTTCACCAGTTCAGGAGATTAGGATGTAGATATTTTGGGGGGCCATTTTTCAGATTGCCATACCCATTGTGTGAAGATACTATCATTTATCCATTCTACTGTTGATGGACTTTTTGTGTTGTTTTCATTTTGGAGCTATTATTAATCATGCTGCATGAGTATTCTTAGTATTCTTGTGCATGTTGTTCTGTGACTGTTATACACACATGCTAGTGTGTGCATGCACCTACACAATGCACACTTATGTGGTATGTATATGTTTAGGAACCAGTCACATGGTAAATGTAAGTTTAACCTTAGAACATAATGTCAAACAGTTTTCCAAAGTGGTTGTACCAACTTCTGCCCCTGCTAGTAGTATATGAGGGTGCCAGATGTCTTTTATAAAGAATAGAGCATAGTTTGGACCTGGCAGTTTTGTTCCAAAATTACACTCATTGTTAGCCCCCATTTTAGACCCTTTGTATGTATTCCAGGATTTTCCAAAGTGTGTTTAGATGAATAGGAATCTGCAGAGACTGTCGGAGAAAAGACTTGCTTGTCTTATTTTATCAAATGAATTACTGGACCTTGCTAGGAGCCTCACACTGCAGATGAACACGTTAAAGGTCTTAATCTTGTTTAACTTTATATTTGTTTGCTTTATGTCTGCCAAAGTGGATTGAACTTTGACTCAGTTTCCCTCTTTTGATATCTCAAAGAAATGGAGTTCCAAGAAATACCCTTTGAAAATTCTGGAATGAATCATAACTCAGAATGTTCTTTGCTGAAAAAGTAATGAGAAGTTTCCTTTTAGAAGGAAAAAATAAACCTACTAGTATGTCTTTGAGTATTCACTCCACAAAGACCTGTCTATAGAGAAATAAAAACTATCAGAAAATGGGTTGAATTTGCTCCTGTTTGGTTTTGTTTTAGTGGAACCTATACGTTAGGGAAAGTTGATTTGCAACACTGCAATCTTAAATTTCACATCAAGGAACCCAATATAAGAAATAGTTTCTGGTAACTGAGAACAGTGTCAGTGGGATTCATCCAAAAATGTTTGTCCCTGATGTACTTATTTTTCCATCTGGATCTCTCCACATATTCCCCCATGCCTACCCCTGTTCTTACCTTTTTTTACTTCTGTAAATCAGCATGTAACAGAACAATCTGCCTCTTATTTCTTCTTTCTTTCGGTCTTTGTTTTTTTGTTTTTGTTGTTTATTTAAATTCTAATCTTGTTTGTATAGGTAATGGTTCTCCTTGTATCATATAAAGGTCAAGATCCTTGCTCTGGGGCACACAGCCCACCTGGAAGATACCCGGCTCTCCTTCCTTAAACAGCCCTGTACCTTTCCTGGGTCACACAGTAATCTGCTGATGGTGATCTGGGCAGGACAGGCTGACACTGATGGGACCATAGAATATGAGTAGAAGAAGCACTGAGAGTGGCTGAAATTTAGTTTTGAGGTTAAAATAACCAGTGTATGGATACCCCTGAGCATGAGCTCTATAATTACTTCACCCTTCTGCCTTGGCTTATGTTGAGTATCAAGCTAGACATGAATATATTACTCAAATATTAGGAAATACATTACTCAAATAATATACTATGAAGTTTGGGCTTGTTTACCCTCCTCCATTTCCTTTGCATTTCTTCTTCAATTGAATCAACATCTTTACTAGAACTTTTTAAAAAGGTTTTAGTTTGTGCATTACTTATTGCAAATGTTTCCTAATATGCCCTTTTGTGGGGTATATTGTGATGCTTTTATTAGTATATTAGTTGTCAGTATTTATCTCTTTCCACAGTGACTGGTGAGGCAAGTGGAGAATTAGAACTGAGGTTCTAATCTAGTTTGGTGATCTCAGCTTTAGATCTGAAGACTTAGAAATGAGGCCTGGACCAGATGGCCTCTTAAGTTATTTTTTTTCATGATAGTCTAGTTCTGTCTCAGTAATGACAGTCACAATAGCTGAAATTTATTTCCATGTGACTGATACTCTCATAAATACCTTATATATATCTCAACTCATTTAATCCTGATGATAATTCCATGATGAAAGTATTCTTGTATTCGCATTTTACAGATAGGAAAGTTGAGACACAGAGCTTTAAGATCACCCAGATGGTAAGTGGAGGAGCCACCATTCACACATAGGTGTCTGACACCAAGTCCCCTCTACTTAGTCTTTCTGCTAAACTGCCTCTCTCTGGCTACACAGATGACTCACCCAAGCTGCTCTTTAGTCTCCAGTCTTTTTCAACTACTTAATATACAAGGGGGGAGACATGAGTCACCTGAGGGTGTGAAAATCAGGCCCTTTGCTAGTTGCACATGGATATGTTCTTGGTGGCCTAGTAGACTTCACTAGACACCAGTCTCTGTGCCTGTGCCTGTATCATCAAAACTGTCCATTAGGTTTTGGTGTTTTCTCCTTAGAGAACACAAGAATGAGGCTCTCTGACTTTAAAAATCTAGGAACTGAGAAGAACAGACCTCCCATTTATGAAGATAACATTGAGCACCTCTCTCTTGATGTGCCAGTGTCTGGACAGGCCTGGATGAATCCTGCAGCACAGTGATTTGAGTCATTGTCTTCCTTTCTTCATCTACATCTTACTTTGGTCCTGTGCTCATACTTGGCATTTCCTTCTGCTGGCAAATCTTGTTTCTCCACTGAAAGTGAATTCCTTGCATTTTCTTAAAGCCATAGCTGAATATAATATGTACAACTTTCTTCCATAGCTTTTTCTGCTGTTACTGCTTTTTTGTCTTTTTTAAACAATACCACTTTTTGGATAATGAATTGTTGCTTTGCTGCACACCGAGTGGGAGCCCCTGCTCACATCCGGTCACTGGAGAAACAGTCTGGTCTGTCTGTGGTACTTTATGTTCCCCACAGGTCCTACCTGTGGTTTTGCTGGGCTTGTTTGGTCTTCTGCCCTACTAAAGCATTGGCTTCTCTCATGTACGTTCTCTCCTTCCATTGATATTTGAATCTGTTTCCCCCACCTAAGGACAGAACTCTGGCAGACTGGTCTTTGAAGTCAACAGATATGGGTTTATGTTACCCCTGGGGTCCATGATGACTTTCCAAGAGGCACTGGGCCCATGGAGAGTAACAAGGAAATTATTTCAGATGTTCAGCTTCCCTATATACTCTTTCCCAAAACAGATCCACCTGGGGCACAACTGGACTAATGGGTTGCTTGGCTTTACCTCTCCCAAATCTCATCATGTCATGTTGTCACAGGAAGTAACCCCCACTCCTCAGAGTGCCAGAAAAAGGGACAATGAGAAGATTGTTGTATAGAGGGCGTGAATCTAATGTCTTAGAAATTAGTCCTTTTGCAAATCAAATGTCTTCTAATTTTTTTAAACAAAACTGAACAGGACCCTGAACAGTTTGTCAAAAAATGATGATTATCATGTAATGTGCTTATGATTTTTTTTGGCGTAAATCTCAGGAATTTAAAGAACTAAGGGCCACAGCTATCACAACACTTCTTTCATTCTCATCAACTTATTGACATGAACAAGGCTTTTATTTTAATACCAAAAAATGGAGTGGAATTACTGTTGAAATATTGCTTATTCTGACAATAAAAATAATCATTTATGGATACAGATATCAAATTATCCTGTCCATCTCATTGAGGAATGCATTTCCAATAAAAATTTACTTTAATGCTGTAACTTTTAATCATTATGAAATTATACATTTGTTCTGTCAAATTGCATTCTACTAATAGTTTTAATGATAATCTAGATTAGATTTTTAACATTTAGAACCATTTGGTCACAGGAAATAAAAAATACATTTTAATTTTCATAACTTTTTGTTGCAGAAGGAGTATGATAGTATGATCAATAAAAAACCCTAAAACATAAAAGTGTTTTGTTAGGATAAAATTCTGTGGGAGAAATGGGATGGAAATATAAATTGAAGGGAAAAAAAGGAACTATAAAAATTTGAGCGTAAAGGGAAAGGTTGTTCATGTATTTTAAACAACAATGGATACATTTAAAAGCTTGAATAAAAGCAGTTTCATTTTAAAATTTCAGTATTTACAGTATGCAAGAAATTATAAACCATGCCACTATTTAAACCTAGGATGAACAATTTTAGATTTGATCTCTCTCTGTGTGTGTGTGTGTGTGTGTGTATGTATGTGTGTTTTTAGAGAGGGGGTCTTACTCGGTTGCACAGCCTGGAGTGCAATGGTGCAGTCACACTTACTTCAAACTTATGAGCTCAAGCAATCCTCCTATGTCAGCCTCCTGAGTAGCTGGGACTACAGGTGCACATCACCTGTAGAGACAGGGTCTCCCTATATTACCCAGGCTGGTCTTGAACTCCTGGCCTCAAGCAGTCCTCCCACCTTGGCCTCCCAAAGTGCTGAGATTACAGGCGTGAGCCATTGTGCCCAGCCTAGATTTTGACTTTAAATTGTGTTAGAAGACATATGTATTTTAAAATTCTTTGTAGACCACTTCTCCAGGGCATCTGACCTGGACAGGTAGGGCTCATGATAGAAGCATACATCCCTTGTTCGTTGTGTTTTTTGGCTATCACCTTGACTACATTAACCATTGTAGTAGAATCCCATGACCAGAACTGATGTCACCTTTATCATTTATATCTTTCCCTTCTGTTTTGACTCAATTCCCAATAAGCCAAGCAATATCCATTCAACAAACACATGTCTCCTAGTGCATTATGCATGTGTCTCACAGGTGAAGAGGACAAAATTCTCCCTCAAGGAGCTCATTCCGTAGGGGGAGACCAGCGCTTATGATCCCAGATGATGAGTATTAAGCTGGAGGGAAGCAAGGCTTTCCATGGCACACTGGACCCTGAAGAGGAGGGTTTCCTAGAGGAGCCTGGACTTCAGGCTAAGCAGAGCCCTGGAGGATGGAGACCCAGGATGGGCCCAGGAATATCCAGCCAGGTGAGGGAGGAGGCTACCCTATAACTCTGTGGCTTGGAGGTGGAGAGAAGGGATTCATTCCTGGCAAAAATGCTGCTATTAAGATAGAAAGATAGCTATCATTCTTGAATTAGGGGTTAAGGGGGCAGGGAGATGCCTATTTCTATGGTTTTTAAAACATTTCTTCTCTAATTTTCTTATGTAGGCAAAGGTCAAAGTGGATATTTTTACTATTATACATTAGTAGCTATGCCTATATTCATAAAGAAAAGCCTCCTTTTGCACTTTTAGTTTTGACTGTTTTCTAGCGAATTGTGGGTGAGTACCATATCCAATGTATTAATTGTGACATATGGTTACACCCAGTGCAGCCTCAGCCAAGCAGTCCCTTGGGGTTACAAAGGCATAGAGTTAAATTTCCCAAGTTGGAAAAAGGCTTTCAGAAATGAGTTTGTCACTCCACTTGAAGTGGCTTTGCTACCGTTTCCCTGGGGAGGTTGCTAGGCATTTAATAGATCTCCATGTTAGGAAAATAAATTCTTTCTAGCATTGCAGTCTAAGGTGTTTTCCCCCACTCCTTTGCCTCAGATTTGTGGAGTGGAGGCTGCAGCTAATCTCCTTTATGTTTATATTTACAAAATGTTTCCAGATGATTATCTCTTCCTGATATCATTTGGCTAGTCCCAGGTATTCATTGTCTCAGTCATTCCCAGTTAGGCATAGCCCTGCTCACTGCCTGAGGGAAGGAAGGAGGTCGTGGGACCGCTGGGTCTAAGCCTAGTTCCCACCACCTCCCCACAGCTGTTAGCCTTCCTCCATCCCTGAGTTCTCACTGGGGCATGAGGGACTGCGTTTCAGCTGTGACAGTATTTTGTTGCTCTTGGCCATTGCACAGTGGCTTACATCCTGTGTGCTTTAAAAAAATGTCTCTTTCAAAGGCTCTTTTCAGAGTCTATAGGATGAGATGCACAGAGACAGACTATATATATTTAAAACCAGTGGGATTTTTTTTTTCTTTCTTTTTTTTTTTTTTTTTTTTCTTTTTGCTTTGCTGAGAAAAAGCATAAGCAAAGGAGAGGGACTCTATTTGAAGGTTTTTTTTTGTTTTTTTGAAAGCACCTTTTACAGCTTGTCTTTCAGTATAAATGATTAAGTTATGATGTCATCTTGCTCCTTAGACACATGCTCCTTCTTCTACATGCTGGCATTTTGGTATGGTGAAGGCTCTTTTGGTGTCTCCTGAACCTGAGGACCCCATGAGGGCCTGGGCCAGTTCAGGTGCCCAGGAGAGGCTGATATGAGCGAGTGTGCTTGGCCCCGTGTGTGGTGGTATCTGTCTCAGGGCCCCTGGCTCTGGCAAGGTCGTGTGGTACATAGCCTTTTCAGAGAAAGGGCCTGAGGGTTTTGTGGACAGCCTTAAAGATATCTATTACAGTGTTGTTTTTTCTCTTTGAAAATAAGAAAACTGAGCTGTTTTGAGAAATATCACTGAGGTTTTTTACTAATGCCTCATCTCCCCAAGTTTATCTGGACGTGCTCTGTTCTGGTAAAGCCGAGTTCCTATAAAGCTTCGTTATCCTCCTTGAATCTTCTTCCTCTTTTGTATCATGCATTCGAGGTCTTGTTCCCTCTTGTTCCCTCTTGAGCTATTCCATTTCTCTTCTGTGCTTCTTGCTTGACTTCGAGTATAGTTTGTGAGGGCAGCTCTGCATTTTGAAACCATGACTTGGCGTCATTCTTAGTAATAGCTTTGTAAATTCACATGCTTAACCATGTAGACTGTAACTTCCCTCTTCTTTGGTCTTTAACACCAAGCAGAGTTATACACTAGGATTACCTAAGCAACATCCAATTTCCAGAAGTGTCTAGAGGACAAGCGGCAGGTATTTCAAATGCAGAATGGTTAGGGTGAGTTATGGGAAGTGAACTGCATATGTTTGGGAATTATTTTCCTTTTGGGGGCTAAGAATCTAGCTACAGTGGACCAGTATGAGGTTGCATTGCTATAGGGCTAACCACCACCAAAAGGCACCGCCTTGGGTACCTCCTCTTGCTTGGCTATTTTAAAAACTTTCTCAAACCTAATGAGTTGTAAGAAAAGACATAACTATTTCTTTTTGGAGGAAATATAAACTAGTTTTTTTTCCCCTTATGAATCTTCCTCCCAATGGGAAATCGCAGAGAAACAGGGCGGGGAAGGAGGAATAAGAGTTTTAAAAGTTTTCTTCCCTAGGCTGAAGAATTTCCTATTTGTAAACTATCAGCTGACTAAACACTAAGACCAAGTGTTTAATGGGTTATACATTATTGTAAATTGTTTACAAAATGAGATGAAATCTTGTCCTATTGTTCAGTGTTTTACAGATTTGCTTTTCTTTTTCTTTTTTTCAATTTATTTTACTTTAAGTTCGGGGATACATGTGCTGAACGTGCAGGTTCGTTACATAGGTATACAAGTGCCATGGTGGTTTGCTGCACCCATCAACCCGTCATCTAGGTTTTAAGCCCCACATGCATTAGGTATTTGTCCTAATGCTCTTCCTCCCCTTGTTCCCCACCCCCTGCTTTTCTTAATTCATTGAAATTTGGGCAAACACTATGATCTACTACATTGTTGAAACAAAATGCAATTAAACCAGACTTTTTTTTTTCCTTAAAGTATTTGTGTTTTGTGTTTTGTTTCAGAAAGATTTGTAATTACTTTGCCTGAATTTATTATGCTCGAGAATTTTCAAGCAGTTGTCATAGTCATTGTACCATTACCTCCTTTGAGGAGAGGGAAGAGTTATAGAGAGTTATGTATCAGCAGTAGGAACAGATATTCTTGTTCAAATGTAATAATAGTAATACCATTAATATTGCAGCTAATGCTTATTAAGCACTTATGTATTTCTGAGGTTAATGCAAAGGCCTTTGGTAGTTTATTGTGAAATAGGGTCTCATGTTTATTAATGATACATATTGTTTAATATGAGTTTATTAAAATTTTTTATCAGGAATGATAATTTTTTTTTCAAATGGAATGTTGGTATTTAACAATATGGTCACATATTTCTTGTGCAATTTTTTGAAGTTTTGATACCAAAGTTATGCTGACTTCTTTGAAAAATGAAATGGGGAAACTTTCCTTGATTTTTCTATACCATGTAACATTTTCAGTAGCATAAAAATTCCATTTAAAAAAAATTTGATAGTGTCCCCTGTAAATCATTGTCAGCATTGTCTATTTCCATATAGTTATTGAATTTTTCAGAGTCTACTTTGTGAATCAAATTTTGATAATTTATATTTTCTTAGGAATCCTCTCTTTGATTCAATGTATTTTAATTTTCAGCATAAAATTGTATATATTCTGTATACTTGTATTAAATTTCCTTTGTCTCTTTGGCTGTATCAATCTTCTTATTTCCTATGTTGTATAATTGTATTTTTTTCTCTTCCTTGATGAGCCTTGCAAGAGGTTTGTGTATTTTATTGATCTTTTCAAAGAACCAGCTGTTCCACTGTTTATATTCTAACTCTTTAATTTCTGCTTTTTATCTTTTTAATGCTTCTTTCTTTTGTTTCCCTGAAGTTTATTTGGCAGGGGTTTTTTCAGCTTGTTGAGTGGAATAATTTTTTATTTTCTTGTTTAATAATTTTTAAGGTGACTTTTTCTCATTTTCTCTCCCCTCAAACTTTAAACATCTGTCCTTTCAGCTTTGCTTTTAGCCGATGACCTTGATGCCTGCATTGGTGAGAAAATGGAAACAGAAGACAGCGTCCAGAGACTCCCTCATACCATTTCCCCACTGTCAGCATCGCCACTCCCACTCTCTCTTACTGCTTGTTTTCTTAGGTAACTATTCATGCTTCTGCCTAGAGCCAGTCCTTTCCTGTTCCCCATCCTGTCTCCTCTCGCTAGTCAAAAGAAACCTCCCAGCATTTCTCCCTACCTCTTACATCGTCAGACTTTCCTTCTCTCCTGCATGGTGAGTGTCCACACACAAGTATGCTGTCATTGTTTCATCTTCCATTAAGCTTCTCTTGCCCCCACTTTCTCACCAGATGGCTGCAATTTTATTGCTCTGCTGTGCAGTCAGATTCCTCTGGAGTTATACTTGTCTCAAATTCACCTCCCCCTACACTCTCTTGAACCCAGACTATAAGCTTTCATCCCTTGCTCCGTAGAGACTACTCTTGTCAATGTCGTAATCACTGCTCTCCACTGGTCATTGAAACATAATGGTCAATTCTCAGGCCTCATCTGGCATGACACAATAAGTTCTCACTCTTTTGTAATGTGTGGTCCTCACTTGGCCTCCGGGACACCTCCAACTCTTAGTTGTCTTCCTACCTCACTAGTTGCTCCTTATCACTCTCCTTTGCTGGTTCTTCCTTTTCTCCTTGGCCTATTAATGTTAGAGTCCCAGAGTGTAGTCATAGTCCGTCTCTCTGATCTATTTTTGCCCTGTCTTTGTGATCTATTATAATGGCCACCACCTATAAACTTATAGCCCCCGAATTTATATCTCTAGCTGTGAGATCTCTCACAAACTCCAAATCTGCGCATCTGACTGCTTACTCAATATCTCTACTCGAATGCCTGGTAGGTACCTCCAACTTAACCTGTGTCCTGAACTGAACTTCTCATCTACCCACCAGTCCTGTTCTCCTGGACTCCTCCATCCCAGGAAATGCTTGCTTCATCTTGCTAGTTGCTGATGCTACATTGAAATCATTCTTTACTATTTATACTCCATATCTAGGCTATTGGGCAACTCTTTTTGCTTCACCTTCAAATATATCCAGAATCTCATCACTTCTCACCTTCTGCACTGCTGCTACCCTGGTCTAAAAGCAACTATTTCTCATTGCAAGTACTGCTGTAGTCTCCTAAGTGGTCTCCTTGCTTCCATCCCTGCCCTCTGCCATCTGTCCCACCCCCATGGTGTGTGCTCAACAGAGCAGCCAGAGTGATCCTTTTGAGATGTCAGCCAGACCACTCTTATGCTCAAACCTCTGAAGTTTTGAGTAAAAACCAAAATTCTTACATGTGACTTGGCCCCTGTTACTCCTCAGACCTTACCAACTCCTATTTTTTTAATCCCTCATTCCGCTCCAGCCATGTGCTTTCCGTGTCTTTTAGATGTGCCATTCTCTTGCCTCCTGGCTATTTTGAGCCTCCATGTAGAAATTTTTCCCCTGTGTAGGGGATAATTCCCTTAACTCCTTTAAATCTTCACCAAATGTTATCTTCTCCATGGGGCTTAGAGTGACCACCTGTTTAAACTGTAGTCCTTCTCCTTACCCATTTACCTGGTTCTGTTTTTTTTTTTTACATAGTATTTTAAATTATCTATCAAATTATATAATTTATATTTATTTATTGTCCACCTCTCTCATCAGAATGTGAATTCCAGCAGAGTAGGGATCTGTGTCTCTGTTTTCACTAATGTGACCCAAGCACAGAGAACAGTGCCTGGAATATTGAGGGAACTCAATGAATATTTGTTAAATAAATGAGTGAATTAAGGCTATGATTTTGCTGTGAGAAATATTGGCTGCAGCTCATAAAATTTTATATCCAGCATGCTCATTGTACTTAGTTTCTAACTAGTTTTCTGGGATTTGTAATCTATTTCTGAGTGGAGAGAGATGACTGGTTAGGGAGGCTGTCATAGCTGCATAGCGAGGGAGAGGTGTCTGGGGAGAGATACCCTCCTTACTTCCGAGTCAGAGTCTAAGGCAGAGAACGGGACACCTGCCAGATATGTAGCTGAAAAGGGATGTGTCTGAGTCGAGGAAGTGGTGGAATTATGAAGCAACTTCCCTCCATTTTAAATAAAATCTATTAATGGAGTGAAGTGAGGGTGTTATAAGCAGAAGCATGGGTATATTTCTGCCTTTTCATCACAGTGGGTACTTTTCAGATTCTGGCAGTAATTTGTGTTTTCAGCAGCCTTGGTTTCTGAAGGTAATATGAATATTTACTCCTACGTCTTCAGTGGCACTTCAGTGAGAAATTGGGAGAAGTAGCACCAGGAACTTAGGTACCATTTTAAATCAGGAATCTGTTAAGGTATAAGTTCTTGGAAGCCTTTGTCCAGAATGTTGGTTGACCATTTCTCAATCCTAAAGGGTTCTTCTTTCTGTTGGTAATTGAAATGATTCTTCCTAAACACAATGGGATCTATTTTAGATTCTAGAATCTTGCTCTCTCATATTAAGCCCTATTTATTAAATGTCCTGAGAAATAGCCTAGAACTAAGTTTGTTCCACTGCTGTAGAAGTGGCAGTGCTGTAGACTGTAATTGCTGAAAGAAGGGTTAGCTATGGAACTGCTGACTTTGCCCTTTCAGAAGGCTTCCTTCTGGAATTTTTAAACAATGGCATCAAACCTAATTGATAAGAAAGATGCTAATTATTTTTTACTTTTGATCACATATCGAGATGAGAAGAATTTGATTTATTAATGGAAAGTGCTTGTTCCCTTATGAAAAATTTGAGCTTTCATTATGGCTTTATGAATCCATGAACATGGGAGTCTTTGGAGATGCTACTTGTGTGCTTTTTCAAGGAATGATCTTAAGTGGATTGTTCCTTTTTACTTTTTAATCAGAGATTCTTGTATAAAATTTTTCTTACCCAGGTCATTTAAGAGGAAAGACCAAATTACTTAAAACAAAATTACATTTTTATTAAAACATTGCAGGTTATGACTTCCTAGTTTGTTTCAGTCTCATTTGTAAGAAGAACATTTGGTGATGGTGAAATTTACGTCAGGCAGATTCTCCCCTAAGCAGTTGCTGGACTACCTCCCTATACCCCCACCCCTCTCTGCCAAAAACATGGCCAGGATATTTCTGGGGATGATGAGTTGAAGGGAAACAAGGGGGATATTTTAAAAGTTTGACTCAAGAATATAAAATATAAAATTGTCACTCTTAGTGGAATTATTCTCATTTTTTTTCTAAGCAAACATGCTGATTGCATGTTGGCCCACTTTACCAAGCAAGGTATTAATTTTCTTCCTAGCAGAGGAAAGAGCTCAGTTCGCTGTGTTCTCTTTCCTTTTACAACAGTTATAACAACATTTGATTCGTGATATTTTAGTTGTAGGTTGTTGATTTAAAAATACACTTAGAAGGTGTGGAGCACAGAGGGATACAGGGCATGGTTTTGTGTATTGACCTGTCAACCCTGGTTAACTAGGGTGTCACAAAGCAAGTTTTAAACTCAAATACAGTAAATTATCCAGGTGGGATTCTGGCCACCTGTGATGAGTTATGGATTTGGATTTGGATCATTCTTGCCCTAGCGTGGTAACAGGGGAGTGTATTTATGTATTATGAAATGTAAGACCTTTTCAAATAGTATTATGGTCATGTGTCACTCGTGGATGGGGATACATTCTGAGAAGCATGTCATTAAGCAATTTTGTCATTTTGCAAACATCATATAGTGTACTTCTACAAACTTAAATGGTGTAGCTTACTACATACCTAAGCTATATGGTATAGCCTATTGCTACTGGGCTACAAACCTGTATAGCTTGTTACTGTACTGAATACTGTAAGCAGTTGCAACATAATCATAAGTATTTTTACATCTAAATATATCTAAACACAGAAAAGGTACAGCAAAAATATGGTATTATAATCTTTTATAATATATAATTATAATATATGTGGTCTGTGGTTGGTTGAAACATTATATAGCACTGACTGTATCTTAAATGGTCAATAATTTTTGCTTAAAGAATCTTACTAGTTGATGGCTTCAAAGATTAGGGTCCTTCTATAGGCCACAGCCATCACTTTGTTTCTCTTTGCATGTTCTTTTCTTTTTGAGAATGCTTAAGATTATTATTTCCTTATTTTTCAGCTAATTCTGCCTTGTTCTTAATGAAATATTATTTCATTTTAAAGAAATAGTGGTGTTTCTGGCCATATCATTTTTCTGTTTTTTTTTTAATTTTTAAATTTCTGCCAATTTTGTTCAATTGATATCTTAAGGACAAAGTGATACTGTATACTTTTTTAAAAAAAAAAACAAATTTTTTTGCTCAGAAAGTTTAAAAGATGAGTTTATGATTTTTTCTAATTGTAAGTATTGTTTACAAATTTGTGCTTTAATAAAAATTACTTAATACATGTGAGATTTAAACTTAAAGAACATATGCATCTTTTATCCTTCTCCTTACATTTTTGATTTTTAAAATGATCATAAATATTGGATATGCCTATGACTTATTGTCAAATAAAAGCCTCCTTCCCCCAAAGAATAAGATGCCTGATGGTTCACTTGCTTCAGCTGCCATCTGAGCTTTAATGGTTCTATTATCAACATATGTGAGTGCTCAAACTATGGATACTAAAAGGCCCTGTCCTTTGTACCTTCATGCTGAAAAAGATAATGTCTTTTCAAAATAGTATTAACTTCCAAGAGACACTTCTTTGACTTCTAAAACTTCTTAGATGGGCTGCCTGTACTGCAGGTGTGTGATATTATAACATTTCTGCTTTCTTTTGGTCAGCTAGCTGGTCTGTCTAGCCTTATATTTCTTTCTGTGTCTATTGAATGAGATAATATGAGGCAAAAAGATAATATTGAATGAGATAATATGAGGCATCATATGTGAGTTTCCATTTTCACTTTTTAAAATGCAAATATTTATTGTGTACCAACTCTGCAGGAGGCACTATGATATGTGCCAGGGATTCAAAGATGAAATAGGTGTAATCTCTGATGTCGATGATATTCACTCATTTATTCATTGAGCAAATATTTTTTGAGTGCCTCTTATGTAACAGTAATAAAACAGACAAATAATTGAGCTGGCATTCCTGGTTGTGGAGATACACACAAACTAGATAATAAGTTAAAATCTGTATACATATACGAACATTTGTGTGTGTGTGTGTGTATGTGTGAAGATGTACACATAAATTAGATTATAGTAATAAGGGGAAAAAAAGAGAAACCAGTGGAGGGAGCTAGGAAAGGGGTGGGGAGGCAATGATAGATTGAAAATTTAGATAAGGTGGTCAGGGAAGGGAGGGAGGATCTCACTGAAGTGATATTTAAGACTTGGAGGAAGTAGATAAAATCTTTCTTGCCTAGTGGAAGTGGCAGGCATATAGGTAATCTAATTTTCTTGGGGGCAGGAGAGCAGAGAGATGTAGAAATAGAGTATGCTGGAGCCCAGAGTAGATTCACTTAACCACATTCCAAGGTTCCAGCAAGCCTCTCTAGAAGAAAAGACTCCTGAGTGGAATCTCAAAGGAAGAGGGAGAGCACAGAGGCAAGGAAATGAAAAGATAGCTGCTTGGGTGTTCCCACTGAGCGTTTATTGAGGCTGGAGTTGCAGTTGAATTTGGAAGGTGCTTGGGGTCAGTTTGTGAAGTCCCTGTTACACCATGCTAAGGGAACTTTGATTTGATTCTATAGACACTGAAGGCCTTTAAGTTGGGGACTGACAGAGTCAGGTCTGCATTTCAAATAGATCAGGGGTCCCTAACCCCTGATCTAAGGTTCTTGCTGGTCCATGGCCTCTTAGGACCTAGGTCACACAGCAGGAGGTAAGCGACGAGCAAACGAGCATTACCACCTGAGCTCTGCCTCCTGTCAGATCAGTGGCATTAGATTATCATAGAAGCGTGAACCCTATTATGAACTGCGCATACTAGGGATCTAGGTTGTGTGCTTATGAGAATCTAATCCTGCCCCTACCCCCAGTCCATGGAAAAATTGTCTTCCATGAAACTGGTCCCTGGTGCCAAAAAGGTTGGGGACTGTTGAAATAGATCATTTGGCAGAGGGGTGGAGGCTGATTTAAGGGGACCATACAATGTAGTGGAGAAGGGTTTGGAGACTATTCCAATGGTTCTGGTGAGAGATATTGACCTTAGTTAGGAAGTGGTGTGCACAGGGAGGAGAACATAGTGGCCAGGATAGATTTAGGAAGAAAAGTCAGCAGAACTTGGTGGTTGCATGTAAGGGATGAAGATGTAGAAGAGTCAAGTGTGTTTTAAACTTATAGTGAAAAATACATTTATATCACAACCTGGTACACATGCTACCAACACACACATAACTAGCTGATCATAGAATATGTTGCTGAAACAAAGTTGCATGAAACAATATTTTACCTTACTGTAGCATACTCTGATATTTTCTCTTCCATTCTATTTCAATTTCTGAAAAATGCTATTCTATTTCAATTTCTGCAAAATGACTCTGCATTGATTCCACTAATGGGTCAAGACCCACGGTCTGAAAGTCACCTGCACAGGCTTCTCCAGGTTATCCTGCTATGGACAGGATGTTTTTTCCTCCTTAGATTTCTTTGTGGTCCAGTGTATCCAGACATCTTTCGCTCAGTGGAGGGGAGAGAGGAGGAGGGCAGTAAAAAGTATTGTTTCCAAGTTCAGTGCACTATAGAAACATTTGAGGCAAAATTGTGCTGACCAGTTGGTGAGCCAACTGATGGCCACATGGTGAGACAGTTAAAGAGCTGCACACAAGGATGCATCACGACACCTCTGCCAAGAGGATGGTTATTTGTGTTGCAGATGTCATTTATGTGGATTTTTTGGAGGGAGGGGAGAGGGATATCGTTTTTTTTTTTCTACTCCCTTTGCTGCCAGAGTGCCTATTCTCATTAGAATACAGAGTTGGTAGAGTTTTGGGCGCCGGAAGGACCTCAGAGGTCATGAGTCCACAGGTCCCTGGTCCAAAACTAGTGACTACTTGGTGTTGCCTGTGGTCATGGGTCACTGCCAACTCCTTGCGACTCACTTGGATCACTCTTTATAATGTTGCAGTGGAAAGCCCCCTGCAGCTGTGTTGTTTGCTTCTGGAACTCTGGGTTGGGTTCATGTTGAAAACCATTGTTGGTTTTCTCTGATCAAATAACTGAGGTTTTTAAGCTCTAAAATGGGGGATAATACCATATACTTGGTTTGATCGTTTCATGAGGATTAAATGAGACAACATGCAGAAAGTATAGTGTCTGAGGCACAGGAAACATTTAAAATAAATGGCTACTGTTATTTTCTTCCTGTAACTAAAATATTATGGACATTGGCCTACTTTGCTCATTTTAATTTGCACTAGGAAAGATGTGGAGTCTTTCTCACTTTCATATATAGAATGAGCTAAAATTAAAGTTCTTCTGTTGGTGTGTGCTGAAATTTTTAACAGTATAGAAATTTCCATGGAAAATAAAAATGCATTTGAATTCAGGAAGAAGGATACTAAAATACATCCAAGTTGAGATGGTTCCGTAGGTAGCTTCTTAAGGACCTCAGTTTTGAATTTGCTTAGGGTGAACAAAGCTATTCAACAGTGCTGGCTTTATGCCCGTGAATGACATATACATATCTGTAATATGGAATACTTTAATTTACTTTTGCTATAGTCCTTTGCATCGTAGGTCTACAGTGCATGTCTAATGACTAAAAAAATTTTAGACATGAGATTTATTTGAATGATGGAAATGTCATGACTAAGAGATTGATTTCTTCTGACTAGTGCAAGTTAGAGTTTAGCTCAAATCATTAGTAGAAGTCTATGGAAAAAGGTAACAAACAAAGGACACCTTCATTGGAGGAATTTTATTGGGACCAGTTTTTATGTTCCCTTTAAGTCAAATGTGGAAGACAAGATGAAGGAATGTTATTTTCCTTTGGAAAACATGGCAAAATCTCCTTAATAGAAGTCATGATGGCTTTCTTTATACCAGTAGGTGGTATGTATAAGTTTCTAAGGAAATAACACCAAAAGTCTGTCCCTTCTGTTTGGCTCCCGTGGAGGGTATAGAGGCTTACACTGAGGGGAGGAAGGAGAGAAGATTGTTGAATGCTGTTTGGTTCTTGGGTTCCTTGGGTACCATCAGCTTTTTGATAATTTTTCTCTGTTTTGTAAACAAAATACTGTATTCTCAGGGAAGTTAAAGCAAAACCACCTAATATTGAGCTCTTAAATTTGCATTTTAGAAAAGGGAAAGAAGTGCAACAGCACTTAATTGACCCATTTGAAAGGAAGGATAAGATAAGTGTGTGTTTTATGTCAGTGAATGCAATGGTTATGCAATTAGGAATACTTAGGTATGAATTTGGTACTGTGATTTGAGTGAGAATAGTATAGCGTTTATTAATGCTCGTTTGAAAAGGGATATCTGTTAAATGATGGAGCACATTAGAAATCAGGTATTGGGGGGTATATGTGTTAATATGAACATTTACATTACAAATGAAATATCTGAACAGGCTTTGTTAGATAAATGAGGCTGTTGATTAGCTTTATGCCTTGAAATTCTATATGTTTAAACAGCTTGGTACTTGTTTTGCTTCTGTTCAGCAGTGTGCCCACACATTTGGTCTGACTACAGCATTCTTTTTTCATAATAAAATGTGTATTAACTATGCAGGCCCCTCATAGAGCAGTGTTTTAATCATTCTCTATTGATTTATACATCACATCAATGCTGCATATTGAGGGCCTCTTATTCTAAGTCTGCTTTACTGGGATTCTCATTCTGTCTACCTGATTTGCATAATGTTCTGGGACCCTTTTAATTTTTCCCCCCACTGTGGGAAGCCGTCATGATTAGGAAGGCACAAAAGATGAGACGTATCGTTGCTTTCTCTCAGCTTTCTGAGGTGCATAGGAGAAATAATGGGCTTAGAGAAATATTGTCATTGTCCATAACTGATAATAGGTATCAGAACTTATTTAAAATTAATAAATGCTGAGTTTCAAGCTTTGGCATGAGCCTGAATGATTTATTGCAAGCCACGGATGCCAAGAGAATGTTTTGCATTTACCAAAGCAGTAGGGTAATGACAAGAGGATTGTCAGGGAGCAGCCTCATGAACAGTGGTTGTTCTTTGAACCTAGGGTTGTTTCTACAAGCTGGCCAATACGAACGGGAATATTTTATTTTTTTTCTTTTGTCTTAATGTTAATTTTAGAGAGAGGAAGTATAGATCTGGTGGATGTGGATGAAGGATGCCTACATGGGCTTGAATAAATAAATCAAATCCCCTGACCTCTGCCTGCAACTTAGAATCTCATTTGGATTGAAAGACTAGAGCTAGATTTTGCACATGAAGAAAACTCTGCTCACTTCATTATTATTCATGGTGAAATCCCCAAATCTCCTCCCTGAAGAGGTGTATTCTTCCCAGCAAATTAAAAACATCCTCTTTTTTTAGAGGCCAAATGATGATGGTGTCAACTACTGATGAAGATGAATAGGTAATTCTTTTCTCAATTTATACATTTCCCCCCCCAACCCCCTCTACTGTTCAGGATGGGATTTACTCATTTAAACCAAGATCCAATATTTCATTTACTCCACTCTCGGTAGGTTGTTCGCATTGTGTAAATCTCCTGGTCAGGTAATGGAGGAAAATGTTTGAAAATGTGATAGCTCATTATAAGGGCATTTGACATAAGCATATTTGCTGATGACAGATTGCCGATCAGTGGTAATTTAAACGGATTCTGAGCAGTAGTTAAGGTAGAACATTTTCCTCAAATTAATCAGTTAAGATCAGGATAGCTTAAATTACAAACATCTTTAAAAGTCTGTAAGGAAAATGTAGATTTTGGAAGCGGATCATCCTGTGAATATACATACATACCCCTTATGCTTACCTACTGTGTGTGTGTGTGTGTGTGTGTGTGTGTGTTTCTCAATTCAATTATGAGAGAAAATGTTGGTTGACAACATGCCATTTTGCTTTATGGATCCACATATACCAACCCCTCCCCCCCCAAAAAAATAGGGAAAAGAGTACTTTACACAAATGTTGGAAAATGAGAAACTGGGACTAGAATGGGAGAGTTGGCTTTTAAAGTTGTCTAGATATTGGCAATAGAAATAGATGTCAAGTCCTACCTAAGTAGGTATTGGAACTTTAATCAAGTATGTCTTTACCAGTTTAACCTAGTTATACATACTATATAAAATAAGCATTAACCCACCTCTGAAAATTATTTCAGTTTTTGTTTATGAAAAAACTTAGATGGGCCACAGGTGAGTAATTGTTGTTTAGAGGCATTTTGGAGCTCCCATAGGGATACACAACTGAATAATAACACTTCAGTTTAATCACGACATGCTGTATGATAAAGTAGCATTGGGTGCAGCTTAGCAATATCCAAAGATCAGAACATCTGTTATCTGCAGAGACACTGGGGTATATCTATCAGACGTTTGCATATAGAACAAGGTGTTTCAGTTAATGTGTCATGATAGTTTAATTACATCACCTTTCTTGGGAGTTGGCTTGATTCTAGGTTCAAGAGCATCCCATGAGATGGCAACCTATCAGTTTTTCTTTCTTCACCAGCCTTCACTTATGCTATTGCTTAGTTAGGTTATATCTGCTTATTTCTAAAACATACATATAGAAAAAGAAGAAAATAGGTGCCCATCATTGTATTCAGCTTTTCTATGGCATTTAATCTTGGTTTTGAAAACCACTTTGTCTTTTTTCTCTTCCAACTTTTTTTTTTGTTGTTAACAAAAGGCAGTCTTTTCCTCTGGCTTATAGTCTTCTAGCTATCCTCCCTCCTTAAATAGTGGTGGTCTCACCTTTGTCTCCACTCTCATTTCTCTTGTGGTTTCTATATTGCAACTCCCAAACGGATTGCTTCTGCTTGATTTCTCTCCTCTTCCTCTTAGCTGGATTTTCACCTGCTTTCTTGATAAATCCATTAGGGTGTCCCAGAGGCAACCTGAATTTAACATGTGCAAGAACAAATTTCCTGTCTTTCCTCCTCAAGGCCAAGCCACCCTTGCTCCCCACAAGTAAGAACCCCATGGAGATCTGTGACTCTGTCCTCCACCTTCCCTTCAGGTAGGCAGAAAGACTGTTCACTTTACTTTCCAAGTATCTGCCCAAGTGTTCTCCCTTCCTGTGATACCAGTCCCATGCACGCCCTTATGTCTCAACAGCTTCCTCACTGGCCTCTTTTCCTGACTCATCTCCTCTATCCAGTTCATTTCCTAGACTACTGCTTGTGTGGTCTTTCTGAGGCATGGGCCTAATTTGTACTATTTCTTAGCTTTACAGTGTCCGGTTTCCTATTGACCTTCAGTTACTGCTAGTCATTGTCAGCACTGGTTAGAAGACTAGTTCACAAACTAGTCCCAACTTCCTCTTCTGGCAGACTCTCCTTCCTACTGCCCTTTCTTCTACCTTCTCCATCTCTCCCCCCAAGCCTCATTTTCTGGCCCCATTCATCATTTCTTCTACATACCACCCACTTTTCAGGCTTCCCCAGTTTGCCTACGCTGTTGCCTCTGATAGAAAAGCTTTTCTTAACATTGCCTCTTCTTCCTGGAAGCCTCTGCTGACCCAGGCAGAACCACTTGCTGCACCTTGTGTGTTCCTCTAGCACTTTGGACACACCTCTCTCCTAGTACTGAGCACTTTGTGCTGTACTTATTTGCTTACGAAGCTGGCTTCTGACTGGCTTCTTAAGGGCAAGGACAATGCTTTGTGAACTTTATACATCTGGTGCCTGCGATATGTAGGCAATCAACATTTGTTCTTTGAATAAAAAACTGAACAGATGCATACTGCATCTGCAGATGCTTAGCATCTGGACGTGTTGGGGATTGGGGACAGAGATTGTCCCTTTTTCCACTTGAGCCTTGGTCTGTTCTAGCTCATGAGGAAAACAAGTAGATCGGATGGGACCCATGTGGTTGTGGAGTGGGTTGATCCGCTTGCTTCTGTCTCTTGCTCAGCTGCACCTTTCCTTTAGCTTTCTTCTCAGTATTTCGCCGTTCGATCTCTAAAGCTCTGCTTGTTTTGGAAGATATGAGAATTATTTTTTCTGGTCCAATTTGAAAGTCCTGCTGTTTTCTCTGTCTGCACCCCACTCCCCCTTTTTCTTAGCATCATAATCCAGGTCTTCCCTTCATTGTGTTTGTTTTTTATGCTTCAACTTCCATGGCTGGCCTTCCAACTCCGAGTCTCGTTCCAAGGCCACATTCTCCAGAGCTACCAGGCAAATCTGCCCCAACCTTTGCTTTAAACAAAAATGGGTTCCTTTTGCCTATCAAATACAGGCATTACATGTAAGACTTTTCACTAAACAACCCTTCCAATTGTCCTGCCTCTGTCTCCCTGTCTCCTCCCTCCAACTCTTCTCTCTCTTCCTCTGACTATTCCTCTCCTGCTCCCTCTAACTTTTTCCGTTTCCCCTCCCTCTTCCCCCCCCACCACACACATGCACAGAGTTTTCTAATCCTATTTTTACAAATATGGTTTCCTTTCTTCAGATAGATAATTTACCAATTCCTACCACAGAAATTCATCTTATAGATATCTTTCATTCTGTGAGTTGGAACCCATGAATGGGTCATAAAATTGGCTTAATGGGTCATTAAGCAAGGGAGTCACCCAGGCTGGAGTGCAGTGGCGCGATCTCGGCTCACTGCAACCTCCGCCTCTCAGGTTCAAGCGATTCTCCTGCCTCAGCCTTCCAAGTAGTGGGGATTACAGGCGCCCACCACCACGCCCAGATAAGTTTTTGTATTTTTAGTAGAGATGGGGTTTCGCTATGTTGGTCAGGCTGGTCTCGAACTCCTGACCTCAGGTGAGCCACCCACCTCGGCCTCCCAAAGTGCTGGGATTACAGGCATGAGCCACTGCGCCCAGCCAACTTGTGTTTTTTTAAAAGTGAAATTATAATAGAAGATATCAGAAAATGTACATTGTAGTATGGCTAAATTATTGCTTTGTGAAATGTTTACTTAGTATCCAGTATCCAGTATATGCCTACTGGATAATAATCGAAAATGTCTTAGTATGGTTCGCAGTTAAATAGTTTTGAAAGTTACTGACATACAGTAATAGAAAACCATTAATTTCTTCAATATTTAACTAAAAGCTTACTTCCTTCATGAACCCTTTTGTGACGAGATAATAGGCTGTACATATCCCTGTTATCTAAGCTTTTCTGTTACCTTGCTTTTTACCAAATTTTAAACAATTTTATGGCTCAAACTTTGCTTTTCTCCTTCTATACTATGTCACCTCTGCATTTTAAATGAAAAGTTGTTACTCTGTGACCTTGTATTATCTGCATATTTTGTAATTCTCCCATAGTTACTGTGTGAGGCTTCTAAAACTCCCAAATTAGATTGCAGACTTTTGGGGGGCTTTTAGAGACTTGTGGGCACCAAGTCAGATAATAGATACTAGGAACTTGGTGCATACTGTTATTGGCTGGCAAGGAAGAATAATCCATGGAACTTCCACTGGTTTGGAAGCTCCTGAACTTGAATATCAGATGGAGTCCAGGGTATCATAGGCTATATTGTGTAATGTGGGCCATTCATCCATTGCACTCAAAATTCTTAATCTTAACTGTTTTCTACCTCATTTGCATCAATTTACCTTCTTTTATAAATAGAAGAACTTAGCTGAGAATGATGTATCTGTGAATCTGTGTACTTTCTGTTCAAGACTAAGTAACTTCTTAATGTTTTCTGGGCTCTCACTTTATAGAGTATTGCTGTCCAATAGAGCTTTCCGAGATGATAGAAATGTTCTATATTCTGCAGTGTCCAGTATGGTAGCCATTAGCCATATATGGCTTTTGAGCTCTGAAAACAGGCTAGTGCAACTGTGGAACTGAATTTTTAGTTTAAATTAACTCTACATAGCTACATGTGGTTAGTGGCCACTGTATTGGACGGCACAGTGTTGGAAGCTTGAAAACACATCAATTTGTATTTCTTTTTCTCCTATTTTCTAGCTGTCAGGACTCTCCCCACCCCTTGCAGTGTTGTTCTTTCTCTTTGTTCTAGTTATTCCTTAATTCTTCCACTGGACACCTGTTAGCGTTCCACGCTCCACCCTTAAGAATATCCTCTGACCTGTATCCAAGAGCCTGTCTTAGAAGACACTGCAGAAACTATGAGAGGAGATTTTATTTTTATATTTTTTAAATCCTTGGTGCCTAAATCACTTGTCATTCCTGTTTTCTTTCTGACAGCATAAATGCAGTTTATGTAGAGAAACTGAGCTTTTTTAAAAAGGGAAACATACAGGTGAATCTTTTTTTCTGCCAGTCTTATAGCCCCAAATTATTTAAACCATTGAAACTAATAAGAAGTGCTCAGCTTGCTATCTTGGAACTACAGAAAATGTTTTATATTCAGAATTAATCATAGAAAATAATCATACTCAGTATAAGGATGAGGTTAAAAATGTAGATCTCACAAATTTACGTTTCATGCAGATTTCATTTTAGTTCAATTACTATTGCTTGTAAAAAGTGATACGAGAAATAATAGTAAATGTTAATTTTATATGTTACTTTTATATGAACATATGTATTTTGTCCTCTGTGATATTTGGTATACAATAAGATGGAAGGTGGTGTTTTCCGCTACTTGGAAGAGAGGCTAGGCTAATATCTAATGTTATATATTGTATGATACTTGCTTATTCAATGAAATCTTGTATTTTTTTCTCCTGGTAGAGCAAGATATACTTATCCTAGGATCCATGCACTTTGACAATTTATGGATAACCTAAATTTGTTGGCAAAACTTTGTTTTTATCTGAATATGTTTTTATATGTATATTTGGAGAGAAGTATAGGATTTACAAAGGGATCTGCGACTCTTAAAGGTTAAAAGTCACTTGTTAGGTTGAGAGATTCTTGACTGTAGGAGCTATGTTTATCACTGTACCCCCACCGCCATTCGTGGTGTAATGTCATAACACAGAGTAATTACTGGAGAAATGCTTTTGAAAGGGAATTGGAAACCATTTCTTTCACAGGTGACACACTGCCTTTCTTTTTAAGCAGAAGGAATCTATGAAGACCTTTATTGTTTCATGCTTCTGATGTTAGGTTTCCATTATTGCTACAAGATAGGGTGATATGGAACATTTAATCTTAGAGCAAATAGCTGTGGGATTTGGGGGATCTGGAGAAGTTATTTTTCCCATTTCTATCACTTGTTTTCAGATATCCTGTTTCAAAGCTGACTCCATGGCAGACCCTAGCACCATCTTGTTTGTTTTAACCTTACCTGCATACCATTGATCCTTCCTTTCCATCCTTATTCATAAACATTGTTACAGAAGTTAAACCAAACCTTGGGCTGCTTAATAATGGTCTCCCTGCTACCACTTATACTCCAACTAAGAAAGAGGCAAAAGATGCAGAATGCCAGGAGATGGAGAATACTTTGGCAACCATGTAGTGTGGGAATTTTTTTTTTGGTCCTTGTATGTGTGTGCCTTGCCTTATATGTGCCTCTTAGCCTGCTGACACACACACACACACAACTGGAGCTGTAGGTTGGCTCTGGGTCAGTCACTGAATTACTATTTAATAAAATAGCAAATTACCCAGAGAATGAAATGCAAGTTCTTGGGCAGGGAAGAAAGGTAGCAGCAATGATTCAGCTGCTGAAGCTGGCAATGGGTCAGTGTAAGGGAAAGTGATTCCTACTAGGGCTATTTTACTAAGTTCTTTAAGTCTTTTTTTAGACAAAGGTAGAGTATGAGGACATAAGGATTAATGTAGTTTTTCTGCAGTCCTGCATTCAGGTACAGTTAACAGTGGTCTATTCTTTTCTTTGCTCTTTTGCAGTTCTTCAAGAGTTTGAGTTATGAAGTGTGAAGCCTAGAGATGGTGTTATACACAGAGATGAAACTGGTTTTCACAGGTGATAGATGGAAGGCTGTTTTCAAAAGATCAAGGTAGCAATGAAGGGTTCTACTCTTGTACACTTACATATGATGGATAGGAAAACCTAGGGTTAGGAACCAGAGAATGCTGTACTTGGTTGAACGTATTTGCGTCCCCTCTGTAATATCTGAGTCATGTGGGTTGGTGTATAGTCCATTCTGTAAAGTCACTATGCACACATAATTTGTATAACATATGCATACACTCAGGCCGGAGGACATTTGATATAGCAGTTACCTTTTCCTGTGTAAGAAATTATCCCCAAAATTGAGTAGCTTAAAAAAAAGTTTTATCCCAGTTTTTTGAGTTAGGAATTCAGGAGTAGCTTAGCTGGTTGGGTGGCTCTGGGTAATTCAGGAAGGTGCAGCCAGGACTGCAGTCCTCTGATGGTTTGACTGGGGCTGGAGGATCCACTTCCAAGACAGTTCCTTTATGTTGCTGGCACATTGGTGTAGGCTGTTGTCAGGAAGCCTCAGTTCCTCACCATGTGGACCTGTCCATTGGGCTGCTGAGTGTCCTTGTGTTGTCCTTATCAATGAGAGAAAATGCAAAGAGGAAGCCACAATGCCTCTTACAGTGGAGCCTCAGAAATTACACACCAGTATTTATGTTGTGTTTTGTTTTTCAAAAGTAAGCCACTAAGTACAGCCTGCACTCAAGGGGAGGGTACTACCTCTTGAAAAGAGGCATACCAAGGAATTTGTCTGCCTATTATAAGATCACCACGCCTGGGCAGCTGAAAGTCCCTCCTTGGCCTCGTATCTCTCCATGTACTTTGATCCCTTCTGTCTTCTACTTCTGGATTCTTTCTATGTCTAGGGTACGTACTGAAGAGGCTGCTTCATCCTTTGAGGTCCTGTGCTTTTATGGAAGGAGCTTTAGGCTCATTAGAGGTTTCTGAGTGATACCTCTACAAGACAAGCCTTTCTTTTGCTAATATTGATCACTCCTTACAGCTTAATTTTCAAGTCACTCTCTTGACTTTGATCAATCAGAGAATTCCTTAGGACCGCTTGAGGCAGATATGAAAAGAAGGGAGTGAGGCTGATTAGGAAAGAAAAAACCAAAAAGTCCTGCCTGTACCCTGACCTGCCATTTGGATTCTTCAAGAACATAGTTTTTGACTTAGTACCAGGAAGGACATGTGAGTTGTTCCAAATTAGAACGGGGTGCATTGTGAGCAAATAGGTCCCCTCGGAACTCATTATGCTGGATGAGCTGTGCAAAGAGAGCTGACAAATTCAGCCACAGATTTTTTACTGAATGCCTACCCTATCAGTTGGGAAGGGTGATGACAACCCGTGACATAAAGCACAAAAGTTTCTTACTTACTTATGCTTTATATACATTGTGGGTTGACTGAGGCTCTACCTGGCAGTGTCCTCACTCTGGGATAGGCTGACAGAGCAGCCCCCACTTGGAGCAAGCAGTCACTGAAGCAGAGCTAGGTAAGAGTGTTCTGGAGGATCTCACACCCATAATTTAGTGTTTTAGCCTGGAAAGGACACACCCTGCCTTTTCTCACACTCACTGGTCAGACTTTGTCACCTAGCCCTGTCCAACCACAAGGAGCTAGAGAGTACAATATTATTGTATGCCCAGAAGGTGGAGAGCCCAAAAGAGTCTACTTGGCACTGTTGGCTTTCATACCTGCTATGTGCCTGGCCCCTCTTCTAGCCTCTGGGGATTCATCAGGGAGCAAAACAGACCCTGCCTTCATGAAACTTATGTTCTAATGGGGGAGGGAGACAATAAGCCAGCAAGTAAAATGTGCAGTGTGTTAGATGCTAGGTACGGTGGAGGAGAATATAGCAGGAGCAGGTGAAGAATGGGTTCTGTGTTGCAAACATGTTTAATGGAGGCCAGCGTAGGTGGTTACAATGCCCTCCTCCCGGTTGAAAGTGCTCCGACGCAGGTCTGCTTTCTCAGATCTTGACTGTGCTGAATACTCAGCTGCTGCCAGGCCTTTTGCACAGTGAACCACACCATACTTTTAGGCTGTTCATAAATCCCTTTCTTCTTCTTTGAACTTTTATTTCTAACTTAAGTACCATTGTTGTTTAAATTTTTGTTATGAGATATTGTGACTACATAAGACCGAATTGTAAGAAACCTTAGACGATTTTTAGTCAATTACTTCCCTCTTTTAGAGCAGTTATTGAAGTCTTAAATTATTGATACCTTCATTGCCATTTTCCTATAGATCTTTTTTTTTTGCTTAATTAGCTACCGTGATGAAGAGTGCTTTTTTATCAAGCAAAAAAGGCCGTCACTTAAATGCATTTGTGTGATTTATGTAACAGTCATTCCTAAGTTTTCAAAAGTAATTTTTTAGAGTTGAATTTCCTGCTTTTTGCTATATTCTCATTCATTGTGAAAATGGGGAAATGGCACATAGTTCTCATTTTTAGTGAAATATCATTTATGTAACATAAAGTGTAAAATTATGTTACACTTCCTTCCTCAGAGGACACCCAGTTGTTTAGTCGCATCTTTCTTCGGTTGTGGGGGCAGCAGTCATTCTTGTTTAGTTTCCTTGACCTCTGTATTTCCTGGGGCAGGAATTCTTGGGAGAAAAAGAGGAGATGAGTAACGCTGGTTTGCCTTAATCACAAAGGGTGGTAGAGAATGACTGGGGCCCTTCTTGACCTTGCTCCAAGGAATTTTTAGAAATAGCCAGCCCTCCTCTCTTTTCACATATACAGAGGCATTTCGACTTTATTTCAGTCTTCTCTTCACTCCCCCTCAACAGCACATCTCTCAACGCCCTGGGGTAGTTGTCATCTAATAACGTCAAGTATAAGTAGATGTTTATTCCTATGACACGTATACCAGATGTTAAATATGTCAAGCCTTTTGCTCAGTGTTGGGGGCCACACACAAGACATCGGGATTCAGAGCAGGCAGCGACCTATTAAGGAAGAATGGGATTACGTTTTCCCATGGCAAATGCTAAAACAGAAGAATCAGCTAAGCATTTTTGTACATGTTTTTTTTTTTTTCTGCCAAGCAGGATGTTATTTTCCATCACTCTTGTTTTTTTTTTTTTTTTCCATCCTGCTTTTTGTAGGTGACATTTATTGAGGAAAACTTCCTCTCCAAGACATGCTGCTGTTGAAGTTTGTTGTGAATGATTTTTAGGTTTCTTAGTAGTATTATGTTTAGGGCTATACCAGGGAATTAATCCATATCCTTTGTCTTGGGAATGTTGGGAGGTAGTGAGAAGTCACCAAGAAGCATAACTGCCTGAGGGCTGCTAGGCCTGTGGGAGGAACTGAGTGTGGATGTGGGTGGGTGGCTGCTGGAGGACTCATCAGTTGTGCCCTGCATAAAGTTGAAACCCTAAATAAAGTCGAAAGGCCATCTCATCACATGAGGAAAGCATTAGAGGCTGATGTAAACTCTTAAAAGAGACAGAGGAGGCTGGTGGAAGGCAGCAGAGAACATGTTGTGAGGCAGGAAAGATTAGGAAGTTGCTGTATGTCTTGGCTCAGAACATTGGCTGATGATTGATCTTGAGGAACACAGTGAAAACGTGCTCTCTCTTAAATTTAAATTACGTTTGCTGTGGAGACTCCTCAAGCAATTCCTGCTTGTGGAATGCACAGGTCCACATGGAAAATGCTGTATTTTTCTACCTTCATATTCTCATTAACCATCATCTCCCAGAAAGAAGGTCCACGGAGAGCTTGTTACATCTGTGCTTGGCTCACAGAAGGCTTGCAAATGTTCGTTCCATTTCTCCTTTCTTCTCTCCTATCCATCAGTCTTCCATAGCTTGGCTATTTGTTTTGGAGGTGATCTTAGGAGGCTTACATAAATGTGGAGGTGGAGGAAGTAGAGAAATTCAGTGAGAACATGATTCAAAAAAGCAGAGTAGAAAAGGAAGCAGGCCCAGTGGAGCCTCTTCCACCTGTGCAACTTGGATCAGGTACAGTCGTCGCTCAAGCTGTTTGTTGGTCTGTGGCTGGGTGACAGTGCTGGTGCTGCCTGCAGGAATATGGAATGGAAAACAGTTCGGGAACAGCTTGTGTTTGACAGCTAACTGTGGGTCTCTGATACCTTGGGCAAGTCACTTATAAGCTTTGAAAACCTCAGTTTCCTTATCTGTGAAATGGGGGTGATACTACCACATCAGAGGGTTGTTTTAAAGATCAAATGAGATAATGTTCTGAAAACACTTAAGATGGTGCCTGGCCTGTTTGGGAGAGGGCTGCTAGATTGTGACCATGGAGAAAGGAGACATTGCTCACCCACCTTGCTTGCTTTTTCTCAAACATACTGAATGCACTCTGACTTCAGGGCCTTGATACTTGCCATTTCCTTGGCCTGGAAGCTTCCACTCCCCGTGCAGCTCACCCTCTTCCTTCCTTTGGTTCTTTGTTCAAATGCCCCCCTCTTCAGAGCAGTCTTCTCTGGTCACTAATGTGATAGACTAACCCTCGTTCTCTGTCGCATCTCCTGCTTTCTTCTTCTTCACAGACCTTATTACCACCTGAAGAAAGGAGCTTTGTTCTGGTCACTGCTGTCTGCACAGTGGCCAAACCACACTTGGCACATAGTAGATGCTCAGTGAATTTATATAAATCAGGCACCCACAAACCTGTTCTATAAAGGGCCAGATAGTAAATATTTTAGGCTTTGTGGGCTATATGGTCTCTGTGGCAGCTGCTCAACTCTGCTATAGTAGGCAGCATGTAGACACAACGAGTGTGGCTGTGGTCCAATAAAATTTTATTTGGCACACAGGCTGTGTTTGCCAATCCCTGGAATGTCAATAACAGTGAAGGTCAGGAATGTACCTTTAGTGGATATAGTGGTTTGAGCTTTGTGGGAATGGGACCTCTCAACAGTGGACTCTAAAGGTGACTGTAACCTTTAGAGAAATATGTGGAATTGGAGGAAAAAGAACCCCGTAGTCCTGGTGAGGAGGTGGCCTGGCTTCTGGCAGCTGTAATGATACTCATGGTCAAGGGATCGGTGTGCTTCACCAGCCAGGCCAGTCAGATGGGTACGTCCTCCTAAATCAGAGCTGTTTTTTCATTTCTTGTGAACTGATTTTTGTTAATTTTTAAACACTTACATGGCAGAGGAATTCATTGCTTTAAAATCCCTGTATAAGGAGAGGAAATTGAGTTGATGTACTGTAAGTTCAGGTTGTTATATACTAGAGCCCTAGATTTATTGAAAGGATGAGCATCTGTACCCTCAGAGCGGAGTGCTGTGTTCTCAGGCAATTTCAAGCTCTCACTTAGAAGTTTCCCCTTAGCTTGTCTCTTGTTTCCAGCCTTTCGATCCACACGCCTTCATTGCAGAGCTGGTCTACCAGCGAGGTGCAGGCAGGAATGGGAAAATAGACACTTGGAGCGTGGGAGACGGAGCTGGGTCGGATGCTGACCATACAGTTGCTCTCACGGTTCATCTGCCCGAGTCTGTTTTCAGAGTTCTTCAGATGCCAGTGTGTTCACACTTCCCGAGGCGGCGACTGGTTGGCACTCAAGCTCATTAAGTTGTTCCCTGGGGTTCTTGTGTATTGGTGTATTTTGTTTTTGTCCTTTAGGGGGAAAGGAAACAGAATTGCTACTCTTATGGCTAAGATTGGTTGTAATTTTATTAATAATTTTAGAATAAAATTGTTTATAGACATGGTTAAAAAAACAAAAAGGAATGTGATACAACTCTCAAAGCTCCTGAGCACTCCTCCAGCTGCTGCCTTGGCCTTATTTAGGCAACCCAACCCAGTCCTTGGGGGCTGCCTAGAAGACTCAAGGGACTCTTGACAATAAATTATTTTCTGTTTTTACTACACTGTGGCTTCTGGTGAATACTTCTTTTAGTGGAGTTGCGAACCTGTACCTAAAGGCGAAATCTTTTCCTTTCCTGATTGCATGTGGAGGTGGGAACATCTTGAGTAACTCTGTGCTCTTGTAACTTACAGGAGAGTTTTCTTCTGGCAAGTGGAGGGGTCAGGCCTGTTTGGAGCCAGATCTTGTCGTCAAGAATAAATACATGGAGGAGGTTTGAGGAATGGTCGGTCAGCTAATCACAATTCAGAGTATAGTGTCATCAAGTTGCTCACATGCTCATAACCCCGGGTGAATAGTGGAATAGGAAGAAAAGTTCAAGTAGATTTGTTTTCTGGGGAAATCTATCAAGCTATTAATTGTGAATAGTAGCTTGCACTCGGAATACACTCTCACTTCAGGGCCTTGACACTTGCCAATTTCCTGGCCTGGAAGCTTCCACTCCCTGCGCGGCTCACCAGCTTCCTTCCTTTGGGTCTTTGTTCGAATGCCACATCTTCAGAGCAGCCTTCTCTAATCACTCATATGATAGAGCAGCCCTTGTTCTCTGTCCCATCTCCTGCTTTCTTCTTCTTCAACAGCCTTTTCTTCTTTTTCTTTTGTTTTTCTCATTGCATTTCCCACGTCCCCTCTTCCTCCTCATGTATGTGTTTCTGTCATTTTCTCCTTCCCGTTTTTCTCTAGTTCATGTTCCCTTGAAAGGTTGGCAGGTTAGACCTGGCTCATCTCTTGGGGACTGGGAATCCAGGTGGGGAAGGTTGCCTTGGGATTCAGCCCTGGGATGGCGTGACCTGGGAAGAGAGAAGCTGGGGTGTCAGTGCTATTATCCAAAGTTTTAAAGCAAGCCCTAAGTTCCTGTGTGCCTCCCACAGACGTGGGGCAGGCATTTGGAAGTGCTTTGGGCAGGCTGGTGGCACAGGCCTGGCACTGGGTCAGAGTCCAGTCCTCCACAGGCTGTGTTTCAGTGGCAGGAGCCAGTGCAGGACGCTGGGCACAGGGTGGCCCCCAGACCTGGAGTTCTGGGGACACAGGGCAGGGAGACTAGTAATGGAGAGGCAGAGACTCAGCCCAGGGAAGCAGGAGGATAGCAGGGCAGAAACCCAGTCAGATACAATTCAGGGGTAAGACGGATCTGTGCTGAGCCAGGGGGCTGCTGGTTTAAGGTCTTGGAATTTTAAGATCTGTTCTTGTAGATTATACTTATAATTATTTATTAATAGATATTTATTAAAATTGCATATTATGTATTGTTTTGGCTAAGAGAGAGATGATTGGTCTTTGGTTCTACAGTAGGACACAGCTTCAAGTGGAAGGGGGAGAGAACAGAGCTCTGGGGAACTCGGGAGCTAAGCAGGGCATTGCATTTTCTGAACATATCTTATTTGGCCACTTTCTTCTCTTTTCCTCTTCTCCTCTCTCTTCTTTATCCCTCAGTCATTTCCTTCTCTTTCTTCACCATTCCCTTCACGTTTTCTGGTTATTTTTTCCCTTTAAGAAGAAATAAAGCTGATAAGATAGCTCAAATGACCCAGTGCCCCTCCATCCCCCAGGGCCATTTCACCCTCTTACCATTTGCCAGTTGCTCAGCGGTTGTCTTTCTGTGTCTTTCTGAATGATTTCCATTTTAACCACGTGGGGCCCCTGGGCTGCTGATAATTCGTGACTCATGTTTCTTAAGAATGCTTTTCTTAAGAACGTTTATTTTGCCTCTTGGGTCAGAGCTATCCACTGTAGAGTTCCTCAAACAGCTCGTTTTCCCTCTTAATATGAAGTCATGAAATGAATATTAATTTTTAGCATTTGTTCAGTTAAAGAGCTTAAACATTATTTTATAAGAAGTATGTATTAGTTCTTGCAGTACTATAAAGCAATACCTGAGTGAGTAATTTATAAGGAAAAGAGGTTTAATTGGCTTATAGTTGTGCAGGCTGTACAGGAAACATGGCAGCTTCTGCTTCTGGTAAGGCCTCAGGAAACTTAATGATCATGATGAAAGGTGAAGGGAAAGCAATGCATGTCTTACATGGCAGGAACAGGAGCAAAGGGATGCTACATACTTTTAAAACAACCAGATCTCAGGATAACTCACTCACTATCACCAGAACAGCACCTAGGGAATGGCGCTAACCCATTCATGAAGGATCTACCCACATGACCAATCACCTCCCACCAGGCCCCTCCTCCAACATTGGGGATTACATTTCAACATGAGATTTGGGTGGGGATACAGACTCAAACAATATCAAAGAATTTATTTTAAAGCTTTTTCCAGAAACTTGTTTAAAGTTTATTTTTGGCTTCGATGCATGTTATTGAACAGAAGGTCAACAATTGATTGTTTTCCTTTATAGTTCTGAAAAAATGTACTAGGCTAAGAAAGGGTGGGGAAGGGGAAGAGAATAAGCAGTTGAGAGCCTTTTTGGTGTCAGGTATGATCCCAGGAGCTGTATATTGATCATTAATTGACCAAGATCCTGTGAGGAGGATATAATTATCCTTATTTTATAGATGAAATTAAAACTTGTTCACCTTAAATTTATACGGCTGATAAGTGGCTGGATGAAGTCCCAGCTGTGGGCTTGCCTCAAACCACTGCCTTCCTCCTCACCACTGTTTTCTGATCCTTTTGGGTGGTGTAATGTGATGAGCTGCACGATGCCTTCAGCATCTGGTCCATAGGAAGCAGTTGCTGCCTAAAGAAGGGTAGATGTTTAGGATCTTAAAGGCCCACATTGTGATGTATGGTGCCCATGGAATGGGAGAGACTGCTCTTTCTCTCTTACCTCTTAGAATGTGGTGGATGGATTTGAAAAGCCCCCAGTCAGAAGGAAAATAATTATAGCATGTGTTTAGATACCACTAATTATCAATTAATTGATCATCAATTAATGATCAATATACAGCTCCGTACTGCTCTGTGCTCTATCCTGGACTGGCTTCTGGGTACCTGAGAAGCCTGTAACCTATGTGAGTAAATGCGATTGAAGGCATTCAGCAATACCAGCATTGCCCAGCCAACAAGGTAAGGAAAATAATTTATTAGGTGCTGGACCACAGCTCTGCTCAAAGCCGTAGAATTGCTTGTACCTGACTCTGTCCCGACTTTTGCCATGTTGTCTTAATGGTTGTGGTTTTGTGTCTGTGGACTTGGATGGAAGTGTCTCAAGGAAGATGACTGTATCTTTTCTGTTTTCTAGCTTTAACATTTAACGCAATGTCTAGTCTATAGTAGACATTTGGGTAAACAAATTTTTTTAAAGCAATTCTGGGTTGATAGAGTATGTAGAAATAGAAAACCAGAGGAAATCATACACTTGATTGTAACAGAGTGATGAATACTGCGGGACTGCAGGAAGCACAGCGCATAGGCAGTAGGTTGTGGGTATAGAAATCTGGGTTCTGGTCTGCGTTCGTGCACCAGTCATCTTTCTAAATCTGGGCAGATCATTTGACTTGTCTGGGCCTCCATCTTCTGGTAAAACCAGGAAATTTGACTACAGATGATTTTTAGGTCCTTTCCACTGCTTAATGTTTTGTGATTCTGTAATTCTTACTTAAAAATTGCCACCATAGAAACCCTAGAAACTACTTGGGTAGCCAGCCAATTAGGATTGAACTGGATCATTTGGATTGGTTGACACCAGGTTCTAAGAATCCTCTTTGTGGAGTCTTCTCAGACTGAGGATGTAAGAGGAGGTTAAGGTTGACTTTCCAAGGCTTCGGGCACCTTGCCACAGTGTGCCTTTCTGGAACACAGTCGAACAGAGGAAGACATGTGGGCTTTGTAGTTGGGCATCTTGGGCTTGATTTCTCATAGTACTTCCTAATGAGCTGAGAGCTGTGAAGGATTTATCTTTCTGAATCCATTTCCTCTTTGGTAAAATGGGAATACTATTGCCTAGTAGGGAGTCTACTTTTTCTCCCAAAGCTGGAAGTAGGCACATAACATCAGGTTTTGTGGCATCATGTGGGAATATTCCCCTCTGACATTAAATGGAAGGAAGATGACTGGTGAGCAGTGTATTCTCTTCCTGCTTGTTAAGCATGGTCAGACTCTTTGTTTATGTTGCTGATGGGGACTTGATGGTATCAGGGCCATTTAATGACTTCAGGTAGGTAAACAACTTCAGGCATAGATCAAACACCTAAATAAAGGTCAAGGAAACATCTAGAATATTAAAGTGACAGGAAAACAGGTGATGTATATGCAAAATCAAATTAGTATTTTCCATGTTCTCCCAGTGTCATTGTTCCTAAACTTTGAGAAATGATTCATAATTTGAAAACTATGCACAAAGCGTGCCATGTTTTAAAAAACTATAAAATGGTACTAGCTTTTTTTTTTTTTTTTTTTTTTACATCTTTAGACTGTTGACTTTATTGCTTAATCACAGTCAGTTGCAATTAAATGCCTACAGTGTGGTGCTCTGTCCTTGGAGCTGTGATGAAATTGTATTGCTGGTGGTGGATGTGTGCATGCGCATTGTGTGTGTGTGTGTGTGTGTGTAGAGAAAAGGAATCGACTTTCTTGAAGTTGAGTTGACAGACAATCGTGAGATAGCAGTATCAAAGTGATAATTTACATATTTCTCTTGGAAGGGAACAGAGAAAATCAATTCTCTTAAGAAATGAAACTAGTGATACAGCTCTGTTTATGTGAATGCCACTGTGGTTTGATCTAATACTGTATTTTGGGATGTTTCTGAAACACTTCTTATATTTCTATTGAAGTTTGTGATTCAGAGAATTAATTATAAAACCAAAGATGGAAAATGATATTGGTATCTAGTACATCTTCTAGTTTAAACACATTCTATTGATGCATTCTTTCTTAAAAAATATGGACATTCATTGAGAAAGTGAATTGCAGTGAACAGTTAAATAGTTTGGGTAAATTGATGTTGCTCAGCAAATTATTTGCTTACCAAATCTTTGGTGGCATGAACAATTTTTGCTGAGATTCTGTCTGTGCTCTTCCTCTGTCCTGCTTCCTGTTCTCAAAAGGTTTTAGGATGACCTACAACCACACATAACTCAGCAAGGTGACGCACTCAAAAATAGGTGAAGAGAGACAAAAAGGAAAGTGAGTGTAAGGCGGGGGTTCTCAACAATGGCATTGCTGATGCTTTGAGCTGGATAGTTCTTTGTTGTGGGAAGCTGTCCCATGCATTGCAGGAAATTTAGTTAGCCTCCCTGGCCTGTAAGCAACCCAAGTTGTGACAACCAAAAATGGGTTCAGATACTGCCCCATGTCTTCTGAAGGGTGAGGGGGTGGAGGGAAAATCACTGTGAGTTCAGAACTGCTGGTTTAGAGGGTAAGATGAAATCTGGACCAAGGTTAGCACAGCAGATGGACCCTTGAAGTCTCAATTGGACATAGGACATGCTATGCTTGTTGGCGATGGAGTGTGGGCTTTGCCAGGGGATTTCTAGGGACTGAAGTAGAGAAACATGACTAGGTGTGTGGGTTATGGTGTTCCCAGGATAAAAACAGTCTTAATGCAAGGAACTGAAAGGATTTTCTCCAGATGTTCCTCTCCCCAACTCCAATGAAGCTCCCAGTGGGCAGGGATTTTTGTCTGTTTCGTTCTTTGCCCCTTTGCCAACTGCTGTGTCCAGAGCAATACCTGGCACACAGCTGCTTAATAAAGGTCTATAAAAAGAGATGAGTCTTCATAAGGAAGGATGCTATGCAATATAGGCCCTTCTTTACTTGTTTATAAGAACAGAGCAGCAGGATTTATAGGACCCCTTCCTTCCTTCCTTCCTTCCTTCTTTCCTCCTTCCCTCCCTCCCTCCCTCCCTTACTCCCTTCCTCCCTGCCTCCCTCCCTCCCTTACTCCCTCCCTCCCTCCCTTACTCCCTTCCTCCCTTACTCCCTTCCTCCCTCCTTCCTCCGTCTTTCCTCCTTCCTTCTCTTCCTTCTCTTCCTTCTCTTCCTTCTCTTCTTCTTAGATGGGGTCTCACTCTGTCACCAGGCTGGAGTGCAGTGGTGCGATCTCGGCTTACTGCAACCTCTGCCTCTCAGGTTCAAGCAGTTCTCCTACCTCAGCCTCCCAAGTAGCTGCGACTACAGGCGTGCGCCACCACACCCAGCTAATTTTTGTATTTTTAGTAGAGATGGGGGTTTCACCATGTTGGCCAAGATGGTCTCGATCTCTTGACCTCATGATCCACCTGCCTCGGCCTCCCAAAGTGCTGGGATTACAGGTGTAAGCCACCATGCCTGGCTGGGACCATTTCTTATAGTATCATTAAATGGAAGAATGCATTCTGGTTGGTATAATCCAACATTACTGACAGCAAAATCAATTAGTAAGTCCCAGGATGGTGTGGTCTAGGACTGTAGAGGTCGTGGTGGTCTGACTCAATCTATAGTTAGATTTTAAGATGCTAGGGAAGGGGCCTTGCATATTCTTCAGGCACTGCAGAGAATAATAAATGTTTTTCTATTCTTTGAGTGGTATAGAACAGAGATAAGAGTGCCTGAGAGGTACCACTCAGGAGGGCCAGTTAAATAGAGCTGTAAGTTGTAGCAGACATCAGGCCAAGGGAAGGGGAAGGAGACTTGAGCTGAGCCTGGGGTGATAGTGACATTTATCAGTATCACTTGTTACTGAGTGTGTCTGTGTGCCAGCTCTTTTCATGCATCATCTCTCTGCATCCTAACTGCATCTCTGAGGTCCAGTCTCAGAGAGAGGTAGCTTGCCCAGGACATGACATTGGGATTCTGTTCCTGGCAATTCCCACTGGGGCTAGGTCCCTCACCACTGTACTGCTCCACTTCATGCCAAAAACATAGCTGCAGATGCCCATAGCATAGGTGATCACGCCCTAGAATTCTGTGCTCTGGAATACAGGTATGAGCATTACAGTCTGAAATAACGTAAAAGCAGTTTAAATCAAATTCTCACTTGAGCCATAAAAACAAAACACAAACCAAAACCTTGGTACGATTGTAAAGAGTTTAATTTCCTTGTGAACCATTGACGATGATGTTCACTCACAGAGATGTTTGCCTAGACAATGAAGTGACTTACTACAGGACAATGATATTAATAACCATAGCTGTCATTCATGGTGCACTTCCTTTGTGCCGAGCACTGTCTTAGGTGCTTTACGTATATGTACTGTCTTCATCCTTACTGCCACCCCAGGAGTTAGATATTTATTGTTACTAACATCTCGTGGTTGAGGAAACAGGTGCAGAAATAGTTAAATATCTTAATTAGGATAGTAAGTGTTGGCTCTCATCTGGGCTCCTAACGACTGTGGAATTAGTATGAAATGAATAATGAGTGTTTTAACTATAGAAGCCTGTTCTATCAAATTTTAAAATATTGATTATAGGCTTTGGTTTAAAAGTAAATAAAATCCAATTTTGAAATAAAGTCATTTCAGGTTGCCAGTTTGATTCTTTATTGGGTGGCAGGGATGAGAGAGAGAGAGCAGTTAATTAGGATTACAGGCATAGTCTCTGCAGTTTTATAATCTATTTTCATATCTTTGGTTTCTTAAGATATTCAATATCTTAAGTTAACAGAATAACTGAACAATGTCTTCATAATCTATGTTATGAATCAGTCTCTTTCTCTTTTTTTAAGCATAAAAAGGACTTTACTGGTGAGCCTCTCATTATGTATGCAGATGACATTGGTGATCCCTTTGAACTAATGAACTTTGGCCTTAGGGCATGTGCATTCTGGATGAGTCTTTAAAATGTATGTGCTACATCTTGGGGATGAATGCGGGCTTACAGAAAAGAGGAGTGGAGTAGGAAAAGATTGGATTGATTTGGTCAAATATATATGCTAGCAGGGACACAGTTGAAAAGTTGAATGGTTATTTAGGAATTACCTTTGGAGTTAGCCGTGATCAAAAATTAGCATATTAGTTTGGTATATGGAACAGATTCTTTCAAATAATGTGGTTTGCCATAACCTAAGGGTCTTTTCCATACATGAAGTGTTCAGTTTGTCAAAATACTAGAGACTCACTTTAGTTTCCAGTATGTCACCTTGAATAACATTTAATATAATTTTATTCTATTTTTTCAATAATTAAAGCCCTTAATGGCATGTGTTTTCTGTTTTTTTCCTGTTATATTTTAAAGTACATATCAGAGATTTGCAATTGATTTGCTCTTTCCACCAATATTTACAGGTGCTTTTTATGTAGTTTGCAGTGTCCTAGGGATACAGCAGCGGACAAAACAACATAGTGCATAATTTCATGTAACTTGAATTTTAGCAGGGGGGAGAAGAGCAAGAAACAAGTACCAAAGATCTCATATGTCATGTGGTGATAGATGCTCTGAAGAAAAATAAGAACAAGGAATAAAGGTTGAGCGTGCTGTTTTACATAGGCATTTACAGAGGGCATCCCAAGAAGAGTGACATTTGAATAGAGACCCAGAGGACAGAGGGGGCACAATAGCTAATATCTGGAATGTGTCGCAGGTAGAGGAAATGATAAATGTAAGGTCCTGGGTGGGAAGAGCCTAGGGCATCCAAGGTCTGGCAAGAGACCAAGGTGGATTGAGTGGAGTGACAGGAGCTGGGACTGGAGAGAAGGACTCCAGCAGTGGAATTGGAGCATCTGGCTTCATGGTTTAGAAGGGTCACTGCTGTGGTGCTGAGAGAACGGAAGCACAGAGACCTCTTGAGATGCTATTGCGGGAGAGAAAGGGGATGGCAGGGACAAGGGTGGTAGGCATAGAAATGGTGAAGTGATCTTGGGTGTATTTTGGAAGTTGAGCCTGGAGGATTTCCTAGTTGGATATGGAGTGTGAAAGAGAAGTTAAGAACAACTGAAAGATTTTGTGACCTGAGTAGCTAGAGAAAACAGAATTGCCATTTACTGAAATTGGAAAAAGCTTTCTCTTTCTGCTTATATGACCACTGTTAATATTTAAAAACTATGAATTACAGAACCCATGTGCTTGGGAATAGAAGTGTCTGAAAATGAGGTCGGAGAAAATTGTCAGTTAAGAGGCTGAAAGTTCTGTGTTTGTGGACAGTTCTAATACGCCTTTTTATAGACAGATGGATGGTATTACTAGGGTATATAGCCATAGATAAAGAAATCTGTGGTCCATATTTGCAGATGGTCGTGATGGTGATGGTGGAGACATTAACAAAAATTAGATTAAGGCTTGTTAATGATGTGCCTTCATTTTTACTTTTCAAAATTTCTTTTAATTGAAAAATAAAAATTCTACATATGTATATGCATCATAATGTCTTAAAATATGTATGAATTGTGGAATGGCTAAATCAAGCTAATTAACATATGTATTACCTCACATGCTTATTTTTGGGGAGTGAGAACACTTAAATCTACTCTGTGATTTTCAAGAATACAATACATTGCTATTAAATATTAACTATGTGCTTTTAATTCATCTTCATTGATATGGCCAAGCCACAATGTCATCGTGGAGGATCTGTTTTTTTCTCAGCCTGATAATTTGTAAAACAGCATATAATGGGTGGGGGCAGTAAATATAGAAAATATAGGTATAGAATTATGGTGATCGGCATTTCTATAAAACTGATAGTTTTGGAAACTTTCTTTCAATTCTGCCTCACACTTTCCTTGGTTATATACCTTTTATCCCTTAAGATGCTAACATGTTTCCTGTGATAAACTGCTAGCAAGAGCGGGTGTACATCCCTCACTTGTAGGTGGTATGCTGTGCCCCTGTCTGACTTCTGCATTCAATAATATTAAAGGAATCCTTCCAAATTTTCTGTGGCTCTTGTTGGAGGTGGTAAGAACTAATGTAGGAAATTTTAAGCAAGTCCAGTCACACAAATCAGTATTTACTATTGGTGCATGAAGTAAGGACATATTGCTGTTTCAATGCAGGATACTTTGTGGCCAGCAGCATGTAGGTGACCGTGGAGTAGGACCTGGCCCTCTAAGAGTACACAGCCTGCTTAGGGAGAGGAACCGCAAGTATTTGAAGCAGGGGTATCATGCCCAGGCTTAAATGCCCTTGAACATCAGTGAAAGTTTCAAGACAGCCTCTGTCTTTAGTTCAACTCCTTGTAGTATAGACTTTGGGAGTCTGGAAAAGTTGGAAAACATTAAAATGGAATCATTTAAAGGACGAAGTCCAAAGTGACATGTTTGATGTCTACCATAAGCTCTAGGGTGTGATGAAGTGTCTTAAAAGGGATCATGAGTATTTGATTCAGGACAAAAAATGAGAAATAAATTGCAGGGCTGCAGTGGACCATTTTGAGAAGCTTTGACTAATTGTAGAAAGAATAGTAAAGCCACTGACAACAGAGCAAATTTGGAAAAATGATCTATTTAGAGAGAGCCCTGTTGGGAGTGTGATTGGATGTGAAGAGTAAATGGGATCTTGGAGCATTGCACTATGCTTGTAGGTTTTCTGCTCACACTGCCTGAAACATTGGCAGCCCTCACAGTTCACTGCCTCAATTTTCCCAGATTTAAAATAATACTCCCTTCTTGGGGTTGTGATTTTGATTAAAAACCTTGGCTTGTGGACAAATAGCTCATGTCTATATATGTGCGATATGTGGTGAATTAGGTTTTTTTTTCTGTTTTCTCCTTGATTTCCTTCTCTTTCTTCCACATTTGTTTAATGTCTTTTATGGCTTTGTTGGAAATATGTATGAAAATTACCTAATTCCTATTTAGGAATTATCTTCTTTCCTCTGCTTGTTTTTCTACCCGCTGTTAATTTGTGATACAACAGTCTTCCCCAGAGTAATTAATTGTAATTCTACAAGCTGAAAAAATTTAACTTCAGGTGAAAAATAAGTAGCAGATGCTGATGAACCTTAAATGAGAAATATTTGTATTTTATGCAGCTGTCACTCATAATTAAGAGAAAATAACTAAGTAGAATGGACCCTAACTTGTTTGATTGCTTCACAGGGCAGGCATCCATTCTTAGTACATTTACTAGGATTATTAAGTAGTAGCTGTTATGGAACATTTTGTTCAATGTCTATGGCACATTTCCACCTTGTGGCTGCAAATTTGTCTTGTAATGTAAAAGTAAATTTTTTAATGTTAAATCTACCTGATATAATCTTATGTTACATTTTTCCTAGTATTTATACTTTACCTTGCTCACAAAAGATTTGAGACACCTTATAAGACTACATCGAATATAGGATAGGAGAACTTAAGAGAATATTCTTGTTCTTAGAAGAGGCATGTTGAAGTATTTGGTGGGGGTGAAGAATCATACTGCCTGCAACCAACAGTCCCCGTGCATGTGTTGAAGAGGAGAGAGAGCAAAAGTGGTGTGGCAAAAGGTTAACTCGCCATTGAGAATATGGGTGTTTACTGTTCCTGTAACTTTTCTGTAGTTGCAAATGTTTTTCTGAAAAGTTTCTAATTTAAAAATTGGCAGAAAAAATAATTGGGGTATGAGCACAAAATGGAGCCAAAAAGGAGGCAAAAATAATCTCTGCCTTCTTTAATGATCTGACTCCAGATGAACTCAGTGATTTGGTTCTGCATTTTCTAGAGGCTATATGGAAACTTCTCCTCGGAGGCCCTCCGAAATAGGACACTGATGTAATGAACAGCAGCCCTCGACAAATACCTTGTGATAAGTTCAGCTCTGCATTTGAAAGGGTGTGTTTTTTTTTTTTTTCCTTTTTCCCAAGTGCACTCTGGAGTCCCTTTTTCATACTGATCTGGCTCTGATCTTGGAGTGTATGGGCTGCTAGTTCTTCAAGGGCCTCTCACTAAAATACTGACCGGCAATGAGTGTGAGATGGTACTTACAGAGAAGTGCTTGAAATCCAGGTGTTAGATCTTACTAATGAATACAGTTATGCTTAGGGGAATCTTTTAGTAGCTGAGCTGATGATGTCTGTTCTATCTCAACTAACTTGGGAAGGGCTGCTCATAAACAGGATCAAATTTCCTTTTGTGTGATAGTTTTTATTTTGTTTATTTCTATTTATTTAATTATTTTTTATTTATTTTTTGAGATGGGGTCTTGCTCTGTTGCTCATGCTGGAGTGCAGTGCTGCAATCATGGCTCACTGTAGACTTGACCTGGACTCAAGAGAGTCCCCTGCCTTGGCTTCCCAAAATGCTAGGATTATTGATGTGAGCCACTGTGCTCGGCCTGTGCAATCACTTTGAATATGATGCAGTGCATGGACAGACAAAATGGATGACCTAGTCTCCAGATTTCTATTTCTTATAAATACATCCATGATAATCTTAACCTGAAAAAATTTGACAGGTATAACCAGGTGACTACCTCTTTTCCCCATGAAAACAAAACAAATCTCAGTGAAGCGACTCTTAAAATGCCCGGCTTTGAATAATGTTACCTGACTTTTCTGTTTTTAAATTTCTACAGAGTTAACCTTTTTATGTACTTTTTTGAGGGATCTTTAATAACTAACTGGACGTTTGTAGGTATACATGAAAATTTTTGTCCTTTGCAACTATCTAAGACACATATTCATATGTACTTACTTGAAGGCGAACATTTTAGATGGTTTGGCTCTATTAAGTATGAGAGGCTTTCTTATAAAAACAGGCAGATCTTGAAATAAGTGTTGTGACACAAGGGATTCTTTTGTAGAATGCTGTCTCTTGAAGTGACTTTGGTTTCTCTGATTCTCGTGACAGGTTTTCTTTTAAAAAGCTATAAAGTGATGTAGGGATGTATTGATTTCCATTAAGGGCTAGGGTGCTTAGAAATTTCTCTCCTGTACAACATATATTTGTGAGCAATATGTGAATTTTCTTTTGTAACCAACTAAAGAGAGTGATCTATTGCTTCTCTATAGAGTGACATTGGGGGAGACCATGTACAGAAAGACATGTTTTATATAGTGACCTAGGCTACACACACATACATGTATAACTGAATAAAACATTTCATGAAAACAATACTTTCCCTTTCTTCATTGGACTGTGATAATTTCTATTCTATTGCATTAAAAAATACCAGTCACAATCTACCAAACTTGATTCCATGACCCACTAATGTGCTGTGACCCACAGTTTGAAAATCACTGCTGTCGAGATTTTGCAGCAAGCCAGACTCTCTTTCGGATGGAAGATGTGACAGTGAAATTCTAAATTCTCTAACGTAGCAAAATTGAACACAGTGTTGGGAGAATGGAGTTTGAGAAGGAAAAGAAAGGAAGAAAAAGTGTGAATGATTGGTCTTTCATTCTAGGCTGTGTTGATGCCCTAGCCAGTGATGCCATTCTTCCTCTTTCTGCAGCTTGACCACATATTATCCCCTCCACCCATGCCGTTTCGGAAATGCAGCAACCCAGATGTGGCTTCTGGCCCTGGAAAATCACTGAAGTATAAAAGACAGCTGAGTGAGGATGGAAGACAGCTAAGGCGAGGGAGCCTGGGAGGAGCCCTGACTGGTGAGTCGGCGGTGGTTTGGATGAGAGAAGGAATTGAATTTCTTTACAAGGTCCTGCATGGCCCCAGAGTTCCACATGTAATCAGCTTGCTTAAGAATGGGCCTGCCTCTGCAGACCATTTCATAAAAATCTTATCCAATCCAGAAAGCAGTTAAATTGAAAATTTTATTAATAAACTTTGCTGAAACATAATTTACATGCAGTGACAATATCCCCAGTTTATTTATTTATTTATTTATTGAGACAGAGTCTCGCTCCGTTGCTAGGCTGGAGTGCAGTGGATGTGGCATGATCTTGGCTCACTGCAACCTCCGCCTCCCAGGTTCAAGCAATTCTCCTGCCTCAGCCTCCTGAGGAGCTGGGATTACAGGCACATACCACCATGCCCAGCTAATTTTTGTATTTTTAGTAGAGACGGGGTTTCACCATGTTGGCCAAGATGGTCGTGATCTCTTGACCTCGTGATCTGCCTCCCTCAGCCTCCCAAAGTGCTGGGATTACAGGTGTGAGCCACCGCGCCTGGCCAATATCCCCAATTTTAAGTTTACATTTGGATGGATTTTTGCAAATTTATACCTCAGTTTAACTACTGCCGTGATCAGGATATAAAATGTTTTCTATGCTCTTCCTAGTCAAACCCACCCTCTACTGCCACCCTCAACTCCAAATCCTTGGCCCTAGGCAGCCATAGATCTGCTCTGTCATTATAGATTAGATGTACCTTATCAAGGGGTTTACATTCATGGAAGCAGAGTGTCTACTCCTTTGTGTCTGGATTCTTTTGCTCAATGTGATGTTTTTAAGATTCACCCATGTTGCTGCGTGTGTTAGTAGCTTATGTTTAACTTTATAAGAATAGGTTCTAGTGTTCTATACTACTGTAGGATAACTGTAGTTAACAATTATATATAATTTCAAATAGCTAGAGGAATGATATTGAATGTTCCCAACACAAAGAAATGATAAATGTTTGAGATGATGGATATGCTAACTACCCTGATCTGATCGCTATACATTATATGATTGAAACATCACTAATACCTCATGAATATGTATAAATTATTCTTTGTTAATAAAAATAAAATTAGAAAAGAAACTGACTGCTAAATGGTTTTCTAAAATTGTACCATTTTACATTCCTGACAGGTATGGATGAACGATCTAATTGCTATGCGTTCTTGCTAACCTGTGGTATTGCCAGTTTTAAAAATTTTAGCCATTTTCAGTGTTATATAGATGTATCACATTGTGGGTTTCATTTATGTTTCCTTGGTGACTAGATGATCTAGAACACCTTTTCAAGTGCTTATTGGACAATTATTTGTATTTTGTGAAGTATCGGTTCAATTCTTTCACCCCTTTTTAAATTTCATTGTTAAAATTGAGAAATTTTCAAATCCAGAAAACTCACAATTATTTTTGACTGCAAAATAGCCAAATTAAGATAAGTTAAAACCTAGCTTTTAAAAGGTAACTCACCACTTAAAATTGTACGTTATTAACTATATACCACTGAAAGCTGGATTTCTGTTATTTCATCAGAGTACTTTTTCCTCTAGATATAAATATTTTCAGAGAACTTTGTTTCTTAAAATCCCCAAACAGAGTTTTCTTTCTACATGATGGTCTTGTCTACCAGTTTAAAAATGGCCTGGAAAGTAAGTTGAATTGCTCTTTTTTTTTTTTTTTTTTTTTTTTTTGGAGAACTATGGATTTTGACTTTTTGAAGCTGAAATTTCTGGGAACAGAAGTGCTGCTACCACATGATTAGTGGAGTCTGGGACATCTGACCCAGTGTGCCACTCTGCTGGAACAAAAGGCCAAACTACCTCAGGCCAAGGGGGAGAAATTCATCAAAAAAACTGCGGCAGTTTAAGGCAAATCTTTTCCCTTGAGTTTACTGACGCTCTTCTAATGCTTGTTAGGATATTTTTCTTTGCTTTCGTTTCATAAATGCAGACTATTTGCTTTTTAAAGTAGGAGATCCCAAAGATTATTCTCTTATAGGTAAGACAGTTAAATCTTAAAGGTTAAAAGACTCATCCTCTTATTTATTAATTTCACTTAGGAAATTTACTTACCTTGATTCACCTATTTTTGATAGATAGGAGGGGCAGTAATGGTTCTATCCACTTTTGCTAAAGCAGTTTACATAAAGCTTTAAAATAATGCAAGGGTATGGCTGTTGATCAGATATATGATCTCAAACATGAAATTTGGCCTTTAGCTTTGAAAATAAATAGCTGGACTTGATTCTCGTGTCATAATTTTAACAGCTCTAGCAAGTCTATCCTTCGACAATTGTGTAGTTTGCTACACAATTATTTTTGGTAACTAAATCTTTGGTCAGATAATTTTTTTAAATGTTTAATAGTCCTTAGAAGAGCTAAAAAAAAAAAAAATCCATCGAACATCAGCCTGTTTTTGAAGACAGTTCCTTGAAAATTATATTAGAATATGAAAAAAAACCCATTTTTAATTGTTCCTCTGTATGGTTTAGCTGAAGATTTAATGAAATAATATATACAAAGCAGCTAGCCCAGGCAGCTGTTAGTATTATGTGCATAACTAATTGAATTTGGGGGGATTTGGAGTTGATGGGTGGCATGGGCTCATGGAAATGAGTTTGGTACCCTTATCGACTGGTTTGCTACTTGGTGTTAGGCAGTGTGTTCACGTCAGGCTAGTGTCAGATGTTGGAGCACAGAGAAGACAGCATCTTCCCTGATCTTTAAAAAATGTGTTTTCCACTAGTTTTAGGTAACCAAATAATCACATGTGATCTCATCTTGGGACATACCCTGTTGCTAAACTTAAAATAAGTCATACTGGTTTTTCCATCAGAGGCCCATGCCTGATCTAATCTGTTACTTAACAACTGACCACCTTCTCTTTGTTTTACTTTGTTTTAATCCAAGGATCTTTTCTTTGGCAGCATTCTACTTTCCTTAAAACAGATTTTTAGTTTATGGTTGGACAGTTTTGCCAACTAATTATCCTTGATAAGGTTCACTAAACTTTTAGCTTTTTGAAAGGAAGATCTGTGATCAATTTGTATATTTATCCCTTATAATGATAGCTAATATTAAAAGCTTACTGTGTAGCAGGCAGTGTGTTTAGGGAATTATATTTATTGGCTTCTTTAATCCTTACAACATCTCTGTGTGTCTATGAGGGAGACACTGTTAGCTCATTTTACACATGAGAACACTGAGGCACGGCAGCTTGAGTAACTTCCTTGAGGTCACAGTCCTCACAACAGAAGGCGAGGATTTGAACCCAGGCGTCGTGGCTCCAGAGTTCATGCTCACAACTGCTACACTGTTCCTAGCATAGTCAGTACCTACTAGGTTTTAAATGAACTCTTAATTCCAGCAGTATTAACTGGAGTGAATCTTAGGTGGGAAAATTGTTTACTCAGTTCAAATTTGTGGCTGGCTCAATCTGTAGGGCTCCCAGTCGTTTAATTGTAAAAATAAAGTAAAACTAGGCAATTATTACATATTTAAAACCTTAAAATTCATACATTGGTCAACCCAGAAATTTGACTTTTCAGAATTCATCACAAGGAAATAGTCGTATGTCAAGAGAATTAACCTTAGTTATATATAAAGCAGTACCATTTATAATAATTAAAATTTCATATTATCTACATAGCTGGCAAATGAATACTACTTAAACATATTATGGTATGCACATAAAATGGAAAACAATTGTAAACATTAAAAGTCATATTATAAAAAATGTTTTAATATTGAAAGAGACTCACAATATATTAATGTGAAATCCAATTGTTAAATGGTCTCATAGTGTCTCATACTTCCTAAGACTTACTGTATTTGTAATTAAATAATTGTATACAGACGGTCCCCCACTTACTATGGTTTGGCTTTTGACTTTTCAACTTTATGATGAGTTTAGTGGGGTATGGAATGCATTATTGACTTAAGATATTTTTTACTTCTGATGGGTTTATCTAGATGTAACCCCACTGTAAGATGAACAGCATCTGTCTTTAATGAGGAGGAGGAAAACAATTACTTTCTGCTAAGGAATTTTCTCAAACTGGAGTGATGGTTGAGTAGCCTCCCTTTAAAAATGGGCAAGTGAAGGATGCTATGGTCTTTTTTATACCCTGCAGCTTAATCCATGGGATAGTTTTTGAACCCGAGTTTTTCTGTGGTATTTGGTGGTATATCAGTCAGCAACAGTAATGTTGCATAACTGCAAACATCTCAATGGTAGACAACAAGAAGTATTTTTTTCTTGTTCAGATGGCTATAGGTCAGTTGGGGTTTGGCTGTAGGTCACTCTGGGCCCTACTGGGCTTGGTTCCAGGATGCAGTTTGAGTCCAGATTTGCTCTATGTGTCTACCTTCTTTAGACCAGCAGCTACCAAAGGCATCATCTCCTTATTAAAGACAGGAGCATGAGAGGGCAAGTTCTCCTGTACAGGCACATTTCAAGGTTCTGCTAGTGTCGTATCTGCTAATTTTATATTGGCTAAAGCAAACGGCATGGTCAAGCACAGAGTCAAGGGGTAGAAGCACACTTCACCTTGATACCTTGTCCAGGATGCATGTACAGTCATGTGCCACATAAAGTCATTTTGGTCAGTGATGGGCCGTATATGTGACAGTGGTCCCATAAGATTATAATGGAACCGAAAAGCTCCTATTATATGGTAATGTCTAGATTATCCTGACTCAGTGTAGGCCTAGGCTAATGTGTTTGTGTCTTAGTTTTTAAACAAAAAAGTTTGAAAAGTAAAAGAAAAAAATAGAAAAAAAAAGCTTATAGAATAAGGATATAAAGAAGAAAATGTTTTTGTACAGCTCTGCAATGTGTTTGTATTTTAAGCTAAGTGTTATTACAAAAGTCAAAGTTTAAAATTAAGAGGTTTATAAAGTAAAAGTTACAGTAGGATAAGGTTAATTTATTAAAGAAAGAAAAATATTTTTTAAATCAGTGTAGCCTAAGTGTACATTGTTTCTAAAGTCTACAGTGATGTCCTGGTCTTCACATTCACTCACCACTCACTGACTCACCCGTAGCAACTTCTATTCCTGCAAACTCTATTCATGGCAAGTGTCCTATACAAGTGTACCACTTTTTATCTTTTATTTTATATTTTAAGGCAGCTTTTCTATGTTTAGATATGCACATACTGATCATTGTGTTGCAGTTGCCTACAGTATTAGGTGCAGTTGCATGCTATACACATTTGTAGCCTAGGAGTAATAGGCCATATACCCTGTAGTTTGGTTGCATAGTAGGCTACACCATCTAAGTTTGTATAAGTACACCCTATGATGTTTGCACAGTGACAGAATTGCCTAAGGAAGCATTTCTCAGAATGTATCCTTTTTGCTAAGCAATGCATGACTGTATATACAGTTGTCCCTCAGTAGCCACAGATTCCAGGTTCCAGGATACCGAAGTTCATAGTTGCTCAAGTCACTGATACAAAATGGTGTAGTATTTGCATGTAACCTATGCATATCCTCCTGTAAGCTTTAAATCATCTCTAGGTGATTTATATCACCTAATACAATGTAAATATTAATATTCTATAAATAGTTGCTGTACTGTATTTTAACATTTGTATTATTTTTATCGTATCAATATTTATGTTTTTTCCAAATATTTTTGATCCACAGTTCGTTGAATCTGGATGTGACAGCTACTGTAATGTTACTCCAGGGGAGTAAAGAATTGGAACTGATAATTCAGTCTATCCTAGTTAGCTTCTTAAAAAAAAACTTTTACAATAAAATATTTTATTTAAGTATTTTTCAGTTTCAAAGTTAATAAGTTTCAAAGAAAATACAGAACACTATAATGAAAAAGCCCAAAACCCCATAATTTCACTGTGCATAGATACTCATGATTGAAACGTTCACATTTTCCTCCCTAGCTAAACTTTTGAATCACTAAGGGCATTAGATTAAAGACGAGAAAATAACCAGTGCCTTTTTTGCAGGGCTGGCATTTAAACAATAGACCCGGAGCTCACTATGCACATTACTGCCTGGATTTTTATTTTAGAGGCTGATGTGTTTCCTGTCTTGAAGGTCCGCAGCTTGCTAAATAAGCACTAGAAGCCTCATGTAAACATTGACTGAACTTTGGAGCCCCCTGATGAGGAAGTGGAGCATTATTCTTATCATTATACAGACCCTTAAGTCTGGGCATGGATATTGTTGGTAATATGCCTCACAGCTCACAGTGAGGAAGCTGCAGAATGAAGGACAGAATCTTGGGATCTTGAATCCTGGCTTCTTGATATGCAAATGCATGCCCCAAATCCTTGTCCTGCATTCTACAGCTGTGATGTTTGTTGCAGCCTTAACAGCCAGAGAATGAGTGCTGCTTTTCTCCACGAAGAGAGTTGTTTTTTTTTTTTCCCCCAAATGTTTGGGTTGGTTGGAATGTAAAAGAAAGACAAAAATCTATATACGTGTATAACATGCACATAATAATAAGAAATCAGCTTTGCAGACAATATAAACTAGAATTTTAAAGCTGTTAGCATCATGACATTCTATCTTGAGAAGAAAGTTGAGAGGGTTTTCTTTTTTGGACTATGGAAATCAATCTGGAATGACGTCTGAAAATTTTTAAAAAGGCATTTTTTAGTGTTTTTTTTTTTTTTTTTACTTGAAGAGAGAAAGGAACAACACAATCCCAGAAAACATTCTTTCCTTTAAAATTAACCTGGAAGCTATGGCTTTTAATTACTGTGTAGTACCCAGTGGGTTTCTCATCCTAAAGGCCTCCTTAGCTTAGTGGGCAAGCCTGAAATAATTCAGATTAAAGATAATTTATATAAAGTATGGCTGTTTTATGGGTAGCTTTGGTATTTACTAAATATCACACTTAAATACAACTTAAACTTTCCTATACACTCTAGATTTCTTCAGTTTGTTTTGTAGCACCATCAAAAGAATGCCTGTATAAAAATGGTGTGTGTTAAGATAATGCTACATGCTATGACAAGCAAACCAGAAAATATCAATGGATTAACACAATAGTAGTTTATTTCTTGCTCATGTAGTAGTTCAAAGTAAATGTTTGGGTTCATAGGCAACTCTTTTCCCGTGGTGACTCAGGGACCCACATTCCATCTTCTGGTTTTGCTCTTCTTAATAGCTTTGAGGTACCTTGTTTCCAGTTGGCAGAAGTGGAAAGAGAGAGGAGAAACCCTTTTGACTTCTTAAAAGTCCCAGCCTGGAAGAGACATGCTAATTTCCGTTCCTATTCTTTTAGAAAGATCTAATCACATGGTCACAGATGAATGTAAAGTGCATGTGTGTGTGTGTGTGTGTGTGTGTGTGTGTTGGAGGGGTGCTAGGGAAATATGGTCCCTGCTGGCCTTGCCTCAGCATTCAGCTAGATAAGAGATAGGGGGAGCAGGGCACTTACTAAGTCAGGAAAGACTAGGAGAGAAACAGATTTTAACAAAGATGCAGGATGTGATGAATTCCTTTTTGAGTATGTTTGAAATGCCCGAAGACACATGCTAAATAGGCATGTCAAGTAGGACTGTGGAATCACAGAAGGAGAGAAGCATCTTCAGAGGAGGAAATGATGGCAAACCGTATATTGGCTGCATGTGAGAGAGTAAGATGAGGACAGGAAAGTCTCATTGGATGGGACAATGTAGTCACTGAGTAGTCTTGGACCTGGAGAGAATATTAGGGTTCTCTAGAGGGACAGAACTAATAGGACATATATATATATAAAGGGGAGTTTATTAAGTATTAACTCGCATGATCACCAGGTCCCACAATAGGCCATCTGCAAGCTGAGGAGCAAGGAGAGCCAGTCCGAGTCCCAGAACTGGAGAACTTAGAGTCTGATGTTTGAGGGCTCCAGGGCAGGAAGCATCCAGCACGAGAGACAGATGTAGGCTGGGAAGCTAGGCCAGTCTTGTCTTTTAATATTTTTCTGCCTGCCTATATTCTAGCCACGCTAGCAGCTAATTAGATAGTATCCACCCAGATTAAGGGTGGGTCTGCCTTTCCCAACCCACTGACTCAAATGTTAATCTCCTTTGGCAACACCCTCACAGACACATCCAGGATCCACACTTTACATCCTTCAATCAAGTTGACACCCAGTATCAACCATCACAAGTAGGGAAGTGCAGACAGAAGCGAGAGTGGGATGGGATAAGACAAAATGGTCATTAAGGAAACAGAGATGGCTTACATCTGGATAAACAGAGGTACAGATAACTCTTCTGAGAAGAAAATGTGCGATGAAAGGGACTAGAAATATAAAGTATGAGCTGGAAGGGTATGAAGGGTCAGTGAGATCCATCTTAATGTGGGAGTCATGAGAACTTGTTTATAAAGCACTGAAGATGGTTTGGGTGAGAGAGACAACAGCTGAAGAAGGTGTTTGAAGGAACAGGGCTGGGTATCCAGAGCACATGTAAAAGGGCTGACCTTTTATAGGAGGAGGGGCACTTCCTGCATTGTCACAGGAGGAAGGAGGAGAAAATAGATGCCAAAGCAGGTAGTTCAAGTGCACCTATACCATGGAATACTACTTCGCAGTAAAAAGGAACAACTGTTGATACATACAGCAATCTGGATGAATGTCCAGAAAATTATGTTAAGTGAAAAAGTCAGTCCAAAGAGGTTATGCTGTATAATTCCACTAATATATAACATTCTTACAATGATAAAATTATAGAACTGGAGGGCTGATTCGTGGTTGGCAGGGATTAAGGAGGGGATGAGGTAGGAGGGAAGTAGGTATGGCTATAAAAGGGCAACATGAGGGATCCTTGTGATGATGGAAATGTTCTTTATCTTGACAGCGTCAATGTCCGTTCTTGGGTTGTGATATTGTACTAAGGTTTTTCAAGATGTTACCGTTGGGGAAACTGGGTAAAGAGTTCTGTATTATTTCTTGTAACTGCATGTATATCTATAATTATATCAAAATGAGATAATTTTAAAAATTATATCAGTAATCTTAATACATTTGCTTTAAAAAACAAAGCAGAGAGTTATTGGATTTAATGGCTTCATTTTTCTCAGTGCATTGTGAGAGACCATGGGGGGGGGAAGGGGTTCAGTTGGGAGGGTTATATGGGAATTGAGAAGAGGAGATATGACATAGTCTTGAAGAGTAAGAAGGGAAGCTATAAATGTAGTAGGATTTCTTGAAAGCATTGACAGCCCATTTAAAGTCTGAGATCATGAATTGAAAGTGAAGCTGGTCTACATGTTTGTGCAAAAGGTTAAAGCACCAGGGAAATTTATGTACTGGGTATACTGGTTCCAGAAAACAGAGGCCTGGTCAAGGGTCATTCATAAGAGTGGTGAAGAGGGTGGACCTGAGCTGTACAGGAATGAGAGGCAGTTAGTGCCCATGGTGTGGCTTTTGGCTCGAGCCAAAGCCAGTGGGAATTTGGAAAGAGGACTAGAAGCTGGGACTTGGGTGCATGGTGGGGCTGGGGAGTGAGCAGCGCGTGGACTGAGTTTGACTTAACCAGCCCCTGAAGGATGACTGAAATGTTAATATAGTCATGCATCACTTAATGGCAGAGATACATTTAGAGGATGTGATTTCCTAATGCAAACATCATAGACTTACACAAACCTACCTGGTTTAGCCTACTGTAACCTATTGCTCCTGGGCTACACACCTTTACAGCATGTTACTGTACCACATACCGTAGGCAACTGTAACACAATGTATAACAAAATGTAACATAAGTATTTATGTATCTGACATACCTAACATAGAAAAGGTCCAGTAAAAATACAATATTATACTGTTACAGGACCGCCCTCCTATGTGTAGTCCATTGTTGACCAAGACATTATTATGCGGTACATGACTATGTTTTGAAATTTGGCACCGTTTGAAATTTTTAAAGGGCAAAGATCTTTACAGTTCTCATGATGGTGCTCTCTTGTGATACTTCCAATTTGGGTTGTTGGCTCTTCGCCAACCAGAAGAAAAAGCCCAGATCTACATAGAATTTACACATAAAGTTTTACTGACTTAAAAACATCCTGCTGGTATTTGTTTTACTAGTTCTTAATACATATAAAATGGCTATGCTGAAGGCACATAACTAAGGACAAGAATTCTTTTGAGTCAGTCTAGTGTTGTTTTAGAACTTAAAAAATTGTGTAGTTCATCAGTAATAGCTTATGAAGCTGAAGAATCTCTCTACATATTTTTCTGAGTCACCAGGCAATAAACAGGCAATTCTGTTAGCATCTTCCTCCCGGTGACAATGCATGATTTTAAGAAGCTTTAAAACCATTTATTGTCTTTACTGCTCCTATGACAGTTTGTATCCTGGATATTTTGTTTGCTATCTAGGTGTTCTAAATAGAAGGTGTGACTATTTTGATGTATTTTTGTAAGTGTTGCAATTCCTCCTTGTCAGGAGTAGGCAGGTCTCATGAGACCTAGACTTAATGGGAGGCGCAGCTGTCAGCGAGTTCCTTTGGCAGATGCTGCCTCCCAGTGGCTCCCTGTCAGGGAGCCTTCTGCCGGAGCTCATCTCCCATGCAGATGGTCTACCGATGAGTCTACCGATGAGTCATTGCCCCTCTAACAGGCTCACGTGGTGGTTCCCAGACCCAGGTCACCTGCCACTTAGAAACTGCCAAGTGGCCACCACCTTGTTCAGAGCCAGGCTGCAGCCTTTTGGAAGCCCAAATCTCTCCTTCAGGCATTTTGCACCAGTGACAAGACAGGCATGAGGGGAAAATTAAGGAAAGAGGCTGAATGAAGACTTTAAGAATCAGTCATTTCTCTTATACCCGGGGCAGGAGAGAGACTGGGCTCTTTGCTTTGATGTGTACCTGAGCCCTGGATAGTGTTGGGAGCCATGCTTCATTAGCAAATTGGGCACTTCAAGAAATCAGTTTTACAGTTCTGTACCTGATAGTTTGAAAAACTTAACACTTGGACCTGAGTGTTAGTTAATGTTTTCCATAGGAGGCCCAGTTTCTCTTAAGATGCTTGAAGCCCCCTTTGCAGAGCAAAAGGTAACATAGGCTTTCAATCACCGTTGACATAGAATTTCAAGATGACTGGGGCAGGAAAATACTCAGATACAGCTAAACCATTATCAGCTGCAAAATACGTTGGCTATCTGGACCTTTGGCTCGCTGTGTTAAATGTGGCAAACCAAACCCAGTAACTGGAATTCTTCAGCATACACCAGAGAGGAGGATGTCTGGTAGTCATTTAAAGTTTTTTCTGGCATGATTTTAAAAGTTGTATGTGTGTAAATATATTTCTTTCTTTTCTTTTTTTTTTCCTTTTTTTTTTGAGACAGAGTCTTGCTCTGTCGCCCAGGCTGGAATGCAGTGGTGCAATCTTGGCTCACTGCAAGCTCCGCCTCCCAGGTTCACACCATTCTCCTGCCTCAGCCTCCTGCGTAGCTGGGACTGCAGGCACCTGCCACCACGCCCAGCTAGTTTTTTTGTATTTTTGGTAGAGACAGGGTTTCACTGTGTTAGCTAGGATGGTCTTGATCTCCTGACCTTGTGATCCTCCCGCCTCGGCCTCCCGAAGTGCTGGGATTACAGGCATGAGCCACCGTGCCTGGCCTGTGTATAAATATATTTCTATCAGGAGGCTCTGTATGCCAATTAGGCTAATGAAGAAACTTAAACCAAAAATGTATAGAGTACAGGTTCCGTGAACAGAAGGCTTCCTCCCCCAACTCCCCTGCTCATTTCTTAGGTTCTAGCGTGATTCTACAAATAATGGGCTTTGGTCCTTCCTGAGGAAACAAGATTAATTTATTGAATCCATATATTAAAAATCTAAGTTGCTTTGTTCTTAAAATTCCCTTTAGAATAAGAAACTGGTTTCAGGGCTTTTTTTTTTTTTAACCTGTTATCAAGGTGTTGAGCTTTTTGGATGAGGCGTAATCATATTCCTTTTTCTTTTCACTGCTTTTTAGTTTTGCCTTTTTAGTACTTCCCTGAAACTCTCTTTTCTTCTGACAGGATAGACTGTGGCCCAGGCATGGGTGGGTATGGCTTTCCTATCCTTCATGCATTGTGCTCTTTTAGGTTCTGAAAAGCACACTGATCCGTGCTCATCTTCTCAGTTCCTTATATGTGTAGCCCCTCAGAGATGAAGTGGCTTTAGCTCCTCTGTGAGTCTTTAGTAGAGATGAGGAAGCCACAAACAATGACTTGATTATATTACAATTAACAGCGTGAAAGATTTATTGAAATACTAGAAAATTAGTATGAACTAGGAAATCTCACACTTCACGTCCTTGAGGTACTGGGGAGGAGGAGATAAGGTTGGGAAAGGTAAGAAGATGGTGGGTGGTGCCATTTCACACAACACTGGAACCCATTTACAGAGTTGGCCGTAGGTAACTGGCTCTTCTGGTGATGTTTCAGTTTCTATTTTATACTTTTCTTTTTCCCCTTCTTCATGTTTCAATTTATGTTTTTTTAAGATTTTACCCTCTTATAGGAAACATGGGGAAAGGCTATGTGGCTTGACATACGCTACTGGGTTCCAAAGTATAAACGGCCAGTGACATCTTATTTCATACAGTCAAACTGCAGTGCTAATGAGGTGCTAACTGCTCGTGTACTGGAATTGGTAAATTGCACTATACATGAATCCCCTGGACAACAGAGGCAGAGAGTAACAGGGTACAATACAGTAGAGAGTGGGGAGATGTAGATCAGAGAGAGAATGGGATCACTGAATTAAATGGAACAGAATTTAAAGAAAGCAAGTGACTTGCCTGGGTGGAGACAGCATCTTGCCATCTTTTACTGCTGTTTCAGGGTGTAAATGGAAGGACGTGAACTGGAGATCTGAGGCCCAGATTCTAGTCCCAAGTCAACTTCTAAGTAGCCTTCGTTGCTGGGTCTTAGTTTCTTCATCTGTAAAGTGAGTGGATTGGATCCTATACTCTCAAGGTCCCTTTGAGTTGAGTAGTAAATAATTTTAGCTACCATGGTGAGGGAGGGAAAGTCCTTGTAGAAAATGGGTTTTCTTCATTTTCTAGTTCCCGTACCCTCCCTTGAACCCCTGTGCACACACACATGCTTTATTTGTTGCTATGCAAGGAAGCCCACCTTTGCCTCTATCAGAGCTGCTGGTAGGTGTCCTGTCACTCGAGCATACCCAGGCCATTCATCTCTTGCTTACAGCTCATTTTTGGTGGCCAATCAAAGCCACTGGGAATGTAGAAGTTTTTTTAGCTTCCCAGTTGGAAACTGAAAATGATGCTGACTTTATGTCAGTTCCACAGGAAAAAGACTAGGTAAAGAAATGCAGCCAACCGGGAAGTTGAAAGATTTATAAAAATTAGTGTTTCTGATATATTAATGACTTTGGTGGCAGTAGCCTGCATTTGTCATTGTCATGTTCCATTATCATTCAAGTACTTAATCACCACACATTATCAGGGCTAAATTTATTTTCTTGTGTCTGCCTAGCAAGATAATTTCTCTATTCTTTGACAGTATTGTCTCAGGCACCTGAATCAGACCTAAGCCTGAAGGGAGAGCAGAGGGTAAGTCCCCTCCTTGCATTTAACTCATTGCTGACTTGTGAAAGAGAGAATGATATTATTTAAATGTCTGTTTCCTTCTTTGAGTAAGAATATAGGGGGAATCATGTCATGGTTTGTGTCCTCTCTAAAATTCGGGTGTTGTCAGTTTGATAGTATTTAGAAGTAGGGCCTTTAAGAGATTATTAGGCTATCCTAGGGCTGCTCCCTCATGAATGGGACTAAGACCCTCTTAAAAGAGGTTTCTTTTACACAGCAGCTTTTGGTGAGCTTGCCATTCATTCTCCTTCTGCCATGCGAGGATGCAAGAAGGCCCTCACCAGACCACATGCCAGTACCTTGATCTTGAACTTCCAGCCTCCACAGCTGTGAGAAATAAATTTCTGTTCTTTATAAATTACCCAGTCTCTGTTATTTTGTTGTAGTGGCACAAACTAAGACAAACTGTGACTGCTGTAAATTATTAATGCTGCACCCAGTTCAGCTTTAAGAAGGATTTTGCATAAGGTTGTGCAGCTCCCAGCTTCCCAGTCTGTGTAAAGAAGAGGCACGTATGTAAGTAACATACATGGACATTTATGTGTTTACATGTATGCATGCACACACTGCATTGCACCCTTGGTTTTTATTTAGTTCCAGTAATGTAGGATGGCCTGTATTTTTGCCCTTAATTACTCTGAAGGACAGTTAACAATTATGTATGTCATTGACCTTTTATTAAAACTTCTGAAACAAGTTTATCTGTACTCAGATCAAGGAAAAAGGGTTTAGAGTGGTCTGATAAATTTGAATTATTCTTTTGTTAAATAATGAGAGCTGGGTAAACCCACTGTTTCTGTTTTTGTCTTGGTTGCCAGGAATCTCAGTGCAAAGTATTTTATTTTGGTTTTGCTCCATTTTGCTAGCTTTTGGCTGCAGTGGTGTATATGTAAATAACACTAAACAAAGGGGGGAATAATATATCATGCACATACCTGTGGCTATGAGTGTTGTTGTGCCCCTGCCCTCTTAGGTGTATAAACTGATAATGAAGCATGTAATCTTTAAGGCCTTTTTCTACATTCAGATTCCATTCCAAACACCTTCATGTTACTTTTGCTGACTCTTCCACCTCTCTCTCCTTTGGTACCATCTTAATGTTGTTCTTTTCTTAACAGAGAGATTACTTTTAATTTTTATTATTTGTGTACCTATCATTCCATTTGCTAGTTTATAAATTTCTTGAGGACTTTTTCCTTGTATCCTTAAAGTAAAGCCTTGTGCATTTCTAATTCTAATATGATTGCCAGATAAAATATAGGGTATCCAATTAAATTTTAATTCAGATAAGCAACTAATAATATTTTTAGTGTCCAGTGCTATATTAGCATACATATTCAAGTTTACTTGAATATAAATATAGGTATGCATCCTGTATTTTTATTTGCTAAATCTGGCCATCTTATCAATAAGTACTGGAATGGTTATGTGCCTAGGTGTTATCAGACATATAGTCTCATAGGTACAGGCATGGTATGAATGGCAAGTGTTTAGAGGCATTATACATAGACATTCGTTCAATATCCTTTTCCTGCATGTGTGTGTATGTGTGTGTATGTGTATGTGTGTGTTTTCCCCCTGTAGCTGCTTAGTTACATGGGAGTCAGGCAGCTCTGATATATGATATACTGTACTCTTTGATGTCTAAAAGTCTATGTGCATATGCCCTGTTACAATGCCTTCAGTAGTCACAGTGCTCTTTATGGATCAAATAATGGGAGATTTAATGCATTTAATGAAATGGCTAGAAGAAAATGACCTGGCTTTCAAGCTTGAGAGATGGCCATTTGGAGGGTGATTGGAGCAATCAAAAGACTACCTTTCCCCAACTCAGCCCACTGATTTCCCCATAAGCATGGCTGAATTTGCTAGAAGGGAATGCTAAGTAGCTGGCAAAACTGTTACTTTAAAACATGAGCCATTGACCCTGGAGTTCAGGGCTACTTAATGTCATCTGAGCTTTCAGAAGTTGTCAGTGGCTAAATGGTAGACCAGAAATGGAAAGGATGAATTCCAGCCCTACACCTACCATTAATTTTCAAGCACTGCTGAGGCAGTCATGATGCTAATCTTGGCTTCAACTTTTCTCATCTTAAGAACAAGGGCATTGTTTTGTGAAGCAATTGGCGGTTTGTTAGGATTTAATTCAGTGTGCAGGGTTGGATAACAGTGGTTCTTAGAAATGGTTATTTTGCTTTGAAACTAGGCAGAATGGGCATTAACTTTCCTCATAAGGGAGGAGGGAGAGCAGGTTACACAGTTCCTAATTGAGATCTCTGATTTCAGAAGTAGGGACCTTTAACAAATGGCCATTTGGAGGCACTGGGGGAGATGTACTCTGTAGTATTTTTGAGGAAATATTTTATGATTGTGCTCTAGGTTTCTTGCTTATTCATTGATCAATATTGACAAGCATTTCTTAAGACAAAAATACTACATTTTTCAGGTAGCATACATAGATATTGTTGAGAAAGAATTTGAAATCTATTGGAATAGACCTAGCATGGAACTAGAAAGTGTTCCAAAGAAATAGATGTGATTACATGATTATGAAATACATGATTATGTGAATTAGACTGTATGTAAGAGTTTCCTTGTAAAAATAGAGAATGTGTTAGGAAATTTAGACTTGTCTGGAAGTTTTTGCATAGGTTGTGATATGGAGTTTATTTCGTCACCTCTATGGCGGCTTTTGTTCTTTTTGTTTCTCTTGTAAAACTACTGGTCCCCAACTCCTTAGCCTCTGTCATAACTGTTTAGATGTCGGATGGTTGTCAGAAATGTTTTGTGTCTCAGGGTTGCCAGTGACATTTGAGTGCATCCATCAAAGCATTTTGGTGAGCAAAAGAGCATCATTGAGTAGCATTCATAATTTCTCCAAGAAGTAAGATACCAAATATAAGTTGTCCTCTGGGGTATTGAGGTTAATTAGCTTACCTTGAAAATAGACATTATATGTGAAGATGGTAGACTCTTTTTGAGATGGTTTTTAGAAGAGAAAATCAAAGTTATAAGAAGTGACACAGTCTCCTCCATATCAAGTTTAAGGCCTCTGAGGTTTCTTCATTATTGTTATCATTATAAAACAAACACTTGAGCCAAACTTAAATATTCTAGGCAGTGTGTAACTAAATAATAATGAAAAATATGATCCTTGGGAGGAATATAAATGAGAGACAGATGGAAAATCAATACACACAGACTTAAATATCTGGTTCTGTAAAGACTAGTGTGTTTCACATGCAGGATATTGTGCTAGGTGTGACGTGGGGCTACAAAAACAGATGAGATACAGAAGTTACAGTGTAGTAGAACATACTGCATACAGAAATAAATGGCACTCTGTACATGTGCACCCACACATAGCAGTGGGTGGTGTGATGGGGGAAGGTAAGGGTAATAGCCTTCCTGGTTGGCAGCATTGGCACTGAATCCTGCTTGTGGATTCAACCCAGAATGGGTAAAAGCATCCTGGAGGGGGACCTGAACTATCACTGAGCACAAATTCTGTGTTCAGTTTTGTGCTGGGCACTTTAACAGGTGTTACCTACTATCATCATCACTGGAGGTGAGGAAATCGAAGCTCAGAGAGGTCAAGGTATTTATCCGGGGCCCTCTAGCTAATAAATGGTGAAAGGAGGATGCAAACTGATGTCTGACTGCTTTTCCATTTTGTACTCCTGAGTCCACCTGTTGGATGGAACAAGAACCAGGTATGCTGCAAGTTCCCAGTGCTGGAGAGAATTTGATCTGATCCGAAGATGACACCAAGGAGGAGGACTGTTGCCAGGAGGAGCTGTTTAACAGTGAAAAGTAGAGTGGATAAAAAGTAATAATTTATTTTGGGCCTTTTGTCAGATGATAGGTTCTTTGTTTACATTCTAAATTCTCATCACCTTGTAAGATTGGTATCATCGCCATTGTACAGCATGTTTATGGTAACTGAGGCTTAGAAGATTAAGCCTGTCCAAGGTCACACGGTGGATACATGATAGTAGTCAGGGTTTGATTTTAGGATTTAAACCTCGTGCCTGGGATCTTTGGTGATGGACTTGAAATCAACAGTTTGATTTTATGAGTTTAGAAATTAAGGGTCTTTCAAGGATCTGGAGGGGGCAGTGAACACATTTAGATGGAGTGAAATCTTAGAAAGGGTTGCACTGACTGGTTTGAGAAGTCAGAGTGTGATGGGGAGGAGGAAGAGATGACTCTTAATCATTTGATTATTATTTTAAAGAGGGCCAGGTACTGGTCCTTAGGGAGGTTTTAGAATGGTGTAGATAAGGCAGCTGGGGAGAGGGAGGATGAGGAGGAAGACAGAGAGGGAGCTGACAAGTAGTTTAACAGCTGTTCCACATATCCACAAAATGACTCTGAGAAAAAATGGTTCTATTTATTTGCTGTTTCCTTCCATATATCTTGCCAGCAGCATTCATCAATATCTGTCATTTCCCAGGGGGGTTAGACATATCTAGCAATTCATTGTACTGAATTATATTTCAATACGCGAATTGAGGGAAGCCAGATTGCAGATGTTAACACTGACCTCTGCCTAGCATTGCTCAGACACCACCACTACCCACCTCTTGGGTACCCTCACTCAGGCAGACATTCATTCTCAGCAACGCTGCTTGATGTCAGAATCTTGTTACCATGTTCTCATTAGTGTAGGCTCTATTTAATACTTCTTTAAAAATCAATTTTAAGTTGTCACATTAGTCTTTGGTCTATGCAACTGGAGTTTGGGGCCAAACCATTATTTATTTTTTGATAAGAATTTTAAATCCAGAAAAATGCCACCTGACGGACAACTGCCGTGGTGGTCTAGGTAAAACAGGGAGTTGGTGGCCAGGGCTGGGCCTCAATGCAGAATGGGAGAATTTGCTGGGTGTTGGTAAACCCAAAGGCAGTGATGTGCTTGTAATAATAGAAACATTACAGCTTACCAAGCTTTATTGCATGCATTAATTTGGTCCTAATATCTGCCCTTATTAGAATTTGAGAGTGATAATCTTGGTACATAAGAAGAAATAGTTTTTTTATGAACAAGTTAAGGGAAAGTAAAAGAAAGGTCAAATATATTTCTCTTTAAGTCTGACTTTAATGTGTTTCCATTTAAAAATAAACTATGTGTTAGCATTTTTGCTCTTTTATCATACGGCAAGAGTAACAGGGTGGCTATCTATGATTGAGGGTGAAAAGATGACTTTATCTTTGAATCACCTTGCCATATTACCCATACCAAAAATTATTCTTAACACTGCATCTCTGGTTCATAGTGGCAGTGGCAACTTGAGTTTCTGCTCCATAGCCTCATGGTTTGTTCAAAGACCTTGATTTCTGTATTGTAGACATGTATGTTCTGTCGTTTTTCACCCGTCCCTAGTTCTCTCACAGCATGGAATTGGACTTTTTAGTGACTCCTTAAAACATTTGTCAGGTACTTAGTCTGTCTGGGCCCACGTGAAAGAAAAACTTCTGATACCTGTCCCCCTTGCTAGGAGCTTCCTTTCACAGCAATGCTCTGACTTGCTCACCAGGCAAATTTTATAGTTAGCAATGTTGTGCTGGCATTCTGTGTTAAGTGTGGAATGCTGGTGATAATATTCTAAAAAGTGAAATTGGGCATCTCTGGTGGATTTCAGTCTTGTGGAAACATAGTTTAGCAAATAAATTTCAGTCTTACAGTCTTAAGACCTTGATGCCCTCTTGGCATCACCCTACTCCCAATACCAGCCTTCCAAAAGACTTGCAGCTGCTCTTGGTCCAGCTTTCAGTTTCCTTGTCAGTTGGAGATCATTGGTCAGTAGTCAGTGATGTTTTTGAGCACTTAGAGTCAAGGCTCTGCTTTGGACTTCCCTTGTGTGAGTAAACACATGGCACTTTTTTTTTTTTTTTTTTTTAAAGGCTAGAATAGCAGTTCAGTATAGGAGTCAGTGAATTTCTGCACTTTCTGATCACAGGTCTGTTGGTTTCTCAAATTGTATTCATTTATGCCATTAAGAAGAATGATTTAGCAGCATTGTTGTTGCTGTCTAGGTACGGTCATTCTTTTGCAGTGAGGACAAGAAATTGGAAGTCAGTCACCCATGTGAATGGAAGATGAAGGGAACCATGTCTCTGTTGTGGGAAGCACAGCTGAAGATGAATAAGGGAAGCTGTAATTGCCCATGAGGATGAGAGTCAGGACGATGAGGGAACAATGTTTAGGAGTGAGCAATGGGGCAGAGAAGAAGAATCTCTTGATGGTGATGGAATTAGGGTGATGGCTGCTGAGTCATGAATTCTGCCCAGATTTAGACAGTGACTCTTTGCGGTCTTTGCCCCTTCTTCATTTCTTAAGTTTGACAGGTTCTTTAAAAACTCATTTCCCCTAACTTATAAATGATTGGGAGGGCTTATGTTATAAAGTATAATTTGCAAAAGCAGGTGGTATTATAGTTAATGTGGATACCTCCTTTTGGACAACAAAAGGGATCACCTTATTTTTTGTCTATAAGGTACAATGGTATTGGCCAAGCAAGGGACTGGGGGGCAGGCAGGTTAAACATTGTGGTAAAATATATACATAACAAAATTTACCATTTAACTATTTTTACATGTATAATTTAACGGCATTAAGTACAACCATCAGCACTATCCATCTCCAGAACATTTTCGTCATCCCAAACTGAAACTTTGTACCCATTAAACAGGGACTCCCCATTCCTCACTCCCCCCAGCCCCTGTAAACTACTGTTACACTTTCTATGAAAGAATGCATTTGACTATTCTGGGTACTTCACATAAATGGAATCATACTGTGTCCAGAATTGGTTCCTTCCGGTGGGTTCTTGGTCTCACTGACTTCAAGAATGAAGCTGCGGACCTTCGCGGTGAGTGTTACAGTTTTTAAAGATGGTGTGTCCGGAGTTTGTTCCTTCAGATGTGTCCAGAGTTTCTTCCTTCCAGTGGGCTCATGGTCTCGCTGACTTCAAGAATGAAGCTGCGGACCTTTGTGTCGAGTGTTACAGCTCTTAAAGGTGGTGAGGACCCAAAGAGTGAGCAGCAGCAAGATTTATTGTGAAGAGTGAAAGAACAAAGCTTCCACAGTGTGGAAGGGGACCCAAGCAGGTTGCTACTGCTGGCTCGGGTGGCCAGCTTTTAGTCCCTTATTTGGCCCTGCCCATGTCCTGCTGATTGGTCCATTTTACAGAGCGCTGATTTGTCCATTTTACAGAGTGCTGATTGGTCCATTTTACAGAGTGCTGATTGGTGCATTTACAATCCTTTAGCTAGACACAGAGTGCTGATTGGTGCATTTACAATCCTTTAGCTAGACCCAGAGCGCTGATTGGTGCATTTTTACAGAGTGCTGATTGGTGCATTTACAATCCTTTAGCTAGACACAGAGCACTGATTGGTGTGTTTACAATCCTCTAGCTAGACAGAAAAGTTCTCCAAGTCCCCACTCAACCCAGGAAGGTCCAGCTGGCTTCACCTCTCAATACAATATCTGACCTTTTGTGACTGGTTTATTTCTTTCAGCATGCCTCCAAGGTTCCTCCATGTTGTAACACAAGTCAGAATTACCTTCCTTTTTGAGGTTGAGTAATATTCCATTGCGCTCCATTCATCCCTCAATGAATACTTGAGTTGTTTCCTCCTTTCGGCTATTGTGACTAATGCTGCTATGAACATGGGAGTACAAATATCTATTTGAGCCCCTACTTTTACTTCCTTTGTGGATTTACCCAGAAGTGAGATTAAGCAAGGGAGGTTTTACTAGACACAGGGAAGGTAAAATGGTGAGAATGTCCCTGCTCCCAGGTTAGTGGTGGGTGTAAACTTTCTGGGGTGTAAACTTTCTGCTCTGAGAGCTTCAGTAGAGATGTCTAGGCAAAGAGAGGCTGTTAGCCACAACCTATTAACCTATATACCTGTAAAGATATAGGACGAGAACAAGGTTTGGCAACAGAGCCTGTGCCCTGTCTGCCTGCTCATGGCACCAATTCAGTGCCAGCTTGCCATTGTTCTTTTTGTTTCTAGTCCCTTAACTTCTGCAGTGCTACCCCTGTTCTTCCTGCCTGCCTTTTATGGCTGTCCTTAAAATCTCCCCAAAACCCTTGAGAGTGATATCTGGGCCACTTCAGCTTCCCCTTTTCCTGGTTGGTACCTTAGAGGGATGTACACATTTTTTCAGAGTTCTCCTGTATGACTGAGAACCAGAAGTCACATCAAGAGAGAGCTTTGTTATATGGTTACTAGGTCTTATTTTCTCTTTGGTGTCCTGCTTATAGTCCAAGAAAAATCACCCAAAATTTAAGACTATGGATTGGCTACTAAATATATATTGCACTTCAGGTGATATGGAACTTTTTTAATGGAAGCTTTCAAATCTAGTCAGGTACCATTATTCCCCAATGATAAAGTAGATCTCCAGAGGCTATATTTAATTCTTTATATGGCCATTCTGCTAAAATTATTGCAGACTTGGTATTTTTCTACTTCAGAGGGATACTTCCAGCTTGTGCTTTGAAAGCATGTGTCGTGGCTGGGCACAGTGGCTCACACCTGTAACACTCCCAGCACTTTGGGAGGCCGAGGTGGGTGGATCACTTGAGGTCAGGAGTTTGAGGCCAGCCTGGCCAACATGGTGAAACCCTGTCTGTACTAAAAATATAAAAATTAGGCAGGCATGGTGGTGGGCGCCTGTAATCCCGGCTACTCGGGAGGCTGAGGCAGGAAAATCACTTGAACCCGGGAGGTGGAGGTTGCAGTGAGCCGAGATCATGCCACTGCACTCCAGCCTGGGGGACAAGAGTGAGACTTCGTCTCAAAAAAAAAAAAAAAAGAAGGAAAAAAGAAAACAAAACACACTCTAGGAGAGGTCATATATAGCCTTGATAGAACCAAGGCATGATCTGGGTCTAGATTCAGTAATGTATTTATTTTAAAGTACATATAACCGTACAAGGCTACAGAACTTTACACTCTAACTCTGTTAACTGAGGCCCTTTGGCTAAAACAGCAAAAATAACCAGTACAAAAAGTCCATTCAAACAACCCACACCTCTATGGTTGAGACCTGACACGCTCTTGTATCAATCCGTCCAACTGATTCCAGCTTTAATACAGACCTTTATTTATTGCCTCTAAATTCTAGTCACGCCAGTAGAAAACATTTGATACATGTTTCAGTAAGCACAGTAGAATTTTGGAAACATTTTTCCAAAGAACACAGAGCTAATCCAGTTCCAATTGTAACAACAAGCTCAATTCGGTATTAAAATAGAGCAGCCAGATTGCTAGGCAAGCTCACCTCTCATACAACAAATTAGAAATGGTATTATCCATTAATTTCCACCCTGTGCAGCTGAATAATGCCATTGACAGATGCTAATTTTCTTAAATTGTAGGCAGCAAATGATGCATGAATACGACAGCAACACGCTTTTTAGAGGCTCTTGATAGTCATCAAAAAGTGAATTTATATAAAGTTTGATGTAATCACTATCAACTGTGGTATCATGTTAGTGCCTTCTAATGACTGTCTTAAATCCATCTGTTGTCCTCTTTTCTCTATTAACACTAATGGGGGTCTAGGCAGGAATAAAATATCCCATGTGTTGTATTAACAGACCCTCCGATTTATAACATTCATATGATTCCTCAGGACAAGACCTACGCAAATAACGACATCTAAAATCTAACCCATCATTGCATTATAGGCATTTCATTGTATATGTATATAAGTGCTTCCTAATTTTTTCCAGTGGTTTAACAAAATTTTATTTCTGCTCACTTTATAATCTAATGTGTGTTGGGTAGCTCTTGGTGTTTCTTATTTTTTAAGCTTATATTTATTGAGTGTTCATTGTATATTTTCTATTTTTTGATTTTACAACAGCCGTATAAGTTTGGCCCTGTTCTACTCAGGAACTTGAGGTTTGGAGAAGTTCATGTTATAAGTGATGGAATCAGTTTGGGAATTTAGAATAGGAACTCAGCAGTCTGACATTAAAGTCAACCACAACTAGAGCAATTAATTTTTACCATTACTGGCAAGGGTCTTTCTATCCTGTTGGGCTTGAAGAAGGTGTTATATAAGAACATGGGCTAAGGACAGATCAGTTACTGGATGTCAAAGTCTTGTCTTTTGGGTTAGGCTGTTGAGGTAACAAAAGAATTGAAAGCACACCTTTGGTCTTGTTACCAAGATTGGACTTTCACAAGATAGCCACAAATAAAATGTACATAATAATGTTAAATTGAGTGATTTCAGAGAAGGACAAGATGGCATGCATGTTTGTTCTCAGTGGTCTCTGCTTGCTTTACAATATCCTGTGAGATGTAACAAAACTGCAGTATTGAAAGCATGGCTCAGAGTGTGGGGAGAGAAAGGGCATGGCTCAGGTGTTCCTTTCTTTGTGTTCCCCAGCGCTGGGTGCTGGTTCTGGATTCTGTTCAGAGTCCAACTTCTCATTGAACCATGCTTGGTCTCATTGAGCCAGGATCCTAGCTTATGAATTTCCTGTACTGAGGCCTTACCTGGGAGTTTTGCCTGCTTTTGTTTTGCCCTCCCACTGGCAGAGAGAGAGCCTTTCCCAGTCCCTGTTGCTTTGACTTTGATGTTGAGATTCCTCGTGGTACCTCTTTGCTCCCATTCCCCATCAAATCTCTCCCCTGGCTCCTTGCTTTTCAACCTAGGAAGTAGGAGTCCTCCATGATCACCTAGACCTCTGGGGTCCCTGACCTGGGCCATAGGAACTACCATCTTGAGGAGTTGAGGGAATGTGCTCCTGGCCAGTTTGCCATGCAAGAATACAAAACGCATTTTTTGCTAGGAATTATTAAAAGTAATATTATAAAATATGTACAGAAATTAATAGAGAATAATTCTATACAACCCCATATACCTATCAGCCAGCTTTATCAAAGCTTAATATTTGCTACATTCTCCGGATACATTAAAAAATTTCATATTAAATTTATTAAAGCCACAAGTCAAAAACTTAATTCTTCATGTACACTTCTAAGTTGAAGTAGCAAACCCTATTATTCCCTGCTGGTAATTTTTAAAATAATAAAATATTACAGATCTAGCATACTCCTCCCTGCACCCACCCTTCATTTTTTCTGCCAGAGATGACTACAATTCTGAATTTGCTGTTTATCACTTACAAGAAGAAATATTATTTGTTTCAATATCTTTCCATATTATTCTTTTGTGTGTGTGTGACCCGGCCTAAGAACCCAGTTACCGTGTTTTATTCTGTTGCTATGGTGGTGGTGGAGGATGCAGGTCTTACAATAATATGAAGTGTGACAGTACATTGACTGCTTTTCCATGTCCTAGGTGGAGTGACTAAGTGTATTATCTCCTTTAATCTTATCTGCCACTTTGTAAGGTATTATCCCCCTTTCAGAGATGGGAATATTGGGGGCTTGGAACTAAATAAGTTGCTCAACTGCATGTGACTGTAAAAACTGGGTTGCAGATTGAGCATGGCGGCTCATGCCTGTAATCCCAACACTTTGGGAGGCTTAGGCGGGTGGATCACTTGAGGCCAGGAGGCAGAGGTTGCGGTGAGCTGAGATTGCGTCATTCTACATCATGGTAAAACCCCGTCTCTACTAAAAACAAAAATTAGCTGGGCATGGTGGTGCGTGCCTGTAATCCCAGCTACTTGGGAGGCTGAGGCAGGAGAATCACTTGAACCCGGGAGGCGGAGGTTGCAGTGAGCCGAGATTGCACCATTGTACTCCAGCCTGAGTGACAGAGTGAGACCCTGTCTCAAAAAACAAAACAAAACAAAAAATGCTAGGTTGCAGACCCATTTGTGCCTGATTCCAAGCCTGTGGTTTGAATCACTCTGCTCCCATCTTTCCAGGTGCTTTTCTCTTTATAAATAATATGTTATTTTTGTATAAATATAGAACATTCTGTCTTAATTTACAACTTGTTCTTCACCTAAACATATGTGATGAATATTTTCCTGGAGTAGATGGGGCTTTCGAGTCAGAATCCTGATTTTTGCCCATTTCTGTAGCTGTATCCTCTTGCCTAGTTATGTACCTCTCTGGATTTAAACTGGAGATAATAATACTTATCCCATATGATTGTTAGGATGTTGCAGTGCCTGGTATATAATAAGGCCTCAATGTATTTTAGCTATTACTTTATACTTATAAAGGAAGTTTAAGAAAATTATCTGTTCAGTGGTTTTCTTCCTGTTGAGACTTGATCAAGTATTGTTCTAATAGTATGGTTTCCCTGCATTTCAGTCAACAAACATTTATTGAGCATTTACTAAGTGCCAGGCCCTATAACAGGTACTGGGGATACAGAAAAGAATAAACGTATTTCCTCACATCAGGAGAATTATACAGAGACAGTCTAATAATTATTTTGTTTTGTATTATTATTATTATATTTGTTGAGATAGTGTCTCACTCTGTCACCCAGGGTGGAGTGCAGTGGTACAATCTTGGCTCACTGCAACCTCTGCCTCCTAGGCTTACGAGGTCCTCCCTTCTCAGCCTCCTGAGTAGCTGGGACCACAGATGTGTGCCACCACACCTGGCTAACTTTTTAATTTTTTGTAGAGACAGGGCCTCACTATGTTGCCCAGGCTGGTCTTGAACCCTTAGGCTCGAGGGACCCGCTCACCTTGGCCTCCCAAAGTGTTGGTATTACAGGCGTGAGCCACTGCACCCAGCGTAATAATTATTTTCTACTAAAGGAAAAAAAGATTTTTTGAATTCTTCACTGAGTAAAAATACTTTGCCTTTAATTTTTTCTATTTTACATTAAATTCTCCCAAGTTTTTTTTTAATCTACCTTCAGTTTTCTTTAAAATGAAGCATATGGAGGCAGAACAACAGTGAGGCTATAGTGGGTTCTCTCCATCATATAAACTGTGGCATCATGTAGCTTCTGTACCTCTTATCATGCCCTTTTCCAAAACATGAACAAAGAAAATGCAAATAAAATACAAATAAATAAATACGAATAAAATATAGAAAATGACATAGGAGAGAGGAAAAAATGGATTCAGCTTATTAGAGGTTTTTATATTTTTAACAAGTGAGTCCTTCAAATATTGAGTGATTTCTGTATTAAGGAAACCATTTATTCCTGTAATATTAATGCAGCATTCCTAAATGCAGTCTATAGTTTTCCTGCTCTTCCTCATTAATTACCTGCCTTTGGGCCTGCAGGGGACCGACTTCTCAAAGCCGTTCTTAGTTCAGCTTTTAGTGTACATTTCAAAATAAGGAAAGGAAAAAATTAAAATTCTAGACTTCAAATGCAACATACCTTGCCCCAAAATATGTCTGAATGTTTTTGAGATGGTGATCAGAACCACAGAAGTTCACTGTCGTTGAATTTTCAATGGCAGTGTTTAAATTAATTGACATTTGCTACATTTATTTGCTTGGAAAAAGTCAATCTATTATGTAGGGTTGGCAGGAAGCAGGTGACAAAAATCAGTATCACATTTTTTTGCAAGAAAATATAGGTTGTAGAAAGAAAGTCTAGAGGAAAATCACTAAGGTGTTGATAGTGGTTTTCTCTGGTGTGATGATAGGTAATTTTTGTTCCTTTGTATATATTTGCATTTTCTTCTTGTGAATGAAAAGCCCATCCCAAATAAAGAAGATACTTTTCATTTTTACTGCTGTTATGGCTAAATAGTTAACATTTACTGAGTACTGTACTTACAAAATTCTCTGATCCCCTCAATAACTTTACATAGTCAAGTCTATCACCCCTATTTTACAGATGGAAAAATCAAGTCCAGGAGAGATTGACTAACTTTCCCAGTGTCATTCAGCTACAGAGCAGGATTTCAAAAGAAGATCTAATTGTTCTCCAGAGTCTGTGCTTTCACTCTATAATAAAAGAGTGAAAAAGCAATTTTGGCAAAAGAAGCCATTTTTTCCTCTGCAACTAAAATACAAATTTTTGAAAGCACTTGACTTAAATAAAGCAATGGACTTCTTCACATGGACAATTGACAGGAGATGCCCTTAGCTCCTGTGCTTTGACAGTGCTGGTAGTTAGCATGTGCGGTAATGGTAAACTGGTTAATATACTGCAATCATTATTAACTAGTACAATATGCTTGTGGGATGCATGCCTGAGGGAAAAATGAGGAACAGATGTTACCTGTGCTGCAGGGCCACCAGCTATGCATGCTGCAGTCCCTCATGATTCCGGAGAGGAATGAGGCTGGGGTCCCTAAGATGAGATTCTTTGTGTGGTCTGCCATCTTTTCATTGTCTGTTTTTTTGGAAGGAAATGTCTACATGTCCTTTCATCGTTTAGTAAATATTTATTGAGCAGCTATTATGGCCAGTAATTCTGCTAATATTGGGGCAAAGAAGATGAAAATTAAACACAGTCTCTACTTTTACTGACCTTTATTGCTATGTGAGTATTCATGTCCATCCTAACTTTCCTGAAGTCAAAAACTATCATTTCTCGTGTGTTAATATTAGTCAAGTCCATGTATCAAGGAAGTAACGTAGTGTGAATTGGGTTCAGCTGTTTGACTTTTAAAAACATATAGTTATATATTAGAGTTCAAGGTTGATGGAAATTACTCAGTGAACCTAGACTGACATTGATGTCCTGATTTATGCAAATGGATATGATTATGTATCCCACAGACACAGTTGGATGGCCACCTGCCCTTCAGAGAAAAAAGGAGCTGGGGGAGAGGCACCAGCCCCATTTCATCTTGATAGAATTCTGTTTCCTTTTGTTGGTCATGATCTCCACTTTGTAGATTATTTTATAACTGAGTCCTAGATCACTTTCCATATTAGATTTTTTCAAAGAACACTTAAAATGCACGCGCTTACTTCTGTGATGCGGAGAATGCTTTGTGTACTTATATATATTCTCAACGCATTCCCTTGGTATAGGCAGATGGGAAAAAAACACCTCATCCTACCTTGATGAGGCTACACTCATGCAGGAGATGATGTCGGAGGTCAGGGCCAGACCCTGCCACTGGATCTCCTGACTTAATTAGAACAAGTTTTCCCAGGTTGCTATTAATGTTATTACTGGGTATGGCAGAAGTAATACAGAACAAGGTTGGCCAGGAAGAGACACCCCACCCTCACCCCCATTGCAATAAGACTACTACTGTCTGCCTGTCACTTACATTTTCTTCTCTTTAACTCCAACAGGGAGGTACCTCCTTCCAAACCCGGTGGCGGGACAGGCCTGGCCGGCCTCTGCAGAGACGTCCAACCTCGTGCGCATGCGCAACCAGGCTCTGGGCCAGTCGGCGCCGTCGCTCACCGCCAGCCTGGTGAGTGTCCGCGGGCGGCGGTGGAGGGTGCTCCAGCTCACCACCTCCCTAGGGACAATATAAGTTAATTGAGTTTAACTATATTTAAACTTACCCACATGTGACGTTAAGCACATATTTAGCAATGTGAAATTCCTTGCTTTCAATGTGCTAATTTCTGCACCTGTACCCAGTTTGGAGGATTTCTCTCAATTTTGGCCTCATCTCTACCCTTCTCCCAAAAGAAATGAAAGTATTTCTAGGCCTTTTTGTAGCTTTTTATTTGGAAATAATATAAAACTCATGGAAAAGTTGCAAGAATAAGAAAAATTCTTAGAATACGGGTTTATCCTTTATCTAGATCTGACTAACACCTTGCCCAATTAGCTTCATAATTTCCTTTCTCTTTGTGTATATGTGTATGTATGTGTGTATGTGTACATACACACATGATTTTTTGAGGTATTTGAGAGTGCATCATCTATATATCATAGACCTTTGTTATCACCGTTATCAACTGGAGTAAATTTATGACTGACACAGTACGGTTATCTGCTCTGCCATCTGTATTTCAGTTTTATCAATTGACTCATTAATGTCCTTTATAGCATTTTCCCTCTTCCAGTGTAGGATCCAGTCTAGGGTCATGTGTTGCATTAAATTGTCCCTCTCTTTAGTCCCCTTTAATCTGGGATGTTTCCACAGTCTTTGTCTCTTACGACATTTGACATTTTTGAAGAATTTTTTAATGGCTTATTTTTAAGGGACTATTTCTCATATTTGTTTGCTCTCTCCTCACGGTGAGATTCAGGTTTTTGCATTCCAGGCAAGAATACGACACTGGTGATGTCATGTCCTCTTAAGGAATGAGGTCTGGAGGCCCATCACATCCATCTGCCCCTCTCTGTGATGTTAATTGTGATCATCCAGTCAAAGAGTTGCCTGATTTCTCCACTGTAGTTACCACTTTCTCTCCCGCAATCTATGAGCAACCTGGGAGGTACTTTTAAGCAATGCAAGTACGCTTTTCATCAAAATTTTCCCCAAGAATCCATTGGTGATTCTTGCCTGGATCACTCTTTTCTATGTTTGAAAATGGTGATTTTTCCAACTTCAGCACTCTCCATAAATATGTGTGTATTTGTTAGCAGCATGAATTCGCACATTTCTATTTTTTCCCTGGTGTAGACCTTTATATTTAACTTGCTTATTAGAATTTTTTTTTTGTTTTTGCTGGTGGGCCCTTCTTTGTTTTGGCTTTTGGCTCAGCTTAGAAGTCTGTACAAGTTACTTTTGCGTGGGTGGTAGGGTTGTATGATATGGAAATAGATTTTAAACACCTTTTATTGATGAAGATGCAAATGATATATAAATCAACGTATTGTGTCTTATAATTTTATGCATTGGTAATAAATTATGTTGGATATTTGGAAATAATGCAGTAATGGATGCAGATTTTGTTCAGGTCTAGCCTCTAGCCCTGCTTTTGCCATTAGATAGCTGTATAAACTTGGACAAGTCCGTTTCTCAAATTCTCTCACCTCATTTGTACCTGTAAGATGAAAAGAGGCATTAAACAGTCTATAAAGTCCCTTTCTTCTCTGGAATTCCCTGATTCTTCTTTCAGAATAATTTCAAATGTGTGAAATAATTATCTTTAAAGAAATTTCTTTCAGGATAGTTTACGACTTCAAAATTGACTATTTAAACCAAAATTCATATTTTTTTCTCTCATGAAAATATTGGGACTTTTAGTTCATTTTTATTTTCATTTTTAGGGACAAAGTCTTGCTTTTTTGCCCAGGCTGGAATACAGTGGCACCATCATAGCTCACTGCCACCTCAAACTCCTGGGCTCAAGAGATCCTCCTGCCTCAGCCTCTTGAGTAGCTGGGACTACAGGCGCATGCTACTGTGTCTGGCTAGGGCTTATTTTTAAAAGATACAATTAACCTGATGGTAGAGAGCATTTTCCTCCATCCCATCCCCAAGTCCAAAGTGACTTTTTCTTCTTAGGGAATTTTATTTAAGAGCTTATTTTACTCTGATTATTTACTTTTTAAGGAAAGAGGAAAATACTTCACAATTCATGATTTTTTTTGACAGAGGTGCTTTTTTAGCCGCTGCAACATTATTCTTTACACCTAAATAGTAATCCTGTATGTTTATTGCCAAATCAATCATTGTAATTCAAACAACACTGTCACAAAATAATATGTTTTCTTAAGTAATATATCTTCTTTTTGTTTGTTTGTTTTTTGAGATGGAGTTTCGCTCTTGTTGCCCAGGCTGGAGTGCAGTGGCACAGTCTTGGCTCACTGCAACCTCCGTCTTCTGGGTTCAGGCAATTCTCCTGCCTCAGCCTCCCAAGTAGCTGGGATTACAGGAGTACACCACCACGCCTGACTAATTTTTGTGTTTTTAGTAGAGACGGCGTTTTACCACGTTGGCCAGGCTCGTCACGAACTCCTGACCTCAGGTGATACGCCTGCTTCGGCCTCCCAAAGTGCTGGGATTACAGGCATTAGCCACCGTGTCCAGCCATTCTTAAGTAATATATCTTCTTACTAATACTAATAGTCACATACCAAGAAACAGAAACTGACTTATTCATTGATGAAATACATGTCACCTGACTTAAGATATTTGGGAAGAGGATGCAGTAAGAACTATTAATAGAAAACATGAGAAGAGTACCTCCCAAAATCTATCAGATGACATTGTTATCAAGGAATCACTTAAATTATTAGCTTGTTTACCTGCAGGTTTTTATGTTTATAGTGTTTGCTTAATATAACACTGGGGAAAATGCTGAAATACCATGTAGAAAAAACTTATCATAGTACCTGGCATATAACAAGTCACAAATGTTAGCAATATTATTATTTCTGTTGTTGTTATTATATTGTAGGTAAGCTTGGGCACAGAAGCCAGAATGTGATTAGTCATTTACTACTAGATAGTGAAGGTTTAAAATTTAACCCTTATCTTTCCCTTCAGAGAGTTCATTAGTTCCTAATTATAGTCTACAGAAAACTATTTGCCCATCACCTTCTGTTGTATTAAGAGCAGCAGCCAGAGGAGAGCTGCCAGACGGACGACCATCTTGATTTCCTTACTAATCTGCTGCCATGTGCCCAGATTTGGATGCCCTATCACTTACTTTGACGTGTCACTCAAGTACATGTTAGTGACCTTTCCTGCTTTTGGTACCGCTTGTCGAACCACACAGCTAAAGGGGCATTAAAGTTGATCTGTTTCATGTTTCTGCCTCATTTAGATTGGATTATATCAAAATTATCTCTGCCAATTACAACTAATAGATCTGAGAGAGAATTGTGCTGAAGAGGTGGGAATGTACACCTTGTAGAATTTTTTCTTTTTCCTTCTTCTCTTTGGCTTTCTCTTTTCCTTGTCTTCCAAACAAATTGCCATTTGTGGAGGTGCGTTGTGCAGTAGAACATTCCTCATGCTGATGATCCTTTCCTCCTGGCCTCTCTGTCTACCCCTTGCGCCTGTCGTACAGCTGTAAGCCATCCTTCCCCTGACTCCGCCTGACATGTATCACGGCACACCTTCGTTTTTGTTCTTTGTGTTTATGCCGAATACCTCCCTGCTAGACTGCAAGCCCCTTGAGGGCAGAATTCTTGTCTGATTTTTACTTTCTACTTTTCACTGCTCTCAGGACAATGCCTTGCACATAGGAGGCATTCAATAAATAATGTTGACGGAACAAATAATTATTTATGGAAAAGTGACTTTTTTTTTTTGGTTGCAAGGTGAGCACGATGGTGTGATTCTTCATGCTGTAATGGGTGACCTAATAAGACCATCCGTCTAAAATCTCTATGGCTTTGCTGTTCAGTGTGCATCTTACAGTTGTGATTGGCCTTAAAGTCCATGTTACAGGCTAAATCCCATTTAGTTTCACATCAGCCACTCAAAAAATATGGTGACAAAATTTGTGAAGAGATTATTAGTGTCTACATTCAAGGAAATTTCATTAGTCTGCTTTTAAGCAATCATGTAGTCACATTTGTTTATATATTTTGATTCACTGACTAAGTTGGAGTGATGTGTGTGTTCAAGTATGGGGGACTGGAAAAAACAAGGAACCAAACTGGTTTATGTCCAGATGATAGCATTACACTCGATATAACAGTTCCCTGCCCAATTGCAACAAAATACATTTCAGAAAAGTATAGGCCCTCAACGTGAGAGGTATTAATATGTTAGTAAGATATAAATGAAGGCCCTGAGGTTTGGTAGGTATGAATTTTAGTAAATGCATGATGTTTAGTGATTTAAATGCCATAGGCAAGCTTGAAGGTATTGCTAACTACCTTCTCAAGGAGGAGATTAATTCCTAGCCTGAAGTATCTAGTTTTCCTTGGCAATGCTAAATGTAGTTGTGTTCCCTTTCCCAGACACAGTGGGCATTTCAGATAAATGGCATGTTGCCAATTCATCCTAAGTAGCCTGGTAGCTGGCAGAATACATGCTCAGCCAGTTTCTGCCTGCTGGGACACCAGCCGGGAGTGCTGATGAAGTGTCAGATGTATACTTCATATACATTAATCTGAAGAGAGGAAAACTCATTTTCCCATTTGCTTCTTCCATCTTTCTGTCCCTCCCCACACACATGGGTAGTTTATCACAGAAGTCACAGTCGTCAAAAGCCGGGGGATTTATACAGATGCTGCTTTCTGGCAAGAAAGATGGAAATTTCAGGAGGCAAAAGCAGGACCAGTGGCAACTTATTTCTTTGTAGGAAAATAAGGGTGTAAGCCTTGATGATGGAAGTTCAAAATGGCTATGTGGCCATCATCAGAAATATTCAGTCCATTTGTACTTGGGAGTAATAGATAGATGGCAGAAGCACCATGAATATTAGTTTCTGGTATTTTTCTCTAATTTTCTGGTTGGTTGGAATCCTGTGCCTCATCTTTTTTGTGTGAAGGTTTCATTCACATTCTTCCCATTGAGGTCTTCCTTGACCATCCTGTTTCAAACTGTTCCCTATATTGCTTGCCACATATTTCATTTCCTTCATTCATTTTTTGCCATAGCTTATCACTGTCCAGTATACCATATCGTTTGCTTATTTTATTATATATCTCTTACTACTCTAATGTAAATTTCATGAAGGCAGAGATAATTCTGTTTTCCAAGCTGTCTCCTCAGTGCCTAGAATAGTGCCTGGCACATAGTAGGGTGCTCAGTGAACTTGTTGAATGCATAAACATATGTCTCCTTTCTGTACATTTTCAGTGCTCTAGAACAGACTCTTGTATATTTATGGTTTTGTTTTTAATCTGTGATAAATTTTTTGCTTACATTATGTAGCCTTACCAAGAAGCTATTCTTCAAGCCAGAGAGAAATTAGTTATGGAAACCTTATTCAGGAATTAAGCTGTAATCATTCAGTTAGAAAATGAGAATGAAAGGGAAAAGCAGAGTGGTTGAGAACATGGGCTGCCTGAGCTCAACTCCAGCTTCTGCCATTTATTAGCCTCAGTTAGGGCTGTGTGGACTTCAGCTTCTTCCTTTGTGAAGTGGGGCTAATGGTTGTAATAACCTCAGAAGGTTATTGTGAGGATTAAATGAATGAACTCTTGTGCAGTACTTTGCATAGTGCCTGTCACTCAAGAAATGCTGTCATCAATGTTCTTGGGGTTGGTAGAAAAAGTGTTTCTTGGAGATTGTGAGGTAGCTTTAGGTGAGATGGTATTGTCCAGAATGGAAGAAAACAAGCACTTTTCCCTTAGATCATTTGAATTGAGGTAGGAATTTAACCTTTTTGTCCTTACTTGCATGATGTGGGAGTAGTTTGTTTCTTTCTTTCTTATCTTTACTCAAAATGTGCCAACCAAACTGAAAAATATCTTTCTAGAATTCTTAACTTTTTTGAAGGGACAAGGTGCTTTCAAATGCTGTATTTTAACTTTTAAATATTAGGTTAAGTGGCTTAATTTTATGTTTCTTTAGTGGCTGTCTTTTGACATCATATACATTTCTTTTAGTGGAGAAATTATATTTCATGATGTTCTATAAATATTAAAACCAAACTATTTAAACTGTAATATATTCAAAGAGCCTTGATGAATATTCATCTTTTCCATTTGCAAAAAAGAAATGCATTATAAGAAGTCAGGGAAAATTTACTAAATGTATGCAAAAGTGTATTTTTCCTTTTTAATTCATTCAGAATGTAGAGACATAATGTCAGCATTTATTTAGGGTACAGACTTTATTTGCAGTCATTTAATATTATATCAATACTTCATTAGCCTTATAGCTCAAAACCAAAAACCTGATCTGAAGTCCAATTAGTTAACTCTGAAAGAGTATCTGTTAAATATTGATGTAGGAACAATTTGAATGCCCTTGAATAAATTGCTTAACCAAAGTTGTAGAATTCATCTATGAATTAACATTTCTCTATTGCCATTATGACTCAATTTAAAGGCTGCATAATATTCCAGTATGTGGATTTATCATAATTTACTAAACTGTTCCCTTTAGGTTATTTCCAAGTTTTTCCTACTGCAAATAATGGTGATGAGTAGATTTTAAATAAGTCCTTATTCACCTCTAATGATTTCTTCAAGTAGATTCTTGGAGTGGGATTATTGGGGCAAAGAATATAAGCATTGTTGACATTCTCCATAGCTCTTGCTAAGCTGTTTCTAGGAATGCCGTACAAATTTATACTTTTAGATTGGTAAAGTGCATCTCACTATACCCTGGTCAGCAGTCAATAGTGTTATCTTTAAAACTTTGTTGGTTTGGTTATAAAATTATTCTTTTAAATTTATGCTTTAGTGAAATCAATATGGTTATTGGACCTGTTGAACTCTTATGCTAAAGTCAGTAGATAAAGCGAATGTGAAATTAGGGTTATTTGTGCTGCCTCCTATAACATCTTTCCTTTATTCCCTAAATCAGCTTACCAAACCAACTGTTGGTAGCCTGTATTGCTCTTGGGATACAGGAACTGCTGAGTGTGATTACAATGTGTGTAGCTGAAGGCATTATTCCACAGCTCAGAATTCTTTTTCATCTGGAAAGTAGTAATCTCAATTGTGAAATAGTGCCTTCAGCTGTGGACATTATAATCAGAGTCTCTGGAGTGCTTGTATTCATGGAGTAATACATCTCATAGTTATTACCCTCTGAGCTAGGTTCTGTTTATAGTGAAGGGATGAATTTTCATAACTCAGTGCTGAAATAGCAGTAGGGAGCCCTGAGCAGATTATTATAGGTCAGGCCTAATCCATGAAGATAAATCTCATTATAGGCTCACCTGAGTCCATCCACAGAGTAGCTGGTTTAACATGAGTCCGTAAATCAAAGATCAGCTTAAAATGAAGTCTAAAATCCTCTCTGTAATCCAACTGCTATCTCTGTGAAAAGATACTCTAAATGTGTATTCTTATTGTAAACACGGCTGGGTGCCCAATGGGTAATTAGCAGGCTTGTGAAGGGCATTGTGATTCAGTCTAAGAACGAGTGAAGAACTACATATTTGGGGGAGAAGTTTATTTTTCCTAAAATGAAATTCCACTCAGAGTAGTCACTTAAAATGTCGCCATGTCTTAGTTTTTTTTCTTCTTTTCATTTTGCAGAGGTTAAAAAATGTTCATTACCCTCTTTAGGTGTTGTCCTTCCTGGAAAGGATTGGGCACCAGCTGGAGCAGCTCTCTGCGTGGGTCTCTGCGTGGGTGTGCCTGGACAGACCAGTCAAGTGTGACTTCTTGTTATCAAAGGTCCATTTGACAGTGAGGCGAACGGTGTCCATATACATTATGTGGGATTTAAATAATAGAAACACATGCCCTCTTCTAATTGTTTACCAGCACAGAGGGGAGCAAAACAAACTTGGAACAGCAATACTACACATATATGTACATAGATCTCTGCATGTTAGAGCTTATTTATTACCTGTTTACCCAACTGGTGTGCCCATTTAGGAGGTGGACAGCTTGTCCACCAAGTATGAAGAGATGATCCGCAGGGTGGTAAATGCCTGCACTTACTGTACAGATACAGTAAGGAATACCTATTCCTTACTGTATCTGTAGCACCAGGGACAGTGCCTGGTCTGTGGTTAGTACTTAGAAAATAGTTGTTTATGAAAGGAACACTGAAGAGATCTTAATTCTGTTTCTGTCATTTTCAGAGGCTCCTGGTGCCCAAGACTAGCTAAATGGTTAGGCTGTTCAGGATTTTACTGGTTTCCATGTCTGAGGAAATGATTAAAATAATGTGGCAAAGTAGTGACGGCCGCTGTTATGGAAATGCCCACTGGTGTGGACAGGTTCCCCTCTGGTGGACTTGCTGGGGTGGCACAGCTTGTCCTTCTGGCATCCTATTTCCTCCCATGTTAAAATACCAGCATTGACCTGTTTGCTATCTTATTCTCAAAAGAAACCAAGAAACCCGTAATAATTAGACAGCGGTTTATTGGGGGAAAGATATGGGGATGTAGCATTTCCTGTCTTGGGAAAAATGAAAAATTATCCTTTTACTTCAGAGACTTCTTAGGAAATCCCTGGTTATTGTGGCTCTGGGAAAACATGCCTCAATATGTTTCCTACCTTGCTTTTTCTAGATATAGTTTTGTGGTTAGTATAATGAGTAGTAGTGGTAATTATACTTATTCCGGGTTCATTGGCATGTGAAGCTTCAGTCTACTCTGGGATTCTGAATCAGTGTATTCCCCAGGATGCTTATTGATCAGTTAATTGGCTATTAATGGATTCCCTCTTATTTGACTAGTATGAAAAGCTTTACGAAACGTGGTCTTGCTTTTAAGGAGCCTATAAACTAGTTGGAAGAAGATTTTTGGGAAATCCAAGATCAAGGTAGAAGATAACATGCTGGAGAGTTTGCAGCCATGAGAATTCATAGAAGCAGAAAAATGACTTGACCTGCAGGTGTCTGGGAAAACTTTGCAACTTGAACTGAATGTTAAATGTTGAGTAGGTTTTGGTTAGGCAAGCTTCAAGGCCAAGTGGAAATTGCATACAGTGTGATGGGGTGGGGAGTGGTAGATAAAGGTGGACAGTGCAGTGGACAATAATGTTTCTTCTTAATGTGATATTTCTAGGATAGTTGAGAAGGCAGAGGAACTACCTGAAAACTCAGAGGCTCATGGATATCAGTGGTGAAGTGAGTTCTGACTTAATCTGCACCCTAGAATACCACCACTACCACTCATGGTGATGCCATATAAGGTGGATGGTGAGTCTTCACTTCATTTTCCTAAGTTAAGCTAGTCTTTTTAATTTAGGAAATCTCCAAGGTGGAAAGCATGGTATTTTCCAGGACTTTAGCCAAAAGGAAGTAAGTCTGTGCATTTGTTAGATTCAGTGGCTACATATTCATCATGGCCTACTGGACTGTGAGATCTTTGTGATCCGACACTGGTAATTTGTTTTTAAGTGAAATGTGGAGCAGTGTGGTAACATCCAATTTAGCTACTTGGGATCTACTCAGTCTTTTATTGTTCAGAGTACATCAGCTTCCGTTAAAAAAAGTCTTCAACAATGAGTGCTAAGTAGTGGCAGGCATTTTTACAAATAATACGTAGAGGCATAAAGCCCTTGCTCAAGTTTTGATAATTCTGAACCCATACTAGGACTGGTTGTCATTCCAAGCCCTAGTGCTTCTTCAGGTTTGTTTCCTCAGATCCCAGACTTCTGTTCCTCCTGTCTGTCATTTACTTATTTGTCTCTGTATCTTTCCTTCCAATATGATTCACCAACAAAACTTGAATTCTTCTCTGGATGGTGTATGTTCTAGACAGTCTAAGAATTGAAGGTACATTACTGTTTTCACAGTAGAATTCTGTATTTAATGAGTAATAATTGGGTTCTAGTGTGTAATGGGTGAATCTGTAACCCTAAGAAAACAGGGGTATACATTTATCATTCTTTTCACAAGAATTAATGCCTCTTCTAGTACTCTTACGTATGAAATATCTCTTCATTGCCTGTAACCAACTTGTTTTCCTTTGATTAGAGACGCCTCCTGCCTTGTTTATATGGGTGCTTAGTTAGGTTTGTACGGGTATTTCTTTCCTTGTTTGTATAAGTGTAAGTTGGCATTTTTCCCCCTTTGGTTCCTAAATACAGTGATGAAGTTTAGCTTTATAAATAATGCTGAACAAGTGATACTTTGTACCCCCTTTTTATAAAGCTCTGATTTTAAAGTTATCAGTTAAACTTTAAAAAACCTCTGAGTTTTGTTCCTGTTTTCTGGACACATTCATCTCCTTGACAGATTCACACGATGAAGGGTTGAGGTTTCTCATCTTTAAGTGCTTCTGGAGTTTGTCAGAATAATGGGTGGTAGTGAACCACCTGCCATTCGTTCCTCCGACCTCAGACTCCTCTTCCCAGGCTCTTCCTTATTCCAGAAAGAAAACTCTTCTCTATGTAACTCTCTTCTCTGCCTGGACAATACCTGTCTGTACTTTAGTGTACGCACTGCCTCTTCCTTGCCCTCTTTACCCACCCTCACTCCAACCCAGGTTACATGACCCTCTTTGGAATAGTGCATATCGGAACCAAAGCATTTATTACATAATTCAGTAGGACTGGAAGCGTCTCTTCCTGCCTTCTCCCCCCTTCTCTCATCATCCTCAAAATGGCCTGAATGCCTAAAGAACTCAGGAAAATGAGCTGTAGCTGTTGAAGATGTGAATCTAGGCTATTTCCTTGGGTGGGCTCTTTTAAATGACACCAGATGAAATATCATGGACTTATATTTGGTTGTGCCCATAGCACCTCTACATTTTAATTGAACTTTGAGAGCTCTGCTTCTGAATATGAACCCTGTTATTGGAGAATTTCTTGGATGGAACGGATAGACCTTGGCTCACCCCTTTCCCATTGTCCAGAGAGATCATGCTCTGCTGTGGCCCTAACCTGAATTGTGATCAGTTGTGTAAGTACTTGATTTAGAATTTAATTGTTATAGGCAGTTTAGAGTAATGTTTAAGAGCATGGGCTCCAGTGCCTGGCTGCCTGGGTTGGAGTCTTGACCTTACCACCTACTAGATATGTGACGTTGACCAAAGAACATAACCTTCCTGTGCATCTGGAAAATGGGAATATTAATAGTACCTATCTCATGTCGTTGTTGCTGGAGTCAAGTGAGATCATACAACTGAGGATATCCACTTGGAACACATAAGAACACAATAAATATTAACTATTATTGTCATCTTGGACAAGAGGAGCTGATGTATTATTAGATTATGGAATTTAAGTGTCATTAAATGTACATCCAAAGTGTATGATTTATAGAACTGATTAAGCTGGCCTTGTGACAATAAGCTTTTCTATGATTCTTTTCAGATAACTGCAGATTTGCCATGTTTTCTGCAGGATAACTTGTCAGACATAAGGCTTGTTTGAAATTAGAAGTTATGGGGGAAGGATAATAGAACATTTTTGACATGAGTAGACTTTAAGAGATGATGCCTTTAAAAAATAAAAAGACATTCTTTTAGTTACATTTTGGTAGATGGGATAAAGAAAATGTGGGTGCAGATACACTATGGAATATTATACAGCCGTAGCAATGAACAAGATCATGTCGTTTGCAGGAACATGGATGGAACTGGAGGCCATTATCCTCAGCAAGTTATCACAGGAACAGAAAACCAAATACTGCATGTTCTAACTTATAAGTGGGAGCTAAATGATGAGAAGACGTGGGCACAAAGTTGGGAACACCAGACACTGGGGCCTGCTTGAGGGTGGAGGGTGGGAGGACGGAGAGGATCAGGAAAAATAACTAATGGGTACTGGGCTTCACACCTGGGCGATGAAATAATCTGTACAACAAACCCCCATGACACAGGTTTACCTATGTAAACCTGTATTTGTACCCTGAACTTAAAAGTTAAAAAACACTAAATAAATAAATAAAAAGGCCACTAGAAAAAAGAAACCCAACTCATTTCTTTTCATTCTTCTCATTGGATTACACAGAAGATTACACAAAAGATAAGGATCCTGCTCTTCATGAATCTTCTTTTTGTATAAAAAATATGACTTGTAGGTGTTCACCATATACAACAAAAATGTGACTTGAACAGATGTCTTGCTTTCTTTTGAATTAACATTTTATATACTACTACCACACTACCTGTATATTTGGACCTTTAGAAGATTAACAGTTTTTTACTGAAAGTATTATTAATATTCCCATCTTTTTTTGCCTTTGCCAAATTTGGCTATCATTTGCCCAGGGGTAACAAAGTTAGAAGATGCCTGTTGTGCCTCTAACATTTTTTCTGGCTCAGCCCATCAGTAAAAACATTTTTCAGTAAGCATCCCTAATATGTAAATGTATTTTAAAGTGATTGTTATGTACTTAGAGGAGGTACTGAGAGAATTTTAACAGGCCTGTGTATCTCCACTAGGAAACTGTTAGAGAGGACATTTACTGTAGAATTTCAGAAGGGACCTGGAGGCAAATTCGGTTGCCACCATCACCGACAGGATTGGAGAATCCTGGGGTAGGTGATAGGGAGGTTAGGGTGTACTTGGAGTGTTTGCGGCTGTGACTATCAGCCAACCTGTAAGGAAGTGTGTTAGCCATCAGTACTGGTACATACCAGCTATCAGCTTCAATATCAACATATGAAATGTTCTAAAACCAATAAGAAGAGATGTTAAAAAATGAAAAGTGATGTTCTAATATTTGTTTTCTAAACCCCAGTTGATTATATTGTGCACCACTGGGGTGCTCATACCCCGATTTTTAGACCCCTGGAATAAACTACAAGATCTGCTTTTTAAATCATCTGGAATAGAGCTTTACTGGTTAAAAAGAGTTTTAAATATTCAGTGAGGCTGCCTGTCTTTTCTTATTGGAAAGGTTTATTTTATTTTTAAGTGGAAAAAATAGCAGATCTTTGTTACACATGTCATTAACTGCCACTAAATTGACACAAGTGTTGACAGCTATTGTGAGAACTATTTCAAAGCTAATTATGTTAATTAGAATGTAACATACCAGTAATTGCATGTATTCAAACATCATACCATCACTTTTTGTGTTTTCTTTTCCAGATGTAAGACATTCATTTGTTGCTTGAAAAGCTGCAGAATTATAACTAAGATAACAAATAATTGTCAGCAAATAAAATTGGTTCCTTAGAAATATACTCTAATTGGTTAGCTATGTAAAAGACAGAAACAAATGTTAGCATGTTAAGAATATAAATTAGGAACATTGCTTATGAAATCCTTAGTTTTGGGCTTTTCATTTAAATAAGCCCTCTTATTGCAATTAATATTATCATTTGGTTTATGACCCTTAAAAATATATTCCCTTTCAGCATTTCTTGGGGTTCTAATTTAGCTTTCTTATACATGTTAGATGATTTGCAATTTAGATTTTAATTTGATTTCTATTCTTTCAAATACCATTTTTCTTGTATTTCATTTTTATTTAAAGCATGATTCTCTCTGTATTCATGGAAGCTGGGCATAAACAAACTGCTAGAAAAATCAAGCTATTAAGTGAGCTGAGAACATAAAACATTTTAATAGGAATTTCATATAACTAAGTATTTGAGAGCCCAACCAGGGAATTATGGCTCTTTGAAAACAAACTTTATGGGACTTAGTGTTCCTAGTCTACCCTCTATTACAGTTCTTAAAAAAAAATAGCATTTCTATCGTTGACTTTAAATCTTTGTCACTTCTTGCATATGTAAAGGGTTAAATGTGTCTCTGCTTAATGACTTGGGGGCCATATCTGTTTGAAGACTTAGTTTTGGTCTCTGTAGGTCTTTAGAGTTTAGAGTCTATTTTTTTCTATTGAGAGTCTTAGCGTGAGTGTCTCTCTTCTAATTTGGGAGTGTGGGGGATCGTTTTGTTTTTCCAGTTGTGATCCTCATAAATCACCCCAACACTTTCAGTGTCATGACCTTAATTCTCTAGGACATGCAATATACCTTTACCAATTAAGTGGACTCATGGTCTGGCTCAAGAGTGATACTCTCAGAACAGAAGAGCACTTCTTCCTGATCCCTCTTAGAATGACCAGTGTGTAATTCTGCTTGCCTACTTTTCTGCTAAGATTTTTATTCAGTGGTTTGGAGGCTGCTATCATATATAGGCTCTTTGCTTTGCTTTAGTAACTGTTCTTCAAAACACAGCAGATGATGAAAAAGACTGGTATGTTTGAGGGTGAGAAACTTAGGACTGAATTCTAGTACTGACATTTCTCAGCTCTGTAATTTTGGACATCTGTCCCTTAACCTCGTCAGGCCTGGGGGTGTCCATTAGTAAAATAGGAATGGTTAATCCTGGCAACATTGTTGTAACAATTGAAGGTCATAATTCATATCAGAGCAGATTTCTAAGTATTGGGTGTATTTCTCTATATATATGAGTCTGTTTCTGGGCTCCATTTTGTAGTCGGTCAATCCATCTGTCCCTGTGCCAATGTCACACTTCATTAATTACTGTAACTTTTAACAAGCCTAAATAACTGGTCAAGAAAGTTCCCTCATGCCATGGTTATTCTTCAAGAGCATTGGCTGTTTTTGGCAGGTTTATCTTCTGTTTAAATTTGCTCATGAAATTCTGTAAGCTGATTGAGATTTTGATTAAAATTACATTAAATGTGTAGATCAATTGGGGGAAATTGACATTTTTATTATGCTGAGTTTTACTATTCTAGACCATGGTATATTGCTCTGTTTACTTAGGACTTTAATGTTTTTCAATAAGGTTTTATTTTTTACAGAAAGAATTTGTACATCCTTTGTTAGATTTATTCTTAGTAACCTTAATATCCTTTAAAAATAAACATTTCTAGCTGTTTGCTAATGTATGGGAATTCAATTGGCTTTATTAAATTAAGATTACTAATTTATAATGATTCTTATCTGTAGATTTGGAGGAGTGGGTAATTTTGCAAATAATAATCTGCAAGTAATAACAGCTTTGCTTTTTCCTTTTCCAATCTTTGTAGCTTTTCTTTCTTTTTTCTTATTTTCGCTAATTAGGACTTCCAGGATTAAGTTGAATAGATGTGGTGATACTACACATCCTTGTCTTAATCATAAAGAGAATGCTTTCCACATTGCATACTGAGTATGATAAATGCTATGGGCTCTTTTTTTTTTTTTTAAAGCTCTGTATCAGGTGAAGAATACCCTTTTTCTTGTTTCTTAAATTTTTCTTTTGCTATTAAGTGCTTTTTCTACATTTATTGATGGCCATTAATCTTACATTTTCAGAAAAAAATACAACATTATCATGACAAATATGTTTATACAATATCTTCGTGCATTTGGTTTATTAATAATTTGCTTAGGATTTTTTGTGTTTACAAGTGGCATTAACCTGTAGTTTTCATTTTTTGGACTATCTTTGTCTAGTTTTAATATCAAGGTTATGGTAGCTGAACAAAGTAGGAATGTATATCAGCCAACTATTACTATAATAGGGCTGCATAATAAATCACAATTCTCCAGTGGCATGCATTAATAAGGATTTCTTGCTGTGGGCCTGTGTGTTGGTTGGATCAGTCCTGCTTTGGCCACGGGTCTGTGGTTGGTGTGGCTTCCATCCAGACTGCAGGTTCGATGTCTATCTCGTCTACATGTCTTCCCGTGGGACCCAGGTGGAAGGGCAGCACTTATCTGTGGTAAGTTCTTCACATGCTGAAGGTTGGAAACTCCTAGAGTGGTGAGCAGAAACAAGGACTAAACTTGGAACTGCCACAGTGTCACTTCTGCCCACTGGCCAAAGCAAGCCACATGATTAAGTCTGGCATCAGTGGAGTGGGGACGTCTATCCTTCCAATGCAAGTAGAGAGTGGGAAGGGTGTATTTGCTAAACAGTAATTTGATCTACCATTTTTTTTTCTCGTCTCTGGAAGGGTTTAAGAATGGACTCTTCTGTATGTTGCCTATAAAGGCATCTGGACTTGATATTTCCTTTGTGGGGGGACTTTTAATTGATCCAAATTTTTATTGGTTGTAGGACTATTCTGATTTTTAATTTTTTTCTTAATCAATTTGGTGTTTTATGACTTTATGGAAATTTGATCATTTACATTTGAAAATTATCTGTTTTTGCATTCTATGTGGCATCTTCAGTTTTAAGTCTTTCTTCATTCTTAATATTGTTTAATTTTGTCTTCTCTCTCTCACTTTGTTAGTTTTTCCAGAGGTTTGTCTACTTCATTAATTTGAAGTGGCTTCTGAATTTCATGTCATGCTTAGAAAGATATTTACCATCTTCTAACAATACTGTCTCATATTTTCTTCTCATGTCTTTAGGGGTTAATATTTAGTGTTTAACTTGTTTGGAACTCATTTTTTAAAGGAGTAAAGGAGCGGTTCATCTTCTTCCTCTTTTTCCAGAGATAGCCAGTTATTCCAGCAGTATTACTGGGCAACTTTACTAATCTATAATACTACTTTTCACATATACTACATTCCTAAGTACATTATAGATCTGTTTCTTGACTCTGTTCTAGTCCTTTGATTTGTCTTCCTGTATTTGTATCACATCATCAAATTCTTCTCATTTCATGGTATGTTTAACATCTAAGTAGGACTGGTAGAGGAGCCTTATCATGCTTGCAGTTAAATTTATTTTCACTTACATTTAAAAGACTTCTCCTCATTTTAGCATTTTTATATCTCTGGCAGTATCTTTATCATTTTCTTTGAAAACCAGTGAGAAAAAAATCATCCCTTGTGAAAATATTGAACTGCAGCTACTTTTATATAGTCATAGTCCTTTTGGGTTGTCACTGGGGAAATTGTAGTTTTGTCAGTTTTCCTTGTTTAGCTCCTAGCCTGGGCACTGCAGTGTTGAAAGGCCATCCCCGAGGCTGATGTGACTAGTTCTGTTGGAGTTTTATGACACATAACCCTGGACCTTGTTGCTTCCTGGAGCAGAACTCAATGATGACTGCAGCCATCAGCCTGCAAAGCTGGACCAGGGTGGTGGCAGGTCTCCAAAGGCTGGGGATGTTTTCAGAGACAGGCGTTGAGATTGTGAGGTCCAGATCTTCTTTTCGACGTGGAAGTTTGCTTCCATTGCCAGTCTCAGGGGCTACTGCTTTGATTTTATGAAGGGAGAGACCAAGCTTCCTTTTAATTTGCAGTTGTGAAATTATAAATGCCTCCAACTGCCATGCTAGCTGTAGAGGTGTTCTCTGCTATGGAAACTTTTTCTTGCTGGCAGTGTCACAGGAGCCAACTAAAGGAGAAGCGAAACGTTAATGACTGCACCACTTTGCTGGGCACGAGCTTTTTCCCTAAACTGTCTCTACCCTGAGTTATTCAGAACATCCTCTGCCTCTTGTGCTGATGAGAAGGATGTGCTCAAAGGGGGATGGGTGCTGACAGCACGTCAGGAATAATTCCCCTCATCCATCAAGCCTGAAAACCCTTGGATTCCTTACCCTGTCAGAGCAGGGAGAGGCTTGGGCAGGCTTGAATGGTCCTCACTTGTCTGGCATTTTAAACAAATCTGCATCTGATATGAAATTAACTAGATGCAGCTGAAGTTGCTGATGGCAACAGTTTTCACCAAAGTCGGAAGCTTTTAACCTGTCCCACAGGCTGTGGAATGTCACACACTTGCATCTAAATTATGGGCATCATCTGTGCCCCGTCTGTGCTGCAAGCTCTTCATTAAGAGGGAAAGACTGAGAATCCGACACCAGGGCAAATAAAATCATGTTGTTGATCAGGTAGAACTTAATTTAGCTTCCTCTCTCAGGATCATAGATCCACTTGATCAGTTGGGAAATGTAGGATTAGATAATTTCTGCATGCTTTATTGAATATTTTCTATCATAAGTTGAAAAATTCCCATAGACAATTTTTAAAAATGTTCTTAAACTGGAGAAAAATCATGCATAATATACAACCATTCTTAACATCTTTAAGCGTACATTTTCTTTTTGTGCATCCTAGTAACGTGTGATAGAAAATATGTACTTTTTTATTACGTCTCCTGTTTTCCCCAAGATGCCAGTCTTGGGCTGAATTTCATATCTCCTTGGTTTTCTTGCCTGTGTGATTCTAATTTCTGCCTTTGGCTTTCTCTCTAACCCCATTTTCCTTTCCTGTGGTTCATAATCTGGCAGTGAAACTCTGAGGGCTTCCATGTGGTAGCAGGTACTAACCCTTTGTCCTGGGTACCATGTCTCACATCACTCTTATCTACATTAAATTTTTAAAAAGCTTTTAATTTTTGTGGGTACATAGTAGGTACATATAGTCATGGGGTACATGAGATGTTTTGATACAGACATGCAATGTGTAATAATCACATCATGGAGAAAGAGTATCCATCCCATCAAGCATTTGTCCTTCATGTTAAAAATCCAATTATACTCTTTCAGTTATTTAAAAATGTACAATTAAATTATTACATACTGTAGTCATCCTGTTGTGCTTTCATATAGTAGGTCTTATTCATTCTTTCTATTTTTATGTGTATCCATTAACCGTTCCCACATTTGATCTCTTCCCGCTCATTCCTCTAATTCCCTCTGCCCCACTTTCCCTGCATAGAGGAATTTGCATTCTCGTGCTCATGGGAACCGTCGGGCTAAAGGCATCCTGTCTGTTGGGCATTTCCTCCTCGCCCTCTCCCTAAACCAGATGAGGACCTGGTTCCAGAAAGAATGTGTCCCTCAGGCAGCTGCTACCCTAAGACTGTGCCGTCTTCCACTTCCACTCCCATCAGTGCTTTTGTGTTGGCTGCATTGATATCAAAGCTGATATTCCTGGATATCTCTAGATGGCAGCATCCACCTCCCTCTGCCTTGAGGCTATGATGGAAAAGAACAGTTGACTAGCTCCAAGGATAATGTTTACCATGCCACCCTGGTCTTCACTGCACATGTTTTTCCTTGCCCTTTCTTCTGTTACCACATGTGTTTGAAACTCTGCAGACAGTCTTGAGGTGGAATGCCCAGTACACTCTTTCCCCGGCTTCCCTGTCACAGTCTTCAGCTCGCCAAGTCGGAGACATGAATCTAATCATTCTGTCGTGTTCAGTCCAGCGGAATTTTGTGGGAAGAGCATTGCTTTACACCACAGCCTGAGGTTGTTAGGTAGTTTTTTACAGGACTGCTCAGGGGGACTCGTGGGTAGTGCTGCTGTCTCATGAAGGAGGTGAAGTGTTAAAGGGCAGGTCCCATTCTCGTAGGCATGCCCTGTGCAGGCTGGGCAGCCCCTCTGGCTTGCGAAGCTCTGTTCTGGTTTTCTAAACAACTCGGTTTAACATTCATGTCAAATAGCCCCTATTAACTAAATTAGGATTTTTTTTGGTTCAGAATACTTTACATTTAAAGACAATGCAGAGGTCAAATCAAGCACAGAAGAATGTTCTGTTTTTAAAAGTAGTATTGTGTTGGAATTTTAGGCTAATTATACTTTTTGTTAACCTGCCTGTTCTCCCGTGAAACTCTGGACTCCTTGAAGCCCAGCCAGTGTCATGTCTCTGTGTCCTCTCCCATTGCCAGATCAGGGCCAGGACACAAGAGAGTGCTTCAGAAACATCACTTGCATTCACAGCATCCTTTTGCCCTGCATTTGGTAGTGCCTGATCCCGTAGCCCAGACATTTATCTCAGAATATTTAAACACACAGTTTCTCTGCCTTACTTTCTGTGTTCTGGTGGAATCGTGTTCAGGTGGTTTAAACAAAATCTGGAGCAGCTCAGGAGGCGCCTGTGTTCTACTGGAGGTGGTGCATGTGTCCCAGGCCAGCCTTTTCCCTGCCTTCGTGGAAATAAAACCCACGCAATAGAGATGAGCCAGACTGAACTGTAAGAAGCATTTTTGTATAGCACTTCATTGGGAGCTGTACAGGTGGAAGAGGTATTTCTTTTCTGAGGGTACTTAAAAAATGAGACCCAGAATTTCTCCTTGGATCAGAGGGATCATTCCTAACTGTTGATTACACTGTAGCTGCCTGTCAGCAGGTATACATCCCCTTCATTCTACATTTTTCTTTCTTGATGTCTTTCTCTACATAGTTTGAAACAGAACTTCCCCTCAGCCACCAAAATGTGATGTTCAGACAGTTGGCTTTGGACTCAGAGAGAAAGGCATATGAATTCATCTGGGAGAAAATTTATGTGGAGCTGGCCCTTAAGGCATTTCTACAGTGATCACTAATTAGAAATGTTCTTGCCACATGTCACTTTTCTAATCAACTAGAGGAGTCTTAATGGTCACCCATGTCACCATTACAAATTCAGAACTGTGTAGTTGTGATTGACAATCGATCAACAACAACTTGTAGTGTCCTCATTTGGGGGATAATCTTCCTGGGAGGAAGAGGTTCAGTCCTCCTATTGTCGTGTTCCTTCCTTCATCGCTGCTGATTTGCATTTTCACAGTAGCTTTTTAAATACAGGGATGTATGAGAAAGAAAAAGGTAGCCCACAGTGTTGCTATTCCATTGACATTTTTATAAGAAGTAATATATATGCAATATTAGAAAATCCCAAGAATACAGAAAGATATAAAAAATGATTCCTTTATCTCTTTCTTCTCCCTATGAGTAATTATTGCTATTTGTTTCTTGTTCCAGAAAAAAACTATGTACAATTAAAAAATACGACCTTTTTTTTGTTTGTTTTCTGAGACAGAGTCTTGCTCTGTCACCATGCTGGAGTGCAGTGGTGCAATATTGGCTCACTGCAACCTCCAACTCCCTGGTTCAAGCGATTCTTCTGCCTCAGCTTCCCAAGTAGCTGGGATTACAGGCACGCACCACCACACCCAGGTAATTTTTGTATTTTTAGTAGAGATGGGGTATACACAGTTTGAGACTTGCTTTTGAACTTATTCTGAAGATCTTATAGTACTTACAACTTTCCTGTGTCCTTTTTAATAGTGGCAGAGTATGTCATTGCACAGATACACCATTGTATAAATTGTCTGACCAGTCCCTGGGGGGTGGACTCTCAAAAGTTTTAAAGCCTGTGAGTTCTGTGACGTCTGGTGTGAGAATGCTTGGCACACCATTACTTTTAGTTGTAAGGGGATTTGTAGTTGGTGGGGTAAGTCTTCTTCTGGTGTTTAGTCAGGATGCCTTAGAGTGTGTTGTGTTGTATTAAATGATGGATGGTGTAACAAATACACTTGAAGTTCTCACCGGCTTAACATAAGAAGTTAGTTTCTTCCTTACCTACGGGCCATTTTTGCAGGCCCATGCTCCGTCCCACACGGTCACTCAGGCTGACAGACGTTCTGCTATCTTTATGTCACTTCCAAGGTCCCCCTGGGTGTTGACACCCTGATTGGGATATGGCAGAAGGAGTGCATGGGAAGTGTTAATGGGCCAGATCTTGAAGAGGGGCACACATCTACCCATATTCCATTGTCTGGAACTCAGTCTGGTGACCACACCTACTGCAAGGAAGGCTGGGAAATTTATTCTAGCTGTGTCCTCAGATGAACAAGTAAGTAGCCAGTTAATATGGCCAAAAGCATGAATAGGAGTGCCACCAAAGCATCTGTTGCCCTGAGAAGTGGTGTGTCTGGGCTGCCTGCCTTCTTCTCCAGTGTAGCCAGCATTGGGCCTACTGGCAACAGTTCTGGAAGGGCTGCTACCCACTCCTCTCTGCAATTCTTTCTGCCTTCCCTGCACCATCATAGGCTTTACTGACTGTCACAGGGTATTGGCCATATGTAGAGATTTTGATCCATACATGTGGCTGAACTTGAGCAGAGAGGGGAGGTAGCAAAGTGTGATGGGAAAGTGTCTGCTGAGTCCTCCAGAGGACTTCCGTGTGAAAGCAGAAGTTATGATAATGCTGCTATCACTTTGCAGAATGACTGCATCCTTTCCCTCTATTCTTCTAAGTGGGGACTGTTTGCAGGAAAAACATCACTAGGGGCTTTTCAGGCAATGGCTTTCTGGAATAGAGCAGGGCCAGGTGCGCACAGGAACCGGGCAGAGGCTTGGAGGATCTGCCAGGCAGAAGTGGCTCATGTTGGCCTCTCCTGTGCGGCCACCTGGGCTCCCTCCCAGTTGGCCTCTGAGCACTGCAGAGAGAGATGTCAATAACGCTCTGCTGCTGAGGAATCCTAGGCTGGCTGTGGCCAGGAATAAACAGCTTATGGCCACATGCAGCTTGATTGTTTGCAAATTAGTGAAGGTAATATATTACTCTGCAACAGCACTCTGTTTTTTGTTTTTAATGACACCATTTTTGGGTAGGAGGGAAAAATAAAAAGCGGCCTATATTCATTAAAAAAATACCTAGAGGACAGACTCATCTAAACACATTAGAACTTTAACTGAGAAAATGATCCAGGAAAGGTTGGGAAATAGGTTCTTGGTCCCTCTACCCAGCCCCCTTCTTTGCCACTTTTCTTTGTTTTTATTCAAATAAATTGGATGCATTTCAGAGCTGGGGAAAGCCTCGGAGTATTTCTGATGTCTTGATAGAACGTATAATACATTCTGGGTAGGTTAACATCTGTTATCTTAAGCTTTTTAGTAGACAGTCATGTCAAGAAAGTCTAATCTGGTGAACATCTTGATTTAGCCATCTGTTGGGTCCTAGTGCACTCGCATGTAAAGGGAGCAAATGGGCAATGAAAATGAGTTTGACCTGTTACTCTCAAACGATGAAGGCATTGCACACTCTAAATAATGGTACCTGTCAGGTTTTTGGATGCTTTCCTCAGAAAGGAGAAAAGATATTTAAAAGATAGCTGCAAATGCAGCAGGGGTGGGTAGAGAACCTGGTGACTTTAGGAATCAATACTGGAATTGTGTACCTAGGCTATAATTTAACAAAACATCTCCAAGTATTTTACAGGGGAGTACGTGAGTGCCCTAATTTTACAAATGAAGCAATTGGTGGCTGTAAACTGCTTCTTAGCCATGGTCTAGGGCTGTGTTTGGGTCAGGAGGGAGAGAACCGCAAACAACATGATGCAAGGCGGGCGCAGGCTAGTTGGATAATGGTGAAATCTTATGCATTAGAAGGCCATCGATAAGTCTCATTACCACATAGCCACTGGGTACAGAGCTGACCGCTGAGCCACACCAGACCAGGAAGTATGCCAAGGAAACAATCAGTAGAAGATATATTACTGAAAATTAATATTCTGCTGCTGAATTATTTTTATCGATTTAGGGATTGTGAAAATGGCCTTAGATAGTTTTCTGAACAAAAAGCCTTTGTATTTCTTGAGTAGAAGACCAAAATAATAGAGGAAATCCCATCGCTAACACAAAACCTTGAAACATGGCCCAGGAAACAGAACACTTATCGTCTGTCCTCAGGAGAGCCTCTGCCTATGTTTACTTAGAGAGGTGGGTTATCTTGCAGAGCCACACGGGTACAGCTTCATTGCTGTGGTCAAATCTTGGCTCCGACAGAACCTGTGTTTAGGAAATAATCAGAAGAAACATTAATAGCATAATCTACAATGTGGAAAAATAGAAATGCTTGCATCGTGTGAAGTGGGTCAGACCGTTGAATTAGGGAGATGTAGGGCTGAGGGTGAATGTGTGGATTTTGAACATTTGGGAGTAAAAGGCTGTGGTTTGCTTAGATGGACAGCTCTTCTGCATTGTCCTTGGTACGTAGTAATGCTGTGTGCTGCGGGGCGCTGTCAGTGGGTTTTGGGAGCTGGTGCTCTTGACAATGTGTTGTTACCTGCTCCTGCTCCCTTCCATTCCCATCTTCCCTATTCTCTCCTTTTCCTTCTGAAGTCACCACCTCTCTTGCAGTTTAGAAGTGTATTATTTATGGGAAATAAAAAGTTAGTGCTGATAAGAAGCAGCATCACTGGAGCTCAGTTTGCACATCACTAAAATGGAGCATTTGAAACACATGGTTTCCAGCTCCGAAGTGGAATGTTTCTAGGATTCAGCTAAGACTGACCTTTCTTATGGAAGCATTTCCTGGAAAGTGTTAATGAGAATGCTGTTGCATTCCAAGAGCTTTGAGGAAATCTAATTCCTGACAAAAAATATTCTTAGGAAATCTTGCTAAATATATAGTTATTAACCTTTTATCACCTTCTTGTGGGGAGCTTTTCATCTCAAGACTTCTCTATTAAATTGAAAAAATTGTGTTTGGGATGTATTTTCACAAAATATGTATTGCAATTATAGAGGAATGTTCACATTTGCTGAATCTGGGTATAAGCATGTTTATTCTTCCAACTTTACTGGAGGTTTGAAAAATTTTAAACTAAAATATTGGAGAGTAAAACCAGACAAGTATATTTTTCCCTCCTTCAAGGAAACTAAGACAAATGAAAGGAAACAGTTTATTAACTGAGTTTTCCACAGTCATACAAGAGTGTAGTGGAAGAACCAGAAAGAGATTCCAGCTGTTCAGTTGCCTTGTACTTTTCGGCTATCTCTGCTCCCGTAGGAAAGGCAGATGCAGGAGAGTTTCCTCCAGGTGCAGCTTCTGAACAGAATATCTCTGAGTCTTGCAACATTGCCATGTATTTTTACTTATAAATTATCCAAATGGGAAAAGCAAGAGATTGGTACTTAAGTGTCAGTTTTATAAAACTGCTAATTACATGGCATTGAGTAGATATTTCACCTACTGAGAAGAAATAGGTGGTTTTAGCTCTGAACCTGGAATTTTTATTTCTGACAGCTTGAAACAGAAAAATGAGTCCATGGGAAGTAGTATTTAGTTGTGAAAGAAGGAATGTTAGATGCAAATCTAGTAGTTTGATGGGGAGACAAAGTAAGAATTGCATGCTGCACTCTTACATTGCTTTCAGAATTGTTTTTTTGGAAGGTTACTGGGAACATGAGATAGTGTGATAAGGTCTTTAATTATCCTGCTTGTCTGTCATCTCTGGAAAGTTAGGAGAGAGGAGCTGAACACTTTCTGCTTCACCTGATCCTGGGGATCTGTGCGGGTTAAGAGGAGGATGGGCCTCCGGGGGCCACTTCTCAGAGCAGACAGTGCTGTTTGGTTCCTTCTCTCTCCCCTGGGACCTTAGGGAAGGAGATATTTTTCAGTTTTGTGATGTTACCTGGCCTAGTAACAAATTATGAAATCAGAATAACCTGTTTATGATCAACATGTACTTCAAACATTTGGAAAAAGTAAAGAATTGCTGGGGGGAGTGGGGAGGGATAGCATTTGGAGATATACCTAATGCTAAATGACGAGTTAATGGGTGCAGCACACCAACATGGCACATGTATACATACGTAACAAACCTGCACATTGTGCACATGTACCCTAAAACTTAAAGTATAATAATAATAAAATAAAATAATAATAAAGAATTGCTTACTGTGCCTCCTCAGTGCCAGGGAGCTCTTCGTTGCTGGGTCATCAACGTGGGAGGGAGGTGATCACTTTCATTCTGGTCTCGGGCAAGCATTTTCCTGTTGTGGGGCTTTTTTCATCTTTGGCTACCTCCCTTATGCCTAATCAAGTATGAGGAGCAGCCACAGATATGTAAAAGAGGCCAGCCCTCCCTTCTGGCTCATTCAGAACATCACCTTCTAGAGCACCTTTGATGGGACAGGCTCAGCATTTCTCATTAGATGATCCTCTGAAATACATTTCTTCTGATCTTCATCTCCAGAGACAAGGTGAAATGCACTGATGAAGGTGGTATTTTGTCCACTAGGTGGCACATCAGCAAATCTCCTTTGCAAGGGATGGAGGTGAAAATGTTGGGGATTTTTTAAAAGATGCATCCGTCAAGCATGTGAGATAAAGGTATGCCCTATGTGCAAGGTGATTTGCTAAGTCAGCTGGGGGAAGAAAACATTCTAATTCTCTCATTGTAACAAAATTGCCAGGAAGAACTTTTTAAATGCTAATAGACTCATTGAAATTAAAAAGCTTTATGATACATCCTGGAGATTTTTTTTTCCCCACAAAAGTTGGGCTGCAGATCACTGCTGCAAGTAAGAGAATGCTGTTAATCTTGCTAGCATTCTGAGTATATAGAATAATGTATGGAAGATGTTTAGACATCCTAGGTTTATATATTTGAATTACGTTCTGAAAATGGTGCATACTTGAGCTAGAGGGATTCCTACCAGTAACTTTTAAAAAAATTAGTGGAACATGTTAGGTGTAACTTACATTTGAAGGAATAGACTTCATGTTGCTAGAATGCATTATCAGTAATTCTTATTGCATGCACAACTAAACATAGCTAAATGAATAACTCCATGCTGAGCACATATTAGTTATGATTTTTATACCAAAATGTTTAAAAATACTTCTTTAGAAGCATATAAAGGAAGCAACATTTCTATTTCTTAATCCAAGTATCCCTTCTGAAAACTGAGCAGTAAAATTAGTAGCATATTCCCCTCTTATCTGAGGCTTGACTTTCTGTGGTTTAAATAGGTGAATACAGTACAGTATTTTGACAGATTACATTCACATGACTTTTATTACAGCATAGTTATAATTGTTCTATTTTATTGTTAATCTCTTACTGTACCTAATTTATAAATTAAACTTTATCATATGTATGTATATATTTTAATAGAAACAAACAGTATATATGGGGCTTGGTACTATCTGTGGTTTCAGGCATTCACCAGGCATCCTGGAACTTATCCCTGGAGTGTAAGGGGAGACTGCTTTACTTGTATTTCAGAAGACAAATAACGTTTTTAAAAAATTCTGCTTTCTGGTAAAGCATTCAGATTTTATTTTATTTTTCCCCCTAAAGAAATTGGTATTATTTCTGATGGCTTAGGGTATTGCTTTACAAATAAGAATCAGATTTAATTTATTAGGTTTGTCTGTAGGTAAAACAGGATACATACATCCTTTTGAATCCAGTTTTCTTTAGAGGACAGTTGAAGTGTACAATTAACAGGCTCCTCACAAACGTCCTTACCTGCTGTCCCAGAGGAGAGTGGTGACAGGTTTTCAGGGTTGTCAGGTAAAGTATGGAATCATCACCAGGGTTCAGGTGGCATTAGAGAAACCTCAAGGAGGAAAAGAAGGAGGAACCTGTTTGCTTTTAATAATTGAGTCATGTAATGTCTTTAGTAAAGCCAGGATAGACAGGACTTATCCAGTTCACCGAACTTCAATTTTAGAGGAAGATTGAGGAAAAGTGCCTTGCCTTTCCATGCAAATGCTAGTCTTTGGTGAAAAGAGATTAAAAATGTTATTTTATGGCATGCTTGTCTAACCTCTGCAGCCCAGGACGGCTTTGAATGCAGCGTAACACAAATTTGTAAACTTTCTTAAAACATTATGAGATTTTTTTTGTGATTCTTTTTTTTTTTTAAGCTCATCAGCTATTGTTAGTGTTAGTGTATTTTATGTGTGGTCCAAGACAATTCTTCGTCTTCCGATGTGGCTTAGGGAAGCCAAAAGACTGGACACCCCTGTTCACAGCCACAGGAATCAGTGCTTCCTTTCCCTCTGTTTCTCATCAATCACTTCTCTCATCCCCTCACCTTTCCTTAAGTTTTATAATCATTTATGATAAATATTACAGGAACATAGTAGGAAAGTCTTTGAGGTATTTGAGCTGTTTTATGTAAGAGTGTAGTAAGCAGAAGGAAATTACACTCTGCGAACCTGGAAAGAGGGAAAGGGACAGAATTTGTGGGGTCTGGATTTGTACATCTGTACAGGTATCAAAGTCCAGGATAGTTTGAGGTTGGAGAGAATGGCTGCCTTTAGGAGCCAGGCCCACTGTACCCTGGCTGCCATCACACTGCATTTTCAGCTCCATTACCCATGTTTGTCTTTGCACATGCTGCTCTCTGGGCTTGGCATGCTTCCCCCAGCTCCCCATCCGTCCTCTACCCCACTTAGAATTTCTGCTTCCATTAGACTTGGGATTTCTAAACTTGTCTGCACTTTGGGATCACCTGGGGTGACTTCAGAAACTACTTTACTTCTAGAGATTGTGATTTAATTGGCCTGTTTGTGGCCTTAGTTTTTTTGAAATTTATGAAAGACCCTCCAGTGATTCTAATGTGCAGATAAATTTGAGAACTGCTGTTTTGGACTCTGTTCACCTCGTCTCTCAAACCTACCCTTACTCTCTACCCACCCTTCTGAGTTATTCCCTTCCTCAGTGCTTCTGCCCCACCAGCGCCTGGAGTATCTTGTCCCTGTGTCTCCACCTATCTCCTTGTATTTTATTTGTTTATCCATGTGTCTTGCCACCCCATGACTGCATTCTGGTAGGACTGAGCCTTTTTCCTCTTTCTGTTCTTAACATCCATCATAATGCCTGATTCATAGTAGATATTTAGTGATTGGCTTTTGAATCAAGGGGATAAAACAAAATAGTAATACAATGATTTAAACAAATCGATTCATGTACTTCTGACTCAGGGCATTTTTATTGCCCAGGTAGATATTTCTCCTTTACTTGAAAAACCATTGACTCCCTAATCTCCTGTCATTGCTTAAAGCAATGATAAGTATATAAAATTAAAGAGGAATATGTTCTGTTTTGTGGTATTAGCTTGAGTCACGAAAGCCAGCTTTAGATAAGGGGACAAAGAGGGCTAAGCCTATATTCAATAAAGCTCAAGGAAGTGAGAGTAAAGTGCTGTCAATTTCTAATAAAATAATTCCCCATTGCCTTACTTAAAGAATATTAATTTATCTAATTGATGATAATCTGGTCAATTTATTGTAGCATTAAAAATGCAAATCAGTTAATATACCAAAATATTCATTGTCGTGCCTGAGAATTTTTTAATTTTATTTTATTTTATTAGGTGATAATGGGAGGGATAATTGTGAATGTTTGATTCTGGCAAAATACAATTACTTTCTGTGAAACACATTGTGCATTCATGATATCATTAAGATTAATGAATATAAATGAATGAGCTGGGGATTTCAGACAGAACAGAGGGACTTTATATCAGTGTATAAAACTTGAGACAGACTGCCTTGATTTTTAAGGATAATGTGCTAGAGCCCCTATTAAATTCTTATATAAGCTAGAGAGAAAATAAATCCAAGAAGTTAAATCAACTTCCAGAAGGATCAAACTTCTTAAACGTCTACTGTCATTTTTTGGAAGACTGTTGTAAATGGATTTTGGTAAAAGAAAGCCATCCTTAAATTTTACTTTAAGAACTACTTTAAAGACAACTTTTAATAGTAGTTTCCAGGTCCTGTATACGTAAGAGTGCATGTACATTTTGGTTATAAATCATTGCTCATTTAAATTAGATATGACTTTAGGGTGTTCTTGTATCTTCCTGATGTTCTACCACAGACATCTATTACTTTTATAATTTTAAAATGTTATTAAGAAAACTAGGCTTATGTTTGCTTTTCTTGAACTAAGAGATGGAGAAAGGCAAAAGAGAGAGCACCTGCTCATCAGGGTCTTAGGGAAGAGCCATGGACTCAGTGTATACCCTGACCCCAAGAATCATATGGTATTTTGAGTATTGATGCTCGACTCTGTGGTTTTGTAGTATAAAGAGAAACTTTGCCACTAAAAATAAAACAAAAAACAGAACAGATTTCACTATGGTCTGTACCCTTGTAGTTTAAACATTGTAATTTCCACATCTTCTTGCTCAACTAGATAAATACAAATACTGTGTCCTCAAGTGGTACTTAATGTGACTTCTTCCTATGTATATCTCCTTGGTCTGATCTTCACTTAATGCTTCTGTTTCTCCCACTATATGCATATGTATGTGTGGGTACACGCACATTTGGTTTTTTATTCGTTTGTGTGTCTATCTGAAAGTTCTGCAGGGCAGCACTTGCCCTTGGATTGCTGCTGCAGTGGTGATGAGAAGGATGAGGAAAGTGCAGGAAGAAGGCGGGGAGGTGTTCAGGAACATGGCGGCCACCTCAGCCCTGCATTCTGGCCTGCAAAGCCTGAATTCTTTTGTTAGCTCTGCCTTTTTTTTACTATTTTCATGACCTTGGGCTCTTCTTGGAACCTCATTGTCTCACTTTCTTCATTGGTAAATTGGACCGGTCTCTTTTCTTTCTACATCTCAAGAAACTGATGAGGATTAATGAGATAGAATCTGGAGCCCATTTTGTGTTAAAAAGAGTCCACTTAAGGGATGCTAGAAGACGGGGAAGAAGGGGAACACACATTGCTTACTGTGTTATGTGATAGAGTCTCAGGGAGCACTTCTCTTTCAACTGTTAACTGTTAACTAGTTGGCAGGTGGCAGCCTCATTTCTATTTGTATCTGAAATGGATGACATGTTAGTGCAGGATGATAGAAAGTCAAACCAAATGTAGGGACTGGTGGAATGATGAGCAAGATTCATGGGGGAACATCTAGCCTTCTGCATTGCTACCTGAAAGAAACTTAGCTATTTAAAAAATAATAATTTATATATACCTCTCAAACCTATTTGGCTGCTCAGTATTTGTGAAAGTCACCAGAAGTGCTTGGCTATGTGTGTGTAATGCAAACAAGATCAGAGTGAAGCTTGTGGTCAAAATCTCAGAATTCATTTAATGTGATGCCTCTAGGTAGACTAAGGCTGAAGACATGATCTTAAACTTAGGGTTTAAAATAGTCAGCTTGCGCAGGTGCTTCAGATCTATGTTGTAATGCCTGTCAATATAAAAACACAGATGTAAGAAAGAATGCTTGATTAATTCACATGAGGGGTTCCATATTAATTTTAGTTAACATGTATGTATTTGGTCAATCATATTTTAAATTCCAGGGTGACCAGCTTGGTTTTTCTCCTTAGAAAATTTTCCAGAGTTTTTTCCATTTTGTGTTTACATTTTTTTTTTTTTTTGAGAAGTTTGGCTAGGCAACAGTGCATTTAACCTAGAACTTAGCTTCTCCTCACTGTGGGATTTTTTTTTTTTTCAACAGGGTCTCACTCTGTCCCCCAGGCTGGAGTGCACTGGTACGATCTCAGCTCACTGCTGCTTAGATCTCCCAGGCTCAATTGATCCTCCCACCTCAGCCTCCCAAGTAGCTGGGACTACAGGCACACAGCACCATACCCAGCTAATTTTTGTGGGTTTTTTTTTTTTTTTTTTTTTGTAGAGATGGGGTTTCAAACTTCTTAAACATTACAAACTATGTTGCCCAGGCCTGTCTCGAACTCCTGGGCTAAAACAATCCTCCTGCCTTGGCCCCTCAAAGTGCCGGGATTATAGGTGTGCATCACTGCACTCAGCCACTGTGGGATTTTTTAAATACATGTATAACCTGAACGAGCTTTTCTAATCTCTGATGTAGTAGCTATACTTGGAATATAGAGTACAAAATTTAAAAAATAATAATTTTCCTTGATCTTTTATCTCTAGGTATATCTTTTCACTTTAGGGATAATTGTAGGAATCTGTGTTTCAGAAGCTCATAAAATACTTAGATGATGCCGGTAGTATTATCTTCAGTAAATATACATGTTAACATATGAGTTTCTAAAGCTTGTGCAATTGATAGGTATCATACAATGGCAATACTGCCAACATTACTTCACTCATCTATTCCTTTCTTAATCTATATATTAATATGACATATGGGACTTTACTAAATATTAGTTCATGGTCCCAGTGTTAGCTGTGCATCATTTAGACATGAAGGGACATAATTGGAAAAATATATATTGGAGCTATTTCCAATCATCAGATCTTCATAAACACTCTCGTATGAAAAAAATGAAGTTCTATTACCCAGTTTTATTAGAAATGCTATATTTTGTTGGATTCGTGTGTTTGCAAAGTAGAGAATATTTTCCTGCTGTGATTGATGTTAGGGCATTTATGAGGATAGTCTGCTATATTTCATATGTATATAATGGTGTCATTGTTAAAATGTTCAAAAGAAAATTATGTATGTGATTTATATTTTATTATTTCCTCCTAGGATGTAATTTTTTCAATACCATGATTCCTGTCATGTTGTCAGTAGTGATTTGATGGCTAATATGCCAGAAATAATTAGATAAAAAAAAGATGATGCAAACGTCAAGGCAATATAGCTTTCTTGTGAAAAGCCTTAAGCAAAATCATGCATGTTACATTGTAGAAATCACGAATTGCATACATTTAAGAAGTCTTCAGGATTGCAGGTGGGAAGGAAAACTGAACACAGGAAACATGGGATGCGGCATATTTCATAGGCCTATGCTTGCCACTGACCCCACCTGCAATTTTTGCTAAATGAAATGTGTTTTAGAAAATGCTACTCTTTGGATAAATTCAGACTTTGGTGTATTATCAGTGGGAATGTGTTAGACCCTCTCTTTTCTTTGGAGTGGGAAAAATTCCTTCTTTCCCTGGAAGGCAGACTGCCCCTTGTTTTAGTCTTTCTGACAGGTTTAAAGTCTGTTTTATTTGGTGAGAAAAAGACATATACAGTACATGTCTGCTGTTTCTTTACCTTTGTTAACTTTAGAGGCTAGAACTTTATTTTAAAATTTCTAATGACTATTTTAAAATATAGGGAAAGAAAATCTGTGGTTTTGGTATTTGTTCCTGAGTGTAATATCTCCTGGTACTTTAAATACTGTGGAACCTGTTTCCAGATGTCATTTTACTTTTGAGTTTTGATGACACTGGTAATTAATATCTGGTTCATTTGTATGTTACTTTAATGAATAGTAAATATTCCTAAAGATTAGCCATTAATAACAGCAGGCAGTAATATTGTAATATTATGGCATTAATTTTATATGGTAATAAAGATTCGTGTCAACCTTAGCTAAGGGTTTAACCTGTTCTCAGGGTGAACATTAATGCTGTAGTGTGTGTTTTAGGCATGTGAGGCTCAGCTCATCACTGGTTTCTGAGCTCTGCTGTCTGACTTGGGAGACTGGTGTTGAGGAGGGGCTGATGGGAAACCTCGGTGCCCTCCTCAGCCTTGAGCATGTTCAGGGCAGGATCCTTGAAGCCAGGAAGGTAGCTGAGCAGCTGTGTGAAGCAGATGCTTGGTGAGATGGTAATGGCCTGGAGGAAGATGGGGAGGGCTGGGAGACAGGACTGTGGGTTCAGTAGGGAGGGACCAGGTGTCCCCAGTGAGGGGCATGGGCTGTCCTTACCTTGAGGGCAGTGAGACCAGTTTCTCAATTTCCCAGAAGGTTGCCTCTTCTTCACTTCCCCAGCTTCCTGATGATAAGCCCATAATATTTTCATTTTACAAATGAGAAACCAGAGCTCAAGGAAGTTCAGGGACGTGCCCAGCCTCCCGGGTTTCTCTTTGGCAAAGCCTGCATGGGGACTGGCTCTCAGCACCTGGTGCTTCTAAGTACACTGGGGAGGCATGGCTTCTGGGAAGTCAAGGCATATGTCAGAGTTGGGGTTTTTCCTCCTTTCTTCCCAGAACTGCTCAGAACAGAGTGAGCAGCCTTGCCCTGAGTCATTTCACCTAAACGGAAAGAGAATTAAGGAGTTGCCTTCAATGGTAAATTCCAGAAAAAGCATCAGACTAGAAAATGAAGAGCTGCCAGAACCCCTGCAAGTTAGCAGGGATGTGTGTTATGCCTGGCATGGCAATGGAAAGGGTGCTCTTGGTTTTGTGGAATCCACTTGATTGTAAATAAATGTGTTATATTTAGGACTGTATAATTTTGAAGTCAGAAGGATGAAGAGTTGTTCAAACTCAGAGTGGAGGCCCAGAGACATTTAAGAGGAAAGTAGACAGAAGCCTGTTTCTGACCAGCCCTCTTCCTTCACCCCTCCTGCCCAGGGGGGTATCTCTAGTTTCCCCTCTAAAGTAGCTGGGGCCCTGCTGCTTTTCTCTTTTATAGGCACATGGCTCAGAGAATTGGGGATTCAGAATGTTCCTTCTGGTGTGTTCTGACCATTGACAACTTAGGGATATGCTCATTTTTCCTTAGGAGCTAAAGGATCTGACACCTTTCACATTATTAATTCACTTTGAAAGCACTGTTTCCTTCTTTATTTAAACTCCAAGAGGTGGTAGAGCATGATGTTAGGGGCCCAAACTCTGGAGTCAACCTGATCAAGGTTGGTATTGTATCCCAGCTGATATGGTTTGGCTTTGTGTCCCCAGCCAAGTCTCATCTTGAATTATAATCTTCATAATCCCCATGTGTCAAGGGAGAAATCAGATAGAGGTAACTGGATCATGGGGGCAGTTTCCCCCATGCTGTTCTCATGATAGTGAGTGAGTTCTCATGAGATTTAGTGGTTTTATAAGGGGCTCTTCCCTTCTTCACTTGGCACTTCTCCTTCCTGTCATGTCGTGAAGAAGGTGGCTTGCTTCCCCTTCACCTTCTGCTGTGATTGTAAGTTTCCTGAGGCCTCCCCAGCCATGCTGAACTGTGAGTCAATTAAACCTCTTTCCTTTATAAATTTTCCAGTCTCAGGCAGTTCTTTTAGGTAGTATGAAAATGGCTTGGCTGTGGAATCTAAGGGAGTTATTTAACTTCTCTGAGTGTTGATTCCTCATCTGTGAAATGGGTTTTATAATGGCTCTTCACTTAAGTGGTGAGGATTTGATGAGATGATACATATAAGTACTTACAGCAATGACTGGCATGTAATGTGATCAACAAATGTTGGCCATTGTTTTGTTTTGAGACTGAGTCTTGCTGTGTCGCTCAGGCAGGAGTGCAGTGACGTGATCTCGGCTCACTGCAACCTCCACTTCCTGGGTTCAAGAGATTCTCATGCCTCAGCCTCCTGAGTAGCTGGGATTACAGGTGTGTGCTGCCACATCCCACTAATTTTTATATGTTTAGTAGAGATGGAGTTTCACCATGTTGGCTAGGGTGGTCTCGAACTCCTGACCTCATCCACCTGCCTCGGCCTCTCAAAGTGTTGGGATTACAGGCGTGGACCATGGTGTCTGGCCGGCCATTGTTATTAATATTTAGAAGTGAAACATGGGGGAAAATAAAGTACAAAAATTAAGAAGGAATTTAAATGTAGACACTAATCTCACAGCTGTGTTGCTCTTTGGCATTCAAGATATGATTATAATCACAATAATGGATGTATGTATTTTCATGAATCATCTGTTTCTCCTTTGTAATCTTTTATGAGCTAATACAACATATTCATTGGCCACTGGCAGTTATCTATGAATGGAAAGAAGTAATCAGTGAATGAATGGAGATATTCATCCACTCGGTCATATTGACTTACCTCTGAATGAACATTTAGAGAGACATATGAACCCTTGGTCTGTTGTCTACAAGTAACCAATGGGATATTTATTTTATGGCTACCTTGTTGAGAAGTAGTGATCATGGTCACACTTAACGCGAGAAGATGTTTAGGAGAGATCCCACCCCAGATTGTAGTGATGGTATTGGAAATTACATTCCTAGCACACCAAGAACTCTGACTGGTGGGATGAGAGGCAGGGCAACACAGTGGCACTCCTTTCTGTCAGTCCTCTGTCACTCTTCCTTCTGGCTAATGTGGTGGGAGAAACAGCTTTACCAGAGGACGATCCTCTCCACTGCCCTCCGACTTCAGCTCCCATCGCTTTTGGATAGGCAGTTCAGCGAGAGCTGCTGGATGGGGCTGGATTAGGCCAGTGGAGTGGAGTGGGAACTCCTCAAATGTTCCTCACAGCAGTTCCTCGATGAACATTTCAGTTGCTGAAGAATGGGTAACATCAGAAGGTTTGTTTACTTTGGGGTAACCAACACAGAACTAGTGAAGAGAGAGGTAACTTATTTCTAAGTACTGTCATGCGTCACTTAACAAGGACATGTTCCGAGAAATGTGTTGCTAGGTGATTTCATTGTTGTGTGAACATCGTTGAGTGTACTTACACAAACCTAGATGATATAGCCTATTGCTCCTAGTCTACAAACCTATACAGCATGTTATTGTACTGAATACGTAGTCAGTTGCAACACAATGGCAAGTATTCGTGTATCTAAACATAGAAAACATACCTTAAAAATACAATATAAAAGATATTTTATATCTGTATAGGGCACTTATGAATGGAGCTTGCAGGATTGGAAGTTGCTGTGGGTGAGTCAATGAGTGAGTGGTGAGTGAATGTGAAGACCTCTTACATTGCAGTGCACTACTGTAGACTTTACAAATAATGTACACTTAGGCTACACTGAATTTATAAACAATATTTTTCTTTATTCAATAATTAACCTTAGCTTACTGTAACCTTTTTACTTTATAGACTTTTTAATTTTAAAAACTTTTAAATTCTTTCGCAATATCACTTAGCTTAAAACACACATTATGTGGCTGTAGCAAAATATTTTTTTCTTTATATTCTTTAAGCTTTTTTCTATTTAAAAATGTATTTTTTAACTTTTTAACCTTTTTTGTTAAAAACTAAGACACACACACACACACACAAAGGCCTAGTCCTACACAGAGTCAGGATCATCAAAGTGTCATTAGGCAAAAGGATGTTTTCAGCCCTATTATAATCTTATGGGACCACCATCATACATGTGGCCCGTCATTGGCTGAAATGTCAGTATGTAGCACTTGACTGCATGTGAAAAATATCTGGCCATGTAAAGCAGAGGAGAGTCCATATCCTTGTACCAAACATCACTGTGGACAATATTACAAAATCTCAATGTACACTTTTTTGAAATGTGTCAACCAAACGTTTTCTTTCCCCGTGGTTTTTCTCAGTTGGTATTTGGAATTGTTTTTGTTTCTGTAAACCATTTAATTGCAATACTTCTTAAAATTTAAATTTGACCTTTATTACAGTGACCATGGATTTTGAGTATTCCAGGAAGTAAATTATGCTTATAATAGAGTGGGCATGTGGTGTATCCATACAAGTGATTTTTTTTAATGAAATACTGCAAAGCCCCTGGCTTTAGATTACAATTAATGACAAAGCCTACCAGATTTTATGATTTGAATACACATGTAAAAGCAATACATATGGAGGCTGGTACTTTGTGAATTGACTCACAATATTGTGAATATATTCCATGAAGGTATAAAATCACAAGAAAAATGAGTTTATTAATGGAAATTAGGCTAGATCCTAATTATTACCTGTGAATAGTGTCATCATTTGAAGTTTTTATTGCATTTTAACACATGGCTTATCTTGATGAGAAAATATATAGCAAAGGGTAAATGTAGCAATTTTCCTTTTACTATTCCCTCTGCTAAGCCATTATTGCTTGATGTTATTTTTCAGCAGCCTTTCATTTTTGTCCCAAATGTTTTTGCCTCTGGCTGATTTTATTTCTTTAAAATGTATGTGTATCACTTCTCAAAATGATACATTTTGACAGGTAATCGATATTTTTTCATACTAGATTTGATGGTATGATGGTCATAATCCTCATTTTAGACTTAGTTAATGGTGGAACACTCACTTAGATTTTATCTCAAAATATTCCTTTGTTAAGAAAAATACTTTTCGTCCTTAGCCAGATTCCTATTTATCACTCCCACCACCTCCCAAACACCTCGAGCTGCAGAGTGCCTAAGATGCATGCACGTCAGCTGACATTTTGACAGTGTGTCCTCGAAATGTCTTCTGATAGTACTTCCAACTAGCTTACATGATTGGTCACAGAAAAGATACTTCTGGGCTCGCTCTCTACCTGTTTTGTTTTGTTTTCCTGATGACCCGATTTGTGTTTCAAGGGGAAAACTGGTTTGTCCTCCCACGACCCCCCATCCCCCGTCTCTTTCTCTGTAGTGGGAACTTGTTGCCCTCCTCTAGACCCTAGTTTTTCTAGAAGGACCAGCACAATGAAGATTGTAGTCCTCAGAGTAGAAGTGTATGTGAGTACACCATGCCTGGCTTTTGCTTTTAAAATTTGGGCTTCTTGGGTCAAGATTTTTTCCAAAATCAGTCAGGACTTCCTTTTGCCTCTGTGGGCAGATAGCAATGACACCATAAGCTGGTAAATATATTTGGAGCTGCTGCCAAGGCTTTGTCTAAAACAACTCTTGACATTCAGGGAACTTTCTGTGCTCCTCTCTCAGGAGGTTGACTTGAGGGAGAAAGTGGGCAACAATTGTCATTCCCTTTGTTTTCACTGAAGAGCCAGATTTTCTCTTTGCAGGAACAGATTAAAGTGCAGGTGAGCCTGTGAAGTTTGGGGGTCTGTTCTCCACCAGCGTTACAGATTGCCAAAAGATAGAACAAGGCTGGCCCTTTCTCCCTCTCTTAGGTGGCTTTTGTTTCTTTTATTTTTGTCCTTTGATTTAAACAAAAAGCATAGTTTTAAAAATCTTTTTTAAAAATTCATTTGTGCTAGAGTTTGTTGATACACTTTGACTTGAAGAATGACCAGTTTTTGTGCTGTATTTTGCTTTAGAGATGATATTACTCCTCCACACATAAGCGAGAGCTAAAAACTCTCTGGGGTTTTCTTCCTTAAGTGGTATCAAATCAACATGCCTAAGTGGAAAAACACCCTGACACCCTTCTCTGCTGGGGTGGCATTTCTTGACAGGCTCCTCTTTGTATGTCTGGAGATAGATGCAAAGACTGTTTGGGAACATAAAATGCAATCAATTTTCCTCAGTAGTTAGATTCATAAATCCCTGAGCTATTTTTAATGACATAATCTAATCAATTGATAGCAAGCCTAATAGTGTGTTGACAGACAGAAAGAGATGGAAAACCAGTGGAATAGCAGGTAAATGGGTAGGGAACCACTAGACACTTCCCTTCTCCCACATTTAAACATCACTAGATAACTGGGTTAAGTAAAATCCTGGAGTTACTGATTTAAAAAAAGTTTATACCTGTCTTCCTAACTTTCAAGAAAAATAATTATTCTAATGGATAGAGTGAAAGAGGTAGTTCTTAGACAAAGTACAGTTAGTCCTTGTATCTCTCTCAGGATCAAACTATTCTCTCAATTTAAATATCTTTAGAATAGACATCAAGAAGGAATAATTTATTATAAATTGGTAGTGTCGTACGTTGTTACTCCTGTGCCATGCTAGTAATGAAAACTTAATATTCATCTCTTGGTTGCTTTCAATTGAAATAAGATGAGGATGAACGGAGTAAACAAGCTGAAACAGACTGTGAAATTGCACACGATGGGAATTTTTTTTTTAGCTGCTTATAGACTGTACATAGGTTAAATATTCCAAGTAATGATGGCTCTTAGAATCCCCTCCACCCCACCTTTTTACATTTTGGTCAGGTATCAGCAGAACTAAGTTATTATCATGAGGGAAATTAAAATCTAAACTGTTTCTGTCTTTGGGCTAGGAACTGACGGGCAGGTATTTATGTAAATGAATGGGCTTTCATGCTGGGAGGTGTAAAGGGTTTGGTGGCTGCAGAGCAGCTGCCCTGAGCCCGCCGTTTTCAGGTTTGCAGGCAGCATGTGTGTTCTGCTACATTTTTGTTTTCTTTGATGCCTTCAGAAGAGATGAGCGCCAGGCATAGTGGTGCTGCTTGGCTGACCAGCTGTGCCCTAGTTTTTCACCATCCCAATCAGCGGCTGCCTTTTACACAGGTGTCTGTCACCGCTGATTTACTTAGCCACTGTGACCTTATAGTTGCTTCAGATGGGGCTTGACCTAAAGCTACTGCCGAAAGCCATTTCGTGGGCTCCTGGAATGCCACAGCCAGTATTTTGAAGAAGAGAAAACAAGGATTTCACGATTTCCTGTCCAATAGCAAGAGCCTCCTCCGCCTGGATAAATGCATTAGGTGTCTGAGCCCACTTGCTGCTCTCTCCCACCGAACTGCAAGCATCCGTGATCTCCGAAGTTGCTGGAGTGAATAACTAAGCTGGACCAGCTGACTCCGGGCTCCAATCAGCTAGAGCGTGATGTAAGTGTTTAGCAGCTGCCGGGCTCTGAATTAGCGTGCCGAAGTAGAGGTAGTACAGCATGGCTAGACTGTTGTGAGAGGCTCAGAGAAAGCAGAGGGTGATATGGATGAGTCCAGCATTCTAAGACGAAGAGGGCTCCAGGTAGGAGACTGCTCCATTCTTGACATGTGGCATTGTCAGTGGCCAGCCATTGAGGATTTCAAAGTTCCCTTGTCATTCCTTTACTGGGCACGAATATGTGCATAATTCTTAGTATCTACATGGCAACGCTATACGGAGTTTCTAGTTACAGGTATGACACATCACAGGGTTCAGTGAGGAAGCTGCTTTTGTCAGAGACAATAGATACGACTTTTAGTTTGACACTTTGGTGGTTTGTTTTTCTACGGGTTATTCAAAAATAGTTAAATCGTGGCTGGCAGTGACAGCTGATGCACTGATCTGGCATGCTGTCAAGTGTCTGGGAAGTCTGTAGAGGGGTAGCAACTCCTTTCAATTCTGGGAACACGGGACTCAATTTTGTGTCGGGATCAACCTCCGCTCGGCGGCATCTGTCTGATCGCCTTGCAGTTGTGTGCAGCTGCTGGGAATTTTCCCCGTCAGTGAAATGAAAGTTTTTGCTGGCAGCTCAATCAAAGTTTGCTGTAATTTGTTTATGTTGAGATGAGAAAAGATATGTATCTCACTGCCTTGCTTTTTTGTGCCCAAGTTTCTCTAATGAAATTACTCTGACTTTATTGTACAAATACATTCTGAGTTAAAACTTGGCAAATCAGAAAACTTGGGGAAAAAACAACAACAAAACATCTGCTTGGCAGTTTATAAGTTTAAGGAAGCCAGAACATAAGTATGTTCAACATTAGTATGGTTAACTCCTGCATAACTCTTTGTCCTGTATATAAGTGATATTTTTCTTTGTGAAAGAATCTAATCATTAGCCATTGTTAAACTCTTATATATTATTTTGATATTAAAAAAATGCTTGGAATACAGAATATACAGCACATTTAGAAATGTTTCCTTAATATTAAGTCTTTGAATTTCAGCTGGTCTAGCTGTCTGCTTTTTGTTCTAAGTATCAATTATTAATACTAATATTCATATTACTATAATATTAATATTATAGGCAACTAAAGGATTATTTGCAGCTAAACAAAAGAGGGATTAGAGAAGTTGGGGTTACATACCATCTATTGTTCAAACCTAAGTAAACAGACTACCTCCTTAATGAATTTCAGTGTGGTCATTGTTTTTGAATGCGCAGTGAGGTTAGTCACTGCTGTGGATTTCCTTTTCTTTGTTTTCATCACCTCTATAAAGTTCTGGTAATGCACAGCTGTTTGTGTCCACGTCCTCTTTGGGGTCACTTGTTAAATATGGAAAGGCCCTTTGTTAAAAAGATGATTAACTCTGTTAAACTCTGAATAGTTCAGATTATTAGTGACTGGATAGTAATTCTTCTGTGAGTTTTCTCTTTCCTTTAATTCATTTTAAATGATCTGAAAATGTGTTTTTCAGAAGAAATTCCTTTTTTGAGTTTTTGTTATTTCTGTAATATGTCTATTATCACAACTTCAAAGGAGATAGTTGAAGCATATGGTGCTTGTGAGGGGCATGGATTTCGTGGGCCTTTAATTTTAGAAATAAAGGAATCATTATTTTTCATTAATTAAAATAATGGAGCTATTTTCTATTTAAAAGATTTGCTACAAAACAAAGGAATACTTGCTAATATATTATTAGAGTGCTAGGTTTTTATTGTACTTAATATACTTTTTCTACACCTGCCGTCCTCTGTATAGTGGATAAGGAATATTTTCTCTTCTGGATGAGATAAGTCTTCATGCTGTGAAAAATAACAACATAAAAGTGCTTAAAAGTTCTGCCACTTCATGGTTACAGCTTTACTGTGGCTTAATACAAAACCTATTTTGCTTTTACTCCCATTGCATCTAACATTTAAAGAAAGACATTACATAGAGTAGCTGTTTTTAGAAATTCCAATGTAAGGAAACTATTTACAGAATACACACTTTATGTATTTGTATTACCACACATGTCACTGTAGAGTTCATAAGAGTAACGCCACCTAGTGAATTTAAGAATTAAGTTAATTTACAAATATAGATGGCTATGTGGAACATCTGAACCTGCCAGTGAGGTATACCTGTGCTAGTAAAGCTAGGCTGAAACCTGCATCTCTCTATTCCTGGCTCCAATCCTATGTTGTGAGGTAATCCTGACACACCCTCTTGGTGTCTGTGTATTATTCTGTAAAATGCATGCTGTAATATATGACTTTTGAGTGTACTAAATAAGTAGATGGGTAGAGTTGAGTTCTTTAAAGTTAAGGGTCATATAATAAATGTACTAGCATCTAGGAGGAACCCAATAAATATTGTTGAAAACCAAGGGATGATTTCTATTCTCTATAACATTCCGTATCATTGCTTATGAAATGAACTTGTTGTATTTATATACCATGTTTGTTGTCTGAATTTGTCCTTAAGTTAGAACAGTTATCAGTAAACCTAGTAAACATTTATTTACAGGGATCATTATGACAGGCTAATATAGGGGAGTTTACATTATTTTAAAAAGCATCTGTGCATTGAATAGATACATAGTATGTGAGACAAACCAGCTCTTTAACTTAAAGCCCAGTGTCAAAAATCTGGAGTATACACTATTCTAATTCTCAATCTAATTTTACAATAATGTATTATGTGTTTAGTATAAAATGATGCAGTATGTATTTAGGACCAATTTTTAAAAGTTCAGTACCTCTAGTTTTTAAAACACGAGACTATTAGTGATGTTTTCAAAATTTGGACTTTGAAAAATTATTTTCAGTCAGAACATATAATTTCTCAAAGCATGACAAGCTCATAAAATGGCAGCACAACTGAGTTGTTCGTCTTAAGTGACTGCACTTTTCCATCTTTTCTATGGACTGTATTAATATTTCCAGTACTACTGATAGCACTTCAATCACTGCCTTTGAAATGAGAATGAGAGAAAGCAGCCCCAGTGGTTTCCAGTGTTAGAATCTAGGAAACTTTTCAGATTGCATCTCAAAACATAGGAAATTCTGATGGATGAATGGGCTTGGGCCGACCTTGTACTTGGGGCAATTTGAATTTCTAGACAGGTCTAATTCATCAAGGGATAACTGGTTCCTTTTGGGCCTAATATTCCTCATACGTGGATCATATTTTTTAACTGTCAGGGAAATTAATTGTTTCAGTGATTTCTGTTATATGTTTCTCTTTGTTTGTTTTAATGAAAGTGTCCCTGTCCCTAATGTGATAGATCCTAAGGCTGGAGAACAATGAACAACAGGCATCGCAAGGCAGGCATGACTTACTAAAAGAGAAGGGCATCCCAGAGCAGCTGACGATGCCTTTCCTACCATCCTCTGGTGCTTTGCTCTGCCTGGCATCGTCTTCTCATGATCACCTTCCCACACACACCCCCCAGTTAAATATTACTATTTCCATCCACTTCCAGACTCTCACATGCAGCTAGAATGTGAAAAAATGTTTTCCCCAAATTTCCTCTATGATGCAGTTAAACATCAACAAAAAGCAATGAAATGTTTATTGTTTAGACTTCTAGATCTGTGAGTGTGTTTAGGTTTTTTTGTTTTGTTTGCTTCTCTTTCTTCTAAACCCGACTTCATACCCCCTACCCCTGTCCCCTGCCCTTCCCACCTTATTTAAAACAACAACAAAAAGATAACATTCTTACCCTGGCCTGGGCTCTGATTTTCCACTGGCCTTGGTCTAGAATTCAGTTTTAGGAAACAAAATAGCAGATAGATTCTTATGTTCTAACTGAGCATCAAACTGCCTCTGTCTCATGCTGCGTGAATGTATATTCAAGTCACAATGTCTCAGTGTTTCTTCTGTGTCAACCTTAATATAATTATGGGTATGTTTACACTTTACTTGAAATTCAATAGTAGGATCATTACATGGGAGTATTACTCTGTCTATGTTCATTTGAAGACTCTGAGTGGCTATAGGGAAGAAGTCTAGTTGGAGGATTATAATAGAAACATTTATGATAATATTAATTCATCTTTGGGATAAAACACTTTTGTTCTTCAGCAATTCCAGAAAGACATTGAGACTTCTTTGGGACAGGAAGTATCCAGATGGCAAATGAACTTTTTGCAGTTGTGGGTCCTTAGTTTACTAGACAAATCAATGCCATATCCGAGAGGTGTTTCTTGTCCATTGGAGGAGTTCAATTTCTGCCTCTGAAATAGATATAGTACTGTAGTTTCTATTTCCTGATCCTTAGGGGATAAAAATGGCATGTCCTCAAAATCTTGTGTTCAGAAAAAATTCTGTTTTATACTCTAAGAGTTGATTTTAACTGTAAAATAAACAAATTTGTTTACTGGCACCTCTTTTGCACCTTCTGGCTCTCTGGTATAATTGTTAATAAACCACAACATTGTCATCTCTGTATTTTGGTCAATGAAACAGCAATTCTCCAAGTCATTCTAGTTCCCACCTTTGATTTCCCCATCTCTTGACTCCTGTCACCAAACCCTGTCAATTCTACCGTCGAAGTATGTCTAGAGGCTAGGCCTAGCTTCTCGCACACCTGGATTTTGGAAATGTCTGGTACCCCACTGAACCCAGACCCATCTCCAATTCATCCTGCTTTTTAGCCCAGAGTCCATATCACTACCCTGGTGTAAGATCCTCCTATGACTTCTCCTGATCTACTCCAGGGTAGGCTAAAAATGCATACTGTGAGTTTAGCCACAGTCTTCTTTCAGGTCTCATCTCTAAATCTTTGCCTTCCAGATTCCTGTTTCATAACCTGTTTTCCCAGTGTTTGGAACCTCCAAACTGCATGTATCCCCTTTACCTACACTATCCTTTCTTTATTTTGCACATGTTCTTCTGCTTATTAGCGATTAATGTGAATTTTAATTTTCATGAAATTTTCTATATTTACTGCATTCTGTTCTGAACTTGATAATAGTCATGATTTTATTTATTTGCAATCTAATCCTATAACATGCATTATTTTAAATAATTTAAAATTATTTCATGTAGGAGTATGTTACACTGAAACTATAAAACCATTGAGGATTACTGGTTTTAGAGTCAGATATGTGTTTGGTGATATTGAATAGCTCTGTAACTTGTGTTAAGTTTCTTGACCACTCTGAATCTCCATGTCCACGTCTGTAAAATGGAGATAACTAAATGAGGCATTTAAAGATTGAAGGAGATTATAAATCTTTTATCACAATGCCTGGCACATTGTACTTAGTTAATGTTAGCTCTCTTCCCTCTATCACCACTAAGACTTGCACAGCAATTTTAAGTAATTAAATATGGGTATCAGGCAGGGTCCAGGCAATGAAAAGGTGGCATACATATCTTAGATAATTTGAGAAGAACTTAATAGAGAGATTGTTGTAAAAACTATGGACAGGAATTGGGAAAATTTAAGGGATGTTGCAGTACCAGGAGCTAGAAGTGACAGGGAGCCATTACCACCTCTAGGCCCAAAGGGGTGAGAGAGGGAACAGTTATAGAACCCGGAGACAGCGAAGATGTGAGACAGAACCTGTGACCTTAGGTAAAAGGACACAGCCAGTCATATCTGCAGGGAGGTACCGGGGGTATCTCAACCTTATTTTCTGAACTCTTGTTGTGCTCCCCATTAGCAGAAGCCAGCTCAGACATCAGAGGGAAAGGGAGCCCATGGATGTTGTCCATGCAGGCCAGACTCGGGGGCCCAGCATGGGGTGGAGAGTAGATCCAGATGGGCAAATGAAGTACACCTAACATGGTTTATAAGGAACACATGCTGGGCTGCCCCTTGCTCTTAGCATTTTGCAAGCCAAAGTCAGTGTTCAGGTGTTCATGGCCTACATCACTGGGGCCTGAACAGTTCAGGAATTTGAACAGATTCAAAGCTGCTTTTCATGAAAAGCCATGGCCCCCAGGCATTGCCCACTGTTGTGTGAGATAACATAGACTCACTCTCCAATCAGGCTCTTAATCCTCATGGGAAAATGTTAGTTCATCCCCTTCCATTTTAGTATCTGAAGCACATGGCGCTCCTTTGAATCAATAATGCAGGATACCTGTGCTGCAGGTCGTGCAAGCAGTCTCAATTTTAAATTGCTCTGCTCTACAGATCCTGTGATAGCTTGGCTCAGAGAAGTGATGTGTGAGAGGAATAGCCCAGGAGACCTCTTACCATTTATCTCCTGGATTCCCAGGGGTCTGCCCTACAGCAGGTCCTATCACTGGAATGCAATGCACCTACACCACCTATCTCTGCTCCCCTTGAAACCCCTTACAGAATTACAACTTCACATTATGTCCTTGGCTTTTATTGAGTGTTGCTAAAAGGAATGACTGTGAGAAAACATCTTTGCGCTTTTTGTAAATCTCCCTTTGAAGTCTCATCCATTATGTTGTGCCCTGTCTCTTATATTAGGCCCACATGATAAATTAGCTTAGAGTTCAGCACTAAAAAAGTTTCTCCCTCTCTAGGTGAACCAGTTTACTTCTTTTAATCACATAATGAGAGCTGTGACCTATCCTGTATCTTTCCATTCTTGCCTTAGCTGTCCAGACCTGAGTTTCATGCTCAGTTGCAACAGCTTTCTAGATAAAATTAGCCACCACTTCATTATTAATCTTATGGTCCCTTTTAAAGAGTAGTGTGGTTTTGTTTATTATATTAAAAAAAAGTTGCCTCAAAAGATTTCTTACGATGACCCAAATTTTTGATATTGCATTTAAAACAATAAAATTATTTGAAAGAATGACAAAAGACAAGGGAGACTGAAAGCCCAGCTAATCAATAAACTAGATAAACTATAAAAATTGAGAATTACATGAACTTAGGAAGATCAATATGCATGCAACCACCAATCATTTTGTTGTTAGCACTTAGAGCGTAACTAAATAAGATGTTTGAATTTACTTGAAACTTATATTTCAAATAAATTATATGTAACCATAGAGCTTTTTAAAGTGTCTTAGAAATCACTTTTTGATTTTTGGAAGCAATCAAAATCATGGAGATTGGCAGGTAACATGAGATAACAGATGTTAGAGGACCACATTGCCGTTAAAATCATGCTTTTGGGATGGGTGCAATGGCTCACGCCTGTAATCCCAACATTTTGGGAGGCCAAGGTGGGTGGATCGCTTGAGCCCAGAAGTTCGAGATCAGCCTGGGCAACATAGTGAAAACTTGTCTCTACAAAAAAATACAAAAATTAGCCAGATGTGGTGATGTGCGCCTGTAGTCCCACGTACCTGGGAGACTGAGGCCAGAGGATCGCTTGGGCCTGGGAGGTTGAAGCTGCAGTGAGCTGTGTTCGTGCCACCCAGCCTTGGTGACAAAGTGAGACCCTGTCTGGAAAAAAAAAAAAATCATGCTTTTGACAAATATTTAATGATATGGGGAAAAGCTGAAAATAGTGTCAAGTGAAAAGAGCAGGCTGTCTATATAATTTATGTACAGATCATTTAAAGTATGCATTATATGTTGGTGAAGTGTAGAGAAAACGCAATGTTTATACACTGCGGGTGGGAACATAGATTAGTTCGGCCACTGTGGAAAGCAGTTTGGCAGTTTCTCTAAGAATTTAAAATAGAACTACCATTTGACCCAGCAATTCCATTATTTGGGATGTATCCAAAGGAATATAAATTGTTCTATCATAAAACACATGCACGCATGTGTTCATTGTAGTGCTATTTACGATAGCAATGACATGGAATCAACCTAAATGCCCATCAATGGTAGACTGGATAAAGAAAATGTGGTACATATACAATATGGAATACGGCACAGCTGTAAAAATGAATGAGATCATGTCCTTTGCAGCAACATGGATGGACCTGGAGGCTGTTATCCTAAGCATACTAACAAAGGAACAGAAAACCAAATACTGCATGTTCTCACTTTCAAATGGGAGCTAAACACTGAGTACCCATGGACAAAAAGAAGGGAATTTAAGACACCAGAACCTACTTGAGGTTGGGAGGAGGGTGAGGACAAAAAAATGACATAGGGGGTGCCATGCTTATTACCTGGGTTATGGAAGAATCTGTACACTAAACCCTCATAACACACAATTTACCTGTAAAACAAACCACATGTACCCCTGAACCTAAAATAAAAGTTAAAAAGCAAATAAGATGTGCATCATACACAGATACATAGACATACATACATGTGTCTGGGTAAAAGACCGTGCAGGATTGTGTGTGTGTGTGTGTGTGTGTGTGTGTGTGTGTGTGTGTGTATACTGTAGCCTAGTGGGATAGAAGGAAAGAGCATTCATGAGATTTCGAATGTTAACATTGTCTCTACCTCTTACTGCCTGATGTTGGCTAGGCGATTTAATTCCTCACCAATAAAACACTAGCACTTAATTTTAGCAGAGTTGCTAAGTATGAATTCAAATGAGGTATAGAAAGCTTTAAAATATTTATTGTAGCTAACATTGAGAACCTATTTTCTTTTTCTTCATCATTATCATCTAAAATAACATGAAAATGTACTAAAATGTTAATATTCATTATATCTTAGTGGGATATAAATTTTTCTTTGAACCATCCAACAGTAAGCATGTTTTACTTTATAATTAGTTAAATAAGTGGGTTTTGGGTGCCTGTTTTTAACTTTGCTTTCCTTCATTGTCTGAGAAAAGCCTTTATGTAGTATTTAGCACCATCAATGAAAGGTCATTAAAGGCTTTTTTCTATTTTGTGCCGTCTTTTGGAATTGAGCAAGATAAATCAACTTTAGTTTGGTGCATGTCTCTAAACCTTAGGACGTGGTTCACTTGTAGCTGGCTGCCCTATTGAACCACCTGGAAAGCTTTCTAAAGCCTATAGTTTAGATACAATCACAGCAATTCAATTAGCATCTCTCAGGGGTGTGCAGCCAGAGTTGAAACCCACTGCTCTTAAGGGATTAGGGGTCCAAGTAACTCCCAAATCATCAAACCTACAACTTCTCAATATCCAAAAGTAAGGTTTGACAGCCTTTAAAATGTATGTCAGTGCTTTGGTCTCCTTTCTGTCAAGTCTCAAGTGAGACTTGATTGTATATATATATATATATATATATATATATATATATATTTTTTTTTTTTTTTAATGTGGAGGTGTTTGGAAGGTGGATATACTCACCATATTTGTTTGTTGAGCTTCCAAATAACAACAATGATAGTAACATGAGAGCTCAAACCATTAACCAATCTGCCTTGGGGGGCAATTATCATAGTGGAGTAGCTGGAGGCAGCTCTAGACCATTACCTTGAAGGGACCCATGGCACTGGTAGTGTCCAGGTGCAGTTTTATGTTTTTAAAATTGCTGGCACATGCTCCATGGTTTCCATTAGAAAACCACCTCCAGGGCATGATGAGACAGTTGCTTTGTCTCTTGAAATGTTATCCTAATGCTAGAGACAATAATGCCTGTGATTTGGAAACCTTTATCGTAGATACTCTTCAATAATGTGCATGTTTGAGCTCTCAAAACATTGGCTGTTTTACTTAGATTGTGAATGTATGTGCTTTTTTTATGAGGCAGTCAAGGACAGAACCCCATTCTTTGCTTTTCTTTCAACAAATGTTTAATAATAATAATAATAGCATATATTGAACTGTTTGTGTCAGAGAACTGTGTGCTGTGTCTTAAACTTACTTACACTATTGTACTTTTATCTTAGACTCTAGCAGTACAAAAATAAGTGGAATATGACACTGACCTGTGAAGGGTTTCTATTATGGTAGGTGAGACAGACAACAGTTTCTGAAATAGCAAGTGCTACAACTATCATCAGTCAAGATACAGGGGCCTTGAGCATGGCACCCTGCTCTGCTGAAGTAGGCTGGGAAGGCTTCATGGAGGTGGAGATATTTCTGCCAGATGGTGAAGGATGAATAGGCACTGATTAGGCAAGATGAGGATTCTAGGTGGAGGAAGCAACAGTGTGTGCAAGGTGTGGTGGCTGAACAGGGTGCATCTTTTTCAAGGAATTGCAAATAGTGCATGTGGGAAGCAGGAAGTGATTAGCAGAGTCTCAAGAATGATGCTGTCTGTGTTCAGGGATTGGGGTCTCATAGTCTAGCAATAGGAAGCCATTGAAAGACTGTAATCAGGGCATAGAAATATTTTATCAACTGTGAACTATTCTGTCAACTATTAATGAAGAATGCTTGGGAAGAGGCCAAGAATAGAAGTAAGATAAACAGCTAGGAATTTAGAAATGAGGAGGTGGTAGATGATGCTGCTGGACCAAGGTGGTGACAGTGGAATGGAGAAAAGGCAACTGAAGGTAGAATTAACAGGACATGGTGACCTGTTGATGGTTGGCAAAAGAGAGATGAAAGAAGCTTGAGGTGACTCTATGGTTTCAGGAGTTAGGGATTAGAAACAAGAGCAAGAGATAAATGTGACTTGGATGCTGAGAAGAGAATTAGTTCGTTCTGTGAATCTTGAGTTTGAAGTACCTGTGGAAGCCATCTAGGTGCAGATGTTCAGTAAGCAGTTGGATATGTAGTTTTAGACTTCTAAAGAGAGCTCAAGCCTGGAGAGAGACTGTAAAGTTACCAACTATAATAATTAATTGAACTAGACTATGAATAAAGATAAAATGCAATTTCTCCCAGACTCATAGATTTCTGTTAGAATAGTTTTCAAGAATTGTACCATAATGTATATTTTAACACTTATTTTGCAGGAATGGTTAAAATTACATGGTGCACAAAGTAGTTCTGTGGTTTAGTATCAGGCCTGGAAAATAATATGTCCAGCTTTGAAGATGTGTAGTTTTTTTTTCCCCAAATTGCTTCCAACTTTGACAACTTGCCTACAAGTCTCATTCCAATACAGTTTTTAAAAGGCAGAATGAAACATCTCAAACTAGAGGCTGTAATGGAAAAAGCAATTTATTTTTAAACGAAGATGATGAGGTTGGTGTACTGTATTGCTTGAACAGTGAGTGGATTTAAAAGAGTGAGATTACATCAAATTCAGCCAAGATTTTTGTTCCATTTGAATGGAGTATCTGTAATTGAAGATGGGGGTTCAACTAAGGAAAACACATGACACGTACATTTTTATCAGTTTTCTTGCACTCTGTTTCCAGTTTCTTTGTGCATGTATGTGTGTGTGTGTTCACAAAGCCATTACATCATATTGATATATTTTTTTTTAAACTGACACGTTCTTGGGAAACAAATGAGAATACAAGCTTAATTTTACTAGCATCACTTTTTTTTTGAGCTTTGGCCTAGTAGTTTAGTGTGTTGAAAATATGTACTCCTCAGGAAAGTGGTAGGAAGTCAGAGGTAGAATCTGTAACAACTAACTCAAAATGATTAGAGAAAACATTAAATATTTTCTAATTGGAAATTTTAAAATGAAATTTTTTTTGCTTTGTGCTAAAATTTAGAAGCTAGGTCTAGAAATATTTCATTTTATATTTTCATTTTAACATTTTTCATGATGAGATAGTAATTGTTTTATCTTTTTTAATTATCTGTTTTCTCAATTTTAGCATCGTTGTGAATGAAGGTAAAGATTGAATTATGTTGATTCAAGATTGATTTGACTCTATTTTTTCTTTAACACTTTATTCCAAATATAGATTGTTAAGCTCACAGATTCATTTTCCATTTCTGTTTAGCAATCAAGCTAAGAGAAAATATGGTTACTATGAATCAAACTTGGATAGTGTGATAGATTCAATCCTCTTAATTTTTTACTTCCTGTAATAGACATGTAAATGCGTTCCCTTGCTTGGCCTCATGATAGGCAGAGATACTCCTGCCCTTCACCTCCTGACTTTGGGCTCAGCCATGTGACAGTTCATTGGCCAATGAGCTATTAGTGGATGTGTCATGAGCAGAGGCTTAACATATGCTTCTGCATGTTCAAAGTCTTGTGCTTTGGTCATCTACCTTGAGAAGAATATACCCAGGGTAGCTACTGCCTGTTTACTCAGGGTCCCAGAACAACCCCCCGTGGAGCTGACCTACATAAACCTGTAGCCTGGAGTCAAGACCAACAGACCCACATTCTGCCTCTAGACCTACAAATGTGAGAATAAGCCACTAAGTTTTGTAATGAGTTGTTACCAAGCTTTATGATGACAAAGATGACTAACACGGGGGACAAGCATATGTTGTGGTTAAGAGCACTGAAGCACACTACTAGAAGCACTGAAGTCTATTAAATTTCTGTTTGAATGTTGGCCTACCACTTATTGACTTTATTTTCTTGGGCATGCTATTTTCTTCTAAGCTTTATTTTGCCATCAATAAGATATATTACTTACCTCCCAGGAATGTGGTAAAACTAAATAAGATGTGTGCATGTAAATTACTTACAGCAGTGTGAAGCAGAAAGTAAAAACACCACAAGTTCCTAATAAGTTGTGGCTACTGTTACTGTTGTATTTGTAGACAGCTGAGCCTCCTCTTCTCCTTCCCTTGCGTCATATGGCTTTCCCAAATCCTACATTTATGACTCTGGAGCAGGTTAAAACTTTTCTGAGGCTTAGTTTCCTTTTCTATAATATGAAGATACTAAAAATTACCTGACAGGATTATTACGATGACTATACCAATGGTAGGCAAATATCTAACTGTCTTAGTCATTTCTGACTGCTCTAACAAAATGGCATAGACTGTGTGGTGGGAACAGCAGACATTTGTTGCCCACAGTTCTGGAGACTCAGAAGTCTAAAATCAAGGTGCCAGCAGATTTGGTTTCTGGGGAGGGCTCTCTTCCTGGTTTGCAGACAGTTGCCTTCTTGCTATGTGGTGAGAAGAAATCTCATGTCTTTTCTGTTTTTAATAAGGGCATTAATCCCATCATGAGGGCCCCACCTTCATAACCTAATTTAATCCTAATTATCTCCCAAAGGCCCCATCTCTAAATGTTAATACCATCACTTTGTGGATTAGGGCATCAACATATGAACTTTGGGGAGGGGGATACACACATTCAGACCACAGGGTTAGCTCTGGCTAGGCGAATGGGTACTTAATAAAAACAGCTTTATTATGTTCACAATCCATATATTCCTTCATTCCCTTATTTACTCATTTCTTTAAACTCAGTTTTCCATGCCTAGTTTTTGAGTTTGTATTATGAGCCATACGTAAGGCCTTGTACTTTTGACTTAATTCTTGGTTTCTAGCAATCCCTGTTTTCATTACAATGAGATAAGAAAGACTGTGGAAGGCAGGAATTGAAGGAACGAAAGTGCTGCAATTAGGAAGGCATGATATATTAATAAGGTCATTCAAATAGTACTTGTGTGTTTATTGTACTATCCTTTTGCTCCCGTGGGCTTTAAAACAGTAATTCTTTGGAATAAGGGGATTTATAAATGGCAAGGAGTTGCTAATGTGGAACCAGTAAAGGCTTTTGATTGCAGAATTACAAAATGCAAATTAGTAGAGATTCAGCATTAGAGGGCATGGTGAATAGGGTGGGGTGTGGAATCACAGGGGGCCTCATGTATAGCATGTCTCTATTAATCAATGTAGCAGAGATGGCATCTAAAATGCTTTTGTTTTAAATGGACAAAATTTGCCAAACACCTTTTTACCTTTCTGCCTGGAAAAATGTTTTGATGTGTTGGCTTCCCATCTCCTGATTTTTGTGTGTGGTTCCTTCCCCTACCCAGTCCCGCCCTGCCAAATGTTGTACACTGCCTTGTCTGTTTCATTTCCATGTGTGGGTTCACTGACCGCATTAGCTAGTAGCTCCTGGTATTGTATGCTTCCTATCCAGAATTTGTTCCATAGAAAACTTGTGTCTTCAGCATACTTTCTTTGAAATTATTTTGATCTGTATCAGCGGGAATAGGTTTTGAGATCCTGGATATTAACTTCTGGGTGCCACTCTCTCTAGAAGCTAATTGACTGATTTGTGGTGGAGGTGAGATGAGAGTCTATACATTTGACCAATTTCACAGAGCTTACCTTGCAAGCTATTGAAATGCAAATACAGACTAGCTTAGAGATTCTAAGAATTCACACATTCAGTTCTTTGTTTTTTTCTGAAAAATAAGCATTCAAAATTCATGCACATTCTATTATTCATGTGCCTCATATTTAGGTTCCGCTTGTATGTCTAGATAAATCTTATCACCATTATTTAAAATTTCATGAATGAAACTTTGCATCTTTAATACTAACACTAGCCTAGACCAATCAAAATAATTTGAAATGCAGCCCTTAAATGAAATCCTCCGTGTGTCTGTATATATACATTTACATATACACCTTTGCCATTGCCTTATCTACAACTGTCTTTTAAATCTACTCCATGTAAAATGGGTAACAATTCAAAACCTCTTTTATATTGTCGTGCCTCAGAAAAAAATGGAATCTTTGGAATGTGCTGCTTAAAAGGTTTCTATGAGATAGAACATTAATGTCAAAGCACATTTTCTTTGTTTGATAGTTGTCACATTAGTGGTCCTGAAACAGAATACTCTTTTCTGTGCCGTCCGTTCATTTGTATTTTTAAGTCATCCACCACTTTTCATTTGTCAAGCACTTTAAAAAGAATATTGTGTGTCAGCAAGATAGTTCCTCTGTCACTTGATCTACAAGTTAGCCTTCCAGAACAGTTAATGCCTTCAGAATCCTTTTTTTCTCTGAACCATGGTCACTTAACAGAGAGGAGAATGATTTTCTTAGCCAGATCCAAGACTCCCCCAACTGAGTCTACTGCCTAATGCCTATTGGTGCTAGCACTAACATTTTCTGATACAGTCTTCAATATGTGATGAGGCTGAGTATCTGGCATTAAGTTTGGAAGAAGGAACATAGACTTAAGTGAAGTTCTTTGTTAAGCCTTATGTCCCCATAGAGTGTTGATGATGGTTTGAATTGAGTCACTTTCTGTCACTTTCTGGGAGCCATATCAAAAAAGACTTTATCAGTTCTCTTTGCTGCCTTTGAAGTTCTGTAATTTCTAGGTAGGGTCAATTTTCTGGGAAAAATAACAAATATTCATGGGAATTTTGATACACAGCCAGGGTATATCAGTGGCTCATACTTGGAGCACAAAGTGGTTGCACAAAGTAATGGAATTGGACCCTCTTTCCTAGTTTCATGAATTATCTCAGGTTTTAGCTCCCCTCACCCCCAGGCTTTCGGATTTGCTCAGATGGATGTGCTGGCGGGGATAGTCGTGGTGGTGCCCAGTGGCTGCATCATTTCCTGCCTCCTCATGCAAGGAGGGTGTCTTTCATTATAATAGCCCTTCCCGTCATTGTCAGACACTTTCCTTAAGTTGTTCTAAACTGAAAGCTGGTGTGAAGTCTGGCATTCATCTTTAACAGCTGGTCCCAGTCAGTCGTGTGTGTGTGTGTGTGTGTGTGTGTGTGTGTGTGTGTGTGTTGGGGCGGGGGGATTATGGGTTGTTGGTTTCTGCTATCCACAGTTCCCCCTGCCTCCTGGGTTTTCTCAGTTATGGACTCCTATGACCTTTTCAGCTTTCAAATGCAGGCACACATTTGTGTTCTTTTCATCAGTATTAATGGAACCACTTTGGACATAGTATAAGAATGTTGATTTCTTGGAGCATCTTTGGATTTTATCTGTGTGCTGAAAACAGTAATCAGCTACATTCTTCCTAGTACTGTCGTTTCTTGGTATTAACTTGTGATCTACGGGAAGTGTTTTAGCTCTATGGGGTCATCATTGGACCAGTCTTATGGGAACATTCATTCACTCACCCAACAGATATTTGTTGTGCATTTTTGCTTTGTGCCAGGCTGGTTAAACAAGGACAAATAAGACCCAATTCTGGTTGTCTTCCAGGAGCTTATGGCCAGAAATGGAGATGGCAGACTGGTAACTAGACAATACAGAGTGAGTACTATGATGGTTAGCCTGACATGACACATAGTAGATGCTCAAGAAAGGGATAAGTAGATGAGTATAAAGAGTGCTGTAAGAGTACCTAAGAGGATGCTCATCCAGCTACGGAGTTATCAGGAGCCTGGCATCAGTGGTTGAGTTTGGCAATGATTATTGTTCCATTCACCTTACATTTTGGGTCCTATTGAGAAATTCAAAGGGAAAGATCCAATAGACAAGAAGGATAGAGAGCTTGGAGAGATAAGGATGCAAATGGCCTAGAGATAACAATCTAGGTGTCATTATCTTATGGGTGCTAAATGAAGCCATGGGAGTGGAGGAGATTACCCAGGGAAAGCCTGAGGCACAAGAAGAAAGGAGGACCTGGAAAATAACACTGACCCATTAAGGTCACTAATCTTTTTATATATATACACACTTTAAGTTCTAGGGTACATGTGCACAATGTGCAGGTTTGTTACATATGTATACATGTGCCGTGTTGGTTTGCTGCACCCATTAACTCGTCATTTACATTAGGTATTTCTCCTAATGCTATCCCTCACCCATCCCTCCACCCCACAACAGGCCCCGGTGTTTGATGTTCCCCGCCCTGTGTCCAAGTGTTCTCATTGTTCAGTTCCCACCTATGAGTGAGAACATGTGGTGTTTGGTTTTCTGTCCTTGTGAAAGTTTGCTCAGAATGATGGTTTCCAGCTTCATGTCGCTACAAAGGACATGAACTCATCCTTTTTTATGGCTGCATAGTGTTCCATGGTGTATATGTGCCACATTTTCTTAATCCAGTCTATCATTGATGGACATTTGGGTTGGTTCCAAGTCTTTGCAATTGTGAATAGTGCCGCAATAAACATACGTGTACATGTGTCTTTATAGTAGCATGATTTAGAATCCTTTGCGTATATACCCAGTAATGGATGTCTGGGTCAAATGGTATTTCTAGTTCTAGATCCTTGAGGGATCGCCACACTGTCTTTCACAATGGTTGAACTAGTTTACACTCCCACCAACAGTGTAAAAGCGTTCCTATTTCTCCACATCCTCTCCAGCACCTGTTGTTTCCTGATAAGGTCACTAATCTTTAGGAACACGTTAAGATTAGTGGACCAAATGAATAAATAAATAGACACTTATTTATTGGGCGGTATATATTTGGCCCTCTTCTGTGCTGGGACTTCAAGGATGCTTTTGAAAATTGTATCCTATGAAAGAATTATAAACATAACGTTTATTGAACTTCTAAGTGCCAGGTGCCATTCTGAGTGCTTTACATGTATCAGTTCATTTCATTTCTACCACATACCCTTGGAGGAGGTGCTGCTATCCTCAGTTTTTAGAGAAGAAAACTGGAGAGTTACCTGACCTTTAGTGAATTCATAGAATTAATAAGTGACAGAGTCTGGCTTCAAATTTAGGTATCTGGATTCAAATCCAGAGAGTTTGGCCACATTCTTAATGGTCTTACGCTTTTTTGCCTTTCTGAAGTAGGCCAGACTGATGGCCCAACTTACAGTTATCATCCGCTGTGACAAGTTCAGTAGAAGTTGTATCCAGGATGACACGGAAGCTCAGAGATGGGTATGGTTAGGGTATCTATGCGAAGGTGGTTAGTTTGGTAGAAAAATTGTGATGAGTTCCGCATATCCATACTTCTCCAATAGCCTTGAGGAGCTAAATCTATGGTGTATTTTTTTCAATTGTAGGCTTAGAGAGGGATATTAGTTCTTGATATTTTATCCATGAGAGGCAGGCTGAGATAATGTCCATTATACTAAGTGGCAGGCTTTCCTGGTCTATGGAGGTACAGCTAGTTTGTTGCTAGAGATTAATGACTTGAGTCCTGGAGAAAATAGAGTTAATCCATGACTGTAAATTATAAAGTATGTAATTGTATCAGAAGAGGTATGTATGTTATGGTATAACATTTCTGGAACATTCTCTTGAAGGCTGAATTCCATAAATTAGTTGGTATATGGAGAGTCAGGCTGGTAAACAGAAAAATGAATAAGGCCAGAAAAAGGAGATTTAAAATTTTAGTTGCTGTTTAAGTTAATTTTAGTTCTTGTAAGATAGGATGAAAGACATCTAAGGGGCTCATGGAGGTAAAATGGTGTCTGGAACATTTATTAATTTTATTATGGAAAATAATTTTGAGTTGTATATAATTTGCCTAGAACTTTGTATGACTTAACTAAATTCAGATCTTCCTGCATTAGAACGTGTGGTTCCCTGGTGGTGTCTACCTCCCTGGCACTCATTTCCCCAGTGCCTTCTTTATCAGCCCCCTTTTTTCCATTTGGGAAGGATTTTCTTTCTTAGTGGACATTAATTAGGAAATACGTAGCCTCAACAATAACTCAGAGCTATTTTGAGTGTTTAAAGAAAGCTTGTTTAGGAAGATGGCAGTGCCATGAAAAGTAGGGCCAAAAGATGGTTTTGGAAAAGTTGACATGGATCCAAATCTAGGGGAGCATTTGATGTAGATCTGTCTTAATTCTGTCCCAGGGACTACAAAGATGGCATGTGACCTACACTAAGTCTAGCAGAGTGAATTTCTGTCCCATTACTGGGACTGCTGAGGCAAAGATGCTTTTTCTTGTTGGACATTAATTGGGAGATACAAAACCTTAACAGGGCCAGGCATGGTGGCTCACGCCTGTAATCCCAGCATTTTGGGAGACTGAGGCAGGCAGGTCACCTGAGATCAGGAGTTCAAGACAAGCCTTGCCAACATGGCAAAACCCCATCTCTACTAAGTAATACAAAAATTAGCCAGGCATGGTAGTGGACGCCTGTAATTCCAGATAACTTGGGAAGCTGAGGCAGGGAGAATTGCTTGAACCCAGGAGGCAGGGGTTGCAATGTGCTGAAATCATGCCACTGCATTCCAGCCTGGGTGACAGAGCGAGACTCCATCTGAAAAAACAAAACAAAACAACAACAACAAAAACACAAATATTAGCTGGAGGTGGTGGTGGGAGCCTGTAATCCCAGCTACTTGGGGGGCTGAGGCACTAGAATCACTTGAACTCAGGAGGCGGAAGTTGCAGTGAGCTGAGATTGTGCCACTGCTCTCCAGCCTGGGTGCTGGAACAAGACTCCTTCTCAAAAAAAAAGAAAAAACAGAAAAGAAAAACCTTAACAGTAGCTCAAAGCTACACTGGGTGTGTGAAGAAAGATTGTTTTAGGAAAATGGCAGTGCCGTGAAAGGTGAGGCCAAGACTTGGAAAGAAATCATGTTCTTACAGCCACTGTAAGGCCACTGGATCACATGTTGTCCTAAGTAAAACCTCTTGCTGGACTTTTGTGTTGCACCAGTGGATAAATCCTTTATATTGTTTAAGTCACTGTGATTTGGGTATTTTGTTACTTGGAACGAAAAGTATCCTACTCTTTTGGGGTTTTAATTTGCTTACTATTTGCTTAAGATTTTTTTCTTTTGAATATTCAGAAATTTTTATTTTGGTGTCAAAGTAAATTTAGTGTATCCCCTTTCTAAAATGTCTTGCTTTTTTCTTCTACAAAGTTTTCTTATCCTTTGTTATTTTACAATTAAAACATGTTTTATATATAAATAATTTGTTTATGATGAGGTTAGAAGAGGCAGAAAGAAGGCGATAAGGAATGCAAATTTATTTCAGTAACATTTGTCATAAAATACTAATTTTTTTCTTCTTTGAAGGATTAGTATATTTGTGCTTTTACTCTGCTAATCTCTTAAAAGCAGGCAGGTGGTTTCTTTTGTTTGTTTGTTTACTAAGAATTACTAGGCATGACTTCACCAATGATCAGTTAGCCTCTGTTATTATAATTTTTAACCTAAATGATTTGACAGTGATAAATAGCTGATGTGGCAAGTCTGCGAAAAGCTTTATATTGTTATTGCCTTTTATCACTTGTGCTCTAAATAATTGTTCTCATCTGTCGACTCTTAGATGCAGTTTTGTGAGGATTAGGATGTATGGAACAGAAAATCCTAGTGATTTTTAAAAATTCTCTATTTCTTTTCCTTCTTGTCTTCCTTGTTTTCTTCCTCTTCTCTCCAGTGTGTTTACTTATGAAAGTTGTACTCATGATTTAAGATCCAATTCCATAGACCCTCTTGCCAGACCACATGTATGTCTGTAGCTGCAGCATTTATACACATGGCACGAGCAGCTGGGATGTCTGGTGTGCTCATATCAGAAAACTCTGTCAAACATGTGGAGAGGATTGCCTTTTATGCTGCCTTCCCCAGCGTTATGCTCTTCCTGCATCATGAGTTGAAGCGATGGAATTTTGTGCAGGGAAAGAGCCTCTGCAAAACAGGAAACCTGTTGGACTCAGTGAAATAATGACTCTCAATATCCCCATTAAGGATAATTAGGGGTGTCCTTGCTCTAGGTTTCCTTGGCTCCTTTATGCATCTTTGTATTGTGATGAGGGGGTCATAAGCCAAACTGGGGTTCCATGTCTAGAGGCTGACCCTGCGGCATTGTTGCAGAGCTGATGGAAATTTGGGGGGGTTCTGTCTAGTTTTGTCCAGTTTGTTCTATTCTGGTTCATACCCCAATTCGAAGCTGAGGAAGCAGGCAGAAACTAGAGTCTATCAAGTCTTCGCTAAGGAAACATCTGTGTCCTCCTCCTGAGGAGTCGTCTCTCCATTTGTTGGCTGGTTCTCCTTCCTTCTGCATCCAGTTCTCTCCTCCTGTCTATTCTCCCCTCCACATTCTGTTTCCCCTCTCTCTTCCCCCTACTCCTCTTCTGCTTCCCCCCACCCCCCTTTTCTCTTCTCCTGTCCTTTTTCATTTACTCCATCTCCTCCTTTCCTGGAGTTCGCTTGAGCATTTTTTTGCCCAGAGAAGTAAGCCAGGGTAAGGCGTTCCTTCTGCAGGCCCCCATCACCTAGCCGAGCTCTGGTGAGAGTCTGTGGAACTGCCTTTTGCCTGTCTCTTTCCACCCCGTGGTTCTGTAAACTTCTTAAGATCAAGAAAATTGTCTTGCCCCTGTTATATCTCCAATACATGGTCAATAAATATTTGTTGTTTTCAAGGGCTGGAGTTAGCAGTTGATTTTAATTCTCTTTGTGTTTTTGAGCTGTTCCATTAGGAATCTATGTTATGTATTATTTTTATAATCAGGACAGAAAGTTTAAAAAGAAATATAATTTGATAAAAGCTGTGTGCACAGTAGAGGAGACTCTCTGAAGGTCTGCTCAGATGTTAATGGGGTCCTTGGCAAAAGCATATTACCTCACAGGCATGAGGCAATTATTTATAGTGGTTACATCAGCCAGAATAAAGATGATGAATTCTGGATTCTTGTCCCTGCACATCCTCTGACTCACTGCAGAATTCCAGGTAAAGAATTTGCCTGATTTGCCTTTTATTGCCTCTGTTACTCCTCCAGGGTTCAAGTTTAGAGCTTTTCTGTTAAAAAATAAAAAATAAAGCATTCTTTTGCCTCAACAGCTGAAGCCCGAGGTGCTTTAGAATTAGAGAATTATAGAATTTTAAGTCTAGGAGAGAAACCTTTGATTTAATCTAGCTTCATTACTTCATCTTTCAGTTAAGAACACTGAATTTCAGAGAAATAAAATGAACTGAAGTTATCAAAATAGTGAATGTCAAAATCAGGGTGTTTTTGTTCATAGTCGTCAAACATTCCTTTGTTTGTTCGCTCTGTCTGTCTACACGTAGCCGATGCTTGAGTTCTTCTGTGTGGCCACATTGAACTACAGGTAGAGCATCTCTTATCTGAAAATCCGAAATTTGAAATGCTGTGAAACTGGAAACTTTTTGAATGCCAACATGATGCTACAAGTGGAAAACTCCATATCTGATCTCGTGTGTGGATTGGTCACAGTCAAACCACAGTCAACCTTGTTTCATGTACAAAATCATTAAAATTACCTTCAGGATATGTGTATAAGGTGTGTAAGAAGCACAAATGAATCTCATGTTTAGACTTGGGTCTTTTCCCCAAGGTGTCTCATTATATGCAAATATTCCCAAATCTCCCGAAATTTGAAACACTTCTGGTTCTAAGCATTTTGGAGAAGGATTACTTAACCTGTATACTTTTTTTAAAAAAAGGAACTAGTTCTTGCCTAACAGAAATTACTCCATTTCAGAGTGTTCATTAATATCCTTCAGTGTGTCTTCTGATTCAACTTACATTGCAAAACCCTGACCCAAGATGTTGCCACCATTTTAAGCCTTTTTTTTTTTGAAGAAAAAAATGCATACATGTGAGAAATGTGTTCTCTTATAATGGAGAGAGGGTTTCTCCCGCAAGTAGAGGCTGCTTAGACAGTATTTACACTCGGTGCATGCCCAGCAACATTTCCCCATGGATGATAATGTCTTTTACAATTTCGAATGGTTTCAAAACATTCTCAAATCAAATGGGATTTTAGCACAATATTCCATCTTGGCCCTGTTTATTGTAAGAGCCATAATCTAATCTTATCTATTATGTCCAAACATTCTGTAGTATTTCCCAAATCAACTACTTTGAAGTCTACACTCTCTATTTTCTGTCTGTCTGTCTTTGTATCTATCTATTCAAAGCCTCAGCAAAAAGGCTCAGAGAAGAGAAAAAGAGTTGGGTAGAGCATCTCCTTAACCAGGGTTTAATAGCAGGGTGGGCAGGAGCAGCAGTCTAATTTATTAGGCTGCTAGGCAATTTGAGGCAACCTCTTAGTAACAAATTTTTGTTACACAGAATTTAACACCTATGGCAAGAACCATAAGGATGCTTTGAGTAGCCTCAGATGCATTCTTTTTGTGTTGGCCATTGCTCTTAAAGGACAGTTTAATTCATGTGAGATACTGTTGCAGCTTGCTGTCCCTTTTATTCCTTGGGAAATGACTCTTCAGAGTGGCCGTTTTCTTAATGTTTTAAAAACCTGTGCTATGTATCTAAATCCCTTTTTATTTTTATTAACACCACCACTTATCAGTGGATAACTATAGTGCCTGCACTTCTCTTAGTGGAGCCCCTATTTGTATCAGCGTTTCCTTGGTGCAGACTTCCTCCTGAAAATGAGCGGTAGCTAATTGTGGAATAATTCTTTCTGGGAACATTTTTGTCTGTACCCTTCTTTTTGACTGTTTTCAGACTTGCTAAGTGTGCCTAATTTCATTGTGTTATTTATTTTAGAGCTAGATAGGTTTTGGAGGTTCCTTTAGTTTGATCCCCTTATTGTATAATCCGGCGAGGTTATCTCACATTAGCTAAACTCCCAGTATATTTAATGAATAGTAATTTCCATGAACAGTTTTAGTGCTGGGTTCAATGTGGTGGACTATTTTGAAAATATGTAATAATCTACCAAGTTATAATGGAAGTTTACTAAATAGTAAATGTGCTAGACAGTGTATATATATAGATATATAAGCTGTAATCCTCAAAATGGCTAGGCATTATTAACTCCTTTTTTTTTTTTGAGATGAGGTCTCACTCTGTCACCCAGGCTGGAGTGCAGTGGTACGATCATGGCTTACTGCAGCCTCAACTTCCCAGGCTCAGGTGGTCCTCCCACCACAGCCTGCTGAGTAGCTGGGACTACACGCATGCACTACCATGAGCTAATTTTTGTACTTTTTGTTGAGACGGGGTTTCGCCATGTTGCCCAGGGTGGCCTCAAACTCCTGGGCTCAAGCGGATCTGCTTTCCTCGACCTCCACAAAAGGCTGATATTACAGGCATGAGCCACCGTGCCTGGCCTATTAACTCCATTTTATAGAAGAGGAAACCGAGGCTCAGAGATGTTTGACAAATTGCCTGGACACCGTAACGCTTGTCTGTATGGATACAAATCCGTATCTCTTTGGCTTCACAATTTGTACCACGGTCTGGCCCTTTCTTACTGCAAAATGATTTTGAGGGAGAAGTTGGGCTGGATTTTTGCACAACTGAAATTCATTTAGACTATACTTTGGCTACATTTTTCCCCCAAATTAGAAACACAGATAAATCTTTTGTATAGAAAATACCATTGCAATGCAAGTTCTCGGAGCTCCATTGTGTCAGTGGGTTTAAGTAAGTTACAGAGATAGTTGTCAGTAATCTTCAAAGGATATCCTAATGAAATGTAAACTATCTTCTCTCCCTAAATAGAATTCTCATTATATTCCCTTTGGTGTGTGAAGAAAGAGGTATGCAGAAAATATGGTGAGCTGAAGAGGAAGACTGTAGGATCCTGTTTGAAAGTGGAAAACAGAAATGACATACTCTTCTCAACAGTGTCATAGTGGATGGTACACCCTGGTCAAAGCCCAGAGTGAGTCTTAAGAGGAGGGTGGTTAATAAATCAAGTCCCTTTGTGATTTTCCTCCCATATATTCTGGTTTCTATTCCTTAGTTCATGGCCTTGTGCCATGACTGGTAGAGAGTCAAGTTATTGCTTCTAATGAAAGTGAACTTTTGTTTAAGTCATGTTGGTTAAAGTGGATTCTATTAATGGGAAGAAAATAGAGGCATGTTTGAAAAGCCTGCATAACCAGTGTGATAATTTAATCTACCCGGAGTAAGTGTAACTGGTCTAGTCATAGGTTTAATAGGTCCCGTGGGTGTGTCTGTGTGTAGGTCACTGAAAAATCATTTCCCCATATCTTTGTTTTCTATTTATTCTAAATGATCATATTTCTTTAAGCAGGATGCTTAGGATTCTGTGGAAAAGCTGATGGTATTTTTAAAAATAAATAGTATTAAAGAAGTGTTTTATGAATAAGTGAGAAAGAACCCTCCTGTTTTTATGGGTTTGTCCCTTCTTGTTAGTATATGGTGAGAGGGAAAAGTTATATCACAGAAGATGGAAGTCTCACCTAAGTAATCTTGTTCAGTAATGCTTACATGTTTATTCTGAGTTCGTGCAGAAGTTACTAAGTCTCATCAGAAAGAGGAGAATGTAGACTTCAAAATAGTTTATTTGGAAAATATTACAGAATGTTTGGACATAAAGTTTTTCAATTCACTGCTTCATGGGTTTTCTGCCTGTGGGAATAGTTTTTTGAATGAATGGAAGGAAAAGACCTAATTCCTGCAAGGATTTTTTGTGGAAAAGGAAATCAGAATTCTTTTCTAAATATATAACTTATGTTTTAAACAGATTGAATAAACCTTTAAGTATCTTGCATCAAACATAAAGTGCATTTAATTTAGCAAAGCTATTTTAATTATATATTTAATAAATTACTTAAAGGGTCAGTAGAAATTAAACATTTATAACAAATCATAGTTTAAAATAAGTTAGGGAAGTTGCATAAATAGATTTGCTACAAATTTTGCAAATTTGCCTTTTCCACAAAGGCAAGGACTGACATTTTTATTTATTTATTTATTATTTTTATAAGAGATGGTGTCTCCCCATGTTGCCCAGGCTGGTCTTAACCTCCCCAGTAGCAGGATTGCAGGTGTGCACCACTGCCCCCGGCTAGTGTCATTTTTAAAAGTTAAGCTTTGTGCCTATACTGCCTAGCCACACAGTAGATGCTTATTGAATGACTATGTGAAAGAACAAGAATCAGGTATCAGACACTCTTTGCCTAGACTATTTATCCATGTTTTGGTGATTTAATATCATGATTAGTGTGTATACTGGTTATCTATGGAGTTGTGACCAGTGACTCCAAAACATATCTGCTTCAAACAACAAATATTTACCATGTCATAGTTTTTGTGAATCAGGAATCTAGATGCAGCTTAGCTGGGTGATCTGGCACCAGGTCTGTTACAAGGCTGATATCAAGGTATCGGCTGGGGCTGCAGCTACTTCAAGGCTGGACTGGGGCACCACCTGCTTTCCAAGCCCACTCAGATCCTTGTCATGTTGTTCTTCTCATAGCATGACAACTCACTTCCATCAGACGGAGCATGGGAGAGGGCAAGAGAGGACAGGCAGGTGACACCTTCTTGGAAGGAGAAGTTACAGTCTTGTAACCTAATCTGGGAAGTGACACCTCCTCACTTTCATTGTATTCTAGTCCTTAGAAGTGAACCACTAAATCCCATACTCAAGGACAGACTAAAAAAAAGGTATGAAGACCAGGAGCCAAGGATGATTGGAAACCATTGTAAATGCTACCCTATCAGTTAGAAGAGGAAAAAGTCATGAGCTGGGAGCATCTCCACAAGCAGAAGCAGTCACCCTTTCCTCAGTGCTTTGGTATATTTTGTACCCGCCTTGACATTAGCCATTGTCACATTTTATGACAAGTGTGTGTGAATTCTGCCTTGCTAGATTTGTGAGTTCCTTGACGACAGAGACTTCATCCTGTTTATTTTTATGTCTGTGTTCACATGCTGTTTGACACTCAAATATTTAGAAAGTAGTAGTGCTATGGTTTGGGTCTGTGGCCCTACCAAATCTCATGTTGAAATGTAATCCCCAGCGTTGGAGGTGGGCCCTGGTGGGAGATGTTGGATTGTGGGGTGGGATCCCTCATGAATGGCTTAGAGCCATCCCCTTGGTGATGAGTGAGCTTTTGTGGGATCTGATGGCTAAAAGTGTGTGGCACCTTCCCCACCTGCCTCTCTCTTGCTCCCGCTATTGCCATGTGAGACTCCTCCTCCTTCACCTTCTGCTATGATTAAAAGCTCCCTGAGGCTTCCCCAGAAGCTGAGCAGATGCCAGCACCAACCTCTTTTCTTTATAAATTGCCCAGTCTTAGATACTTCTTTATAGCAATGGAAGAATGGCCCAATACAAGTAGAATCCACGATTAAGAAAAATACATTTAGAGCTGGACTAGGTGGTGTTTGCTCGCTTCATTTGTGTTCTCTTGAGAACAGAGCTGGAGATGAGAATTTGATGGCAAGTAGCTTCGGGATGTTGTCAAGAAGCAGGAATGAGGGAGAAGAGATAAGGAAGCAATGCCAGTGTAAGGGTGCTGTGATAGGCAATGGGAATGTCATTTGACTGACACCTCCTGAGACACACTGAAAGAAACACTCTGGAATTGGCTACCTGAAGGACTCTTATTGGAAACCAGAGCATTTATCCACCACCAGCTCCTGTGCTCATTGGTTGATGGTTGTTCTCCCAGGGGAATGGACTTTGTTTCACTTCTGGGCCTTAGTAGGCTTACATGGTTTTGGAGAATGCCTGGGGCAGAAGAAGAAAAGTGTGTCTATTTGAGATGGGATACTTGGCCAGGCCTGGTGGCTCATGCCTGTAATCCCAGCACTTTGGGAGGCTGAGTTGGGAGGATCACTTGATCCCAGGAGTTTGAGACCAGTCTGGGCAACATAGCAAGACCCTATCTCTAGAAAAAAAATATTAAAAATTAGCCAGGTGTGGTGGTGTCTGCCTGTGGTCCCACTTAGAAGGCTCAGGTGGGAGTATTGCTTGAGCTCAGGAGTCTGAGGCTGCAGTGAGCCATGATTGCACCACTGCACTCCAGCCTGGGTGACAGAGCAAGGCCTTGTTTCAAAAACCAAAACAAAAGAGAGAGAGAGATTGGGCACTCTTTGCATGAGGTTAGTCCGAGCTTGCACTGAGTCCCCACTGTGGCTAAGGCTGATGTCAAAGGGTGCAGGGAGAACCTGCGGGGTGTGATGCAGGCCTCCCTGACTCCCGATTGTGTGGTGTAGGTGTCAGCTGCACTTACAGACAGAGCACTGAGGCCTGATCTCAGGTAGGACCTTGATGTTTGGATAGGAAAATGTGGGAGATCAGAGACATGCTTAGCTTTCACCTGGAACTTAAATGGAGAAATCCTTTTGTATAGTAGTTACTGGAAGTTTTAAGTTGATTTATTTACTGTTTCCACTTGAACAGAAAGAAAAGTGAGGTATTGGTCTCAGTTTTGAAGAGTTATTAATTGCCCTCACATGTGCCAGTCAATGTCAGTGCTGTCTGGAGGAAAAGATTAGAAGTTCCTGTGTGTTGCCTTTATCAGGAAGACACATACTGACTGATTGCCTTCTTGATTTTAAATCTGATTTTGCTTATATCTGATTTTGAGTCAAATACTGTGCATTTGCACAAAGACAGCCCTTATGCCCATATTACTGCAGGAAGATCTTTTGATTGTGCTTTTTATTAAATTAGACTGTCCTCTTGTTTTAAATATTGACCTAGACAAGAATTATGGTGATATGGCTACATGTCCAGCTGTTAAATGCAGTCTTTAAAATAATTAGAAAAGGTTGTGAAATGCTGAATAACATAGAGAAGGATATAACAAACACCTCTCTATCTGACATCTAAAATTAAAGTTTACATTTTGTCATTTTTCTTCAGAGAGTACTCTTTATAAAAGCAATTGGATATTATAAAAAGAAGAAAACTTAAAACATAAAGGAAATGTAACAGGACCGAAAACCCCTCCTCAGTCTTTTGTTCCCTTCTCTGCCCTTCCTCCCAGAAGCAAACGCTGTCGTAGATTTGATATGCACATTTCTAGTTTGTGTTTTTATTCTGTCATGTACATTTTGGAACTTTTTTTCCCCACTCAGTGTAGGTTTTTAGATATCTACATCGATTCATACAGGTTTAGTTCATTCATTTTAAGTGCTGGTTACTATTTCATCTCATGAATATACCACAGTTTATCCTTTCCCCTAACAATAAACATGTTAGGTGTGTCTAGTTTGGGTTTTTGTTTTCACTATTACAAACGATGCTTCAGTGGACATCCATGTGTGGATTGCTTGCTGTCTGTAGGTGAGTATGATTATAGGATCTATGCCAAGAAGCAGAATTGCTGGGTTCTATAGTATACACATTTTTAACCTTAATGGATATTGCAATAAACTTGTCAAAGTTCTGAATCATTGTACACTTCTACCAGCAGATCTGTTTTCTTTTATACCAACATTTTGAGACTTTTTGATTTGCACTATTCTGATGGGTGTGAAGTGATGACTTTGTTGTTTTACTTTAGTTTTTACTAAATGACACCAAAGAGGTTGTGTATCTTTTTATATGTCTAGTGGTCATTTTGGGTTTCAGCTATTCTAAGTTGTTGGGTCATATATTTTGCCCACTAATTTTATTATTTCCCTTTTACTATTAATGTATATGTTTTAGATATTAGAAATATCTTATTTCAGTCTGCTATTTTCTTTAAAATTTACTTATGGTGTCATTTGTCATGTAGAGGACCAAATTTTAATGCAGTTCAATTTGTCAGTCCTTTTTTATGAATTTTACTTTCTCTGCCTATTTAAGAAATATTTTCCTATTTATAGATCATAAAATATCTTTTTTTCTAAATTTATTTTTTCATTTTTTTATTTTTTTGAGATGGAGTCTCACTCTCTCACCCAGGCTGGAGTGCAGTGGTGCAGTCTCAGCTCACTGCAACCTCCACCTCCTGGGTTCAACCGATTCTTCTACTTCAGCCTCCTAAGTAGCTGTGACTGCAGGTGCATGCCACCACGCCTGGCTAGTTTTTATATTTTTTACATATTGTAAATACTTTTGTATTTTGTATTTTTAATAGAGACAGATTTTACCATCTCTACTAAAGATGGTTGGCCAGGCTGGTCTCAAACTCCTGGGCTCAAGTGATCCTCCCGCCTCAGCCTCCCAGAGTGCTGGGATTACAGGTGTGAGCTATCACACCCAGCCTTTTTTTTCTAAAATTTTAAAGTTGTGTTTTGACATTGTTTTTAATTCATCTGGTTTTTGTTTTGAGTATGGTGTGAGGTATGGATCAAATTTATTTTTCCAGGCAGAGAGTGAATCTTTGGTGTATCATTTACTTAAGTGTGTCTTTTTTTCTTGTTTGTTTCACTACCTCCAGTTTATACTACATTCATATTGGTGTTAGGGTCTGTTTTTCAGTTCTCTACTTGCCCTAGTCTATTTATTCATGAGTGAATCCCACATGATTTAACAACTGCAGTTTTGTAATCAATCTTGACTTTTGTAGGGCACGTCTCTTATTTTTGTTCTTCTTTTATTTAGAATTGAGTTAGATATTTTTGGCTATTTATGCTTTTAAGTAAATTTTTAAAATTGTTTAATTTCATCAAAACATATCTACTTATAATTTTGGTTAGAATTACAGTGGCTCCTGAAATTAATTTGGGTAGTGTTTGAGCCTTTCCTTCTATGTTGATGGTATATGTTTCTGTTAATTCTGTATTGATTTGTGCCTATTAAGCTGTTTTACACTTTTCACTATGTAGATGTTGTTCATCCTTTGATAGATGTGTCTCTAGATACCTTATGATTTTTATTGCTATTGTGAATTATATCATTTTTCCTTCAATGTTTTCTAGTTGGTTATTACTAGTATATATAAATACTATTTATTTTTGTATATTGATCTTGTATCTAAAATCTCTGAGCTCTTTTAATCAAATAATAATATGTATATTAATAGAATCTCATGATATTTTAGTAGAGACATTCTATCAACTGCAAATAGAATAACTTTCTAATTATTTGCTTCTTAATTTTTCTTCTATTGCATTAGTGAGGACTTTTAGTATCTTGATAAATCACAGCAATATAACACTTCTTATTTTGTTGTGCAGCATGAGAATTAAATACTGCCTCTTTTTCTTGTCTCTAATCTTCCTTTCTGTAATCTGTTAGACATACATTAAGATTTCTTATTGTGTCCTCTCTGTTGGTAATTACCATTCTACCTTTTTGGTATTTTGACATTCCTTAATACTATACTACATTTAAGTATTAAAATACTGGAGTTTTTGTTGGTGTTAGTACTTTTATTTAAGACACAGGTCAGTGTCTTCATTGACCCTTGGTTCTCTCTCCAATCCCACCACCCCTGTCCTTCCTTGCCTCCCCATTGCCTTAAACCTGTTACTTTTCCCATAAATCCCCAGGACTGTCAATTCATTGACATCTTTAGACTGTGTAACAGTTTAAGGGGCATCTGTATTTTACCACCTATTTTTATCAAATTCAAAGATAATTAGCAGTGATACTGAGGAATGAATTAAATGTTCTGGTTTTGAGGAAGCTGGGTGAAGGCTTGTCACTGAGTGCAATATCACATGAGATGAGTGATTTAAATACAAGAGGAAGAATAACTTTAACGAAGACAGCACAGTCCATGAGCATCTCACATCCTCAGAGTGTGAGTGACAGCAGTGATGGCAGAAGAGAGTGCCATGCTGCCTAAGGGCCCATCATCCTAAAAGTTAGGCAGGCATGCCTGAGACTGTAGGTCATATTGTTTATGGCTCTTTTAGAATTGGACTTTTAATAGAGCAATAGATTTTGGTTTAAGTAGTTACTTGGAAGTCCCCAAAACATCTCAGCATACTTGAGGTCACTGAACTTAAAATGTCAAACTGATAACTCAGTGCCACCTTAAATGATTTGATATATTTTATTAATCAGTTATGACTAAGGAGAGGCTCTTTGGGGTGGTGGTGAAGAGCACAGACCCTGGCCAAATTAGATTTGAATTCCAGCTCCACTTATCAGCTCTGTGACCTCAGACACATTTTTAAACCTTTTACACCTTTATTTTCTCATCTGTAAAATGGGCATAAAAATAGCATTTCCTAGGGCTGTTATAAACGTTACAGTAGTTGATACATGTAATACACAACAGAGTGTAACACATAGGAACTGCTATATGTAACTGCTAACTATCTAAAAAATCATAGATCCACAAGGGTATTTGCTCTTTTAGAGAGCAAATTATTGCCTTGCAATTTTATTGAGGCAATAAAAAATGCTATCCTGGCATTTTATTTTTGCCCATAACAGAGGTTCATAATTATGAGAAGTGGTGCTCATAGCTATAGGTCATGGAATACTCCTTATTCCTTTGGGAATACTTCAGGATTAAGGATTAAGGAGTTAAAGACAGAAATCTTACGATGTTTCTTTAAATATCTTTCGGCTGCATAAGATTAGCACATTTTTCTTGGCAAAGATCACCTTTTTCGTTTTTTTTTTTCTGGAGAATTTTTCATCAACAGCCTTTCTTGTTTTTCCTTCCAAACACTTCCTGTGCTTCTATCTTTCTGTCATCTGCCCTTATTCTATTCCCCATGCCTCAGCACTTCCCTCCCACCTCTTCCCAGCCTCGAACTAAAAAAAAAAAAAAAAAAAAAGAAAAAAACAAGTTTTGTTCATTGATTGTTTAGCATGCTTCCTTCCTACTTTGCATGCCACTAGGCGCCTGGGACAATCAGAGTGGAAGTGTGCTGACAGCATGGGAAAGGCGCTGTGGATGGCGGAAGCACTTTTATGATGGAGTTGGGATCCCTGGCTGGTGGGCAACAAAATGCAGCACCTGAGTCTGGTGCTAGGAAGGCCAGCTATGAGGCCATCTGCTCCTAGTCTGGAGTCACTGCTCAGTTATTTTCAAAGAGGTTTGCTCAGGATTTGCCTTATAATTGGGTCACAGTAACTGGAGGCACCTATTACATCCTTCTGCTACATGTGATTTATTTAGGTGAAGACGGGGGATCTGAGACATCAGTGGTTCCACAAAGTCTGGAGCTCATGGGCATCTGAAGCCCCTATCTGGACTCTAGTGCTTCCATTCAAAAATGTAAAAAATGCTCAAAATCCCTGTGAAATCAATTATGTGGAGTTTATAACTGGAAGTGAATTGGGTCAGTGTTAAAGGTGATACAAATCAGCAGGTGCTGAGAGCCTTCTCTGTGCCACTAATAACCAACATTTATGAAGTGTTTACTCATGCCAGGGATGTGCTGAATATGGCATAGGCATAATGTATCTGACGGCCCTATGGAGGTAGCTGTTATTATCCCCATTTTACAGATGGGGAAGCTGAGGCTCTGCTAGGCATGTAGAGCCAGAATACAAACATCTGTGGGTCATTTAGACCTTTTTCACTATGATAGAGTGCCTTCCACACACGCTATGTGAACCCCACAGGGCAAAGCCTAGCAGTGGAACCACTGTGGGGAGCCAAAATGCTGTGTTTTACATTCTCCTGGTAAAAGTAGGTGTTAAAGAGTACAGAATGACATTATGGCAGGGTGACCTAAACATGCATGAGGATGATTTCATTTGCATTTGTTTGAAATACGCAGAGTTCATGTTTCCTGAGCCTCAGGGCTTTTATTAATAAGACGGAGGGATAAGATGACCTTTCATCCATATACCCCACCCTAGAATTTATAGTGATTACGCCCCGGCAGAAGATGTGATTATTGTTGTGTTATAGATTAACACTGTTCTATTAGGTGTTCAGTGTTGTAGTGATGATTGGTGTGTATGTGGGCTCTTCATCTGTTTCACATAGGAATCTGTGTGGTAAGAAACTGCCAGATGAGAGAGAGTTCAGATAAATGCTATCCTACCCCAATCTGCAAAGCCAGGCTGCTTCTCCTTTCCTGCGACCCTGGCCATTCTTTTCATGCCTGCTAGGACAAATGAAACAAGTCAAAACAGGTTTGAGGAGTGTAGCACATCCCCTGCTTCATTTAAACACCAATCAAGTCTAATTATCAGAGCCACATTACTTGCTGGCAATAATTTGCTTCGGGTACAACTTCGAGCTATGTTGAAAATTTTATTTTGCCTTCAGAAAATTGGTTTACCTTTAGATTTCCCCCCCAAATTTCCCTGTGGAAAATTGGTTCTCTTAATTTAGGTATCTTGTAATTTCACTCATTAAAAAATGTGTGCCATGTGATATCATTAGATTTTTTTCTAAACTGAAAGGACATAAGTGGGCTGACATATGTGCTGCAGTATAATTGTGCTGTGTTTTTGGAGCTCCAGTCAGTAATTACAACCATAAACTTATTGTCTATGGTAAAATATGTTAACTGCTATTTGACATAAAATTCATTAATTTGAATCGATATGTAATGTTTTAAAATGCTCTAACAAAAGATCATTGACCGATGGATATAATATAGTCTAAGACCCACACATTTCTCTATGAACAGCAGTCAAGGTAAATGTTTTCTAAATAGTTTGTCAATGCCGTGATTTCCAAAACACACATATTATGAAGGCTACCAGAAATTTGAACTATGACATGAGCCCAATAATTGAATGTACTCATCTGTAAAACAGAGTGTCTTGGATATTTTTGATCTTTGTAAAATTGAACTAGCTTTCAGGCAGAGTCTTGGAATTTCAGACTTCAAATCTCCATGCCTAATTACAGATTTGGAAGCTGAGGTCCAGGAAGGCTGAATGACTTGGCCCTGTAGGTACCACCAGTTTGTGGCCAGGGGGAGAATTGTGTCAGTTTCTCTTCCTGCTATCCCTCAGAGAACTCCCTTCTTCATGGAATCTGAGTGGATTCTGTACAAAATAACTTTTCTACTTTCCTAATGTTGAATAACTTTAAAAGGTAAATTGAAGTATAACAGGGTTGGGAAGTAAATTTGAATTCAAAGTAAGAATTGCATCAGGAATCCAATCCCAGGGTTTTCTTTTGAGTTGAGACTGCAGACCTACAAAAATTACAGTAATGTGAAACCTTGACAAAAGAAAAATCCCAGTGATTAGATATGTGGGCTTCACAGATAATATCTAGTTCACCCCTTCAGCATTTCTGGGAAGTGAGAGCCAGAGGAGAAAAACTACTGTGCAGCTTCCCCGCCCAAATTGTTTGCCTCTCCTCCCATTAGGCACATAGGCACATCCACAGTGTTTGTTTCTAAAACAGAAAAATTTTGAAGGTGAAAACCACTTGCTCTTTAAAAAACTGGGACTGGGCAGAGAAGGAATAAGGAAAGGAGTCACTGTGGTTGCAGCTGCCTTTGGCCCAGTGATTGCGCAGGTGCCTTCTGGCTTCGGTCTGCCTCCAGATCACTTTGCACCTTTCCCCATGTCTCCCTCTTCCTTGTTTCCCTCTCTCTCCTCCCACCCCTATCTCTTTGCCTTTTTCTTTTCCTCTCCCCATTTCTCATGCTTTCTTTTCTTCCCTCTACACCCTTCCTCCTTCTTCCTTTTTCCTTCTCCCACCTCCTCAGCTGCCACACGTCAGGCCTCTGGTGTCTGGTTGGGTTCAGCCCCATGGGGAGATCCTGGCAGGAGACAGGAGATAAGAAGGAGGGAGAATAGATAATGTGATCGAAATCATTGCTCCCTGGCTCCCTGCTGGTGGCTTTAGCACTGGATGGCTGAATGCTTTACTGAAAAAAGAAGGGCACCTGTCAGGTGACCTCTTCTCTTTTAGGTTCTGGAAGCAGCTTCCTCCCTTTTCCTCTTCTGGCCTAGGGGTGGAAAAAGAGCCCTACTCCTTTGTGAGTAATCCCTTAATCAAATTCTACTCAAGCCACCCAGTGTGAGAGTTCAATCTGTGTTTTGCAGGAATCCTGACTGAAACACTGGGTATGGTTGAGCTGATGATGGGTAACTATGCATCCCACACACACATACACACTTACTTCATTGATTGGTTTAATAAATATTTATTGAACACCCACTAAGTGCCAGGTAGAAAACAAATGAGACAAAGTTCCTGGCTTTGTGGAGCTTACAGAAAGACAAACACATACATATACAGTATTATGTCCAGTAATAATAAATGTTATAATGTAAAGGAAGATGGGGAAAAGGAGTGATGGGAGCATTCCTCTTTTACAGGAGGGGACATTTGAACATTCCTGAATGAAGCATGGGCATTCTTTGCAAAATACTTAAGGGAATGTTTTCCAGTGAAGGGGGAATCCCAGAGATCCTGAGTTGAGAACGTTCTGGGAGAGGTTTAGGAACAGCGCAAAGACCAGTGTGGCTGCAGTGAAGTAAGAGCTGGGAGCGGGCGAGCCATAGGAATTCAGACAGGCCGCCAGGCTGGACCCAGAGAGTAGAGGGAAGGGCAGGGGAGGTTTGGGAGGAAAGTGACATGGTTTGTCTTATGAGGGCATCTTTGCATATTACGGCATCTGCCCTTGGTAGAATAGAGAGAGCAAAAGTAACAGAAGAGAGATATGAGGCTATTGCTGGAGTCTGGATGACTCAGATGATGTTATGGGTTGAATTATGTTCCCCCTGAAAATACGTGGAAGTCCTAACCCCCAATACTGCAGATGGGATGAAGACACAAGGAGAAGACAGCCATCTAGAGGCCAAAATGAGGCTTGGAACAGTTCCTTCCCTCAGCCAGCAGAAGAACCAACCCTGCCAATATCTTCATGTTAGACTTCTGGCCTCCAGACCTGTGAGACAGTTTCTGTTGTTGAAGCTACCCAGTTTATGGTACTGTGTTACAGCAGCCCTAGCAAACTGACACAGATGGCTTAGATGAGGTTGAGAACACTGGAAGTAAGAAAGGGTTGAATCTGTAATATATTATGAAGTTAAAACCAGTAGGATTTGCTGAGACATTAGACATAGGGGCAGTGCTAGTTGTTTGGCCCATGAAAGAGAGAACAGGAGAGAGAAACTGAGATCAAAGGTGGGACAGTAATGTTGACTCCCGAGTCATTAGAGCCACTGGGTAGATGGTGGTGTTCTTTGCTGGAGATGACAAACACTGAGGAAGGTGGATTTGGTGGGCAAAAGTCAAGAATTGTCAAGGGACGTGAAATTTGCAGTTCCTGTTTGACATCTCAGATAGCTGGAAATGTCAAGGAGATGTGTCAGAGTCATACATGCCAGCTATGGTGACCATCACATTCTACCACTGCTGCCTCTGAAACTGTAAAGCTTGGACCACTCATTTCCACTGAGAGCCATGCTTTAGTATTGGTTTTTCAGAGGTAGCGTGGGCACCACTGGTTGCATGCAGGATTACACTAGTCAGTACACAAATAGTTTTAATTTAGCATCTAATATTTTTAAATATGTATAAGAAAAAATGCATATTACAAAGACATGTTTTCAAGATGTTATTACATAGGCCATCATTAAAATTGAAGTATTTAAGTTTTTTTTAAAAGTCATCTATTTAAATAAAACTATTAAGAAAATATCACATATAGTATATGTAATAGTACTTGTAGTGCTACATGGATATGGGAAAAATTAATAAATGACTGAAAGTTTAGGACACAACCTAAAGCATTTATAATGAGTTCCCTAGCCCTGTCTCATCACAGTCTTAAAAACCACTTTCTTAGGGCTGTTTTTAATTACAAGTCACATCATCAATTTAGTAAGTAAAGACCAGCATTTGTTTGAAAAATCTGGAAATAGGCCAGGTGCGGTGGCTCACGCCTGTAATCCCAGCAATTTGGGAGGCCGAGGTGGGCGGATCACTTGAGGTCAGGAGTTCAAGACCAGCCTAGCCAACATGGTGAAATACCATCTTTACCAAAAATACGAAAATTAGCTGGGCGTGGTGGTGCATGCCTGTAATCCCAGCTAGTTGGGAGACTGAGGCAGGAGAATCGCTTGAACCCTGGGGGTGGAGATTGCAGTGAGCCTAGATCGCACCACCACACTCCAGCCTGGATGACAGAGTGGAACTCCATCTCAAAAAAAAAAAAGAAAAATCAGGAAATAGAGTACATTGCTGGTAGTTGCTGCGAAAAGTATTGGCAAGTATTGTTTCATGATGTAAAATATGAACGTTATGGTGAAAAAAGTTAGCTGCCGTCTTAGGGTCTGCATTTCAGTGATGGGGGTATCCCATTTTGGTGACTCACTTCTCAAGCTAATTTGAAAAGTCTGCATTTAACTGGACTTTTCTGGAGATGAGAGAAAATGATCTCGTCTCCTTACAAGGTTATTAATAATAGAAGTTTCATAAATTGTGATTAGTTCTATGGGTTTTTAGAAGCCTATGATGTCATAATTGAAAATGTGCTCTACTTCTAAGCGGCACATTTCTTTGATATTCATTTGGGTTTCTGATCCCTATTTTGATAGGCTTGATAATGGTTAAATCTCCCTGTCTTACAGATTCTATCAATTGATTTATTTTCATGGAATATTTTTGACTTTGTATAATCCTATATGGCTTTACTTATGTTCAGGGATCTCTTTAATAGTGCCTATTTGTGATAGCTTTGTTACATTTAAGTATAGTGTTTAGTAAGAGCTTTGGTTGGGGGTGAGATATAAACTATCTCAGAGGTGAGTAGATAAGTTTATTCTTCTCTGAAAATGCATGTGTTTCTTTTCAGAATTAAAACTCTTTTTTATGTTGTTGCTTTTGTTTTTTCTTTTGAGCCTGGGTCTCGCCCCATCATCCAGGCTGGAGTGCAGTGCGTGATCATGGCTCACTGCAGCCTTGAACTCCTGGGCCCAAGTGATCCTCCTGCCTCAGCCTCTCGAGTAGCCAGGACCATAGGCGTGGGCTACCACGGCAGGCTTTTTTGTTTGTTTGTTGTTTTTTAGGTAGGTCTCCTCATGTTGCCCAGGCTGGTCTCAAACTCCTGAGTTGAAGGGATCCCCCAGCTTCAGCCTTCCAAAGTGCTAAGGTTACAGGCGTGAGCCACTTTGCCCAGCTAATTAAAACTCTTGAATGGACTTTTAAGAAGCAGGCTGGGACGCCCTCAAATATTTATATGCTCTGATATATGATTTTCTGGTTTTCTAGGCTAGAAATGCCTAATGACAGTTTTTTTTTAATGGAACTAATGCTAAAATTATAGATATACTTAAATTTTCCTTGTGCCTCTCATTTTGATATACAGTAACTTATACCTGATTTAAAGAATTAGGCTTTTATAAATCGTCTGATGTTAGCAACTAAATTCACTGGGCACCTATTATTTCATGCCTGATACATTGTTTTCCATAGAGCATTCTTGTAAATATGTTTACATGATGCAAATTAAGCTAAAGTACTAAGCTATCAGATCTGTAATGTTAGGGGAACAATAATTTATTTTAAAAGTATGATCTGTAGTGTTAAGGGATATTTATAATTTCTAAAATGACTTAATAGGAGAAGGCTTGGTGAAAGCATTTAGCATAGAGATGAAATATGTCTCATTAAGTTTCTTCATTATGCACATGTCACCTCTTCTTTTGTTAGTCTCTAAGAGTTTATTTACATAACTGAGAGTTGCTTCTTTTATTAATGATAGTTATCCCAGCAAAAAGATTTTGGTTGGGTTCACCTGAGCAATAGAATGTGCTTCCTTTTCCACAAAACTAATGGTGAGGAATCCACCCCTTCCTCAGCCAGCTCCCCTTGCAGTGAAGAGCCCTATTTGCATATGTAAATAAGCCATTCAGTTTAGAGCTCTGTGGGGCTTGCCCAGGTCTAATTTGTTATTTTGCTGATGTTGATGGCATTAACCAGGAGGTAAGTGATACCAGGAGACTGATGTCTCAGTCTGGATTGACAGTACCAGAGTCTGAAGGCTGTCATTTAGAAAGAGAAACCCATTCTTAGAACTTAGAATTTGGGAAAATGAAGTCACAAATTTTGCCTTTAGTGTTGAGTGACATCATTTAATGTTTTCCTGAACACAGAAAGCTATGTGAACAAATCTGTTATATAGGATCGTCAGTTCCCTGTGATACCACTTATGAGATCCCTGTTTGCTTTTTCAAAAATGTATTAAGTATTACATAATTGAACTGATAATAGCTGTACTTAAATGACTAAGCTCAAAGGTTTAGAGTTTGTACCTTTCTTGGATGTGTCATAGGATCTGGTAGGTAGCAAGACTGGGAATAGGGAAACAAAAATATTTTCAGGTAGGATCTCCCTATAATGAAGAAGCAGGCATGTTCATCTTCTAAGGAATTAAATTCTTCTCAAAGTTTTCCATCTTGGATCTAGCTATGTGCACCTTTCCACAAAGTCTCAGTGTCACCATGTATATATATGTATATGTATACATATATGTGTGTATATATGTATATACATATATGCATATATATACACAAATAACCATCACAAACTTTTTCTTTTTCTTTTTTTTTTTTTTTTTTTAGCAATAGGATGCCAAGTGACTAGTTCATTGAAAATTAAGGTTAGTTTAAGTTATCAGTCACATGGAGAAAAACTTATGGTGAGCTGTTTACAGTTCCTTTATTTTCACTCCATGTGCAATTTATTAAATGACTTTAATCCTCCAGGCTCTTCCTTGTTTCTATGAAGATGTATTACTGGAATCTCTGTGTAAATACATTGATTATTTCATAGCCCTATTTGTTCATTACAAGCAGACTATTGTTACAGATTTATTGTACTTGAAAATAAATTAGGTAAAGTAGACACCAGGTTTCAAAAACCTAACCCTTGAAGGACGTGCTTGCCCTCTTTAAACTAGTCTCCCACCTACTGGGAGTTTAAGATTCAGATCCTGGGTTTAATATCAACATCTGCCCCCTGCCGAGTTCATGGTACAATTAGCTAATTAAAAAATAAAATAACATTTTCACCTTGGAGTCAGAAGAAGAGCAATAAACCACAGGCCCAGGATTTAGTTAATTTGCACATTGACTGTAATTGTGTATTTAATGCTGAAATTAATTTTTTTCCCGATAAGTAGGAGCCTGGCACTGTGCTTTGAAACTCTTAAATCAGTTGTAATCATTCCATAGGGAAGGTTAATAAGGGTGGTTCTTCACATAGATTAATGAGGATAATTATTTATTTATATTTGATAACGTCTTTTAGGGAGAAAAAAACTTTAAAATCACCTTCTGATAAACCATTAAGTTGAAAGGAGCACTTTCACATCAAACTAAATAAATAATCCATGATGCTTTTTTTCCAACACTGTATTTCTCATGTGAAAACTCTTGATTCTATGGAAATGGGAAGACATGCTCAGGTTTTTGCTTGGTTTTGTTTTGCTCAGTGGTCAAGTGAGTCAATGGATAGATTCTCTGTTCTTAAAGCTTTGGTGCATTTTCTAGGTCAGCCAAGTTTCAAGACTATTTCCTTGCATTTTTTTCCCAGAGAAGGTAGAGAAAGAATGCATGTTGGCAGGGCGGTTACTAGGAAAAACATAATCCTGACTGGCAATCTGCTACTTATAACATTTCCTTTTTGAAAGGTAAGCATTATACTGTGAACGCCGAAGCAGTGATTATGGGCAACTCAAGTGGGAGTGATTGATTCATGTCTTAAAAATATAGAGCTGTTATTTCTAGACGAAGAAGAAAAAGAATACTTAAGTATTGTAATATAGAAATTGCATTTTTATCTAAGGAGGTCTTTTCACCCTCCTATGTTAAGAGAGCTGAGCAAATGCTAGCCCTCATCTGAGGGTCATTTCGCTGCTGGTGTTGGCTCTCACTTGCATGGGGCCTTTAAACCCAGGGATTTTGTGAGACCATCTCTCGGTTGCTTTCATCTCCCTTTCCCTGGAGTTAATGCTCACTGTGGGTAGTACTTGCTACTTAAGTTTGTTCACTGGTGTCCAGCTCTGAGAGGTGGAGAAGTAAAACTCTATACCATTAATGAGGCCCCATTCCAAACTTCCCTTTTAAAATATAGTACCTTGGGTGGTATGTTTGTGTGTTTGGCATGGAATGAATAATAGGAAGGTGTTACGCCTTTCCGTGTGACGCATATGTCCAATATGTATATGAGGGCGTTAACAGGATCGGTCTTAGGAGAGACCACTCTTTTACATAGGTTTAAATTACAGACTTAATGCTAAATCTCTGTTTCAGCCAATAAAATACAATGTGCATTTAGGGGCAGTTTTTGGTGGCTGTCAGACACCATGAATTCTGCCAGGATGATGGACACAGGAGCTTCTGAGGCAGGAGACTTGTCATGGTTTGGAGGAAGATTGTGATTTCCACATCATTTTGTTCATATCTAAACGGGTGGGATGTCTAACCCTAAGAAGGCTCTGCAGTGCTTTCTGTTATTTCAGGAAGATGGACTTCATATTCAGAGAAATCATGTTCCAGTTTCCCTTAGTATTTTTGAAATACAGACAATTATCAAATAATAGGAAAATGAAGATTTGATGGGAAATATCTTAATACTGGGTTGTGTTTGTGACTTTATTACACACTTGCACATACAAGTTTGTTTATAATAAAATAACTTGCACATCACATGTGCTTTTGTGGGGGAGAACGTGTCTTGTGTTTTTGTTATTGATATTTAGCTAAAAGAAAATACAGTGCCGTTAAACACTGTCCCTCTCCCTTTTCTGACCATTTCTCCATCATCCCACACCCCACCTTCTCCCTTCCCACCTCTCGTTCACTCCCCATCTTCCATTCACTGTCAGGAAGGGCAGCCTCCGAAGAGCCATTTCAACTCAGCCCGACATCGCCAGAGACTAGTGGACCCAGCTGCTTCAAAAGTGAGTGTGTCCTGTTGCCCTGGGCAGCAGGTGTGCATGGCGGCGTGGTCCCGCTGCGGTAAACAGGGTGTGGGGTTTTATTTATGCTGGCATATTCCAGGGCTTTAGAATATGGATATTGAGAGGAGTCAAAGTCGTCTCTATTAAATCAAGACCATACACATCAGTGGTGTTCTGGTAAGTGTTCAACAACCAGTCCCGAAAAATGAAACAAATCCCTGATGGTAGCATTTGCTGGTTCCAGTTTCCAGTGCCAGTGTGACATCCCCGAACTCAGAGCTGGGAAGAGAGGCCCAGTGGAGCACTATTATGTAGTTGTATTATGTAGTTTTTCCACCATATAAATACAATTGATGTAAACCCTCTTAAAATGTAGCAAACTACATAGGAAGTGTATCAGTTTTAAGTATGCATTACCCTTGTTTTCAATATAATATATTTACTTTAAATTTAGATATTTTAAATTCACAGTAATGGCTATTTTTAACAACTGGCTTGGAAAACTCCTGAAAATTTACCAAGCTGGGATGGGTTGGCTTCAGGGCAGCAGTTATACATGTTACGTACATGTTGAGAATAGTCTTAAGCCAATTGGTCATGCCCAACTCTTTTTAATAGATAGCAGTAGCCCCAGAAAAGTGGCTGAAGTTTTGTGTGAGGATTTGCTCATCCCACGCAGCTCAACTAAGTCTCAGGCCAGTTCTGTGTAACAGACTTTATTGAACAGTTATTAACAGACAGGCACGAAGCATTCATGAAGCCTGTCCTGTAAACTCAATGAAGTTCCAGCTTTCTGGTGTTTTTAAGTGCTCCAGTCAAATTTTTCCGGACAGTTCCACTCCAGGTCAACATGTCAACTTTCAAGAGGCAGGATTCTCTCACCTTTTTAGTGGACACCAGGGAATGGGAATCCTCTGACCCAGCTGCTGGACATAAGGCCATTTAGCAACTGATCATCAGATGTCCTGAGGGTAAAAGTTGTAGACATCCCTAGATTCTCATGCTCTGTTCATATAAGGGTGGAAAATTTTGCCAATTCACTTATCTTAAATACCACTAGTTTCATTGACGAAAGCCTGTTTTTAAACATCTGCCGTGTGAGCAGCAAGCCACTGATACTGATTTCACCAGTGAAAATCCATTTGAGTATGCCAATTAGCAAAATCTCTGGTGTTGACTAAGACACAGATACCTCTGATATAATGCTAGTTTACCACCTTTGAGAAGTAAATTCTGATTAGAACCACTGACTGTGTATAGGATATAAATTTGTTTGTTTGTTTGTTTGTTTTTTTGAGTCAAAGTCTCACTCTGTCACCCAGGCTGGAGTGCAGTGGCGTGATCTCGGCTCACTGCAACCTCCACCTCCTGGGTTCAAGTGATTCTCCTGTCTCAGCCTCCCAAGTAGCTGGGACTACAGGTGCCTGCCACCATGCCCGGCTAATTTTTGTATTTTTAGTAGAGATGGGGTTTCACCATGTTGGCCAGGCTGGTCTCGAACTCCTGACCTCAGGTAATCCACCTGCCTCGGCCTCCCAAAGTACTGGGATTACAGGCGTGAGCCACCACACCTGGCCAGAATATAATTTTAATCCATAAATATATTACATTGCCTATGCTGAAGTGTTTGTTTGAAACTAGACTACAGATGTCATAGCTCTTTGTCACATTTATTAAGTGTCTAGGGCATCCCTTCCCGCCGAGCCCCAGACAACTCGCTTTAGCTCAGTAGCATCGAGATGAAGTCATGAGAGTTCTGTTGGTACATGAAGGAAAAAATAGACTAGCTTTGAATAAGTCATATGGTTTCATCATGTAAAATGTGAATTTTGCTAACGTAGAGCACAACTCAGAGTACGACGGGGCCTTCTTGGACCCTGCCTAAGAGTTTTCACTAATGAGGCACTAAAATACTGGGTGCATTAAGTACATCCACTGTTATACATAGCGTGCACCTCATGATCAGTGGTGTTTTAAGGACTCAGCTCAGCATGTGCTTTTGTTCCCCCTCTTTCTTTTGTCCTGTATTCATTTCATTCTGTCTTGGCATTTGCAGAAATACTGTGCCTCACCATGCAGTGTGTTCTATAGTACACTATAAATGAGCTGACTTTCTTCTACTGGTGGTGAGAGTCTTTTTGCTGTTCCATTTTGTTTTGAGCAAGAATCATGGCTTCTTTTTCTAGACAGACTTTAAGAGGAACTCATTAAACTGCCACAGAGAAGATGTCTGTTGCCTTAATGTGCCGTGTGAATTGGTTCAGCCATGTTACCAAATAGGTTTAAAAGGTCACATTCTTTCCTCCTCAAAACACTGCAGTAGTAGAAATTTGAGGAGGGCCTAAAAATGTTTTCTAACATTAGGAAGCCATAGGAGAAGCCACGGTTTGCTGAGTGGCTGCATTACTTGAACAGTAAATGGCAAATGGAAATGTGCATGTATGTAGCTAGTGACCCTTCTTTATAAGCACACTTTGCTTAGATTCTGCACTATGTCATTTTCAACTCAATAACCTGAGTCGTAGTGAAGAATTCTTACAAATTACAGGTTCGTATATTCTGGGGGTCAGTAACAAATTACGGTAAACCAGCTGCCAAATCTTTTGAGAACATTGATTTTATTGTGAGTCTACGTTGAAGAAGTGTGTTCCGATAGAAATGTTTAGCTTTACAATGGCAATATGATACGGTGCAAATAATAGACTGGACTGGATTGTATGTTAGGCTTTGTCATTAACCAGCTCTGTGGACTTGGGTGATCATTTAACACTCAGCCCCATTGCTCTAGATTTTCTCATCTATGAGGAGAGTATAAGAAATGTACTGTTAATCAAATTATGGAATTGTTGCATTTTTCCACTAAGGCTCCTTGTAACTAGATATATCACCATGTAGTCTGAGGTTTTTGACTGGTATTTCTCAATCCTAAATATCTCTCTACACATGTCATTCCTTATTCCTTGCAAAGTATTATTATTAGGCAGTCTTCTCTCAGTATCTTCAGAGGAAGTTAATTTTTAAAAGAGAAATTACTTTAAAGCTATAGGGAAAATATGGGCCAGAAATAAGGGGCTCATTTTCTGCTCAAGGAGTTGGCTTTTTTTAGCCTGATTTTTTTCTTTGTCTTAGAAAGCCTTTTGTGCTTTGAGTATAGAAAAACAAGCTTTTAAATCTGTTTTATTTGAATAAGAGTAAAGGGTTAGGGGGAAAACAAAGATAAGTATTGTGCCTCTGATTGGCTAAGCTTGTCTGCTGGGAATTTCTAAAGTGCCTTTCACTTTGAGAATACGCTCACCTGTACTGTCCCTCAGTATGAGCTCTGTAATACAGCAAATGAACAAAGAATGAAGCAAAACGGGCAATAGGAATAGTAGTTCAAAGACCATGGAGCAGTTATTTGTAGAGCTGGTAAAGGCCTCTGTTAAATAAAAATCTATTTGATATGGGAGCATCAGGGACATGATCTGGTGGACAGAGGGGAACACGAGAGTGTACAGAGGATTAGTTTTCAAATCTCCTGGCATTTCAGCACAAAAGAATGATGAAGATTTATTCTAGATGAGCTGTCATTTTACATTGGAAGCTTTGCTGATCCAGAATAAACAGGTTCATAAAGATGGTATGAGATTTTGAGTATGTGAGAGCAAATAGTGGTAGGCATAGCATCTGATCAATTTCAAAACCCGAAAGTGTTGTAACAGTCTACCCTTCTTTAAAAAACAAACCAAACTACCCAAATTCATAGATAATCCAACTTTATATAAACCTGCATATAATTCTAAAATACATTGTTTCAATCTGCTGTAGGGCTTGAAAATCTTTTATCCTAATTCTCAGCAATTTCTTTACCTTTCTCTAATGATAACAAGGTTTCTAAAACCTGGGCTTTCCTGCTGGGAAAATCAGCCCAGAGCTATCTCAGAGCAGATGGTCTTCTTTTCTCACTACTATAAACCTTTTAGGATTGATCCTTTTTTTCATTTTTACCTATCTGAGGAATAAGTGTCTTTGAGACCTTAGAAACCCACTGTTCACAGGGGACAAGAAGCTGCCTTGGCCAGAGTTCATAGTTGCATAGATGATATAATATAAAGGTAATGGAAAATCAGGGAATTGTGTTTTTGTCTGTAGCATCAAAAAAATAGGTTGATTTTTAAGCACTAAGGGGATAGGCTTTAAAATATCTACATTTTTGAGCCTTATTATGCACTGAGTTTCTGGATGGTAATTAACACATTCCTAGTCTTAGGAATTTCAAGTGTTAAAGAATAATTTCTTCTTTTTCAGAGGGTGCAATACTTGTTACTATATTTAAGGACATAGAAAGATGAGGAAGGGATTGGAAGACTGGTTGCCATAATTATTCTGGGAGTATTTTAGTCACATAAAATGTTGTACTATGTAAACTTTATAAAAGCCTTCAGGGATGATAAATTTCTAATAGAAAATTCTGAGGCAGCTTATAGTTTCTTTGTGTTTTTACATCAGTCATCCATAAATTATCTTTGGTCCTAACTAAAATGAGCATGAATCTCATTTCTGAAGCTTATTAACCATGACTTTGAGTCAATTACTTAATCACCCTGAGAAAACCACAGCTTCCTCATCTGAAAAATAGGGAACAAAATAATCTCAATCTTATCAGGTTATTTTGAAGATTAAATGAGATAATGCATAAAAAATTTTTACCACATGGTCAGGCACTTAAATTATAACAATCTTTTGAGTTATGATTACTGTTACCATAGTTATTTGGTAATCATTATTTTTTCCCCTCATTTGTAAATAAGTGGTTAGTACCACATGATTGTTGAGGTAAAATGTCTGCATTATTAAAAGTCTATACAGTTCTATGTATTTTTTTATTAAAAATAATTTTAGAGACAGAGTCTCACTTTGTCACTCAGGCTGGAGTGTGGTAGCACAGTCTTAGCTCAGTGTGGTCTCTTAAGTCTTGGGTTCAGGTGATCCTCATGCCTCAGACTCCCAAGTAGCTAGGACTACAGGTGCACACTGTCACACCCAGCTCACATTTTTATTTTTATTTTGGTAAAGACAGGGTCTTGCTATGTTGCCCAGAAATGCTCTCAAACTCTGGGGCTCAAGCAATCCTCTTGCCTTGGCCACCCAAAGTGCTGGGATTACAGGTGTGAGCCACTGTGCCTGGCCCCAGTTCTACTATACTTTTTAAAAAAATGCTTATTGTACACTCAGCAGCGTGTTAGCCATGGAGGAATATAAATTGCAGTGTTTAATTCTTACCCCCTAGAGTGTCATTTAACTGGGCAAAAATAAGTAAATGAAGCAGAGACAATAATGAATTGCCTGGTAAACACTATCAATGCAATGTTGATTTTGAGTGGAGGGAGATCTGAGTGGCAGCCAGAGGTGGTATCCTTGAAGTGGTGGTTTTCCATGTGGGCCTAGAAGGTGAGGTGGGACTTTTTAAACAGTGTGAGCTTAGGCCTGTCCATTATGTGAATGCATGCAGTAGTCATCAGTCGGGCCAGGAGATAGGGGATGTGACACAGGCCAAGATGAGGTGGAAGGTATGCTCTTGTCATGGCCCTCTGTGGTGGGAGACACTGCAGCTCCAAGGTCATGTGCCCTATTTTCAAATTGTGTGTACTAGCTATGAAGCCAAGGGAAAATTTTTTATCAGCACAATGGGGGAAGTCACACCATGTACCTCATTAGGAATGTTATAATTAGACGATCTGTTGAAGCTACTCCGTAGAGTGATCAGGCTGTTTTGGTCTAAGTACAGCCAGTACTTAGTTAAATGAGACATAGTCTGCCCTATGACCCAGCAGCCTCAATCCTAAAGAGGGCGTGTTTGTATGAGGCGTGTACCTAGGTGCCTTTTGGAGCATTGCCGTGACAGAAAGTCAGAGGTTTTGTGGGCATTGACAGTTGTGGGTGGTTGGATAAATGGGGGAATGTCATAGAGTACCATTTAGCCGTTGGAAGCAACAGCCCGAAGGAACACGCAGCAATGCGGATAGAGCTTAAAACATATCACTGTGTGGAACCAAGCTTAAAAAATCAATTCTGCAGTATCATACTTTTAATGTCAATCAATTAAAAGTACACACCACACAATGTACATTTTATAGGAGCATGTGCAAATAGCCGAATATCCATCAGATATAGAGAAAGATTGCTTGGAGGCAGGAGGGGAGGGCCTAGGACTGGAAAGTAGCCATGCAGGTAAGTAAACGGATGGGTGATTGAGGAGGAGGAGTCAGCCTACTCTCTCCTCTACACCTGGATCTCCACAAGAAGAAATTGGTAAGCAAAGAAATATGATGTAAGGGAGGCTTAAATGCTTGAGTGAGAAGTGGATGCAGCCACCTGTAAGGTAAGTACTGCTATGGGGAGCAATGGGATAGCTAGTACTGACACAGTACTCACATGGGCCCAGCATGCTTCTAGTTGCTTTAGACACATGTGAACCGCTTTCATCTGTACAGCAACCTGAGGATTTGGGGTACTGTTAGCACCATGTTGCAGATGAGGAAACTGAAGCAGGGTGAAGTTCAGTAACTTGCACAGGGTCTCACAGCTGATAAAAATAAAGCCAGGATTCAAGCCCGATTAATCTGACTTTAAGCCCCTGTTCTTAACCACTAAGCCTTGCTGACTCCTGATGGATGTAACTAAAGTGGAGATGAGAGGTAAAAATGCCTTCCACAGATGGTACCACCGGCATGGGCCTGGCATTCGCAACTGCTTCCTCTTTGTGGAGGCTGACCATTTTCTTTCAGTGTGTGCACATGTATATAAAACTTCTTATTGAAATATAATATGGACTCATTAATGTACAGCTTGATGAATTTCCACAAACCGAACAAGATCAAACAACACAGAACAAGATGGACAGCCCTGAAAAACTAAGGAAAACAAAAACCTCTGTCATTTGTACTAGGTACTAAATTATGATGCTGGAAAACAACGTCATGAAAAACATAAGCCTTTAAAAGCAAAAACAATAGAAATGTAAAGCTTTCTGAAATTGCTAGAGGTATCAGATGTTCCTAAGGCATAGAAAAAGCCCTCTACCTTTTCATTGATTTTTTTTTACTACAGTCAGTTGCTTCTGTTATGACTGGCCGGGAGGAATGGATGACTCATGAAGGAAAGCAGAAAAATCTCTCAATGAATTTAAAGGCAGCCTCCTGTTATCAAAGGATGAAGCAGTTTGAGCTGCAAGCGTTAGTTAGACATAAATAAATAGATAAATACCTACCATGATTGGATCATAAGGAAGACCTTGCAGTGGCCAGATAAATGAATTTTCTTCTCTCCTGGTCATTGTTTAACTCTGTGGGACAACTGCCTTAGATGTTCAATGTCAATTCCTGTGGGCCATGTTTGCCAGTTTGCAGGACAAAGCTATGACAATGTGTATCACACTAAAAGGATAATGTTTTCCCATATTTCAAATGGTCAATTCTATGTCCAGAAAAAGTATCATGTTGTGTTTTGGGGCTACTCTTAACACATCTTCTACCTACCTGGCAAATTTGTACACGACAATTCAGAACCTTTGGGCAGTGAGGTTAAATAACTCACACAAGATCCCAGAGCTAGTAAAAGGTGAAGCCAGGATTCAGACCAGTTAATCTCTGTACTTTGCCATCATAGCCTAGTCCTTGCCACCAACATCTAGGAAGGGCTTGGCCTCTTTCCTGGGGCATGGACTGTGCTGGGCAATGCAAGATTTCTCAGGGTTCAAGAGGAAGACAACCACTATACCTTCCTTTTTTCTCTTTTAGCCTCAAGTAATCGTGATGTTCTTTTTACCTAAATGTCAGAGAACTCTTTTGGCCTAGATACCACTCTTCTGGCCCCTGGCTCCTATGGACCTAGGTAAAGCTGCAAAGCTGATGGAAGAGTGTTCATTCTCCTTATGGTTCCTAGCCCAGTTTACAAGGATTTTTTTGTCTCCGTTGGCTTTAACAAGAACTGCAGACCCCTAACAATTCTATTGAAAAATGGGTAAAGGAAACAAATGAACAGTTCACAGAAAAGCAAATATGAATAAATGGCTCATATGCATAGGAAATGATTCTCAACTACCCTTATAAGAAAAGTACAATGGGCCGGGCGTGGTGGCTCAAGCCTGTAATCCCAGCACTTTGGGAGGCCGAGGCAGGCGGATCACGAGGTCAGGAGATGGAGACCATCCTGGCCAACATGGCGAAACCCTGTCTCTACTAAAAATACAAAAAATTAGCTGGGCGTGGTGGCGGGTGCCTGTAGTCCCAGCTACTCGGGAGGCTGAGGCAGGAAAATGGCGTGAACCTGGGAGGCGGAGCTTGCAGTGAGCAGAGATTGCGCCACTGCACTCCAGCCTGGGTGACAGAGCAAGACTCCCAAAAAGTACAAATTAAAAATTGTACTGATATACATATATATATACACACATATATATATTCTTTATGTTTAAAATATATATACACACACACATACATATACATATATATATAAATTACCTATTGGGTTGGCAAAAATCTAAACCTGGGAGTATTTCTGGTTTCTAAAACTGGAAATCTAAAACTAAAAGTATTTTGCAGCTGTACTTTCTGGGAAAATAGCTTGCTTTCTTTGTTTTGTTTTGTTTTTTGAGACAAAGTCTCACTTTCTCACCAAGGCTAGAGTGCAATGGTGCCATCACTCACGGCTCACTATAGCCTCGACCTCCCCAGGCTCAGGTGATCCTCCCACGTCAGCCTTCTGAGTAGCTAGGACTACAGGCACGCACCACCACGCCCAGATAATTTTTGTATTTTTGTAGAGATGGGATTTCGTGATGATGCCCAGGCTGGTCTCAAACTCCTGGGTTGAATCGATCCACCAGCCTTGGCCTCCCAAAGTTCTGGGATTACAGGCATGAGCCACTGGTCTGGGAAATAGCTTTCTTACTTATAATTCTGGTGGGAGTGTAGGTTAGAACAACTTCTGCAGATGGCAAATTGTCAATGTTAATCAAAATACATGTACCTTTTGACCTACCAGTTCCTCTTTGGGGAGTAAAGCCATCAGATAGACCAGTGTACATGCTGAATGAGTCCTGGAAAAGATTATTTATTATAGCATCCTTTTTAATAGCAAAAGATTGGAAACAACCCAAACATCTTTTAGTAGTTAAGTGGATAAACAAATTATGTTTCATTCGTGCTATGGAATACCATACAGCTATGTAAAAGACTGAGGGCTTTGCACTGATATAAAAGGATCTCCTGATCAGAGGGAAAAGTCAAAGGGCCAAATAGTAGGCTTAATATGTTTCATTTGCTGTAAAAGTAGGAGGGGAATAAGAGTACTCATTGGCTTATGTAGTCAAATATTACATGTTTGCTCATATTTTGCTCATAAATTCTGGACAAGTTCATACAAAACTTAGAACAGTGGTTCTCTCTGGGAGAGTAATTTGGGAACTGGGTGAATTGGGGACTAGGATGGAAAGGAGTTTTTTAAAGACTAAATGCTTCTCTATACTTTATAGACTGTGGTAATATATTAACCATTCCAAAAAAAGTGGGTTTTTTTAAAACATAAAGAAATCCAGAGCTCTTGACCCAGAGTTTCTTCCTTTCATTCTGAGCCAGCTGCTAAACCTCCCTGTTCACTTCTAACTTCTACTGGATTCCTCCTGAATTGCCTAGCTTTCCGTTAAGAATGGACGTTTGAGGAGATTCACCATCCTCTAAAGTTTATTGCAACAAAAGGACGAGAAGGAGAAGTAGAAGACTATAGAGCTTATCTCATTTGTTTTCAGCCTAACATCTCTCTACTCAGACCCATACAAGTAATTCTAAGGAGAGTGGATTCCACTTATTTTCCATGATGCTTTGTATAAGGTATGATAGAAACACAGTATTAAAGCACTCAAAAATACTGAAGGTAAAAAATATCTTTGAAACTCAGTTCCACTAATGCAATATATACTGACATTCACTTTGTGGCCAGGCACTGTGCTAAGTGCTGGAGATTTAGTTCTTAGACTGGAAGGTGAGTATAGCCAGCTGCCTTTTGAAGAATCACTCCGTCCCATAGATCTTGAACACTGTTTTATTTCTGTTGTAAGAGTAACACATATCCAGAAAAGTGCAAGTATTAATGAACTTTCACAAATTGACTCTACTCATGTAATCAGCACCAAGATTGAAAACAAAACAGCATCACCAGCACCCAGAAGATCCCATTGTGCTATCTTTGTGGCAGATCTTATAATTCTATTTTGAATTTTCTATTGTTTTGAAGTTTTGTTTTTGTTTTCAAAATCTTATATTTTTCATGATACTGCTTTCCAACGTTATAATTTATTATCCAGCAAAATGACAGCTGTTTTGGTATTTCTGTGTTTTTAAGGAAAGGATGGGATTGAGTTTCAGAACGTGTAAAATAAAGAATACGTGTAAAGATCATACTCATTATGGCTATTAAGATTTCAACTGCTGGAATTTCTATGTTAAGTCCACTTGAATATTGTGACCAAAAACATCTGGGAGGAAAATTATATTTAGTCCATTTCTCTTTCCTAACACAAGAATGCAATTATTTTTCTCCTATTTTGCAGCTGGCAAAAGTTGAGTATGCATAGGTGAATTGTGACAGCCCCACCTCTCCTATCCTTATGGGAATTTTTATTTTTAAAGACTTTAAAAAATTGGTGAATTATAATTCGTTGACTTTTCCCAGTCATCAGAGTTGTGCTTGCCAAAGACTTGTGTAACAGGAAATTTGCCAAGATAGGATTAGTAATTTGTTTGGAGAAAGGGTGTAGGAAATATTTTAAATCTAAAGGTGACAAGATCACAGACAAGGTTAAGTACAAGTTACTCAATTTGGCTTCTATTTACGAAGAACTGCTGAAATTATCCCTTTACCTTTAGGGACTTCTGTGCTTCATTTGCCCCCAAGTCCCCTTACCTGTCAGGCAAAAAGAAAAACAAGTCAAAACATAACCAGCAACTCTTTAAAAAAAATTAAGCATTTAACCAGGCAAGTTTTATCAAGTTTTGTTCTGCTTCTGTGGATTCTGGAAGGAGTCTGTTTCCCAGTAGTGCTTGAGAAGAGAAACCTGGCACAGGTTTTGCTGGCCAGTGATCAAAGGCCGGTGATAACTTTCAGTAACTGGTTTCAGTATCTTGATAACTCTGTTGCCTGTTTTAACATTTTTCAGGTTAATGTGTTTTGAGATTTTTAAATTTTATTTTATAGATACTCCCTTTCCATTACCTCACATACCTTTATCTATTTCCTGCCTGAAAAAGAGATTTGACTCTGATGTGCCCAAGTATAGTTTTCCTTGAATTTATTCTGCCTAGGATTTGCTGAGCCTCTAGGGTATGTGGATTAATGATTTTCATCAAATTTGGGGACGTCCTTGGACATTATCTACTTAAATACATCTTTTAAACCACTTTCTCTTCTCTCCTGGGACTCCATTTATATCTATATTAGGAAGTTTAATATTGTCCCACAGATCTTAGGCATTCTTTATATTTTTGTTTTGTTTTTGCTTTTTTTTTCTTGGCAATTCATTTGGGATAATTTCTATTATTTTGACTTAACTTTGCTGATCGTTTATTTTGCTTTACTCTGCCAGTTAGTAAGCCCATTTCATTGTTAGTAAGCCCATTTCATTCTAATATATTCTTCAGGCTAGATTTTTCTTTTTTGTTTTTGTAATACAATCTCTCTGCTAAAAATTCCCTCATCTTCTTTATGTTGCCATACATTTGCCACTGTATCCTTTAGCATACTTTTTAGTCTGTCTGATAACACCAGCATCTTGACTATCTCTGTATCTGTGTGTCTTCTCTTGACCATGGGTCATAACAATATCCAAATGTAGCTCAAGCAGGGAGCAGAATGACTCAGCACCCTACTACAGTGTATGACGCGGAAGAGGCATGCCTTTTTCTGAAGCTAAGTAGTATTTATCTCAGCATCAGTTTCTACCGAGATTTAAAATGTTTAGCACCTACTTGAAAAATTACTGATACGAGAAGAAGCAAAAACTCCTATTTCTGAGATTTCCTTTACCACTTAGGAGGTAGGCTATGACCAGGGACCACTGCTCTCAATCCTACGGTCAAAATAAGCTGGGTAAGTAATAAAAATCATAGTTTAAAAAATCATAAAATATGCTAAGGACATAAATAAACCTTGAAAAAGTAAATTCCAGAAATTGGCAAACTCTTCAAAGGACAGAAGAGGCCCATGGTTTCTCTCACCCCTGGTGGATTGGCAGGAGGAGGAGGAATCTGCCATGGATGGGGGTAAGAAGGAATCAGCCAAACTGAAAACCTACTTTTCACTTATAGCTTTTCTTTCTATCTTCACTCATGTTGTGAGCAGTGGTCTCTTGTGATTGTTTACGTCCTACATGGAAGTCTCAGAAATAGGAAATTTGTTCAAAGAGACTAGGAAATTTGTCAATAGGGAAAAGAGAACAAAGATAAGCTTTGGCCATTAATAGGGCACAGTTGTGTTGTTCTGTCACTGTTTTGTTTGTTTGTTTGTTTGTTTTGTGTTTTTTTTTTTTTTTTTTTTTTGAGATGGAGTCTCCCTCTGTTGCCCAGGCTGGGGTGCAATGGCGCGATCTCGGCTCACTGCAACCTCCGCCTCCCGGGTTCCAGTGATTCTCCTGCCTCAGCCTCCCGAGTAGCTGGTTTAACTACAGGTGCACACCACCAGGCCCGGCTAATTTTTGTATTTTTAGTAGAGACAGGATTTCACCATGTTGGTCAGGCTGGTCTCGAACTCCTGACCTTGTGATCCACCCACCTTGGCCTCCCAAAGTGCTGGGATTACAGGCATGAGCCACCACGCCCGGCTTTTATAAATGCACGGACATGGTAACACACCTTATTTTCTGGGTTTGTCTTTCATGTGAACTGCAGGCCTACCTATGGTATGGTAGTCATGTATTTTTATTCCTTGTGTTTATTTCTTTAGAGATTTGATCACTGTAGTACACAAGGGATTTGTTTCTGTAGCTCTTGCTTTTAGTCTTTTTTTTGGATTCATTGCTGCAATCTTGCAAGTGTACAAAGGGACACTTTATTGAATTACATCGTAAGCCACCTGCCTCTTTCATCATAGCACAATTCAAGACTGAAATTCTAAGTTACTAAGTACAATAGCTGGTATATGGTGTGGCAATAACTTAGTCTCCATTTTCCTTGTGGTCATTCTATGATTGCACTAAAATTAGGGATCATTTAAACCTCCATTTCTCAAAGTATATTCTTTCAGAAGCGCATCCTATGTTTTCCCAAAAAGTGTTTCATATTAAATTTGGGTAGCACCAGAGATTATGTTACTTGCTCTTAGAAAATAAAATGCTAATGATTGTAAAAAGACTTGGGGAAATCTTAAAATAAGTAAATCCTTTAAGCTATGTTTAATTAAGTGTTTCTCAAACTTACTTGAATACAGAACCTTTTAGCAAAGGAACCTTAACTTTTTCTTGTCAAATAAAGCCATTCACAAAGTGCAGAACACTCTTTGGGGAAATGTTGAGTTAAATGGACTCTGTTGCTCTATATTTTGGGGAGTATGAGTAATTCATATTGGACTGTCATTCTGTACACCTGGAAAACATCTTCTCCGCTGTTTCCTGAGAAGGACCCGGGAAGCTTGCATTTGGAGGAAGGAAGAGCTCTAACCCAGAAGCCTGTTTGGTTACAGCGTTATTGCTTAGGTCTCCTCATTATAAGTGTTAATGTTGTAGTGCTCTGCTACTGTAGGAGTATCCTGGTCTCAGCTACCTGACTTGTCCAAGGACTGTCCTAGTTTGTTAGTCCAGGAAAATAAGCTAGGTCAGCTGTCATATCCTCTCAAATGAAAAAAGACAGCCAGCTGCCTAGACTGCAATTGGAAGGAAAGGTCAATCAATATATTACCTTTCTTTCCATGTGTTCCTTGGCCGCCGGCAGAGTTGTGCCTTCTCACTAGTGGTAATCTCTTCTGCTAAATTTTATTTTAACCTTGCAAATAGGTGAAAGGAAGGGCACAGTTAATAACGTCTTCCCCCATATACCTCTGAGCATATCATTTGGGCTGAATCTTGCCCCCCCTTCCCCTAGCAGTAAGCCCTGCGCGGTCCTGCTTCGACGGAGTGTTATGCAAGTAGCTGGTTTTATTTATTGTGGGAATTTCTCCTAGAGCTCTGTTATGCTCTTGCGCAGACAGAATGCAAACATTTTTGTGATTTTTGACAGTAGCTGGGATCTATGTGGAATAGGGGGTTTTCAAAACATTTCTCAGTCAATATGTTTACTCTACTTCACCAGCCATGCAGTGTGATACGGTGCATCACCAATACTTGAAATAGACTGCAACAGGAGGTCAGAATGGAGCATAGATTTTCTCACACAGCATGTTAGATGAAATGATTTTGTGTACGTTGAAGTGGAAAATTCAATCAGAATTTTCCACACTTTTTAGTTAAAGCAACACTTATTTATTGATGAAAGGTAGACTGAGAAAAATACAAAATGCAGAGTCTAGCATATTGTTCCTGGTCATAGCAAGAAATAGTTTTTCTCTTGTAATGTAATGAAAGCTATGCAAGATAAAAAGGGTCTGCTTAAAATATACAGCTATGGAATGCTTCAAACATATGCCAATATGTTTAGCATGTGGGTGGATAAAAATGGAATCCAGCTTTGTAAGAAGTTTGTTTTTCATTAAGAAATGGACTTCATGCTTGATAAATGGCAATTACAATTGCCCAAGTAATCCATTTTGGCTTAGTTTTAAAGTAGCAGAGTTCATTTAAAAGCACCTGAGAGTATCAATAATAAATTTAAGAATAGATTCTCTAAGTTTTCATTGAAGTAGACTTAGATAATATTCAAATTTATTACTAGTTTTCATCTGTCCTTTGGTGCACTGAAGATACATCAGCATAACTACCTATTATGTAGATGAGTAATTTATACTTCCAAATTGCAAAACCTTAGGGTTGCAATGTCAGATTTGTGCATGAATATTTAAGATAGAATAATAATCTAATATTAGAGTGCTCAGTGTGTGCCAGTTACTTTTCTAGATGCTTTACATATATTATTTCATTTAGTCCTAACAACAACTCTGACTTCTCAAATCTACAATATCCAGTGACGCAAGAAAGCCACACAGAGGGTGGGTAGTTTACCCAAGGCCATATGGAAAGACGAGGCTGGCACTCACTTTGGCATGCAGACTCCCAAGCCAGACTTCTGAGCCACTCTGCCAGGCCATGTACCTGAATCTCTGCCACCTCAACATTTTCATCCTGGTGGTCCTAAGTAGGGGTGAGTAAGCCACTTAATTCAATTAGCATATAGGACTTTTGTTTTTAGATTCTTTCTTTAAAAGAGGCACAATTCTTCAAGAGTTTGTTTTACTCTAGCTACTGTTATTTTTTTCTGGTTGATACACAATTCAACTCTGTAATTCAGTTTTCTTTTTTAAACTAGCATTTAAAGTGACAGAACCATTTAAAAGTATTAGTGCAAATTCATCAACTTGTCCAAATAGTGTAACTTCACATGATAGTTTAGGCTGCCTAAAACTTTGTGTTGTTCAAAGTTCCTTTGTTCTAACGTCGATTCTCCCCACCCCCTTTGTTAAAACTATTTTATATCATCAGTTTTTGTTGTTGCTGCTGTGTGTGTGTTTAAATTTTATTCTGAAGAAAGTGAGTCCAAAATCAACTATCAGTTTGATGTATCCAAGGCAGTCCAGTGTAATTCTGTGTAAAAACACATACCTTCTATGTGATTCGTTAAGCATGCCAATCCAATATGATCTAGTATGCTTTTTATTTTTCAAAAGAAGAACCTAGTTAGTATAATAGAAACTAAAGTGAAAACCACCTAAACTCATCCATACATTGCAGATGGCTGCATTCACATGTATTTAGGGTAGGGTCTTCTTGCTTGGAAATGACTTGATTTTTTTGGTTAACAAAAATAAGAGGCCACCTTATGAACATTTTCTTAAGTCTTAAAAATAAGTGTCCACTCAGTTGTATAGTCTTTCTGATCCCAAAAAACCACAGGGGATCATTTTGACTTTGAGGGAAGGATTCTGTCTTTGTAGTGAGAACAAAGTTTAGTCTTTAGGAAGAAGCAATTAAAACCCCAGAGCCTTTTATTGCTTTTGATGCTTTTTAAAAAAAAAAAACAACAAAAAAACAAAAAAAAATCTCACTGCACTGAAATATTTTCTGCTAATTAACTGTCACAAATGTGATGCCATTAAGCTTGGAATCTCTTTGGTTAACTTCAAAGTCACTAACACACACTGTGCAGCCCTCCCAAATATATTTTAAAGGGAAACAACTTGACAGATGTATAATCAATGTCTTCAAGGCTTTTGTTTCTCATAGAACCTAATCCTGATTTAAGAACATTTGTTCATTTTCTTTGGATAACATGCACCAACCTTTATGATGCCAGGGTTGTGTTGATGTCTGGTGTCTATTTGGATACACTATTCCAAAGTTAATTTGCAAAGTTTATTTAGTGCTAGTATTAGCTAGGAATGTACTTAGCTGCAGGTAACAGAAAACCCAACTAATAGTAGCTTAAATAAATGGAGATTTATTTTTCTTATATAAAAATTTTGTTGGTAGAATGTCCAGGGCTGGTGCAATATGGAAACAGCATCATCAAGGGCCCTGGCTACTTTTGTCTTTGCCCTTCTGTTTTTAATGTGAAGACCCTGACCTTGGGCAAATCATGACATAACTTTCCTAATACTCAATTTCCCCATCTGAAAAAATACTGAACATTCTTCCTATAGTTGCAGGTTAGTGGTAAGTCTTACATGAAATCCTATATGAGAAAATGTCCCTTTCAAGAATAAAGTTGATTTTTAACACTGCAATGGCAGCCACACCTGTACTAGTTTTCACAGTGGTGATGGGTAGGGGAGGGTGTGAAATAGGAAATAGGGAATCTTACCTTAACCCATGGTCTTCATTCTCGAAGTTCTCAATTCCTGCATACTTCCAGATGATGTTATTTAAAATAGTACATTGGAGAAAATACTTTAAAAAATGGCAAGTACTGTACCCTGTAACAAATAGAATCTTTATTTATTAAGTGATATATATCTTCTATGAACTAATTGTTTATTCTGTGACCTCTTTTACAATAAATTTCAGTACCATTAAAGGCTTAAGTTTACATTATTGATTATTTGAATATGTGCGTCATTGATCTTCCATCATGCACATACATTTTATATGTACATTTTAAGTGTTGTTTTTGCATTTAGATGGAGAGGAATGGCCAGAAGAAAGTAGACTTGTGGGTATTAGCTTCATATAGCACTTCAAGAGGTCCCTTGAGCTGATTTGCCAGTAAATTTCTACACTAAAATAGGCTTTCAGAATAGGGACTGCTAGATAAACCACAAGGTGTCTGTAGTAAATAAAAATGATTAATCTCAGCAGAGTAAATTCACTATCACTTGTCAAATAGTCTCATCCAATTCTGTTTCCTGGTTCTATAAAAAGCCTTTTTCTTTTTGTATTAAGGTTGACTGTAATTTTAATAGAACACTTGAATTATTATCTGATTTTAAAAAATTGGTTCATAAGAGAATATTGATTCTTCAAATTAGGGGCAGTTGAAATGTACATTTATTAGCAAACTCGTCCCCTGATGGGTCCTGGAATGCCCTGTCAAGAAAACTCATCTTAAATCTATGTGAGAGACACAATTCTTAATGATTGGCTGTGAATTGGACAGCGAGGTTGGTGTGGAAATGCAAGTGAACTGAAAAGTGAAAGTAGAAATCTGCTAAGCAGGGTTCTTTCTAGTTGCTGAGTTTTTATTCCCCATCATTGATATTCACTTCTTTCCCAGGGCATTTTCCTGGATAATGAGAAGACTCTAAAATCAAATAAAGCTTTTGAACATTGAAGATGTTTGCCACTGTTCTGTTGAAGAATCCAATAGATTTATAGTGATTCTAAAAGGTGTCTCATATCCACTATATTAACTAGCTTTTTAGAAGCTTATGAACATTGTAGCATTTATTGATTCTAGGGAATTGGACCCAACAATAAGCAATAAAAGTCGATGGTAACTTTCTTCCCATATAGAGTTGTGCAGATCAATACTTTGAATTTACTGTAATTTGCTGGTAATGGATGGAAGAACTGAAAAAATTGTGGAGCCTTGTGGGGCACAGCTGTGCGGTGTTGCTTTTTTATCTAAGCTCACTGTAGGTCACAGGCTTTCCCAAGTAACAAGAAACATAGTTAAGTGGCAGGGCTGATACGCATATTTATCAAGAGCCTTCATAAATCGTTCTAAGGAAAAAAAGGAAATCATAAAAGTTGTCCACAATGACTTTAATTTTATAGAGATCCTGAAGGACCTCTAAATTTTCACTATCTTAAAGGCAATTAAAATTCTAAATATGTAACTAGCATTGGTGTTTGCTCTCCTTCTGCTAAAGTAATTTTCCTACTGATTAATAGCAGGGTGTGTGATTTCACTGAAGTCTAATTTGCTTCGAATTTTCAAATGTATTCACAGCCCTCTGCCCAGGTTCAGTATTTAGAGGTGGAGAAGATGTGTGGGTCACATACCCTTGCTCTTTTATTGAGTCCGTGCTGTCTCTTTACCGTAGCTCTGTAGTTGTGCCCTAGATTCCTTCTTCTAATTCAAGCATTGCACTTAAATAGTCATAGCTGACACGGAGGGTGCTCTTAGGTTTAGGAGCTGTGCCACATGCAGGACATGTGTTAGCATTAATCTTCTCAACACCCCGTAAAATAAGCTATATTATCTTCATTTTGTAATTTTGGAAATTGAATCTTAGGGAAGTTAAAGTTTCTGAAGGATGCTTCCTGGCATTGGCTTGGATTAGAATATGGGTATGTCTGAATCCTGATCCTATTTGTTTAATCACTATGAAACATACAATTGACTTAAATAAGGATTGTTTTAAGCTTTGAGTTCAATTGATCTAATATGTGTTTTCTATTTTAGCTTCTTTTTTTATGAAGGACTGTGCCTTCTCTAATTTGATCAAAACTAGTTTCTTTAATTTTAAAAACGATGCAGAAACTTTTGCTTGAAAGAGAGAGTTCTTTTGTTCTTTGAGAACAAAGTGAGCACACAAAGTACAACATGACTGTGGGCTGGAAGCTATTAACCTTGATATAATAAACGCACTTCACTTAGTATATAATAAACAATAAACTAGAGCTGTTATTCATGTAAGTGTTGGCTACTACTCAGCAAAACCCTGCAGAGAAGCATGTAAACTTTGACTTAGGAGACATATTCCTCCTAGGTCATGCTGACTTGGAAGACAATATGTGTACAAATGTCTGATTCTCAAGCTCGATTTTGACATGAAGGGTATAACGTGTTAGGAAGCATCAAAACCCATAATAATTGACTAGAAAGGAAGCTTGTTTCATTTGTCCATTTACTTGAGGTTAGCTGATTATTTGACTTGTTACGCTTCTTCTGCTTTAAAAGGTCTGTGTTAAAAGTAACATATTCACAGGGCTTTGGTTCAAATAAATCAGTCTCTAAAAATAAGTGTGAAATTTGCTTAGAAAGAGTTGCCAAGATCTGTGTTGTGTCTCTCCTAAGAGTAATTGACAGTGTGTTACCAACTATGAATGCAGCTTGATAGCCTACAGGAGGGGTCTGTGGTGCAAATGTATCAAGTCATTACTTGGTGATGAAAAATAATTAACATACTCTGGACTTGGGCAGATGTGGATTCAAAGACAAGCTAAGCCTTCTACCAGCTCTATGACCTTGTGTGAGTTACTTAGCCTGTCTGTGCCTCAGTTCTCTCATCTGTAAAATGAGAATAATAGTGAAGTTTAAATAAGATAATGTATGTACCGTGCAGTAAATGTGAGATGCCATTATTAAGGTAGTGAAGGTAGATGAGCTTAGTAAAGAAAGATAGTTCCCACTATTTGTGTAAAAAATTTCAAGTGGAAAAGTCGTGAATGATGTTTAAGTTTTCATCTAAGCAAAATCTGGGATTTTATCTTAGAATTTGTCTCATATTCCTGCTCATCAGGGACTCGCTGGTGTAACTTAAATGGTTTGCCATCTTTTCATCCACTTTCAGATTTTCATTACGTTTAACTTCCGAAAGGCCCTCAGTGCTTTTAGACAGTCTTTTTTCCTCATCTCTGGATGGTACCCTGTCCTGAGCTCCACCACAATTATTCTAAATCAGCCCAGGAGTTAAGCATTTCCTCTCAACTGTGGATCCTGTACACACATTTCTCTCTTGACTCTGCCCCTCCTCCTTCTCCTCACTGCCTCTTCCTTGTTCCTGGCCCTCAGCCATGCTTCCTGGAAAGGAAGTGTCCTAACTTCTCTCCCATGTTGCCCTCCCAGAGCCATGTGACACCCTAATGCCAGAGTAATCTTTTTTAACATGTTGATTAGGCCATCTTATTATCCTCTTTAAAATGTTCCATGAGTTCACCATTGCCTGTAAGATAAAGGCAGCCACTTCCAAAACCCTTGTATGATGTGGCCCTGTCCCTGCCTCCATACTCCTGTCCTGCTGATGTTTCCTTCGTGATCTCTGTTCCAGCCATGTTGTTTCCTGAGTGTGTTCTGTTTCACTCCACCCTACCTGACTACGTCTGTTCTCTCTTCTGGAATTCCCCTTCCTCACCTACTCCCAAGGTTGCCTGGCTAATTCCCAGACATTGCAAAAGAAAGACCAGGCTCAAGTATCGTGTCACTTAGGAATTTTTGAATTGCAAAGACTAGAAAACACAAGTTAAACTGGTTTAAACAATAAAGAGACTCGATTGACTCATGTACCAGAGAAGTCCAAATACACGCAAGGGTAGATGTATTGTTTCAGAGATTTCATCCAAGACCCAGTTTCTACCAGGCTTTCTTGTCTGCCACCTGTGATGCTTATTCTTGTGGCTGCCATTAGTTTCGTGGGTTTAATGCTACTTCTTTCCCGTTAGCTCTCTCAGACAAGGGAGGAAGTTCTTTCCCAGAAGCCCTGAGCAAACATCATTTTTCATCTTATTTGCTCAGGTTAAGTCACGTGTTATCTTTAAACCAATTACTTTGATGAAAGCAGTGAGTTTTGTCATTAGTTTAATTGGAGCTTATCCTTGAGATTGAAGGTAGTATCAGTTCCACTGTATTTTGTTAGCATGAATAACAAGAAACATTGGGGAAGAAACAGTCCTGACCCTCCTCAAAGAAACTGATCACCCTCCTCCCTTTTGTATTACTGCATACTTTGAAAAGACCTCTATTCCAGGCCTTTTCACACTGGATTTTACAGTGAGTAAAGTCCTTTATCCCCAGTGTCTGGCGCAGCACCAGCCATATCCACCTTTACTAAAAAGTGTGTGATTGAATAAAGGAAACCCATTTTGTTTGCTTTAATCCCCAAATGTGCCCTTGCCTTTGCCCTTGGTAGAAGATTTTTGCCTTCTGTATTACTGAAATTACAGAACTTCAAGTGAATTGCTTCAGTTTTACTTTGCTCGTCTTTGAAAAGTACCTGTTTTCACCTGTTCCTTTCTTCCTCATTAGGGGAAAGAGTGCCCTCTTTATTATCAGTACCAGCCCTCCCTGCTTGTGTATTTATTCAAACCTCTCCTTTCAGTTGCTCACATCACCACTGTCTCCCACTCTCTGACATTTCCGTGGTGGAGTATAGGGGAAAATATTAGAACTGGATGATACAGGTTCATTTGATTACACTATCTCATGGCTTTGCAACTCTGGTCAATTGCTGATCTCCTCTGGGCTTTCCATGGAGAGACTTGTGTGTCCTGTCCAGGCAGCCAGCTGATTTCGTGATGAAGTTTATAGACTCAGTTTATGATAAAATCTTAAACCACACTAGACAGTCATATTATGACTCAGAGACTTTGTCTGTATAAAGGGCTTATGAAAACTGATACCACAGTCTTGTTCATTTAGCTTTATGGCAGAAAAAGCCAACTTGGAAAGAAAGGAATAAGGTAGCTAATTTCTTTATTTTTCAAAGAAAGTGAGTGTTGTGGTTTTAATCAAATAAAATTTACATATAAACCCAGCAAGCATTTTGTTTTAGCCTTTTGTGGTTTATTTTGTTTGTTTTTGATGATGATGTTGTTTTAACACAGAGTGTTGCTCTTTAGCCCAGGCTGCAATGCTGTGGCACCATCTCAGCTCACTGCAACCTCCGCCTTCCGGGTTCAAGCGATTCTCCTGCCTCAGCCTCCTGAGTAGCTGGGACCACAGGCACGTGCCACCACACCCGGCTAATTTTTGTGTGTGTGTGTGTATTTTTTTTTTAGTAGAGACGGGTTTTGCCGTTTTGGCCAGGCTGGTCTCGAACTCCTGACCTCAAGTGATCCACCCGTCTCGGCCTCCCAAAATCCTGAGAGATTATAGGTGTGAGCCACTTGTGCCTGGCTGGTTAATTTTGCTTAACTTGACTAGCACAAATAAATATATGAAAGTGCATTATGATTATAGATACAAAAAGAAAATTAAATAAAATCTGTAAAAAGAGAAAGATAATTTAGGATTCTCCATCCATCTCACATTTCCCACAAGGATTTTGCTGTTATTTTATAGGTTGGGTGGTTTGACTGTTCAGGCATTTCTATTGGGATCTCCCTACTGGTTTTCCAGCTTGACTACTGTCTTCATTTAGGAAAGCATGTACTTATGAGCAACTTACTGGATTTTTCAAGTGTTGTTAGAATGTAGACCATTTTTGCCTTCTGATGATTTACAGTCAAGCCCTGTGTAAGATCTGGTTCTATGGTATGAACTTTTTTGTCCTCTGCTTCTGCCTTCACAAGTGACTCTCAGAAATGCAGACCAGAAAAATGGCACCCAAAGCATTTCTTTAGGAGATCCTATCCCTGGATGAGCCTGTACACCCAGCTAATTTTATGCTTTGTCAAGTAGTGAGAGCTCCATTTTGAGTACCTTTCCTTGCCTCATACTGCTTCCCACTTGCAAAGGAAATAACTAAAAACCTGAAACTTTACCTCTGTAATGACCGCCTAGAAAATTAATATTCCCTAAAGAGAAAAACAATCCAAAGGCAAATGGTTTATGCAAACCAATAGTCCTTAGGGGGACTTAAAAGTACCAACGTCTAATAAACAACATACGCAAACCACTTTCTCTCTAGATCTCTAGGGGTGGGGCTCAGGTGTTAGTATTTTTAAAAACTCCCTAGGTGACATTAATGTGTCGCCAGGCTTCAGAATCACTGCTTGAGCTGAATTATCTCATTCCTTTTTATTTTCTCTCATCTGTTAGCATTTACACATTCAAGTAATACTGCATAATCTTGCACCTGGTGATTACTCTTTTGTTTTATATGTGTGTGTGTATGTTGCCCCAGCTAGCTTTTAAATGTGTTTTGTTTTTCCTCATGTGTCCCTAAAAGCACCTGATATACTGCCTTACACATCTTGGCTTCTTTGAACTCTTTTCCTAAATTAATTGTTAGTGCAGAGTACTTGCAGTAACTCAGTCATAGGATGAGGCCACCAATGACTAATGAAAGAAAGATGTTGATGGGGAAGTGCATGCACTTGAAATTCATTGGTGTCAGGAAAGTGGTGAGGGAATGGTGTGTACTGGACATTGCCACTCTGTTTCTACGTGGGGTTTGGGAGTGGTGGTGCAGAAGGCAAGTTGCTCAACTTCCAAATTCCCTTTGTTTTTTGGAGGAACTCCCCAAGTGTGGATCTTGGTAGACTTGGCCCTACCTCCCACTATACTAGTGAGGGAGCCAATATTCCTTTTTCCTGCCCACTTGGAAGCTGGGCAGAGACCCAGGTGTGATCATGTAACCCTCACAGGACATCCGCGAGGGGAGATGAAGTGAAGGTATGTGGGGGCAGTTAGAGATTCTTCCTGGAGGCTGAGCTCCCACTCAGTGTTCAGCTGCAGAGGTGTCCTAACTGGGCTGTTCCCTGGGTGTGGTCATACTTTCTGGGTTTAACTTTTTGGTTCCTGCCCACTTTCTGACCTTGTCTGCCCAACCATCCTATTGCCTTCAGGGATGCGAGTAGCCATCCATACATTGATTGTTTACTTGTCAGTCTCATTCAATTTCTGTTGCTTTCAAGAACACCAGCTGCTGGGTAGAGCAACAGGTCAGTTAACAGTGTATAGCACAATCCTCCCTTCTTCTTTATTTTAAATGGCGAAGTCCCTGTGGCTTTGTAACCAGGTGTATCTGTTTTCCTTTTTCTATCCTCTCCATTTCATCCAGTCCCATGGCTTTACATACCATGTTAGTGTTAATGACTCCAAAATCTACCTCCAGCCTTAACCTTTTTCTTGCACCCAGATTCATGTGTCTAGTTGCGTGTTTGGAATCTTCTACTTGGAATTCTTACAGAGAGACATCTTGAATGTAGCATGTGAAAGCTGAACTGTTTTTCCATCAAACTCCATTTGCTCAGGCCAAAAACTTACGACTTCTTGCTTTCTCTTTCATGCTCCCCATCCAGTTTCTGTGTAAATCTTATGAAAACATACCTCAAATCTGACTACTCCTTGCCATCTTCATTGCTGGTCCTACCTAGAATCTCTCTCACCTACAGCATTTCTATAGCTTCCTAAAAAATTGATATTAAATATTGCCTTAAAGTAAGCTTAGAATATTTAGATATTTATGTGTTCATTTCTTCTGTTCTCCAGCTCCACACCAGTCTTCCCTTCTCCCTGTCTCCCCCTTTTGATACACTTTCTTTCACATTTTGGAATAATTTTAAAATTTACAGAACATTTACAATACAGCTCAGAAAATTATTGTATACCCTTCTTCCAGTCCCTCAAAATGTTGACATCATATGTAACCTTAATACATTTGTCAAAATCGTGACTTTAACATTGGTACATTGTTATCATCTAAACTGCAAACTTTATTTAGATATCACCAGGTTTTCCACTAATGTCCTTTTTCTGATTGAGAATCCAATTCAAGATTTTTCATTTATTCAGGATTCTTTATTGCCTTTAGCCACCCTTAGTCTTCTCCCATCTGTGGCAGTTGGTCAGTTTATTCTTGTTTTTCACAGCCTTGGCAGCTTTAAGGAGCATGGGTCAGACGTTTTCAGAAGCTCCCTCCATTTGGGTTCATCTGAGGCTTTTTCACAATTAGACTGGGGTTCTGGATTTTACAGATAATACCACAGGCATGAAGTGTTCTTCTCATCACATCATATCAGAGGATAGCAGTGTGACGTCAGCGTGACTTACCACTGATGATGTTAACCTTGATCACTCAGTTATAGTGGTATCTGCGGGTTTCCCCGCTATAATGTTGCTATTGTTCCCTTTCTCTATTCTATTATTTGGAAGTGAGTCACTAGGTCCCAGCCCACTCTCAAAGAGAGGAGATTTAAGCTCTACCATTTGAAGAAGGGAGTATCTACATGTATTATTTGGGCTTCTGTAAATGTCCTCTTTTAAATCATAAATTTACCCTTAGTTAGAAAAGAAGCATTCAGAGATTCTCTAAACACATGCGGCATGTATAGCCATATTGTTTTGTCTATGAATAGCTGTTAAATACCAGAAATTATAAATAGTTTTAAAGTAACCACTGTGGCAATTGCTTGTACATGTAAAACGTTACAGTTTTCTCCCCTGTCTTCATGAATAAGATAGTTGCCTTCTCTTTTTGAAGCTAAGGATGGCTGACCGAAAGGAGCAGGATCATTTACCCTTCTTTCTTCTCAGACTCTCCATGAGTTTTCTTCCTGGATTGGAGGGGTCTTTTGGTATCCTCAGGTATATTGAGAGATCTCAAAAATAACAGGATTCTCAGGCAAGATTAATTTTATTTAATCTTTAATGCAAATATTTGCTAGTTAACACTTAAAAGTCTGGGGGGAGGATACAATATCAAGCAAGTAATGATAAACAGCAACTCTAAAAAATGTTAAACGTCATTGAGTCATCAAAATCAATGAAAATCTAGAAATTTTTAATCTTAAGAATTTCTTTAATCCAGTGTCAACAATTAGCATATTGTTTAGTTCAGATGGATATTTCTTGCTGTTTTTTTCTTTTTTCCCTTTTTCTTTCCTCCTCCAATTCTTACCTGACAGTAAATTTTTAACACACACTCCACATATGTCAAGCACAAGCTTGGGTTTATGATCCAGACCAATACCACGTCTTATCTAATTATCTAAGTATGTGTTAGTGACCTTATCCTGACATTAAGAAAATAAAATGAGGACACATACACAAAGTACCGCAGGGACTTTGGCGATAAAATGACTTGATGCCGTTCATTTACGTCTGACAGGTGCAGATTTATCAGCATGTGGCCCTCATCCATTAGGGCAGGAGCAGCTCCCTGCTCAGGCTGCAATTGCTTAGCCCTCCTGGTATTTGTAGACTTTTGCAACTACTGTTCACAAGGTCTTGGCCACAGCACATTCATTTCTCTTGCTTTATTACCATCACATCTGATTCCAATTTGCTACCAAATTGAGTTTCCAGTCCTGAGCCTGACATTCAAGCCATCAGGTGGATTAGCTCCTACAGCTTGGTTAGCATGGTAGCTTCAGGTCAGTTGACAGTGGCCTATTAAATGTCCTTTGCTCCTCACCTTGGAATCTCGGCTGCCATCCTGTGGAGCAGCAGTGCTGGGTTACCCACTGTAACCTTTCTCCTTGTTTAGAACTCATAATTCTAGACCTACTGGAAAGACTTCTGATTAAAAAGAGTTGGTTTTTATCCCTTATCTTGCTGTTTCAGCAGCTTTTTCTCAGAGCAAAGCAGCCAGTTTATGCTCAGGTCATTTGGTGGAATATGATTGATGGAACTATTTGGGTCATTCATTTGGTCCCTTTCCTTTTGTATCTTCTGAGTGATCTATTTGCATATATAGTTGAAATAACATCTGATTTATTATTTTGTTGTTATTAATGATAACACCTCAGGTACCTTTTATGCGGCTGTCAGATCAACTTGTTGGACAGAGCAGTATTATTCATTTGGTTTCTAGGCCTTTTGCTCTGCACTAGTATCAATGCCTTTCTAGGAGAAATGGCCTGAGCCTGGTACAGTGTGGTGTATTTTGTAATCTCAGCTACTCAGGAGGCTGAGGCAGGAGGATGCTTGAACCCAGGAGTTTGAGATCAGCTTGGGCAATGTAGTGAGACCTCATCCTAAAAATAAATAAAAATTAAAAAATGAAAGATACAGTGTGGTGAGCTATTGCTTCTAGGAAGTTCTCTCTTTTTAGTTTCTTTAACCTGAATACAGCACTGATTTCTCAATGCTTATCGTAACCAAAGATCCATGTATATAGAAAATTACTCATTGGTTTTCTATTTATGTTTCAGTTCCCAAGGAAAACTGTCTTGGTCAGAGACTTTTCTCTTGTCATTAGAGGTTTTAGTAAATGAAGGTATATTTATGTTTCAGAATCAGGGAGCCAAGTTCAGCAAACACTATAATTTCTTGGAGCTAATCAAGGATTAAAGAAAAAAGCAAAGCAAAACAAAACAAAAAGCACTTTACCACTGAACCCTAGAGCCCTTGAAAAGGTTTGCTATTGGGAGAAAGAAGACGACATTTCATTCCTAAAATTGCTGATTGTTTTTCTTGCTTTTGAACAGCTATATGATTGCTGTAACTCTGTATGGAAATATATTTGCCAGTTAATAAGTAAGGCCTGCTGTATTTAAAGCAGCAGCCACAGAGCTCTCCTCCCCTCTGGTCTGATGCTCTCACTGCCACTTTCTGTAAGCTGTGCTGGAGTAAGTTGTGCTGTGGAAAAGTGATAGCTGAGCCTGCTGTCCATGACAAACATTGAAATATTCCATAAAAATAAGAGACAGGAAAGGTGAGTTTGAAGCTGATGGGGAAATACCTTTCAAAGGATAGTGCTCAAGCACCTGAAAGGCAGAAAAATAAATGAGAATTATGGGCATGAATAACCAAATTTAGTCATAGTGTGCTTCATTTTGAGTTTAAATAGCCAAATGACTCATTGCTTCCTATTCTTTAGTAATTGACAGCAAGTAATTATTCTTGAGCTTTGAAAACTTCATTAGTGGATAAGAGGTATTTCTGAATCTATTTTTGTTTATTTCTTTGGTTGGCTTGTTTTCTTGGGTGGTTTTTTGGTTTTCCACAGCCTCTTGATGATTAGGTAGGTAAGAATCTTAAAACTGAGATAAGTGTGAAGGCACCCTTTTAAAACTATGAAGCACTGTAATAATTGTCGTGGTTGTCTGATTACCTTTTGGAAGTTGATTAAGCTACTTTTAAATATCCCAAGGAATAAATGGATGTTTTGAGAAATAATACCAAAAGGAAAACTTTTCCATTATTATTTTAAAAATAGAAAGTACAATGTTTGGTATGCATAATATTGGAATGAATATACTTCTGTTGAGGGCAAATAGTTTGATTTAATTGTCCTTTTCATCGTACCTTTCATTTAATTATAATCCTGCAAAATGTCTCCTACCTCTTATAGTTTAAATCCTGTTTGGTTAAGTTTTTTGCTTCTTCAGACTTTCCTTATGCTCAATTGTAGGGCCATGTAACTCAACTCAGTATTTTACTGTAGTTGCTTTGGGAAGATTGATGGTTTTTCTGCTCTGGAATTCAGATAAGCTGTGTTTGTACCTTAAACACAGTGTGTAAAGAGAACCGTGTAAGAAGGGATCCAGCCTAAAATTATGACATTAAAATGTTTTCAGTATAGGAAATGCCAAATCAAGGGTAATGAAGGATGATACATTCTATGTTATCCATTTGGTATCCTAGTAATCTAAGGTTAATGCAGCATTGCTTATATATGGTTTTTTTTTTTCTTTTGCAGAAGGAGCTGAGTCTCCCCAGAAGAGGAAGTTTGTAAGTAGTAGTATTTTGTTTCCTTGTTTTCTTTTTATTAATATATAGTTTATAGTATGATTCTTCTCTGATTCATTAGTGGCAATTATAAAATGAATGATAATCAACTGAAGAAAACAAAAAACTGAATTTATTTATAAAAGTCAAACAGTAGCAATGATTTCATAATTTCCAGGGTTTGTTCCATATGGGCATTGCAAACCTAAATGTATATTTATTCCTTGGAGAATCTTAATTTTTTAAATGCTGTTATATAATCAAGCAAAAACATTATTTGGTCAGGAGACAGTATACATTGATTTGAATCAAGAATTAGTGTTCTTTATGTTCTGAAATCCATAATTTTTCTTTATACTATGGATTTTATATGGAGTAAATTATGTACTTTTGAAAATGAATTGGAGACTTTGAATCAGTTAAACTTCCCATTGTTAGATCTAGATCTTATTGAACTGATTCATGTAATGACCTTGTATTAAAATAATGAATTTATGAACTTTGAAACTTGATTTCTTTATAGTGTGTTTTATTCTTTTATTTTTAAGGCCAATAATATATTTGCATAAATCATAATTTTTTCCATTAGCAGGTTGCAGAATAGAATTGAGGACAGAATTAACTACCCTCAACTAAGGTCGAATTTGTTATCCAATAGTACTGTGTAAGGGCTGGTCTGGAAACATTTACATTTGATGTCTGATTTAAGTTGAAGAAGTTAGTAGATGGAGCACCTCCTTTAAAAAAAATAGTATTTAAGATAAGTTTTTGCAACTCTCCTCTTGGAGGATTAGAAAAATATATGGTGACTGTTGAAATACAGGATTTATTCTAGGCTAAATTTTGGAAAATTTCAGCCTTTGCATCTAAGAACCAAAAATTCATCAGCTGTGAACATTTCATTACTGTCCATTTTGCTTCCTGTCTTTTGTACAAGTTTAGGCTGCCAGGCAGACACTGGATTATTATTTTTGGAGAATGTGCCTAGATAAATTGTCTCTAGCTTTCAGCTTCTATCTCCCTGTGCTAGAGTTTAACAGAAAATAGTTTGCTATAGGAAATGGACTTAGAATTAAACTCTTTCCTCTTCTGCATCGTGATTAGGACTCTGTTGCCTAAACTTGGAAAAGTCCAAACTTTTTGATATTTCCCATCATGATGAGACAAAAGAAAAACAGAAAACTACATGAAATACTTTTATAGAAAAAAATGTTATTTTTTTGTACTTTTATTTAAGGCTTGAACACCCTTTTTTATTTGAAAACTTCAGAACTTCAGTCAAATCTTGCTTTTAGCCTTTTTAATAGATTGCATGTGGGTTTTGTTTTTTGTTTCTTGTTTTATCATATTAGTGTTTCCAATAATATTATAAAGATTATGTTAATTACAGAATTAGATTTCATATTTCTATTTAAGGGTAATTTCCTCTTTTGCACTTGAGTAAGTCTCAATTCTGTTAATGTTAGCTGATAGCCATGAGTTGATGTGAAAATTATTTGATAAGGAAAGTATTTAAGTTTCTTTATTTGAGAAAATGGGATCTTTAGTGAAAAAAGAATAACGACATAAGTTTGTTTGGAGCCTATCCTTTGGCAACATAGTAAGAGAAAGTTTGAATTACATCAGAGCCATTTAAACTCCCTTCCTTATTGAAAGTCAATTGAGCATTCAGATGATGAGCATGAAGCACACTATATATGTATATGTGAACACAAATCTACTTTTTTAGTGAATTCTGGGAAAATTAATACTTTCAAGTGAGGTAAACCAAAAATAAACATGCTATTTTTTATTTTCTATTAAACACAAATATTCCCCAGAGAATTAATGATGCCTGATATAGCTGTGCTAGAACCCAGTGTCACTCAGCATTTTTAGTGAATACTGTACAGAATGCCAGTAATTACTCTCCTCATGCAAGGTTCTTTTATGACTTTGAGAAAGGGAAAATGCTTTTTAAAATAAATGCTAGAGTGATTTTATACAAATCTAATGAAGAAAGGCACAAATGTATCTTTATTAGTATCAGTTAGCCAACATAATAGTACCTGATAATTAAACCTGTTAACACTTTCTTAGTTTATTTACTGCATACATGCCTCCTCCATAAGTGCTTTGAAATCTTTTTATATCTTCTCTCAGAAAGATTGGGGATTTGCTTCTGCTGTTCTTTTCAGTCTTTTTGTTGTTGTTGTTCCATATTAACAGTAAGCAACTGCACACAGTGTGATGTACTTCTTATTGTCTTTGGTTATACAGCCATGTGATCCAACTTGTTAGAGAGTGTGTACTTTGATAAAGGCTGAAAAGGCCTCTATTTTGATATATCTGCTGCTTCAAATCTGTATGTCTTGAAAGATAGTAGCTTTAAAATTGCATTTTCAGCATTCTGAAACTTACGGGGTTTTCCAAATTTTTTTGAAAAATTTGAATATTGCTTTAAATAAGCTTAGAGGTAACTTTTATATCCAGAATCATGGTAAAAAACATATATTAAATGGAAAGCTTTCAGAAATGAAAGACTGTAGGAAATTTTTTGTTATTAATTGAAAATATAAAAAAGCAAACTATTCTGTCTAGAAAAATTCAGATCCTCACTAATTTATTATTTACAGTCATTTTAATGAGAACTAACTTGAAGACTCTCTTGTTTTATATACATTTTTAAAAGGGGCAGAAGCAATGATTGTGACTGGGTAATAGACAAGAGAAGTGAGAGAAACTGCTTTCTAGGCAAGATGCTGTTATGAGATTATCAAGTAACTCCAGATCACTTTTCCAGAGGCATTCCAGCTTCCTAGACAGCTGGATTTTAGCTATTTCTCTTCTTTTTCCATTCAACGAATAGCCATTTGCCAAGACTTCTTCTGATCCCAGATTCTTCCTGTACTTTCCCCCTCATTCTCCTTGGAACTAAAATTATCACATTGTCGTATCCCCCTCCTTCTAGCTACCTGTCAAAATCATAATATAGTCAGATAATGAAATATTGTACAGCAGGTAAAGTAACCAAACCAGAGTATACATATCAGCAGGTATAATTGCCAAGAATAGAATGATAAGCAAGTGCTAAAAGCAAATTCCAGGTACAAGATGGCATTTATATTATAAAACTTAAAAATATGCAAAACAATATGTTGTTTCTGAACACAGGCATTTACAGTAAAGGTATAAAACATGCATGGAAAGCAAGTTTATGATAAAGGTCACTTACTAGTGGAGAGAATGAAAGACATTGGATTTGAGAGGCCTCTGCAAGGAGTTTCACGTACATCATTAATGTGGTAGTGTATATATGGGTGTTTATATTATACCCTCTATATTTTTGGTATTCTTGAAATATTTTATGTAAAATACTCAGTGATTGTTTCGAAGTAGGATTCAAATTGCTTTAACCAAGTATTTATGTAGATTTTTAAGTAATTTGAATAACAATTATGTAAACATTCTATTTTGAATAAGAAACTATATCACACCTGTGTTTGTGTGTGTGTGTGTGTGTGTGTGTATTTGGTTCATTTTGTCTTATAATGAAGATTGCTCCAAATAAATATGATTTGACAGTAACTGAAATATCTACAGTGGCAGACACCAATTGGCTCTTGCCAGAACATCATAGAAAAAATTATGATGATAAATTGTGATAATCTTGAAATGCCTTAGTATATACTACCTCAAGCCAGGGGATGAAACACATGAGATAATAGCATTTATGATAGTGTATTATTACACTTAGCTTCAGAGCTAGATTTGTTGCTTTAGATTTTTATCCCACTTTATCCATCAAAGAGATGTGACTCTGAATGCCTGTTCTTTGTGTTCAGCAAGGTATCCAGTATAATAACTACATAGTGCAGACATTTGTGGAGTCTGTACAAATCTGTCTCCCCTTCCTAGATTGGGAGCCTCCAAGCAGTGGACCTGCCCTGTTCTCTTAGGTTCTGTCACTGTGCCTGCTCCCTGAGCACAAGTGGTGATGCCATGGCTGGATGGCGGGTTCCAGATCTTTCATGGTTTCAATTCAGTGTGGTTTCAATTCTGCATGTTGTTTGATTTAGATTTTTCTAATAATGAATTTGTACTGTCTGTATTTATGAAAGTGCCGTTATTGTTGTGGTACTTTTTTTCACCTACATTTTGAATGTAAGTCCTGAAATTACATTTCTAAGTGGAAAAATTCACAGGGAAGTGTTTGTTTTTGGGCAAGGAAAGTGCAAAAAGTGGAAAAGCCCAAGATGATTAGGAGCAAAACCAAGGTGTCCCTGGCAGCCACTATTTATTTTTAAAGGACCCCTTTGTGTTTTGTTAATGGCCTAAATAAACAGCTCTCCAGGACAGAGAGGCTTCTTTTTTCATGGAATTCCCTAGAGTGCCTTGATGGTGTTTATACCCTGGAGAGAGGAGCAGGAAATAGGCTCAGGACAGCTCCTGTGCCTCCTCCTACTTTTAAGTGGTCTTTCAGATGTCTCCATATAGAGAAGAAGGAAACTGTACTATGTATTCTTAGCAAATAGATTCTCCTTGCTACTTAAAATGACCTTTCCTCCACCTTGTTTAATTATAAGCTGTGGTGCATTGTTTCATGGCCTTGTAGGTCCGGGACCTACAAAATTATCTGCAATTATCTCTTCATTTTAGTAGAAGCAGTGACTGACACTTGGCAGTTTCTTAGCTTTAAGTTCTCTGGCCACACATGCTTGATTGCTGGCTTGCTTGATTGATGGATTGGTTTATGATATTTGATTGTGACAGCTGTTTTAAATTTATTTTTATTTAAAAAATTTTTCCAACTCTTTTGAAAAATAATTTCAACTTTTAGGTTCAGGAAGTACATGTGTAGATTTGCTACAGGAGTATATTGCATGACACTAAGGTTTGGGGTAAAAATGATCCTGACACCCAGGTAGTGAGTGAATATAGTACCCAAATGGTAGTTTTCCAGCCCTTTCCCCCTTGCCTCCCTGCACTAATAGACCTAGTAGACCCCGGTGTCTATTGTTCCCATCTTTATGTCCACACACATGCTTTAAGGATGCTTTTAAAGGAATATCCAAGGCCGGGCACAGTGGCTCACGCCTGTAATCCTAGCACTTTGGGAGGCCGAGGCAGGTGGATTATCTGAGGTCAGGAGTTCAGGACCAGCCTAGCCAACATGGTAAAACCCTACGTCTACTGAAAAATACAAAAATTAACCAGGCTTGGAGGTGCATGCCTGTAATTCCAGGTACTCCAGAGGCTGAGGCAGGAGAATCACTTCCACCCAGAAGGTGGAGGTTGCAGTGAGCCGTGATCGCGCCCACGCCAGCCTGGGCAACAGAGTGAGACTCTGTCTCAAAAAAAAAAAAGGAATATCCAGCAGCAGGAACCCAAAGCAGAAGCAGCTCCCAGTATGTATAGTAGTCCTGGAAAAGTATGTCTCTGCATGCTGAGGAATTGCTGAGAGTATTCAAATTATCCCAGAGGCAATTTAAAAGGTTTTGCTTATTTTAATTAACTGATCTAGCAACAATACTAGCAGCTGGTAACAGTATTCCTCTTTATAGAGTTTGTCAATGAAAGAGTCAAAGTCTGTAAAATATTTGAAGGGATTTATTCTGAGCTCAATATAAGCGACCAAGGCCTGAGGTCCTGAGAGGTCCTCAGAACATATGCCCAAGGTGGTTGGGTTACACTTGGCATCATACATTTTCAGGAAACATAAGACACCAGTCGATACATGTAAATTATGCATTGGTTTGGTCTGGAAAGGTGGGATAGCTGGGTGGGTGGTGCTTACAGATCATAGGTGGATTCAAAGATTTTCTGATATTGGTAATTGGTTGAAAGGATTATTATCTAAGACCTGGAATCAGTAGAAAGGAGTGTCTGGGTTAAGATAAGTGATTATGGAAACTAGGGTTCTTATTATGTAGAATAGATGGTAAATGTCTCTTGTCAGGCCTTAAAAGGTATCAGACTCTTCATCTCTCCTGGATCAGGAAAAGTCCTGGAAAAGGAAGAGATTCTCTACAAAATGTAGATTTTTCTCCACAAGAGACAGATTTGCAGAGCCATTTAAAAATGTGTCAAAAATATATTTTGGGGTGAAGTACTTGAATTTCTTTCAGGGCCTGCTATCTGTCATGTGATGCTACACTAGAGTCACATTGGAATTTGGTCTCTTATGCTCCAAAGAGCCTGTTTTGTCAGTCTTAAGATCTCTGTTTTAACATCAGCTGGTCGGTTGTGCTGAATTCCAAAGGCAAGGAGGGTATCATGAGGCATGTCTGACCCTCTCTTCTTATCATGGCCTGAACTAGTTTTTCAGGTTTACTTTGAAATGCCATTGGCTGAAAAAGGGGGATTCATTCAGTCCCATGGGGGACTTAGAATTTTGTATTTGGCTTACATGTTTTTATGATTTTTCTACATTCACCCTTTCATTATTCCTCTGAGAGTGGTTGGAGTCTATTAGGGCTGGCCTTGGAATAAGTGGGCTAGGTATCTACTGGCATTTGGTAGTTTCAGGTCTGCTAGGAGGTCAATCCCCTCTGACGGCAAAGGGGATTTCCATCTTAAACACATCTACCACATGTCAAACATTCCAGTATTAGAAATTCATTTTGCTGGATCTTGGAGATGTCTTTGGTACCTCACTGAAATGTATGTGCCTTTGGTCAGGGCAGGTTGTCGCCCAAACTAAATTTAGCACAGCAGAAGACAATTCATTAATGGGATGCTTCTGGTGAAGTGGCAAGAAACAAGGCTAGCAGAAAGTTGAGCAGGTATTGAGAACCATTTTACCATATGAATACATTAATAAATGTATGAAAAGAGTAATGAACTTATTTTACCACTTTCTAATTTTGCCTTTCTTGGTTAGGTACAGTAAAGGGTGTCCAGAGATGAGATGGAAGATGAGAGTGACCAACAGAGGGAGAAAATATTGTCAAAAAGTAGTTAGGACTACAAAGCAGGGGAACTTGATGGTAGCTTCTGGGTGGCGCTGGGTCTGCTAGACTTCTGAGATAGAGTTTGTCTTATAGTAGATGTATTTGTTGGAGAACTTTCTCCTTAGTTCAACTAAAACTGGGCTTTTATCACACGACCAGGAAAGATTAGGCTCATGGACATATAGAAGGGTGGGGAAAATGGAATTTACTGGGTGAAAAGGAAAAATAACTCTCAGCAAAGCGAGAGAGAGAGAGAGAGAGAGAGAGAGAGAGTCCTGCTAGGAGGTTTCCCACTTCACAGATAGAATCCCAGGTCACCACACAGGAACAGAAGAGGCCAGGCTTCTCCCCGTTGCAAAGGGTGCAAACTTCCTGAGGCTTTACCTCATCCTCCCAGGGCGCAGGTGGGCATTAATCAGAATCAGTCGGGAAAGGGTGAACTTCATCCAGGATCAGCAGTTTGGTATTTCAGCCTCCAGGCTGTTTTAGGCTTGAAAGTGGGATTTTGCCAGGGACCCTTGGCTGTCTCCTGTCTCAATCATATTGAATTGTGTGTATTGGATTAGGGTATTTCTAAAATTGGAATTTCTAATTTTGACACAAGATAGGAAGTGAACTTCTATATAACTGAATGGTCATAGGTTGATGCATGTGTGTGTGTGTGTGTATTTTTTAAAAAGAAGACTTACATTCGGGCCTGTTATATATCAGAAAATACTGCCTTGACTGCCTGTCTAGAAAAGTAGTTTGAGTAAAATGAGATTATTTCTAGAAGGCAAGGAAAGGGAATCACCTTGGTTTTCAACTTACTTGAATTACATTTGTGAGATTTTCAGCAAAGTAAAGGCAATATTTCCTGAAAGAGAGGGAAAGAGTTTAATCCAAACAAAATAAAGGACGTGTAAACCATATTTGAATAAATTTTAAAATAAATTTAGTTTTCTTCTTAGCACTTTCTGTCCTCCCACCCCCACAAATATTGAAGCAAAAATTCAAAATATCTATTATCAAAGCCACATGGAAGTCCAGTGTCATTTTGAATGTTAGAAACCCAAAAACAAAACGAAGATAAAAATCGAGTGTCACATCTGAATTAGCATTTAAAGTGGCATGCTTATATAAAAAGAGAACGGTGTAATCTATCCTGAGAGTAAAGAGAGGATTTCAGAATGTGGAAGAATGTCAATTGCATTTATGTATTCATCGAATAGCCGGTTTGGTATTTGGCACGTATTTGCACCTTTCCTTATCACACATGCATTTGTCTTCTGTGAAGTGGATAGCGAAGAGATTTAGGATATAGAAACAATGTAGGATTGATCTTCTTACCTTTGAAAATTATATGAAGACCTTAGTTTTGTCCCGGGGGGAGGGTTAGGTTACCTGTGGGGAGGTTTATAAAAATCTGTGTGCATTGCCAAACACCCTTGGGAATGCAAATCAGAATCTAGTGTGTATTGAGGGCAGGGTAAGGTAGAGGCTTGAGTACTTTTAACCAGTTTTCAAGGTGAATCTAAAATGCCACTCCCAGTTGAGAATTAATGTTCTTAGAGTTTCGGGGGGTGTGCGTAGTGGTGAAGTGTGCTTTCGGATAGCTAAAAGCAGGGGCAGAAGTTCCCAATTTCATATTTACTGGAATAACTTTTTAGCAAATCAGAATCAAGTAGGATTGGGGGAAAGTTTTTTAGTGAGCAGTCCTTTTCAGCAACGCTTATTTAGAGTGACCCATTGAGAGAGGCAGATATCTGTGCTGCCTCACTAAAAGCCACCTTCTCATATCTGTTAATCAATAGGCAATCAATCACTGAGTAGCATTTTGGAGCGTGGACTCAGAAGTCACACTGCCTAGGTTTGAATCCTGTCTCTGCCACTTAGCCAGCTGCATGACCTTAACCTCTATGTGCCTTAGTTTCCTAAAGTAGAATGAGAATATTATTGTGTCCTCAAATTGTTTAGAGGATTAAATTAATATTTGTAAAGTGTTTATAACAGTACCTGGCATATAATTGCTGTATGTTTTCTTAAATAAATAAAATACATTGGGAATTATGCCCTTCTTTCTCTTCCCCCAAATCATTTATTTTTGTCCTGTTGAGTTAGGCAAAAGACCACAAAGTAGGCTGGGGAAGTCCCCTTAAAGTCAGATCATTGGAGTAGCATTTTCTCAGGGGCTGTTCCGTTTCCATCAAGAGGTGTGAAAGGGGCAGTTGACCCCATGTCCTTGGATAGATCTTTCACTTGTACCCTGCGTTGGTAACCCTAAGGACATAAGCTCTCTACATTGCTGTGGAGACAGATCACACATGTGTTCTGGCTCAGTATTATTAGGCCGTGAAGGAACTCACTCCCTGTCCTCAGTGGCCCCTCTATCAGATTTAAGCCATCTCTTCTCAGCAGGGTAATCAGGACACTCCTTGAAATTGTGTTTTGGGACTGACAGGTGTTGATAGAATAATATGGTATATTATAGTGGTCTATATGGAAAATTTTATCATAGAATTTCAGAGCTGGAAGTAAGCCTTAAGAGAAGTCTGACTGAAAATATCTTTATTTAGTAAACAACGAACTAATGACTCAGAGAATTTGAGGCTTGCTTGTGCTCAGGGAGTATACATGTTGATTGCAAACCATGACCAAAATTTAGGGTTCCTAACTCCCAGGGACTGGCAAGCAGCCTTTCCTTTTTGAGGTCAACATGCTTGAGTTAGAAACATAGATATCAACAAGGGAGTGGGTACTGATATCGTTTGGCTGTGTCCCCACCCAAATCTCACCTTGAATTGTAAAAATCCCCACATGTCAAAGGTAGGGCCAGGTGGAGATAATTGAATGATGGAGATAGCTTCCCCCACACCATTGTCATGGTGGTGAATAAGTCTCACAAGATCTAATGGTTTTATAAATGGGAGTTCTTCTGCACAGGCTCTCTTGCCTGCCACCATGTAAGACATGACTTGCTCCTCCTTCACCTTCCGCCATGATTGTTGGGACTCTCGAGCCATGTGGACCTATGAGTCTATTGAACCTTTTTCCTTTATAAATTACCCAGTCTTGGGTATATCTTTATTAGCAGCATGAGAACAGACTAATACAGGTATGTTTTGTTTTATAAAGAAATGTGAGCATCAACACCCACAGTATGGACCCAATAAAGGGTAGACCTCACAGAGTTTGCTTGACTTCACCATGTTTGTCATAGTTTCTTTGAACATTTTGGAAAGCAAAGCCTCAAACTTGCCTTAAAAGCATACCCTTAACAGTAGCTGAAGGGGAAACCTGCAGCCACACACCCAGCACTACCAGGATGCTGAGTTTACCTCAGACTGTAAAGAGAATAGTGACAGCCACACTGGTGTGGTGTAATGGTCCCAGCTGCAGTAACTGGCAGTCCCCACATATATTCATTATCCAATTACCCATGTGAGCAGAGCAGCTGAATTCTGTATTGTTCTCTCTTTACCCCCGTTGTGTGGTAGCAAGTTGGGCCCTGGTAGCTCTAACAGGGAACTGTGGAGCGGTAGGACTTCTCTTGTGTCCTGGTGTTTCTTGGAATCTGTGCCATCTCCTCTGCCATTTTGACTCTTGAGATTTAAATTCTTCTTTTACTCCATGGGGCAGTAGACTATCAGACCTAAGTAACTACGGGAAAATACCACACCAAATGGTTTTCAGGGTTTCTTTCTCTACTTTTCTGAGGTAGGGACCTCACCCTCTGAGGATTTTGGTGGGCCATTTTTTTTCCATCTGAATACACATGTGTTTTCTTTCTTTGTTTTTTTTTTGAGATGGAGTCTCACTCTGTCGCCAGGCCGGAGTGCAGTGGTGCAATCTTGGCTCACTGCAATCTCCGCCTCCCTTCAGGCGATTCTCCTGCCTCAGCCTCCCAAGTAGCTGGGACTACAGGCGCACGCCACCACACCCAGCTAATGTTTGTATTTTTAGTAGAGACAGGGTTTCACCATGTTGGCCAGGATGGTCTCGATCTTTTGACCTCGTGATCCGCCCACATTGGCCTCCCAAAGTGTTGGGATTACAGGCGTGAACCACTGTGCCCGGCCCATGTTTTCTTTTAATAAGTTGTTTTATGATGTCACCTCTTCTGGGATGATGTTGAGGGCTTTCCCATGCTTAAGTACAGGAACATGAGACAAACCCATGGAAATGCCAGTAACTGCACACTTCCTCCCAGTGGCTGTGTGAGCTCTGCTTCATCCCACGCATCACTCACGTAACTTTTGGCCAGCACCATAAGGAAGTTCTCTGCAGATAGTTCTGTGAACACATTTGCATGAGAGGAAAAAGTTTTATTGACTACAGTCTATATGTTTGATTTGCATGTGGAAATGAGTGGCAGAAATCTGACCTAGCATAGACAGACACATTTAAAAATTTTTTTAGATTGCAAATTCTAATAATAAATTCAGGCTGGGTGCACTGGCTCACTCCTATAATGCCAGCACTTGGAGACAGGGGGATCGCTCGAGGTCTGGAGTTGGAAACCAGCCTGGGCAAAATAACGAGACCCTGTCTCTACAAAAAAAAAAAAGAAAACCAAAAAACAACAACAAAAAATCCCCCAAAAAAGGTAGCTAGGCATGGTGGCATGTATCTATAGTCCTAGTTACTACGGAGGCTGAGGCTGGAGGATTGCTTGAACCCAGGAGTTTGAGGTAACTGAGCTGTGATCATGCCACTGCACTTTAGCCTGGGCAACAGAGTGGGACCCTGTCTCTAAAAAGTAAATAAATGAATTAATTTAAACGTGTATTATAGAAATATAATCTGTCAAGAAATATTTACATATTTTGTAGATGTTTATGTGAAGATGTCCTTTATCAGAAAATACTAATTTAGCTTACGCTTTGTGCTCTTTATAGTGCAGAAAAAATGATTTTTAACTTTTGGTGTGTCATAGAGATCAATGGGATTAACCTTTTGGTAACATTAGCATTGAGTGCCTAACTCTTCCTAAACCCTGATTTTCCAATGCAGTCTTTTGTTGTTATTGGGGGTGGTGGTATATGCTTTTACTTAGAGGGGTCAGCTTTGAGGCAGGGATTATCTTCTAGATTTATTTTATTTTTAGGAAATTGAGGAGGGCATTTGATTTGAGAAATTAGTACTGTATGCCTTCCGTAGGTGGCTGCCATGGAACAAGTGGTAATGTTAATTGCAGGGAGAGTGGGACCTTCCCACTGGACTAGCAGCAGGACAAAGTGAGGGAGAGTTTTGCTCCTTTTCTCAGCTCCTTTTGGCCTCTCTCCCTAGGCAATAAATATTCAAGTTTGCTTTGCATGGGGCACATGAGTGGGTTTACCAGGGGGTTTGTATTTCAGCATATAAACCATAGTGTTTTGTATCTTAACAAATCAAGAGTCAGTTATCTGCAAGAATAAGCAGAAGGTTTTTTTTATGTCTGGAATAAATTAGCTTAAATGCTAAAACCAGTCCTTGTGGATTAAAGAAGCACTTGGAAGCAATGAAGTATATTTTTAAAATGCACTTGACATCATACACTGGAATGAAATTAATAGATCACTACACAGTTTTCATGTCTTAGAGGAATAGTGGTGGCCTTTTAAGGTGGATTTCTTTTTTTTTTTTTAATTTTATTTTATTTATTTATTTATTTCTTTTATTATTATTATTATTATTATACTTTAGGTTTTATGGTACATGTGCGCAATGTGCAGGTAAGTTACATATGTATACATGTGCCATGCTGGTGCGCTGCACCCACCAACTCGTCATCTAGCATTAGGTATATCTCCCAGTGCTATCCCTCCCCCCTCCCCCCACCCCACAACAGTCCCCGAAGTGTGATGTTCCCCTTCCTGTGTCCATGTGATCTCATTGTTCAATTCCCACCTATGAGTGAGAATATGCGGTGTTTGGTTTTTTGTTCTTGCGATAGTTTACTGAGAATGATGATTTCCAATTTCATCCATGTCCCTACAAAGGACATGAACTCATCATTTTTTACGGCTGCATAGTATTCCATGGTGTATATGTGCCACATTTTCTTAATCCAGTCTATCATTGTTGGACATTTGGGTTGGTTCCAAGTCTTTGCTATTGTGAATAATGCGGCAATAAACATACGTGTGCATGTGTCTTTATAGCAGCATGATTTATAGTCTTAAGGTGGATTTCTAAGGTACTACCAATACGTATGTAGATGTAGTTGAATTTGATAGAATCATGGGGAGAAATGCCATCAAACACCTGGTTAAAAGCATATTACTTAAGTATTATCTTTGAGAATTCAGGCCACTTAGCTTTATTCTATTTTTTTCTCTTTTTTTGTTTTGCTGAAAGATGTTGGTCGGACATACCTTTAAGATGATGGTGGTGATTGTCTTGGGAGGCACTTAAAAGGAGAATTAAAACAAAGAGACTTCAAATTGGTTTTCATAAGGGTCTAAGTTTTTCCCTCCCAACACACACCACATCTACTATTTAATATCATCTAGGCTGTATTATGTTCATGTAACCAAGAATTGTGAATTCTGTTTGTATTAACCCACAGAGGAATTTAAAACCACAAAACAAAACCTCTAAAACTGCTTCCTTTCATGGATTCCCAAGTAGCATGAACCAGTTTCAGCTGTCCCTACATGGTATAGCAGTGAGGTTTTCCCCAATAGCTAGCATTGCATTTCTCTCTTAAAAAAGTATTATTGAGACATAATTGGCATACAATAAACTGTACATAATTTAAAGTGCACAGTTTCATAAGTTGATATGTGTATACGCTCATGAAACCACCAGCACAGTTGAGATAATAAAATACCCATCTCCCCCAGAAGTTTTCTCCTGCCCCTTTGTCATTGCTCCCCCACCCCCACATCCCCAACCAGACAACTACCAATGCTTTCCATCCCTAAAAACTAGTTTGCATTTTTAAAAAATTTTACATAACTACAGTGATATTGTACGCACCCTTCTTTTAGGCCTGGCTTCTCACTCAGCATAATTATTTTGAGATTCGTCCATGTCATAGCATATGTCAATCATTTATTAGGGTTTTTTTGCTAAGTAATATCCTATTGAATGACTGTGTCAGTTTCATTAGTCTCTTGCCACTGGACATTTGGGTTGTTTATAGCTTTTGGCCATTATAAATAAACCTGATATATGTGATCTGTAAATGTTTTCTCCCAGCCTGTGGCTTGTGTTTTTATTCTCTTTATAGCATCTATTGAAGAGCAAAAGCTTTATTAATTCGTTCTTTAAATGCTTTCGGTGTTGGAGCTAAGCCATCTTTCCCTAATCCAAGGTCACAAAGGTTTTCTCCTATGTTTTCTTCCAGAAGTTTTGTAGTTTTAGATTGTACATTTAGGTCTATGATTAATGTTAGTTGATTTTTATACATGGAGGGTGAGATATGGATTGAAGTTCATTTCTGCATACACATCTCTAATTGTTCCTGCACCATTTGTTGAACAGGCTATTTTTTTCTCCACTGAAATGCTTCAAACTTTTGTCAAAAATTAGTTGTCTGTGTATTTGTGTTTCCATTTACAGACTATTTCATTGATTTGTCTTTACATCAATCTACTCTCTTGATTATTATAGCTTTATAATAAGTCTTGATCTCAGAAGCATTAGTATTCTAACTTTGTTCATCTTTTTTCAAAATTGTTTTGGCTGTTCTAGTTGCCTTAATTGTAGAATCAGTTTGTCAGCTTCTACAAAAAAAAAGCTTGTTGATATTTTTATTGAGATCCTATTGAATCCATAGATCAATCTGAAGAGCTATGAAAAGTTGACCAGTACTTATACTGAAATTCTAGTCTTAGAGATGGATTAAAGAGGACAATGTGTAAGCTGATGCAGTGTGGAAAGATGGGATGGAATGGCCCCCAAGGTGTGCTGATGGAGGAGAAGGACTAGGCTGGAGAGACTGAGTTGAGGAATGAGTGATCATAAATGAGCAAATACTTGTCCAAAAAGCCCCTCAGGGAAGTACAAGGGATGTAGTTGGGTGGGTGGTTCAGGGAGTAGCTCAAGTAATGATTTGAAGCTGAAGTCAGAAGGAACTAGCCACATTTCTTCTAGAAAGAACTATAATGGAGAGCTCACGCTTAGCATAGAGAGCGGGTAGAAGAGGAAGAGTGTGACCAGAGGAGGTTCAGTGGCTGGGGAGAGAACCACGGGTCCAAAATGTTGTGATGCAGGGGACACAGAGGGTTACATCATGCTTTAATGATTGGTACATTGCCTGAGTCTGATACAACAATGAAGGTCAGTTATACACTTGAACTGATTGCTTGTCTAGGACAGTGGGTCTCAACTGGGGGTGATTTTACCCCCAAAGATGACATTTGACAATATCTAGAGACCTTTTTGGTTGTCACAACTATTTGGGGACCAGGGTTTCTCTCACTATCTTCTAGTGGAGAGAATACTCCACTAGAAGCACTGTTTAGCAGTTTAGTTCACTGCTAAACACCTACAGTGAACAAGACAACCCCAGAGAATTATCTGCCCAAAATGTCAGTAGTGCTGAGGATGAGAAACTCTGATCTAGAAACCGAGAATCAGAAAAGAAGGTGGAGGCCCGGCGAGGTGGCTCACACCTGTAATCCCAGCACTTTGGGAGGCAGAGGCGGGTGGATCACTTGAGTTCAGGAGTTGGAGACCAGCCTGGTCAACATGGTGAGACCCTGTCTCACCTAAAAATGCAAAAATTAGCCGGGCATGGGGGGGCGCACCCTTATAATCCCAGCTATTCAAGAGGCTGATGCGGGAGAATCACTTGAACTCGGGAGGCAGAGGTGAGCTGAGATCGTGCCGCTGCATTCCAGCCTGGGCTTCAGAGTGAGACTCTGTCTCAAAAAAAAAAAAAAAGTGGAACGAGAGCTGATTGTTTGCTCTGAGATTTCATGTTTTCTTCTGAGGAGAAATATTTGTTCTCTTGTATAGTGACTGTGGGATGTTTCCCTGGATGATAAGAAATTAGTCTGTGGGACTCCTCTTCGGGGATATTTTCAGAAGATTTCTAAAAAGGTTATCAAAGCTAGTTTAACAAAAGAATAACTTGACTAAAAGTAATTGGAAGAAAATTTTAGCATTTGAACTAGTGTACTTAAGAAAATTATTCTCTTTGGACATGGCATTGTCCATAGATGAGTTTGTCAATTAATGTACTTTTCAATACAAGTAATAGAAAACCTAACTCAAAGTGATTGGAGGAAAAAATTGCCAGCTGTGTAACTAAACAGTTGAGGCTGCACGCGGGCGCTGGTCCCGAGGCTCAGTGCTGTCTCAGGGACACAGGTCCTCCTGCACTGAGGGGCTAGTCCTGAGGCTCACTGCTGTCTCAGGGACACAGGTCCTCCTGCACTGGGGGGCTGGTCCTGAGGCTCACTGCTGTCTCAGGGACACAGGTCCTCCTGCACTGGGGGGCTGGTCCTGAGGCTCACTGCTGTCTCAGGGACACAGGTCCTCCTGCACTGGCTGCAGGCTTCCTTCCTGGCTCACCCCTCAGTGTCTGCCTGCAGTTTCCAGAGTTAATTGAAGAAGAAGAAATTTTCTTCTCCTACCATTATGGGTTTCTCTTCGATTGGACCATTTTAAATTATGTGTTTAATCCTGAACATGGGAGTGTTTCTAGCATTACCGTCATTAGGTTAGACCTGCGCTGTCCAGTGCAGTAGCCATTAGCCACATGTGGCTCTCAAGCTCTTGCAATGCGGCTAGTCCAAACTGAGATCCAGAAAAAGAATGCGAAATATCTCATTAGTAATTCTTATGTTAATAGCATGCTGAAATGATAGTATTTGTGGGTATATTGGGTTAAATGTTATGAAAATTATGTTAACTTGTTTCTTTAAAAATAATTTTAATGTGACTACTAGAAAATTTTAAATTGTATAAGTGGCTCTGAATTGTATTTCTGGTGGAGAACAGTGGCTTAGAACATTCAGGAGTCCTTAGAAATGGAGTGTAGTCAGTTCCACCCAAACTACATGGCTGATACACAGGGGGGAAAGAGAGATGGAATGGATATTAAGCAAGTAGCCCCAAATGAACACAATGATGAGACTGGCATAGGCAAAGAATGTTTGTTCACTTGCTACTGTTTTACTGAAGATGAATGTATAGAAATACTACTGTACTACCATTTATAAAAGTTAATAACATAGTTTTGAAAATTATGAAATTACTATTGTGCTCATAGTAACTAGTGAAACAGCACAAAGATATACAAAGAGGAGGTAAATGATCTCCATCCCTTCCAATCCCTGTCTGTATCCACAACCTTAGGTAGTCATTGTTAGACTGGTGTGTATTCTTCCATTCTTCACTTCATATGCATACAGGTGCAGGTACATTTGCATACATTGATTCATTGCAGTTGTTGCTACTACCTGTCTTAAACAAGATGTTAAGCACCCACTCTTCAATTTTCTTTTGTCACCTTATCAGTCTTCCAAGTCAGTAGATACAAATTTATCCCATTTATTTTAATAATTATATTATGTTCTACATTATAGATATACCACATTTTATTTAACCATTTTCCTATTAACTGACATTCTTGTTGTTTTCAGTACTCCCTTTCTCCCCTCCCCACAACAAACAATGCTGCAATAAACAATTTTTTTACCTATATCCTTACGTACTGGTCCTTTTTTCTCCTATAGGATAGATTCCCAGAAGTGGAATTGCTTGGTCAAACGGTATGTGTATTTCTAATTTTAATAGCTATCACTTTACCCAAAAGAATAGAAAATCACCTTCACCTATAAGAATGCCCATTTCCTACATTCTCACCAGCACTGGATGTCACTGCCCTTAATTCTTTCCAATCTTATTACGCCTGGTCATTACTTCAAATTGCATTTCCTTCACTACCACTGATGTTGAGTATATTTTCATATGTTTACTGTTCATTTACATTTCTCTTTTCTTCATTTCATGCTCATTTTCACTGCCCATTTTTCCATTTAGTAGTGTTTTTCTTTTTCAGTTTCTACAAACTCTTACATGAAAGTATTAATCCGTTGTTGTATGTGTGCAAATATCTTTGCAGTTTTTATCTGTTTATGATGTCTTTTGCCAAATGAAATTGTTAATTATTATTTAATCAAATGTCTTTTTCTTTATTGCTTCTGAATTATTTGTTTTGCTCAGAGTGGTATTGTCCACCCCAAGGTCATGCAGATATTCTCTTAAATTTTCTCACCATTTTTTAAAAAACATTCAATCTTCAACTTAAAATTTTGTACATGAGATGAGGTAGGATTCTCTTTCTTTTTTTTTTTCCCTAGATGGATGACCAGTTACTTAAGTCCTAGTTAATACAAGAAAATTTATTTTTCATGGGATTGAAATGTTGTCCTTGTCACATATAAAGATGCCATATATATTTGGAACTATTTCTGGACTCTCTATTCTGCTCCTATCTGTCTGTTTCTGTGCCAGCACCATTCTGTTTTGAATACACTGGCTTTTCTAGTGACTTATAATTTCTGGTAAGTTCTCCTTCACTCTCCTTTCATACTTTCATGAATTTTTTTAGCCAGTCATTTTTCCACATTGTTCTGGTTAAATTAAAAATTGAAAATTGAAGGAGTTTTATCTTAAATGCTTTTAAAATGAAAGGTAATATAACACTACTCAATACGTAGAACCAAAAATTTAATATTTCTTGGTGTGGGGATCTCTTTACCTGATGCCACTTATTGGAAAAATATTTACTGAGAAACTAAAGGTTACTACTTCTGTCAGTTTTAATTCTTTAAAAGTGATTTACTTTATCTCTGTGATAATTGTACAATTATGCCAAGATGCAAATATTGGGATACAGCCATGACTTTTTAATTATCCAATAATTATATTATTTCATTAAAGCTTAAGGGGTTAAAGTTTTCAATGAATGTAAGTTTTTAGTTTGTATGTCTGTTTATGTACCAAATTATGAAGTATACCCATAACTGGATTGGTTGAGAGATTTGTAAATATGATGTGAACAAAGAACTATAACTGAAGTGCATAATAAACTATGTACTTTGGAATCTTTTGTGACTTAATTCTTTTTAAGCTTAATGTTGAATATTACGTGGACTTTAGAAATTGTCACACTTGAAACTGGATAAAGTTTTCGAGTATTTGATATGCTTTTGACCATTCTTAACTTTTAATTTACACTGTATTAATATGATGTTAACTTAATTGTTTTTACTGAAATTCTTAATTACTTTTTGGAATTCATTAGCTGGTATAATACTAAAGTAATAAATACCTTGTGTTTTTCTAAAGGCATCTGAAATAGTGGAGCTAAATACTAAAACTGGGATAAAAATAATGGTAATTTTAGCTTACAAATAAAGACAAACAAATGTGAGGTCTCTATTTTACTTATGGAAGTAGAAGGACATCCTCATGTAGGTTCTACCTATGTTTACTTGATTAAGTAGAAAAAATTATTAGTTTATTCTGTAGCCAAAAATAAAATGGTGAAATGATTGGTATATATTATTGAGTGTTGTATATATAATGAATGGTATATATATTAATGATATACTTAGATAAAATAAAATTGTTTTAAAAATTGAGATTTTGTTCGTGACCAGCTTGGCCAACATGGTGAAACCTTGTCTCTATTAAAAATACAAAAATTAGCCGGGCATGGTGGCACGTGCCTGTAATCCCAGCTACTTGGAAGGCTGAGACGGGAGAATTACTTAAATCTGGGAGGCGGAGGTTGCAGTGAGCTGAGATCATGCCACTGTACTCCAGCCTGGGTGACAGAGCGAGACTCTCAACACACGCACACACACACACACACACACACACACAAATTTGAGATTCCTTCTAATTTTAATAGTAGTATAATTCACAGAAATAGATTGATATGGCACTTTCTTGAATGTATATGAATATTAAAGATGATAATTAGAAAAGAAGGGGAAATTAAATTACTTGCATTAAGACCAAAAAAGGACAGTCAACTTAGAGTTAAACTGAAACCTTCCATATAAACTTATCATCTTTACTAAATCAAAACAATTTTCCGTCTCATTCTAAAGAAGGTAATAAACAGGCCGGGCGTGGTGGCTCATACCTGTAATCCCAGAACTTTGGGAGGCCAAGGTGGGCAGATCACTTAAGGTCAGGAATTTGTGACTAGCCTGACCAACATGTTGAACCCCATCTCTATTAAAAATACAAAAAACTAGCCAGGCATGGTGGCATGCGCCTGTAATCTCAGCTACTTGGGAGGCTGAGGCAGGAGAATCGCTTGAACCCATGAGGCAGAGGTTGCAGTGAGCCGAGATCATCACTGCACTCCAGCCTGGGCAACAGAGCAAGACTCCATCACAGAAAAAAAAAAAAAGAGAAAAAGATGATAAACAGTTACCTTCTCTAGTACTCATATAAAAAACTAATAGGCACTTTATTTACCCTGATTTTGGTCTCTAATATTATTCTCCACTAAAGGTCACCAGGACTGTTTTTGGAACATAACTGGATGTCATGATTGAAATAGGCAGAATTTTGTTGGAACATTTTCTGTTTTTGGAACTCTTTCTTTATCTTTCTCTGTTTTTCTCTTTCCTTCCTTCCTTCCCTCCCTCTCTTTCTCTCTCTCTGTCTCTCTTTCTCATGAACAAGGATGCTTTTAATGATGTGTGGAAGTTGAACAGATGAACCAAATTGAGGTAACTTCTGCTGGCTAGTAGTGAAAATTTAAGTAGCAAAGAGAAAAGTAATTATAAGCCATTTTAACAAACTGAACCTCTCAAAAGCCAAGAGTCAATCATGATATATTCAGAGGTGACAAATGATACAAACTATGCTAAATAAAAGGCATATTGTGTTTCCAGTATTTTCAAATAAGCTGCATTTTGATCAATTCAAATTGTGTTTCCCTACTCTCGTTTTAATCATTATCAAAATTGACAGTTGATAAACATAAATATAAAAAAATTAGAGTATATTTTAATATAATTATGCATATCTGTGTAAATTCCACATTGTTAATTTTAAGGTAAAATTGTTTTAAAATACAAGTAGAATCAGATTTTAAAACAGTAAAAATCAATAAATAACAGGTATCATAAGATTAACACTTGTTTCTTTTCTTTTATAATACTTGCATTTAAGTGTTATTAATATGTTTCTCTTATAATACCAACAGTGAAACATTGAATGTGCGATCTCAGCTCACCTCAACCTCCGCCTTCCAGGTTCAAACGATTCTCTTGCCTCAGCCTCCCGAGTAGCTGGGATTACAGGCCTGCGCCACCATGCCTGGCTAATTTTTGTGTTTTTAGTAGAGACAGGGTTTCTCCGTGTTGGTCAGGCTGGCCTCGAACTCCCGACCTCAGGGAATCCGCTCGCCTCAGCCTCCCAAAGTGCTGGGATTACAGGCGTGAAAATGTTTCTTTTATAATACTTATATTTAACCCTTGAATTTGTTCCAGGGCTGCCTAATTTCTAATGACTCTGGAAGATAGAGTCATTAGAATAGAGAACTTTTCTGTTTTTGTGAAACAAATAAACATAAACAACTAGAAAGCCTGGGGGTTGGAGCGAGGATTGGAGTACGCACAGTGCTGTGACTGTGGAGTTTATTATTTCCAAAGCCAGAAAAATCATAGCGGCTGCAGTGGACCAAGATGCCCAAAAAGCCACTTATGATTAGAGGGTACAAAGTGATAAGTTGGGATGCACTAGAATAATAAAATAATGTTCACATGACTTAAAGAATAAGGTCGGGTGGCAGGGGGGTTGCCCTAAAACTGCAACACTGGGTTAAAAAAAAATCATGTATGTTGATTTAAATGAATCAACTAAGGTTGTGTTAGAGCCCCTAAGTCTGACATAAGGATACTAAGCAAATGAGTATTCTGTGCTGACTAGAAAACAATAATATACCTCCAAAAATAGTTCAGGCCTCATGTTCAAAGCGGTACTCCATAAAGGCTGGGGAACATCACTCCTGGACCTAATGAGGTGAGGTAAACTGCAGCCCTCCTTCGTTCAGAGGCATTCTTAATTTATATCAAACTGAAATAAAACCCTTATGTGACATTGTAAAAGATGAAAAAATAGTACAACTAAAGATTAAAACTGTGGCCAGGCATGGTGGCTCACACCTGAAATCCCAGCACTTTGGAAGGCCGAGTCGGGCAGATCACTTGAGCTCAGGAATTCGAGACCAGCCTGGCCAACATGGTGAAACCTCATCTCTACTAAAAAAATACAAAAAATTAGCCGGTATGGTGGCGCACGCCTGTAATCCCAGCTACTCAGGAGGCTGAGGTGGGAGGATGGCTTGAGCCTGGGAGGTGAAGGTTGCAGTGATCCTAGATCATTCCACTGCACTTCAGCCTGAGTGACAGAGTGGGACCCCATCTCAAAAGAAAAAAATGAATCAAGATCAATGTTTTGCATGTATTAATTATCAATGTAAGACTTGTTAAGTTTGCGTATAAATGGCCAAGATAAAATGTAACTTCATGTAACGTTCTAATTAAATAATATTATCTTCTTGTGAAAATGCTGCCTTTATTCAATATTACTTTCATGTATTTGGTAAGATGGTACCATCTTAGATTGTCTCAAAATGAAATGCCAGCAGTCTTCCATCTTTATTTTGCCTTAGTCCACTGCTAGAGTATGTTAAGCCTCCTACACACAGGAGGTAGCAAATTACTGACACAACAGATTCAGTGCCTGTGTGGGACTTCCATATTGCTGAAATTTTAAATGGCTCTATCAGTGGGAAAGTATAGCATCCTAAGAGAAGATGCGGTTCTTTTGGAGTACGGATCCACTCTGTTTCTGGACTCGCTGTGGAAATTGTAAATCAGCTGTAATTGTGACCTGAGTGCTCGTCTTCCCTGTTATCGTGTCTTCTTCCTATTAAGAGATGAGTTGAGACTGCTCCATTTATTGGGGTGAAGCCATTGGGTCAGTAGTCAGTGACCCTTATTCTCTGTGTCTTAAAGAGAAATAGCCTCTTTCCTTTGGGAACCTATTGTGAGCTGGTGACATGTACTGCCAGCTGCATGTAACTTCCAGGTTAACTCATGTCAAAGGACTATCTTTTAAAGCGACACATTGAATTTGGTCCCTAGTTATGAATCCCCACAATACTAGTGTACATCTAAATGTTTAAATGTCAACCTCTTCTCCGTTTTCTGCTGTCATTTCTGCTAAAAATGACAAAAATTGTAATGAATGAAATAACTACTTGCAAAAAAATATACTGTCTCTTCTAGTATTGCCTTTGTTAAAGGCCAGCTTACTATTGCTTAGAAAGGGATAGGACTATTGAGATGTATGAATAGAAAACTTCAAAAGTGAAGCTGTCAAAGTAATGGAAAATAAAGATATTTTAAATATAATTGCAGTTGAATTCAGTAGTGAAAAAAAGTCAAAGGATTTCTACTTAATGCCATCCTGAGGTGTGGAACATTTTGTAAGAATGAGTAGGATATTCACAGAAAGGAGAGCACCTCAGCGTTCTCCAATTTAGAGCAGCACATGTTCCCCAACCTCCAATTTATCTGACCAGGTCTTCACTGTATCTGTTAAGACCCCTTCATTTTCATCTTCTCAGGCGTCCAGCCGTGGAGCATAAGATCACATTTGTTAGGGACACTGTGACTGAACAAATATTTTCTTTTACATGGTGCTTTCAGAAGAATTCTTTTATCTCCTAGATGGCCAGGCTCCTTGGAAGCCTGAACAATAAAATCTGAGCGATCTATTTCGGCACCAGAATCCTGTGAGCTCAACATACTTTGAAGCGGATTGCTCCCCATTGTGGGGCCACAATAAAAAGTGGGGTTTTTCATAGTCCTTGTATTAATGTCTGCAAAGCCAAATGGCTTTGTAAAATGAGTGCAAAAGCAGTATAACTGATTAAAAGAAATGCTGGGTAGTTAAAGGCTTTCATACCCAATGTGAGTCTGGCAGAAAGCACTGTCCTCTTGGGATACGTTAATATTGGGGAATCTCACTCTCCCGTCTTCAAGGGTCAGCCGAAGATAATCGAGACAGGTGTTGGTCACAGGAGCCTTCAACATGAAGGTTGAAAAAATATGTCTAGCTGGCCATTGAGAGAATTGCCACAAAACAAAATAATGCAACTGGTTGGTGAAGGAGGTGCTTTCTGTAGGTAGAACTTTTTGAGGTTGTGGCTATCACGTTGTTCTCTTTTGTTCCTGGTTTTTTATTGTGGTCCTAAATCTGCATCCTCCTGTAACCCCCAGATTCCATTGTCTTATACCTAAGGGTAACCAAACTCATGCTTCTTCTCAGTATAGTCTAAATGACTCTTGAGGTTGTAAAGATCTTGCTTTTTGGTTGCTGCTCTAGAAATCATCCTGCCTGTGTTTGTAACCCTGCCTGCTGACCTTAACCTCACAACACAGTCATATATTTCAAGTTGTTTGGGGAGAAGGGGGTTGATGAAACCTGGTGTTGCACATAAAGGGATTCAGAGATGTGGCAAATTGTTCTCTGGCTTTATAAGCTATCATTCAATTATTGGGAAATGGCATTCAGGACCGAAGGAGCAAAAAGCTCATCTTAAGATGTGTTTTAAAAACCTGTCATAAAAGAGTTAGGTGGCCCTTGGTTTAGTTGCTTTTCCATCATCAGGAAACCCTTTAATCCTTCAGTGAATGACATATCATAGGGTTTTAAAAACCAAGCCACCTTGCTGTTCCATTTTCTCCTTGTTGCCATCTCATCTTCCTGACTCATCAGATTTGGTGCTGATCTGCTTGCAAAGTAGGAAAGGCAGAGGGCCTGGCACCTCTGTATTCAGTTGAAATAGCCAATTTCAGAAGAGTTTGTATGTTTTGACCTTTCTGAACTTCTGTGGATCCTTTTGAAGAGGGAAGTAATTCTAACCTGGAGGTATTCCCAGTAATTATTTTGGAGAATAAATTGATATGTGTATCCCTATTATTGTGGTCTATCTTTTGAGTAAAAATATAGAATTTATAATATTTTAATAGGACTAGTTGGTCTTTGTAGAAAATAATTTTTTTTTTTTTTTTTTGAGACAGAGTCTGGCTCTGTCGCCCAGGCTGGAGTGCAGTGGCGCGATCTCGGCTCACTGCGAGCTCTGCCTCCCAGGTTCACGCCATTCTCCTGCCTCAGCCTCCCGAGTAGCTGGGACTACAGGCGTCCGCCACCGCACCCAGCTAATTTTTTGTATTTTTAGTAGAGACGGGGTTTCACTGTGGTTTCGATCTCCTGACCTCGTGATCCGCCCGCCTCTGCCTCCTAAAGTGGTGGGATTACAGGCGTGAGCCACCCCACTGGGCCTGTAGAAAATAATTTAAACAATATTTCAATTGATCATGTAGGTGGTCCTTTTAGAAAAACTAGAAAATACAGATAAGAAAAAATGCATTTAAAATTACCCCATGTTTTATCACTTAGGGAAAAGATAGTTTACAAAGCAGAGAACTGAGCTTTTACTTCTATCTTTTGATGCATTAAATAATTTTTCCTTTAGGTACTTTCAGTGTTACAGTCTCAGCATTTAAGAAATAGGATAACATTTTATTTTACTGTGAAAATTCTTAGATCATAAAGCATGGATCATTTTTTCTGAGTATTTATATTGTAGAAAAATATAGAAATGTGAAGAATAAGATAGTTTTTACCCATAATCTAACCATGTAGGATAGTTGGCACAAATGTTTTTCTATATACTTTTAGACTTTTTTCTAAATTCCTATTTGATAATTATTGATTCTTGGCATGCGTTTTCTTTCCAGCTGGGAAGTACTTTCTGCACGGACCAGTTGTGTATTAGTTGAGTGCTCTGCTTGCCCACAAAATTTGCTGCATCTTGAAACAGAAAAAGCCAGGAGAGCTAAGTGTTAGACAGTTTTTAGTGGTCATGTGTAGTTGTTGAGGGTACTGAGGCATTTCCTCAGTTTCAGTAATTCATTTTATGAAATTTCAAAAGGTAACATTTTTCCTTGAACTGTTGGTGATATTTGTTTAGGTTCAGGAAGGCTTTTACATTTTATGTGCAGGAAATCACTCTAAACAACACATTTAATAGGTTCCAGTAGTCAACAGAGATGCTATATTCATTTAGGGAAAATAACAGATTTTCTTTGTTTTGCCTTAACACTTGGGGCTTTATAAGATTTCCCCAGAAACCAGCACTGTAGCCATTCTTAGCCAAGTTATGATTTATAGAGTGATTTATTGATCATGGAAGATTTCCCAGAGTTCCTCAGGATATATCATTAATGTAACTTTGTATATACTGTCCTGCTGGAGTGGAGGCTCCCTAGGGGTAAGAAGTTTTGTTCCCTGCACTGTGCCTAGCATGTAACAGGTGTTCCATAAATATTTGTAGAATATTGTTTTGTGTGATTTTTAAAACATGTGTCTCCCTTATTGCCTAGCACTCTCATTGACTAACCCTATAATTGATCAAGTAATTATTGAATTCCTACATTAAATTGCTCCAACTTTTAATAAGAACATGCTATGCTTCAAATGTAACAGTGAATGTTGAGTCCTCCATTTAATGAGCTTCCAGCCTAGCACAATTTTTTTTTTTTTTGCATTTAAGTCTTTTATGAGAACAGATGAGTGATGGATTCACTACTGATTAATGTTTGACCAGTCTTCTATATAAAGGAATACAATTTAATTCTCATCCATTTGGGCTTTTTGTCAAGGAGAGATTTCGGCATAGGTGATGTAGGCTCCCATTTACTGGTATGAATTAAGGAGTTCCAGAAATAGATGACTATGCAAATTACTTCCAATTAGTCTGTCTTATGTCACAGCCTTATTGGTGGTGGAGACGGTGAGGTAATATAGGTAAAAAATAGATATCAGCTGATAGGAATAAAATTAAATTATTTTCTGGCTGGGCGCGGTGGCTCATGCCTGTAATCCCAGCACTTTGGGAGGCCGAGATGGGTGGATCACCTGAGGTCAGGAGTTCAAGGCCAGCCTGACAAATATGGTGAAACCCTATCTCTACTAAAAATACAAAAATTAGCGGGCATGGTGGCGTGCACCTGTAGTCTCAGCTACGTGGGATCCTGAGCCAGGAGAATTGCTTGTACCTGGGAAGCAGAGGTTGCAGTTAGCTGAGATCATGCCACTGCAGTCCAGCCTGGGTAACAGAGCAAGACTCCATATCTCTTTCTCTCTCTCTCTCTCTGTATATATGTGTATGTGTATGTATATGTATATATGTGAGTATATATGTATATATGTGTGTGTGTATATATATATTTCCATTATTGTTCCTGTGGCTTGAATACATTGATAGTTTTTTTTTGTTTTTGTTTTTGTTTTTGCTATATGAAGGAAAAAAAGGAAAGAAAATGTTAAAACAAATGAAAGTGATAGGACTGTGGCCGAGGAGCACCATCATTTTGGGTGGGTTTTCTTTTTACTAAAAGTATAAAGACATGCTAGAGAATAATTACCAAATTTACATCAGTGGTTACATCTGAGAGGAGAGAGGGAAACTGAGATCAGAGAGAGTTGCCAGAGCCTTCAGCTGTGTTTATGTATGATTTATCAAGTTGAGTAGTGAATATACAGGTAGGTATTCATTATGTGATCTCCTTTCTATGTTTTTTAATTTAAAAAAATAAAACTGGAGAATGGATATGCGTGGAAGTGAGATTTCCTCTCGTTTTCTTTTATCATTAAAGGGTTTGGCTTTCTTCTCCAGCTTTTTAGCCTCTTCTATTTCCTATGTCTTCCAGACAGATCCTGTGGCAAGATGGCCAGGAGAAGGAAACAGAGATGTTATGGAAGCAGAGAATTACATTTAAGAGACAGTGACCCATAGAATACACTGAGATATTTGACCTTGTTGAATCCTCAGAAGTGAGCAGTTGTAATACCTCCAGATATGTAATTATTTACTTGTACTCTTCTTTCACTCAGTTGGTTTCTGTTTCTACGTAAGCCTTTGACAGCTACATATCCAGGTGTTAACATCACATGTGCAGGTTTTGAAATTTAGGTACCCAATTTAGCAGCATCTGACTTCTCATTTTCTTGCTCATAGTAGTATATGATCCCTGTCAGGATGGAGGGGCCCTGTGCCTGTCCCTTACTCTCAACCAGTGAATATTCCTGGAACCACCCCTGAAGTCTGCATGGCTGGAGCCCCATGTGTGTAAATGATGGTGCCTGAAGGGGCTTGAGACGTAACTTGGTGGAGACAGAGAGTGGGCAGAGAGTCACACACAATGATGTGGACGGACACTTGAGAGGAAAGGAAGCAATGTACTGGACCCAGGAAGTAGTTTGAAGATGTTCCATCTGCCTCATATATCAGTTTGCTAGGGTTGCCATGACGAAGTATCACAAATCAGGTGGCTTGAACTACAGAAATTTATTATCTCACATTCCGGAAGCTAGAAATCCGAGATCATAGTGTTTGCAGGTTCGATTCCTACTGAGGACTATGAGGGAGAACCTGTTCCATGCCTCTTCTAGCTTCTGGTGGTTTGTGGGCAATCTGGCTTTCCTTGGCTTGCAGAAGCATCACCTCCATCTCTGCTTTTATCTTACATGACGTTTCTCTGGTCTGTACGTCTATCCCTGTGTCAAAATTCCACTTTTTTATAAGGACACAGTTATATTGATTTAGTGTCCACCCTAATTAATCCGTCTGACCTTAATGATCAGCAAAGATCCTATTTCCAAATAAGGTCAAATTCAAAGGTACCAGGTGTTAGGACTTCAACAGCTTTCCAGGGGCACAATTCAATTCATAATACCCCTTCCATTCTCATCCCTACTGCTCAAGTCTAGAAGGCAGATTCCACCTGCCAGTAGACATGGCCCAATTGAGCATGTTGTGGTTTGCGGAATGTCTTTTCTTACTGAGTTCTTCAGAATGGGGTCCATAGTCCCATTGATAGAGAGTGAAAGGACTGTGGAAAAACACAGGGATAAGACAAATTACTTGCTGGGGAGAGGACAATTGAAGGGTTCATTTGCCAGATTGCAAAGTCAGAAAGAAGTACGAGTTGCTCTTCGCTGCTGTTTCTTTCATGCTCAATCCAGGCTTTTCTCCACAGCTCATTAAGGCAAAATCTAGTTTGTCAAAATCCAAACAGTTCCACTTTCAATAATGGCAAATAAATACCATCTCTACTACATTACCTGTTAAATTGGCCTTTGTGGGTAAACCTAGAAACCTCCCAGCTGTTTATAACATTGTTTCTCTAAGAATGTGGTCTGATTTCTCAAACTTATAGATGCACCTTCAGAGCACAGCTTTGTATGTTGTGGAGATTAGCTGGGGAAATAGGGGTTGGTCAGGACTAGGGGTCATGCCAGCCTTAATTCTTTTTCCATGTTGAGTGCTTCTGGAAAGATGCAGAGGGACACTCTTCTGTGCTCTCTGTGCTAGAAGGCCATGGCCCACTCAGTAGTGGTGTCTCCTTGGTAAATGATGATTTCCCTGAGGTAGAGGACATCATGCTCATGCCCAGAATTAAAACTGGCTGGGTGACTGGGAGAAGCATCAGCTAACCCAAAGTCTGTGTGTATTAGCTGTGTTCTCCAGAGAGAACCAATAGGGGATGAATGGATGGATAAGACGGGATTGATTAGGGAAATCTGTTTACATGATTATGGAGCTTGAGAAGTCCTACAACAAGCTGTCTACAAGCTAGAAACCCTGGAATGACAGTAGCATGGTTCAGCACAATACAAGTCTGAAAGCCTCAGACACAGGGAAACTAATGGTGTAATTATCAGTCTGAGGCAGAAGGCCTGAGAATCTTGGGGGCCATTAGGGTAAGTCCTGGATTCCAAAGGCTGGAGAGTCTGGAGTTCTGATGTTCAAGGGTAGGAGAAGACACGTGTCCCACCTCTAGGAAATGGAGAGGAGGAAATCACCTTTCCTCTGTCTTTTTTGTTCTATCTGGGCCACCATCTGATTGGGTAGTGCCTGCCCACATTGAGAGAAAATCTTCTTCACTTAGTTCATGGACTCACATGTCAATCAGTCTCCTCTGGAAACACCCTCAAAGACACACTCAGAAATAATGCTTTACCAGTTCTCTCAGATGTTTCTTAATCCAGTCAAGTTGACACCCAAAATTAACCATCACACTGTACTTCCCCTTTGCCTTAATGATAAAACTCTGCTTTTTGTCAGGATGGTAATGTTTTCAGCTAAAAGGATATACTTATCATCAGCCTGCCTCTCTCACAGCTAGATACAGTTATGTTACTATATTCTGGCTGATGAGATGTAAGCAGAGGGAATTAAATTCAAGGGATAGACAGCTGGTTGGGGACCTTTTTCCTTTTCTCCTTTATCTGGAATGAATTTGTGTTGGCCAGAGCTCCAGCAGCTGTACTGGTCCATGAAATAAACATGAAGGTAGACTCTACATGCTAAGGATAATGGAACTGCAAGGTAGAAGTAGCTTGAGTCTGATGATTTGGTAGCTACCAAACCACCCCTGCTTCGGAACTTCTTTTACCTAATGAAGCGATAAACTATTTTGCTTAATCACTTATTTGGCTTCCCAGTTATCTGCAGCCCATTCTAACCCATACAGAGACCTTTCCGTAGGAACCCCATTCACTATCCTGTAGAGGATATAGTATGTTCAAAAATAAAGGCCAACCAAGTGGAATGAAGACAAGAGAATGACTTTCCAAGACCTAAAGAACAACGGGTCTGCTAAGAACAACGGGTCTGCTATGTGCCATGGTATCTTTTCCCCAAAGCATCTTGAATGAGAGCAGGAAGAGACAACTGAAACTGTGCCCCCTTTAGCTACTTCCTTATTTCCTCAAATTTCGCTTTTATCTAATACCATAGATAGTGTTGGCCATTACCATTTTCTGCTAGCTCACATTGAGTTAAAGCAGCAACAACATCTTGGCAGTAAAACACTGTTTTGAGTACTTCATTGCTTTTTACTGTTGTTTCAGAAAGGTGAGTAGAAAACAGAAGTATGTGCTGATTATCTGGTAAGAAGTGTAGTTCCCACAAACTAAATGCAGCTGACACCACAGGGAAATTATTTGGCTTTCCAAAAAGGTCTAATCTTTAGCTTCAGTAAGACATTCATTGTATTTGGTCCAGTGGTGTGTGTATATGATTGTGAATGAGAAGAACAAAGGTAAAGGATTTGAACAGATCGGAAGTATATCAATGAGGAGTATATGAGGAAGAATTAGAAAGTTTGAAATTTTTTATGTCTCAAGGAATAAAAACTTCCCTGACAATATATATTTGACCCTTTGACATGCTTTCAGGAATGTATGAAGCAGGAAAGTAAAGAGCTGCCTTTATACCATTCTATCTGGGTTCACTGTCTTTCAGCAACTGAGTGATTCTCTGATAGAACATTGTGGATTGAGAGGAAATTAGAATGGGTGTGCCTGCTTTAGGATTACATAGTGCTGGACCTTTGAGGAAAGAGAAGCAGAGATGGATAGAATTGTTGTGGCAGAACTGAGCTTGTATACTTGGTCCTGTGGGAGGGTATCCGCTCTCCTTCCAGCTGTGTAGGGTAAATAAAGGTTACTGTAAAGCTTCTTTATCTGTCTTGAATTATTCATGTTTCTCTCCATCTTTGGCTTTACAGCCAACCCTCAGAGATGAAGATTTTCATGGAGGACCAGATATAGGGGAAATATTGCTTCTGAGAACTTATTTTATCTGTAACAAGGCCAAGTCATTTTCTAAGTGTCTCATTTTAAAGTCACAATGATATGAGACCCTAAGTAATATCTACTGCTTGGGGAACTGAGAAGGCAATTCATGCTATCCATTTATACTTACCGAAGTATATAAAATGACATGTTTTCTCACTGAATGTGTTTATCCTTATTTTTATGGAGTTTCAGACATTTACAAGGGTTTTTAAAGGTTTATTTCTGATCGCAGGTCCTAGTACCCTGTTTTTCCCTCAAGCTATTAATTTTTCCGATTGTGAGTTTACTTTTCTTGTTGCTTATCAGGAACCTAATTCTTTGTTGTGAGGGTGGAATTTCTGTACTGGGTTTGTGAAAATCTCTTCTTTTCCTGTATCTTTTTTTGGGAGGAAGAAATGTTGCAATGAGGTTGGTGAAAGGAGCCGAGCTAACTCTGATTCTAACAGTTTTCTTAATATATTTCTAATGAGGTTATTATAGTTGTCACTTGCTGATGAAACAAGATTGAGCTAGACATTGTGTTGGATTTCATTTATTGATTTCTAGTTATTCCATGGCAATCTAGAAAGTTTGGAAATGGTGTTTTCTTTTTTCATGCAATACCTGGCCTCCATCACAGAAAATATTTAGCTCATATTGAAGATAGCATTGCTGCCTGAAAGGCATGTATATATTAGTACACTGTATTAAAAAAAAAAAAGAGGAAATAGCATCCAATTTCCCCAGTGCAGGACTATAATAGTTTCCTACTGAAATTACAACCAGAATAATACTGACACCTGGTGATCCTGTAGCGTGATCTCACCAAAGCTTTAAAAGTACGTGGAAGGAGCCCTGAAACCATGTTATCTTCAGGGAATTATAGTTAGTATCCAGTTTTGTTTTTTCAGGGGTGAGCAGGAGTGGTATGAAGTATATCTTCAATAGCTTAGCTGGTAAGAAACATCACACTGACTTCCTCCTTCAGTGAACTATCCCTTCTGAATTGCTCTAAATAAAATCTTAAGTAATGAGGGCTTTTTATACATAATCTGTTTGTCAAACTGCAATTTGAATTATTTGAGAGATTTCTGAAGATGAGTAGGTAAAAAGTCTTCATCAGGTCTGTCACCATTATCAGAAACATGCCAAAACCTTATCAGTTTATATGAGGTTGGCCTTTTCATTCGGAATTCCCAATTGGGCATGGAGAGAGGGGTTCAGTCCTAGAAATGAAAGGCTTGTTTTATCTTCTAGTTTACTTACTCAAACAGTAAATTCATAAGATGGCTATTCCATAGAAGACTTCAGTTTCATTAGTTTATTTTAGCTGGATAACATGTGATTTTGGAAGTGAAGGTGACTGAGATCTCAAGGCTACCCCACAGGTTGTATATTTAAAGAAATAACAGTTTGTTTTCTCATGAAAATTAAAAGGGAAAAGTAGAGAAAAAAAACGACATGAGATAAACACGTGTTGAAATTGTGCTTATGCTTTGAATTAAATTCCTTGCATGGCTGATTCTTATTTAAGGCCGGAAATGATGAAACCTTGATCTGAAAGCTGCATTATAAACTGAAGAGATGATGAAAGTTTTCTCCGTATTGGGGTTGGTAATTAGCTATGCGTGGGTCATGGGTTGATGATTAGTTCTGTTCCTCAGAGCGTGTCTGCAATCTTTGATATCTACTTAAGCTATGTAAATAATTTACACAGTTTTTATTATGATTTTTCTATTAGTCTTTGATAGAGTGAAACCTGATATTTTCTCTGACAAACCATGAAATTTAGCAATTAAATCCTTTTATTCATCTGAAGTCTGTACTTGGTGAAAATAAGTCTCAACAAAACATTGTGTTGGGGCTTTCAAAATATTATTTAGTGGTTCTTTGGCATCTAGGAAACATAGCTTTTCATAATTATTTCTAATCTCCTCATAGTTATAGACTTTAATTCTCACCTAAATAAGAATCATATTTTGAAATCCATAGACATTGGGAAACCAGAGATTTTTTGCCTCTTCATCACCTTACTTTTGCATATCTCCAGTTTATTATTTATTACTACATTTAGTCTTCCATAGATTCTGTTCATATCTCTTTAACTAAAGTAAGCTAAGTACTTACAGTTCTGATAAACTCCCTATGCCTTCGTTGCACTTATATGCCCCTTTTATATGGAAAAATCTCTAGTAAATATTTCAGTGGTGATGAATTATTTTCATAATTTGACTCACTGGAAGTGAGATCGTGAGATTTGGAATTGCAGATACATGCGTTTCAACTTCCATCAGCAAAACCTATTAATAATTGTTCCACATTCTTTTACTGCTGCAGAAAAAAATTATTTTTGGTCCCGACTTATTTTTCTCTTGATTGCATGCCATCATCTTGTCCTTATTAATGAAATAATGCACCTCTTACAAACTATTCTTATTCTCTCTTGTTTGGGTATTCTTATCCTGGAATCAGTGGATAGCTTTCTGGAGTCTGTGAATTCCCTGAAATTGTATATAAACATGTGTGCATGTTGCTCTCTCATGGACCTTCTCCCTCTTCCTAAATCTTAGGCTTCTTGTGGTACTGTGATCTGCCTGACACTTGTTCATTATGGAGTACCTAATGGCAAAGTGGCCACATGTGGAGATTGCTGAGTTCAGTGCTTCTCAAACCAAGTGGTAGTAGTTTGTCTTTATATTTAGAGGTATTCTTCTAATTTAAATAATGTATGAATGTCTTTAAAAGAAAAAGAATCCATACCCACAATGTTGACTTAAATAGTTTTTATTTTAATGATACGTTTTTTGCTTTTATTTATTTTTTTGAGATGAGGTCTTGCTGTATTGCCCTGGGTGGTGTTGAACTCCTGGCTTCAAGTGATCCTCAAACCTCAGCCTCCTCCTGAGTAGCTGAGATTACAGGCATGAGCCACCACACCTGGCTTTAATGCTATTTTGTTTATAAAGAAAAAAGTCAGATATAAACTTCTGTGTTTGACAGTTTTTCTGCTAAAACAATTTAAAATAAATACAACATAATTGCAAAAAAAGTAGCATGTAAAGTAACAATATGAATTTAATATTGCATATTAATGACGATACTCTGCTGAGACTAAATCACCCTTTACAATATGAATATACTATTGATTACTGTGGCAGAGGCTTTCTTTATTTTATTTTATTTTGTTTTTTTGAGTTGGTATATTTATCATAGGCAATCTCAATTCTCCTATAACTTTTCTGATCCAAAGCCTTTAGTGATGATTCCATGGTATTCCATGATATCATTTGGTCCTCACTTCATTTGTGTATTAGACCACTGATCTTTTCTCATTAGCTCAGGGAAATTGAAGTAGTAATATTTAGCCAACTTGATTATTAGCACATATGAAATATGGCACTGAAATCATGGGGCAGTCTGAAGTTAAAGGATAGTAATCATACATTTCTTGTTTTGTAAGACTTCATGACACGGCAACAAAATTTTTAAAAATGTATTAAGTATTCATATATCCCTGAAATTTTTTTTTCAGATTGCAGTTTGAGGAAGACTGGCATAGCATATACTAAGAGTAAGAATTGGTGCAGATTACTTTTAGTGGATTAACTGCATATACCTAAGCTTTGCATTTTTTGGTATTTGGCTTTGGCTGTCTCTTTTTCTAAACCCAGCCTTGCTCTTAGCTGTCTCATCTGCTACAGGTAAACTAACCTGGCAGCAAAGGGGGAATTCAAAGGGTGGGGTGGCAGAGAATGTTGTCAAACCACCAGCTCTGATGAGTAAAAAGGTCTCTGCCGTCAGTGGTAACATGGGACTTTTTACTGGGTGATTCTATAATTTCTGTAAATATGTTTCCCAAAGACATATGCATTTGAAAGCGATAATTACTATAGTTAGGATCATGTCCACAGTGCTTTTTCAGGAGGTAAGGCTGTCTTCCAATCTAGTTCTGCCACTTAGTAGCTGTATGACTTTGCCTCTGCTAAAATGGGAATTGTGGAAATAGGACCAATCTGAGGCTTTCGTGAGAGAGTATATAAAAAATGCTTTTCACAGTCCTTGGCTTACACTTGGCACCAGTGGATGTTTGCTCACTCCTAATGCCACTACCAGTACTACAAGAAAAATATTCCCAGTAACGATTCTTTGAATTCATTTAATATACAGAGAATACAAGTAAAGGTCTGAGACAGGCATCCCCATTTCTCAACTTGCGGTTAGTCGTTAGATTTTGATACTATCTGGTATGATGTTTTTAGCATAAAAGGTGGTATATTATCATTAGCTTTTTTATGAGAGTAATTACCATCTTCTAGGGTACCTACGGAGGCCAATTATAATGGAACCTTGCAACCTCATTACTACCCTCTGAATCTGACCTTTTGCCCTTTTCCAACCTGGTTATCCCTCCTTTAAATTCCCTTAGCTGTCGTTCTAGTGTGTCCTTTCTTCCCTTTCTGTCCCGGGGAAGCCTGAAGGAAGCTTGTCAGCTCAGTACTCAGTGTCCCACTTATTGCCAAAGCAGTTGTAGCTGCATTTGCCACCATTGTTCTAACTGTGCTCCTCAGTTGTCAGATGCTTCTCTATAGACATTTTTCTCCCTGAGTCTTTCTTTTTTGTTTGTTTCTTTCTTTTTTTTTGAGACAGTCTCGCTCTGTTGCCCAGGCTGGAGTGCAGTGGCACAATCTCAGTTCACTGCCACCTCTGCCTCCCGGGTTCAAGCAATTCTCCTGCCTCAGCCTCCCGAGTAGCTGGGATTACAGATGTGTGCCACCACGCCCAGCTAATTTTTGTATTTTTAGTAGAGACGGGGTTTCATCATGTTAGCCAGGCTGGTCTCAAACTCCTGACCTCAAATAATCCATTTACCTCTGCCTCCCAAAGTGCTGGGATTACAGGCATGAGCCACCGCACCCGGCCCCCAGTCTTTAATCCTAAGGTCAGGTTGCGTTGTCTCCATTTAACTGATGTGAACACCAAGGCCCAGAATGATTATTTAGCCTGCCTGGGATCTCAAGGCTAGTAACTGACAGAGGATCCAAACTCAGTCTTTATCACTTCTTTGACAGTTCCCCTATTTTCTTGTCTTTGTGTTATTCTGGTTTCAAAACGAGAAAGTGTGAATTTGCGTGGGGCAGGGTCACGTGTTTCAGATGGACTCTATCAATGGGAACATATTTATAACAGTCTGAGTTTAATTCCTAGCTTTGCCGTGTAATAGTTGCATGATCTTGAACAAGTTACTTAACATCTCTGGTCCTTACTGTCCTCACCTGTATGATGGAAATAGTCATAATGGCATGCTTATCATTTTCATGCACGTCTCTGTGAAGAGACTACCAAACAGGCTTTGTGTGAGCAATAAAGCTTTTAATCTCCTGGGTGCAGGCGGACTGAGTCCGAAAAGAGAGTCAGCGAAGGGAGATAGGGGTGGGGACGTTTTATAAGATTTGGGTAGGTAAAGGAAAATTATAGTCAAAGGGGGTTGTTCTCTGGCAGGCAGGAGTGGGGGTCACAAGGTACTCAGTGGGGGAGCTTTTGAGCCAGGATGAGCCAGGAGAAGGAATTTCACAAGACAATGTCATCAGTTAAGGCAGGAACAGGCCATCTGGATGTGTACGTGAAGGTCACAGGGGATATGATGGCTTAGCTTAGGCTCAGAGGCCTGACAATCTTGGGTTGTTACAAAGATTAAATGAAGTGATATTTGTAAATGCACCTTAAACAATACCTGACGAATATTACCCTTTATGTGAGTATGTTAAATAACAATAAAAATGACTTCAAATTATAAATCAATGAAAAACTCTTTTTAAAATTTCTTTTCCCAGCATCATCTTTTTCTTAGATAACCTTCAGTGCTGAACTCCATATTACTCAGCCCTTTCTCCTGGATGCCCTCTCTCCTCCTCACTACAGTGCGGCTTTCACTAAATCTCCCACTGCTTTCTTTCTCTTTAATCACTCTGCAAAGGACAAATTCCAGTAAGCTTTCACTCATTGGAGATGGAAGGACAAGAATCCAGGCTTTACCATGGGAAACACAGAGAGGCACTCATGTTATTTTAAAACACTTATGGTACTTTACTATTTAATAAATATTTAAGCCCCTACTGTATGTCAAGCACTGCACATTTAGGTGTGAAAAATATTGGGGAGGTACAGTGAACAGGACAGACATGGCCCCTTCTAAACTTCATAAGTACTCATTCAAATTAGGAGAACAAAATCCCTCTCACCAGAAGGACTAAGGGGTACCTCAGTGCACGCTCATATGTACTGCTTCATTTATTGCACTATCAGACTGTCTTCCCATCTTTGAATCTCCAAGACCTCAAAGTATATGGCACCTAGTAGGCATGGAACAAATGTTAATGGTATAATGGATTGGGCATTTATTTTGGTGCATAGTAGGATAACATTTTGTTCCCCTTTTGCTAACTACTTTCTCCTCCAATTACTTAGTAATCCTCCTCTCCTTAACAGAAATTCTTTCAGGTTTTGTGATCTGTATTTTCTTTAGCCATTACTACACTATTTTTAACAAGGGTAGACATATGTTTCTATATTTGCTCTTCTTTTACAGGTTTTTATGTAGTACATTCATCTACTCATTTTTTTTCAACTATTCATTTTTTTCTAGGTAAGTTAGAATCATGGTTGAGGTTCTCCCTTCATTCTGTATTTCCCTAAAGTGCATATTAAAAGTATACATTTTTATTTAGGAGAAAGTGTCATCCTGTGGCATCTAATTTTTTCTTCCAGAAACATTTTTTATATTCAGTCTAATGACACTGGTATTAGTTTCTCCTTCTAAAGTGTTTTCTTTTCCTTGTAGTTAACCCATATTTTTTTATAATTATACCCTTTATTTTAGTTTTGTTTTTATGTTAATAGTTTCTTCTTTTATACCACCTTTTCTTGTTGTCATTGGCAGCAAAACTGGAATTTTATATTTTTCTATGGGATCCATTCAGGGCACTTAGCTGTTATATTTATATTAATTCCAATAGTTTTTCAGTTGAGTCTGTTTGGTTCTCTAGATACAAAATTATGTACAAATAATGATAATTTTTCATCTTTTTCAATACTTTTACCTCTTTTAGAACTGTCATATTGCCTAGAATCTTATTCCAAATCAGCATTACATAATGATTATGGGTAGATGTTTTTTTTCTTATAATGCTTTTACTGCCTTATTAAGATAAATCTAGACTGTTAGTGTAAAATATGCTCTCTAGTATAAGAAATATTAAAATTTAAAATGCCATATAACTGAAAATTTGTTTTTAGTTACATGGTAATTTTGTCACATAGTGCCTTGTTCATATTTAAGTGAAAGCTTCTTGCTATCCGTAAAGAGAAAATGGCTTCAAGATAAGAAAAAATTGCCTGAATTTAATGGACCTGTATCTTTTAATCAGAAGAACACTGTCTAACTGGCTTTACAATGGTAATGATTGTGTTCTATTCATGAGTTTAAAGAGGAGTTGGGCAAAGGTCCACCAGGCTGTCTGTTGAAAACCCAGGGGGACCTTCACCCTGGGAACAGGGCCGAATCTGAGATACACCAAATTACACCTAAACCGTGACCAGCCTTGACTCAGCTCAGCCATGACTGCACTAAGGTGATTAATTCTCTATCTGCCTATATGAGGAAGAGTAATACTCTCTTGTAGAAAATAACATCCTTTAGAGCATGTGTTCTCAGTAGGCACAAGATTGGTTCTTCCAGTGTGAAACAAATATTAAATGATACAGTGATTTGTGGACCTTCAAAAACCCACAACACATAAACAGATACAACTGGCAGGTTGGGGAAATTAGTAACAAAAAGTCTATTAAAGTTCTTTATGGAGATAATAGTGAAAAATAAAGGTTGGGGAACACTGATTTAGAGCCTTTTCAGTTTTTTAGTATAATATCTGATAATTAAAAGTTATAGATATTCTAAAAGACAAAAACATGTGACCAAAAGACAGTAGACAGACAATATAATGTGCATTTGCAATTTTGCTCCAGAGATTGGAGTTAGAACATATGGACTTAAAAATACATAATTAATGTTAACTTATATTAATCAGTTAACAAAATATGTAAAAGAAAAACAGATGGAAATTTGGAAAATTTCATCAGAGAATTGAAATTTGTGAAGAGATAAACAAATAGAAAACTGAAAAGCATAGTGTCTGAAATTAAGAACTCTCTGGATGGGTTTAAAGTTAATTAAACACAGTGGAAGACAGGATTAGTAAACTGGAAAACAGGTTAATAGAAAATAATCAAACTGAACCAGAGAGGAAATAATATATACATGTATTCCACTTGCAAACTGTTTGCGAAGTACCATCTTTTTCCGTATCCTTGCCAAAAATATGTATTTTAACAATGTTTATATTTTGCCAATTTCTTTGTAAAGCGATATCTCATTGTTAATTTAATCTGAATTTCACTAACAAATTTTACCTTTTCATTGTATTTTGCTAGTTAGTTATTCTTTTCTGAGAAATACCAATTCATATTTTGCCATTATGTATCTGGGGTCATTTGTATCAATTTGTAATTTTTTTCTGAGATAATCTTTTGTCATTTCTGTTACAGATAAATTTTCTAGAGCTATAGATAAAACATTTGTGATGAATATACTGTTTTATTTTACAACAAATCTGGATTTATTTGTATACAAGATGCCTCAGAGATATTGCTGGGGTTTTTTTTTTCCCCAGACCACTGCAGTAAAGTGACTGCAATAAAACAAATATCACAATAAAGCAGCACACAACTTTTTTGATTTCCCAGTGCATATAAAAGCTATGTGTAAACTATACTGTAGTCTATTAAATGTGCAGTAGCATTCTGTGTACAAAAACAATGTACATTAGCCAGGCTGTGGTGGCTCATACCTCCAGTCCCAGCTACACAGTAGTCTAGGGCAGGAGGATACCTTGATCCTAGGAGTACGAGGCTGCAGTGAGTTATGATCATGCTCCTACACTTCAGTCTGAGCAACAGAGCAAGACCCTGTCTCATAAATATATATATGTGTATATATATGTATATATGTATATGTATGTATATACACACACATCTCTTAATTTAAAAATACTTTATTGCTAAAAAACAAGATCCTGTGAGCCTTCAGCAAGTCATAATCTTTTTGCTGATGCAGGGTCTTGCCTTGATGTTGATGGCTGTTGATTCATCAGGGTGGTGGTTACTGAAGGTTGCGGTGACTGTGCCAATTTCTTGAAATAATTCAACAATGAGGTTGCCACAGCAGTGGACTCTTTCTTTCACAAAAGATTATCTGTAGCAGTCAATGCTATTTGGTAGCATTTTATCCACAGTAGAACTTCTTCCAAAATTGGAGTCAGCCTTCTCAAACCCTGCTATTGCTTTGTCAACTAAGTTTATGTAATATTCTAAATCCTTTGGTTTTATTTCAACATTGTTCATAGCATCTTCGTTAGGAGTAAATTCTACCTCAAGAAATAACTTTCTTTCTTATCCATAAGAAGCAACTCTTCATCCATTCAGGTTTTAACATTAAATTTTAACAATTCAGTCACATCTTCAGGCTCCATTTCTAATTTTCTATTTCTACTACATCTGCAGTTCCTTTTTTCACCGAAGTCTTGAAACCCTCCCAGTCATCTGTGAGAGTTGGAATCAATTTCTTCCACACTTCTGTTTAGGTTGCTATTTTGACCTCTTTTTATGACCTTTTTAGAAGGTTTCCAGTGTACTTTGCCCAGATCCATTAGAGGAATCATTACAGCTGCCATAGACTTAGGAAAAATATTTCTTAAATAACCCAACTTGGGAGTCAGAATTACTCCTTAATCCATGGGTTGCAGAGTGGATGTTTTGTTAGCAGGCATGAAAACAACATTAATTTCTTTGTACATCTTCAACAGAGCTCTTGGGTGAGAAGGTGTGTTGCCAAAGAGCAGTAATATCTCGAGAGGAATCTTTTTTTCTGAGCACTAGGTCTCAATCGTGAGCCTAAAATATTTCATAAATTATGCTGTGAACAGATATGCTGTCATCTAGGCTTTGTTGCTCTATGTATGGAGCGCAGGCAGAGCAGATTTACCGTAATTTTGAAGGGCCTTGGGATTTTCAGAATGGTAAATGAGCATTGGCATCAACTTAAAGTCACCAGTTGCATTAGTTCCTAAAGAGGGAGTCAGGCTGTCCTTTGAAGCTTTGAAGTAAGGCACTGACTTCTTCTCTCTAGCTATGAAAGTCCCAGAAGGCTGTATTGTCTACATTGATAATATGTTGTTTAGTGTAGCTAGATCTTCTGGATATCTTGCTGCAGCTTCTACATCAGCACTTGCTGCTTGCACTTTTATGGTATGGAGATGGCTTCTTTCCTTAAACCTCTGCTAGCTTCCATCTTACACAGCTTCCTCACCCCTCTTGGCTCTCATAGAATTGAAGAGAATTAAGACTTTGCTCTAGATTAGGCTTTGGCTTAAGGAAATGTTGTGGCTGATATAATCATCTATTCAGACCACCAAAACTTTCTTCATATCAGCAAGAAGACTGTTTCACTTTCTTATCATTTGTGTGTTCACTGGAGTAGCACTTTCAATTTCCTTCAAGAACTTTTCCTTTGCGTTTACAACTTGGCTACCTGTTTGGTGCAGAAGGTCTAGCTTTCCACCTGTCTTGGCTTTTGACATTCCTCATGAAACATAATTGTTTTTAGCTTTTGATTGAAAATGAGAGGTGTGTGTCTCTTTCATTTTCACTTGAACACTTAGAAGCCATTGTAGGGTTACTAAATGGCCAAATTTAAAAGTTGTTGTGTCTCAGGAAACAGAAAGGCCCATGGAGAAGGAAAGAGATGGGGGAACGGCTGGTCGATCAAACAGTCAGAACACATACAACAATTATCAATTAAGTTCATTGTCTTATATGACACTGTTTGTGGTGCCCCAAAACAGTGATAAAAATAACATCAAAGATCATTGATCATAGATTATCATAAAAGATGTCATAATAATGAAAACATTAGAAATATTGGAAGAATTACCAAAATGTGACATAGAGGCATGAAGTGAGTACATGCTGTTGGAAAGATGGTGCTGATAGATTTGCTCTATGCAGGGTTACCGTAGATCTTCAATTTGTTAAAAAATGCAATTTTCTGCAGAGCACAATGAAACTAGGTATGTCTATTCTGAAAATTATACTGGAAGACTAATATGATAAAAAATTAGCTTTCACAACATATTCTAAGCAACATTGATAAGCATATAGTTATTATGTTCTAGATTCCAGACTGTCATACATGTTTTTATGTGCATGTTTCTGATAGTTACCCATGGTAATTTAGCTTGATGACAAAAGCTGTTGGGGAATCACAGTTAGGTTTCTTCATGACCACCTCCTTGGTCTTGGATTGATTATGTCAGGTTACTTTATGCTTAAAAATTAATATAACCATTGTCTTACTTGCAAATTTAAAAGTTATTTAGGTATAACTAGCTAGTGCTGTCATGCAGTGCAAAATATCACTGTTGATGCTGATATGAGAATGTGGGTGAAAGAGAGAGTGAGCATGTTGTACCCTTCCAGATCTAAAATTGTTTGATTATTGGCATACATGTGTACAAAAAAATGTTTATTGATCTCTTCCTGTCATGATAAAGTAGCCATGATTGATGTCATGCTTCCAGTGTTTGAATAAGGGTAGTTATGTCATGAACGATAGTATAACATAAAGATTAGTTCTTTTGCCTTTGGAGGTTGACTTTCTTAGTCCATTCAGGCAAGTATAACAAAATATATAAGCTGGGTGGCTTATAAACAGAAACTTATTTCTTACATTTCTGGTGACTGAGAAGTCCAAGATCAAGATGCTAGAAGATTCTGGTGAGGCGCTCTTTCCTGTTCATAGATGGCCATCTTCTTGCTGTGTCTTCTTCATATGGCTGTAGGTAGAAAGGGGTGTGGCAGCTCTCTGCGGCCTCTTTTATAAGGTACTGATGCCATTTATGAGGGTCCTGCCACATGACCTAATCACCTTCCCCTTCCAAATACCATCATATTGGGGGGTAGGATTTTGGTGAAATGCAAACATTCAAACCATGGCACTGGCCATCTCCATTCTACCTCTTATCACCCCACTTAACATTAGAAAAGTTAAGTATCCCTTCTACATCTTAATTTCATTACTGGTGAAATGAGGTTGATAATAGTATCTACCTCACTGAATTAAATGTGATAATGCACATTGGGTGCTAGCCCAGAGCAACCATGTATAAATGGAAGCTATGGTTAGTATTTCTAGCAAAAATGCATGTTCTCATTGTGTTTAGTGTACAGGGTATTAAACAAGACTCTGAGATAAAGGAATATTTAAAGGTGCTTCCCCATTGTATAAAGTTAATTTTTTTTAAGCAAGCATTGAGTACAGGGAAGTTTCAGGAGCCTAAATAGATCTTTTCATTATCCCATGTACTCTATAGCATACAGTTGAAATCTATTTATATAAAATTAAGATAGTAGCAAATTTCAAGAGGCTCATTTGTTTAATGGAACAGCTTGGTGAATGCATTTCTCCAAGTTTTGTGTTTAAGCAAGAATTATTACTAATAGTACTTAAAACTTTTTAGTATTTATTTGAATAATTTTATTATCTCTCCAGGAACACTAGGATATCAATTACAATGCTGGGAAATGCGTGCTCAGAGAAAAAAAGTGCTGCCTTTTCCCTGTGGTAGCATTCTGAAAGGTTTTGAGGCTACGCTTGATGAGCATGCCTTTTTTTCCCAAAGAATCAAAGTTAGAGCATGATAAATGAAAGAAATTTCAAAATCGTTATGCAAGGTGTGTTTTGTATTCACTGGTCTTCTCTGATGAGTCAATTTCCATTTTTAAGGAATCTCAAGCATTCTTATAACATCAATCTTGGGTTTGACATAGAGGTTGAGACTTCTTAAAGTACAGGTAACCATCTCCCCGTTCTTTGCTCTATTGATTTGTTAGAGTTGACATGTAAAATTCCTAGTTTTAAAACATTTTGAGGGTATTTTCTGATTTTGCTATTTTTAAAAAATAGTTTACAATTCCTGTTTCCTTCTGAATATCTTTGGTTCAGCTATTTGCTTTCTGCATGGCCACATGAGTTGCATTGCATCTGTTTCTAAAATAATGTGTTTAATTTTCCACCAGTACTGCAAGTTGGTCCTGAATTGCCTTATATGATAAACAAATGGGTTTGTAAAGTTGCTTCAAAGGTCACCATCTTCTACCCTTTGGTGGTGGTTCTGAGTACTTTTAAAATAAAAATCTTCAAAGCCATCTTTAGATGATACCCTTGCTTTCAATCATGATAATGAAGTTAAAAATGTTATTAAATTGGTAGTAACTTAGCTTTAAATTGAAACTGTATTAGCATAATAGAAGGCTCTAGAACTTCTTTCTAAACAAGACTTTCTTTGCAAGAGATAACATTTGTAAAGCATCTACCAGAGCGGCATAATAAATCTCAAATCTCTTGCCTTATTTTTCTTTTTCACTTTCTAATATGTGTTTTGTATTACTTCTGATGTCTCATCTCCCTGTAGTTATAGAAACACATAGACTTATACCTAGGTTCTGTTATTAGTTTCTTATTGCTGTGTAACAATTTATTATAAACTTAATGGCTTAAAACACCCATGTATTATCTCACAGTTCTGTCAATCAGAAGCCTAGACAGGGCTCAGCTGGGTCCTCTTCCAAGCTCTCCTGGCTGTTGGCAGAATTCATTTCCTTGCAAGAGTAGAAGCGCTTCCATGTTCTTTGGGGTTGGCAGTTCTCTGATGCTTCCCCTTCTTTTAAAGGACTTATCTGATTAGGTTAGACCCACCTAGTGTAATCTCCTTTTTGATTTAGTCAAAGATGATTGACTGATAGCCTCGTTATGGGAGTCATATCCCATCCTTTCCACAGGATCTGCCCACAGTTCACAGGACCATGGGGATTAAACAGAGTGTCAGTCATTGGGGAGGTCTTAGAATTTTGCCTGTCATATCCTGGGTTTTAAAACTTTTATATGGGGAAAGTCATTTAAGGAAGAAAGTAAATGAACATCTGTTGACTAGGTTGCTAGGTACAATGGTATGACTTCCATTTTATAAATGAGTAAAACTTACATTTGCGGAGACTGATTGGATCGAGATATCACTGACTTAAAGGGCTGAACAGACATTCTTAGAGGCAAAAGCTCCAGTTGAGTGAGAGTCTGGTTTTTAGTTGGTTTTTCCTAAGCAGTTCAAGTTTCAAATGAACTGTTTTTAAACAGTTCACATTCAGGGGTTGTTTAAAACCTATGAACATATTTCCCCATGGAAATCATGCTATAAATGATAAGTCCTCAGTTGGCTCCACAAAATCCAGCTTCACACATACTATCAGGAAAATTGTCTTCAGATTCATCCAGAACCTCTTGGGGCCTAATCCCTGTGCCCCACGAAGGTAACTGAGGTCTTACGGCCGCCTTGTGTGGGGACTGCCCCTCAGAGATGAAAGTAAACCATGACTCATCCAGGGACAAGGAGACACGCATGCCGTGCCCTTAGCTGTCTCTGTGTCTGCTAGAGGTAGGTGAAGGCACTGGCTACATCCACTCTGATTTGGTAGGGAAAGCTTCTAACACTGAGCATTGGGATCATATTTAATTTGTCAATTAGGTAATTGTGGTATACCCTATATACAGAATCTTCCTGGCTGAATGATCTTTTATAGAGAAACATTATGTAGTGATAGTAGGTTTTTAAATGGTGCCCATTTAACTTGCACATAACTTGCACAGCAGGTTATGTGCTAAACCATTTAACGAGCATTTTTATCCTTCAGCTAGTTTCTTCAACTATGTCCCTTTGAATCCGTATAAAGAGATGGCTTGTAAGGTTTATTTCAAACAGATATTTATGTGTTAGGTAGAAGGGTTTCAAAATAACGCAGCCTCTCTTTTTCTCTTCTTCTCTTCTTCCCATCTTGAGTTCTCTCACGTTCTTCCTGTCTTTAAAATGTGCTTGAGAAAAGAGGGAGAAACATGAACAATTCCCAGGGAATCCCCACAGGAAGGAGGAACCACTCTCAAACTGAAATTATTGAAGAGAACCATCATGCTGCTCATGACTGGAATACAGAGGAGCTGTGTGTGTGGAAGGTCAGGCAGAAAGGTGACTGAGAAGGAAATAAGTCAGAGGAAGGAATATCTGGTTTTATTTTTCTTTAACTCTTTTTGTTGCTTTGATCTCTATTTTTATATCTCAGTTTCATGCTTTGTGACTTAGATGAAATTATTGAACTTCTTTATAGCTCTTACGAACAAGATATTGATGTTTGCCTAAATTTAGACCTTTCCTAATTCTAAATTTTAGTTTCTTTTCATTTACCGCCTCAGGTAAAATAAATAAATAAATGAATTCTATTCCCTTTTGATCTTCATTTCAGGTTATTCAAAATGTATGGCTGACAGCCTTCAAAGGAATGATACAGGCATTGGATGTTTTATTCAGTATATTGCTGCTCTGCCCTTTTGTGCAGCTATTCAAATTGCTGTAGAAGTGCCTGAAAGGTTGTCATGGATTTTGCCAACAGTAGATGACAAGCGGTAATATATATGGTGAATGTTCCAGGTGTATTGGAAATTACCGTTGCAGCTTCTATTTCATGGAAGTTTGTTTTTCACGTAATGTTAAAAGTTCAGTCTAAATTCTTTAGTCAGATAGATTCAGGTCTTACCTCACATGTAATATGTGGAGTAAAAATAATTCAGAATGCATTAACAGATTGTTTTTAATAATTCTGTGCCTTTGAGACAAATGACATTCTTTTTTTATGCCCTCCACACTTTAGACGTCCACTTTCTCTTTCATTGGCTGCAGTGAAACTTTGGAAGATCATTACCTTAGTGCCCCCTAATGAGATGTAAATAAAATGAATGATTACAGCTTGATTATGGTCCAGTATTTATGAGGCTCCTGGTAACTTGCTGCATAAATTTAAGTATGTGAGTAAATTCTCTTAGGGACAGTCAGTGTGAGAGTATTTTATTTTTCTTTCTTATTTTTTATGATGTACTAATTCTTTTCACCTCTGGATTCTTTATTGTTGTTTCTGCCCTAGAAGAAGTAGGACCGTGGAAAATGAGTATATTTTTTCTGCATGACTTTTATGGTCCCTGTAGGGTTTGGACCAGACCTGAGTTCCTGCCTGATCCTGACATGTCAAGGAACATTGAAATAAAGGAATATGGTTTGTTTTTTTTTCTTCCTGTGCCCTATCCATCTCCCTACAAAGAAAAATGGATGAACATTTCTCTCTTCTGCTTTTTCTTATAAAGCACATCAAGTTTCAAGTCTGAGCTTTTGTGGAAATCACAGTGTAATGGGTTAACAGTCTTCTCTGATTCTTCGAGGTTTTGAGTATTTTAAGCTTTTTACTTTGCCATCTAGATATTGGAAGCTAACCTCCCACTCACTTTACTACTCAACACTGCTTCTCTGTGCAGCCTCTTTCTAGAATTGTTATTATAGTGAAATATCCATAGGAGTCTCTTCCTTGCCTTATATAATCCTCCTCCGACCTGCAAAGCATTTCCCCATGGCGGGAGACAGCTTTTTTTCCTAAAGCTTGCATACGTTGGCAAAGCCTGGTTGGGTAGTGTATCCCGGACCCCACAGGAAAAGTAAGTTGATTTTTTATTTAGATTTGAGACCATGGGTATATTTTAATTCTTAATGTTGGGTCTCAAGAATTTCCCCTCTTTAGAGTCAGTAGCTGATGATGTGAGGAGGCAGCATGAGACTGAAATTGGTAAAGATACATTAATACTTATTTAATAATCTCATGTTGTCTGGAGACTTTTTTAAAAAATCTAATCTCTTTCCCCTGCAAAATACAAAGGAAAATAGAGTGTCTGGATGACAGAGTTCTCACATAAAGTGGACTGTCTCTCTTATGCACAAGCCAAGTGTCACAGGTTCCATTCCATCCTGCACACCCTGCATATAAAGAAGGGGTGGGTGACGAAGGAGGCTGGCAGCTTAAAGACTTAAACATGCTGAGGGACTAAGTTCCCAAGTTGGCGGAGCAGATAGAAAAGGAAAGGCAAGACGAGAACCCGTGCCACATTCCGAATTGGATTACCTGTTACAGAGCCAAAGACTGAGTTCCAAAGAACCAACGTTGGAGTGTGAGGATGATAAGATACGTGTGCAATCTGATTCCAGATTTTAGATTATCTAGAGAGGGGGAAGGCATTACTAGCATTCATATATAAAGTCCCTGTGTAATATCACCAGAGATTGCTCTTCAGTAGCTCTCTGCTTGTTTGGTTACTGAATTATCCAAACATGTACTCTTATACTTCTTTTCCACCTCCTGAAACCCAGAGCCTTTTGTTGTCCCCCTGTTCCCCAAGCTTAGGTAGGGCACAGCAAAGTCCCTCAGCCTGTCCTTTTCAGGGCAGCTTGCACCATTCCTCCACAGCACTTTCCAAGCCATGTAACTACTCTTGGTACTCACAAGCCATGTTGCTGGGCTTTAAAATGCCATCTGTGTCCACTGGTGCGGCTGGAGCTGAGTAAAACATGGCAAGCTGGACTTCTTAAGATGGCCCAGAGTAATTTGAATTTCTCTAGTCAAGAATGGGTAAATAAGCCATCTGGAAATAGTCTCCCAGTTGAATTTAACACCCCTTGTGACTATACTTTTAGTAATCTTTGTTAGCTAATTAGCTCTTTGCTTTGTCGAGTATTTATTGAGTGCCCACTCTGTGTGCGAGCATGGTGTTAAGCACTTAATATAAAACAGTGACTATGAAGACATGTGACTCCTGCCTTCACGGGGCATTTAATTGACACCCCCCAACAATTTTTTAATAGCACTTTTGAAAACATTGCATAAAGTCAGATATATATATATTGGATATACATGCCAAAAGGTAAGCTGGAGGTACTTGTCAAAGAACTATGAATGCAAACAATAACAAATAGACAAAAATATTAAATTAATGAATACATTACCTGGAAAAATACTACTGGAATTGTTTTGTCAAACAACTTGTCCGTACTATGATCTGGAAAAGCATAGCTTACTACAGTAGAAAGAATGCAGTAGTTGGAGTCAGAACTGATTTCAAGCCCCAGCTCAATCACTTATTAACTGTTGATGTTGGGCAATGATATGGTTTTGCCCTGTGTCCCCACCCAGATCTCGCCTTGAATTGTAATGATCCCTACATGTCAAGGGCGGGACCAGGTGGAGATAATTGCATCATGGTGGTGGTTTACCTCATGCTGTTCTCATGGTAGTCAGTGAGTTCTCGTGAGATCTGATGGTTTTATTATATAAGGGGCTTCCGCCTTCACTCGGCACTTCTTTTTCCTGCTGCAATGTGAAGTAGAATGTGTTTGCTTCCCCTTCCGCCATGATTGTGAGTTTCCTGAGGCCTCCCAAACCATGCTGAACTGTGAGTCACTTAAACCTCTTGTCTTTGTAAATTACCCAGTCTCAGGTATGTCTATTAGCAGAGTGAGAACAGACTAATACAGGCAAGTAATTAATTATTTTGGTCACAGATAGTCTGTAAAAATTATCCCTTTAAGATTCTGTTTTCTGTTATACTTAGGGTTCTGTATTTTCCCATGGATTTGTCTTTTAATCCTATTTTTCGTGGTTCTGATTTAATTTACTTTTAATTTTCTACTTTGCTTCATTTGTTGGTTTAACAAAAAGTTACTGAGTAGTCTGTGTATGTGTGTATTCTTATGTATTGCCTCAAATCCTAGATGGCGTGATGCTGAGTATAAATAACTTTTTTAAAGAGGGAGTATATTTGAGAAGTGTCTGAAAGCTGTAAAACCTCTAAAATAGATTCTTTGCTTTATGAGAGCTGCAGCTTGAGACTTTGAGGAATCCCCAAATTCACAAGCTTGGAGAATGTTCACAAACTGCAACCAGCACATAGGAAACAGAACATGATTCTTGCCTTAGAACTCCCCTTTGAAAATTCTGCCACTACCTCATCCCACCCTACCCTACCCCACCCCATATTCCACCACCTTAACCACTATCCTGACTCTAATAGCATAGGTTGCTATTAGAACTTGAAGTCATATATATAAGTAGAGTCATAGGGTAAGTAAACTAGTATACTTTTTTTTTTCTTTTTTTTCTTAGTTGTGGAGAATATACCTAACATAAAATTTTTGTTTTGGCCATTTTTAAACATTCAATTCTGTGCCATTAAGTACATTCACAGAGTTGTGTAAGTATCACTGCCGTGCATCTCGAGAACTTTTTCATCTTTCCCAACTGAGACTTTTTCCATTAAACACTAACTTCCCATTTCCCCTTCCCCTAGTCTCTGACAATAGCCATTCCACTTTGTCTCTATGAATTTGACTACTATAGACTAGCCAAAATAGAGTAGTACCTACCTAGAGTAGCTAGCATAACAATATTTGTCCTTTTGTGTCTGGCTTATTTCACTTAGTGTAATGTCTTCATAGATCGTCCATGTTGTAATATGTGTCAGAATTTCTCTTCTTTTTAAGGCTGAATAATATTCTGTTGTATGGATAATACCACATTTTGCTCATCTATTCATCTGTCAATCGAAGCCTGGCTTGCTTCCACTTTTGGCTATTGTGAATCATGCTGCTGTGAAAATGGGTATATACATATCTGAGTTCCTGCCTCCATTTCTTTGGGTATATACCCAGAAGTGGAATTGCCAGATTGTATGGTAATTCTATGTTTAAGTTTCTGAGATGCTGCCATACCATTTTCTGCATCGGCTGCACCATTTTACATTTCCACAGTTATACTTCCTTTTGCTCAACATTATGCTTAACATTATGTTTGCAAGGTTCATCCACATTGCTGCATGCAGTTGTGGGTCATTCAGTCTCATTGCTGTGTAGTGTTTTGTCATGTGAATGTGCCATAATGTACTTAGCCATTTTACTATTGATAAGCACTTGGGTAATTTTCAGTTTTGGGTTATTACAGGCAGTGCTACTATTAGAGGGCATTTAAAAATTAGGCCTTAAGGTTCTGTAGCTTTGTTATTTTCTTATGGAAAGGAAAGCATTAAATCGAAGACATTATTTGAACAACAACTCATAAAGCTTTCTGCTTGTATCACTTGGTAATTTTTGTAGCACGAGTGATGGAATACCCAACCCATGTTATCCTAAGAAAAGGGGACTTGCTTATCCATGACTGGAAAGTTTAGTTGTCCAGCTTCCAGCAACACTGACCTTATTCCTTGCCTCCTGGCCACATCAGTCCAACCTCTGCTTTTGTCACATCTTTTTCTCTGCGTCTCTTGAATCCTCCTTTTATTTTATGGGAAATCATGATTACATTGGGTCCACACAGACAATACAGAATAATCTCTTCATTTCAAGACTCTTAATCACATCAGCAAAGCCCCTTTTGTCATGTAAAATAATATATTCACAGGTTCTGGGGATTGCTACACCTTTAGAGAGGCCATTATTTTGCCTCCCATGATATGTGTGTGTGTGTGTGTGTGTGTGTGTGTATTTTTTCCCACTGATGAACCAATGACAATGTTCCTCTCTTTTATAACTTTGTGCTTTTCTTTGGAGTTAGTAATTGGGGTGTTTTTCTTCTTTTTAGATTTTATGTAGCTGTCATGAATCCTTTCCACACTCTTCAGTAGAACTATAAAACTCTTGTTTGCACTTTCTATGTTATCAAACATATCAGATAACCTATAAGTTTTTTTCTCAAAGCCTCTTCCTGGACCCTTCATTTTTTCTGTTCCAAGCTGGATGGTGTGCTATCTAGGTCTCCTGCATGGCGGCAGTTTTTGGTGATTTTTCTCACGCTCATTAACATGGTAATTCCCTTCGTCTCTCTCCGTGTTCCGCCCTTTCTTTGATCTCATGCATTTCTCTTAAATGGTTTATTTCATTGTTCATGTGGAGTATATCCTACAGGAGCTTCTTGAGAAGAGGTGTACAGATGGCAAACTTGACACCTTAGATGACAATGATGAACCCTCTCTGAGGAGATAGGGGCCCATGTTGTCTGGGGAAGGAAGAGAAGCAGGAGAGAAGGATGAGAGAGAGACAGATGAGGCAGAGAGGAAGATGTTTCCACCCTGGTCTTTTCTCATAATGCCTCTGTAGGCCAAAGTCATGTCTTAGTAATTTTGCTTCTTTAATGCCTTGCCTACAGTGAATACTTAAGATATGTTCTTCAGTGAATGAATACATACAGATAGCCTCATATTTCCTGCTCTTTGAAGTGGTAGAGAGTCCTTAGAAGCCATTAGCCAGCTTCTTATAAAGACCTGCTCGAAAAATGAATTCCAGTTATTAAAAGATGCCACCAAAATCAAATCTGTTTCTTACCTCCTCATCATATAGAACATAAATCTGATCCCCCGCCCCGCCATTAACTTTTATTCTACTCTCCCTGCTTCGCCAGATGATACAATCCTTGAGACCCAAACTTGCATATGGTTCATCTTTGCATCCCTGATAATGCCATGCATTGTATAATTCTCACTAAAGGTTTGTTCAATGACTCTTCATCACACACATGGCCTTTCTGATGTGCATTGAATGAGCCTGCCTTGTTCCAGCGTCAGAGACTTTACAATTGCTGCTCCCTCTGCCTGCAGCACTCTTTCCCCGACTCTCATGACCTGGCAATTTTCATCCTGCAGATGAAGCTTGCCCATCATCTCATCTTCCCAGCCCTATCTAAAGATACTGTCTGTCCCCTGACCCACTGCCCATCATCCTGTGATGGGAGTACCTGTCATCATCAGAAATGACCTTATGTGTGTCTTTATTTATTTTCCCTGATAAATGGAGACTCTATAGATGTAGCTTTCTGTCTCATCCACTGCTGTATCACCACACCTAGAACAGGGGCTGCTGAATAAAAGTGTATTAAATGAACGATATGAGCTGTTGAGAGAATGACAATGTTAATAACTTCATCTAACCTTTGCTGGATTACATGAGTGGTTAGAGAGCACATACACATTCACCTTCTTTGAAAGTTTTCCTCAACCGTGCACACTTTTTAAGAATATAGAAATAATTGAACATTCAGGGAACACGATTGCCCTAAGATTTTGTGTGTTCCTTATGGATGCCTTGGATCTAGAAAGGAAAGAGGTGAGAAAATATTGCATTGGGGAGATCTGTCCCTTGAATTTCATCTGAGAAATCAAAACTCACACATTTAAATCCTGTCTGCCCAGGTGCCTCAGACACATACAACTGGCTTTACTCTTAAGTCAGCCTATTTAACTGTGCCCTCAAAATAAGCAATGGTGAAGCTTATTTTGTATGTAGTTTGGATCACATTGCTTTTAAGAATTCCATATCTAGGTTGCTGTTCCTGTATGGCATGGAGACCCTGATAATTAGGTTTCTGTAACTTAGAGACAGTCTGAGGCTCTGTCTATAAAAAGCCATTCCTCCTGAAAACGGGACAGAAGTATATACATACACTAAAGTAATATTTCCAGAGAAGAAATGTGGCATGAGAAGCAAAACAGTTCGAGTGCCACTCCCTCGCCCCATTTGAGTGCAATGAAATCAGAATCAACATGTTAAAACTAGTCAGTGATGCCGAGGGTCCTGCAGAAATTGACCCTTGTCTCTAGAGCAAGATTTCTAGAATAGCACTTTTGATTTGGGGCTGGATAATTATTTGTTGTGGGGCAATATCTGTGTGCTATAGGATGTTTAGCGGCATCCCTGGCCACTACTCACTACATGCCAATAGCAGCAACCCCCTTATTCCCTGCTGCAAAGGGTAAAACCAAAAATGTCTTCAGACATTGCAAAACCTGGTTGAGAACCACTACTCTAGAGAATGCATAGAAGGGATCTAGCCTTAAACCATGCCTCTGGGTTTGTTTAAACCCCGTATTTCCACCATTAATGCAGCAGTGGTAGGGAAGACTCCTTAACTTCCACCTTGTCTTATATATATGTCTTCTCAGTCATATCAAAGTACTGTGGTTTAAACCAATGTCCCCCCCAAACCCACCCAGCTCTACTGATAAAAATATATCACACTACTCTAGTGTAGCCTTAGGTTCCTCTTCTGCACACACATGTATACAGCTAGTCCATGATGTATGCCTGCCAGCTGGCAAAGGTCTTTTCTGAGTCTTCATGTGGTTATCTGAACATGTCCCAATTCTCCATTTTCTTAGACCACTCTTTGAGGTCATTGCTCTGACACTGTTTGGTTATGTAACTCTGTGGTGAGCTACAATTATTTAAACAATGAAAAATCTCCTGAATTGGTGGTTTCTGCAATATAGGGAGGGTCATTCATTCATTTTCAGCACATATTTATTGAATATTTATGTGGGCTGCTCTTGGCACGGGGATTAAACAGCTACAAACAACACACAACACACTTGCCTTCTTGGAGCCTACACTCTGATAGGGGAAGACAGACAATAAATAAATATATGTTAGGTGAAAAATACATCAAGATGAGAAGACAGCCTGGGCGTGGTGTCTCTCACACATGTAATCCCAGCACTTTGGGAGGCGGGGGGATCACATGAGCCCAGGAGTTCAAGACAACCCTGGCCAACATGGTGAGACCCCATCTCTACTGAAAATACAAAAATTAGCTGCGTGTGATGGCATGTGCTTGTAGTTCCAGCTACTCAGGAGGCTGAGACAGGAGAATCGCTTGAACCCTGGAGATGGAGGTTGCAGTGAGCCGAGATTGCGCTACTGCACTCCAGCCTGGGCAACAGAGCAAGACTCTGTCTCAAAAAAAAAAAAAAAAAAAAAAAGGAGAAAGGCCAGATATGGTGGCTTATGCCTGTAATCCCAGCACTTTGAGAGGCCGAGGTGGGTGGATCACTTGAGTCCAGGAGTTTGAGAGCAGCCTGGGCAACATAGTGAAGCCCATCTCTACAAAAAATACACACACAAAAATTAGCTGGGCATGGTGGAATGTATCTGTGGTCCCAGTTGCTCAGGAGGCTGAGGTGAGAGGATTGTTTGAATCCAGGAGGTGGAGGCAGAGGTTGCGGTGAGCCATAATTGTGCCATTGGACTCCAGCCTGGGCGACAGAGTGAAACCTTGTCTCAAAAAAAAAAAAAACACTAGATGAGGGAGTCTTGTGTTTTCAAATAGGGTCAAGCAAGATGTAAAGGAAGTTCAGGAGCAGGATGTTTGGACATCTCAGGGGAGAAGAGTTCTAGGCAGTGGGAACCGTAAGTGCAAAGGGCAAGAGGCAGGAGTGTGCTTGGTATATGTGAAGGGTAGTGAGGAGTGTCGGGTAGGGAGCTGTAGAAGAGGGGGTGTGGAGGTGTGGTATGAACATACCATATGGAGCTTTAGAGGCCTGGTGAGACTCTTCTTCAATTTTTTATAAGACAAAATTTCAAACATACACTGAAGTACAGAGAATAGTATAATGAACCCCTTATTTGCCTATTACCCAAGTTTAATAAATAGTAACCAAAGCCACTTTAATTTTATATACTCTTACTCCCCCTCCCCAGATCATTTGGAAGCAAACTCTATATGTATTACTTCATATGTAAATATTTTTGTATGTGTCTATAAAAGGGAATTAAAGGTGATCATGGTCCAATATTATACTTTAAAATGATTGGCTAGTTTTATCAGATATCCAAACCATGTGTGTATATATATGCACATGCGTATATACATATACTCAATATATATTTTAGGCTGAAGTGTGTACATATACAATATCATGCTGATTATTTCCTGAATGCCTGATTATGTGTGTGTTTGTTTATAGTTTGATTAGTTTGATATCAGGACCCATTAAAAAGTTCATATATTACAATTAGTTGATATGTCTCTTAAGGTGTTTTTTTTTTTTTTTTTTTTTTGTAAAGACAGGGTCTTGCTATGTTGCCCATGCTGGTCTCGAGCTCCTGGCCTCAAGTAATCCTCCCACCTCAGCCTCCCAACATGCTGGAATTACAGGCATGAGCCTCTGTGCCTGGCCTTCTTTTAAATTTTGGGTTCCCCTTCCATCTCCCCCCCCGCCCCATTAAAATTTTAAGAAACCATGTCGTTTGTTCTGACTTTCGTATCTAGCTTTTGCTGATCACATCTCTGTGATATTGTTTAACACATTCCCTTGTCTCTAACCTGTAACTTGATATTTTGATGTAGAGGCTTGGTTGTATCCAGGGGTGCTGGAGTCTTTTTGGTAAGACTGCTTCATGTGTGTTGTCTTGAGAAGCTCACAATGTCCAGGGTTTCTCTCTTTGTGATGTCAGCAGTCACTGATGATCATGGCTTAGATTCCCTGGGGTTCTTTAGAGTCTACAAAATTTTGATATTTTACGACCGCAGTTCCCCCTTTATTCACCAATTGGAATGCATCTATAAAGTGAATCATTTCCCCATCTGTGAGGTGTAACTCATAGGGAATGCAGGAGATGTGCTTGATTCTTTCCCTGTATCAGTTTTCAAGATTACTGCAGCAGTTCTCTAGCATCCTCTCAAGGTGACGTAACTTTCTCTTCTTGAACTCGTGACTTTAAACATTTGATATGTTGTAATGCATTACCATTGTTGTTCCTATTGATGCTTGATTATCCCATTTGGGGCCAAATGTCCTAAATTTGTGGCTTTTACTCACAGGGAAGCTGTTGGAGGATTTTGAACAGAAGAGTGACATATTCTGAAAGAGATCACTCTGGAGTTTATGTGGTCACCAAGGTGTAGAGGGTACCAGGGAGGAAGTAGACCAGTTAGGAATAATCTAGCCAAGATGCAATGTATTTTGGGTCAATGTATTTTGACATTAGGTGGAAATAATGGTGGCATTCTGGATATTTTACATTGAAAGGAGGCTTATTTTGGAGTTTTGGAGGGCAGGATGGTGAGTTTTCTTTTGGGTATGTTAAATTAGGGGTAGTAAAAGGAAACTGAAGTGAAAATGTATTGTAGTCCATTGGCTATATGGAACTGAAGTTTATTTCAGAAGATCTGTGTGTAGAAGGCTAATGAATAATATTCTAATGTGTTTCCTGAGATTAAGGTCTACCTTAAAAGTTAAAGAATTTGGGGATTTCACTTTATTTTTTGTTATAGGTTGGTAACTGATTTTTTTCTTTTCTTTATCATAACCTGGCTGTGACACCCATGCTTTCGAACTTTCCCCGACCAACTCTCCTAAGGAAAGTTGAGGCCTCTTTTTTGTGTTCTATTATATCTTGTTTGTTTGTTTGAGATGGAGTCTTGCTGTGTTGCCCAGGCTGGTCTCAAAACTGCTGGACTCAAGCAGTCTTCCCGCCTCAACCTTCTGAGTAGCTGGGATCCATTATATCTTTTTAGTATTTCCTTTTGTGATGCTTTTTCTACTAAATTACAATTACTTTTCACATCTCTATCTGCCTCTCTATGGAGTCAGTGACTATATTTCAAGTATGGATTTGTTACCTCCAAAGGGTAGGAGGACTGGTTGGTTCTGTGAGCTCACACTGAGAGAGAAGCTGGTACCTAGTTAACATTAACAAATGCCCCAGAGCAAGTTGATAGTTAAGGATGTAGAAAAGAGTTCTGAGAGTATCCTATAAACCTCCACTGGCCCATATGCACCTTTGTGGAGTTAGAAACAGGTAGCCCTCCAGAAGGGCACAGAGCTGAGAGAGACTTCGGGAAAATGAGAAAAATTGGAGTGGAAGAAGCCCAGAGCCAGGTGCAGGCATAAAACCATGGAAAGCAGACTAGATGTTGGTTCCCACTTCCATCCTTGCCCAGGGCACAACCTGAACAGCTACCTGTGGCATCCCTGCCTAGACAGGCCTCTGGGATAAGAGTAAATTTACAGACCAGGATCTAATCCTAGTATAGCTACCAACTGTGTGCCCTCAGTTTCTTCATCTGTAAAAAGACGGAGTTTGACTTCATAGCCTTTGAAATATAACTGCTTGAATATACTTGCTATTTTACCGCAGTTTGGCTCTGTCTCTCTCTCTGTCTTTGTGTGTGTGTGTATGTGTGAGAGAGAAAGAGAGAGAAAGAGAAAGAGATGCCTTGTAGTACTTGAAAATTAGAATTCTTGATACAATAAAGCTCTAATTTGTTCTAGTGTTTCTTCTCAACAAACCACGGGTTGCCAAGTTTTAAAACATTTTAAAATGCATTAGAGGAAGTGAGTCAGTTACGTTCTTCATACACTACAATGGAAGTACACTTAGTTCCAAGTTATGAATGCTGTGAAAAATTAGGTTCTTTGAATAAATACAAGATGAAACTTTCAGGCTTTCAAAATTCATGTTCTTTCTGTCCCTCATTCATATTAGATTGCTTTTGTAAAGTATACAGCACTGCGATCTTAAAAATGAGCGTCTCAAAAATAAAAATCCAAGTGCCTATCTCTTGCATTTCCAGTTGGTAGTTTCCTATCATCGGGTTTGCCTGTTCACACAAGTCTTTGCCGCACAACGGAGTCTGACTTCCCCCAAATTAATGCAGTTAGTTTATTCCTCGTTCTGATGATTGCCATATATAGAGAAAGATCTAATTATTTTTATGTGGCACTATTCCTCATTTCTTTCTTGGGGACTATGAGTGATTTAGTTAACTCCACCAAGGGAAGTGTAAGACGAGCCTCCTCAGGGTGGCTGAATTCTATTCGAGAGCATCACAGGGAGGTGGGGAATAGTTGACGTGTGCTGAGATAAACTCTTTTACAAGTATGACACTGTTGCTTTATTTTTTTGTCCCAGTCTGCAGGGTGAAAAGGACTTTTCATTTCACTGAGGTGAAAAGTGGGTTTGTGAGTAGAGCGACTTTCTTTAAAAAAGAAAAAAAAAATCAGAAACCAATTACTTGATATGCAGAGCTGCAAGCCTCGTTCCTTTAACAAAATCAGTGCAGTGTGCACTGCTGTTAACCTGAGGAAAGCAGCTGACATCTCTTGATTACGGCTAGAGGTGGAAGGACCCAAACTTGCAGACTCCCCCTCCCCCTCGAGAGAGTGTTAGTCCAGTCCTTTAGAGAGGTTCGGTTTGGCTCTCTGTCACCACCGGGACGCTGGCAGGGAGAGTGTGTCATGGTTACAATAGAGTGTGCTAACATATAACAACCATGAAAGCCCAGCGGGAAAGGCTGCAGATTCCGGGGCTGACCTTGGAGTAAGTATTGTCTGTCTTTAATATTTTAATGCTTTCTGCATGGCACTCGCTTTCCGGCGACCAATAGCTATTTAGCATTTGTTTGTACTGACAGCTTCAGAGCACTGCAGTGTGAGGTGGAGGAACATGTCTTAAATGCATGGCATTTGGTTTCAGCTAATGTGGACACCCAGACCAGCATTTTGCATTGCAGTCAGAGGAAAAGCATTGCTGCATATTTAAAGTTACTAAACCCCAGTTCTGGAAACATCTTAACAGCTCATTGTGAAAGAATGTATCAGTAGGCCATGGTGTATCTGTCTTTTTCTCCCTCTCTCTTACTGTTTATCCCTATGTTGCCTTTTTCTAAAGAAAGGCCTCTGTATGCATTGAATAATAGAAGACATTACAATGGATTAGAGTGCAAGAGAAGGGTTATTTGTGACGTTCATTAGATGTGATCCATGTTTTATCTGTGCAACAGAATATTAATGAACTGTGGTACATTTAGAATCCTCTCTGCAGAATCTCCAGCCACCGCATGCAATGTGTTTACCTAGTTGAGCTGTGTGTTTGCTTAGCTGTTTTTTTTTTTTTTAACCCATTAACTCATCTGACTGCCTTCTGATGTGATGTAGCTACATGAACATTTCCACATCTAGTTTGTGGCGCAGAAGTTAGACATCTGTGATGCAGGAAGTGTCAGCAAATTTTTATTTTAAATCTGTTAGTCAAAGATGCAGAAGCTGTGAGTTAGTCTGTGCTGTCACACTTAAAATAATAAACAGTAAAATATAAATCCGGTAGACAAATATAAATATCCCTCTTTCTAACTTACAGCACAGATATAAAATTACGTTTTAGTGGAATCTGTACTGTCCCAATAATCTCATACTGGACTGTCTCCAGAAAGAGACTGCAGGATGAGAACTGTGCTTGTTTCTGAGGATTTATTATTCCTCTTGAATTTTGTAGATGCATCATACAAGAGAAATTATTTCCTTAATTAATAAAAGCATGACATTCTGAAGTGAATACTTTTCTAATCAGTCCTCGCTCTAAAATTGTGCCCTGATTTTATACTAACGAGGGGCTCACTTACAAAAAGTTAGAGGGCTCTCACAACCTTCTTGCTAGCTGTGACATTCTTCATATTAGAGGTACGAATAGTATTTACCCATTGCCCTAACATTTCTCCCATCTCCACCCCACCCTAACATTCAGCTCTCACCATCTGTGTGGAATATTTTAGTGGCATGCACTCATTCTTCTACTTAACCCTCCTCTCTCTAGCTGGAAATGCATAACTAAGCCATAGCTCTGTGTTTAAAACCCAGGGGCATTAACCTCCAGCTTTGCTTTTGCCTCTGTTTTTTGTTGTGCTGTTTCCTGGTTGTTTTCTTTGGACTTAGTAGGTATCATTTCACATTAGGCTTTTTCTTTCTTTCCTCTTCTTCCTTTACTTTTTTTCTTTCTTTTTTCAATTTTGTCTACATTAAGAGGAGACACTTCAAATAACTTTTTAAAAATATGAACTCAGTTGTGTCAAACATTCCATTTTATGATTAGAAGGACTGAATTATGCCACAAGTTTTATGACCTTGCCAGCATCAACACAGGACATAACAGTCAGCTAAACACAGGGGATCTTTGGATGTTGTTTTGGTATCAGGCCACGCCCCCTCCATCTATCCTCTTATCTTGGTAAATATTATTGTGCATTTAAAATAGATAATTCTGTTTGCCTAGGGAGCGTGAGAGTGGAATAGAGAATCACTCTTAAATATCATTGTAGTATTAGTATGTGATTTACTTTGAACATTTTGTTTACCTTGAAATGCAAAATTACTCTAAAATAGACATAGCTAACTTTATAGTCACTCATGGAGAAAGCTAATTCTGCAGTCTTTGAGTAAATTCAACTTCTAGCCACTGCAGAGGAATGTTATAATGGAATGTCTTGTCACAGGTTCTATTAAAAGCAGATTTAATGTATATAAATTTAATTATTTGGGAATCTTACAGTCTTAATTCACACAGCAAATGTGTAGAACAGCTTTTGAATGTTTGTTCATCAGATATTACTGTTTTTCTTTCAGAAGAGTTTATTCCATAAGCACTGCATCTGTGGAGTATTATATGAGCCTATTTTATGCTCTGTAGATGCAATCTAGAATTTTCCATTGGATTTATCAATAAACACAGGGCAGTTTCTGATTCCTGTTTCAGATATTGAAATCTTAGGTGTGAGACATCAAATATATATTTCAGAAATTAATAAGTTGTTAATTTATACAGAAATTTATGATGCCTAAAGAGCCTATGCCTGGCTTTCCAGTTTCTGAGAAAGGTAGATTTTTTTTTTTCTTTTTTCATTGTAAGTATAGAATTGGGTACATAGACACTTCGTAGCATTCATCATGTGTGTTTCCGCATGGAGACGGGGAGCGGTGTTAGTGCCTATGCATGCCCATTTTAGGACTGGAAGGAATAGATAAGACTGTACTTAGACAAAATGATGGACATATCAGGAGACATTCCTGAGAGCTTTCCAATGAGCTGCTAAGTTAGAGTACAGCATGTTTAAGAGCAGCAGCTTTTGAATATGCTCTGAGTGTATAAGGAAAATAATTCCTTATTAATTACAAGTGCTGGTACCAAATCAGAGAATGGTCTTAGAAGATATAAAACTTTACTCTGTTGAAACATTATATTTTTTTAATTAGAGCATTTAAGCAATAATTTTATATTTTAGTTTAAGACAAATACAGCCAAGTCTCAATTATCCATATAATGGGAGACAAGGATGGCATTTAGAATTCGCAAACCATAGTAAGCCCAAATCTGACTTTAGCCATCATTGCCAACCCTCTGTGCCAATGAAGAGCACAACCAGCTTGAATCAACCAAAATGCAGCTCTGTTTCAAGACCTCATTCTCTGAGATGGGAAAACATGATACAGTGTAGAGCCATCGTCCAGCGGAGAGGCAAAATAACATTCTTTAAGAAACTCTCTGCACTAGCCAGGCACGGTGGTGCATGCCCATAGTTCTTGCTACTCAGGAGGCTGAGTTGGAAAGCTCTCTTGAGCCCAGCAGTTCAACTTCAGCCTGGGAGGCATATGGAGACCCCATCTCTAAAAAAGGAAAAAGGCAACCACGGTGGCTTATGCCTGTAATCCCAGCACTTCGAGAGGCTGAAGCAGGAGAATCACTTGAGCCCAGGAGTTTGAGATCAGGCTGAGCAACATAGGGAAACCCCATCTCTACAAAAAATATAAAAATTAGCCAGGTATGGTTGTGTGTGCTTACAGTCCTGGCTACTTGGGAGGCCAAGGTAGGAGGATCACTTTGAGCCCAGGAGGTGGAGGCTGCAGTAAGCCACTACACTCCAGCCTGGGTGACTAGAGTGAGACCTTGTCTCAAACAACAACAACAACAACAACAAAAGGACAGGAAAGAAACTCATTGCACTGTAGCAGGAGTTTCTGTTGCTCACTTCAGTCTTAGAGCTGGGGCCAGAATACCTACAGAATACTTAGCTAATTTTTACTTTGATTTTGCCATGTAAAAATAGTTGGTAACTGACTAGCATCAACTCCATGCTTTAATAGATCTATTAGATCTATTGGTTAAATTGTTGTACTGTATCTAATTTGAGTTTTATCTCCCTAAAAATAGAGACATGAGGCCAGAAAGAAAAAAAGAAAAATGACCTCTATTCCAACCACATTGTGATGAATATTTGAGAATTGGCTGGAATAATCGTGGTGGTTTGGATGAGTGGGTGGGGAGTAGGGGGTCAGGGATTATAATGGTTCATTGACAGTTGGATTTGAGAAGACCTCTCTGGAAGGTAAAATAATGTATAACTACATGTAATAATTTTTGAAATTATTTATTTTGAATATACGCATAGGAACACTTTTTATCATTGCCCCTGAGGATTAGATAAAATATTGGGTCTTTGTTATAAGGAAGACTTGTTTTTCCTTGCAAAAGTGCTTAAAAACATATCTTCCTATGTGGAAATGTTAGTTGCTTTGCTTTTTAAAAACTACGATATTTCACCTAAATTTTTATTTGCATTGTCTTCTTAATCTAGAATAAAATATACTCAATATAAAATGGCACTGGATTTTCTTTGATGCAAAAATCACATGTCAAAGATATCTGCCAAGTTGCTTTGTGACAAAGAAAAGGCTCAAATAAAAATGGCAGCTGTAGTTTTTAAAATGTAAATTTCAGCAGGAAGCATTTTACTTGTTCTGTATTTTAGAGCTGAAAAGGGCAAGTGATTAGATGATTACCTAGTGGTGTTGATAAGCTTGCCATAGTGATTCTGGCCTAAAGGGAACACAGTCCCTTAACTGAGCTATGCTATTTTTACTGCAATCAATTCTCCCACTTGGAATGACATTATTTTAACTTTCAGTCTCACTCCCAGGAGCCTGAGTCCAACCCCATCCAGCCCAGGCAGTCCTTGTAGTCCTCTCTTGGCCTTTCACTTTTGGAGGTAAGCATGCTCCAGGGCTTGCCCAGGGCTGCTTTGTCTTTCTGTTGCCCTGTTTCCCACCACCAGCATTTGATTACTTCAGACTCTGCAATCCACAATACACAGGGTGAGGAAACTGGTTGAATTGTTTACTTGGTGACTTACTTGATCACTTACTCTATTTAGCATATTTACTCATATTTCACTTGGTGTCTCTTGACTTGTTGTTCAATGTGTGTGTATATATGACAGTTTTTCATTTTGCTTTCTTAGAAAATGATCTGCACTGAATTCTGTAAGTTTTGATCAATATAAAGATATAATTTATTGGTTTCTAGAAAACATTTCCTAATTCCTATGAGAGTATTATAATACCTGTTGCCTCAAACTATTTTATACCCTATTATTTACAGGATAATGTATTTAAATTGTCTAAAGTGTTAATATTTTTTAAATCATTTTTTAGAACTCCAAGGTATATACTCCTACCCCCTCACTCATAGGCTGATTATATTCACTCTTCTCTGTTTGTTAGAGAAATATCCCCAAGGAACTCTTACATTTTAGGATAGTTTGTTATAAGAATACATGATAGAAAATACTGCTACTATAGTATCTGTAGTATGTATATTCTAATAGACTTTTCATGAATTCACTATTTATGGATATAGTGAATCTTCCCGTATCTAATCGGAAGACACACATAGAGTACCCAGCATCCCTTTCCCCCGTTTAAAAATCCTAATCCTATGGAGCTGGGCACGGTGGCTCATGCCTGTAATCCCAGCACTTTGGGAGGTTGAGGCGGGCGGATCACGAGGTCAGGAGATTGAGACCATCCTGGCTAACACGGTGAAACCCCGTCTCTATTAAACATACAAAAAATTAGCTGGGAGTGGTGGCGGGCGCCTTAGTCCCAGCTACTCAATGGGAGGCTGAGGCAGGAGAATGGCCTGAACCCGGGAGGCGGAGCTTGCAGTGAGCCGAGATCGCGCCACTGCACTCCAGCCTGGGCGAAAGAGTGACACTCTGTCTCAAAAAAAAAAAAAAAAAATCTTACGGAAGAAAGTAGAATCAAATTATCCGTCGATGCAAAGGGCAACTTAAATTTTTTTATGAATACTTTTTATTTCATAAATGTGAATGAATGACGAATTTGCTAATTATGGCCACTTCTTTAAAAATATTAACTTACAAGCTTTAGATGATATCAGTGGGACAATTTAACAAATTTGTTTCTTTCATATTTCTAAAGTAACGCTGAACTGGAATCTGCAAAGAATAATTGACTAGGGAAACAATGCCTTGGAACTTTAGTTCTACTCTTCTGCTGATGGGATTATACTTATTGTAAAAGTGACTTTCGACATGAGAGTTTTGTGTAATAGCTTTTATACAGCATCCTCTGAATTTAATAGATCCTAAAACATAAGAGTAGTGTTTTTTTTGTTTGTTTTTTTTTTTCTTTTTCTATCTGGAGAATTCGTTTGCTCTTCTAATGTGTCCATTTTGGTTATCCAACTGCAAGAAATTGAACTGTGTCCTGAACTTTTTTTCTTTAGTGTAATGTGTTTTCATTAAATATAATACTCGTATTTCCTTTTCTTTATTCTTCCTAAAGGTAATAGGCTATTCAATACGAAGATGCCATCATTAGTAGAAGAGAAAAGAGAATTAGATTCAGTGCTAAGGTAGTGCAGAGGAGGATGAGGTTCTGAAGAGTGTTTTGAGGAAAAAGTTTTAGGGAACTGGTTGCATTTGAGCTGGACCTTGAAAAATCTTGGAGGTTCAGTGGTGAGGGATTGGTGGGGGTGGGGGGGCAATGAAGGATAAAACCAGACAGAGAAAAAAAAATCTAGGATGTAAGAAAGCATAGTATATGGTAGAAATAATGTGTTGTCACTAGGACGTAGGATAGGTGAAATAGAAGAAAAGTTTGGAACTGTATAGAGATTGATATAAACTTAAAAATTAATTTGGGGGCATGCATGCTATGTAAGGCCTTGAATACTAAAGCTAAAAAGGTTGACTTTCGTTTTTGTAAGTGTTCAGGAGTCGGAAGATGTTTTGAATAAGGAAATGACCAATCTGAGTTCAAACTGAGGAAACGTACCGTATCAATATTAAGAATAGATTGTATTTTAGGCAGAAACTTCAATGAGGATGCTAGTACAATATATAATGAGTAACAGGTCTGGGATTAGGACAATTGCAATAAACTAAATTAAAATTTGCAAAGTTCTTTATAGTTGGCCAACTGGTTTTATATACATGGTTTCATTCCATTTAATCCACCCAACACTACGTGAGACAGAAATTAATATTGCCTTTGATTACAGATGAAAATGCTAACATATATAGAGATTAAATAGTAGCCTAGGACTGAAAATGAAGTCTCACATCTTTCCACTGTGACTAACTTAAGACATACACATGTTGCTCTGAGATCATTTATATTGAGTTTTAATTATCTGGTTTAGGTAGACCTTGTGACCTTCCTTAGTCATTTTTATTTCCCCAGTGCCTCACTCTATATATGGAATGTACTAAGTGTTTGAAAAAATGCTTATTAAAGAATGAATAAATGAGAGAATAAGAAATAGAAGATGTATTAGTTACAGTGCTGCTAATAACCACCAAATAAACATACAATGGCTCAAATACAATGGAATTGCATTGTTCACTCCTAGATGAAGGGTTTGCGGGAGGATCTGCTCCATAGAGTCATTAATGGATCCAGGGGGATCTTTAACCCATGGCCTTCAAGGATGCCTTGGCCATCAACATTTAGCTGGTGGAAAGGGAAAGAGCATGGAGGATGGTGCACTGACAGACCTGAAGGTGGCACACATCACTTCCATTCACATTTCATGGCCTAGAAGGTGGTATTCTGACTGTATCTAACAATAGGGAAGCCTGGTAAATATGGCTTGCTGGTGTCCAGGAAAAAGAGGAAATAAGTTTGGTTAAATAGTTAGCAATCTTTGTTGTAGAAGTTGATGAAATAAAGGTGCCCCATAACGGGTGTTCAGTGGATACTTTTCAATGAATGAATTACTTACACTGCAATTTCTAGCATTAATGACTTGAACCCCCAAAAACAGAGTTGGTGAGGGAGGAAAATGTTGTAATGATGAGTCTGGTCATAAACACAGTGTGAAAGTTCTAGGTAGAGGTATCTGGTTGGCAGCTTGGAATTGGGTGTCTCTGATAGTGTGCCCCAAAATGATGGTCTAATATTGTAAATTGCAAGACTCCAAATATGTTCATGCTGTTACCACAAAAAAAGAGTGTATTGTATCCCTGCACAGATTTTGTTTTCCTACCATTGATTGTGATGGGTCAGATTTGTTCTTTATTCCTTTTTCATGAGTGGAGCTTAAAGGTCTAGGACAGAGTGGTGGTGGTGAGTATCACAGTGTCTGTGCCCTTTTGAGGTGCTGACACACAGAGTTTCTGAATATGGCAATGGAAGATTCTATTCTTTTCATAGTAAAACCCTGGAGGCAGGCTGTACAGAGACATGAGTCAGCTCTCCATCTCCAGTGGAACTCCAGGGGCTTCTCCAGGCCAGGCTTCCTGAAGGTTGGCCAGAAATAAGACATCTGCAGCTTCCAGGACAGCTCAGTTGCTAAATAGGACTTATGTTTTGTTTAGTATGTCTGGGTAATAAGACCTTGCACTGCCGTATGGAGGTTGTGGTAAGACAAATTTGGACTCAGTATGAAGGAAAGAATTTTCTAAGGAAGGTTTCTGAACTTTTAATGGGCTGCCTCATCAGACCATCAGGAAGGCCAGGCACCCACTGAGCTGGAAAGATGCAGACTGTATTCCTGTACTGAGCAGAGGATTAAACTACATTATTCTCAAAAGCCCTTCCATCTTGAAAATCTCACACTCCTTAAAAAAAAAAAAAAAAAAGAAAAAAATCTTCCATCAGGGCTGGAGAAATAGGCAAAATACACACTTTGTCTACAAACTAAGTATATATATATGGCCCTAAATATCAGTTTATTAGTTACCAGTGTGACAGAGAGCATCTTCAAGACCTTAAGTGGAATTTATGTACAACTTTGCTTTCCTCCTTCTGAGGCAACCATAACCACTCAGAATTTCTCATGACCCCAAGTACTTAATAAATTGGCTGCCACTTAGGAGCTGTTTGTATAATGGTGACATCAGTGCCTCCTGAGTAATATAGATGTGACTTGTGCCAGTTCCTAATCTGGACTGTGATTAGATAGCAAGATTCCAGAAGAAGCTATCTCATTTCATATTCTCAGTGTCTTTCTTGGCACCGAGCATGCCTTGCCATCAATAGGGACCCAGAAAGTAGCTGTAGGCTGGAACACCATTACTCAGTGGCCAAGTTTCTATTATGCCATAGTGATGTTCTTTTGTACTTCTGCTTCATCCCCCAGCATCTTCCTGGATGATAATCACTCGAGAGCCTGCTGGCTGCATGTCCTATGTTCCTTGTATTTTACTTCTTCCATCCTTTTCTTTGCATCTCCCTTTGGTTTCTGGAGTCTCAGAGTCGTAAACACACAGTCAGCTATGCCAGAGTTGGCAATAGAGAAGGTATGCTGTTTCTTCTCCTTCCATCTCCCAAATCTCTCTCTCCCTGTTTCAGCTGTGACTGAAAACACACATGCCATGTTGCTGGTAGGATATAGTACTACTTCCAGAGAAGAATATTATCACTGTGCTATCAGCTCCACAAGGACAACCATTTTTGTCTACTTTTTCACACATGTATCCACAAAACCTAAAATAGTTCTTGACATACATAGAGGCTCCATAAATATATATTGATTTAATGAATGAATGTATTATTCCCTGGGACTCAAGCCTGTTCTGATGTTTTCACCTATGCTTAAACATGAGATCGAGTTATATAGTAGGTATGTTTTGAGAGCAGTGCTGGCACCTTGAGAGAAAGGGCTTATTTTTTATTCTTCTATAAGTAGTAAGTTATAGCCATCAAAATGTAAAAACTGAGTAGGTATCAGTTATCTAGGACAAAGTAGAAAGTCATTGTTAATTAAAGTTAGACCCCAGCTTATATTAACAGATATGCCTAGCTATGGTGAGGGACAGAGAAAATGATACAGAAGTCATGGCAGATTACACACGGAAGAGGATAACTCACCCTAAGGAAGAGTAGTAGAATGTAAGCTCTGGAGGGCAAGGCCTGTCTGTCTTACATACTGCTGTCTCCCTAGCCCATGTAGCATAATTACTACATAACTAGGTACTAAATAAATTATTTAGTTGTCATTAAATGTACTTTGAAGCAATAAGAGAATTGTGAATTGGGGGCTGCTTTTAAAAACCGGAAGCCCTTCAGTGAGTCTGTGTTCCTTTGCAGCCACATTCTGTCTGTGGCTGGGTCCCTGTGGCACCTTTTAGAGCTGCCGTTCTCCATTTCAGCATAGACCCCACCTAGCTGGCTTCATTCATTCACAGTACCTGAAGTGGCCCTGGAGACACTTGAGTTTGAGACTTCACAGACTAGGAGTCATAATGCCTGAGTCTTGGTCACAGACCTCGCCACATATAAACTTTGTGACCTTGGGCAAGTGTTAAACTTCTTGAACGCTCATTGTCTTTATCTATGAATCCCCTGCCTTGTTGGCAATGTAAGAACAGTAGCTTACAGGTTTTTAGTGCCATAACTTTTTGTGAGCAAGAATGGAGCATATGTTGGTCCTAAGAATGATGGGCAGGAAAGGTAGACAGCACCTTAACAGGGAGGGCATCCAGCGTAATTCTCACCTAGTCCCATTTTGCCAAGAGCTGGCCTATTTGTCCTGTTGCTGCTTGGAAAGGTTACTGGGTATCCATGGCTGCCTGAATCCCCCTCACTTCACTTGTTGCCATGGTGAGGGGCAGACATCATAGGCATTTACCAAACACATGGCAGTATGTTGTGATTTTGTGTCTCCTTTTCACAGGGAACCTGTAAGACTGGGAAAGTCACCTGACGGCTAAACCACTAAACCCTTTTAGTTTCTTTCGCTTTTTAGGATGAGAGGGCCCATTTGTCTTTTTTATTCTATTTTTCCCCCTTTCACTTTGTGGAGAACATTGAAAAAATCTGAAGATGCTCGTACCAGATGGTAATTTCTTTGTACTCTACAGACACCAGTTCCTGTGCTTTTGTGAATGTGATGGTTTAATGAATTCCCGGAATTTTATTTCTGAATTGTCATATAGGATCGAATCTGTGTCATGCAGGGACTCTTAGGATTGGCTCAGCCAAGCAGAGATGAGCTTGATTATGAACACGGTGCCAGCCCTCTGGGTGTGGGGCGGGGGAGAGATGAGGAAGATTGGCAGTCTCAGCTGTCACTGGGGTGGTGTGGACAGGCCACTTGGCACTTCCCTCCACCCTACCCTTGCTGGTTTCTGCCAGTGCCACCACCTGGAGGCTTCCCTTGCTTAGTAAGAAAGAGGATGTGTGTGCGGTGCTCCAGAGGAGGACAGGGTGGGGTAGGAAACTTCAAGTGGGTAGCAGTAATGGGGAAGGGCAAGCATAATAAACTTACTGCAGAAAGGTTGTTTCCTTTGATTTTTCTGAAATGTACTATTTTTAAAATGGATATTATAAGCTCATCTGCTATAAACTTGCAGAACCTAGGGGATGAAGTCTTGTGAGGTCAGATGGCAAGCAGAGCTTTCAGGTCCGTGGTGTCCTGGCACAGCTGAGTCCCTGCAGCGCCCTCACTCATCCATGTGTAGACACCTACATGTTCCAGGCCCAGACAGCCATTCCAGGGCCATGTTGTTTGTCATGATGATTTGTGTTTTTTTCTCTATGCACTCACCTTTTCACATTAACTTTTCTGTTTTGTCTACCGACTTGAGTTAAAGGCCCAAATTACTAAGCTAGATATTTGCATGTGCAGCGGCTTAAGTGTCCAGCATTGATGGGAGCTTGCTACATGCCTGGCACTGTTCTTAGTGCTGCACGTATGTTAACTCACACAGTTTTCACCTTGTGGCTGGGAGGCAGGTACTGTCTTCATTTTACAGATGTGAAAACTAAGGCACAGAGACAGATTTATCAATGGAGCCCACACATCTCAGTTTGCCCAGATGCGGATTGATGTATGCCTTTTTTTCCAGTGTGATGCTCAAAAGCACTCCCCTTTCACTTTCAGAACCTCCAGGTTTGACCAACAGATTATGCCCTCTTCCCAATGTCTAGAAGGTGACCTGGTCTGGTTCAAGCTCAAGCATCTGGCTGGAGAGCCTGTGCCTCTATTTCTTCGGGACTTCAATTTGTGGTCATTTTCATTTGCATTCACAGTGTAAGATTCCATTTACTGGCAGGTGGATTTGTTACTGTGTCTGGCGCTTTCTTGCTTGGTTCCCTAGATGTTTTAGTCCTCTGTTAAGAGTGCATTCATGGGTATGAGGAGCATGTTTTGACTTGTGGAGCCCGATATTACTTTTTTAAAATTTTGTTTTGGACAGAGCCTAGGTGATACAAAAAAAGGTTAAATTGGGTTTGCTTTGGAAATCAGGCCATGGGCCCCAGCAACTCCAGTCTGAGCAGCCTGTGCCTTGTTCCCTCAGCCTGGGCCAGCCTGCTACTTCCCTGGGGGTGACAGTGTTCTCACCATTGCTGTGTTATTCAGAGGGCTCTGGGAGCCCTTTTAGGAGACCAGCCTCTTCAGGCCTGAGTAAGGATTCCCCACCCCGTTTGCAAGGAGCCTGGACACTTTCTTGACACTATCCACTCTTAAACATTTCTTTGGACCTCATAGCTCAAGATGATTCATTACTGTGTAGTCTTTTCTGGGCCAAATATTTTGACTACTTTACTTAAGTAACTTTTTAAATTTTGGTTTTTTAATATATTGAAATTATTCTATGGAGGCTTAACAGTTATCTTTTTTAGATCTTCTTGAGGTGAATAAAAATTTACTTTGTTGTGTGTGTGTGCATGTGCATGTGTGTGTTGGAGGAAAGTTATGTCCTATGTTCCAGTTTGTTAAGGCATTTCTTTGTGACAGGAGAAAAAGACATTTCACATCATTTTAAAAATCCTATTTCCAACATTTAAAATGTGGATACAGCCATTAACACCCACCCTGTTGATACGAGAATTAAGTTGTGATGTTCTTGGAAAGCATAAGATGGTGATGATAATGTGAAACTCAGAGATGCCTCAGTAAAAGGAGTAATACAAATGCGAAAACTTTAAAAAAATGTCAAGTTTCTCCAGCAGTAACATAGATAATAATGCCTCTTGGAGGTGGTTTAAGAATTAATTAGGTAGTGTATGTGAAATGTTCCAAGAAGAGTGTTCTGTTTTGTTATTATTAGTGTCATATCCTTCTTGCAACCCAGCATTCAAAATGAACTACAAAACCCGACCTTTGTATCAAGGATGTTGCATATTCTAATTGAAGTGATAGTGAATGATGAGGTATTATGAAACTGGGAGAGCTGTACTAATGGTCTCGGGTGAAAAGGAGATGAGCTAAATTTCATGGATTCTTAGGCTTTTCTACTTATTTCTCTGACAATTTGCTTAGCTGAATCATTACTGGCTCCAGTTAATAAAACATTATGGAGATACCCCACATTGAGAAGAACATTTATTTTCTAACAGTGGTATTGTTTTTTTCTCTCCTCTTTATATAAAATACAAGTTTGGCTCAACTTTAATCAAGCTCTGAGTCAAAAGCCATCTGTAATTCTTCCCTTTTAAAAATCTTTGCAGTGTGCACACTTGTGGATTTGGGGGCATGTGTGCATCATCCACTAGGAAGTCCTGTTGATTCTGCCTTCACAATATGCGATGCTGACCGCCTCTCCTATCCCACCTTAGTCTGAGCCGCTGCCATTTATCCCTAGATTTGTGTAGTAGTAGCCTCCTAGCATGTCTTCCTGCTTTAGTTCAACCTTTGTCCTCCTATGATCAGTCTCCGTCCAGCTCTTAGAGTGATTTTTGTGGAGTGTGAGCTGCTCCTGCTCAGAACCTTCCAGTGGATGCCCACTGTCTTCCGTGATCCGGCTTCCTGCCGTGTCTCACTCATTCCCTCTAGCCTCATTGGACTCTGCCTTTTCTTGAGCACTTCAAGCATGTTCCTGTGTCAGGGCTGATTATTCCGTTTCTAAAATACTCTCTTCCTACCCCTTCAACTTTTTTTTAAATCCCAAACCTGTTTTTAAAAAGTTGAAAAAATTGTACGACCATGTTCATCTTGATTCACCAGTTAACACTTGCCACATTTGCTCTTTCTCCCCTTCCTTCTCTCTTAGCCCCTAGATATATTTAAACATTTTTTTCTCCTGGACCATTTGAGAGTAATTTGCAGACATTCAGACACTTCACCCCCAAATACTTAAGCATGTGTCTCCTAAGAATGAGTATATTCTCCTATGTAACTATATTATTATTATGGCCTTAAAATTGAACATTATTATATGGGCTATGTCAGCTTCCTCCTGTTGTTTCAAAAACTGTGTCTGTAAAAGTTTTTTTTTTTTTTTTAATGTCAGAATCCAGTTAAAGATCATATGTTCCATTGAGTTGTTGTATCTCTTTCTTTAGTCTCCTTCAATTTAGAAAGTTATACTGTCTTTCTTCTTCCCTCGCTACTAGACAACTTTTCTGTTGAACATCCCACAATTTCAGTTTGTCTGATGGCTTTGTCATCTTTAGATTCAGGTTAAACATATTTGCCAAGAACAAGTGATGATGTCCTCCTCAAAGCATCACACCAGGAAGTCCAAAAGCTGGTGTCTGCTAGATTTTCCCCTTATGGTGATTATGCCTTTACCTTATTAAGTAATCTCTGGGGTAAAATTTTTAGTCCATATGAATATACTCTTCCCAACAAGATTTCACCCAGTGGTTTTTGCATTCATTGATGACCTTGCTCAAATCATTTATTACATTGCTGTTTGTCACAGTTTTTTATTTCTATTAATTGGTGTTCTTCAGTTGAAGGATATTCCCTCCTTTCTCTCCCTTCATTTTTAGGAAGATTGACTCATATATTTTTCTATAGAATAAAATGGAAGACAAATATATATTTGATGTGTAATAATCTATAACCAGCATTCCTCTTTTTTTTGGTCAAGTTGTCCTAAAATTCATCAGTGGGAAGCGGAAGCCTTTTAAGCTGGCTCCTGGGTCCTGTTAACATGATGCAATTAATCTTTGAGCGCTTCCTCACTTTCTGGCACAAGATGTTCTAGCTGTCCAGAACAGCTAAAGGAACACTGAAATGATACCTGAATGGCGCTCTCCTTCACTTCCTTAGCGTCTGTACTAAATGTTACTGTATCAAAGGCCTTCCCCGGCCACTCTGTGAGAGCACCACCACCACCTTTTGGACTACTTCATGATATTTCTTATAGTGAATATCTCACCTGATATATAACATTTATTTATTTGTTCATTATTTATCCTACCCAACTAGCATGAAATCTACAAATTACAAGGGATTTGCCTATTTTGGTTATCATTGAGTCCCTAGTATCTGGCACATAATGTGACCTCAACAACTACTTGTTATAGGAATGAATGAATGAATCTATCCCCACCTTGAGCCTACATCAAGCTTTTCCAGATGAGCTGCCACTGCTTTTCTATTTCATGACACTGAGATGAATCAGACTGACTGCAAGGGGTTTACAGATGTTTGTCTGGAGTTCATTGCAATTTTGCTTCTAGTAGTTTTCCTGCCTTTCGGTTCTGGTAGTATTCGGAAGTATTACTAACAATGCGTTACAAATGACACTCACTGCAAGGCACTTGTCACGGACAGTGGAAACATTTTTTGATGCATTTCCTTCTTCTCCAGCTTCTCTGAATAGAAGGTTTGGCCATTTTAGAAATAAAAAATGAAACACTTGACTATGTTAGAACTTTTTACCATGGAATCTAATGCTGGCAACTAAAAATTGAGTAGAGTAAGGGTTTTATTTTCTAAATGGAAAAAAATAACTATTTGTTCTGTACATAATACCTTGAAAGTTTTCATGGGGTTTGCAAAGTATAAGAGTTGTTTCTTCAAAGAATTTCTATTCTAGCTGAGATGATAAGAATTAAGAGTATGGGGTGGGAATTGTGCATTAACACTTAATATAGCTGATGTATGTCATGGGCTGAATGGTGGCCCCAAAGATATCTGGTTCTAACCTCTGAAACCTGTAAACATTACCTTACTTAGGAAAAAAGGAGTCTTTGCAGATGTGATTAATTTAAGGATTTTGAGATGGGGATGGTATTATCCTGGATTATCTCAATAGTTCCTAAATTCAATCGTAAGTGTCCTTGTGAGAGAGGCCAGGGGGGATTTGGCCCACAGAGAAGCCAGAAGATGCAAGGAGCAGATTCTCCCTGAGAGCCTCACAGGGAGCCTGGCCTATTGACACCTTGATTTCAGCCCTTTGACACTGATCTCAGATTTCTGGCCTCCAGACTGGGAGAATATATTTCTATTGTTTTAAGCCAACAAGTTTGTTGTCATTCGTTACATCTGCTGCAGGAAACAAATGCAATGGTAAACTGCATTCTCTTGTTTTTCCTGGGACCCCGAAATGACAAAGTGAGGGCAGTGTGGTGGGCACTTTCGCATTCATGTTACAGAAGAAGGAGCCCAGGGGTAAGGGAGCCCAGTGACTTAAACCAGCTTTTCCAACTCTGAGCCCAGTGCCCCTTTCACTGTGGCCCCCTGCCTCCGCCTGGTGACTAGAACCAGTGCTCACAGAGCGCTCATCATGATAGTTTAAAAAAGACAGACCACTGTGACTGGAGAGATTAAGGACAAATGTGTGTAAGGTGGAAACACAAGGGCATCCTTAAAGGAGAAAAATATTGAGAGAGTCAGAACATGACCAGTCCTGCTTCCCACAGTCCAGGGATGTATTCCCTGCTTAAATGCTGTTTAGGCCGGTCACGGTGGCTCATGCCTGTAATCCCAGCACTTTGGGAGGCCGAAGCAGGTGGATCACCTGAGGTCAGGAGTTCGAGACCAGCCTGGCCAACATGGTAAAACCTCCTTCTCTACTAAAAATACAAAAATTAGCTGGGCTTGGTGGTGCATACCTGTAATTCCAGCTACTCGGGAGACTGAGGCATGAGAATTGCTTGAACCCAGGAGGCAGATGAGGTTGCAGTGAGCCAAGATCACACCACTGCACTCCAGCCTGGGTGACAGAGCTAGACTCCATCTAAAAAAAAAAAATGCTGTTTAACCTTCCAGGTGTTGGATGCCTCTGAGCATTGTATCCATGTGTCTGTCTGTGCATGGAGAAGAGAATCCCTTGCCATGTAGTTGACAGCACGTTTTAGCTTTACTCATGGGATTGTTGCCTCTGCTGTTGCCATGTGCATGTACCATGTACATGTGGGTAACACTAACATGAGACTCCAAGAAAAAGCCACGGGATGAACTGGATGGTTCCAGCCCTGCGAGGCATTACCCCTTTCTGGAAGGCACTCAGCTGGGCTCACTCCTTCTTCCTGGCAGCCATCAGAGTTCTCCTGCTGCAGGCCCTGCTGTGAACTGCTCCAGGCCTCTTGATCCACACTGCTGCCACCTCTGCATATATGATGGGGCCTTCCTGTTCTCTAGTTTACTAAACAGTCATTTTGCTTCTGTGAGCCAACCAAGCACAATACTAGGGAGATGAAAATTAAAAAGGATTCCATCCCTCGCCTCAGGGAGCTCTCAGACTTGTATGGGAAATAGAAAGGGAACTAGCTTGACTGAAGTGTGACAGCAGAAGTATGGAGACAGTAATCTTATACTCTCCCTCTGCCCGCAAGTTTGGAGAAAAGAACAATGTGTTTAATGCGCAGGTCTTTGCAGGCTCATCTGGGAACCAGGAGATAGAAGGGATTCCATAGGCTGTGGCATTCAGGAGGGAGATCTGGACAATTAACATCCCCACAGTGTTGATCTGGAGATTTTGGTGTGGTGATTATAATGGGTTATAATTCTTTACCCATGACCTTTATGAGACTTGTAAACTACCTGGGAGCCTTGATCCTGTGGGCTTCCTATTTAGCTCAGTTTGAGATTAAATAGAATATGGATAACTAAGTACCCTTTTTAACACTTTTAGTAGCCACTGACCCCTATCTTCAACTTCTTTGCCTCTATAGTTTTCTATTGATGATGATTGGAAATATAAAAGGAACTAAATTGTATAGACATCATGTAGAGAGTGGCAGGCCAAGAGCTTTAAACCAAGCTGCAGATCTCTGTGGCCTTGGGGTGTAGGGTCATCAGGGCTGATATAGAAAGTCTCACCTTCATGAATATGGGGATCCTTTCTATTATCAGACTTTTTTTTTTTGAGACAGAGTTTCGCTCTTTTTGCCCGGACTGGAGTGCAATGGTGCGATCTCGGCTCGCCGTAACTTCTGCCTCCTGGGTTCAAGCAATTCTCCTGCCCCAGCCTCCCTAGTAGCTGGGATTACAGGCATGCGCCACCACACCTGGCTAATTTTGTATTTTTAATGGAGACGGTGTTTCTCCATGTTTGTCAGGCAGGTCTCTAACTCCCAACCTCAGGTGATCCACCCGCCTCAGCCTCCCAAAGTGCTGGGATTACAGGAGTGAGCCACCATGCCCGGCTATCAGACATTTTTATAACACCCCACATGATCTCTTGATTGAGAAAGTAGAAAAAGCAGAAAATGACTGCAGCCTCAGAGCATTTAATTTTTTTTAATTTTATTGATCATAACAGCAGCTGTACACACTTGGGGGGAGAAAAACAAACCTCTTGCCCCTATGCATGATCTTGTTTATTCAGTTTATTGTCAGTGTTTAGACCCATAAATCCCTCATAATAGCTTCTTGGGCATGAGTCACTGTTCCTCACCTTGATGGTCCCCATCAAGTTCTGTTCTTGGGTTTACATTGGCTGTTGTTTCTTTCCAAAAGGAAAAAAGATTATATATGACTACTGTTAGAGAAATAAATGAAATGTCATTTGATTCTGTTTTTTGTGAAAACAGAATTGAAAGGCTTTGGCATAAAATATAGTTTATTGTTTTGTCAGTTCTGTGTATAGGTTTGTGCATTCCAGTGACATCTTAGAAAATACTGGCAACTACACAGGATTCAAACTCAGAACCTAGAACCCAGTGATCATCCTGTCTCCAAAGGCATTTTTATTTCTATTCTCTGCTTCTTTGAAGCTTCAAAGTAGATTTTCTTTTTCAGTGTAAAATCAGCTGCCTAAAGTACTGTTGCTGTAAAATCACACACATAAATTTTTATATTGGTTGCTTATTTTGAGGCATTGTTTTGTTACATGCACAAGTTTATGAATTTGACTATGAATGAACATGAAAGAAGATATACTTTGAAATCATTGTGGTCACTTTAACACAGAACTAAAAACTAAAATCAGAAATCTTTCTAGTAAAGTAAAATGCACTCCTCTATTCTTCCCTTCACTTTCTGAATTTTACAGTTTTTTAAGTACATCCAAGGTTGGGTGAGTTGTAGTAATGAGAGTAGGGTTTACTAAAGGAAGTAAAGACCTAAAATGCTCCTATTCTAGTTATTCTGTGTTTTAAAATCAGTCTTTAGGAAGTCTTAAAACTTTTTGTAAGCTACGGCATATCAGCAAATATAACGCACTTTTGTTAGGTTGCCGTACTAATGCTGTGGGAAGGATAACAAGAAGAGAAGATGTTCTTATTTTAGTTTTAAGTAACAGTTTAGTTAAGTTAGACAACTGAAAAGATGTACGGAGCTATGAATGCTACATGAGTGGTACAACCAGAGGCCATGAGAATTTAGGATCAGGATTTAAACTGGACTACGAAGGTTGATTCGGGGCTAAGTACATGGAAAGGAGGAGAGAAGATCACTGGGGATGAGCAGAAGGGTAGGAGTGAAAGGGATGATGTAGACATGTTTAAGGATGCTGGGTAAGCCAGCTTGCCTGAGAGCTTATATAAAGTCAGCATGAGGACAGAAGGGATTTTTGTGGAAGAGGAACATTGGGAATCGACTATAGTGTTTCACATGCTAGTCTTGAGTTTTCTTTTTTCGGTGTAGGACATGGCTGGAGGTTTTTTAACTAGCAAAGTAGAATAACATGGTAGCTTAGTAAGATTTCTGCATGGGAGAAACTTGGTCTGAATAGAGTAGAAGGAAAGTGCAGAAAAGGAATGCTGAAGAGCTGAAGGAAGGCAGGCTTGAGAAGGGGAAGGAAGAATGGAAGGCATTGTGAAAGAAGAGTTGACAGGACCTGCTGAAGGATGGGAGGCTTTTTATGCAGATTGGGAGAATTGTGATATCTCAGATAGAAGCAGGGATAACAATCCATTTTGAAGATAACAGTTTCACTTTTAGCTGTGGTTAGTAATATCGAACCTAAAAATGATGGCACAGCAGCCAAGTAGAAAGGTCCAGCCTGCTGTTGGAGATGCACCCAAGGGAGAATGTTCGGAACTTCATATATAATGTAGATGAAGGTGTAGGAGGTGTCAACAGAGAGACACTGAGTCCTCTTTAAAATTGTGAGTAGCGGGGGCAGATGCTCGGCAAAATCCACCTTGCTCCTTGTTCCTGTGGTTTAGGTCTGGACTAAGAAAAAAAAAAAAGTCATTAGTTTGGGGAAGCATGTTCAGCTGCAACCTGCAACTGAGATTTCTTGAGTTCAGTTAACTAGGGAGTAAGTCTGGTGTTCTGCTTTGGAGAAACACCTGAATGGCCTTAAGGTCCAATTTGGGTTCACACTCTAGATCTGCTAGAGATGTCCCAGAAGCTAGAGAATGAGGCTTGGTTGTGGGGGCAGGGACACATTTGTTTGTTCTTTCTACTACTAGGATTGGGCTACTGGAATTGAATGTCATTAATGCATCAAACTAGCTGTCTAGAGACCAAATGAGCTTGCTTTTGAGGTCCTTTTCACACTCCGGATACTGGAATTTCAGGCAATAATTTGTCCACCTTGCAGGTGCTCTACATATATTATTAGAAAATGTCATTGAACTTTGTGAGAAACAATGGTTATTGGAGCTCTTCTAGCCCGGTGGCTCACAGTCATTAGGTGTGTAATTCACATGTGTATAGAATACATTTAACTCAGAACTGTCTGCCTAATACGAGTACAGACAGTTGTTGTGGATTTGACCAAATTTTGCAGAACAATTCTGAGTGATGTCATCTTTAATTTGTCAAGGGAAAATCATTGTCAGGCACCACTATTATTGCAAGATTTTTGGTGTGTAGAAGTTATCTGAGGAAGAATATATGCCTTCCTAACTTCAAGCTACTTGCTGGATGCGAAATTCTGTTTGGATATAAAGAAATGCTTTATCAGTTCTGAATAGCTGGGCTGGGGGGAGTAGATGAAATTTACTGTCTCTTGCGGTCGCTGATATGAGATGTACATATCTGGCCAGAGGTAAATCCCCCAAGGGTCAAGGATGGCCTGGTGAGTAGAGCCAGCTACAGCCACAATGCTAGATGCATGACAACGCCTCACACTTGGCTGTGTGTTCATCACTTACACCCACCTCCTTTGAAAAGGATTTAAGGTAGTTTACAATAGAAACATACATATGAAATTAGTTAAAAAGGATAATCAAGAACTCAAACTCTAAGATACTTTTATGTGGCACTTGAGTAAGATAACTAATCTAATTGAGGTCTGAATTTAACTTAGTTTCTAATAGTCAAAGCTAAAAGGGAAACAGAATTGATCCCATTGACTAAAGAAACCATGTGTGGTTTTGGAGCTCTATGCCTTGTCCTCACATGGAATTTTACGAGAAATCTTTCATGAAATGGCTGATGACCTCAATTCATCAGAAAGGGTGAAAATATATTTTAAACAAGTCCTTTTTAATATGGTTCAACAAAGAAGGTTGTAAGTTCTGTATTTGTTGGAAGAATATTGCTTTCCAGCAATGATCTAATTCATCTAGGGCCAGAACTCAGAGATATGTTTACGTAGCATGTCTCTCTTTGCCTTTCAGTTATCACACTTCTCCACCTAATTTCGATCATTTCCAAGGAATCTTCAGTTTTAGAATAAATGCTCCGGCTGGGCCTAGAAAGTGTAGGTATTCTGGGGCAGTCAAGAAGAGAGCCTTCTGCTTTTGATGCTGGCAAAGAGCCTGAGGACTGGCAGTAACAAGTCACCCCCTCTTACCCGAGGAAGTGAACTGCAGGGATGTTTGCTGATCAGGACATTTTTTTTTCTCATGAAAGAATAAAGACTATGCTAAAGAAAAAATAGTGCTGGACTGAGACTCCAAAGCTCTGCACAGTGGAGTATGGGAGAGATCATTTAGGCATAGAAATTTTAAAGTCATAAGTTTGTAACCCTGTACCTTTTCCATTTACCTCATAATATAGTAAAACATGTGACTTTGAGTGGCATCACTTATTTTTAAGCCTCCAAGTGGGAATTTTTTGCAAAATGTTACCTGGAATAGCTGAATATATCTATTTGATGAATATAGCTATTTAATAATGTTTTTATTTATTGGAAATTATCAGCTCAAAATAGAAATTTGTTTTGGAAAGACATTGGACTATGCAGTCAATTGTTCGTTTCTCTACTTTAGGAATGGCTAATAATAGATACTTGCCAACCACATCCACTCAGAACTTTGTGTTGAGAAAGATTCTGAGGCTCCATCTGGGACTTAGTGGCTGAAAACTGTATAATCAATCAGCAGTATTTACTGCGGTGATGGAAGGATGGGGGTGGGGATGGCAGCACCTGCGCCAGGGATTTGCCAATGGAAATTGCGTTCAGAAACTGGCAGAGTTGCATTGAATTTATTTTGTCAGAAATTGGCCAGAAGCTTCAGATGCTTCTAAAAACATCCTTAGTTTGTTGTTCTTGGAGAACATGGATTTCATAGCCCTATAAACAGATTTGGGTTTTTGAGAGAGAATGCAGACTAGGGCCAAGCTTATTTTTGCCCCATTTAAATTTGAGATTTCATTTTTCAAGAGAGGCTCTGACCCACTTTGATTTTGAGGGCTGTAAAGTAGTATTGCTTCTGGGGGAGCATTAAAAACTCAGTGTCTCTGCCAAGATCAATTGGCTCAGTAATTGTTAAGTGCTCTCTAATTTGAGGACACTTCTCACACACAAACTCTTATTTGATTCTCATAAAAACCCAATGAGATCATTCTTACTCTTTGTTTATTTGAACTTTATCCCATGATTTTTTATTGTGTTTGAGGCAGCCATAAAATGATTTGAGGCCTCAATTTTGTGGGAATAGGTAGAATAGGTAGAGTTGTTTGATGATGTTATTCTTATTTTAAAGTTGAGGAAATCAGGATTTACAGAGAGAGATTAACTTGTCCGGAGTCTTACAAACTAGGAAGTGGCAAGGCCAGGATCCAGTCTGCTCCTGTATAATGGCCTTGCACATCTCAGCTTTCTGTAGGTGACATGTTCTTTTTTCCTTTTACATCATTGGCCTTATCCCATTCTGAACCACGAGCATCCTGTGTTTGAGAGTGTGTGCTTTCTTTTAACTTCTCCATTTTTCCTTACTTCGGGAGACTAAAGTCGATTCTAATAACAATTTGGTAAAGTGTCTCACTTGGCATGGAGGGTCACTTAGAGATGTAATGTCGAGTGATCTGAATGTGTCTGGACACCATGACCTGCCTAACTAGGAAAGTTATGTCATAAAAGAGTATTTATTTATTAAAGTGTGTATTTTTGAAGCCACTGTGACAATCTATTAGAATCTCCTGTTGGTAGTCAGGGAGAACTAGCCCATCCTAAAAAAATGACATCAATAAAAAGCACTTAAAGAGCTGACATTAGAAACAAAACTCATGTTCCCCTTGAGAATGTCATATTGCAGCTTAAGCCCATACCCTGGGCTGCCTTGGCTTAGTAACAGCATCTTTGACAGCCTTTTGTTCTCCCTAGCTGATAGTTTGGCGGCGGATATCAGCACATCAGTTAATGTGCTTTCCCTCCTGTAGGAACTGATTTGACTACAGTTATGTTAGCTCATATTTTCTCCCTCATTAAAGTGCCTATTTGCAATTTGTTCGAAGGAGGTTGCCAGCCTGCAACCACTGTTGGAGTGTGGTGCCCTTTTACTGGTGATTAATTTGCACAACTATACAGAGTTCATTGTCTAGCTGGATTTAGTTTTCATATCAATCTGAATTACACTAAAATGGATATCAAGGAATGCTGCCCCATTCATCAGAGAGTTATAGCTTTTATTAAGCACATAGCATTTATATAGCATTTTTATTTAGGAAGCTAAGTGGTGAGTATTGCCTTGACTATGTAGCTGACTTCATTTCGTGGAGGTAGATACATGGTTTCAAGTTCCAACCCTTTGCTGCCACTGAGCTTTTCTTGTGCTCTTCATACCTATATGTACCTTCTTCATTAGGAGGATATGAAATGTCAGAAGTAGTCAGTTTCTGCTCTAGGCAGCATTTGTGGGTGAGATCCCTGGTCAAACCAATGCATAGATTTAGTTTTGGAGACAATAGTTAATGTCACTTATTTCCGAGGAGCTGCTTTTCCATGATCACAGATGGCCATACCTTAGCTTTGTTCCAGAATCTGTATGTCTGACTTTGGAGCTGATCATTTTCATGATTTTGATAGAAGCTAGGATTTGGGATTCTGCTTTAATGGTGAAGAGAAGATTATTTCAGTATGCCTGGATCTCCCTCTGAGATATTTTAACCTACCATTTACATGACACTTGCTTTAAGGGACTTGGGGCTATTTGCATAGTATCTCTAAGTGCCAGTTTCCTCATCTGTATATTGGGGAAGTTCACATTAATCTTTCCATGTTTGAGGATCATTAAGTACCAGGCACAGGGGAAATGATTAGTAAGTAGTTTCTACAAAACTGAGGAGGAGGGTAATGGGAAGGGATTAGAGGTATTTGCTTATGTCATGTTGTGATTTGGTTATTTCATTACGTAATGTTGTGATTTGTCAACAGAAGTTTTATGCCAGTGTTATGACTTTACACAAAGCCTTAGTAGAGGTGGAGCTCCTGAAGGAATACAAAGATGTAACCTATGACTTCAGATAGTGGAGCTTACAGAGTGAAATATTGTTCAATTCAAACAGAGGAGGACAGAGAAAGAAGTCCTGGACCATGCCTCTCAAAATATTTTGGCTGACAGTGCTTAGCGGTAACACAGAGGAGGCACTGTGTTCATTCACACAATCTTCATTTCAGCAAGTGTTTTTGAGAAGCTACCACCAGCCAGGCTGTGTTCTAGGCTTTAGGGATACAGTAACAGACAGGATAGAGAAAGTCTCTGCTCTCATGGAGCTTATATCCCAGTGGGGTGCAGGGATTTGGAGAAGAGGATGTAACATAAACCAGAAAAACACTGGAGGAGTGACAAGTGAGCTGCAGAGAAGTAAAACAGGGGAGTCCATGGCTTCTTTCTTCCTGAAGGAGTGGCATGCAAGCTGGAACTAAATGACCAGAAGGCAACAGCCATGAGAAAACCAAAGCAAAAGCCTCCCAAGTAAAGAGGCCACCCAGGGCAGAAGCAAGCTAAAGAAGAATGGTGTGGGCACAGGGTACACATGTGGATGAGTGGGCAGAGAAGCAGGGCCAGGTCCACAGGACTTCATAATTTGGAGTAAGGAGATTTGGGCTTTCCTTTTAAGCAGGATGGAAAGAAAGCACTTGATATTTTTATTTTTTTATTTTAGGTTCCGGGATATAAGTGCAGAATGTGCAGGTTTGTTACATAGGTATACATGGAAAACACTTGATATTGTAAAGTAGGGTAATAACATAATCTGATTTGCCTCTTTAAAGTTTCCCTGGTTTCTGTGTAGAGGGTGGATTGAGCTCAAAAAGTAGCTTAGAATGAGAGAGAATGTTGCCTTGGACTACAGAGGTAAATAGTGAAATTGGAGAGAAGTAGATGGATTCAGGCTGTATTCTGAAGGGGAAATGTGTAGGGCTTGCCAAGGGATGAATTGGAGGATGGGGGCGGGGCAGGGGGCATTGAGGGAAACAGCAAAAACAAGGATGGGTCCTAGATTGTCCACTGGACTAACAGAAGATCATGGTTCTGTTTACACAGGTGGGGAAGACTTGAGAGGGCGGGGAGCAGGACCGTGGAAGAAAATTAAAAGTTTTGTTTTGTTTGTGTTGAATTTGAGATCTTTATATGATACTCATGTGGAGTCTGGAATTCTAAGGAGAAGTTAGGTCTGGAGAAGTAAATTTGGGACTTTTAGGAGAGTAGGTGGTGTACCGGGCCAGGGGACTGGATGAAGTCAACTAGTGAGAAGTAGCTTCAGGACAGATTCCTGAGACACTGCAGATTGAAATGTCATGCTGAGGATCTGGAGGAGGCATGGCCAGAGATTAGGAGGAAGACCAGCCAGGTGATTTCAAAGAAGCAGAATGAAGGAGGAGTTTCACACAGGAGAATGGTCTTCTGTGTGGAGTGATGCTGATCCTTCATTAGGAGGATATGAAATGTCAGATGCTGAAAGGTCTATGCCCATCTGTGCACAGACCATGGAATTAAAGGACCATTTTGGGGAGGGTTCAGGAGAGGTAGGTGAGTAGAAGGTAGAATGCAGGTGCTGGAAGAAATGTTCAATCAAAGACAAAGGCCCTTAACATGCCAGCAGCTTGAGGGGCCCTAGATTTTCCTGCTGGGCAAATTGGAGTTCTGGATCTTTGAAAGGTACTGAGGAACTTTCCTTTTTGATGCCTTTCCCTTCTTTGTTACCAAATCAGGTTTATTTTTAGTGCCTGCCTTATCTGAGCAGTAGGCCTGGAATGATTTTATAACCTACCTATTTATTTTCCTTTAACCTGTAGCCTGCTTGTGTGTATCTCTATAGCTGAAAGAGACTTTGAAGTAGGTAAGATATGAGGTTGGGCTTAGAGGAAAGATTAGGTTTTGGGGTAAGTGGAACAAGGGTGTATGGGGTGGGAAAGGGAATCAAAACAAAGGCAGAGAAGGTAAAAATAACTTTCATATGTGGGGCTGCTTCCTATGTCGTTGAATTAGAAAAAATAAAATGGCAATGTATTTAGCATAGTAGTGAAAACTCCAGCAGATGGTATAGCAACAAGGGAAACCTGAGCTTCATTGACTCCTTGCATCTCACCTACTTCTAAAAAAGACTCAAGTCACCTACATGTAGACAGCACAGTGTAGAACTACTCATTCATCCTGTAAACATATATTGATTGCCAATAATGATCCCACAGTAGAGGCTGGGCTACCAAGTTGGGTGACCCATGACCTTACCTCAAGGAAAACATACGAAAACAGCTGTAATATAATAACAGACCAGAGGAAGGAGGTTTAATTCTGTTTAATTCCATTTCACCAGGATGTAGAATTTTGAAAAGCTGTCTATGAGGAAGAGAGGAGGAGGTAGTGAGGCATCCCTTGCTGGGCAGGGCAGGGTCACAGCGAGAGCAGAGTGCAGGGCAGGTCCCTGGGGAGCACAGTGCTGGGAAGGGCAAGGAAGAAGTGTTAAGTGCAGAGTCTGGAAAGGGAAACTGAGCCCAAGCAGGACTTGACTTTTGTAGAAAGTATGGATCCATATGTTTTTACACAGAGAAATACTTGCTCTTTATTTTAGAAAGAAAATCTGTAAATGTGCATCATATCACTCTGTCTTTTTCTCTGTTTATTTTTAGCCCTGTGTGTCCAAATGCTGGGAGAACATCACCCCTTGGATGAATTGCCACCACATTAAATAAAACATATCCAAAGCTCATGTTGTTTCCTTTCCAGTACTTTCTCTCTGTCTCTCCATATAGACATATATATATTAAAAATATATGTATAAATTTATATATATATATATATTTATTTATTTTGAGACAGGGTCTCGCTCTGTTGCTCAGGCTGGAGGGCAGTGACGTGATCATAGCTCACTGCAGCCTCATGCTCCTGGGTTCAGTTGATCCTCCCACTTCCTGAGTAGCTGGGACTACAGGTGCACATCACCATGCCTGGCTAGTTTTTTATTTTTTAGAGATAGGGTCTCGCTATGTTGGTCAGACTGGTCTTGACCTCCTGGCCTCAAGCAGTGCTCCCACCTCAGCCACCTGAGAAGCTAGGATTATAGGCATAAGCCACCATGTCCAGCTAAACGTGTCTATATTTTGTTTCAAACAAATGTACACATGTATGCTCTTACCTCTCAAAATCTTAAAGAAAGTGTGAGATTATATATACTTACTAGATTCTTCATGGTGGTGTATGTGCTAGAGCAAATCTTCCTCAATGCTTGTATATTTAATAGCCTGAATAAATGTTTTTCTACTGGGCATATTTTAGCTGAGGTTTTTTTTTTAAGTCAAATATGTATGTAAGTATGTGTAAAGTTTATGTGAAAGAAACGAGAGCCTTGTTTTCAGAAGCTCTTCTGTGTCTTGAAGGTGACATGTTTTTGCTTTCTTAAGTGACTTTACAGATGAAAAAGGAGTCACACTTTTACAGTTGATTTGGTGTAACCCTCCTTCATCAGTATCTAGCATATAGAGTATGCTGATGAGTCATGTGCAATGTGTTTTGAAATTCAGAACTTTTCAGATGAGCTGGAGGCCTGGATGCCTGAAATGGCTTAGGACATAAACTGCTCAAAAATAATTATAATACTCTTTTTTTATAATTTTTTTCTACTTTTTTTTTTAGGTGCTCTGTAAGTTCAGAGAAACTTCTCTAGTAACAGACTGAGAAATGGTCCCTAAAGTATGGTGTTTAATTTCAATACTCTTAAAGAAAATCCAGTTTCCTTTGTAAAACGTTCCTTATGTAACAAAACTGTACTGAAAAAATGTGGTATTTTTCTTTCTCTTTATTTTGTCTCCCTATACCACTGAGAAGTTAATGGTTTAAGGAAAATATTTCAAGCCTACAGATCATGTCAAATATTTGGTTTGGTAGGATTAATATTTTACTGCAGAGTGACAGTGCTAGTGCTGTCCTAGTTTTAGGGATGATTATGTAAACTAATGAGCCCCATCCATTAAAAAACTTAGGGAAACAAAAAGCTATTTATTATGTGGATTACACTGACTATAGTTAGGATTACACTGACTATAGTTAAGATATGGAAGTGTGAAATAGTTACAACGTGGTTGCGTTTAATTAAAGTTGCTCTTTTTGTGATGCTAAGGTTAGTAATTATGACACTGTGCAAATGTTTAATATTGCTTTATTTAAAAAAAAAAAAACTCAATGTTTTGTTGTTTTGTGCCTAGCTCTCCACTGGCCTAAAGCTGACTTTTCACTTAAGTTTACCATCCTCTGAATTATTTCCATTACAACAGATCTTAAGAATGACAGTTGGCTGGGGGCATTGTATTTGTATACTTCAGCCACTAGAGGGAAGAGACTCTAGTATTTATTCTGGGGAAAGAAAAGGTGCTTCATCTCTCTGATTCTGTCACCGACCTTTAATCTGAAGGGGGTTATCCTTAGCATTGGGATTACCCTTCTTCCTCTTTTAGAGAAAAAACTTCGGGAAGGAAAAGGTAGAATTAAGGATATTGGACCAGGGCTTGGTATATGGGTATATCTGCCTGAAATTTGGGGTTCATCCAGTTCCTTCAAGACAGCTTCCAGTGAGCAAGCAGCTTTGTTGGGGGAAGTGAGTGATTCTTCCAGAACTATTTTATCTGTTAGGTATAAAATAACAGTAACATGACTAACATTTCTGGAATATTAGACACTCTTTTAAATACTTTAAAAATACTAACTATCCTAGCAACAGTCCTATGAGGTAAGTACTATTATCCCCATTTTACAGAATAGGAAACTAAGGTACTTAGAGGTTAAGTAACTTATCCAAGATCACAGAACTAGAAACTACTGATATTGTAGTTAAAAACATGGGCAGTGGCTCCAGGATTTATGTTCTCAAGCACTGTACAATACTGCCTTTCCACTTATGCCCAGTTTCTCAAGCACGAAGAGACATTCACAGAATTTTGACAAGTTTGAGTCTACAAAGATGAGAGATATTTTGGTTGAAAACTACAAGAAAACTGTAGAATCAAAATTTATACCATAATTTACCTAGGAACACATACATTGTTCACATTTTAACGTTTCTAGAATCAGATTGTGGCTTACAGCTTTATTCAGGGAAATAAGACATATTTGTAAACATAATATACCAACTTCATTAATTGTTAAATTTAATGCTCACAAAAACGTATTTGAAAATAATTTCTATTTTAGATCTTTGTACTTCATGAGAATTCCCAAGTGTGTGTGAGGATTACTGAGATTTGAAGTGAAAATATAAAATACTTATATTTTAGAGGAAAAAAAGGTAATGTGGGATGTTGGTGTGTTTTAATTTGTTTGACAATATGTCAGATGGGGCTTCCAAAGGTAAGTTTCTAGGACCTTCACGTTGTTAAATGGCCTTGGATCCTGCCTCTTCTCTAGGATTCACAGAAGCATTTTCAAACCGCACCTGCCCCTCCTTATACCTCCTTGCTCATAATCAGGTTTAGGCTCCTTACTTTCCCTTCAGGAAGTCAGTTATTTTCATCAGGGCTTGATCTCCACCTTAGGGCATTTCTGTGCTCTCCAGCAAGCCCTCACAGGTTTCACAGGGAGACACAGAGGATTGAGACTTAGAATTTGCCAGCTGTTGACAGATCTATGGAAGAGTCAGTGTGGTAAGAAGTTAATTTTATAAAATAAAATTTATGAATTACCGATGGATTTCTATTATTCATGCTTGTTTTCTTTTAAAGACCTCTTTAAAAATGTATATGGCCTTAGAAACTATTGATTCTGTTTGGAAATTTTAAATACTTTAAAAATACTAACTATCCTAGCAACAGTCCTATGAGGTAAGTACTATTATTCCCATTTTACAGAATAGGAAACTAAGGTACTTAGAGGTTAAGTAACTTATCCAAGATCACAGAACTAGAAACTATAATAAACCTCAGAAATATAGTCTAGGTTGGGTATGGTGGCTCGCACCCATAATCCCAACACTTTGGGAAGCTGAGGCAGGAGGATCACTTGAGCCCAGGAGGTCAAGACCACCCTGGGAAAACATAGGGAGACCTCGTCTCTACATAGAATTTTTTAAAATTAATCAGATGTGGTGGCATATGCCTGTGGTCCCAGCTACCAAGGAGGGTGAGGTGGGAAGATCACTTGAGCCAGGGAGATCGAGGCTGCAGTGAGCTACGATTATGCCACTGCACTCCAGCCTGGGAGACAGAGGCCTTGTCTCCCTGTCACAAAAAAGCTATGTATTAAGTTAGTTTATATTCAAATTTAAAGAGTCATATGAGCATTCTGTATTACTTGTCTCAGTTGTTGATAAACTTACCTGGTCATGTTTCTCTATGAGACTTTTTCTTAAGTTACTTGACTTGTAAGCTTCTAGGTGTAAATATGTTCTAGAGTTTCCTGGAAACTGACAGATAGAGTACATGTGATTTCTTTGGGGAAACAGATATTGTTTTATTTATTGGACTATTTCTTAGAGAAATAGTTATGAATTCAGTTATTCCCTATGAAAGGCTGGTTCTTTGGATAAAAAAATAGGTTCAGAATTATTTGAGTGAAAGCTTCTCAAAAATAATGACTCTGAAATTTAGGACCTTAAATTGCTACCACACTCAAAGAAGAAATTGTGTCCTAAACTGCTCTGAAGTATCAGTGAGTTGAGAGAAGGGATGTTACAGAGACTGTAGGCATGAAACAGTCTTCTGATACTTTGCCATTAGAAAAACTGGCTGGCTGGTTTGCATATTCTGGTCTATTCATTTGTTCACTGTTTCCCACTTGTTCTTTCATTTGCTTCCCTTGGAGAGTAACAAGTTGAAAAAAATTCAGTAGTTTTGGTATGGCTCATATTTAGGAAATGCCACCAAGAGTTCTTTTTCCTTTCTCCTCGAAAATTGCCCTTGTTTGGATACTTACATATTATATGATGGGCATAACCCCTGGGTCCCATGTTGACAGATGAGTATTAGATTCACCCAGAATATTACCTGTCTTATGTCTTTGAAGCACATACAAAATAGCCTTTGTGATTTGAGTGACTGGGCCAGTATTCTCCATTATGTGCAGCAGGCTTCACTCCCCAATAAAGCTGAAAGAACTTCACTCCCCAATAAAGCTGAAAGTAAGAGACAATACCTCAAGTTTTAGGTACTTTACAGATACCTTGCAGCTCACTGAAGTATATCCAATCCTGTTTCTGGGACAAAATCACTGGATGGATCTTTCTGAGCCATGATTTTTGCAGTAATGTTTCTGAAGCTATAGCACTAGATACAAAGGATAAATAGAAAAATGATTATTTTGAAAGGGGAGAGAAAGGACTCTGGTGGTATCTGATGCCACTCTAGATGTTAAATGTGGTTATGTTTATCTTTTAGCCCCAGGCAGTTTATAGTTTAGGATTTTTGTACAATTGAAGGATATGCCTCCATGAGCCCTCACCAGAGACAGCCTGGGCCTTCCTACTTTTTTCTGTGTGTTTTGCATCAAGCAGTGTTATTTGAAGGTAGCTGTAGTTCCTTCAGGGAAGATGAGCTGGCAGCAAGGCAGACAGATATAGTCATGGAGCAAGTTACAAAAGACTTGTCAATCACTCTCAAAATATATAATGTGATTTAATATATATTAAAACAATGATAGCAGAAATAAATCATATAGGATGAACTGTTTTCAGTTTTCCATGATGCCTACAAATCTTTTTCTGTATGCATACATGATTTTATGATTGCAATCATAATACAGGTGCACTTTTTTCTGTTGTTTTTTCATGTAACATATTACCATGCTGCTATATAATCTGCATAATGATCATTTTTGGTGTTTGCATAATTAGTAAATAAGTCATCTACTCTTGATAACTATGAAGAAATTAAAAGAGATAGTGTCTATATCAAGGACTGATGTCCTTTTCAGTGTTTCGCATCTTCACTTCCGGTTTTCTCTAACGAAAAGAATTAGGGAGATGGAGTGATAGCTACCACTCCTTGGGAAGCCTGTCTCTAAATTCTGATGGGCAGCAACATCTACTAAACTCAGACTTCCGAAGTCATGGGCAGACTTTCCCCATCACCTATACCTTGCACTTTCATCTTAAAGTTTCAGTCCCCTCTAAACTGTAAAGCCAGCTAGATGGTCACATCCTCTACGTTATCAACTAAATGTTAATTCTTACTTATCAATCTCATCTAAAGCCTTAGGTGAGATTGATTGTCTGTGCAATACAGGCAAGAACAAGATGTAGGAACGGGCAGTTGTGAAAGAGGAAGAAGTGTGCTAGGAGAGGAGATGAACAGAGGGAACTGATTGTGAAACATTACTCAGATGAGCTGATCTGAAGTCTGTTCAACTTTGTAACCCCTCCTAAGTGCGATGGAAGGTTTCACTGGGTAAGCTGACATTTCTGAGCCAGGAGCCCCAGACTGTGAGGTGGTGGCCAGCAGATTGCAAACCTTGAGCACTGTTGATGTAGCACTCTTGATTCTCATCTGTTCTCTGCTATGGCTGTGTGTGTTGATCATGTTTCCAGCAGGATTGAGTTTCTACCTTGGAAAAAGGTCACCCTGCTCAAGTTCCTGTTTTTATTCATCTTTTTAGAGAAGACAAACTACACTTTACTTCAGCCATACTTATTGGGAAGGAACGTAAAAACCCAATAGTCGCGTTTGGTTCATTTATTAATAAACCTTTTAAATATGCCTGAATATCATGGACTTTCTATTGATCATTTTATTACTCATTACGAAGATTGTCAATAATGACAGTGCTTTAAAAGAAAAATCATCCAGCCAATTGACAAAGGCAACCTGATTTTGAAAGCATCCCTTAGGGCTTATCTGTAGAAGTTGGAAAAATAGAAAAATAACTGTTTTTGTTTTTAGTTAACCTTAGAAAAATGTGTGTGCAGCCATTCATTCAGCTGAGTGTCTGGTGTGTACTTTGAGACATACACAGATGAATAGAAACGGTCCTTGTACTTGGAGAGCTTTAAGCATAGTAGGGCATTAGACCTGTAAACACAGAATTGTGCTGCAGTGGAATGACTGGTAAAAAAGAGGCATGCATATGAATAAAATTCATTGGGGAGCCAGGAGAAAAACCTTTTATGTCTGCAGGAAAAAGTCAGGACCACTTTGCTGGAGAGGTGACCTTACAGCTCATGCTTGAAAGATGTGCCGGTTTCCAAGCAGAGGAGCTGGAAATTCTAGGAAGAGGAACAGGATGTGCAAAGGCAGTGAGGTGTGGCAGAGCTTACTGTGTCTGAGGAGCTTAAAGTAATCCAGTATTTCTGACAGGTACGTAAACAGCAGAGGGCACGTGTTAAGAGATGAGGCAGGAGAAATAACAAGGGATTATAGCATAAAATGTTCCATTAAAAGAGGTTTTGGTATTTTTGTGGAGTACCTCTCAAACTTTAAGAATCACCTGGACATTTTAGTAGAATGCAGATTTCTGGGCTGTACTTCCAGAATTATAGAATCAGTGGGTGTGCGGAAGACCCGCCCCCCCCCCCCCCCCCCACCAAATCTGCATTTCTAACAAGCACTCCAGATGATTCAGTGATGGTAAGACAGAAACCATGTGTGGAGAAATACTGCTGTACAACAATGGGGACCCATTCAACTGTGTTTCATGGGAGAGTGATACGACTGCGTGAACCTGTTTGAGCTGAGCAGTTTTGAAAGAATGGTTTCACATTGACAGTGAGGAGCACCAAGAGGAAGGAACGGTACTGCATTAATCTACACGAGATCGTGGAAGCCATGACCAGGGTCATGGGAAGTGAGGAGAAGACATGAAAATCTATTGTTCCTTTATCATTTTTTATAGAGCGAAAACTTTTACCTAATTTTCTTTTATTTTCCAATTTTCCAATCTAGTGTATTTTTCAGCCACTTTTAAATGGGATTTGCTTTTCTTTTCAATTTTCTATTACTGCTGTGTACATGTTCTCTGGCCTTGTTTTTCTTTCTCCTTCGTATATTAGCATTCTTAATAATTCTGTACGTACTTCATTTCCTAAAAGCTACTTATAAAGACAATTCTTGTTTCACATTCATTCATTCGTCACTCACCTGTCACTATATTGAGTAACTTGACTGGCTGTTGTTCTCATTCCTATTAACTGGAGTAACTTCTCTTTGAAAGTTTTTTGATCACCAGGAACTTTAATGTAGTTGTCTTCTATAACATGTATGACAGTACATTGAATACAAGAATATTTCTATGGTTGGCGGCAGAAACGTCGTCTTTACCTTTCAGTACTCTCAGTCTAACTATATACAGACAGTTAAAACTGAATTACCTAGTCTCATGGGAAATAACAAGTTAAGGTGTTTTGGAGAAAGGAGGAAGTAATCCCAAATTATAGCTATTTAATTCTTTGAAATGAAGAGCATCATTTTTTATTATATTCATGTCTAGATACTGTTAAAAGTAAGTTTGCTTCTCAAGAGTTCATGTTTTTTTTGGGCAGTGAAAGAAAGCTTTTTCATTGTACAACATGACAGAGGGAAGCAGGTCTGGAATTCAAAATTGTTCACATAAATGCACAGCCTCACCAATCTGCAAATAATGACACATATATTCAAACAAAAGCAAAGCACTGCATGGATTTAAAGCCCAGTCGGCTTTGAAAATACCTGTTTGCCCAGTTGCCATAGCCAAGGTAGTAAGGATTTGTATCTAGAAATCAGAGATATTTTTCATTTTCATATTATAGAATTCCTGGGAGTAGGAAAGACTTCTTTTTAAAAGCAATTTAGTATTTATTTCCAAGACTCATAGAGCTTTTATTAATACATATGCATTATTTCGTGTGTCAAAAAATATCAATCAAATTTTATTAAAATACCCGAGTAAAAGTGTGTATTGTTTTCTTAAGTTTGTAAACTCTTCAAAGTATTCTAAAATTCTCAGGAACTTGAACTTTCAGGTCATGATAATAGGACTGTCAAATTTGTGGCTCCTGGAAATCAGAAATTTTTTTGTCTGTTTGTTTTTGAGATGGAGTCTCGCGCTGTCTTCCAGGCTGGAGTGCAGTGGTGTGATCTTGGCTCACTGCAAAATCCACCTCCGGGTTCAAGTGATTCTCCTGCCTCAGCCTTCCAAGTAGCTGGGACTATCGGCACCCGCCACCATACCCAGCTAATTTTTGTATTTTTAGTAGAGATGGGGTTTCACCATGTTGGCCAGGATGGTCTCAATCTCTTGACGTTGTGATCCACCTGCCTCGGCCTCCCAAAGTGCTGGGATTACAGGCGTGAGCCACCATGCCCAGACAAAAATTTTTTAAATTTAAAACAACCTAGGCATAGCACAGTGGCTCATATGTGTAATCCCAACACTTTGGGAGGCTGAGACAGGAGGATCACATGAGCCCTGGAGTTGGAGGTTGCAGTGAGCCATGATTTCACCACTGTACTCCAGCCTGAGAGACAGAGCAAGATGCTCTCTCAAAACACACTCACATACACACACACACACACACACGCACACAAACTTGTAAAAAAACATAAGTATAAAAGAGGATAAATCATAATTCTGTACTTACAGATGTTCATTAAAAATACTTTGTTGGCCAGGCATGGTGGCTCACGCCTATAATCCCAACACTTTGGGAGGCTGCAGTGGGTGGATTGCCCGAGGTCAGGAGTTTGAGACCAGCCTGGCCAACATAGTGAAACCCTGTCTCTACTAAAAATACAAAAAATTAGCTGCGCATGGTGGCAGGCACCTGTAATCCCGGCTACTCGGGAGGCTGAGGCAGGAGAATTGCTTGAACCCCGGAGGCGGAGGTTGCAGTGAGTCGAGATCGTGCCATTGCACTCCAGCCTGGGCAACAAGAGTAAAACTCCATCTCAAAAAAAAATATATATATATACTTTGTTGATTTCCATCATTTTTATTCATATATAACCATATATATAATATCTTAATGTAGATCATAGAACTTCATTTTTTTTTCTGATTTTAAAATATTACTTCAGGAGCATTTCCCATTTATTACATATTTTTTAAAAATATCATTGTTTTAGTTTCTTCTGGTTACTATAACAAATTATGACAAACTAGCTTAAAACTAGCTCATATTTATTTATTCTCTTAGAATTTTAAAGGTCAGAAGTCCGCAATCAATTTCTGTGCGCTGAAATCAAGGTGTCGGCTGGGCTGAGCGCCCTCTAGAAGTGCTGAGGCGGAATCTGTTTCCCTGCCTTTTCCAGCTCCTAGAGCTGCATTCCTTGCAGTTTTTTGGCTCTTCGCCCCTTCCTCCATCTTCAGGCCCAGCAGCCTAGCATCTTATTTCAGTGCCACATTGCTGCCTTCTTCAAGTATCCCTCTGCCTGACTTTCATAGAGACACTTGTGATTATATTTAAGGCCCACCTGGATAACCTAGGACCAGCTCCTTATCTCAAGATTCTTAATTACATCTGCAAAACTCTTCTTGCTATATAAGGTAACATATTCACAGGTTCCAGAGATTAGAACCTGGATATCTTTGGAATCTATTATTCAGCCTACTGTAATTCTAATTCTTTACTGGTTTTCTAAAATTCTATTTTGTGGCTGTTTTAGGATGTATTAACAATTGCCCTCGTCTGGTACCTTTGGCTTTTTCCCAATATTATGCTATTATAAGCAATTCTGAGATAAATTTCCATATCCACAAATCTTTGTGTGCATACTTGATTGTGTCTTTTGTATAAATATTGCATATTAAATTATAATTCAAATATATCTATGTATATATTATATGTACATGTATATATGGACACATACATTTATATATGTGTTTAGACACATACACATATGTGCCTACTACATGTATATATATGTACGTGACCATATATGGGTCTATGTGTGTATATGTTTTCATTCTCCAAATTGCCTTCCAGAAAGTTAGTAGAGAGTACTTATCTTCCCCATGTCCTTACCAACATTGAGTATTATCTTTTTTTAATCTTTACCAGTGAAACAGGTAAAATTGATACCTAATTAATGTGGTTTTTTTTCTTTTTTTTTTTGGAGATAGAGTTTCACTCTGTTGCCCAGGCTGGAGTGCAGTGGCATGATCTTGGCTCACTGCAACCTCCATCTCTGGGGTTCAAGCAATTCTCCTGTCTCAGCCTCCCAACTAGCTGGGATTACAGGCACCTGCCACCATGCTCAGCTAATTTTTTGTATTTTTAGTAGAGACGGGGTTTCACCACGTTGGCCAGGCTGGTTTTGAACTCCTGACCTCAGGTGCACCACCTGCCTCTGCCTCCCGAAGTGCTGGGATTATAGGTGTGAGCCACCGTGCCCAGCCTGATTGATGTTTTAATTACATTTTATGATAATAGTAAGAGTTAACACTTGTCATGCCTGACATTATATTTATACCCCTATGAATTAACATTTCTTTTAAACTTTTTGTTGGTATAGAAGTGATATAACTTAATAGAACTCCTTGACTAAATAACTTCATGTCCTCCCTGACATATTATCTTCTGATGTATGGAATAATTGGAATTGATCTTAGCAATGAAGGAAATTCCGATTGTTACAGAAGCATGTGATTTCTACCTCTGTATATGCTCTCTGTTTGGTACTTTGATGAAAACTCATACTTCTCATTTTAATGGCATAATTTTCCATAACTTTAGATGTATGATTTGGAAAAAATATTCAAGAAAAGAAGAACGGATAAATTAACCTTAATCTTAAATTACAGAAAGGTCTTAGTGTCAGCTACTAAAGGGCTAAATATAACCATGCTGACCCACTTAAACCAAATTGACACTTCTTATAATTGTACTATAATTCATGCTGAAGAGCTGTATAAGAAATGATGCACCTTAGACCCAAGCTTCTGGATCAAGAAGCACCTTGTCCTTGAAGTTAATTCCAGATTGAGCATCTAATGCAATGATTAGTAACCATGGTTCACTGTTACCATCAAAAAGCATTTAGCACTTCATACACAACTAGTTGTATATTTATACTTAAACGCAATTCGTTACATATCATGGTCTCTGTTGAGATTTTGAAATTTGAAACAATAGACCTACCTAATAGGTACAGCTTATATAGATAATGGAATGGACTCATGGACCCATGAAACTGAAATTGAAATAGACAGGAAAAGGTTTTTAAAACGCGTATAGGGTCAGTCTTTAAAATATTAGGCAGGTAGCCCTAACTTTGTTATCACACATCTTTCTAACCTGTAGCAAATCCATCCTCAATCTCTTCTTTCCCCTGCCCACCCCTTCACCCCCAATCCTTTCTCTATCTTTTGTTCCCTTTCTCCCTTTGCTTAATATTCATCCCAATGGTGGTAGTGATGGTTTAAAGATGAGGGGATAAAGCCCCTACCCTCAAGGAGCTCTTACTCTAATAGGGACTGATAACGTGCACAAAATGATTTGGATTTTGATACAGTGGAAGACCCCTTTCATGCAGGAGCTCTCAGGAGCACAGCCCAGTAGAGGGATATCTAATTCATTGGGGATGGGGGGCTCCCATGAAGGCTGCCTAAAGTGACAACAAGGTTGGTCTTAAAACAAGATAGGAGTTAGGTTTTCCGTTTGCTGGGTGATGTATTGATCTTCAAGTGTTGCTGTCTACTTCATAATTGGATTGCTGGCTTGGGTGGAGGCCAGTGCTCCATGTGGTTTATTGATGGATCTTCCAGACAGCTGTTTTAGAATGGAGAGATACACTCATCTCTGGATCTCGCCCAGTAGTCTCCTTCTTTTGCATGACCCCTTCATCCCTGTAAGGATGCCATGTGTTTTCTGGCAGTGTGTCCAGCTATTCTCCCACGGGGTGGAACTCTGTTGGGACTAAGCTATGGGGCTTCTCCCAGGAACTTCCCCTGCTTGAAAGTCAGAAGGTAGAGTGCTGGAGTGTGCTTGCAAGATGTGATTCTGCACCTTCCCCAGTCCTATGGGCTGTGTGACATATATGTATTCTACTCTAATTATCAATCATACATATCAAGGAGTCACTCACTGCCTTGGGAGATAAGTGCTTCATTTCCCATATCTATGCACTGTCTTCTCTTATATTTTGTTAGCTTATAGGTTATCTGCTAATCTTTTCTGTGTCTCTGATTCTCCTGGGATCCAGAGAATGCCTGAGAAAGACCTTGCATTCTCTTCCCATTCTGGCCAGTCTTTAGCATGTCCTTTACTTGCTTCAGACTGTATCCTTTATACTACCTTTGGAGATTGTGTAGTTCTTTGCTCAGCCCATCAGGAAATAGAACTCTTATTTTGTTTCCTTTGTTTTGGGTTTTTTTTTTCCTTTTCCTTTTTTGCTTCCAGGTTAATGTTTCTTTCATTTTACTCATTCACTTTAAAAATCTGAACCTCTCTTACCTTGTAGCATTATTTTAAAATATTTTTTGGTATTTTCCAGGATGATACAACCTTGCCTATTACCGGTCTTAGTTTTCAGCATTCAGGCCTATCCCTACAAGTTAATTGTTGTCTATCTTTTTATCTTCCTCCATATTTTAGCATTGTGAGTGCAAATTTGTTTAATAATACCAGAAGCGCTTTCTTCAACCTGTTCCTAATTGATGTAACTTTCTTCCCATTTCTATCCCAGTATTAAGATTTATTTCTTGGGATGTACAAAATGATTACAAGGATTGCTCATTCAGGACAGCCAGTTTGCTGTTCACAGTTCTAGCCTCAAACTCTCAAGACCACATTTAGAAGGTGACCAAAGTGGACCTGAAGGTGTGGACAGCCCTGGGGAACTAGTCACTTCTAGGTGCCCTGAAAATGGGGATGGGAAGAGGTCAAAGTTAGTTTAGGGCAAAATCCTTAGAATAGGCCAGGATCAGGTAGAGTGCTTAGGAAATCTCAACTTAGTGTCTTATTGGGCATGGCCTCATGGACCGCGTGTCCTGCACAGGGAGCTGACAGCTTTGCAGACTTCACATCCACACTAGAAAACTGAGTCTTTTCATAGAATCTAAGTTCAAGACAAGACTCCAGGCATATTATCTTTTAACATTGTTCTATGTGGACTGGAGAAAACCCCTTCTTAAAGGGCATGTGTTGCCGGGTGTGGTGGCTCACGCCTGTAAGCACTTTGGGAGGCTGAGGCGGGTGGATTACTTGCAGTCAGGAGTTCGAGACCAGCCTGCCCAACATGGTGAAACCCCGTCCCTACTAAAAATACAAAAAATTAGTTGGGTGTGGTGGCGAATGCCTGTAATCCCAGCTACTTGGGAGGCTGAGGCAGGAGAATCGCTTGAACCTGAGAGGCAGAGGTTGCAGTAAGCCAAGATCGCACCACTGCACTCCAGCCTGGGCGACAAGAGTGAAACTCTGTCTAAAAAAAAAAAGGGGGGGGGGGGCTTGTATCAACAGGTGGGCAGTAGACAGAATTCAAGTCAGTAAAAAGGACCTGGCATTTTTTGTATGTAGAAGGGGAGGTAATAGTGAAGGATTTGACCCTTTCTTAAATACTTATTTCTTCCTAAGCTTGCATTTCAGTAGGATGACAAGCTTGTTTTTCAGTTTCATTTACCTTATAAAACCAATGGCTAACAATGTCATGCTGATTAAATGAATGAAAGTTCTGAACCACAAAGCTTGTCCATTGTTGTATAGGCTTAGTTGTTATGCAATAGAAAATCTTGCTGAATATCTGTATATTGACCTAGACCAGCTATAGTCTTAAGAATTTCCAATAATCTCAGTTCTCTCTTTGTTCTGCAGTTGAGTTTTACTGCAGTCACAACTATAGTTTCTGCCCATATAATTATTTTCTAGGAAAATGTCAGTAGTTTTGACAATTTTAATTCTTGTGTTTACCGACTGCTCTACCTTCTGAAGCATATGTAACCAAATCAAGTCAAACAGGTTAGAAGACAAGTCACACTTCAGTGTCATATCTACTCTTATCTTCATGAGTGTGGGAATGTACCATTCACTTTCACTCACTATATTAATTCATTCTGGCTCCTCATGTACTTAATCTATTTTTATTTTTTCAGTTTGGATACAACCCAAATCCTCTCAAGCCTTTTAAATGCAAAAAAAATAAATTTAAAGTATATGTAGTTAAAAATACTCATGTCTTTACTCATTCCTTTGAGAATTTCTGTAGAGGCTTTCTCAAAATGCAGAGTGGAGGCAGTCATAACATCTGATGCCTGCAGATTGGGGTATCTGTCATTTAATCAAGAGAAGAAATAAACATTTTATGTCATTGATTTATCCATTTTAGTTGCTATCATCTTTGTAGGTTATGCCCCAATACATGGGCTTTTCTAGAAAAACTATAGAGAATATGAGAGTTGGGAGGTATTGGAGTCCTCAGGTCTTCAAACCACCTACACGTTGTGTTCTACTCACTGTGTCTCCTTCAAGTTATCTCTGCTCAAACAGCTCTCAGAAAATCCACTCTTGTGTCAGCTCTTTCATCTTTGGATCCAAACACTCTTTCACATAGTTCTCATAGATTCACATAGTTGTATTCAACTACTGCTTGTTCCCTAAATTTTTTCTTCTCTACTTTCCACACAGAGTTCTTCAACCCATAACTTGTATAGCACAAGTTCATGTCCACCTTGATTACTCTTCTCCGTGCAGCTTATAATATGTAATTGTCCCTCTTGATCTTGGATACCTGCAAGTGAGCACAAAAAGTTATTCTCTGGGCTTGCTTTTGAGGAGGGGACATGGGACTCAAAGGGAATTCCCCTTGAGTTTGATTGTGACATTTCTTAGAGCCATGTAAAGACCTGAGGAATGTTAGCACTGATATCTTTCCAGCTACATGATATAGATACAAATAAGTCAGTAAGAGAAAGTCTTTAGAATTTACCATCTTCATGGGATTCTCAAAAATTCAGTATTCTTTGAGAATACAGATCTACTAGTACTAATAGTTTCAGTGCATCTTAAGAGAAATAAGAGATACTTGGGCTTCTGAAGTATCCATTCAAAAAGGATTTGCTAATATTAAATGCCTGTATAAACTGAGGGGCTGTCAGGTTCTGAAAATATGAAAATCAGCAAAATGTGACTTTAGCCTTGAGGAACTCAGACTAATAGGAAAGACAGCAGTAAACAGTCAATTATACACAGTGTGATCAGCAGCCTGGTTGAAGACTTTAGAGAGTAGAAAGAAGCACATGCGGGGTGTCCTCTGCTCCAGTCTTATGTCTGTCAGCATAGTATTCTTTCAGCTTCTGTATACTGCCTACATTTATGTGCAGTGTGTGTGTAGACATTGCATGAAAGGGCTTATGTATGCCATCTCCTCTTCATTTATGTATATTAGCCTCTTACAGGTTGGTCCTATTATAGACCCCATATTGCAGTTGGGGAAAATGGGAAGAGATTTAAGGTCATAGTAAGTGTTGTATCCAGAATTCAGACCCAAAATTTTTGCTCTAAACCAGTGCTCTGTATCACCCCTCTCAGAGAAGCCTTTATCTGGAGCAATGGTTCCCAACCAGGGGTGATTTTACCTCCCAAGGGACATTTGACAATGTCCTCAGACATTTTTAATTGTCAGCACTGGCATCTAGTAGGTTGAGGTCAGCAATGCTGCTAAACATCCTCCAATGTACAAGAAAGCTCCTCAGACAGAGAATTATCCAGCCTATGTCAACAGTGCTGAGGTCTAGAAACTGCTCCAGAGCACAGGGACTGTCTTTCGTGTCAACCTTCAAAACATCTTTTGCAATACTTAGAAACATTTTTTAAAAGAAGAGCATGGGGCAAAAATGCTGGACCAAGCTCATTAATATCTATTGAAGTGTGTTTTGTCATTTAATGTCCCTGAATGTTTGGGATAAAGTCCCAAATGTAAAATTGAGAAAATAATGCCTTCTTTGTCTACCTCTGTGGGTTGCAAGGATCTGTGGAGGCTCTGTAAGAATGTGAGGAGATAATGCATATGAAAGCCTTGGACACGAAACATCATCCAAAACTCTTGGAGTCCTTGGTGTGAAAATATTAATGTGGGCCACAAGAATTAGATAAAGAAGATCCCACAGCAGGCTTCTTTTTGTTTACCCCGCCTACCTTGTCAGCTTACACTCCCTCTTCCTTCTCTTTTTCCTCCCATTTTTGTAAGCGAGTTTGTTCCTGGTATTTACTGCATGGACTAAGCCATTTTTAGATGTATTTTTTGCTGAATATATACTTTTTTGATTTAGTATTTCTTGCCATATTATACCAGACTTAAGGCAGCTAATTTAAATTATATTTTTTCTTTATGTATTTTATACAAACATTCATGGATAGGGTGAGATATTTAAATACCATGCCTTTCTTCAAAATGAATAACAAGAACATTCAGCCCCCTTCATTCTGCCCTTTCAAGGTCTAACGTACTTGAAGGGGCAATACTTGTAGCATTTGCCTCATAAATGCCAGGTAGTGTCTTTCTACGTCGGGGCTCACCATTACCTAGATCTGTAGTTGCCGGCCATGAAGCCAAACAGGTGTGCACCGTGGTCATTGATGGAACAGATGTAAACTCATAAATTTAGTTTACTGAGGTTTTCGGTGTGTGTGGCTTCCCGTCCGCGTGCTTTTCCTATACAACCAGCGGCGTCCTGGCGGAGGAGTCACTGTGGACTTCCCCAGAGCGTTGTCACTGCCATCCCTCCCGCGGTGAATCACAGGTCGGCCTCAGGTGCGCGCAGCACACACCCGGAGCAGCCGCGGGTTTATTTATTTATTTCCGGGACGGATCCATTCCGGGCTCCGGGGAGGGGGAGCGGCGGCCCAGGCTGCGGGGCTGTCCCGGCACCGGCTGGGGTCGCGCCGCGGCCGCCTGCTCCCTTTCCCGTGAGCCCCCGCTCCCCAGGCGCGGCCGGGGCTGGTGGGGGGGTGGGGGTTGCGGGAAAGCTGGGGGCGCGGCCACCAAGCTGTCCAAGGACAAGGCCCTGCCGTCTCCTCCCAGCCGGACCCTGGAAGGGTCCACAAAGGTGTCAGGTTCAAGTCCTCCAATAGGCCCATTTTTTAAAAGTGCTTTCAAGTTTCCGCTTTTTTCAGGAGGGGAGGGCAAGAGCAGCTTTTTCTATTCAAATTCTTTTCCTTGTATGTAGATACCAAAAGGAAACTCGGCACTGGGCATGTTCGGATGTGAATGGTTTTGCTGATAAGCAACAGCCTCCGGAACCAAAGCCTCAAAATAGTCGTCTCCCCCGCCCCCCGCAGAAGCGGCGAATGGTATCTGCCAAACAGATGACAAAGTACCTCGGACTGAATCCCACAGACAGCGTTTTGAGCAGAACGCACGGCTCAACTCTTGTAATTACTGTTTATAGCTGGCCGAGCCTGACTAGGAGAGGGCAGACCCGAGAGGAAATCAGTTTCCCGGACCTTTGAGAGGAGGCTGTGTGTTAATTAAAGGCTAGGACGGGACGAGTACTTCTCAGACATGCTCCAAGTTGTTCTTGAGATCACAGTTCCCATCACGTTTTCTCTGGAGGGAGTGAGTAGATAATTGGGATTTTTTTTTTATTTTTGGCCTTGTCTTTCTTCCTTTTTTTTTTCTTTTTCTTTTACCTCTCCCCATTTTAGTCATATGGCCTTGAACCCACAGTGAATTGAAGAGAGAAAGAAATGGATATGTCTGACCCCAATTTTTGGACTGTGCTCTCAAACTTTACTTTGCCTCATTTGAGGAGTGGGAACAGGCTTCGGCGAACACAAAGGTAAAAACGCGGGGATCTCTGCCTGGAGAGGGAATGCTTTCACTTCCCAGGGGCCCACAGGCGGAGCTGCCTGAGCCCCTCAGGAGCTGGGGTTTTGTGTATTGGGTGACACTTTGAAAAGTTAATGCCCCGCTAGGGGAGGGGGTACTGTTTCAGGTATTTCTTCGTCCCTGTGGTTTCCTGGGTAACCCTGATAAATATGCTTCTCATAGGTTTTCTCCTTTTGAAATGTGGATAATAAGACATTTCCTTGTGAGAGGTGGGGAGAGAAAAAGGGAAAGAGGAGGAGGTACTTTGTCTAAGTCTGTCCCTTTGATATGATTATGTTTATCCACTTCATTCACCCAATCATTGAGGCTTCTGGTACTTTTTGTTGAGCCCTTCAGATGTTCCTCTCTATTAAATATTTGACCTTTATAAGATGCAGATGTATGATGCAAGGAGAGCCCAGGTTAGCTATTTCATACTATCTGTGGAGAGGCAGATCTACATAACTTTGTCATTTTGATTTTTCAGTGGTTTGCTGGCATTTATTACTAATACAGGACTGGCCTTTTCATTTTGTAACGTATATTTGACAGAAAAGATGGGGAAAGAAAAAGAATTTTAAAGTCAAGATGAAGCTCATGCCACAAGTGACAGGCAGTTCCAAGAGTTTGCTGACACTTGTGTTGAGAGACTATGATTTTAAAGGAGGCATATCTCGCCACATTTGTGTCCAGCACAGAAAAGTAAGGTTGTTGTACTTTTAGAGGGGCACACCTTCTGAGTTGTGTTAATACTGATTCTTTGTTTTCCTTCAAAACTTGCCTTGCATGTACATGTGAACATGCATGAGAGCAACTTTGCAGTCAGATAAACAGGATGCAGGCTATCAGATTTGGAGCTTCACAATCTCTATGCTTCAGTGTTCAAAGAACCCAAGAAAATGGTTCGTTCTTTTTGGTTATACCTGTAACTTTTTGTAGTATAAATGTGGATATGTGATACTTTAGAAAACTTAGTTTTTCCTTTTGAAGTTTTTCATGGTGTTTCTTACATTTCAGAAACATCCTGGAATACTCACATACACTGTTTATATACACGGGTGCACACACAAATCACATGTGCACCTGTGTGTGTGAGAGAGACATCTGGCAGGTTTCAAAGTCATATTTGCTTTTTGATGCAGTTTGAAGTGTTGATACCACTAAACTATGTTGGATTCTGAAGTTGTACCTTTTAAATAATGTGACTATGTTTTTCTCGTTCTGCCATATATGGTCAGAGACCCTCTCTTGTAGTATTGCCCATTTTGTAGTATTGCTCATCAAGTTGTGTCAACCGTGCACCAAACCTCCAAGACAACTAATAAAGTTGAAGAGAGATACATGCCACACATGAACGAGGCCACTGCTCAACATGGTGATAATTCGTATAATTTCTTACCATTTCAGCTTGACAGAATCCCTTAAATATTTCTGAGTTGTGTAGTCCTGGCTGCGGTACAGCCTCTACTCTTACCTGGAACCAGTTCTTAGAGAAGTCTGTTCTGGCATCGTAAGTGTGTGTCTGAACCTGTAGAGCAGTTGGAGCCTTTCTTCTTCCTACCTACCTGTTGATAGTATTATTGGAGAGAGTCAGATGCAGGAGGATTCTCAGGCTGCTCTGAGCCTGGCTTTAGGGCAGTACCTGTCCAGCCTGAACACTCCAATTCAGACAGCTCACACTGACAGAGAGCCTAGGTTCTAAGGAAACCTGAATTCTTCCCAGTAAAATGGGAGAGCATTGGGTGGGCAGTTTCCACCCCAAGTCATGAACTCGTATCTTCAATTTGGCAAAATAGAGAGGGAAGGGGATTTTCTTCTCCCCCTTTTAAGAGTAAAAGTTATGACAGCCTGTTTGTTGCTGGAGATTTTCAGGTGTTGCAGTTTGGAAATAAACATCCCAAAGATCATCTCTACATCCATCGAGTCATTGTCTGTCTCAAAGGGCTAGCATTGCTTTATATTTATCATGTAGATTCAGAAGGCTAGGTGTCCTCATCTCCAGGGCAGTGTATATGGCTATTGCATCCTGTTATTATACAGTGATCAATTCTGGCTCCGTGTCCTTCCCTAAGGACATGAAACATGTGCTTACATTGTGACTTCCGCTTTTGGGATGCCCCTTAACTGTTCTAAATCCTGTTTCCTTTTCCAAGTCTAACCCTGTACCTTACCTGGCTGAGTAGTTTGTCTCCTTTCCAAAGGACCTTTCTGTTCGCAAGTTGTTCTGTTTTGCCATCCTCGATAAGGGTGTCCCCAGTGTCCAGGTGAGGACGCCTTGCTGTCATCATCAGTCAGATATGCCTTAACCCTTGAGATATCTCTCATTCCCAAACTAGTTCCTTTCCTGCACACTTGCTGACTTGTGTGACAGATTGTTCATTTTGAATATTTTATCCCAGCTATTTGTTCTGATTAACATTGTAATCTGGAGGACTTTATCTTAGCTTTTTCTTTAATATCAGCTTCTTGCATCTATCAAAGTAAAATTCAGCTTTGAGCCTATAAATGAGCATCTTAGAACTCATAAGGATAGAATGTTTGTCACACTTAAACGAGAGCTTGAATGGTTTCAGACTCTTACCTTAAACCTTTATTATGGTAGAAATTGTCATCATGGAAACTTTTGGTTTGCTACATTACGTTTGCCTTATAGTTCAATGTGATGCTGGTTTGTTAGTTTGTACTCTCAGAGAAAAATATTGAAGGTTTTTCTTACAGCCTACAACCCTACTTGTGCCTCTAACTCTTGGGGTTCCTGGGGAAAGAAGCCTACAGACATACTCTCAGGCCTAGGTTCTGAAAGATGACATAGTACTGATGAACTGAAAGACTCTGTCCCTTGTGCTACGTCCCAAGGACAGTACATTATGCCCTTCATTCTTTTTCGTCTTGACCATGGCAGACATGAGATTGTTGGGATGCACACTGGCTTTTGTCTACTGTTTTGCTGTATAGCTTACATGTTCCATTGGAAATACTTCCTTCTATATAAATGGCTTTGTCCTCCTCTCCCTTCCCCTCATTTCCTCAAGGTAGTCTCAGTACAGCCATTCACCTGCTGCTTTGAGGGACAGAAACCTAGGCATAAATGAAGAGACTTTTTATACCAAAACTTGTTGCTTTAGACTGAAGTAATGATTGCATGTTTCAGAGATTTTCAGTTTCATAGGTCTGTGGCTATTCCATTCATTGAGGATCCTCTCACAACTCAGAATGGAAATTAGTTGGCCTGCATTCATGTCACTGCTTATGTTTATAGTATCTTTTCTTTGCCCATTGGATTAAAAACTTTTGGGGGAAATGAATCATGCTTCTCTTTTAATTATATCTGTTCTCTGTCACACCTTAGGGAAAGGGCTACAATTGATTTCTAAATGTTGCTGCTAAGTTTTGAGTTGGGCCTTTAGTTTTGCTGAAGTGCAGTCTTGAGAATCCAGAAGATGCTTGTGTTTTAACCTTAATGTTTAGAAATCTGTCGTGTTTTCATTTTGCTTAATGATAATCTCTCAACCTTGATGACGCCTAAATCAGTAAAACCATTATCCATGCCGATGGGTAGTTTGTGACTCAGTTCATCACTTTGAGCAAATTTCCAAATGTATTTTTCTGAGAACCAAAAAAGAAGTTTTTGGAGTTTTTATTTTGGTAGTTGTTTTTTGCAGAATTCACATTACTCAGTAATTGCTATGAACAGCAGGTACCTTCAGGGATCTTAAACTAAATCCTGTAGCTGTCAAGATGTATTGAATTTTTTATGCATTCGGCATCTTCCCTTCAGATACACCTGTAGTGTTTGATGAGTTTTTCCTTTGTTTTGCTCATGAATGTATATCATGACTATGAGAACTATAGAGAATCCTCTTCCCTCTTGCCCTGGTATTCCAGGTGTTGGTAAACCTGTACTCACCCCTTTTACCCAAATCCCAATTAACTCCACATTTATTAAGCACCTATTGTGTACCTGGGCACTGTGACCCAATTTTGAAAGCCGTAGGGATGCTTTCAATGAAGACAAGTAAATGAATCATTGCAAACCAGGACAATCAAGAAGTATTTACAAGGTACATATAAGCCATAGGAGCGGTCAGTGGGTAAGAGAGAATTTGGTCTCAGGGAGCCAGAAGAGACACCACATAGAAAAGGTTTTGAAAGATATTTGGTGTTGACGAAAGTGAAGAACAGAGCCTTTCCAAGGGGCAGGAGAAATGGTGTGTACAAAGGCCTGGTGACCTTGGCAACACAGAGTTCCAGGAACTAGACATGGCTTAGTATTGCTGAAGCAGAGAGTTGGAAGGGGCAGTACTGCACAGTGGTTAAGAGGTTCGTTCTGAGCCCATTTACCTGGGTTAACATCTTGACTGTATGAGATTGGTTATGTTAACTTTGGACTTCACTTGCTCCGTCTATAAAATAGGGATAAGTATTTATCTTATAGGATTGTTGTGAGGATTAAAATGCATTCATATGTGTAAAACGCTTAATGAAATGACTGGCATATAAAAATTCTCAATAAATTTTAGCTGTTAATATTACTGCTGTCATTACAAACGAAGATGAGTAGTGGGTGGTGAAGCTGCGGAGGAGAGCTGAGGCACTTGGCATATGAGGGAGTTTGGTTTTGATCCTGTGCTGGGGAGACATGTCTAGCCACACTGGGGTTTAGGTCTGGGAGTGGGGGTGAGACCTGGAAGCCAGTTAATAAGTTCTGGGGGTAGTCTATTGAAAAGATTTTGTAGGGCTAGATAAAGAATGAAGTGAGATTGTGCCTTTGAGAGATATGAAGGATATGACATTGATAGAAGTTGATGATCCATTGACTCTGAGAGAAGAAGAAATAGTCCATGATGGCCCTGGGGTTTTTGACTCCAGGAACCAGGGAGAGGGAGGAACCACCTGTACTTATGAGAGTGAGGCGGGGAAAACACAAGAACCTATATTATACTTGCCCCTTTTTTCCCCTAAAGCTCAGTTATTCACATTTATTGAAGATCTATTGTGCACTGAATACCACGGGATATTTATTCCTTCATTCAGCCAATATCCCAACCCTGTATCCCATGCTGGTCAAGGGACACAGTGATAAACGAGATAGACGAGTACTTAGGCCTCACCAGTAAACAAGTATCCAACTAAGTCAATTGCCAATGTGGTCAGTATTCCAGTGGCTGTAAGCAAGAGCCGAGATGAGAACATAACCCTGTGCGGTGATGATGGGAGTTACTTCAGATAATGTGGTCAGGGAAGGTCTTTCGAGAAGGTAATATTTAAAGGAGCCCTCAAGGATGAGAAAGAGCCTTCATGGGAGGAGTTTGGGGACAGGCATCTGGGAATATCAAAGGCACTGAGACTGGAAAGAAAGAGCCCCCTAGGCAGGCAGCTGAGTACATAAATCCAGAGCGCTCATGCAGGCTGTGCCAAAATAATAAACACGGGACTCACTATTAAGACCATCTGAGAAATACATCCGATTAATACATGGGAGAATTAAAGATACCCCGCTTAAGGAGTGGGCAGAAATGCAGCGAGGTACGGGAAAGGAGACTTAGTCGGAAAAAGTCCCCTAAGAAGGGCGGGGACCAGGAGGGTGCTGTCCTGGAAATCCCAGGAGGAAAATGGTCAACACCCCCAGCACTCCACAGAGAGTTGAAGTGAAGGTGTGTGTTGCAGCTGGCAACTGGTAACTCATGGATGACTTGAGCATGAACAGGTGCCCCAGGGTGGGGGTGTCATAACCCAGAAAAGAGTGAAGCAAGGACTTGGAGAACAGGGGTGGTGGCCACTCTCTGTGGGCAGCTAAATACAGCAGCAGCACAGCTATGATGTCCTTGCCTCTGCACATTCGTGGCTGGCCCGTCAGCCCTCCTCCCTGAATCATATCCCCTTACTCACTGTTGCTCACTTTGTTGTCTGCTTCATTGCCCAAATTGGCAATGAGTTTCCTTTTCACCTCCCTCTGGAAGCTCAAATTTCTTCCATAGCCTTATGACTGTTCCTTTGTGACATGTTTAGGTTTGGAGTTTCTCTTACTGTTACTGTAAAGCCCTGACCGAGCGTCTCTGGCTCCCACACACCACCTCTTGCTGTCCTCCTGAGGCCCTGGTACCCCAGCCCCTCCCCTGCAGCCTAGTCTGCAGGAGACTGAAGCCTGGCCCCACTTGTTGCTCCTCTCCTCCTCTCCACGCCTGACCTGCAGGCTCTGCCCCTCCCTGAGTCCCTGAGCCCATTTCCTCCCACTCCTTGCTTTGCCCAGGCCTGTTTTGTAGTTGCTTCCTTTCATCCTTGTACTTTCTTTATGCTCTTGACTGTGTCTTCTGCAGGCAGGATAGGCTTACAAATCATGCAGGGCTCGCCCCTTCAGTCCTTATCTCATTTCTAGTTAGCTCTCACGTTGCTAATATTCCATGACGCCATCCAGCAACCTGGGCTGCCCTTGCTCCTGACTGCCCCTCCCCCAGCCTGGTCAGGAATACCCCTAGAGCAGAGGAGAAAACTGAGCTCCAAGCCCAGAGCTTCCAGCAGCTGAGTGGCTCCTGTTGAGAGCCTGGCTGTCCCAACTGTGGCAGCATTCTGCAGATTCTGGGCATCTAAGGCTTACCAGATACAAAGGATGGAAGCAGAAATATGCACAGTTCAAAAATGTTGCTTTTAGCTTCTAGTGTGAAACTTACAATAGGAGATCACAGACTGTTTTGCCCCTGGAATATGTAGGTCTTTTGTGAGACAAGGGGGAGGGAGGAAGGGAGGAAAGAGTGAGAGAGAAGGGAGAGAGAAATGTGTGAGAGTGCAAAAAGTAGACTTCAAAAGAAATTCATTAAAAATAAAACATAAGAATTATGGAGCATATGCTGCATGGGGAGGCATGGTCTATTCACTGCTATCGTGTGTGTGAGAGAGAGAGTGTGTTTCTGTGTGTGTCTTCACTCAAGGCAGTGGTGGGAGTAGTGTATTGATAAGTGCACAGTGATGGGTAGAACATTATATTCTTTAATGGTTTTGCTTGCTTCTCTTTACACATCTATCCTGTTATCAGAAGCTCAAGTAATACCTTTAAACAGGAATTGTAAGCTTCAAGATAGAGACCATTTGCCTTCTGGGTTAAAGATTGACAGGTGTTGGGGTCAAGGAATCATTTGAATTCCTGTGTGGAGATGGCCCATAGAAGAGGAAGCTTGGAATAGGACTCAATCTGAATAATTTGGGAAAGTCCTTCTTCTTTTGGTTGAAATGGAAGTAGCTGGTGTCTCACAGAGATGGAAACTGGAGGCCCTGGACCCCAGCCTCACCCTCCATACACACCCATCTCTAGTGTGAGTAAGCATGTTATATTAATCTGAGCTGTCTTCACTACCTGTAACTAGTCATTTGGGAGTGACATCATGGTAACTGAGTAATCCTTTTGAAACTTAAATAGTAGAGCCAAGATATTAAAATGGTCCTGGGGTTACCTAGATGAAAGTAGATACAAAATGTGCATAAAATTGTCTACTAAAAGTAGAGTCAGTCTCTATCAGTAGGAACTTGGTTTTTGTGATAATGTGGTACATTTTGTAACTAGATAGATCTCAAAAGTTCATACATTTGTTAATACTTGTAGTTCTGGTACTCTCCTTATTTCCAGGCAGATAGAAGAAAAGAAAAGAAAAAAATTCCACTAGGAACTTGGTTGTAAATTCTGAAAATGTTGACCTTAAACCTTATTAATAGAATAAAAGGACCTGTGGGAATTTTAGCTACATTAATGTCTATTGGACATGCCTCTTTGAGAAGGTAATTATACTAATATCACAACTGACATATCATGGTTTTATTTTAAAGAAAAAAGACCATAGCAGAGAATTTAGGCTTTGATCAGTACTTGAAGGTAAAATAGATTGGTAAGAAGAATAGGCAGTCATTAATGTATATCTGTTATCTGAAGCACCCCATTGCTTACTTTATTATAGAATATTGGGAATTTTTACATTCTGCTTTGTGATCCTACATTTATCAGTGACTGATTTTGTCAAGAGTTTGGGTTCTCTTAGCAAACTGTAATTGCAGGCACTAGTACAAGCAAAATGCAGTTCTTGACATCTGGTAGGCCAACCACCATTTTTATTCTGAAGTTCTTGAATAAGCTTTTAGCTGTTCAAAGTAAGTACCAGCACCCTGTGCCCCTGGAAAGTTTCTAACCTGACATGGAAGTTCGAGTGGCAGTATCTTTTAGAGGTAGTATATTGGGTTCTGAATGAATCACCTAGGTGGAGGGAATGAGAAACTGAAAATGTGAAATTTGCTGAGGTCTCTTAGGGTCATAGAATTAGAAGGGGAAGAAAGCTGATGGATTTACCAGGCCCATTTTGCCACATGAGTATTTGTTGAAGCTATCAAACAAAACAAAAGCTGTAAAGAAGTATGCTTTATTCTATCTAATTTTAAATGTTACAGTGTATGTTTATGTCTCACGCTTTACTGGGTTTCTTCCTTAAGAGTCATTATTGGAATATTATCCAGTCATTGACAAATTTCTCAGCTATGAAATCTGTAGAAAATCACTGGATCCATAGCTTACATAAAAATCACTTATGCCCCTTTCATATTAATGTTTTCTAAGATGCAATATGATGGATATATTTAAATTGGGAATTATAATAATTAAATGTTTTACTTTTATAGATGTATGAAGGGGTTGAGGGAAAAAATTATGTTTGGCATGGGAAAAACTGCCAGCTGAATAAAGCACTCGAGGAAATATGGTAAATGAAGCCTTTGTTACTGTAAAACAATAGCCATTAAGTGGCTATTATGTAATGTTATTTCTTACGTCTGATTTGAGTGGCTTGTTGATCTTGGAACTTGAGATATAATTCCTGTAAAAATATTACTTTCACTTGGCTAATCTCAAGACTTTTGATACAAAAATCAAAGACTTTTCCAAATAGATTACCTAGATCAGGAACTAAGTACTGGAGCTACTGAAGCTATGTCAGATTTTTTTTTTCCATGTAAGGACTGATTTTATCTACTTACTATTCCGTATCCTAGTACCCATCCAGATAAACACAAGTAATTTGCTAACCCAAAAACTGGTTTATTGTAAAATTAACCTAGGCTTGCTCAACCACTGCAAAGGGCAGGCATGTGGCAAAACAATTGATAGGCACATCAGCTGCCTTGGCAAGTTGAATGGATGATTGTGAGTTCGCATTTCCATAGTAGGTCCCTAAGCAGAAGGATTTCTCATCTTTGATGTCAAATGGCCTTAGTGACCAGTGGAGCTAAACAGATGTGGGATAATTTGGGTGCTTTAGGTAGTAGTTCTTGTTATGGATTCTGCAAAATAAGCCTCTAAGCATATGAATCATAATTTCCTATATGTTTTAGGATTTGATGTCTGGGGTTACGTATTTGAACCGTGGAATAAAAGTTGCCGTATTTTTACTGTGTGGCCTGTAAAACTTATATGTAGCATTCTTTCTCAGAAGATGCCTTCTCTCCTGTGAAGTTCAGGCAGGTTAGCCTTTGAAATCAAGGATTTTTAAAGTGAAAAATCAATAGTGGTTTTCTTAACATTGGAATCCAGGCTTAAGATCGGAGACCTGCTCTCTTCAGTCCAGTTCTTAGATCTTACTGCTTTTAATGCTATTTTACCAGCATAGCCATGGCCAAAATGCCATTTTAGCAGGTAGACTTCATTTTTCTATAACATTGTGATTATGTATTATTTGATGGCTTCTTATAGAGGCTGTTTAATCAAGAGCAATTGTGATTTTTCTTACCTTTTGAGATTTAACCTTACAGTTAGTCTACCTTCTCACATCAGATCTAGGGTGATTTGGAGGTCAAAGGGAACAGATACTGAACTGGTTAGATATTAATATGATACAACTTTTTTATGCCATTTCTAGGACATAGAAACATTCCATGGAATGGGTCCCAGGTTGGAAATCCATGAGGGAAAAGGGTTCTGACTCTTGGCACTGATAAACATATTCAGAAAGATTGTATTCCAGCCAGAGTAAATATATATGCCCTTTATACTTTTTTTCAGTTAGCAGAAGTTACTTCTAAACACTTATTTTGGCATTAAGGAAGCTCGTCATGACCTATTGTTCCAGAAAGATTATAGTCCTCATTTTAAGCCAGTTCTTTAGTTCCCATGTAAGTAGCATGCCCAGCCTGGAGCTGAAGAAACAACCTCTGCTTTTCAAACCTTCCATTCTTATAGGTGTGTCCAGCAGGCAGTGGCTTGTAGCTGTTCCTTCAGCCACTTAACAGGTTTGATTTCAAAGCTTTTTAATAGAGAAACTAACATGTTTGGAGGGGATTCATGGCCCAACATTTATGGATTTTGTTGGGAAGTCTCAGGTGTGTATTTATCTTAAGTATATGTTAAGGCCTATTAGACAAAAGTAATTGTTTGTACTTTGCTCTGTTTTGTTTTTGCCTTCTAGTCCTAGACTGAATTTCTTAAGATTATCTTAGGGATTGGATTGGGAGGGAGTAGTTCTGAGTCCCAAAGGCTATATATCTCCACTTTCAGTTCCTTTTCTTTGGCTGCCTAAAGAGGAGCACTAAAGAGGAGTCAAGTGATTATAAATTCGGCCAAAAGACAGAGAAACCAAGAGCTGGACGATTAACCTCTGAAACATGGGAAGTTAATTACATTTACAAATACTTGGAGGGGTAATTTATGAATCATGCATCTCTCTGTGACCCTTTTACTGCTTTGGGAGCTTGTGGATGAGGCTGAATCACTCTCTGAAACCTGATAACCTGATAACCTAGTTTGGCTAAGTTTGGCTTCTGTGAACAGGGTCTGAGGATTTATCACATGACGTCATTTTTTCATTTGTATGCCAAATATGTATTGAGTACCTTTTATGTGACCAGGGCTATGATTATCACCTGGGAAACAAAGATATGTGTAGCATGGTCGTTTTCTTCAAGTAGCTCAATCTAGTGGGCTTTAGACAGTAATACAAAGAATTAGAGTAACATGCGGTAACTGGTAGATCTACCAACATCAGCCGAGGAGGAGGGAGGGGGAGAATATCTGTGGAGACAGTTTGATATAGTCTCATTTAATCCTCACAACAATTCTGTGAAGAATATGTTATTATATTTATTATACAGATGAAAAAATTGAGGATTAGAGAAATTACTTAACTGTCCCTAAATCTCACCAGTAGTGAGTAGTGAATTTGGATAAAAACTTTACTATCTTATGGCCAAAAGAAATATAGCTCCAACAACATTCTAATTACTGAAAATAATATATGTAAAGCAAGATTTTAGTACCTTTTTAATTTTATAGGACAGTACCCTCTTGGCAATTCAAAGATATTTGTAGAATATAGAGCTCTGATAATTTTGATCTTTGATATAGAAAATGCTGCTGCTGTCTGAGGGAAGAGAGTGAAAAATAGAAGTAGGTTTTACTTTGTTTTAAGATTGCCACCTGCTGATTCTCTTTCCTATTAATGGAAATTGTGAATGTATTCTGCTGTAATTTCCTCATCTTAAAGTATCACAGTTTATGATGGTGTTTAAATGGGTTTGTGCTTTTAAATTGAAGCTTTACTTACTGTGCTGCTCTGCATAGCTGCTGTCTTCCAGGCCTTTGAATGAGTAACACCCCATGCACTCAGGCTTATTTTCCTGAGCTTTCCCTGTATGTGTTATAAAATCCTGCACATTCACATAAGTGTGTATGTTATCCACACATTTCAAAATCCATGCCGATCTTGTAATAATACATATAGTTCATCCCTTAGAAAGGACAAAAATTCTTTCTGATTATGGATGGCAATACAATGGGTATGCCAGAAAATATCTGTTGGGAGATTTTAGAGAAGAATTACTTATAGGCTTCTTTCCTTTTAAAAAATGTAATAATTCGTCTTGAAGGTGCTATTGCTAACTGTTTTTAAGGAGGAGATGACTCGATGGCACTCAAATATACCTTTTCCTTTGAGAAAATTACTGTGTTTAGAGAACGGAAAAGTAACTGCTTTGTAATACATAAAACAATTGCATAAGAATAGACTATAAATAATCTACAACACACAAAGGACACAAATATTGTGTCCAGAATTCTCTAAACCACATACACACACAAAAACTTTACTGGCCATCTCTTAGCTTTTGGTGATACAATATGTGAGCTGTTTTTGAGGAATAGCTGCCCCTACCTAAGGACGGAATGAAAGAAGTCTTCCCTTTAGGAACTTTGTTAAGGGTTAAAGAAAGTGTGTTTTATTACTATTAACCTAGGCCCAAGAGTTACTCAGATGTGTACTGACACAGGGTTTACCACTTGTATCAGGCAAGTAGGTGTTAGTTTTGTTTTGTTGAGACAAGTTTATTGAGATACAATTTACACATGGTAAAATCATCCTTTTTCAGGTATGTAGTTCAGTAAGTTTTAACAAAGTTATGTAGCTAACTAACATACAAGGAAAGATATAGAGTATTTCTTTCTTTCTTTCTTTTTTTTTTTTTTTTTTTTTGAGACGGGCTCTCACCCTGTCACCCAGGCTGGAGTGCAATGGTGTGATCTCAGCTCACTGCAACCTCCGCCTCCCAGGTTCAAGCGATTCACCTGCCTTGGCCTCCCGAGTAGCTTACAGGTGTGCGCCACTATGCCCAGCTAATTTTTGTGTTTTTAGTAGAGACGGGGTTTCTTCATGTTGGTCAGGCTGGTCTGGAACTCCTAACCTCGTGATCCACCCGCCTCGGCCTCCCAAAGTGCAGGGATTGCAGGTGTGAGCCACCGCACCCGGCCGAGTATTTCTGTTACCTCAAAAAATTTTACATAGGTTGAGCAGTTTGATAATGCTAATATACGATTAGAATAAGACATTTTGTTTTGCTCTCCTTTCCTATTTTATAACTAAGCTTTACATTTTATTAATACTTCACAATTTTTTCCTAATATCCTTTTTCTATTCCATCCAGGATGCTATGGTACACTGTGTCATCCTCTTTAAAAATCATTTTTATGAGGAAATGATTAACACATAGTTAGATTACATGGTGATATTGTCAAGTGAAGTACCGGAAAAATGCATCAGAATGAGATACTTGAAAGATAAGCAAAGTAAATTGTGTGGTCTACTATTAATATGTAGTAGCTCATTTGGACAGACACAGTTGTTTATGCCTGTAATTCCAGCACTTTGAGAGGCAGGAGGGTCATTTGAGCCCTGGAGTTCAAGACCAGCCTGGGCAATATAGGGAGAGCATTGTCTCCATAAAAAATTTTAAACATGCGTGCCTGTGGTCCCAGCTACTCTGGAGGCTGAGGCAGGAGGATTGCTTGAGCCCAAGAGGTCACAGCTGCAGTGAGCAATGATCGTGCCACTGCACTTCAGCCTGGGCGACAGAACAAGACCCTGTCTCAAAAAAAAAAAGGCCCTTTGATACTACATAGATGAAAAACTTGTAAGAAACCAGATAAACAGATTTGACTGGCAGGAAATTGTTAAAAATAATTTGGGGGTGTTTATTGGGGAAGGAAACAGGGCCTTGACAGTGGAGGACTTGGAAGACATGTAATTTAAGATATAGATTATGATTGTTGGAAAATAAGCATGGAGATCCAGAGGAATCTTAAGAGTTTTTCTATGCAAGTGAAGATGGAAGAAAATATGTATTTTACAAAAGATAAATTACAAGTACCTTATTTGCTTTGCAAAATAACTTATCATGTTCTTCCACTATTTTTATTATATTTTAATTTTAATGAAACTTATATAACCTTTAAACTAAATTTTAAACTAATACATGGCTCAAGACAAAAAAATGGGGAAAATGTTTTTTAAAAAATCACCCCAAGTCCTGGTACTCAGACATAACCACTATTACAAACTTGGCAGAGTAATATTTTTCCTGTCTGCATGTGTGCACACATGTGTGCATGCATACCACAAAGTAGATATTTTATTGTATCTCCTGGTTTATTATCTGCTTTTTTCCCTTAATGAGATTCTTTTAAATGCCCAACTTTGCAATGGTAAGATTTCTAGAAATTTTTTAAAAACCTATAGTATACAAGAAGATTGGGGCGGGTTGATAGTAAGTCCTGGGGCACATTGGAAAGGCGTCCAGAGGCTGCTGTGCTAATTAATGCGCAGCTGCACCCATTGTGGGCATGTCCACAGCCGGCTTCCTGGTATGCAGTGGAGACGGGCCCATTGACACTAGTGAAGGGACCCTGGATGGGCTCACATTTCAGGTCCTGTTTTTCTCCAACTGTATTTGGATCTCTCTTGAAATGCTCCCTTTAAAAATACTAATGCTAGCTCGGAAAGACTCCAATTACCATCTCCCCACAGGCTTAAATGTTAAACCTCAAGATCTAAACTTTATCCCTTATGTACGTGAGCAGGCTTGCCAGATGGCAGGCCAATTAATATATTTTTGCAAGGTGTAGAAATGTTTTTTCTCCATAGGGGAACAATGAATCCATCTGCTCCACATCTTCCTTTCCCTTCTGTCTTTTGGGGAAAACCATTATTTAATTTTCAGAGATAAGTTGTGCAACTTTGTAAGTGACACTTTCTGCTTTTTTAGGGAAGTAGCTTTAATAATTGGAACTTTTTTTTTAAACTATAGAGATGTGAAGAACCCTGTCACGGACTAAAATATATGGACATCTAAGTTCTATCCGGGGAATTACTTTTTTTGAAAGTTGGGTATATAGAGTTGTATGTTGAAAATCTGATTCATGGAGGTATAATCTGGAATAGACTTTCAAAAACGTCTAGTTGAACCCCCTCATTGTAAGATGAGGAAATTAATGTTTAGGTAACAAAATTTCAAGCTGGTAAACAACAGAGATGGTCTGGGAACCTTGTCTTCAGGTTCCAAAGTAGGACAACCATGGTGAAAATAGAATCTTTAATCTCTTGAGGGGAAAACCTAGTTAAGATTCAACTAGGAGAAGTATGCTCATATTTATGCCTGTTCTCCCTTGAGTTTCAGGCACTGAACTGTACCTGTCACCTCTACAGTGTCTTTTTGCCCTCAAGTGGCAATTCAGATCAGCAGATAATTAACTGTTTAGTGACTATGCCTTGTTTCCCAGTTCTGTTGAAAGTTCCTGAAGGACAATTGCCACATCCTCTTTTAAAGTAGTTATGGATGGTGTACTACCTGGTCATGGAATGAATGAATTACTGAATATATAAATGTCAATGAGGTTGTTTTACAAAGTTCTCTCAGAGAGTGTTGGAATTCTAGGAGCGTGACCACATTATAGCCTTCCCACAATCTGCCACATTATCATACAGAATTTGGTTTCTTTCCCCTTTGGTATGAAGGAATTTACCACTGACTATTCCAGAAGCTTCTCTTGGAAGGATTGTTTCGCCTGTTTACCAGCATGTTTAATGTCCTCCATATTTTGGGATAGATGGGCTTACATCAGCTACTGTTAAACAAGAAGGAAGGATTTAGACTTGGCATTTTTTCTTTTATTCAAGTTGACGCCTCTTCCTCTGTTTTCACACTAAGAGGCCCTTCTCATATAGTAGAAAGGGTTTAGAGTTTGGATTTGGACAGAAGGTTGGAATCCTGAGTTAGACTTGTGACCTTGGCAGGCCATCTCACCTATGATACTTGGTTTCCTCATCTTTCAGTATGGAAAATAATCAGCAAGCCTTTTTTGTACCATAAGTAAAATGGATTGTGATGCACTTAGAGCAGGTGTAGACAGACTACAGCCTGCAGGCCCAATCTGGCCACTGCCTGGTTTTGTGTACTGACCTTTATTAGAACACAGCTACACTGATTCCCATGGGATGGTCTGTGGCTGTTTGTGCTACAATGACAGAGTCAAGTAGTTACCACAGAAACTCTGGACTGCAATTATCTGGCCCTTGACAGAAGGACTTTGCCAACCTCTTACCTAGGACGATCCCTAGCAAATATAGAGACTCAATAAATTGTAATTTTACCCTTTTTCCACTGATTGTTTGAAGTTCAGTCTTCCCTTTAGGCACTCTTTCAAGAAAGTTAGTTCAGGCATGGCCTTCTCTGGTAACCCTTCTACAGCCCTACCCCACTTCTGGAGTATAGCCAAGGCCTTGAGCCATGGTACAGGACAGAACATGTTGAAAGAGGTATCTTCATGGCCCCCACACCCTGATATGTATCATGTCCTGACTTGAATGTTGTGTATGTTACAGGAATAGAATTTTCTCTTATCCAAGTGTAAATACAGGCATGCTATATAGATTGCAACATATCCCAATTTAGCTTAGATTATTTCTCACTATCTATTGCAAGGTGAGTCCAGTCTATGCTTCTTCAAAAGCTTCTAAACACGTTTGAAAATACACTAAAAAAAAATCATTACAAATTACAAATACCATATTTAGCAAGGGACCTTCTGAAATCTTAAACCAGGAATTTCTGAAGCGATTCTGAGCCATTTGAACAAAAAAGTTTTCAAAGGAGCAATAAGATTTTTTTGGTGTGTTTATTTTGCTTTGTGTTTTAAGCAAAGTGAATTCACAGTTTGTTAGCAGTTTTGATTAGGGACACCCTGGTGTCTGGTAGAAGACTAAGACTGAGAATAGACTGTGGTAGAATGTGCCAGGTGAGGACTTACTGATTGATTACCACACTCTAACTCCCACACACAGTGGAGAGAAAGATGAGGACTTCTGAGAGCTGCTAAAGGCAGTTATGTTTGCTTGATTTTTTTATTTTAAAAAATGTATTGAGGAGTCATTTTTCAGGATACTAAAAGGATTTATTTGTTCAATATTTTAACATTTCCTTGTGTCTTAAAAAATACTGAAGAAATTATAAGAGCATTACCCAAAATTTTGTAAAGTTCTCCTTGATTCTCTCTGTCCCCTACTCCCTGCTTATTTTAATGTTTCTTTTGCTTTCACACATTCCTCAGTTAGCATTCATTCCAACATGTTGTAATTCTGTCTATACTTATCTGAATTCCAAGCTGACTGAGTGTCTTGAGACATAGACTTTATGCCAGCATAGTGCCTGGCACATAATAGACACTTAATAAAGGTTTATTGAATGAAAGCACCGCACAGTGAGCATATTCGTGCATATAGCTTTTTCTATCTTTTGGACTATGTCCTTAGGATAATTTCCCAGAATAGAGATTTCTATGCCAAAATGACGTGAACATGTTTATGAATCTTAATACATCATGCCAAGTAGCTTTTTGTCTACTTGAGGTGCCTTCCAAGTTTGTGACTCTCATATTGCATGGTACATTATTGCTAGAATGTCAGTCTTGTGTTCCCTATTTTCTCTACAAAAAAAAAAAAATGACAGTAGGGTACGTTATTGCCAAATTCAAGTTTAGAATGAACGTTGCATATATTCTAGGACGAAGAGCTTCTAAAGAATAAAATTCCCTCATGTGGAACTTGGGAAACAGGGAGGCAGGCAGCAGGGGCAAGGTACTGGATAAAAGATATTTTTATAGGGGCAAAGGACTTCTGGAGTTTCATTACTACTATGAACCTTTACTGAATTGTCATCAGTATTTCAAGGAAACAATTGAATATTTTTGTTTACTTTTCCCCTTTAACACATTTAATGTTCAAATACGAAACATTACTAAATGCAAATTGCTGTTAATGCACATTCCAAGGTCTGCTTTTAACAAAGTCTGAAACTGTTTGTGTAATGTATGATGCATTTCCATCTTCAATTGATCTGATTTGTGTGTGTGAAATAAGATTGAGCCTCCATGCTGTGACCTTGAGCAACAGTAGCTTTTTCGAGTTTGATATTTCCCCTCTCACACACCTAGAATATGGCAGGCCCATAAATTACCAATGATAAATAGGCATATCTACCTTTTGGTGCAAGCGTGTAAACACATAGAATCACCCAAGTGATACTTTATAAGATGGCATGTGAAGTTTGTGGGGTCTAAGCTAAATAGAGCAAGAACAATGTTCTATTAGAAATATCCTGTGGAAATTGATGTAGAATCATCAATTCATTAGAATACGAATAGGAAGGTTCAACAGATATTCTAAATAACTATGATTTATGATTAATCTAAGTTACATATTCCATTGTATATATGTTATTGTCCAGCTTAGCTTCAACCCACTTCAGTTTCTGGAGAGATAATGAGATAAAGGAATGAGAAAAACTTCTTACGTTGTAGGTCTAGCTTTCAGAAAATATCCCTCATCTTTTCTAGCAGTCTAGAGTCTGTGGGCCTTGACCTACTTGGACATTTTTAGGAGAATCTTTGAGAAGCCAATAATTATGTGGTAGCACATGATCATACGTTGGTCATTCCAAGACGTAGCTCTATAACAATGATGTCAGTGTTTCCAGAGCCCATTGCTTCAAGACCTTAAAGATACATCTAGGTGGCTCGTGGAGAATCAAAGTGAGAAAGTCTTTCTGTGGACCCTGGGTCCTATTATTTAGACAGAGCCAAATGAATCTTCATTATGTGGATTGGAGTGAACATGGTGGAGGACTAAGAACAGATCCTCCTAACCCAATGGCTTTAACTCTTTTGAAATGTGTATTTTTATTCTGAGTTATTTGCAAACTTATGGATGGAGGGCAGGATGGTGGGGTAATTATGATGTGGTATTTTGAGTGTTTGAAAGATTGGCAAATGTAGGATAAATATGCCTCCTTAGCTTATTCATATTCTGTACTCAGGTTTTTTTTTAAATTTTTGTCCAATTACTGCTCCATCTCTTCTCCATTCTGTTCATGTCTTTTATTATTTTTTAGTATAGAAAAAAATGTTTAATTGTGTACACATACAATTTACCATCTTGGCCATTTTTAAGTGTACACTTTAGTAGTGTTAAGTACATTTACAGTGCTGTGCAACCACAGAACTCCTTTCATCCTGCAAAACAAACTCTACTCATTAAAGAGCAACTGCCCATTCCCCCTCCCCCAACCCCTGGCCACCCCCATTCTAACTTTCTGTCTCTATGAATTTGACTACTCTAGGTACCTCATTTAAGTGGACTTATGTAGTAGTTGTCTTTTTGTGGCTTGCTTATTTCACTTAGCACAATGTTCTCAGGGTTCACCCATGTTGTAGAATGTGTTGGAATTTTCTTCCTTGTTTCTGGCTGAACAGTATTCCATCCACACACACGATGGAATACTGTTCAGCCTGAAACAAGGAAGATATATATATATCTATATATATATACACACACACATATAGATAGCTATATATGTACACACACACGATATATATCTATATATATATACACACACATACATAATCGTATAAGCATATATATGGAGGGTACACTGTTGTGCTCAAAATGTGAGGTGTGTATATATAGATATATATGTATATAGGTGTATATATATCTATATGTACACATTGAAAAGACTTTCAAATCTATTTTCTAGAAAGGATTGCACTATCTTCATCCTAAGTAATGTTTAAGTACTATTTGCAGTCATTGGGGATAATCCTCTTTGGTGGTAAATAGGTGAACTGATTTTCTGTTTCTTAGATGTTTGAGTTTTAACACTTAATATCTTAACTTGCTTTTGAATACCTTGAACGAAGAAACTGATAGGTCCACACATACTGATGATGACAAAAGATTTTAAGAAGGAAAAGGATGATGCATGTGAGAACCCAGTGCCTCATTCAGTGCCTAGAACATGCTTCCATTTTATGTTCTTTCTTTTGGGGATCCCATTTTTTTTTTTATTTTTAGCTAAGGTCATCTGGAATGAAATAGCGTAATGAGATGAGCCCTGAAGTATGACTCCAGAGATCTTGTTTTATATAACTGTGTACCCCATGAATATATACAATTATTATTTGTCCATTAAAAATAAGAATTTAAAAAGGGATCTTGTTTCTGTTCACGTTTCTGCCACTAACTAGTTGTGTGACATTGGCAAGACATTGTGGATTCTCTATTGCTTACCTGTTTTGTTTTTTTATTTTTTAATTAAAGATTCCATTGGCAGTATAGTAAAGCCTATGGATATAATTTCAGAATAATATTTTTAAATGCATAACATAATATACATAATATTATAAAGGAAACCAATTATAATGAAATAGTCATGAACACATTAAAATATTTGTGATATATGTGGTTCTTTATTAGCACATCAGATATCAAGATCTAGAGGCATGTCTAAGTAACTACCATAACTTTGAAGTGATAATGAATACAAATAAGTTTTTAATATATCTGCAACAATTGTTAATGTGATATGGAAAATACATGGCTAATACTGTGATGACAGATGTATAAATGAAGGAAACGTTACATTTCAGTTTCTAGTTAGTGAAAATAATAATTTTTTTTAAACAAGCCAAGTTCATGGACCCAGTGAGTTCTATTCATAGACATCTTGGAAGTGCACAGACTCCAGGTCAGAAGTTCTCTGGTGTCTCCGGTGGCTTAAACACTAGTAGTGGAGTGAAAGGCTGACCCAGGTGGCCTCTGGAGTTTGTTATGAAACTTGATTATCAGGGGCCTGGCATAATTGTGGGGATGTTATACAAAAAAAGTAACCTTTGATTTACCTGGTCAGCACTCCAGTCAGAAAAGTGCTGGCTTTCGTCAGTTACGTTTACCTAGCATGTAGCTAGGAAAGCCCAGGAGTATATTAAAACAAAGAAGAACTATATGAAAGGAGTAGAGTAATTATCACCCACATCATGTGCCTCTGGAAGGCCCCAAGGCCGGGACTTGTGGAAATGTGACTGTGTCCCCTGTACTTCGCATAGTACTGTAAAGGAGCCTGTATCTGTCAGCATCTCACCATTCCTTTGTCATAACTGCATGCTTTTCCCTAATTAAATGTGGCCATGAATGTATAAAGATTGTGTACTGCACCTACCTACTTGTCAGGCTTGAATTGGTGCTGCTCAGCTGGAAAGTAAAATCTTTGAAATACAAAAAAGCTGAAGAATAATATGGATAAAACACTTCTCATCTGTTAGTCTTAAAGCGGTTTTCTTTCCTAGAGTTTGTAAGTGTTTTAATGATCAAGGTCTAAATATATAATGAATAAGAGAAGTGGCGAGCAAAATTTATCCTAACCTTTTCAGAGGAGTGAAGACATTTCTTCTCATTACCTACATACCTACCACTTTCGATGCTACATTTTAGAGGGGAAAAAACATTTTAAGAGGCAAAGCCTCAAATGCTTTGACATGCCGTGCCACTTGCCTACTACAACAGCATCTCACAATAGTTTCTAATGGAGAGGAGCATTCTTTTTGGCTTTACAGCTGCTGCATAAATGCCTCTGTGTTAATTTGGGTACAGACTCACATCCTGATAGACTGGGGAGCAGAGCAAAGTGCAGAGATTGATTTGTCTATCTGCTGGTGAAATGTAATTCATGCAACCATCAGCAGAATGCTTTGTAAACATGGAATTATTTTCAGGTTATAAGATCCTCTACTAAATTAGATAAGAAGCTTGAAGCATAGACTATAAGTAATTTTTCCTCCTTTAGTTGTTGCTATGGATCAATACATTTTATTGACTCTTCTAGGGTTTGCATACAGTTTTCTATCATGGTCATTTATGCTAATCAGCATGAGACAGAATAATTGTAAATCATAGCCCCTTAGGCACACTTCTGGAATATTTGAGACCACAGAATTCTGGTTTAAAAAGATGGAAAAAACAATTCATCATTTTTTAATGACTCATGGAGGCTGACACAGATGTGGAGGGCAAAGACTCCCTCTCTCCTTATCTTTGGGCCTCACCTTATATTAATATTTTAATTCTTAATGCAGATGAAAAAGAAATTCTTTGAAAAGAAATCAGGTTTAAATTAGCCAGTTACCTTTACTTGTGAAAATCCAAATATATCATGTTAAATATGGAAGGTAGAATATAATATATCCTATTTTTAATGATTTTACATAAGATTATTGTTATCTTCAAGAACACATTTTTATATAATTATTGTAAAATATCAGAGTTATTCCTACAAAATATGTAAGGATATTTATCTACATTTTTAATGATACAATTCAGAGAATTAGTGTAGAAGACAGCAGTTTTATACTTTAATGTTGTACTAAGAAAGGTGATTTGAGTGCTGTTTGTGTTTATTGGCAGTACTGAATTCATTGAAATACATAATTATTACAAAAAGAAAATAAACTATATCTTTCTTGACCAAGAGTTCATACAGATATTTTTTATTCTCATCAGATTCCCAACTATGCTGTGGAAGCAAAGTTGAATCTAGCCACATACCATATCCCTGTATGCACTCACAGATGAACGTAAATATACGTTGTGCACATAAGGATCTGGAGGGCTAATGATACCTCCTGGTACAACTGCAAAAAGAAACACAGTTTAGTGATGGAGTCTTAGACATGGTTCCTGAAAGCACAGTTGATTCTAACCATAGAACTGCATCAAAGATGGCAGAGCTTCCTTCTAGTTTTCTTTCGATAATTCCAAATAAAACTTTACCTGTCAGAGTAAAAAGTAGAAGCTGTGCATTTTATAAGAATAAGCCTTTTCACCATAAGGGTTTTCAGTCTGAAAACATGTTTGTGGATTGTTAATGAATAGAGTTGGATGAAGAAGGAATTTTTTGACTTCTAGTCTGTATTAAGCAATTCAGATATGAAATATCCTTACTTCCTGGAAGCTACTGTTTAGGATAGGATCTGTTGTTATAACCACCTCTAAGTTTAAGATATGCAGAGGAGATTTCACTTGGAGATGAAGCTTGGAATTTGGAGCTGAGTGTAGTTGACTCTCCATCCTCTGCATTTATTTGTTCATTAGTTCAGTAATATTAGTTGAGCACCTTCCATGTGTTAGGGATTGTGCTGGAGAGGCAGTGGTGAAGGAGACAGATGAGTCTCTACCTTCTTGAGTTGCATCTTTATGGGAAATGCTGTGGAGTTGGGTGTAGAGACAGGAAAACACAAAGAAGTAACAGAATTTACAGTATCATGTGTGAGTATATGTCTGTCTTACTCCTTCTTAGCCATGCATGGTGGGGATTATAGTGGACTTTGAGGGCATCCAGGAGACACACAACAAAAAAGTGGGCTGTGAAAGAAGTAAACAACCTTGATGGGTGAGAGATCATTGAAATGTGGAAGACTGTAATCTAGGCAAAACAACAACAACAACAATACAAAACAAATAGCTATAGTACAAAGAGACTCGAGTGAGAGTTGAGGAGAAATTCCATTAGAGTGACAAACAGGAAATGTACTCTGAGGGTAGGAGGTGCCACTGAAGGGTTTTGTACAGGACAATAAGATCACATTTGCCCTTAGGAAAGATTCCTAGCAATGAGGGATTGAACTGGAGTTGTGCAAAAAGGAGTCCAGGATCTGAGTTAGAGCAAGCATCACGGGCTTCTGGGGCAGATGGTGATGATGCCACAAGCAGGTTGGTGACTGTGAGAATGAAGGGAGATGCTCAGGAAGTGGATTCTGCAAGACTGGATGACTAACTGAATGATTAGAGTGAAGAAGAGCTAAAGTGGAGGTTGTGCTCATAGTTCTGCTTTAGCCTGTTAGACAATGGTACCAATTACTGAAATTGGGAACACAGAAGCAAGACACGTTGGATGAAGATGATGACTTCAGTTTGGGATTCATTGGATTGGAGCTTCTATAGACACACTCAAGTGGAGATGCTGGATATGTGGATCTGGATGGAAGGCAAGAGAGTTCCAGATTGGAAATTAAGAGTCATCCACTGCTGGGCATGGTGACTTATGCCTGTAATCCCAGCACATTAGGAGACCCAAGTGGGTGAATTGCTTAAGCCAAGGAGTTCAAGACCAGCCTGGGCAACATGGCAAAACCCCATCTCTACAAAAATAAAAGATAAATAAATTAGCTAGGCATGGTGTCATGTGCCTGTAGTGCCAGCTACCTGAGATGCTGAAGTGGGAAGATCACTTGAGCCTGGGAGGTTGAGACTACAGGCAGCCGTGATTACGTAACTACACCCAGCCTGGGCGACAGAACAAGACACTGTCTCAAAAAAAAAAAAAAAAAAAAGTCATATACATAAAGATTAATGAAGAGCGCCAAAGGTAATTAGTGTTGAATATTTATTTTCCAGCAGCTTCAAGTATTTATGGTTTGCTTAGACCCAGGTCAGAGTCTAATGTTTCTGGCCCTCTGCATTCCCAAGAGAAATGGAGGTGGGGATGGGGAGACAATTTGTACATGATTTAAAAAGTGTTTTCTAGGAAGGACAAGCCATAGAGCCATCCGTATACTTATGTTTCCCATAGGCATATATGTTTTTGTTTTACTTTGGAGTAATATTCAGGATGTAAACATCTTTGTAGGAGGAGCAGTTACCTACTGAAATGTCATCAAACTGCTAGCATGTTTCTTTTAGTTAAGTATATTGAGGGACCTCACCATTCTGTGTTATTTCATCTCTAAGAAAAAGGAAATGAGGCTGGAGAGGTTTGAAAGAAATTGAGCAGGAAATTGGGGTTGCAAAATTCTATGGCAAGGTGATGGTGTTTTTTGATTGTTGGGTTTTGTTTGTTCATTTTTTGATAAGAACAAAAAGTGTTTGCTACTTAGAAAACCTTTATTGGCAGCATGATTTCGGTATCGATAAAGAATAAAAGTGAGGTGGACGGAATAGTAGGAGTTTTAGAAGGAAAGTACATTTCCTCATGTGAAAAAGGAGAAAGGAAAATATAAATTCATTGCTGTTGACTTTATAATTTGATATTAACATTATTGAAATTGCTGTGGACTTGAAAAGTTTGTCCTGTTTATGAGTTTGTATGAAGTTAATCCTAATTTTTCTGAAACTAAGACTTATATATTATTTTTATACATTTGAATTTCTCTAAATTATATACTTAAATTTTGTTTAATGAAATTTTTTCAATTAAATAAAAATGTATGTTTAAGGTTGAAATTTACTAGTATTTCACATGATTCCTTGTTAAGTGTTATATATATTTAGGAGCATCTAGGAAATTGTAAAACCAAATTTCAAATTAAATGTGTATTTTTATTATCTAAATATTTTGTATACATATGGGTCATTCACATCCTTATAGGTTTTTATTTAACAAATCATTTCTCAGGGCAATACAACATAAAGGCTCTATAGTTAATTTAGTAATAGCATGGTGTGATACCTCTATTCTGTATCTCGTTTGTTTTACAGCGTTACAAGCAATATTTGATGGTTTAGGGTTGTTTTCTTTTTAAACTTTGGCTTGAACCAGGTTAGCACTGAATGAGAGCTCTGAGATGACCATCTGATGTTTATTAGATAGCTGTGGTAAAATGACATAATCATCATTTTGGTTTTGAAGAGATAACCATAGCACTGGTGGCAAAAATAGATCATCTGAGTGACATTTTAACTCAGAAAATAAATACCTTTTCATTTCTGTACATCACCATTCCAGAGCAGGCCTGGGGCAAATTGGTCAGAGTCCCAAGGGAGTGATATTTAGAATAAGATCTGTTTTGTATTAGTAATGAGGTTGTGGTTTTAAGCCCTTCCATTCTGTTTTGTAGTTTCAAGGGAATTTAGTTTAAAACATTAAAACCATACAAACATTGTATATTTGGAACACCTAACGTCTTCTAAGTGTTCTGTACCTCAGCACTTTTTTTATCTTGGGTGTTTGTGTCACTCTCTTACAATGTCTCCTTTTATAAAGCCTTGGGTATCTCAATTGCTATGTTTTTATTTAGTATTTTAGTTCAATAGAACATTGTGCTAAAGAGGCCAAGGTCATGGGTGTTGATTCTATGCCAATTAACTGTTGCGGTGAAATTTTTTTCCTGTAGCTTTAGCTGGTATTCCAGAACTTGCTAGAATTTGACTACTTTTGTTTAAAGTGTGGATAATGCTGCCTAACTCATTAACTGTCCTGTAAAAAGTAAAATTGGTGTCTACTGGGGATAACACTTCCACATAGGATATTTTTTTCCTATGTGAAAGAAAGCATTTACTTTCATCTGTGGATGATCTCTGACTAGACTAAAATGTATGCATTTATTAAATAGATTAATATCAGTTCCTGGTGGGGGGAGATTATCAGTCTTTAAATTGCTACCCTTTGCTGCTGTCCTCTGCATAGATACAGAGAATCTGTCAGCTCCCTGGCTAGTCCAGCAGAAAGCCCTGGGCATTTCCCAGAGTTGATGGCAGAGGAGGGTCGTCTCTTGTCACCTTTTTAGCCTGATTTATTGCCCTTGAATTTTTTAATAAGGACATACTTTAAGTTCTGTCTGGGGACTGAGGGCTTGGATCATTCATGTAGTGAACTTTGAATAAGTTGGAAAGATTGGCTGGTCTCTATTATCATAATGGATGGTGACTATTTGACATTTACAGTGGTATGCTCCATTTGCACTAAAATAAATGAATTTGTATTTAGAAATGATTTGCAAAATTTTTCCCTATCACACTTAAAGTAGAGGTTATTTGCGTTCAAAGTTAAACACTGAAAAACTGCATGCAGACTTAGTGAAGATTTGTAAAATACATGTTAATTGGTATAACACCATTAAACCTGATTGTGCTGATCTGTTAGCGGGAGAAAGAGCAGGAATCATCTTGTTCCCATATCCCTACAATCTAAATTGTTAGAGTTTCTAAAGACGGGGGACTTCTCTGAAGTGAATATTCCTGTCAGGCCTGTTGACCTTACTGCCTAGCAGAATGGCAGTTCTCCCTGCTGGGTCAGTTTTTATTCCACCTTCTTTTGTGAGAGAACTAATTTGTACAGCTCTTACAGGTGGAGAACTAGATCACTGGTGTCCTTTACTGCCTCTGATATATGTGGAAATGAGTCAGTGGAAAATTCAGTTACTCATCGTGACCTACTTCTGTCACTTTGCGTTGAAGGGGTGCTTATTTGTCAAAAGCAATCTGCCCCCCTTCCAAAAACTCTTGCTCCATGGCTGCTTTAATTCATTTAACCTATAGATTCTTTCAGAATGTTTGCAGTTGCTTAAAT